>NC_132821.1:20764084-22053459 GCF_048594095.1 Paramormyrops kingsleyae
ACATCAAGCACGACTGCTTCAACTGCACCACTAACAATAACCTCTACAACATCCACAGCAGCACCAGCCACTTTAACAAGCACAACTGCATCAACTGCAACACCATCTATGACCACTACAACATCCACAGCAGCACCAACCACTTCAGCAAGCACAGCTGCATCTACTGCAACACCATCTACGACCACTACAACATCCACAGCAGCACCAACAACAACATCTAGCACAACTGCATCAATTGCAACACCATCTACGACCACTACAACATCCACAGCAGCACCAACCACTTCATCAAGCACAACTGCATCATCTGCACCACTAACAATGACCACTACAACATCCACAGCAGCACCAACCACTTCATCAAGCACAACTGCATCAACTGCATCAACTGCAACACCATCTACGACCACTACAACATCCACAGCAGCACCAACAACAACATCTAGCACAACTGCATCAACTGCAACGCCATCTACGACCACTACAACATCCACAGCAGCACCAACCACTTCATCAAGCACAGCTGCATCAACTGCAACATCATCTACGACCACTGCAACATCCACAGCAGCACTAACAACAACATCTAGCACAACTGCATCAATTGCAAAACCATCTACGACCACTACAACATCCACAGCAGCACCAACCACTTCATCAAGCACAGCTGCATCAACTGCAACATCATCTACGACCACTACAACATCCACAGCAGCACTAACAACAACATCTAGCACAACTGCATCAATTGCAAAACCATCTACAACCACTACAACATCCACAGCAGCACCAACCACTACATCAAGCACAACAGCTTCAACTGCAACACCATCTACGACCACAACAACATCCACAGCAGCACCAACCACTACATCAAGCACAACTGCTTCAACTGCACCAGTAACAATGACCACTACAATATCCACATTAGCACCAACCACTTCATCAAGCACAACTGCATCAAGTGCAACACCATCTACGACCACTACAACATCCACAGCAGCACCAACAACAACATCAAGCACAACTGCATCAATTGCAACCCCATCTACGACCACTACAACATCCACAGCAGCACCAACCACTACATCAAGCACAACTGCTTCAACTGCAACACCATCTACCACCACTACAACATCCACAGCAGCACCAACAACAACATCTAGCACAACTGCATCAATTGCAACACCATCTACGACCACAACAACATCTACTGCAGCACCTACCACTGCATCAAGCACAACTGCTTCAACTACTCCACTAACAATGACCACTACAACATCCACAGCGGCGCCAACCATTTCACCAAGCACAACTACATCAACTGCAACACCATCTACGACCACTACAACATCTACAGCAGCACCAACCACTACATCAAGCACAACTGCTTCAACTGCACCACTAACAATAACCACTACAACATCCACAGCAGCACAAACGACAACATCAAGCACAACTGCATCAATTGCAACCCCATCTACGACCACTACAACATCCACAGCAGCACCAACCACTACATCAAGCACAACTGCTTCAACTGTAACACCATCTACGACCACAACAACATCCACAGCAGCACCAACCACATCATCAAGCACAACTGCATCAACTGCAACACCATCTACGACCACTACAACATCCACAGCAGCACCATCCACTTCATCAAGGACAACTGCATCAACTGCAACACCATCTACGACCACTACAACATCCACAGCAGCACCAACCACTACATCAAGCCCAACTGCTTCAACTGCACCACTAATAAAGACCACTACAAGATCCACAGCAGCACCAACCACTTCATCAAGCACAACTGCATCAACTGCAACACCATCTACGACCACTACAACATCCACAGCAGCACCAACCACTTCATCAAGCACAACTGCATCAACTGCAACACCATCTACGACCACTACAACATCCACAGCAGCACCAAGCACTACATCAAGCCCAACTGCTTCAACTGCACCACTAACAATAACCACTACAACATCCACAGCAGCACCAACAACAACATCAAGCACAACTGCATCAATTGCAACCCCATCTACGACCACTACAACATCCACAGCAGCACCAACCACTACATCAAGCCCAACTGCTTCAACTGCACCACTAATAAAGACCACTACAAGATCCACAGCAGCACCAACCACTTCATCAAGCACAACTGCATCAACTGCAACACCATCTACGACCACTACAACATCCACAGCAGCACCAACCACTTCATCAAGCACAACTGCATCAACTGCAACACCATCTACGACCACTACAACATCCACAGCAGCACCAAGCACTACATCAAGCCCAACTGCTTCAACTGCACCACTAACAATAACCACTACAACATCCACAGCAGCACCAACAACAACATCAAGCACAACTGCATCAATTGCAACCCCATCTACGACCACTACAACATCCACAGCAGCACCAACCACTACATCAAGCACAACTGCTTCAACTGTAACACCATCTACGACCACAACAACATCCACAGCAGCACCAACCACTTCATCAAGCACAACTGCATCAATTGCAACACCATCTACGACCACTACAACATCCACAGCAGCACCAACCACTACATCAAGCACAACTGCTTCAACTGCACCAGTAACAATGAGCACTACAACATCCACATTAGCACCAACCACTTCATCAAGCACAACTGCATCAAGTGCAACACCATCTACGACCACTACAACATCCACAGCAGCACCAACAACAACATCAAGCACAACTGCATCAATTGCAACCCCATCTACGACCACTACAACATCCACAGTTGCACCAACCACTACATCAAGCACAACTGCTTCAACTGCAACACCATCTACCACCACTACAACATCCACAGCAGCACCAACCACTTCATCAAGCACAACTGCATCAATTGCAACACCATCTACGACCACTACAACATCCACAGCAGCACCAACCACTACATCAAGCACAACTGCTTCAACTGCACCAGTAACAATGAGCACTACAACATCCACATTAGCACCAACCACTTCATCAAACACAACTGCATCAAGTGCAACACCATCTACGACCACTACAACATCCACAGCAGCACCAACCACTACATCAAGCACAACTGCTTCAACTGCAACACCATCTACGACCACTACAACACCCACAGCAGCACCAACAACAACATCTAGCACAACTGGATCAATTGCAACACCATCTACGACCAATACAACATCGACAGCAGCACCAACCACTGCTTCAACTACTCCACTAACAATGACCACTACAACATCCACAGCGGCGCCAACCATTTCATCAAGCACAACTACATCATCTGCAACACCATCTACGACCACTACAACATCTACAGCAGCACCAACCACTACATCAAGCACAACTGCTTCAACTGCACCACTAACAATAACCACTAGAACATCCACAGCAGCACCAACAACAACATCTAGCACAACTGCATCAAGTGCAACACCATCTACGACCACTACAACATCCACAGCAGCACCAACAACAACATCAAGCACAACTGCATCAATTGCAACCCCATCTACGACCACTACAACATCCACAGTAGCACCAACCACTACATCAAGCACAACTGCGTCAACTGCACCACTAACAATAACTAATACAACATCCACAGCAGCACCAACAACAACATCTAGCACAACTGCATCAATTGCAACCTCATCTACGACCACTACAACATCCATAGCAGCACCAACAACTTCATCAAGCACAACTGCATCAACTGCAACACCATCTGCGACCACTACAACATCCACAGCAGCACCTACCACTGCATCAACTGAAACACTATCTACGACCACAACAACATCTACAGCAGCACCTACCACTGCATCAAGCACAACTGCTTCAACTGCACCACTAACAATTACCACTACAACATCCACAGCAGCACCATCCACTTCATCAAGGACAACTGCATCAACTGCAACACCATCTACGACCACTACAACATCCACAGCAGCACCAACAACAACATCAAGCACAACTGCATCAATTGCAACCCCATCTACGACCACTACAACATCCACAGCAGCACCAACCACTACATCAAGCACAACTGCTTCAACTGCAACACCATCTACCACCACTACAACATCCACAGCAGCACCAACAACAACAACATCTAGCACAACTGCATCAATTGCAACACCATCTACGACCACAACAACATCTACTGCAGCACCTACCACTGCGTCAAGCACAACTGCTTCAACTACTCCACTAACAATGACCACTACAACATCCACAGCGGCGCCAACCATTTCACCAAGCACAACTACATCAACTGCAACACCATCTACGACCACTACAACATCTACAGCAGCACCAACCACTACATCAAGCACAACTGCTTCAACTGCACCACTAACAATAACCACTACAACATCCACAGCAGCACAAACGACAACATCAAGCACAACTGCATCAATTGCAACCCCATCTACGACCACTACAACATCCACAGCAGCACCAACCACTACATCAAGCACAACTGCTTCAACTGTAACACCATCTACGACCACAACAACATCCACAGCAGCACCAACCACTTCATCAAGCACAACTGCATCAAGTGCAACACCATCTACGACCACTACAACATCCACAGCAGCACCAACAACAACATCAAGCACAACTGCATCAATTGCAACCCCATCTACGACCACTACAACATCCACAGCAGCACCAACCACTACATCAAGCACAACTGCTTCAACTGCAACACCATCTACGACCACTACAACACCCACAGCAGCACCAACAACAACATCTAGCACAACTGGATCAATTGCAACACCATCTACGACCAATACAACATCGACAGCAGCACCACCCACTGCTTCAACTACTCCACTAACAATGACCACTACAACATCCACAGTGGCGCCAACCATTTCATCAAGCACAACTACATCAACTGCAACACCATCTACGACCACTACAACATCTACAGCAGCACCAACCACTACATCAAGCACAACTGCTTCAACTGCACCACTAACAATAACCACTAGAACATCTACAGCAGCACCAACAACAACATCTAGCACAACTGCATCAAGTGCAACACCATCTACGACCACTACAACATCCACAGCAGCACCAACAACAACATCAAGCACAACTGCATCAATTGCAACCCCATCTACGACCACTACAACATCCACAGTAGCACCAACCACTACATCAAGCACAACTGCGTCAACTGCACCACTAACAATAACTAATACAACATCCACAGCAGCACCAACAACAACATCTAGCACAACTGCATCAATTGCAACCTCATCTACGACCACTACAACATCCATAGCAGCACCAACAACTTCATCAAGCACAACTGCATCAACTGCAACACCATCTGCGACCATTACAACATCCACAGCAGCACCTACCACTGCATCAACTGAAACACCATCTACGACCACAACAACATCTACAGCAGCACCTACCACTGCATCAAGCACAACTGCTTCAACTGCACCACTAACAATTACCACTACAACATCCACAGCAGCACCAACCACTTCATCAAGGACAACTGCATCAAGTGCAACACCATCTACGACCACTACAACATCCACAGCAGCACCAGCAACAACATCAAGCACAACTGCATCGATTGCAACCCCATCTACGACCACTACAACATCCACAGTTGCACCAACCACTACATCAAGCACAACTGCTTCAACTGCAACACCATCTACGACCACTACAACATCCACAGCAGCACCAACAACAACATCTAGCACAACTGCATCAATTGCAACACCATCCACGACCACTACAACATCCACAGCAGCACCAACAACAACATCTAGCACAACTGCATCAATTGCAACACCATCTACGACCACTACAACATCCACAGCAGCACCAACCACTACATCAAGCACACCTGCATCAACTGCAACAACACCTACGACCACTACAACATCCACAGCAGCACCAACCACTACATCAAGTACACCTGCATCAACTGCAACAACATCTACGACCATTACAACATCCACAGCAGCACCTACCACTGCATCAATTACAACTACATCAACTGCAACACCATATTCGACCACTACAACATCCACAGCAGCACCAACCACTTCATCAAGCACAACTGCATCAACTGCAACAGCATCTACGACCACTACAACATCCACAGCAGCAGCAACAACATCTAGCACAACTGCATCAATTGTAACACCATCCACGACCACTACAACATCCACAGCAGCACCAACCACTACATCAAGCACAACTGCTTCAACTGCACCACTAACAATGACCACTACAACATCCACAGCAGCACCAACCACTACATCAAGCTCAACTGCTTCAACTGCACCACTAACAATAACCACTACAACATCCACAGCAGCACCAACAACAACATCAAGCACAACTGCATCAATTGCAACCCCATCTACGACCACTACAACATCCACAGCAGCACCAACTACTACATCAAGCACAACTGCTTCAACTGTATCACCATCTACGACCACAACAACATCCACAGCAGCACCAACCACTTCATCAAGCACAACTGCATCAATTGCAACACCATCTACAACCACTACAACATCCACAGCAGCACCAACAACAACATCAAGCACAACTGCTTCAACTGCACCACTAACAATGAGCACTACAACATCCACATTAGCACCAACCACTTCATCAAGCACAACTGCATCAAGTGCAACACCATCCACGACCACTACAACATCCACAGCAGCACCAACAACAACATCAAGCACAACTGCATCAATTGCAACACCATCTACGACCACTAAAACATCCACAGCAGCACCAACCACTACATCAAGCACACCTGCATCAACTGCAACAACATCTACAACCACTACAACATCCACAGCAGCACCAACAACAACATCTAGTACAACTGCATCAATTGCAACACCATCCACGACCACTACAACATCCACAGCAGCACCAACAACAACATCTAGAACAGCTGCATCAATTGCAACACCATCTACGACCACTACAACATCCACAGCAGCACCTACCACTGCATCAATTACAACTACATCAACTGCAACACCATATTCGACCACTACAACATCCACAGCAGCACCAACCACTACATCAAGCACAACTGCTTCAACTGCACCACTAACAATGAGCACTACAACATCCACATTAGCACCAACCACTTCATCAAGCACAACTGCATCAAGTGCAACACCATCTACGACCACTACAACATCCACAGCAGCACCAACAACAACATCAAGCACAACTGCATCAATTGCAACCCCATCTACGACCACTACAACATCCACAGTAGCACCAACCACTACATCAAGCACAACTGCGTCAACTGCACCACTAACAATAACTAATACAACATCCACAGCAGCACCAACAACAACATCTAGCACAACTGCATCAATTGCAACCTCATCTACGACCACTACAACATCCATAGCAGCACCAACAACTTCATCAAGCACAACTGCATCAACTGCAACACCATCTGCGACCACTACAACATCCACAGCAGCACCTACCACTGCATCAACTGAAACACCATCTACGATCACAACAACATCTACAGCAGCACCTACCACTGCATCAAGCACAACTGCTTCTACTGCACCACTAACAATTACCACTACAACATCCACAGCAGCACCAACCACTTCATCAAGGAAAACTGCATCAACTGCAACACCATCTACGACCACTACAACATCCACAGCAGCACCAACCACTACATCAAGCCCAACTGCTTCAACTGCACCACTAATAAAGACCACTACAAGATCCACAGCAGCACCAAGCACTACATCAAGCCCAACTGCTTCAACTGCACCACTAACAATAACCACTACAACATCCACAGCAGAACCAACAACATCAAGCACAACTGCATCAATTGCAACCCCATCTACGACTACTACAACATCCACAGCAGCACCAACCACTACAGCAAGCACAACTGCTTCAAGTGTAACACCATCTACAACCACAAAAACATCCACAGCAGCACCAACCACTTCATCAAGCACAACTGCATCAACTGCAACACCATCTACGACCACTACAACATCCACAGCAGCACCAACCACTTCATCAAGCACAACTGCATCAACTGCAACACCATCTACGACCACTACAACATCCACAGCAGCACCAACCATTTCATCAAGCACAACTGCATCAACTGCAACACTATCTACGACCACTACAACATCTACAGCAGCACCAACCACTACATCAAGCACAACTGCTTCAACTGCACCACTAACAATGAGCACTACAATATCCACATTAGCACCAACCACTTCATCAAGCACAACTGCATCAAGTGCAACACCATCTACGACCACTACAACATCCACAGCAGCACCAACAACAACATCAAGCACAACTGCATCAATTGCAACCCCATCTACGACCACTACAACATCCACAGTAGCACCAACCACTACATCAAGCACAACTGCGTCAACTGCACCACTAACAATAACTAATACAACATCCACAGCAGCACCAACAACAACATCTAGCACAACTGCATCAATTGCAACCTCATCTACGACCACTACAACATCCATAGCAGCACCAACAACTTCATCAAGCACAACTGCATCAACTGCAACACCATCTGCGACCACTACAACATCCACAGCAGCACCTACCACTGCATCAACTGAAACACCATCTACGACCACAACAACATCTACAGCAGCACCTACCACTGCATCAAGCACAACTGCTTCAACTGCACCACTAAAAATTACCACTACAACATCCACAGCAGCACCAACCACTTCATCAAGGACAACTGCATCAAGTGCAACACCATCTACGACCACTACAACATCCACAGCAGCACGAACAACAACATCAAGCACAACTGCATCAATTGCAACCCCATCTACGACCACTACAACATCCACAGTTGCACCAACCACTACATCAAGCACAACTGCTTCAACTGCACCACTAACAATGAGCACTACAACATCCACATTAGCACCAACCACTTCATCAAGCACAACTGCATCAATTGCAACACCATCTACGACCACTACAACATCCACAGCAGCACCAACAACAACATCAAGCACAACTGCATCAATTGCAACCCCATCTACGACCACTACAACATCCACAGTAGCACCAACCACTACATCAAGCACAACTGCGTCAACTGCACCACTAACAATAACTAATACAACATCCACAGCAGCACCAACAACAACATCTAGCACAACTGCATCAATTGCAACCTCATCTACGACCACTACAACATCCATAGCAGCACCAACAACTTCATCAAGCACAACTGCATCAACTGCAACACCATCTGTGACCACTACAACATCCACAGCAGCACCTACCACTGCATCAACTGAAACACCATCTACGATCACAACAACATCTACAGCAGCACCTACCACTGCATCAAGCACAACTGCTTCAACTGCACCACTAACAATTACCACTACAACATCCACAGCAGCACCAACCACTTCATCAAGGACAACTGCATCAACTGCAACACCATCTACGACCACTACAACATCCACAGCAGCACCAACCACTACATCAAGCCCAACTGCTTCAACTGCACCACTAATAATGACCACTACAAGATCCACAGCAGCACCAACCACTTCATCAAGCACAACTGCATCAACTGCAACACCATCTATGACCACTACAACATCCACAGCAGCACCAACCACTTCATCAAGCACAACTGCATCAACTGCAACACCATCTACGACCACTACAACATCCACAGCAGCACCAACCACTACATCAAGCACAACTGCTTCAACTGTAACACCATCTACGACCACAACAACATCCACAGCAGCACCAACCACTTCATCAAGCACAACTGCATCAATTGCAACACCATCTACAACCACTACAACATCCACAGCAGCACCAACAACAACATCAAGCACAACTGCATCAATTGCAACCCCATCTACGACCACTACAACATCCACAGTAGCACCAACCACTACATCAAGCACAACTGCGTCAACTGCACCACTAACAATAACTAATACAACATCCACAGCAGCACCAACAACAACATCTAGCACAACTGCATCAATTGCAACCTCATCTACGACCACTACAACATCCATAGCAGCACCAACAACTTCATCAAGCACAACTGCATCAACTGCAACACCATCTGCGACCACTACAACATCCACAGCAGCACCTACCACTGCATCAACTGAAACACCATCTACGATCACAACAACATCTACAGCAGCACCTACCACTGCATCAAGCACAACTGCTTCAACTGCACCACTAACAATTACCACTACAACATCCACAGCAGCACCAACCACTTCATCAAGGACAACTGCATCAACTGCAACACCATCTACGACCACTACAACATCCACAGCAGCACCAACCACTACATCAAGCCCAACTGCTTCAACTGCACCACTAATAATGACCACTACAAGATCCACAGCAGCACCAACCACTTCATCAAGCACAACTGCATCAACTGCAACACCATCTATGACCACTACAACATCCACAGCAGCACCAACCACTTCATCAAGCACAACTGCATCAACTGCAACACCATCTACGACCACTACAACATCCACAGCAGCACCAACCACTACATCAAGCACAACTGCTTCAACTGTAACACCATCTACGACCACAACAACATCCACAGCAGCACCAACCACTTCATCAAGCACAACTGCATCAATTGCAACACCATCTACAACCACTACAACATCCACAGCAGCACCAACAACAACATCAAGCACAACTGCATCAATTGCAACCCCATCTACGACCACTACAACATCCACAGTAGCACCAACCACTACATCAAGCACAACTGCGTCAACTGCACCACTAACAATAACTAATACAACATCCACAGCAGCACCAACAACAACATCTAGCACAACTGCATCAATTGCAACCTCATCTACGACCACTACAACATCCATAGCAGCACCAACAACTTCATCAAGCACAACTGCATCAACTGCAACACCATCTGCGACCACTACAACATCCACAGCAGCACCTACCACTGCATCAACTGAAACACCATCTACGATCACAACAACATCTACAGCAGCACCTACCACTGCATCAAGCACAACTGCTTCAACTGCACCACTAACAATTACCACTACAACATCCACAGCAGCACCAACCACTTCATCAAGGACAACTGCATCAACTGCAACACCATCTACGACCACTACAACATCCACAGCAGCACCAACCACTACATCAAGCCCAACTGCTTCAACTGCACCACTAATAATGACCACTACAAGATCCACAGCAGCACCAACCACTTCATCAAGCACAACTGCATCAACTGCAACACCATCTATGACCACTACAACATCCACAGCAGCACCAACCACATCATCAAGCACAACTGCATCAACTGCAACACCATCTACGACCACTACAACATCCACAGCAGCACCAACCACTACATCAAGCACAACTGCTTCAACTGTAACACCATCTACGACCACAACAACATCCACAGCAGCACCAACCACTTCATCAAGCACAACTGCATCAACTGCAACACCATCTACGACCACTACAACATCCACAGCAGCACCAACCACTACATCAAGCACAACTGCTTCAACTGTAACACCATCTACGACCACAACAACATCCACAGCAGCACCAACCACTTCATCAAGCACAACTGCATCAATTGCAACACCATCTACGACCACTACAACATCCACAGCAGCACCAACAACAACATCAAGCACAACTGCTTCAACTGCTCCACTAACAATGAGCACTACAACATCCACATTAGCACCAACCACTTCATCAAGCACAACTGCATCAAGTGCAACACCATCCACGACCACTACAACATCCACAGCAGCACCAACAACAACATCAAGCACAACTGCATCAATTGCAACACCATCTACGACCACTACAACATCCACAGCAGCACCAACCACTACATCAAGCACACCTGCATCAACTGCAACAACATCTACAACCACTACAACATCCACAGCAGCACCAACAACAACATCTAGTACAACTGCATCAATTGCAACACCATCCACGACTACTACAACATCCACAGCAGCACCAACAACAACATCTAAAACAGCTGCATCAATTGCAACACCATCTACGACCACTACAACATCCACAGCAGCACCTACCACTGCATCAATTACAACTACATCAACTGCAACACCATATTCGACCACTACAACATCCACAGCAGCACCAACCACTACATCAAGCACAACTGCTTCAACTGCACCACTAACAATGAGCACTACAACATCCACATTAGCACCAACCACTTCATCAAGCACAACTGCATCAAGTGCAACACCATCTACGACCACTACAACATCCACAGCAGCACCAACAACAACATCAAGCACAACTGCATCAATTGCAACCCCATCTACGACCACTACAACATCCACAGTAGCACCAACCACTACATCAAGCACAACTGCGTCAACTGCACCACTAACAATAACTAATACAACATCCACAGCAGCACCAACAACAACATCTAGCACAACTGCATCAATTGCAACCTCATCTACGACCACTACAACATCCATAGCAGCACCAACAACTTCATCAAGCACAACTGCATCAACTGCAACACCATCTGCGACCACTACAACATCCACAGCAGCACCTACCACTGCATCAACTGAAACACCATCTACGACCACAACAACATCTACAGCAGCACCTACCACTGCATCAAGCACAACTGCTTCAACTGCACCACTAACAATTACCACTACAACATCCACAGCAGCACCAACCACTTCATCAAGGACAACTGCATCAAGTGCAACACCATCTACGACCACTACAACATCCACAGCAGCACCAACAACAACATCAAGCACAACTGCATCAATTGCAACCCCATCTACGACCACTACAACATCCACAGTTGCACCAACCACTATATCAAGCACAACTGCTTCAACTGCAACACCATCTACGACCACTACAACATCCACAGCAGCACCAACAACAACATCTAGCACAACTGCATCAATTGCAACACCATCCACGACCACTACAACATCCACAGCAGCACCAACAACAACATCTAGCACAACTGCATCAATTGCAACACCATCTACGACCACTACAACATCCACAGTAGCACCAACCACTACATCAAGCACAACTGCGTCAACTGCACCACTAACAATAACTAATACAACATCCACAGCAGCACCAACAACAACATCTAGCACAACTGCATCAATTGCAACCTCATCTACGACCACTACAACATCCATAGCAGCACCAACAACTTCATCAAGCACAACTGCATCAACTGCAACACCATCTGCGACCACTACAACATCCACAGCAGCACCTACCACTGCATCAACTGAAACACCATCTACGATCACAACAACATCTACAGCAGCACCTACCACTGCATCAAGCACAACTGCTTCAACTGCACCACTAACAATTACCACTACAACATCCACAGCAGCACCAACCACTTCATCAAGGACAACTGCATCAACTGCAACACCATCTACGACCACTACAACATCCACAGCAGCACCAACCACTACATCAAGCCCAACTGCTTCAACTGCACCACTAATAATGACCACTACAAGATCCACAGCAGCACCAACCACTTCATCAAGCACAACTGCATCAACTGCAACACCATCTATGACCACTACAACATCCACAGCAGCACCAACCACTTCATCAAGCACAACTGCATCAACTGCAACACCATCTACGACCACTACAACATCCACAGCAGCACCAACCACTACATCAAGCACAACTGCTTCAACTGTAACACCATCTACGACCACAACAACATCCACAGCAGCACCAACCACTTCATCAAGCACAACTGCATCAACTGCAACACCATCTACGACCACTACAACATCCACAGCAGCACCAACAACAACATCTAGTACAACTGCATCAATTGCAACACCATCCACGACCACTACAACATCCACAGCAGCAGCACCAACAACAACATCTAGAACAGCTGCATCAATTGCAACACCATCTACGACCACTACAACATCCACAGCAGCACCTACCACTGCATCAATTACAACTACATCAACTGCAACACCATATTCGACCACTACAACATCCACAGCAGCACCAACCACTACATCAAGCACAACTGCTTCAACTGCACCACTAACAATGAGCACTACAACATCCACATTAGCACCAACCACTTCATCAAGCACAACTGCATCAAGTGCAACACCATCTACGACCACTACAACATCCACAGCAGCACCAACAACAACATCAAGCACAACTGCATCAATTGCAACCCCATCTACGACCACTACAACATCCACAGTAGCACCAACCACTACATCAAGCACAACTGCGTCAACTGCACCACTAACAATAACTAATACAACATCCACAGCAGCACCAACAACAACATCTAACACAACTGCATCAATTGCAACCTCATCTACGACCACTACAACATCCATAGCAGCACCAACAACTTCATCAAGCACAACTGCATCAACTGCAACACCATCTGCGACCACTACAACATCCACAGCAGCACCTACCACTGCATCAACTGAAACACCATCTACGATCACAACAACATCTACAGCAGCACCTACCACTGCATCAAGCACAACTGCTTCAACTGCACCACTAACAATTACCACTACAACATCCACAGCAGCACCAACCACTTCATCAAGGACAACTGCATCAACTGCAACACCATCTATGACCACTACAACATCCACAGCAGCACCAACCACTACATCAAGCACAACTGCTTCAACTGCACCACTAATAATGACCACTACAAGATCCACAGCAGCACCAACCACTTCATCAAGCACAACTGCATCAACTGCAACACCATCTATGACCACTACAACATCCACAGCAGCACCAACCACTTCATCAAGCACAACTGCATCAACTGCAACACCATCTACGACCACTACAACATCCACAGCAGCACCAACCACTACATCAAGCACAACTGCTTCAACTGTAACACCATCTACGACCACAACAACATCCACAGCAGCACCAACCACTTCATCAAGCACAACTGCATCAATTGCAACACCATCTACAACCACTACAACATCCACAGCAGCACCAACAACAACATCAAGCACAACTGCTTCAACTGCACCACTAACAATGAGCACTACAACATCCACATTAGCACCAACCACTTCATCAAGCACAACTGCATCAAGTGCAACACCATCTACGACCACTACAACATCCACAGCAGCACCAACAACAACATCAAGCACAACTGCATCAATTGCAACCCCATCTACGACCACTACAACATCCACAGTAGCACCAACCACTACATCAAGCACAACTGCGTCAACTGCACCACTAACAATAACTAATACAACATCCACAGCAGCACCAACAACAACATCTAGCACAACTGCATCAATTGCAACCTCATCTACGACCACTACAACATCCATAGCAGCACCAACAACTTCATCAAGCACAACTGCATCAACTGCAACACCATCTGCGACCACTACAACATCCACAGCAGCACCTACCACTGCATCAACTGAAACACCATCTACGATCACAACAACATCTACAGCAGCACCTACCACTGCATCAAGCACAACTGCTTCAACTGCACCACTAACAATTACCACTACAACATCCACAGCAGCACCAACCACTTCATCAAGGACAACTGCATCAACTGCAACACCATCTACGACCACTACAACATCCACAGCAGCACCAACCACTACATCAAGCCCAACTGCTTCAACTGCACCACTAATAATGACCACTACAAGATCCACAGCAGCACCAACCACTTCATCAAGCACAACTGCATCAACTGCAACACCATCTACGACCACTACAACATCCACAGCAGCACCAACCACTTCATCAAGCACAACTGCATCAACTGCAACACCATCTACGACCACTACAACATCCACAGCAGCACCAACCACTACATCAAGCACAACTGCTTCAACTGTAACACCATCTACGACCACAACAACATCCACAGCAGCACCAACCACTTCATCAAGCACAACTGCATCAACTGCAACACCATCTACGACCACTACAACATCCACAGCAGCACCAACCACTACATCAAGCACAACTGCTTCAACTGTAACACCATCTACGACCACAACAACATCCACAGCAGCACCAACCACTTCATCAAGCACAACTGCATCAATTGCAACACCATCTACAACCACTACAACATCCACAGCAGCACCAACAACAACATCAAGCACAACTGCTTCAACTGCTCCACTAACAATGAGCACTACAACATCCACATTAGCACCAACCACTTCATCAAGCACAACTGCATCAAGTGCAACACCATCCACGACCACTACAACATCCACAGCAGCACCAACAACAACATCAAGCACAACTGCATCAATTGCAACACCATCTACGACCACTACAACATCCACAGCAGCACCAACCACTACATCAAGCACACCTGCATCAACTGCAACAACATCTACAACCACTACAACATCCACAGCAGCACCAACAACAACATCTAGTACAACTGCATCAATTGCAACACCATCCACGACCACTACAACATCCACAGCAGCACCAACAACAACATCTAGAACAGCTGCATCAATTGCAACACCATCTACGACCACTACAACATCCACAGCAGCACCTACCACTGCATCAATTACAACTACATCAACTGCAACACCATATTCGACCACTACAACATCCACAGCAGCACCAACCACTACATCAAGCACAACTGCTTCAACTGCACCACTAACAATGATCACTACAACATCCACATTAGCACCAACCACTTCATCAAGCACAACTGCATCAAGTGCAACACCATCTACGACCACTACAACATCCACAGCAGCACCAACAACAACATCAAGCACAACTGCATCAATTGCAACCCCATCTACGACCACTACAACATCCACAGTAGCACCAACCACTACATCAAGCACAACTGCGTCAACTGCACCACTAACAATAACTAATACAACATCCACAGCAGCACCAACAACAACATCTAGCACAACTGCATCAATTGCAACCTCATCTACGACCACTACAACATCCATAGCAGCACCAACAACTTCATCAAGCACAACTGCATCAACTGCAACACCATCTGCGACCACTACAACATCCACAGCAGCACCTACCACTGCATCAACTGAAACACCATCTACGATCACAACAACATCTACAGCAGCACCTACCACTGCATCAAGCACAACTGCTTCAACTGCACCACTAACAATTACCACTACAACATCCACAGCAGCACCAACCACTTCATCAAGGACAACTGCATCAACTGCAACACCATCTACGACCACTACAACATCCACAGCAGCACCAACCACTACATCAAGCCCAACTGCTTCAACTGCACCACTAATAATGACCACTACAAGATCCACAGCAGCACCAACCACTTCATCAAGCACAACTGCATCAACTGCAACACCATCTATGACCACTACAACATCCACAGCAGCACCAACCACTTCATCAAGCACAACTGCATCAACTGCAACACCATCTACGACCACTACAACATCCACAGCAGCACCAAGCACTACATCAAGCACAACTGCTTCAACTGCACCACTAACAATAACCACTACAACATCCACAGCAGAACCAACAACATCAAGCACAACTGCATCAATTGCAACCCCATCTACGACTACAACAAGATCCACAGCAGCACCAACCACTTCATCAAGCACAACTGCATCAACTGCAACACCATCTACGACCACTACAACATCCACAGCAGCACCAACCACTTCATCAAGCACAGCTGCATCTACTGCAACACCATCTACGACCACTACAACATCCACAGCAGCACCAACAACAACATCTAGCACAACTGCATCAATTGCAACACCATCTACGACCACTACAACATCCACAGCAGCACCAACCACTACATCAAGCACAACTGCTTCAACTGCACCACTAACAATAACCTCTACAACATCCACAGCAGCACCAGCCACTTTAACAAGCACAACTGCATCAACTGCAACACCATCTACGACCACTACAACATCCACAGCAGCACCACCCACTTCAGCAAGCACAGCTGCATCTACTGCAACACCATCTACGACCACTACAACATCCACAGCAGCACCAACAACAACATCTAGCACAACTGCATCAATTGCAACACCATCTACGACCACTACAACATCCACAGCAGCACCAAGCACTACATCAAGCCCAACTGCTTCAACTGCACCACTAACAATAACCACTACAACATCCACAGCAGAACCAACCACTTCATCAAGGACAACTGCATCAACTGCAACACCATCTACGACCACTACAACATCCACAGCAGCACCAACCACTACATCAAGCCCAACTGCTTCAACTGCACCACTAATAATGACCACTACAAGATCCACAGCAGCACCAACCACTTCATCAAGCACAACTGCATCAACTGCAACACCATCTACGACCACTACAACATCCACAGCAGCACCAACAACAACATCTAGCACAACTGCAACACCATCTACGACCACTACAACATCCACAGCAGCACCAACCACTTCATCAAGCACAACTGCATCAACTGCAACACCATCTACGACCACTACAACATCCACAGCAGCACCAACAACAACATCTAGCACAACTGCAACACCATCTACGACCACTACAACATCCACAGCAGCACCAACCACTTCATCAAGCACAGCTGCATCAACTGCAACACCATCTACAACCACTACAACATCCACAGCAGCACCAAGCACTACATCAAGCCCAACTGCTTCAACTGCACCACTAACAATAACCACTACAACATCCACAGCAGAACCAACCACTTCATCAAGGACAACTGCATCAACTGCAACACCATCTACGACCACTACAACATCCACAGCAGCACCAACCACTACATCAAGCCCAACTGCTTCAACTGCACCACTAATAATGACCACTACAAGATCCACAGCAGCACCAACCACTTCATCAAGCACAACTGCATCAACTGCAACACCATCTACGACCACTACAACATCCACAGCAGCACCAAGCACTACATCAAGCCCAACTGCTTCAACTGCACCACTAACAATAACCACTACAACATCCACAGCAGCACCAACAACAACATCTAGCACAACTGCATCAATTGCAACACCATCTACGACCACTACAACATCCACAGCAGCACCTACCACTGCATCAATTACAACTACATCAACTGCAACACCATATTCGACCACTACAACATCCACAGCAGCACCAACCACTACATCAAGCACAACTGCTTCAACTGCACCACTAACAATGAGCACTACAACATCCACATTAGCACCAACCACTTCATCAAGCACAACTGCATCAAGTGCAACACCATCTACGACCACTACAACATCCACAGCAGCACCAACAACAACATCAAGCACAACTGCATCAATTACAACCCCATCTACGACCACTACAACATCCACAGTAGCACCAGACACTACATCAAGCACAACTGCGTCAACTGCACCACTAACAATAACTAATACAACATCCACAGCAGCACCAACAACAACATCTAGCACAACTGCATCAATTGCAACCTCATCTACGACCACTACAACATCCATAGCAGCACCAACAACTTCATCAAGCACAACTGCATCAACTGCAACACCATCTGCGACCACTAAAACATCCACAGCAGCACCTACCACTGCATCAACTGAAACACCATCTACGACCACAACAACATCTACAACAGCACCTACCACTGCATCAAGCACAACTGCTTCAACTGCACCACTAACAATTACCACTACAACATCCACAGCAGCACCAACCACTTCATCAAGGACAACTGCATCAACTGCAACACCATCTACGACCACTACAACATCCACAGCAGCACCAACCACTACATCAAGCCCAACTGCTTCAACTGCACCACTAATAATGACCACTACAAGATCGACAGCAGCACCAACCACTTCATCAAGCACAACTGCATCAACTGCAACACCATCTATGACCACTACAACATCCACAGCAGCACCAACCACTTCAACAAGCACAACTGCATCAACGGCAACACCATCTACGACCACTACAACATCCACAGCAGCACCAAGCACTACATCAAGCCCAACTGCTTCAACTGCACCACTAACAATAACCACTACAACATCCACAGCAGAACCAACAACATCAAGCACAACTGCATCAATTGCAACCCCATCTACGACTACTACAACATCCACAGCAGCACCAACCACTACAGCAAGCACAACTGCTTCAACTGTAACACCATCTACAACCACAAAAACATCCACAGCAGCACCAACCACTTCATCAAGCACAACTGCATCAACTGCAACACCATCTACGACCACTACAACATCCACAGCAGCACCAACCACTTCATCAAGCACAGCTGCATCTACTGCAACACCATCTACGACCACTACAACATCCACAGCAGCACCAACAACAACATCTAGCACAACTGCATCAATTGCAACACCATCTACGACCACTACAACATCCACAGCAGCACCAACCACTACATCAAGCACAACTGCTTCAACTGCACCACTAACAATAACCTCTACAACATCCACAGCAGCACCAGCCACTTTAACAAGCACAACTGCATCAACTGCAACACCATCTACGACCACTACAACATCCACAGCAGCACCAACCACTTCAGCAAGCACAGCTGCATCTACTGCAACACCATCTACGACCACTACAACATCCACAGCAGCACCAACAACAACATCTAGCACAACTGCATCAATTGCAACACCATCTACGACCACTACAACATCCACAGCAGCACCAACCACTTCATCAAGCACAACTGCATCATCTGCACCACTAACAATGACCACTACAACATCCACAGCAGCACCAACCACTTCATCAAGCACAACTGCATCAACTGCATCAACTGCAACACCATCTACGACCACTACAACATCCACAGCAGCACCAACAACAACATCTAGCACAACTGCATCAACTGCAACACCATCTACGACCACTACAACATCCACAGCAGCACCAACCACTTCATCAAGCACAGCTGCATCAACTGCAACACCATCTACGACCACTACAACATCCACAGCAGCACCAAGCACTACATCAAGCCCAACTGCTTCAAATGCACCACTAACAATAACCACTACAACATCCACAGCAGAACCAACAACATCAAGCACAACTGTATCAATTGCAACCCCATCTACGACTACTACAACATCCACAGCAGCACCAACCACTACAGCAAGCACAACTGCTTCAACTGTAACACCATCTACGACCACTACAACATCCACAGCAGCACCAACCACTACATCAAGCCCAACTGCTTCAACTGCACCACTAATAATGACCACTACAAGATCCACAGCAGCACCAACCACTTCATCAAGCACAACTGCATCAACTGCAACACCATCTATGACCACTACAACATCCACAGCAGCACCAAGCACTGCATCAAGCCCAACTGCTTCAACTGCACCACTAACAATAACCACTACAACATCCACAGCAGAACCAACAACATCAAGCACAACTGCATCAATTGCAACCCCATCTACGACTACTACAACATCCACAGCAGCACCAACCACTACAGCAAGCACAACTGCTTCAACTGTAACACCATCTACAACCACAAAAACATCCACAGCAGCACCAACCACTTCATCAAGCACAACTGCATCAACTGCAACACCATCTACGACCACTACAACATCCACAGCAGCACCAACCACTTCATCAAGCACAGCTGCATCTACTGCAACACCATCTACGACCACTACAACATCCACAGCAGCACCAACAACAACATCTAGCACAACTGCATCAATTGCAACACCATCTACGACCACTACAACATCCACAGCAGCACCAACCACTACATCAAGCACAACTGCTTCAACTGCACCACTAACAATAACCTCTACAACATCCACAGCAGCACCAGCCACTTTACCAAGCACAACTGCATCAACTGCAACACCATCTACGACCACTACAACATCCACAGCAGCACCAACCACTTCAGCAAGCACAGCTGCATCTACTGCAACACCATCTACGACCACTACAACATCCACAGCAGCACCAACAACAACATCTAGCACAACTGCATCAATTGCAACACCATCTACGACCACTACAACATCCACAGCAGCACCAACCACTTCATCAAGCACAACTGCATCAACTGCATCAACTGCAACACCATCTACGACCACTACAACATCCACAGCAGCATCAACAACAACATCTAGCACAACTGCATCAACTGCAACACCATCTACGACCACTACAACATCCACAGCAGCACCAACCACTTCATCAAGCACAGCTGCATCAACTGCAACACCATCTACAACCACTACAACATCCACAGCAGCACCAAGCACTACATCAAGCCCAACTGCTTCAACTGCACCACTAACAATAACCACTACAACATCCACAGCAGAACCAACAACATCAAGCACAACTGTATCAATTGCAACCCCATCTACGACTACTACAACATCCACAGCAGCACCAACCACTACAGCAAGCACAACTGCTTCAACTGTAACACCATCTACAACCACAAAAACATCCACAGCAGCACCAACCACTTCATCAAGCACAACTGCATCAACTGCAACACCATCTACGACCACTACAACATCCACAGCAGCACCAACCACTTCATCAAGCACAGCTGCATCTACTGCAACACCATCCACGACCACTACAACATCCACAGCAGCACCAACAACAACATCTAGCACAACTGCATCAATTACAACACCATCTACGACCACTACAACATCCACAGCAGCACCAACCACTACATCAAGCACAACTGCTTCAACTGCACCACTAACAATAACCTCTACAACATCCACAGCAGCACCAGCCACTTTAACAAGCACAACTGCATCAACTGCAACACCATCCACGACCACTACAACATCCACAGCAGCACCAACAACAACATCAAGCACAACTGCATCAATTGCAACACCATCTACGACCACTACAACATCCACAGCAGCACCAACCACTACATCAAGCACACCTGCATCAACTGCAACAACATCTACAACCACTACAACATCCACAGCAGCACCAACAACAACATTTAGTACAACTGCATCAATTGCAACACCATCCACGACCACTACAATATCCACAGCAGCACCAACAACAACATCTAGAACAGCTGCATCAATTGCAACACCATCTACGACCACTACAACATCCACAGCAGCACCTACCACTGCATCAATTACAACTACATCAACTGCAACACCATATTCGACCACTACAACATCCACAGCAGCACCAACCACTACATCAAGCACAACTGCTTCAACTGCAACAGCATCTACGACCACTAGAATATCCACAGCAGCACCTACCACTGCATCAATTACAACTACATCAAATGCAACACCATCTACGACCAATACAACATCGACAGCAGCACCAACCCCTGCTTCAACTACTCCACTAACAATGACCACTACAACATCCACAGCGGCGCCAACCATTTCATCAAGCACAACTACATCAACTGCAACACCATCTACGACCACTACAACATCTACAGCAGCACCAACCACTACATCAAGCACAACTGCTTCAACTGCACCACTAACAATAACCACTACAACATCCACAGCAGCACCAACAACAACATCTAGCACAACTGCATCAATTGCAACACCATCTACGACCACTACAACATCCACAGCAGCACCTACCACTGCATCAATTACAACTACATCAACTGCAACACCATATTCCACCACTACAACATCCACAGCAGCACCAACCACTACATCAAGCACAACTGCTTCAACTGCACCACTAACAATGAGCACTACAACATCCACATTAGCACCAACCACTTCATCAAGCACAACTGCATCAAGTGGAACACCATCCATGACCACTACAACATCCACAGCAGCACCAACAACAACATCAAGCACAACTGCATCAATTGCAACACCATCCACGACCACTACAACATCCACAGCAGCACCAACAACAACATCAAGCACAACTGCATCAATTGCAACACCATCTACGACCACTACAACATCCACAGCAGCACCAACCACTACATCAAGCACACCTGCATCAACTGCAACAACATCTACAACCACTACAACATCCACAGCAGCACCAACAACAACATCTAGTACAACTGCATCAACTGCAACACCATCCACGACCACTACAACATCCACAGCAGCACCAAAAACAACATCTAGAACAACTGCATCAATTGCAACACCATCTACGACCACTACAACATCCACAGCAGCACCTACCACTGCATCAATTACAACTACATCAACTGCAACACCATATTCCTCCACTACAACATCCACAGCAGCACCAACCACTACATCAAGCACAACTGCTTCAACTGCAACAGCATCTACGACCACTAGAATATCCACAGCAGCACCTACCACTGCATCAATTACAACTCCATCAAATGCAACACCATCTACGACCACTACAACATCCACAGCAGCACCAACAACAACATCTAGCACAACTGCATCAATTGCAAAACCATCTACGACCACTACAACATCCACAGCACCACCAACAACAACATCTAGCACAACTGCATCAATTGCAACACCATCTACGACCAATACAACATCGACAGCAGCACCAACCACTGCTTCAACTACTCCACTAACAATGACCACTACAACATCCACAGCAGCGCCCACCATTTCATCAAGCACAACTACATCAACTGCAACACCATCTACGACCACTACAACATCTACAGCAGCACCAACCACTACATCAAGCACAACTGCTTCAACTGCACCACTAACAATAACCACTACAACATCCACAGCAGCACCAACAACAACATCTAGCACAACTGCATCAATTGCAACACCATCTATGACCACTACAACATCCACAGCAGCACCAACCACTACATCGAGCACAACTGCTTCAACTGCACCACTAATAATAACCTCTACAACATCCACAGCAGCACCAGCCACTTCATCAAGCACAACTGCATCAATTGCAACACCATCTATGACCACTACAACATCCACAGCAGCACCAACCACTACATCGAGCACAACTGCTTCAACTGCACCACTAACAATAACCTCTACAACATCCACAGCAGCACCAGCCACTTCATCAAGCACAACTGCATCAACTGCAACACCATCTACGACCACTACAACATCCACAGCAGCACCAACCACTACATCAAGCACAACTGCTTCAACTGTAACACCATCTACGACCACAACAACATCCACAGCAGCACCAACCACTTCATCAAGCACAACTGCATCAATTGCAACACCATCTACGACCACTACAACATCCACAGCAGCACCAACCACTACAGCAAGCACAACTGCTTCAACTGTAACACCATCTACGACCACTACAACATCCACAGCAGCACCAACCACTACATCAAGCCCAACTGCTTCAACTGCACCACTAATAATGACCACTACAAGATCCACAGCAGCACCAACCACTTCATCAAGCACAACTGCATCAACTGCAACACCATCTATGACCACTACAACATCCACAGCAGCACCAACCACTACATCAAGCACACCTGCATCAACTGCAACAACATCTACAACCACTACAACATCCACAGCAGCACCAACAACAACATCTAGTACAACTGCATCAACTGCAACACCATCCACGACCACTACAACATCCACAGCAGCACCAAAAACAACATCTAGAACAACTGCATCAATTGCAACACCATCTACGACCAATACAACATCGACAGCAGCACCAACCACTGCTTCAACTACTCCACTAACAATGACCACTACAACATCCACAGCAGCGCCCACCATTTCATCAAGCACAACTACATCAACTGCAACACCATCTACGACCACTACAACATCTACAGCAGCACCAACCACTACATCAAGCACAACTGCTTCAACTGCACCACTAACAATAACCACTACAACATCCACAGCAGCACCAACAACAACATCTAGCACAACTGCATCAATTGCAACACCATCTATGACCACTACAACATCCACAGCAGCACCAACCACTACATCGAGCACAACTGCTTCAACTGCACCACTAATAATAACCTCTACAACATCCACAGCAGCACCAGCCACTTCATCAAGCACAACTGCATCAATTGCAACACCATCTATGACCACTACAACATCCACAGCAGCACCAACCACTACATCGAGCACAACTGCTTCAACTGCACCACTAACAATAACCTCTACAACATCCACAGCAGCACCAGCCACTTCATCAAGCACAACTGCATCAACTGCAACACCATCTACGACCACTACAACATCCACAGCAGCACCAACCACTACATCAAGCACAACTGCTTCAACTGTAACACCATCTACGACCACAACAACATCCACAGCAGCACCAACCACTTCATCAAGCACAACTGCATCAATTGCAACACCATCTACGACCACTACAACATCCACAGCAGCACCAACCACTACAGCAAGCACAACTGCTTCAACTGTAACACCATCTACGACCACTACAACATCCACAGCAGCACCAACCACTACATCAAGCCCAACTGCTTCAACTGCACCACTAATAATGACCACTACAAGATCCACAGCAGCACCAACCACTTCATCAAGCACAACTGCATCAACTGCAACACCATCTATGACCACTACAACATCCACAGCAGCACCAAGCACTACATCAAGCCCAACTGCTTCAACTGCACCACTAACAATAACCACTACAACATCCACAGCAGAACCAACAACATCAAGCACAACTGCATCAATTGCAACCCCATCTACGACTACTACAACATCCACAGCAGCACCAACCACTACAGCAAGCACAACTGCTTCAACTGTAACACCATCTACAACCACAAAAACATCCACAGCAGCACCAACCACTTCATCAAGCACAACTGCATCAACTGCAACACCATCTACGACCACTACAACATCCACAGCAGCACCAACCACTTCATCAAGCACAGCTGCATCTACTGCAACACCATCTACGACCACTACAACATCCACAGCAGCACCAACAACAACATCTAGCACAACTGCATCAATTGCAACACCATCTACGACCACTACAACATCCACAGCAGCACCAACCACTACATCAAGCACAACTGCTTCAACTGCACCACTAACAATAACCTCTACAACATCCACAGCAGCACCAGCCACTTTAACAAGCACAACTGCATCAACTGCAACACCATCTACGACCACTACAACATCCACAGCAGCACCAACCACTTCAGCAAGCACAGCTGCATCTACTGCAACACCATCTACGACCACTACAACATCCACAGCAGCACCAACAACAACATCTAGCACAACTGCATCAATTGCAACACCATCTACGACCACTACAACATCCACAGCAGCACCAACCACTTCATCAAGCACAACTGCATCATCTGCACCACAAACAATGACCACTACAACATCCACAGCAGCACCAACCACTTCATCAAGCACAACTGCATCAACTGCAACACCATCTATGACCACTACAACATCCACAGCAGCACCAAGCACTACATCAAGCCCAACTGCTTCAACTGCACCACTAACAATAACCACTACAACATCCACAGCAGAACCAACAACATCAAGCACAACTGCATCAATTGCAACCCCATCTACGACTACTACAACATCCACAGCAGCACCAACCACTACAGCAAGCACAACTGCTTCAACTGTAACACCATCTACAACCACAAAAACATCCACAGCAGCACCAACCACTTCATCAAGCACAACTGCATCAACTGCAACACCATCTACGACCACTACAACATCCACAGCAGCACCAACCACTTCATCAAGCACAGCTGCATCTACTGCAACACCATCTACGACCACTACAACATCCACAGCAGCACCAACAACAACATCTAGCACAACTGCATCAATTGCAACACCATCTACGACCACTACAACATCCACAGCAGCACCAACCACTTCATCAAGCACAACTGCATCATCTGCACCACAAACAATGACCACTACAACATCCACAGCAGCACCAACCACTTCATCAAGCACAACTGCATCAACTGCATCAACTGCAACACCATCTACGACCACTACAACATCCACAGCAGCATCAACAACAACATCTAGCACAACTGCATCAACTGCAACACCATCTACGACCACTACAACATCCACAGCAGCACCAACCACTTCATCAAGCACAGCTGCATCAACTGCAACACCATCTACAACCACTACAACATCCACAGCAGCACCAAGCACTACATCAAGCCCAACTGCTTCAACTGCACCACTAACAATAACCACTACAACATCCACAGCAGAACCAACAACATCAAGCACAACTGTATCAATTGCAACCCCATCTACGACTACTACAACATCCACAGCAGCACCAACCACTACAGCAAGCACAACTGCTTCAACTGTAACACCATCTACAACCACAAAAACATCCACAGCAGCACCAACCACTTCATCAAGCACAACTGCATCAACTGCAACACCATCTACGACCACTACAACATCCACAGCAGCACCAACCACTTCATCAAGCACAGCTGCATCTACTGCAACACCATCCACGACCACTACAACATCCACAGCAGCACCAACAACAACATCTAGCACAACTGCATCAATTACAACACCATCTACGACCACTACAACATCCACAGCAGCACCAACCACTACATCAAGCACAACTGCTTCAACTGCACCACTAACAATAACCTCTACAACATCCACAGCAGCACCAGCCACTTTAACAAGCACAACTGCATCAACTGCAACACCATCCACGACCACTACAACATCCACAGCAGCACCAACAACAACATCAAGCACAACTGCATCAATTGCAACACCATCTACGACCACTACAACATCCACAGCAGCACCAACCACTACATCAAGCACACCTGCATCAACTGCAACAACATCTACAACCACTACAACATCCACAGCAGCACCAACAACAACATTTAGTACAACTGCATCAATTGCAACACCATCCACGACCACTACAATATCCACAGCAGCACCAACAACAACATCTAGAACAGCTGCATCAATTGCAACACCATCTACGACCACTACAACATCCACAGCAGCACCTACCACTGCATCAATTACAACTACATCAACTGCAACACCATATTCGACCACTACAACATCCACAGCAGCACCAACCACTACATCAAGCACAACTGCTTCAACTGCAACAGCATCTACGACCACTAGAATATCCACAGCAGCACCTACCACTGCATCAATTACAACTACATCAAATGCAACACCATCTACGACCAATACAACATCGACAGCAGCACCAACCCCTGCTTCAACTACTCCACTAACAATGACCACTACAACATCCACAGCGGCGCCAACCATTTCATCAAGCACAACTACATCAACTGCAACACCATCTACGACCACTACAACATCTACAGCAGCACCAACCACTACATCAAGCACAACTGCTTCAACTGCACCACTAACAATAACCACTACAACATCCACAGCAGCACCAACAACAACATCTAGCACAACTGCATCAATTGCAACACCATCTACGACCACTACAACATCCACAGCAGCACCTACCACTGCATCAATTACAACTACATCAACTGCAACACCATATTCCACCACTACAACATCCACAGCAGCACCAACCACTACATCAAGCACAACTGCTTCAACTGCACCACTAACAATGAGCACTACAACATCCACATTAGCACCAACCACTTCATCAAGCACAACTGCATCAAGTGGAACACCATCCATGACCACTACAACATCCACAGCAGCACCAACAACAACATCAAGCACAACTGCATCAATTGCAACACCATCCACGACCACTACAACATCCACAGCAGCACCAACAACAACATCAAGCACAACTGCATCAATTGCAACACCATCTACGACCACTACAACATCCACAGCAGCACCAACCACTACATCAAGCACACCTGCATCAACTGCAACAACATCTACAACCACTACAACATCCACAGCAGCACCAACAACAACATCTAGTACAACTGCATCAACTGCAACACCATCCACGACCACTACAACATCCACAGCAGCACCAAAAACAACATCTAGAACAACTGCATCAATTGCAACACCATCTACGACCACTACAACATCCACAGCAGCACCTACCACTGCATCAATTACAACTACATCAACTGCAACACCATATTCCTCCACTACAACATCCACAGCAGCACCAACCACTACATCAAGCACAACTGCTTCAACTGCAACAGCATCTACGACCACTAGAATATCCACAGCAGCACCTACCACTGCATCAATTACAACTCCATCAAATGCAACACCATCTACGACCACTACAACATCCACAGCAGCACCAACAACAACATCTAGCACAACTGCATCAATTGCAACACCATCTACGACCACTACAACATCCACAGCAGCACCAACCACTACATCAAGCACAACTGCTTCAACTGTAACACCATCTACGACCACAACAACATCCACAGCAGCACCAACCACTTCATCAAGCACAACTGCATCAATTGCAACACCATCTACGACCACTACAACATCCACAGCAGCACCAACCACTACAGCAAGCACAACTGCTTCAACTGTAACACCATCTACGACCACTACAACATCCACAGCAGCACCAACCACTACATCAAGCCCAACTGCTTCAACTGCACCACTAATAATGACCACTACAAGATCCACAGCAGCACCAACCACTTCATCAAGCACAACTGCATCAACTGCAACACCATCTATGACCACTACAACATCCACAGCAGCACCAACCACTACATCAAGCACACCTGCATCAACTGCAACAACATCTACAACCACTACAACATCCACAGCAGCACCAACAACAACATCTAGTACAACTGCATCAACTGCAACACCATCCACGACCACTACAACATCCACAGCAGCACCAAAAACAACATCTAGAACAACTGCATCAATTGCAACACCATCTACGACCAATACAACATCGACAGCAGCACCAACCACTGCTTCAACTACTCCACTAACAATGACCACTACAACATCCACAGCAGCGCCCACCATTTCATCAAGCACAACTACATCAACTGCAACACCATCTACGACCACTACAACATCTACAGCAGCACCAACCACTACATCAAGCACAACTGCTTCAACTGCACCACTAACAATAACCACTACAACATCCACAGCAGCACCAACAACAACATCTAGCACAACTGCATCAATTGCAACACCATCTATGACCACTACAACATCCACAGCAGCACCAACCACTACATCGAGCACAACTGCTTCAACTGCACCACTAATAATAACCTCTACAACATCCACAGCAGCACCAGCCACTTCATCAAGCACAACTGCATCAATTGCAACACCATCTATGACCACTACAACATCCACAGCAGCACCAACCACTACATCGAGCACAACTGCTTCAACTGCACCACTAACAATAACCTCTACAACATCCACAGCAGCACCAGCCACTTCATCAAGCACAACTGCATCAACTGCAACACCATCTACGACCACTACAACATCCACAGCAGCACCAACCACTACATCAAGCACAACTGCTTCAACTGTAACACCATCTACGACCACAACAACATCCACAGCAGCACCAACCACTTCATCAAGCACAACTGCATCAATTGCAACACCATCTACGACCACTACAACATCCACAGCAGCACCAACCACTACAGCAAGCACAACTGCTTCAACTGTAACACCATCTACGACCACTACAACATCCACAGCAGCACCAACCACTACATCAAGCCCAACTGCTTCAACTGCACCACTAATAATGACCACTACAAGATCCACAGCAGCACCAACCACTTCATCAAGCACAACTGCATCAACTGCAACACCATCTATGACCACTACAACATCCACAGCAGCACCAAGCACTACATCAAGCCCAACTGCTTCAACTGCACCACTAACAATAACCACTACAACATCCACAGCAGAACCAACAACATCAAGCACAACTGCATCAATTGCAACCCCATCTACGACTACTACAACATCCACAGCAGCACCAACCACTACAGCAAGCACAACTGCTTCAACTGTAACACCATCTACAACCACAAAAACATCCACAGCAGCACCAACCACTTCATCAAGCACAACTGCATCAACTGCAACACCATCTACGACCACTACAACATCCACAGCAGCACCAACCACTTCATCAAGCACAGCTGCATCTACTGCAACACCATCTACGACCACTACAACATCCACAGCAGCACCAACAACAACATCTAGCACAACTGCATCAATTGCAACACCATCTACGACCACTACAACATCCACAGCAGCACCAACCACTACATCAAGCACAACTGCTTCAACTGCACCACTAACAATAACCTCTACAACATCCACAGCAGCACCAGCCACTTTAACAAGCACAACTGCATCAACTGCAACACCATCTACGACCACTACAACATCCACAGCAGCACCAACCACTTCAGCAAGCACAGCTGCATCTACTGCAACACCATCTACGACCACTACAACATCCACAGCAGCACCAACAACAACATCTAGCACAACTGCATCAATTGCAACACCATCTACGACCACTACAACATCCACAGCAGCACCAACCACTTCATCAAGCACAACTGCATCATCTGCACCACAAACAATGACCACTACAACATCCACAGCAGCACCAACCACTTCATCAAGCACAACTGCATCAACTGCAACACCATCTATGACCACTACAACATCCACAGCAGCACCAAGCACTACATCAAGCCCAACTGCTTCAACTGCACCACTAACAATAACCACTACAACATCCACAGCAGAACCAACAACATCAAGCACAACTGCATCAATTGCAACCCCATCTACGACTACTACAACATCCACAGCAGCACCAACCACTACAGCAAGCACAACTGCTTCAACTGTAACACCATCTACAACCACAAAAACATCCACAGCAGCACCAACCACTTCATCAAGCACAACTGCATCAACTGCAACACCATCTACGACCACTACAACATCCACAGCAGCACCAACCACTTCATCAAGCACAGCTGCATCTACTGCAACACCATCTACGACCACTACAACATCCACAGCAGCACCAACAACAACATCTAGCACAACTGCATCAATTGCAACACCATCTACGACCACTACAACATCCACAGCAGCACCAACCACTTCATCAAGCACAACTGCATCATCTGCACCACAAACAATGACCACTACAACATCCACAGCAGCACCAACCACTTCATCAAGCACAACTGCATCAACTGCATCAACTGCAACACCATCTACGACCACTACAACATCCACAGCAGCATCAACAACAACATCTAGCACAACTGCATCAACTGCAACACCATCTACGACCACTACAACATCCACAGCAGCACCAACCACTTCATCAAGCACAGCTGCATCAACTGCAACACCATCTACAACCACTACAACATCCACAGCAGCACCAAGCACTACATCAAGCCCAACTGCTTCAACTGCACCACTAACAATAACCACTACAACATCCACAGCAGAACCAACAACATCAAGCACAACTGTATCAATTGCAACCCCATCTACGACTACTACAACATCCACAGCAGCACCAACCACTACAGCAAGCACAACTGCTTCAACTGTAACACCATCTACAACCACAAAAACATCCACAGCAGCACCAACCACTTCATCAAGCACAACTGCATCAACTGCAACACCATCTACGACCACTACAACATCCACAGCAGCACCAACCACTTCATCAAGCACAGCTGCATCTACTGCAACACCATCCACGACCACTACAACATCCACAGCAGCACCAACAACAACATCTAGCACAACTGCATCAATTACAACACCATCTACGACCACTACAACATCCACAGCAGCACCAACCACTACATCAAGCACAACTGCTTCAACTGCACCACTAACAATAACCTCTACAACATCCACAGCAGCACCAGCCACTTTAACAAGCACAACTGCATCAACTGCAACACCATCCACGACCACTACAACATCCACAGCAGCACCAACAACAACATCAAGCACAACTGCATCAATTGCAACACCATCTACGACCACTACAACATCCACAGCAGCACCAACCACTACATCAAGCACACCTGCATCAACTGCAACAACATCTACAACCACTACAACATCCACAGCAGCACCAACAACAACATTTAGTACAACTGCATCAATTGCAACACCATCCACGACCACTACAATATCCACAGCAGCACCAACAACAACATCTAGAACAGCTGCATCAATTGCAACACCATCTACGACCACTACAACATCCACAGCAGCACCTACCACTGCATCAATTACAACTACATCAACTGCAACACCATATTCGACCACTACAACATCCACAGCAGCACCAACCACTACATCAAGCACAACTGCTTCAACTGCAACAGCATCTACGACCACTAGAATATCCACAGCAGCACCTACCACTGCATCAATTACAACTACATCAAATGCAACACCATCTACGACCAATACAACATCGACAGCAGCACCAACCCCTGCTTCAACTACTCCACTAACAATGACCACTACAACATCCACAGCGGCGCCAACCATTTCATCAAGCACAACTACATCAACTGCAACACCATCTACGACCACTACAACATCTACAGCAGCACCAACCACTACATCAAGCACAACTGCTTCAACTGCACCACTAACAATAACCACTACAACATCCACAGCAGCACCAACAACAACATCTAGCACAACTGCATCAATTGCAACACCATCTACGACCACTACAACATCCACAGCAGCACCTACCACTGCATCAATTACAACTACATCAACTGCAACACCATATTCCACCACTACAACATCCACAGCAGCACCAACCACTACATCAAGCACAACTGCTTCAACTGCACCACTAACAATGAGCACTACAACATCCACATTAGCACCAACCACTTCATCAAGCACAACTGCATCAAGTGGAACACCATCCATGACCACTACAACATCCACAGCAGCACCAACAACAACATCAAGCACAACTGCATCAATTGCAACACCATCCACGACCACTACAACATCCACAGCAGCACCAACAACAACATCAAGCACAACTGCATCAATTGCAACACCATCTACGACCACTACAACATCCACAGCAGCACCAACCACTACATCAAGCACACCTGCATCAACTGCAACAACATCTACAACCACTACAACATCCACAGCAGCACCAACAACAACATCTAGTACAACTGCATCAACTGCAACACCATCCACGACCACTACAACATCCACAGCAGCACCAAAAACAACATCTAGAACAACTGCATCAATTGCAACACCATCTACGACCACTACAACATCCACAGCAGCACCTACCACTGCATCAATTACAACTACATCAACTGCAACACCATATTCCTCCACTACAACATCCACAGCAGCACCAACCACTACATCAAGCACAACTGCTTCAACTGCAACAGCATCTACGACCACTAGAATATCCACAGCAGCACCTACCACTGCATCAATTACAACTCCATCAAATGCAACACCATCTACGACCACTACAACATCCACAGCAGCACCAACAACAACATCTAGCACAACTGCATCAATTGCAACACCATCTACGACCACTACAACATCCACAGCACCACCAACAACAACATCTAGCACAACTGCATCAATTGCAACACCATCTACGACCAATACAACATCGACAGCAGCACCAACCACTGCTTCAACTACTCCACTAACAATGACCACTACAACATCCACAGCAGCGCCCACCATTTCATCAAGCACAACTACATCAACTGCAACACCATCTACGACCACTACAACATCTACAGCAGCACCAACCACTACATCAAGCACAACTGCTTCAACTGCACCACTAACAATAACCACTACAACATCCACAGCAGCACCAACAACAACATCTAGCACAACTGCATCAATTGCAACACCATCTATGACCACTACAACATCCACAGCAGCACCAACCACTACATCGAGCACAACTGCTTCAACTGCACCACTAATAATAACCTCTACAACATCCACAGCAGCACCAGCCACTTCATCAAGCACAACTGCATCAATTGCAACACCATCTATGACCACTACAACATCCACAGCAGCACCAACCACTACATCGAGCACAACTGCTTCAACTGCACCACTAACAATAACCTCTACAACATCCACAGCAGCACCAGCCACTTCATCAAGCACAACTGCATCAACTGCAACACCATCTACGACCACTACAACATCCACAGCAGCACCAACCACTACATCAAGCACAACTGCTTCAACTGTAACACCATCTACGACCACAACAACATCCACAGCAGCACCAACCACTTCATCAAGCACAACTGCATCAATTGCAACACCATCTACGACCACTACAACATCCACAGCAGCACCAACCACTACAGCAAGCACAACTGCTTCAACTGTAACACCATCTACGACCACTACAACATCCACAGCAGCACCAACCACTACATCAAGCCCAACTGCTTCAACTGCACCACTAATAATGACCACTACAAGATCCACAGCAGCACCAACCACTTCATCAAGCACAACTGCATCAACTGCAACACCATCTATGACCACTACAACATCCACAGCAGCACCAAGCACTACATCAAGCCCAACTGCTTCAACTGCACCACTAACAATAACCACTACAACATCCACAGCAGAACCAACAACATCAAGCACAACTGCATCAATTGCAACCCCATCTACGACTACTACAACATCCACAGCAGCACCAACCACTACAGCAAGCACAACTGCTTCAACTCTAACACCATCTACAACCACAAAAACATCCACAGCAGCACCAACCACTTCATCAAGCACAACTGCATCAACTGCAACACCATCTACGACCACTACAACATCCACAGCAGCACCAACCACTTCATCAAGCACAGCTGCATCTACTGCAACACCATCTACGACCACTACAACATCCACAGCAGCACCAACAACAACATCTAGCACAACTGCATCAATTGCAACACCATCTACGACCACTACAACATCCACAGCAGCACCAACCACTACATCAAGCACAACTGCTTCAACTGCACCACTAACAATAACCTCTACAACATCCACAGCAGCACCAGCCACTTTAACAAGCACAACTGTATCAACTGCAACACCATCTACGACCACTACAACATCCACAGCAGCACCAACCACTTCAGCAAGCACAGCTGCATCTACTGCAACACCATCTACGACCACTACAACATCCACAGCAGCACCAACAACAACATCTAGCACAACTGCATCAATTGCAACACCATCTACGACCACTACAACATCCACAGCAGCACCAACCACTTCATCAAGCACAACTGCATCATCTGCACCACAAACAATGACCACTACAACATCCACAGCAGCACCAACCACTTCATCAAGCACAACTGCATCAACTGCAACACCATCTATGACCACTACAACATCCACAGCAGCACCAAGCACTACATCAAGCCCAACTGCTTCAACTGCACCACTAACAATAACCACTACAACATCCACAGCAGAACCAACAACATCAAGCACAACTGCATCAATTGCAACCCCATCTACGACTACTACAACATCCACAGCAGCACCAACCACTACAGCAAGCACAACTGCTTCAACTGTAACACCATCTACAACCACAAAAACATCCACAGCAGCACCAACCACTTCATCAAGCACAACTGCATCAACTGCAACACCATCTACGACCACTACAACATCCACAGCAGCACCAACCACTTCATCAAGCACAGCTGCATCTACTGCAACACCATCTACGACCACTACAACATCCACAGCAGCACCAACAACAACATCTAGCACAACTGCATCAATTGCAACACCATCTACGACCACTACAACACCCACAGCAGCACCAACCACTACATCAAGCACAACTGCTTCAACTGCACCACTAACAATAACCTCTACAACATCCACAGCAGCACCAGCCACTTTAACAAGCACAACTGCATCAACTGCAACACCATCTACGACCACTACAACATCCACAGCAGCACCAACCACTTCAGCAAGCACAGCTGCATCTACTGCAACACCATCTACGACCACTACAACATCCACAGCAGCACCAACAACAACATCTAGCACAACTGCATCAATTGCAACACCATCTACGACCACTACAACATCCACAGCAGCACCAACCACTTCATCAAGCACAACTGCATCATCTGCACCACAAACAATGACCACTACAACATCCACAGCAGCACCAACCACTTCATCAAGCACAACTGCATCAACTGCATCAACTGCAACACCAACTACGACCACTACAACATCCACAGCAGCACCTACCACTGCATCAATTACAACTACATCAACTGCAACACCATATTCGACCACTACAACATCCACAGCAGCACCAACCACTACATCAAGCACAACTGCTTCAACTGCAACAGCATCTACGACCACTAGAATATCCACAGCAGCACCTACCACTGCATCAATTACAACTACATCAAATGCAACACCATCTACGACCAATACAACATCGACAGCAGCACCAACCCCTGCTTCAACTACTCCACTAACAATGACCACTACAACATCCACAGCGGCGCCAACCATTTCATCAAGCACAACTACATCAACTGCAACACCATCTACGACCACTACAACATGTACAGCAGCACCAACCACTACATCAAGCACAACTGCTTCAACGGCACCACTAACAATAACCACTACAACATCCACAGCTGCACCAACAACAACATCTAGCACAACTGCATCAATTGCAACACCATCTACGACCACTACAACATCCACAGCAGCACCTACCACTGCATCAATTACAACTACATCAACTGCAACACCATATTCCACCACTACAACATCCACAGCAGCACCAACCACTACATCAAGCACAACTGCTTCAACTGCACCACTAACAATGAGCACTACAACATCCACATTAGCACCAACCACTTCATCAAGCACAACTGCATCAAGTGGAACACCATCCATGACCACTACAACATCCACAGCAGCACCAACAACAACATCAAGCACAACTGCATCAATTGCAACACCATCCACGACCACTACAACATCCACAGCAGCAACAACAACAACATCAAGCACAACTGCATCAATTGCAACACCATCTACGACCACTACAACATCCACAGCAGCACCAACCACTACATCAAGCACACCTGCATCAACTGCAACAACATCTACAACCACTACAACATCCACAGCAGCACCAACCACTACATCAAGCACAACTGCTTCAACTGCACCACTAACAATGAGCACTACAACATCCACATTAGCACCAACCACTTCATCAAGCACAACTGCATCAACTGCAACACCATCCACGACCACTACAACATCCACAGCAGCACCAAAAACAACATCTAGAACAACTGCATCAATTGCAACACCATCTACGACCACTACAACATCCACAGCAGCACCTACCACTGCATCAATTACAACTACATCAACTGCAACACCATATTCCACCACTACAACATCCACAGCAGCACCAACCACTACATCAAGCACAACTGCTTCAACTGCAACAGCATCTACGACCACTAGAATATCCACAGCAGCACCTACCACTGCATCAATTACAACTCCATCAAATGCAACACCATCTACGACCACTACAACATCCACAGCAGCACCAACAACAACATCTAGCACAACTGCATCAATTGCAACACCATCTACGACCACTACAACATCCACAGCACCACCAACAACAACATCTAGCACAACTGCATCAATTGCAACACCATCTACGACCAATACAACATCGACAGCAGCACCAACCACTGCTTCAACTACTCCACTAACAATGACCACTACAACATCCACAGCGGCGCCAACCATTTCATCAAGCACAACTACATCAACTGCAACACTATCTACGACCACTACAACATCTACAGCAGCACCAACCACTACATCAAGCACAACTGCTTCAACTGCACCACTAACAATATCCACTACAACATCCACAGCAGCACCAACAACAACATCTAGCACAACTGCATCAATTGCAACACCATCTACGACCACTACAACATCCACAGCAGCACCAACCACTACATCAAGCACAACTGCTTCAAGTGTAACACCATCTACAACCACAAAAACATCCACAGCAGCACCAACCACTTCATCAAGCACAACTGCATCAACTGCAACACCATCTACGACCACTACAACATCCACAGCAGCACCAACCACTTCATCAAGCACAACTGCATCAACTGCAACACCATCTACGACCACTACAACATCCACAGCAGCACCAACCATTTCATCAAGCACAACTACATCAACTGCAACACTATCTACGACCACTACAACATCTACAGCAGCACCAACCACTACATCAAGCACAACTGCTTCAACTGCACCACTAACAATAAGCACTACAATATCCACATTAGCACCAACCACTTCATCAAGCACAACTGCATCAAGTGCAACACCATCTACGACCACTACAACATCCACAGCAGCACCAACAACAACATCAAGCACAACTGCATCAATTGCAACACCATCTACGACCACTACAACATCCACAGTAGCACCAACCACTACATCAAGCACAACTGCGTCAACTGCACCACTAACAATAACTAATACAACATCCACAGCAGCACCAACAACAACATCTAGCACAACTGCATCAATTGCAACCTCATCTACGACCACTACAACATCCATAGCAGCACCAACAACTTCATCAAGCACAACTGCATCAACTGCAACACCATCTGCGACCACTACAACATCCACAGCAGCACCTACCACAGCATCAACTGAAACACCATCTACGACCACAACAACATCTACAGCAGCACCTACCACTGCATCAAGCACAACTGCTTCAACTGCACCACTAACAATTACCACTACAACATCCACAGCAGCACCAACCACTTCATCAAGGACAACTGCATCAAGTGCAACACCATCGACGACCACTACAACATCCACAGCAGCACCAACAACAACATCAAGCACAACTGCATCAATTGCAACCCCATCTACGACCACTACAACATCCACAGTTGCACCAACCACTACATCAAGCACAACTGCTTCAACTGCAACACCATCTACGACCACTACAACATCCACAGCAGCACCAACAACAACATCTAGCACAACTGCATCAATTGCAACACCATCCACGACCACTACAACATCCACAGCAGCACCAACAACAACATCTAGCACAACTGCATCAATTGCAACACCATCTACGACCACTACAACATCCACAGCAGCACCAACCACTACATCAAGCACACCTGCATCAACTGCAACAACACCTACGACCACTACAACATCCACAGCAGCACCAACCACTACATCAAGTACACCTGCATCAACTGCAACAACATCTACGACCACTACAACATCCACAGCAGCACCTACCACTGCATCAATTACAACTACATCAACTGCAACACCATATTCGACCACTACAACATCCACAGCAGCACCAACCACTTCATCAAGCACAACTGCATCAACTGCAACAGCATCTACGACCACTACAACATCCACAGCAGCACCAACCACTTCATCAAGCACAGCTGCATCTACTGCAACACCACCTACGACCACTACAACATCCACAGCAGCAGCAACAACATCTAGCACAACTGCATCAATTGTAACACCATCCACGACCACTACAACATCCACAGCAGCACCAACCACTACATCAAGCACAACTGCTTCAACTGCACCACTAACAATGACCACTACAACATCCACAGCAGCACCAACCACTACATCAAGCTCAACTGCTTCAACTGCACCACTAACAATAACCACTACAACATCCACAGCAGCACCAACAACAACATCAAGCACAACTGCATCAATTGCAACCCCATCTACGACCACTACAACATCCACAGCAGCACCAACAACAACATCTAGTACAACTGCATCAATTGCAACACCATCCACGACCACTACAACATCCACAGCAGCACCAACAACAACATCTAGAACAGCTGCATCAATTGCAACACCATCTACGACCACTACAACATCCACAGCAGCACCTACCACTGCATCAATTACAACTACATCAACTGCAACACCATATTCGACCACTACAACATCCACAGCAGCACCAACCACTACATCAAGCACAACTGCTTCAACTGCACCACTAACAATGAGCACTACAACATCCACATTAGCACCAACCACTTCATCAAGCACAACTGCATCAAGTGCAACACCATCTACGACCACTACAACATCCACAGCAGCACCAACAACAACATCAAGCACAACTGCATCAATTGCAACCCCATCTACGACCACTACAACATCCACAGTAGCACCAACCACTACATCAAGCACAACTGCGTCAACTGCACCACTAACAATAACTAATACAACATCCACAGCAGCACCAACAACAACATCTAGCACAACTGCATCAATTGCAACCTCATCTACGACCACTACAACATCCATAGCAGCACCAACAACTTCATCAAGCACAACTGCATCAACTGCAACACCATCTGCGACCACTACAACATCCACAGTTGCACCTACCACTGCATCAACTGAAACACCATCTACGATCACAACAACATCTACAGCAGCACCTACCACTGCATCAAGCACAACTGCTTCAACTGCACCACTAACAATTACCACTACAACATCCACAGCAGCACCAACCACTTCATCAAGGACAACTGCATCAACTGCAACACCATCTACGACCACTACAACATCCACAGCAGCACCAACCACTACATCAAGCCCAACTGCTTCAACTGCACCACTAATAATGACCACTACAAGATCCACAGCAGCACCAACCACTTCATCAAGCACAACTGCATCAACTGCAACACCATCTATGACCACTACAACATCCACAGCAGCACCAACCACTTCATCAAGCACAACTGCATCAACTGCAACACCATCTACGACCACTACAACATCCACAGCAGCACCAAGCACTACATCAAGCCCAACTGCTTCAACTGCACCACTAACAATAACCACTACAACATCCACAGCAGAACCAACAACATCAAGCACAACTGCATCAATTGCAACCCCATCTACGACTACAACAAGATCCACAGCAGCACCAACCACTACAGCAAGCACAACTGCTTCAACTGTAACACCATCTACAACCACAAAAACATCCACAGCAGCACCAACCACTTCATCAAGCACAACTGCATCAACTGCAACACCATCTACGACCACTACAACATCCACAGCAGCACCAACCACTTCATCAAGCACAGCTGCATCTACTGCAACACCATCTACGACCACTACAACATCCACAGCAGCACCAACAACAACATCTAGCACAACTGCATCAATTGCAACACCATCTACGACCACTACAACATCCACAGCAGCACCAACCACTACATCAAGCACAACTGCTTCAACTGCACCACTAACAATAACCTCTACAACATCCACAGCAGCACCAGCCACTTTAACAAGCACAACTGCATCAACTGCAACACCATCTACGACCACTACAACATCCACAGCAGCACCAACAACAACATCTAGCACAACTGCATCAATTGCAACACCATCTACGACCACTACAACATCCACAGCAGCACCAACCACTTCATCAAGCACAACTGCATCAACTGCATCAACTGCAACACCATCTACGACCACTACAACATCCACAGCAGCACCAAGAACAACATCTAGCACAACTGCATCAACTGCAACACCATCTACGACCACTACAACATCCACAGCAGCACCAACCACTTCATCAAGCACAGCTGCATCAACTGCAACACCATCTACAACCACTACAACATCCACAGCAGCACCAAGCACTACATCAAGCCCAACTGCTTCAACTGCACCACTAACAATAACCACTACAACATCCACAGCAGAACCAACCACTTCATCAAGGACAACTGCATCAACTGCAACACCATCTACGACCACTACAACATCCACAGCAGCACCAACCACTACATCAAGCCCAACTGCTTCAACTGCACCACTAATAATGACTACTACAAGATCCACAGCAGCACCAACCACTTCATCAAGCACAACTGCATCAACTGCAACACCATCTACGACCACTACAACATCCACAGCAGCACCAACCACTTCATCAAGCACAACTGCATCAACTGCAACACCATCTACGACCACTACAACATCCACAGCAGCACCAAGCACTACATCAAGCCCAACTGCTTCAACTGCACCACTAACAATAACCACTACAACATCCACAGCAGCACCAACAACAACATCTAGCACAACTGCATCAACTGCAACACCATCTACGACCACTACAACATCCACAGCAGCACCAACCACTTCATCAAGCACAGCTGCATCAACTGCAACATCATCTACGACCACTACAACATCCACAGCAGCACTAACAACAACATCTAGCACAACTGCATCAATTGCAAAACCATCTACGACCACTACAACATCCACAGCAGCACCAACCACTTCATCAAGCACAGCTGCATCAACTGCAACATCATCTACGACCACTACAACATCCACAGCAGCACTAACAACAACATCTAGCACAACTGCATCAATTGCAAAACCATCTACAACCACTACAACATCCACAGCAGCACCAACCACTACATCAAGCACAACAGCTTCAACTGCACCACTAACAATGACCAGTACAACATCCACAGCAGCACCAACCACTTCATCAAGCACAGCTGCATCAACTGCAATACCATCTACGACCACTACAACATCCACAGCTGCACCAACAACAACATCAAGCACAACTGCATCAATTGCAACACCATCTACGACCACTACAACATCCACAGCAGCACCAACCACTTCATCAAGCACAACTGCATCAACTGCAACACCATCTACGACCACTACAACATCCACAGCAGCACCAACCACTTCATCAAGCACAGCTGCATCAACTGCAACATCATCTACGACCACTACAACATCCACAGCAGCACTAACAACAACATCTAGCACAACTGCATCAATTGCAAAACCATCTACGACCACTACAACATCCACAGCAGCACCAACCACTTCATCAAGCACAGCTGCATCAACTGCAACATCATCTACGACCACTACAACATCCACAGCTGCACCAACAACAACATCAAGCACAACTGCATCAATTGCAACACCATCTACGACCACTACAACATCCACAGCAGCACCAACCACTTCATCAAGCACAACTGCATCAACTGCAACACCATCTACGACCACTACAACATCCACAGCAGCACCAACCACTTCATCAAGCACAGCTGCATCAACTGCAACATCATCTACGACCACTACAACATCCACAGCAGCACTAACAACAACATCTAGCACAACTGCATCAATTGCAAAACCATCTACGACCACTACAACATCCACAGCAGCACCAACCACTTCATCAAGCACAGCTGCATCAACTGCAACATCATCTACGACCACTACAACATCCACAGCAGCACTAACAACAACATCTAGCACAACTGCATCAATTGCAAAACCATCTACAACCACTACAACATCCACAGCAGCACCAACCACTACATCAAGCACAACAGCTTCAACTGCACCACTAACAATGACCAGTACAACATCCACAGCAGCACCAACCACTTCATCAAGCACAGCTGCATCAACTGCAATACCATCTACGACCACTACAACATCCACAGCTGCACCAACAACAACATCAAGCACAACTGCATCAATTGCAACACCATCTACGACCACTACAACATCCACAGCAGCACCAACCACTACATCAAGCACAACAGCTTCAACTGCACCACTAACAATGACCACTACAACATCCACAGCAGCACCAACCACTTCATCAAGCACATCTGCTTCAACTGCACCACTAATAATGACCACTACAAGATCCACAGCAGCACCAACCACTTCATCACGCGCAACTGCATCAACTGCAACACCATCTACAACCACTACAACATCCACAGCAGCACCAACCACTTCATCAAGCACAGCTGCATCACCTGCAACATCATCTACGACCACTACAACATCCACAGCAGCACCAACCACTACATCAAGCACAACTGCATCAACTGCAACACCATCTACAACCAATACAACATTCACAGCAGCCCCAACCACTACAGCAAGCACAACTGCTTCAACTGCAACACCATCTACGACCACTACAACATCCACAGCAGCACCAACCACTTCATCAAGCACAACTGCATCAACTGCAACACCATCTACGACCACTATAACATCCACAGCAGCACTAACAACAACATCTAGCACAACTGCATCAATTGCAACACCATCTACGACCACTACAACATCCACAGCAGCACCAACCACTACATCAAGCACAACAGCTTCAACTGCACCACTAACAATGACCACTACAACATCCACAGCAGCACCAACCACTTCATCAAGCACATCTGCTTCAACTGCACCACTAATAATGACCACTACAAGATCCACAGCAGCACCAACCACTTCATCACGCGCAACTGCATCAACTGCAACACCATCTACAACCACTACAACATCCACAGCAGCACCAACCACTTCATCAAGCACAGCTGCATCACCTGCAACATCATCTACGACCACTACAACATCCACAGCAGCACCAACCACTACATCAAGCACAACTGCATCAACTGCAACACCATCTACAACCAATACAACATTCACAGCAGCCCCAACCACTACAGCAAGCACAACTGCTTCAACTGCAACACCATCTACGACCACTATAACATCCACAGCAGCACCAACCACTTCATCAAGCACAGCTGCATCAACTGCAACACCATCTACGACCACTACAACATCCACAGCAGCACCAACAACAACATCTAGCACAACTGGATCAATTGCAACACCATCTACGACCACTACAACATCCACAGCAGCACCAACCACTACATCAAGCACAACTGCTTCAACTGCACCACTAACAATAACCTCTACAACATCCACAGCAGCACCAGCCACTTTAACAAGCACAACTGCATCAACTGCAACACCATCTACGACCACTACAACATCCACAGCAGCACCAACCACTTCAGCAAGCACAGCTGCATCTACTGCAACACCATCTACGACCACTACAACATCCACAGCAGCACCAACAACAACATCTAGCACAACTGCATCAATTGCAACACCATCTACGACCACTACAACATCCACAGCAGCACCAACCACTTCATCAAGCACAACTGCATCATCTGCACCACTAACAATGACCACTACAACATCCACAGCAGCACCAACCACTTCATCAAGCACAACTGCATCAACTGCATCAACTGCAACACCATCTACGACCACTACAACATCCACAGCAGCACCAACAACAACATCTAGCACAACTGCATCAACTGCAACACCATCTACGACCACTACAACATCCACAGCAGCACCAACCACTTCATCAAGCACAGCTGCATCAACTGCAACATCATCTACGACCACTACAACATCCACAGCAGCACTAACAACAACATCTAGCACAACTGCATCAATTGCAAAACCATCTACGACCACTACAACATCCACAGCAGCACCAACCACTTCATCAAGCACATCAGCTTCAACTGCACCACTAACAATGACCAGTACAACATCCACAGCAGCACCAACCACTTCATCAAGCACAACAGCTTCAACTGCACGACTAACAATGACCAGTACAACATCCACAGCAGCACCAACCACTTCATCAAGCACAGCTGCATCAACTGCAATACCATCTACGACCACTACAAAATCCACAGCTGCACCAACAACAACATCAAGCACAACTGCATCAATTGCAACACCATCTACGACCACAACAACATCTACAGCAGCACCTACCACTGCATCAAGCACAACTGCTTCAACTACTCCACTAACAATGACCACTACAACATCCACAGCGGCGCCAACCATTTCATCAAGCACAACTGCATCAACTGCAACACCATCTACGACCACTACAACATCTACAGCAGCACCAACCACTTCATCAAGCACAACTGCATCAACTGCAACACCATCTACGACCACTACAACATCCCAGCAACAACCCAGTACAACAACGAAGACAACTGTGCCATCCACAACACCGAGCACTAGCACATCTACTTCAGCCATGGTGATGGCCACAACAATGACAACCACAACCTTGCCTATCACTGAAACTAGCAGAACTACATCCAGTACAACTATCATGAGGCCCACATCTATAACACCAACTACAACAACAACAACATCCACAACTGCACCTGCCACTATATCAAGTACAACTGCATCAACAACAACCAGCATCAAACCAACAACTTTGACACTAGTTACATTAATGACGACATCCACAATTGCATCAACCACTACAATTACACCTGCATCACCTACAATCACCATGGTACCCACAAATGCAATGTCAACTATAACAACCTTGACATCCACCACTACAGCTACTACTACAACACGAACAGCAGCATACATTACAACAGACATGAAGCCCACAACTGCAGCAACTACAACAACAATGACATCCACAGCTGGGTCAACCACTTCAAGCAGCACAAATACATCTACTTCAACCATGATGAAACCCACAACTACAAGGACAACATCCACAGTTGTGGCTAGCACTGCAACAAGAACAACAGCAACCACTACAACCACCATGAAGCCAAAAACGGGGAGAACAACTACAACAGCACCAGCATCCACAAAAGCACTTACCTCTACAAACACAACATCAAAGACAGCCACCATGAAGCCCACGTCTATAACTCCTGCTGCTACAGGTAAGTTCACGAGTGTGAGGTCAAAGATCCTACCAGCAATACGGACAACTACAATAGCATCCCGTATAGTACCCATGACATCCACAACTACAACACCAACTATTGCAACAGGGACAGTTACAACTATACCTATCACCACAATAGCTTCACCAAAAACCAAAACTGCATCCAGTACAATCACGACAATGCTGACAACAATGACACAAACTAGGACATTTATAACTGTGCCTTCCAGTACAACCACAGTTACATCGTCCACGATGACTATGAAGCCCATAACTATAAAAATGACAACTTCCTCAACTGTGCATGCAACTACATCAAGCACAGCAACATCCAACACAATGACCATGAAGCCCACAACTACACTACCAACTACAACCATGATGACATCCACAACTGCACCTACCACTACATCAACCACAACTGCATCAACTAACACACCAATTAGGACAACTAAAACATTCACAATCGCGCCTGCCACTTCAGGTACAACTAAATCAATGACAACTGCAACGGAACCAAAAATGACAATACCGACTACAACAATATCCACAACCCTCGCTACAACGTCAAGCACAACAGCATCACCAAGAAACACCATGAGGCCCACAACTACAACATCAAATGCGACCATGATGACATCTACACCTGCACCCACCACTGCAGCTAGACTCAATGCAGCCACTGCTTCTACCACAATACCAACAACTATCACACCAACTACAACCACAACTGCACCTACCACTGCAACAAGCACCACTCTACCCATAACAATACCGCCAGCTACCATTTACAATTACAGCAATAACAACATCCACAACCCTACCTACCTCTACATCAAGAACAACTGCATCACCCACAACACCAACTTTGACCACTACCACTACAGCCACAACAAAGTCGACAACGATGACACCAACTGCAACGACATCCACAACTCTGCTTTCCAGAACCACAAGCACAACAGCATCACCTACAACCATGATGATGCCCACAAGAACAACATTGACTACGACAATGACATCCACAACTGCACCGGTCACTGCAAAAATCACCACTGCAACCTCTGTATCCACCACAATCTCGACAACTACCACACCAACTATAACAACATAAACAACTGCACATACCACTACCTCAAGCACAACTGCTTCAATTACAACACTAACTATGACCACTCAAATATGTACCTACCACAAGAGATGTACACACAACCATAACTTACTGAACAGGATCTACAATGAATCCCACAACATATCAAAATCTACCAACCACAGCTCATTCAAAACCTGCAACAGCCACTCAAAAAACATATGCAGTAACTGAAGCTCATTTACTATTAATTACAATTATTCAAAAACAAGTGAAAATCAAACTGAAGCAATTCCTTCTATTACAATACCCACCAAAGCTATCACTTGTGGAAATTTGAAAAGCCACAAGTGAAACACCTGCTACTGCCACAGTTGCTGCGACATTTATGCATATAAGGAAGGGTTACAATAATTAGCTTAGGTGCTTTTCAGCTGTCACATGTAGCATTGTATGCTTCTAGGTATTTCTTTAGCATGACTGTGTTGAAAACTGACTGAAATTCATTTTTCAATTAATGAATCATTGTTGCACCCCCAGGCCAGGTGCTTCACACAACAGCCAGCAGAATGACAGCAGCAATGCTACCCAACCCAACCACCATCATTACCACAACTGCAACCACGTATGTTTGTGTTTTCAGAACTTTGAGAAATTTTAGCTTCAAGTTGTCCTTTGTTGTTGTTTCTTTCTTACAATACAACCTGAGTATCTTAGATGTTTCTCGTCCTGTCATTCTTCCAGTGTGGGATCGGCACTGCTTTATATTCAGCTGGAACTGACAACTAAAGGACCAGTCCCCAGTGCCCAAGACATTCTGAAAGCAGTGAAAACTCTCCCAGATCCATTGCTACTATCCAATATGACCACCTTGACCCAGCCTGAGAAAATCCAGGAAATCAGTGTGCAAAGTGAGTTTCCCACTGACCGCATCTGAGTCTGAAATGACGTCACTCACTCCACATTCTTCCTTGCTATTAGTACAGACCATGCAATGATTTATAAAGTTTTTAACATTTCTTCACTCGTGATGCTCTAGGCAATAGACAGCTTCTCCCAGGTACTTTGCTATAGATTTACCATACTCAACAATTCCATTCACAGGAAATATGATTAGCTTTACATTTCTTTACTTTCTTTCAGCAGACACATACTTACCAGAGTGATGCATGCATAGCAAATCAAAAATATCATGTGCCTGGACTGGCATTAAAAGTGAGGTCAGAGTTATCCTAAGCAGAAGTGCATTCCTTTTCTATTATTTTCTCTCTCTCTCTCATCACATTCAGATACATCCAGCAATTCCTTTGTCATCAACTTCGGATTCCAGATCCACAATATAAACTTACCAAAGGATGCGAAACTCAGGAATAAGACTCATGGCCGGATTCAGGACTGTGTCAATAAATTGGTAAGACTACCGATTATTATTATTAGAATTATTAGGGAATGAAGGGCTTTCTTGCGGCTCTCATTCGGTTTATGGCAGCCACCAGTTGTTCTGTTAAGGAAAGTGGTTCCTCGTTGGCAAACCAGTTTTGCTGAAGGAACACCAGAAACATGATTGTGTTGTTGTATGCACCAGTCAGTAGAAGAATGCAGTTGTAACTCCATTCAACTTTGGAGACAGTCGGTGTTCCACTGACAAAATGACAGTTGTGAAGATGTCACTCCTTTGGGCCACATTGGTTTGATCTCTGCCCTTTATTTGTCTCCCCTCTGTCATTTACACTCCAGCTCAACACGATACTAACAGATCCATCAGCACCGCCTGTGGTCTTCCCTCTAGCAAACTTCACGTAAGTCATGAACCTATTATTGCTGCTTACATTAAAGTAAGAAATGCTTCTTAAGGTAAATCATGAAACTAACGTATGACAGTTTCCTTTGGAATATTTTGTATCCAATTATTTCAGCCATGTGTTATGGAAATGCAAGTTGCTTTTGGATTCTGCTGATTTCTTGACCTCCACAGGGATACGACCAACGAGACAATTGCTCGTATTGACTACAAAGTGCAGGAGGGAAATATTGATAGCCCAAGCCCTTTCCTTTCGGAGATCCTGAAACTCTGTGGTATGCATCACATAGCATCGTTATCGCAAAACTCATAACCTGCCTTGTTTACTGTGCCACCCATACCTATTTACTAGGCATGTAGGCTTATTCAAGATGAGCTAATAATAACATATCATAGCTTTCAGTTCAGCTTACCTCATTTGCAGCTGTCACAGGATAGCATTTTATACCTCTAGGTATTTCTTGAATATGTTTGTGCTAAAAACTGATTGAAGTTCATTTTGTCATTAATGAATCATTGTTGCACTCCCAGGCCTGGAGCTTCCCACAACAGCCAATGCTACAATGCCAATAACTCCGGCCAGCCTAACCACTGCCATGACCAATCTCACCACAACTGCGACCACGTATGTTTGTGTTTTTAGAACTTTGAGAAATTTTAGCCTCAAGTTATCCCTTTGTTGTTGTTGTTGTTGTTGTTTTTCGTACAAAACAACCTGAGTACCTTAGATGTCACGGTTTCTCTTCCTGTCATTCTTCCAGTGCGGGATCCGCACTGCTCTATATTCAGCTGGAACTGACAACTAAAGGACCAGTCCCCAGTGCCCAAGACATTCTGAAAGCAGTGAAAACTCTCCCAGATCCATTGCTACTATCCAATATGACCACCTTGACCCAGCCTGAGAAAATCCAGGAAATCAGTGTGCAAAGTGAGTTTCCCACTGACCGCATCTGAGTCTGAAATGACGTCACTCACTCCACTTTCTTCCTTGCTATTAGTACAGACCATGCAATGATTTATAAAGTTTTTAACATTTCTTCACTCGTGATGCTCTAGGCAATAGACGGCTTCTCCCAGGTACTAAGCTATAGATTTACCATATTCAACAAATCCATTCACAGGAAATATGATTAGCTTTACATTTCTTTACTTTCTTTCAGCAGACACATACTTACCAGAGTGATGCATGCATAGCAAATCAAAAATATCATGTGCCTGGATTGGCATTAAAAGTGAGGTCAGAGTTATCCTAAGCAGAAGTGCATTCCTTTTCTATTATTTTCTCTCTCCCTCTCATCACATTCAGATACATCCAGCAATTCCTTTGTCATCAAGCTCGGATTCCTGATCCGCAATATAACCTTACCAAAGGATGCTCAACTCAGGAATAAGACTCATGGCCTGACTCAGGACTGTGTCAATAAATTGGTAAGACTACCGATTATTATTATTAGAATCATTAGGGAATGCAGGGCTTTCTTGTGGCTCTCATGCGGTTTATGGTGGCCACCAGTTGTTCAGTTAAGGAAAGTGGTTCTTTGCTGGCAAACCAGTTTTGCTGAAGGAACACCAGAAACATGATCGTGTTGTTGTATGCACCAGTCAGTAGAAGAATGCAGCTGTACCTCCATTCAACTTTGGAGACAGTCGGCGTTCCACTGACAAAATGACAGTTGTGAAGATGTCACTCCTTTGTGCCACATTGGTTTGATCTCAGCCCTTTATTTGTCTCCCCTCTGTCATTCACACTCCAGCTCAACACGATACTAACAGATCCATCAGCACCGCCTGTGGTCTTCCCTCTAGCAAACTTCACGTAAGTCATGAACCTATCATTGCTGCTTACATCAAAGTGAGAAATGCTTCTTAAGGTAAATCATGAAACTAACGTATGACAGTTTCCTTTGGAATATTTTGTATCCAATTATTTCAGCCATGTGTTATGGAAATGCAAGTTGCTTTTGGATTCTGCTGATTTCTTGACCTCCACAGGGATACGACCAACGAGACAATTGCTCGTATTGACTACAAAGTGCAGGAGGGAAATATTGATAGCCCAAGCCCTTTCCTTTCGGAGATCCTGAAACTCTGTGGTATGCATCACATAGTATCGTTATCGCAAAACTCATAACCTGCCTTGTTTACTGTGCCACCCATACCTATTTACTAGGCATGTAGGCTTATTCAAGATGAGCTAATAATAACATATCATAGCTTTCAGTTCAGCTTACCTCATTTGCAGCTGTCACAGGATAGCATTTTATACCTCTAGGTATTTCTTGAATATGTTTGTGCTGAAGACTGATTGAAGTTCATTTTGTCATTAATGAATCATTGTTGCACTCCCAGGCCTGGAGCTTCCCACAACAGCCAATGCTACAATGCCAATAACTCCGGCCAGCCTAACCACTGCCATGACCAATCTCACCACAACTGCGACCACGTATGTTTGTGTTTTTAGAACTTTGAGAAATTTTAGCCTCAAGTTATCCCTTTGTTGTTGTTGTTGTTGTTGTTTTTCGTACAAAACAACCTGAGTACCTTAGATGTCACGGTTTCTCTTCCTGTCATTCTTCCAGTGCGGGATCCGCACTGCTCTATATTCAGCTGGAACTGACAACTAAAGGACCAGTCCCCAGTGCCCAAGACATTCTGAAAGCAGTGAAAACTCTCCCAGATCCATTGCTACTATCCAATATGACCACCTTGACCCAGCCTGAGAAAATCCAGGAAATCAATGTGCAAAGTGAGTTTCCCACTGACCGCATCTGAGTCTGAAATGACGTCACTCACTCCACTTTCTTCCTTGCTATTAGTACAGACCATGCAATGATTTATAAAGTTTTTAACATTTCTTCACTCGTGATGCTCTAGGCAATAGACGGCTTCTCCCAGGTACTAAGCTATAGATTTACCATATTCAACAAATCCATTCACAGGAAATATGATTAGCTTTACATTTCTTTACTTTCTTTCAGCAGACACATACTTACCAGAGTGATGCATGCATAGCAAATCAAAAATATCATGTGCCTGGATTGGCATTAAAAGTGAGGTCAGATTTATCCTAAGCAGAAGTGCATTCCTTTTCTATTATTTTCTCTCTCCCTCTCATCACATTCAGATACATCCAGCAATTCCTTTGTCATCAAGCTCGGATTCCTGATCCGCAATATAACCTTACCAAAGGATGCTCAACTCAGGAATAAGACTCATGGCCTGACTCAGGACTGTGTCAATAAATTGGTAAGACTACCGATTATTATTATTAGAATCATTAGGGAATGCAGGGCTTTCTTGTGGCTCTCATGCGGTTTATGGTGGCCACCAGTTGTTCAGTTAAGGAAAGTGGTTCTTTGCTGGCAAACCAGTTTTGCTGAAGGAACACCAGAAACATGATCGTGTTGTTGTATGCACCAGTCAGTAGAAGAATGCAGCTGTACCTCCATTCAACTTTGGAGACAGTCGGCGTTCCACTGACAAAATGACAGTTGTGAAGATGTCACTCCTTTGTGCCACATTGGTTTGATCTCAGCCCTTTATTTGTCTCCCCTCTGTCATTCACACTCCAGCTCAACACGATACTAACAGATCCATCAGCACCGCCTGTGGTCTTCCCTCTAGCAAACTTCACGTAAGTCATGAACCTATCATTGCTGCTTACATCAAAGTGAGAAATGCTTCTTAAGGTAAATCATGAAACTAACGTATGACAGTTTCCTTTGGAATATTTTGTATCCAATTATTTCAGCCATGTGTTATGGAAATGCAAGTTGCTTTTGGATTCTGCTGATTTCTTGACCTCCACAGGGATACGACCAACGAGACAATTGCTCGTATTGACTACAAAGTGCAGGAGGGAAATATTGATAGCCCAAGCCCTTTCCTTTCGGAGATCCTGAAACTCTGTGGTATGCATCACATAGCATCGTTATCGCAAAACTCATAACCTGCCTTGTTTACTGTGCCACCCATACCTATTTACTAGGCATGTAGGCTTATTCAAGATGAGCTAATAATAACATATCATAGCTTTCAGTTCAGCTTACCTCATTTGCAGCTGTCACAGGATAGCATTTTATACCTCTAGGTATTTCTTGAATATGTTTGTGCTGAAGACTGATTGAAGTTCATTTTGTCATTAATGAATCATTGTTGCACTCCCAGGCCTGGAGCTTCCCACAACAGCCAATGCTACAATGCCAATAACTCCGGCCAGCCTAACCACTGCCATGACCAATCTCACCACAACTGCGACCACGTATGTTTGTGTTTTTAGAACTTTAAGAAATTTTAGCCTCAAGTTATCCCTTTGTTGTTGTTGTTGTTGTTGTTTTTCGTACAAAACAACCTGAGTACCTTAGATGTCACGGTTTCTCTTCCTGTCATTCTTCCAGTGCGGGATCCGCACTGCTCTATATTCAGCTGGAACTGACAACTAAAGGACCAGTCCCCAGTGCCCAAGACATTCTGAAAGCAGTGAAAACTCTCCCAGATCCATTGCTACTATCCAATATGACCACCTTGACCCAGCCTGAGAAAATCCAGGAAATCAATGTGCAAAGTGAGTTTCCCACTGACCGCATCTGAGTCTGAAATGACGTCACTCACTCCACTTTCTTCCTTGCTATTAGTACAGACCATGCAATGATTTATAAAGTTTTTAACATTTCTTCACTCGTGATGCTCTAGGCAATAGACGGCTTCTCCCAGGTACTAAGCTATAGATTTACCATATTCAACAAATCCATTCACAGGAAATATGATTAGCTTTACATTTCTTTACTTTCTTTCAGCAGACACATACTTACCAGAGTGATGCATGCATAGCAAATCAAAAATATCATGTGCCTGGATTGGCATTAAAAGTGAGGTCAGAGTTATCCTAAGCAGAAGTGCATTCCTTTTCTATTATTTTCTCTCTCCCTCTCATCACATTCAGATACATCCAGCAATTCCTTTGTCATCAAGCTCGGATTCCTGATCCGCAATATAACCTTACCAAAGGATGCTCAACTCAGGAATAAGACTCATGGCCTGACTCAGGACTGTGTCAATAAATTGGTAAGACTACCGATTATTATTATTAGAATCATTAGGGAATGCAGGGCTTTCTTGTGGCTCTCATGCGGTTTATGGTGGCCACCAGTTGTTCAGTTAAGGAAAGTGGTTCTTTGCTGGCAAACCAGTTTTGCTGAAGGAACACCAGAAACATGATCGTGTTGTTGTATGCACCAGTCAGTAGAAGAATGCAGCTGTACCTCCATTCAACTTTGGAGACAGTCGGTGTTCCACTGACAAAATGACAGTTGTGAAGATGTCACTCCTTTGTGCCACATTGGTTTGATCTCAGCCCTTTATTTGTCTCCCCTCTGTCATTCACACTCCAGCTCAACACGATACTAACAGATCCATCAGCACCGCCTGTGGTCTTCCCTCTAGCAAACTTCACGTAAGTCATGAACCTATCATTGCTGCTTACATCAAAGTGAGAAATGCTTCTTAAGGTAAATCATGAAACTAACGTATGACAGTTTCCTTTGGAATATTTTGTATCCAATTATTTCAGCCATGTGTTATGGAAATGCAAGTTGCTTTTGGATTCTGCTGATTTCTTGACCTCCACAGGGATACGACCAACGAGACAATTGCTCGTATTGACTACAAAGTGCAGATGGGAAATATTGATAGCCCAAGCCCTTTCCTTTCGGAGATCCTGAAACTCTGTGGTATGCATCACATAGCATCGTTATCGCAAAACTCATAACCTGCCTTGTTTACTGTGCCACCCATACCTATTTACTAGGCATGTAGGCTTATTCAAGATGAGCTAATAATAACATATCATAGCTTTCAGTTCAGCTTACCTCATTTGCAGCTGTCACAGGATAGCATTTTATACCTCTAGGTATTTCTTGAATATGTTTGTGCTAAAAACTGATTGAAGTTCATTTTGTCATTAATGAATCATTGTTGCACTCCCAGGCCTGGAGCTTCCCACAACAGCCAATGCTACAATGCCAATAACTCCGGCCAGCCTAACCACTGCCATGACCAATCTCACCACAACTGCGACCACGTATGTTTGTGTTTTTAGAACTTTGAGAAATTTTAGCCTCAAGTTATCCCTTTGTTGTTGTTGTTGTTTTTTCGTACAAAACAACCTGAGTACCTTAGATGTCACGGTTTCTCTTCCTGTCATTCTTCCAGTGCGGGATCCGCACTGCTCTATATTCAGCTGGAACTGACAACTAAAGGACCAGTCCCCAATGCCCAAGACATTCTGAAAGCAGTGAAAATTCTCCCAGATCCATTGCTACTATCCAATATGACCACCTTGACCCAGCCTGAGAAAATCCAGGAAATCAATGTGCAAAGTGAGTTTCCCACTGACTGCATCTGAGTCTGAAATGACGTCACTCACTCCACTTTCTTCCTTGCTATTAGTACAGACCAAGCAATGATTTATAAAATTTTTAACATTTCTTCATTCGTGATGCTCCAAGCAATAGACGGCTTCTCCCAGGTACTTTGCTATAGATTTACCATATTCAACAAATCCATTCACAGGAAATATGATTAGCTTTACATTTCTTTACTTTCTTTCAGCAGACACATACTTACCAGAGTGATGCATGCATAGCAAATCAAAAATATCATGTGCCTGGATTGGCATTAAAAGTGAGGTCAGAGTTATCCTAAGCAGAAGTGCATTCCTTTTCTATTATTTTCTCTCTCTCTCTCATCACATTCAGATACATCCAGCAATTCCTTTGTCATCATGCTCGGATTCCTGATCCGCAATATAACCTTACCAAAGGATGCCCAACTCAGGAATAAGACTCATGGCCTGACTCAGGAGTGTGTCAATAAATTGGTAAGACTACCGATTATTATTATTAGAATCATTAGGGAATGCAGGGCTTTCTTGTGGCTCTCATGCGGTTTATGGTGGCCACCAGTTGTTCAGTTAAGGAAAGTGGTTCTTTGTTGGCAAACCAGTTTTGCTGAAGGAACACCAGAAACATGATTGTGTTGTTGTATGCACCAGTCAGTAGAAGAATGCAGCTGTACCTCCATTCAACTTTGGAGACAGTCGGCGTTCCACTGACAAAATGACAGTTGTGAAGATGTCACTCCTTTGTGCCACATTGGTTTGATCTCAGCCCTTTATTTGTCTCCCCTCTGTCATTCACACTCCAGCTCAACACGATACTAACAGATCCATCAGCACCGCCTGTGGTCTTCCCTCTAGCAAACTTCACGTAAGTCATGAACCTATTATTGCTGCTTACATCAAAGTGAGAAATGCTTCTTAAGGTAAATCATGAAACTATCGTATGACAGTTTCCTTTGGAATATTTTGTATCCAATTATTTCAGCCATGTGTTATGGAAATGCAAGTTGCTTTTGGATTCTGCTGATTTCTTGACCTCCACAGGGATACGACCAACGAGACAATTGCTCGTATTGACTACAAAGTGCAGGAGGAAAATATTGATAGCCCAAGCCCTTTCCTTTCGGAGATCCTGAAACTCTGTGGTATGCATCACATAGCATCGTTATCGCAAAACTCATAACCTGCCTTGTTTACTGTGCCACCCATACCTATTTACTAGTCATGTAGGCTTATTCAAGATGAGCTAATAATAACATATCATAGCTTTCAGTTCAGCTTACCTCATTTGCAGCTGTCACAGGATAGCATTTTATACCTCTAGGTATTTCTTGAATATGTTTGTGCTGAAAACTGATTGAAGTTCATTTTGTCATTAATCAATCATTGGTGCACTCCCAGGCCCGGCACTTCCCTCAACAGCCAGTACTGCAATGCCAATACCTCCGGCCAGCCTAACCACTGCCACGACCAGTGTCACCACAACTGCAACCATGTATGTTTGTGTTTTTAGAACTTTAAGAAATTTTAGCCTCAAGTTATCCCTTTGTCGTTGTTGTTGTTTTTTTTTCGTACAAAACAACCTGAGTACGTTAGATGTCACGGTTTTTCTTCCTGTCATTCTTTCAGTGTGGGATCCACACTGCTCTATATTCAGCTGGAACTGACAACTAAAGGACCAGTCCCCAGTGCCCAAGACATTCTGAAAGCAGTGAAAACTCTCCCAGATCCATTGCTACTATCCAATATGACCACCTTGACCCAGCCTGAGAAAATCCAGGAAATCAATGTGCAAAGTGAGTTTCCCACTGACTGCATCTGAGTCTGAAATGACGTCACTCACTCCACTTTCTTCCTTGCTATTAGTACAGACCAAGCAATGATTTATAAAGTTTTTAACATTTCTTCATTCGTGATGCTCCAAGCAATAGATGGCTTCTCCCAGGTACTTTGCTATAGATTTACCATATTCAACAAATCCATTCACAGGAAATATGATTAGCTTTACATTTCTTTACTTTCTTTCAGCAGACACATACTTACCAGAGTGATGCATGCATAGCAAATCAAAAATATCATGTGCCTGGATTGGCATTAAAAGTGAGGTCAGAGTTATCCTAAGCAGAAGTGCATTCCTTTTCTATTATTTTCTCTCTCTCTCTCATCACATTCAGATACATCCAGCAATTCCTTTGTCATCATGCTCGGATTCCTGATCCGCAATATAACCTTACCAAAGGATGCCCAACTCAGGAATAAGACTCATGGCCTGACTCAGGAGTGTGTCAATAAATTGGTAAGACTACCGATTATTATTATTAGAATCATTAGGGAATGCAGGGCTTTCTTGTGGCTCTCATGCGGTTTATGGTGGCCACCAGTTGTTCAGTTAAGGAAAGTGGTTCTTTGTTGGCAAACCAGTTTTGCTGAAGGAACACCAGAAACATGATTGTGTTGTTGTATGCACCAGTCAGTAGAAGAATGCAGCTGTACCTCCATTCAACTTTGGAGACAGTCGGCGTTCCACTGACAAAATGACAGTTGTAAAGATGTCACTCCTTTGTGCCACATTGGTTTGATCTCAGCCCTTTATTTGTCTCCCCTCTGTCATTCACACTCCAGCTCAACACGATACTAACAGATCCATCAGCACCGCCTGTGGTCTTCCCTCTAGCAAACTTCACGTAAGTCATGAACCTATTATTGCTGCTTACATCAAAGTGAGAAATGCTTCTTAAGGTAAATCATAAAACTATCGTATGACAGTTTCCTTTGGAATATTTTGTATCCAATTATTTCAGCCATGTGTTATGGAAATGCAAGTTGCTTTTGGATTCTGCTGATTTCTTGACCTCCACAGGGATACGACCAACGAGACAATTGCTCGTATTGACTACAAAGTGCAGGAGGAAAATATTGATAGCCCAAGCCCTTTCCTTTCGGAGATCCTGAAACTCTGTGGTATGCATCACATAGCATCGTTATCGCAAAACTCATAACCTGCCTTGTTTACTGTGCCACCCATACCTATTTACTAGTCATGTAGGCTTATTCAAGATGAGCTAATAATAACATATCATAGCTTTCAATTCAGCTTACCTCATTTGCAGCTGTCACAGGATAGCATTTTATACCTCTAGGTATTTCTTGAATATGTTTGTGCTGAAAACTGATTGAAGTTCATTTTGTCATTAATCAATCATTGGTGCACTCCCAGGCCCGGCACTTCCCTCAACAGCCAGTACTGCAATGCCAATACCTCCGGCCAGCCTAACCACTGCCACGACCAGTGTCACCACAACTGCAACCATGTATGTTTGTGTTTTTAGAACTTTAAGAAATTTTAGCCTCAAGTTATCCCTTTGTCGTTGTTGTTGTTTTTTTTCGTACAAAACAACCTGAGTACGTTAGATGTCACGGTTTTTCTTCCTGTCATTCTTTCAGTGTGGGATCCGCACTGCTCTATATTCAGCTGGAACTGACAACTGAAGGACCAGTCCCCAGTGCACAAGATATTCTGAAAGCAGTGAAAACTCTCCCAGATCCATTTGTACTATCCAAAATGACCACCTTGCCCCTGCCTGAGAAAATCCAGGAAATCAATGTGCAAAGTGAGTTTCCCACTGACTGCATCTGAGTCTGAAATGACGTCACTCATTCCACTTTCTTCCTTGCTAGTAGTACAGACCATGCAATGATTTATAAAGTGTTTAGCATTTCTTCACTTGTGATGCTCTAGGCAATAGACGGCTTCTCCCAGGTACTTTGCTATAGATTTACCATACTCAACAAATCCATTCACAGGAAATATGATTAGCTTTACATTTCTTTCCTTTCTTTCAGCAGACACATACTTACCAGAGTGATGCATGCATAGCAAATCAAAAATATAATGTGCCTGGATTGGCATTAAAAGTGAGGTCAGAGTTATCCTAAGCAGAAGTGCATTCCTTTTCTATTATTTTCTCTCCCTCTCATCACATTCAGATACATCCAGCAATTCCTTTGTCATCAAGTTCGCATTCCAGATCAGCAATATAACCTTACCAAAGGATGCTCAACTCAGGAATAAGATTCATGACCTGACTCAGGACTGTGTCAGTAAATTGGTAAGACTACCGATTATTATTATTAGAATCATTAGGGAATGCAGGGCTTTCTTGTGGCTCTCATGCGGTTTATGGTGGCCACCAGTTGTTCAGTTATGGAAAGTGGTTCTTTGTTGGCAAACCAGTTTTGCTGAAGGAACACCAGAAACATGATCGTGTTGTTGTATGCACCAGTCAGTAGAAGAATGCAGCTGTATCTCCATTCAACTTTGGAGACAGTCAGCGTTCCACTGACAAAATGACAGTTGTGAAGATATCACTCCTTTGGGCCACATTGGTTTAATCTCTGCCCTTTATTTGTCTCCCCTCTGTCATTCACACTCCAGCTCAACATGATACTAAGAGATCCATCAGCACTGCCTGTGGTCTTCCCTCTAGCAAACTGCACGTAAGTCATGAACCTATTATTGCTGCTTACATCAAAGTGAGAAATGCTTCTTAAGGTAAATCATGAAACTAACGTATGACAGTTTCCTTTGGAATATTTTGTATCCAATTATTTCAGCCATGTGTCATGAAAATGCAAGTTGCTTTTGGATTCTGCTGATTTCTTGACCTCCACAGGGATACAACCAACGAGACAATTGCTCGTATTGACTACAAAGTGCAGGAGGGAAATATTGATAAACCAAGCCCTTTCCTTTCTGACATCCTGAAACTCTGTGGTATGCATCACATAGCATCGTTATCGCAAAACTCATAACCTGCCTTGTTTACTGTGCCACCCATACCTATTTACTAGTCATGTAGGCTTATTCAAGATGAGCTAATAATAACATATCGTAGCTTTCAGTTCAGCTTACTTCTTTTGCAGCTGTTACTTGTAGTATTTTATACCTTTAAGTATTTCTTGAACATGTTCGTCTTGAAAACTGACTGAAGTAAATTTTTTCATTAATGAATCACTGTTGCTCCCCCGAACCAATAGGTCCTTCAATAACTAACAGCACGATGGCAACAGCTCTACTCAGCCAACCCCCCACTATGACCAGTGTTACGACAGCTACAACCACGTATGTTCAGAATTTATGTTCAGTATTTTCAGAATTTAAAAATGTTAGCCTCAGGGCTTCCTTTTGTTGTGGTTGCTTTTAGACAAAACAATAGCACCTTGGATGTCACAGCTTCTCCTCTCTTTCTTTCAGTTTGGGATCTGCACTGATCTCCATTCGGCTGGTTTTCATAACGTCAACGTTAGCCCCCAGTCAGAGCGACATTCTCAGTATCGTTGATAAATTTCTGTCACCACAACTGAAGTTTGCTTCTAAAAGTCCGCGTGACCCCGTCAGCATCCAGAATGCAGTGTTTGAACGTGAGCTCCATGCTGTTTTCTCTCTCTTTTTGCCCTATTACCAATCATTTGAATATAATTTCATAGATTTATAGTTTTTGTCTTTTTGTTCTACATATTTTTGAGTTACTTGACTAATAAATGCTAGATATGAGCAGAACTTTTCCTGGACTGAGATTTCGCATTTATCAATATCATAACAGTTAAGCTGTTTTTACTCTCACGCATAGAAGTGATTTATAAAATATGTAACATAAGCTATCATATCCCGAATAGTGTGTGAGTGTGCCCTGTGATTGGTTGATGCTCCATGCTAGGTTATTCTCTGTCTTGCACTGACAGCTTATGGGATATGCTATGGTCCTCCTGTAACCCTGATTTTGTCAAGCGAGTTCAAAAAATGGGTGGATGGATATTATATCCCTGAATTTTCTGTTCAAATGAGAATCCAAGTTGCCTTAATTAAATACTTATTCTGTTAACTTTTTTTCTCAGCTATTTCCAGAAATTCCTTTGGCATCAAATTCGAATTCAAAATACCTCAGGTGAACATGTCAGAAAATTACATACTCAGGAATGACACTTATGATGAGATCCAGACGTCTCTTAATAACTTGGTGAGAATCCTGATCATTATTTAGGGGATTATGGTTATTCCTGTGTTTCCTTGTTTATGGGCTATGGATGCATTGCTTTCTCCTTTATAATGAGTGTATGACCTTGCTATTGTGGGATGCTATTGATACAGTTAAAGTGGCCAAATGCAGATACATCTGCTGTACATCTCCACTCAGCTTGGGGACCAGTCACTAATCAGATGCCAATAAATCAGCTGTAGCTCATTTTAGTCAAGTTTAGTTCATCTGTGTCTTTTCTTCATTCTCTCTTGGATGCTCAAATTCCAGCTGAACGCAATACTAAACAATCCAGCAGCAAACCACGTGAATTTCCCTAGAGCGTTATACACGTAAGTTGTTAAACCATAACTATCTCATAATTAAAAATGAAAAACAAAATTCCCAATCCAATTATTTGTATCATTTGTATCATTACTTTTCTTGTTTGTGTTTCACAGGAGCTTGCAGAATGAGAGTCTGATACTTGTTGACTTTAAGTATGTGTTCCAAGAGGGTGATATTAAGAATCCCAGCTCTCTCCTTTCAGAGATCCTGAAACTCTGTGGTATGCATCACATAGCATCGTCATCACAAACTCATAACCTGCCTAATTTATTGTGCTACCCATACCTATTTACTAGTCATGTAGGCTTATTCAAGATGAGCTAATAATAACATATCATAGCTTTCAATTCAGCTTACCTCTTTTGCAGCTGTTACCTGTAGCATTTTATACCTTAAAGTATTTCTTGAACATGTTTGTGTTAAAAACTGGCAGGAGTTCATTTTTTCATTATTGAATCACTGTTGCACCCCCAAACCAATAGGTCCTTCAATAACTAACAGCACGATGGCAACAACTCTACCCAGCCCAACCACCACTATGACCAATGTTACAACAGCTCCGACCACGTATGTTCAGAATTTATGTTCAGTATTTTCAGAATTTAAAAATGTTAGCCTCAGGGCTTCCTTTTATTGCGGTTGCTTTTAGACAAAACAATAGCACCTTGGATGTCACAGCTTCTCCTCCTCTCTTTCTTCCAGGTTGGGATCTGCACTGATCTTCATTCGCCTGGTTTTCATAACGCCAACGTTAGCTCCCAGTCAGAGCGACATTCTCAGTATCGTTGATAAATTTCTGTCACCACGACTGAAATTTGCTTCTAAAAGTCCGCGTGACCCCGTCAGCATCCAGAATGCAGTGTTTGAACGTGAGCTCCATGCTGTTTTCTCTCTCTTTTTGCCCTATTACCAATCATTTGAATATAATTTCATAGATTTATAGTTTTTGTCTTTTTGTTCTACATATTTTTGAGTTACTTGACTAATAAATGCTACATATGAGCAGTCCTTTTCCTGGACTGAGATTTCGCATGTATCAATATCATAACAGTTAAGCTGTTTTTACTCTCATGCATAGAAGTGATTTATAAAATATGTAACATAAGCTATCATATCCCGAATAGTGTGTGAGTGTGCCCTGTGATTGGTTGATGCTCCATGCTAGGTTATTCTCTGTCTTGCACTGACAGCTTATGGGATATGCTATGGTCCTCCTGTAACTCTGAATTTGTCAAGCGAGTTCAAAAAATGGGTGGATGGATGGATATTATATCCCTGAATTTTCTGTTCAAATGAGAATCCAAGTTGCCTTAATTAAATACTTATTCTGTTAATTTTTTTCAGCTATATCTAGTAATTCCTTTGGCATCAACTTCGAATTCAAGATACCTCAGGTGTCCATGTCAGAAAATTACACACTCAGGAATGACACTTATGATGAGATCCAGACGTCTCTTAATAACTTGGTGAGAATCCTGATCATTATTTAGGGGATTTTGGTTATTCCTGTGTTTCCTTGTTTATGGGCTATGGATGCATTGCTTTCTCCTTTATAATCAGTGTATGACCTTGCTACAGTGAGATGCTATTGATACAGTTAAAGTGGCCAAATGCAGATACATCTGCTGTACATCTCCACTCAGCTTGGGGACCAGTCACTAATCAGATGCCAATAAATCAGCTGTAGCTCATTTTAGTCAAGTTTAGTTCATCTGTGTCTTTTCTTCATTCTCTCTTGGATGCTCAAATTCCAGCTGAACGCAATACTAAACAATCCAGCAGCAAACCACGTGAATTTCCCTAGAGCGTTATACAGGTAAGTTGTTAAACCATAACTATCTGATAATAAAAAATGATAAACAACTTTCCCAATCCATTTTTTTGTATCATTTGTATCATTACTTTTCTTGTTTGTGTTTCACAGGAGCTTGCAGAATGAGAGTTTGATACTTGTTGACTTTAAGTATGTGTTCCAAATGGGTGATATTAACAATCCCAGCTCTTTCCTTTCGGAGATCCTGAAAGTCTCTGGTACGTTTTACACAGCAACATCGCCACAGAGCCCCACAGTGCCAACACTGCCAATTCCCAGGCTCAGGCTGTTCTGTAAATTATGCTTTATAATTGAATGCAGTACAACCTGTTTTCCAACTCTTACAAATTTGTATCATTTCAAGCCATTGTTTAAATTTTTATACTTTGGTGAAGCTCATTTGTTTTATTGGAAAGATTGTTTCAAACATGACGATAGAAAGGATTAATATTGCTGTCTGTGACCATCTGATTAAATTGCTTAAAATCCCAATTAATAATAAGTGTATTTCTTTCAGGTTTGGCTGATAACAGTGCAGCGATAACAATATATCCACCCAGCCAAAGCATTTTGCTCACTACTCCTGGGGCTAACATCACTCCTGTGGGGAGTGGCTTCCCTAGCTGGGCTTTGGCCATTATCATCCCATCTGCAATCTTCATCCTGCTCTTTCCCTTCTGGATTCTACTTTGTGTAAGTTTTACAAAGTCTTTATGTGTTTTTAAACATAACATATAATATATCAATTTATTGATTTATAACACGTGGGGCGGCATGGTGGTGCAGTGGTTAGCACTGTTGCCTCGCACCTCTGGGACTCGACCTTCGAGTCTCCGCCTGGGTCACATGTGTGTGGAGTTTGTATGTTCTCCCTCTGTCGTCGTGGGGTTTCCTCCGGGTACTCCGGTTTCCCCCCACAGTCCAAAGACATGCTGAGGCTAATTGGCATTGCTAAATTGCCCTTAGGTGTGCATGTGTGAGTGAATGGTGTGTGAGTGTGCCCTGCGATGGGCTGGCCCCCCATCCAGGGCTGTTCCCTGCCTCGTGCCCATTGCTTCTGGGATCGGCTCCGGACCCCCTGCGACCCAGTAGGATAAGCGGGTTGGACAATGGATGGATGGATGGATGGATGGATGGATTTATAACATGTGTGGTTATAGACAATTAAAAAACACCCTTCTGACCAATCAGATATGAGAATTCAGAAGTGCCACAGTGTAATATAACAATATTTATTTTATTTATGAAGAGCATCTCTAATGTTTCCATTTGTGAGTTCAATGTTGTGATTACTTTTCTATACTTAATGGGTGTAATACATGCCTGACATCGGTACCCTTCTATCCCTCGCAGTGCCTGCTCGGCGGCTGCTGTGCGGCCCTTCAGAGACAATGGCGCAGAAGGCGATTTTCCACTCTTCAGTACAGACTACACGACAACTAGACACAACGTGTATTATAACCCTTTAAGATTTTTAAGTCTATTTTTCAAAAATTATTCAATGCATGTAACAGGGAGAATGATCTTTATGGTATTATCTTTAAATAATTATATATAAATTTGCTCTGTATTTTTCAATTTTATTCATTTTTTTTAACAAAAAGAATTGTCGATCAGACTGATTATGCAATAGACAACATAAATATTTTGATTTCAATGGATTTGAAAAGATCATAGCAAATCATTTATGATGAATGAAATGAAATTGTGTGAAATTAACATGGAATTGTGTTACTTATATTAATATTTAAGGAAGATGTGTGCTAAATGTTGGACTGTTTTTCTAAAATTTGAAACTGCAGTAACCTTAATTATGTATTACAAAAATCATAAAATGTCAAAAAAATATATTCAGATAATCAATCTGTAACACCATAAATGTCCAGTTTATATAAATGCACCATATTAATAATTGTTGGTTACTTTTTGTGTTGGTTTTATTTTAAAAGTAGTGCCTGCATGTCTGGCTGATGCGAGCGTTTCACCCTGCCAGTGTATTGTCAGTACAGACGCTCCTCTACTCACGAGCCAGTTGCGTTCTGAATGGCTGTTCGTAACTTGAAATGTTCGTAAGTCAATATGCAACATCATTTTAAGGGTACTCAAATCTACATTAATAAGTATGATATAAAGTCAATACATTTATTCTAAAACACATTACTAATGATACATAAAACAAAAACGGATAATGGATGCACAGAATATTTCGTAATAAAAACGAAGTCAAGAGAGCACGTCTTGCCGATACGCAAGTACAAAGAACTGGGATGCTGGGAGTACGCATGTTACGCTACTGCACAGCGGGAGTAGCGGCCAGAATTCAGATTAAGCGGAATTGGCACGCAAAACAAAATTTGATCTTACGGACAGGAAACAGGAGCCTTATAGTCCTCTTTGTTCGTATGTCTGAAAGTTTGCAAGTTGAAAGTTCATAAGTAGAGGAGCATCTGTATATTACAATTGTTAGCTTGGCATTTGTATAATTGTGGATCAGACTGCTTCTACAATCATTTGCTAAACAGTGGGTTGCTCTCAGGAGCTCAATGAACTCAAGTATGGTACCATGATAGGATACCACCTGTGCAATAAGTCCATTTATGAAACTTCCTCATTACTAAATATTTCATGGTCAACTGTTAGTGGTATTATAACAAAGTGGAAGCAATTGTGAAGAACAGCAACTCAGCTACAAAGTGGTAGGCCACGTAAAATCACAGAGTGGGGACAATGCATGCTGAGGCGTACAGTGTGCAGAAGTCGCCAACTATCCGCAGAGTCAACAGCTACAGAACTTCAAACTTTGTGTTGATAGATTTCTTCAGTGAAATCTCAGGTTCTTTTAGTTGAATGATGAGGCAGGTTCCTTAAGCTTAAGCAGTTTATTAAGACAGAATGAAGATGTTACAGAAAGATGTTTCACATAGCCGGTTCAGTGTCTGTCTGTGTCTGTCTCAGGCCCTTTATCTATGGTCTTTGTACAGACTCCTGGAGCCAGAGGGTCAGATGGTCTTGGTGAAAGTAAGTTGTATGAGAGGCAAAGAACATGATGAGCAAGTAGCAAGGACAGAAAGAAATATAAAAATAAGAAATATGAAAACTATAAATGAGTGAACTAAATGAACATAATTAAGTAACTACAAATTAACTAGGGAAATCACTCAGTGTGGCCTTCAGATTAACTCAAGAACAGTGCGTAGAGAACTTCATGGAATGTGTTTCCATGGTTGAGTAGCTGCATCCAAGCCTTACATCACCATATGCAAAGCGTTGAATGCGGTGGTGTAAAGCACTCCGCCACTGGACTCCAGAGCAGTGTTCTCTGCTGTGACGAATCACGCTTCTCTATCTGGCAATCCAATGGACGAGTCTGGGTTTAAGGGTTCCCAGGAGAACAGTACTTGCCTGACTGCATTGCGCCAAATGTAAAGTTTGGTGGAGGGGGTTGTTTTTCAGGCGTTGGGCTTAGCCCCTTAGTTCCAGTGAAAGGAACTCTGCAGCATTCAAAGCCATTGTGGACAAATTCATGAAGGGATGCCCCCTTCCTGTTCCAAAATAACTGCATACCAGTGTACAAAGGAAGGTCCATATGGACATGGATGAGCAGATTCTGGTGTGGAGTCTGCACAGAGCCCTGACCTCAACCCGATAGAACACCTTTGAGATTAATTCCAGCGGAGACTGTGAGCTAGGCCTTCTCATCCAAAATCAGAAGAGTTGAAGCTATTACAGCTGCAAAGCATGGCCCAACTCCATATTAAAGCCTATGTATTAAGAATAGGATGTCATTAAAGTTCATGTGTGTGTAAAACCAGGTGTCCCAATACTTTTGGCCATATAGTGTATATTGTGAGTATATACACTCACCTAAAGGATTATTAGGAACACCTGTTCAATTTCTCATTAATGCAATTATCTAATCAACCAATCACATGGCAGTTGCTTCAATGCATTTAGGGGTGTGGTCCTGGTCAAGACAATCTCCTGAACTCCAAACTGAATGTCAGAATGGGAAAGAAAGGTGATTTAAGCAATTTTGAGCGTGGCATGGTTGTTGGTGCCAGATGGGCCGGTCTGAGTATTTCACAATCTGCTCAGTTACTGGGATTTTCACGCACAACCATTTCTAGGGTTTACAAAGAATGGTGTGCAAAGGGAAAAACATCCAGTATGCGGCAGTCCTGTGGGCGAACAATGGCTTGTTGATGCTAGAGGTCAGAGGAGAATGGGCCGACTGATTCAAGCTGATAGAAGAGCAACTTTGACTGAAATAACCACTCGTTACAACCGAGGTATGCAGCAAAGCATTTGTGAAGCCACAACACGCACAACCTTGAGGCGGATGGGCTACAACAGCAGAAGACCCCACCGGGTACCACTCATCTCCACTACAAATAGGAAAAAGAGGCTAAAATTTGCATGAGCTCACCAAAATTGGACAGTTGAAGACTGGAAAAATGTTGCCTGGTGTCAGCATCGGGATCCGACGAACCAGAAATCAGGCGAGTTGCAGCCAGGAGTTCAGGTAACGGGGTTTATTAAGGGAGGGATGGACATCTACGGACAGTACACTGACACTACAATGACCAGTCTGGGAACCTGAGGGAGACGCGAACTCATATACACAGGACAAGGCAAAAGAAACAGGAAACAGCTGGGCACAATCGGGGAAGCACACGTGGATAATGAGGGGGCGTGGCACACACTAGGATCGGACGGAGCGGGGCGTGACATTTTTTATTTATTTTTTATTGCCCACCACCACCCCCCTCTTCGGAGGACAACTTTATTTTACATTACATTCAAGAGCAAAGAGTGTGGCCGCTCCGAACTGACCGGTACCGTGGAAAAAGGAAAAAAAAAAAAAAAGAAACAGGGGGATACAGAAACAACAAGCGTAACAATAACAGACAATCAACCAACATGGGGAGAGGGGAGAAAAAAAAAAAAAAAAGGTATACAGAAATAACACTAATAATGGAGGTGGGATGGAAAAAAATTAAGTATAGGGGAATACAGAATACAAACAACCATAAGAAACATAACCCTCATCAAACAACAAAAATAACATCAGTGATAATAATTAATAATGTGACAAATCGGCAGAGATGGGGACAAGTCGCATATGATCAAGTCCAAGCAAGTTTCAAGTGTTAACCATCAAGTCTCGAGTCAAGTCTCAAGTCACAGTTAAGACAAATCAAGCAAGTCAAGTCAAATCAAGTCAAGGGTTCACCCTAAGCAAGTCAAGTCGAGTCCTGATAAGTTTCAAGCCAAGTCAAGTTGCAGTGCTCAAACAAACAGGTTAAATTTTCGATACATGTTTATTTTTGCACAGAAAATTTTTTACAGAAAAGATGAACTTGTATACATATATTATGTATCTTATTTGCATTGCTATATTTAAATTATATGCATATCTGTGCTACATTAATATAGCCCAGTGATGAAGCTTAATCGTCATCTCTGCGGTGGACGCGCAATATACACGTTTCATACATAATATATAATCTGATATTTGTTTTCTATTTGAACTGGTTTCATTGTTATACAGCACAACATTTTGTTGTTATTGTGAGTGTACACAAAAAAATTATAGACACTTAACGTAACCGATTCGAACGATGAAATTATTCTTGTCTGTATGACCAAAAAGTTTTGAACGAGTTATTGAAGTGATTGCACCGACGCTTTCATCTTAGATTTTCATGCAGTATAACGTTACACGAGCTGCCATTCAACTAACCACACGCAGTCAGTCCATACAAACGCTTGAAAATGCGCACATTTAATATAGACATTATAGTTTACATGTAATATCGAGAAGCCCTTTCATTTCAAGTTGCACTCAACATTAAAATGTGGCTACGCCACTGGTAGCCCAAATTACACATTCCCAAGAATCTTTACATCTCAAGGAATCGTATTGTGTTGTGATGAGTTGGTAGAACAGATGATAACCTGGGTCAAGCCTGCACGTAACGAGGCAGTATGTAACTGGCGGTCATTTGTGAAAATATCTAGCATGATCCTAAAATGTGGTATCTGGCTGGCGGGGCTGACTAAGTCTACGTGCAGCTTTGTCGCGTAGTCATCAAACGCTCCACTTTGCGTTAACATGAGAAAGCCTGAGCACTATACGGCGATCACGTAAAGGCATAAACTAAGAAGTATAACTCAGAAAAACAACAATACAGACAAACTTTTAAACGGCACAAACTATTGCGATCGGTTTGGTCGAAATCAGACGCAAATGGGAGGGGGGACAACATTTCAAACATTAATATCTCAGAAACTAAAGCAGCACAAAGGACAGTTTTACCGGCACAAACGCAGTACATACGATTGCGATCGGTTTGATGGAAATCAGACACAAATGGGGGCCAACTTCACGCTGGTGTCACGTGACCATGTAAACAAACATTAATATCTCGGAAACTAAAGCAGCACAAAGGATAGTTTTAACGGCACAAACCAGCACAAACGCAGCACACACGATTGCGATCGGTCTGGTGGAAATCTGACGCAAATGGGGGGCCAACTTCACGCTGATGACGTCACCATGTAAACATTTATATCTCAGAAACTAAAACAGCACAAACAAAATATTTAACGGCACAAACGATTGAGACCAGTTTGGTTGAAATCTGAAACATATGGGGGGCCAACTTCACGCAGGTTCTCTACCTTCCCCTGTTCATCCTACCTGCTGTGTTCTGCCCTGCTGTTTCATCTACCCTGCCTGCTTCTCGTCCATCTTCGACCTGCCCGATCCCGTCCGACCTGCCCTTCTGCCCTAGCGATCCAACCCCGCTTCCTTCGTCATTTCCCCGTCCCGTCTCTGCGTGTAGGACTGACTCTCCTGGTTATCGACATCGGCCCGTTTTACGACTACCCGTTTGGATTCTCCCTTTGGCTCTGATTGTACCCGGCTTTCCAAATAAACCTGTCTCCTGCATTACGGGGTTCGCCTGTTCCTTGGCTGTACAGCGTAACTTCCGGGAAGTTGTGATTGGCTTAAATAGGTAACGGATCATCCTGCTGATTAAGCTGCGATTGTCTACCATTGTGTCGCCCTGCCCCAGTGGGCGTGACAGTAACGTTATAGCGTTTTATTTATGAGATGATCATCACATTTCTGATAAAAAAAAACATGCAACCCAGGCCAAATTATGACAAACAGAAAAGACTAATTTAATTAATTAGTAATCGTTTTATTAAATTGACTATAAAGAATTCGACTTTCTTACCTTTCCTTGTGGTTTTTGAAGTGCCGGATGAAATTTGATGTTGTGGTTGTCGTGTCTGATACTCTCGCGTTGCATTCTCTACATCTGGCAAATCTTTTTTTTTTAGTACGGTCTAGTTCAAAGTCCTTATAGCCAAACGTGACTATATGAGGAGCTCGACTATTGTCTGCCATGTTTGGCGCGGTTTGAGTTGTGCAGCGTTCTTCTTCTTCTTGGTAACGTTAAGAGTTGTGCAGCGTTAAGGGCGCGGGCGCCAATTATGGTGTTGCTGAGTCATAATAATTTTATTAAATTATTTTATTTTATTAAACGAATTATATTTAAAAGTTCAAGTCATTGTCGAGTCTTCCACTTTAAGTCAAGTCAAGTCTCAAGTCACTTACTCTCAAGTCAAAGTCAAGTCAAGTCATTTTCTTACTTCAATCAAGCAAGTCTCAAGTCCTGAAAATTGTGACTCGATTCTGACTCGAGTCAAGTCATGTGACTCGAGTCCCCCATCTCTGCAAATCGGCATTATATATATGTAGCATACACACACGTGATCGTACCCTTATATATGTATATTTCAATTCCTAAATCTATAACATACCCTAAAAAGTAATAATAATAATGATATTGATCGCTCAACCATTCTTGTATGTATGTGCAAGTGTAGGTGTGACCTGATTTGTCATTGGATGTGCTGGCAGCACCCCCCCCCCCCCAGGCCCAAGGCGAAGGCAGGGGAACCAGGCAACCGAGGCCACCCTACCGTCCCCCCGGCACAAGGGCCCACAGCCACGCATCCCCGAGACAACCACCCCACTGAGGCAGGCGGGTTCCCCACCAACTGGGACCACCCCCCCCCCCACGGCGGACGGCCCCCCACACACTGGAGGGGCCCCAGCCCCCCCAGCCCGTCCCCCGGCAGGACGGACCACCGCCCACCGCAGCGACCTGGCACGCCTCCCCCCCAACACTGCAGGATGATCCAGGGGGGGCCCATACAAAGACCCCCCCCCCCCCACACACCCGGGAGCGGACCCGCGGCAACCGGGGAGCGGCAGACCCCCCACCCAGCCCAAACCGAACCCCCCAATCCGCCTAGCAGGGCCCAGAGCGTCCCAAGATTCCCCGGACCGCCCGCCAGGGCCACACCAGGACGCAGCAGAGCCAAGCACCACCCGGCCCGCGGCCCAAGAGAGGAGGCCACCCACACCCGCCAGGGCTGCCCGAACCCCCCCATGATGGGTCTTCCACCTGGCGGGGGAATATTGAGACATTCAAATGGTAGAGTCAGAATTTGGCATAAACAGAATGAGAACATGGATCCATCATGCCTTGTTACCACTGTGCAGGCTGCTGGTGGTGGTGTAATGGTGTGGGGGATGTTTTCTTGGCACACTTTAGGCCCCTTAGTGCCAATTGGGCATCGTTTAAATGCCACGGCCTACCTGAGCATTGTTTCTGACCATGTCCATCCCTTTATGACCACCATGTACCCATCTTCTGATGGCTACTTCCAGCAGGATAATGCACCATGTCACAAAGCTCGAATCATTTCAAATTGGTTTCTTGAACATGACAAATGAGTTCACTGTACTAAAATGCCCCCCACAGTCACCAGATCTCAACCCAATAGAGCATCTTTGGGATGTGGTGGAACGGGAGCTTCGTGCCCTGGATGTGCATCCCACAAATCTCCATCAACTGCAAGATGCTATCCTATCAATATGGGCCAACATTTCTAAAGAATGCTTTCAGCACCTTGTTGAATCAATGCCACGTAGAAATAAGGCAGTTCTGAAGGCGAAAGGGGGTCAAACACCGTATTAGTATGGTGTTCCTAATAATCCTTTAGGTGAGTGTATATAAAATACACATCCACATTGCTCATTTGAACTTTTTCTTATTTTTATCTCATTGTGTTTTAATAATATCCTGAAATGTATGGGGGAAATTAATTTAATCATATACGTTTCTAATGAAGTAGTTTTAAATTATTCCAGATTTGTAAGTGAATGAGTATGTGGCCTGCGAAGGACTGACGTCCCCTGTCTTGTGCCCTGTTCAGGTTTCAGCCTCAAACTGTCATGCATAAGCTGTTCAAGTAGTAATAGCACATTTAATCTATAAAAGATGGTGTGCATACGAAAAACCGTATATCAGGGATGCCCAGTCCTGGAGGGCCGGAGCCCTGTGTAGCTTAGTTCTTTCCCTGTTCCACCATAAATTATTCAGCTCAAGAGCTGTGTGGTAATTAGCACAAAGAGTTGAATCAGGTGTGTTAAATGAGGGGAAACCCAAAAATGTGCAGGGCTCTTGTTATGACTGCGGGCGGTCAAGCAGGCGATAGAGCCGAAAAGCGGTCAATACGGGGTTTATTACGGGAAACAAGGCAGTCAGGGGAGCTCACAGTGAACAACTTTAATGACAGACCTAGGGAAACAGACTTGAACGCGGACTAAATACACAAGACAAGCAGAGAATAACAGGCAACAGGTGATCACAATCGGGGGCGTGGCACACACGAGGATCGTACGAGCAGGTCATGACAGCTCTGGCCCTCCAGGACTGTAGTTGAGCACCCCTGCCATATATGATACATAAAATACAGGGAACAATATAATCATAGACAAATAAAGTTCGGTATTCTTGGGCGTAATGTTAAAAAACACTGACAGTAATTTTTTTCTCTGAATGTCTCGCTGCTTGTTCCAGGGAACGAATTAGACTTTGCCGGTAGAGCTGTCACCCATCCTTTAATAAAAATAAAGTGCTCTGTCCTATTCAGGACATGAATTGTTCCGTATTTCTTCAAATTGAAAGAGGAAACCGTAATTGCTGGTGTTTGTGACTTTAAGTACAGCATGTGAGGTGTTACACTAACTCAGGGGTTGGCAACATTTTCAAAGCAAAAAGCCACTTCATTTTAAATGATTAACCCAAGATTTATCCTCGTGTGTGCCACGCCCCCGATTGTGATCACCTGTTGCCTGTTATTCTCTGCTTGTCTTGTGTATTTAGTCCGCGTTCAAGTCTGTTTCCCTAGGTCTGTCATTAACGTTGTTCACTGTGAGCTCCCCTGACTGCCTTGTTTCCCGTAATAAACCCCGTATTGACCGCTTTTCGGCTCTATCGCCTGCTTGACCGCCCGCAGTCATAACAAGAGCCCTGCACATTTTTGGGTTTCCCCTCATTTAACACACCTGATTCAACTCTTTGTGCTAATTACCACACAGCTCTTGAGCTGAATAATTTATGGTGGAACAGGGAAAGAACTAAGCTACACAGGGCTCCGGCCCTCCAGGACTGGGCATCCCTGATATACGGTTTTTCGGGCAGAGAACGGGATTTAAGATACGATTTTTAATGCGCTATCCGTATTTATGCATCTAACACAAAAACAAAACTTCAAGTACTTACAGACTGTCAAACCTGTAATCAACGCAGCTGCGAGCAATTAAAGAACACGCCCACTCCGCAACTTAAACCTTGCACTGACCATCTGTCTCCGTTCCAGCTTCCCTGCCTCCTCTTCCTGTGCCTCCAGAACCGTCCCGCTCCCAACCAACCCACTCCTGATCCAATCCTGCTGGTTCCTCCCCATGTCTCCTGTCTGTGTCCCTGGACTGACTTCCTGACCTACCTTCTCCCAACTTAACAACTACTTCTGAGCTTTTGGTGGTAGCTCACTTCGATCTTAATTTAGCATTATCTGCTGAATGAAGGTAAAAGTGTTTTTCAAGCACTTCAGGTGGAGTGCATAGGTAAAGCCAAACAAGAAGCATATTGCTTGAAGTAGGTTTGTGAGTGCTTCCATTGCAAGGCTGCCCTCTAGGATGATGCCTACTCTTGAGGGGTTGAGTTGTGGCCTTGCTGGGCTTGCAGCTCTGCTGTCCTCATAGTAGAGGATTCCCACTGGAATGTCCACGGAGTCTCCTTCAGTAAGACTCTACATAGTGCAAGAAACAAGACAAAAAGAGGATATTCAGGTTAACAGCAATTTGTCTAGAATCAGCTGTATAGAATTATTTAATACTACGATTTGTATAATTCAATGTGGTTTTATTGTAGGTACTGTAAACAAGCTGTTAGAGCCATTTTGTGTTTGTTCATGTATACTGTAGGTATCTTCCATGTTGTGACAATAGATGCTGTATTGGACAATGTGCTCTGCCAACTTGCATTCCAGAATATGCAAGTCTCATCAGTATGCTTAGGTGCCACAACAAGCTCCACGATATCTTTCAGAAGCATGAGAATTTCCCAAGAGTTATTTCCCTCAGGGACACAGTGACCAATAAAGAGTGGAAGAAGTCTAATGACAGACCAGTTTTCATGACCATTTCCACCAATGGTCCCTTTGGTTGAAAATCCTTTGCCAATCGTCTGAGGCTGATCAGTCTTGTCAGTACATGTGTAATTAAAGGATCTGATTGTCACGCCCGGCTCGTACGTTCCATGTGCCACGCCCCCCTCATTACCTCATGTGAATTCCTGATTGTTCTCAGCTGTTCTGCGTTTCCATCCCTTAGTCCTGTGTATTTAAGTCCACATCAGAGTTTGTATCCCCAGTTCCGTCATTGTATTGTTATGCGATTTTTGTCCCATATGCCTCTACGTCTCCGCATTAAATCCTTTTTTGCCCCAGCTTTTTTTGTCCTTCACCTGCTTCCCTGGTCCTTGCACTTCGACACATGATACTGATGGCCTCATTTAGGACATCTAAAGTAAAATACTTCTTGGCAATCAGGTCTGTCAGACACAGAGACACCTCAACTGAGACTATGCCTTCCAAGGCATCAGGTAAGATGTCCGGAGGGTAACCCTTGACCACATGGAAGTGTGTCAGACATTTCGTAAGAGGACACAGTCCTTTCACCCCAGAGTTTTGACTTAAGCTAGAGTCTTTCATCACCTCTTGCACATGCCTGTCATGACAGATTTTATCTCGGATACTAAAGAAACCAGAGCTTACCTCCTGTTGTTGAATGTCATTTCGGGACGCCATACAGATTCTGCAAAATGTGTTTACTCTGAAGCTCTCATGGAATCCTGCAAGAATGGGGAACAAGATTATCAGCTGCTGCAAACAACAGTGTTCCCTTCACACTTGCACCCAGCTGCTCTACATAAACACCATGCTGTTCTAATGAGACAAGATCATGGATTAGAGGTTGCAGAACTTTCTCATAACCACACTGTTTGATTGTGGAGGTGTGGCAGAGTAGAGCAAGCTGAATAGAATTTAGCGTTGATCTGTATTTTGCAGGTATATTAGCAATAACGAAATACACTGCACACATTTTGTGTTTCTGCTTTGATGTTCCCAAAGGATTGGCTACTTCAAAGTTGTCCCGCCCGGCTCGTCCGATCCTCGTGTGTGCCACGCCGCCCTTGTTACCTCGTGTTACTTCCAGATTGTAATCACCTGTTACCTGTTATGTTCAGCCTGTCCTGTGTATTTAGCCCGCGTCTGAGTTAGTTTCCCGAGTCCGGTCATTGACGTTGCATGTTCTGAGTCTGTGTCACTGACAATAAACCCCGTTTACCCTTCTTCACAGCTTTCTTTGCCTGCTTCCCAACCCGACGTAACAAAAGTCATCTAGATAAAGAATCAGTGCAACTATGAACTGATCCATTGAAAGAAGGCGATTTTCCTTAAAGTGCTTTCCATTGGCAAATGAAATATATCCATGTGGAACATGCACCTTTTCTGACGTTGCTTTATCTAAAATGTTGCTTTTGCTTAACAGTTTCTGTAGCATCTGTTCTATGGGAACATATACAACTGTTTTTCTACCTTTTTCAACATATTCTATAGCAGGGGTCTCAAACTCCAGTCTTGGGGGGCCGGAGACCTACACAGTTTTTGGTTCAGCCTCATTAAATACACCTGATTCAACTCCTTGTGCTAATTACCACGCAGCTCTTGAGCTGAATCATTTGTGGTGGAACAGGGAAAGAACTAAGCTACACAGGGCTCCGGCCCCCCAGGACTGGAGTTTGAGACCCCCGTTCTATAGGCATCACCAGGGGAAACTTATTCCTCAGATAGGTTGCCCTCCTTTTTTCAGTTCCTAGAGATTCACATTTGCCACACAATGATGTCATCACATTAATTTCTGGAACAGCACAGATGATCTCTTTTATAACTACTTCATCCACATTTGGATAATATTTCTTTAGTACTGACTTGACATTACTGTACAGTAATGGTTGTGACAGATGTATTTGGCAAAGGTGTTGTATCACTTCTTGTACAGCACTCTCTGGGATATGCAGAATAGTTTGCATTTTCAATAACAGAGATGCTAAATTATGTTCAAGCTGTTTTCCTAAACCACAAAGATCATTGCAGGCTTCTTCCATGACCTCTAGGTCTTCTGTGTCAGAAGTTGACAGTTGTTCTAGTTCACCTTGACATTCATGGGCCACTTTATCACAAGCATCATTGGTTATACTGGCAATTATTTCAGACTTGAAATTCTTCAAAGTATGCCCTCTATGTGTTTTACTTTTGTGTGATTTACTTTTATGTGGGTATTCCGCAGATCAGTAAAGTATTCCATTTCAGTGCAGGGTTCCTGAAATTCACATGACAAACAGTGAAACTTAATTTGAGCACCTACAGTTTGTGGTTGATCTGTGCTTCTGGTGTGGAAGCATGATAAATGGCTATGGAATGCATTGAGAGACTTGAATGTACACATACATTGCTAATGCAAGCAAGGAAAGGGCTCAGTTCTTGCATAAGTTCCATGTTTTAGCCTGTAATGTTTAAAAAGCTGTGCTCCCTTCTCGCAGATGGCAGGGCAGTGCTTGCATTTCCAAACCATTTTAATGTGGCTTTAAACAAAACTAGTTTAAAATTAAATATTGGCATATGTTAAAAGTGGTCATTCACTTTTTCAAACCTATATTGAAATTATTTTAATTCTCCATTACTTTTGCAAAACTGTACATAGAGAAAACACAAGTAGAGTGCTACTTTAAAAACACAATGCTGCAATTATCAAATGCTCACTATTCACTTAAGACAACCTCAAAATTTACATACATTCAAATGCACATTTCAAACTACAAAAGTTCCAACAGTTGTCTTGAGTTTTCAGCCAATCACAACAGGGAATACTGTGGCCTGAGGTAAAACCTGATAGCTTAAGTTAGTTAAACTTATACAAATGAGTACACCCAATGGCTGTCTCATACACTCTTCATATACTCATACTTACATAAGTACATAAGTAATGCAGCAAAACTAATTCTTTATAGTAAAATTTACTCAAACTGTTTGAACTTTCAGGTTAACAGTGCAATAGCTCAATCGCAACCTGGGTTAAGATATAGATATCCAATTATAGATTACACATTAAGTATTCATAAACCAGTTCAGCCTTGGGGGCTGTTCTGAGGCCCAGCATGACCCATGGGAGCCTATCCACTCAGTTGCCATCCTTGAGGCTGGCCCGGAGGACAGCCTTCATGGAGTGATGGAATAGCTCACACAGCCCGTTGGACTGAGGGTGATAAGCAGTAGTACGGTGGAGCTTCACACCCAAACAGTCTGCCACGGCAGACCAGAGCTCCAAAGTGAACTGCGAGCCATGGTCAGAGGAAAGATCTAACAGGGTGCCGAAATGGGCAACCCAGGACCCAATGAAGGCATGAGGCACCTCCATGGATGTAGGAGCTGAAAGTGGAATGGCTTTGGGCCCGCGGGTGGTTCTGTCTACCTTGGTGAGGAATGGGAGAGAGGCAAGGGGCCCACCAAGTCGAGGTGGACATGATCGAACCTCCTTTCCGGGATTTGGAACTGTGCAAGGGGGGCCTTAGTGTGACTATGGTCCATGAGGTGTTGGAAAGTCTGTGTGGCATTTTTAAGGCCAAATGGCATGTGCAGAAACTCAAATAAACCAAATGGGGTGATCACTGCCGTCATAGGCATGCACCTGGAATGCACCTGGTGGTATCCCCAAATGAGGTCAACCTTGGAGAAAATACTTTTCCAGCCAGGTGTAGGAATTATTAGCTCAGGTAAATTTTAATATCGCCACCAATATGTTTGAATTAATTAAAGTTTAATTAATTATTATTTAATGCTGATTATTAATCAATTGTTATACCGAATGGTCGGCTCCTCCAAACTCGATTGCGGTATCCCCGTGAGTCTGTTTGTCACGCCCCGCTCCGTCCGATCCTAACGTGTGCCACGCCCCCTCGTTAACCTCATGTGGAATCCCAGTGTTTTACAGCTGTTTCTGATTGTTGTCATTAGTTCATTGTATTTAGTCCACGTCTGTGTTAGTATCCCCAGTCCGGTCATTGATGTTGTATCGTTGCGTGCTTTGTGCTGTCGTTAATTAAAACCTGTGTTCCTGATCCCTGGCTTCCTGCCTGTTTGTACGCGCCGTAAAACTGTTAATGTGAGACTCAAATGGGATTCACTAATTACCAGTATCACTTAGTAACCTGGGTTAGAAGGCTCGTCCACCGAGCTGCGTCACCAGGTAATGTAAAAGATTGGTAGTGAAGCTCCCCTCACGGCCGATGAGAGAGAGTCTCGCGATGTTTCAGGTGAGTTTGAGGTTCAGAGCGTGTAGCAAGATCGCACAGAGGCAGGGATTTATTGTGAACACTCAATGGCGGAGGCTGAAGTTGTGTAAAAGACATGCATTTATTCCTAGCTAACACTACAACTAACATAAGACAGACATTACACCTAACACAAACAACAAACACGAAATAATGGAATAAAACAAACGATGTAATTATGAAAATGCAATGACCGGATTTAAATGAGTAACCTTAAATGGGAAATACTGTTCTGCAAAGCAAGCAGAGGCTGTGGAAACATGACCTTAAAGTCTTATAGCAGGTTAACAGAACAGCTTAAGTTCTTAGAATGAAAGGAAGTTGGTTTACTTGGTTGAAGAGTGTGGGGGGGGGGGTCTTGGCAGTTGATGGCAGAGCTGCTGAGCTGATGGCACTCAGGAAGGCGCGGCGTTTTGAGCAGTGGAGTGGAGCCCCTTTGGATTCTCTCTCCTGGTGAAGCTTTGTCTTGGGTGCTGTTCTCTGTTCAGCTGGGCCTTCACTGGAGGACTTCTTGTGGACTTCTCTTCTCCCGGGCTGATGGTCTTTTTCTGCGTTGCTGATGGTCGTTCTGCGCTTGATGATCTGTTTGCCCCGGCTGATGGTTGTTCTCCTTTGGGCTGATGGTTGTTCTCTCTTTTGTTCTGAGGTGCCAGGGTTTTATGCTCTAAAGTTCATGAATAGGGATGACCAGGAATTCGACTCCTGGCCCAATGGCTGGCCATCCATTTGGCGGGCTTTTGGAAGGGGGTCTGTATCAGTCCTTTTGGGATTTATGACTTGACTGATTCTCCCTTCACTGATGATTTTCATTAAGCTGTTATAACTTTTGATACATCCACTTTTATGGTAATCACTGACCAGATTTGGAATCAGGGGTGATTAACAATCAGTTTGACACCAAACATGCCATACCAGCTTCCCAGGTACATACCTCATACCATCTGCATTAATTGATTAAACAATTAATTATTTTATCTATGTGACTCATTCACATCAGTATGGGATACAGGTGTTTTGGGTTGCACCTCAACAGATGTTACACTTTGTGCAGATATTACATCAAATATTCATATTACAAACAGCACATCTTATCCATAGATAGGCGTGGCCGTTAGTTTGTGGTAATATCAATATAAGTTGCACATCTGGAAACAACATATTTTGTTTGGTGTGGCTTATGCCAATTGATCTTGTCCAAAATGGATAAGATACAACTTAATTCAGTTCTTTTAACATAGCATGTTAGAACAAAGAAACTTGGTCCACCAAGATCAGATAAGGACCACAAAGGAATGTTGGAAGAAAAGGGGGGGTTGTCAACAAAGAAGACTTTCTAAAAGTTAGGACACATTGGTTACACTCACTTTCCAGATTCTTCTGGTATACCATGAGAACATATATACAATGGTAGCTATACCTATCTATTTACTTAAATTTATATGTGTTCAAGTGCAAAGGGGTAAAATAGGTGATACTCCGTGAACATGGTTATAAGGGTGGCACACAAAACACTAAGATTGTCTAAGGACACATACAAACATAACCTATCTGTATATTGAGACTAGTAGTCGTGAGTAAATCAATATACAGGGTATACAAAAGCCAAACTTAAATGAAACTTCCTTTAGGGTGTTTGTCTGTTGGGTGAGTGATATGTAAGGCAGAATGTATGGGGAGGGGGTTCTGTGCCAAGTCGAGGGACCCCTGTCCATTAGGTCCACTCTGCTTGTCTGTAGGTCCCTAAATCTTTGGGCAATAAAAGTTGGAGTGCTGGCCTCCATGGTTATCTGTGTGTGTGTGTTTGTGTGTGTAACCCCCCTTTGGTGCCTCTCGTACCAGGCTCGGCCTTGTCTCAGGCCACCTGGAATTTAGGCCCTGTGATATGTGCATGTGTGATCCTACACAGGTGAGCAGAAAAATCTTGAATGTGAGCTACAGAGTAGTGATCTGGAATAGTGGCATCGTTTAGCTGGCGCTAATTGTTGCACGGACACCACCCACCAACAGGTTTGGAGACCATATGGAGGGGCAAAGCCCAAGGGCTGTTGGAGCCGTTGCAACAATGCCGAGGCGTTCCATACTGGCAAACTCCACCCTGGCAATAGCGAACTTGGCTGGGTTGAGGCGTTGAGCACGGGTGAAAACAGGTGGGCCAGTGGTGGCAATGTGGTGTTCCACCCTATGATTGGCAGAAGCTGACGAAAACGTGGGCTGTGTTAGGGCTGGAGACCGAGCTAGCAGTCGGAGAAAATCATCGGCTGTGAAGAGTAAACTAGATGGTTTGACAGTGTACACGTCACTGCGGGTGCAAGTGTAAGAACAGAAAGTGATGGCGTCAATCAAATGGCAGTTTTTCATGTCCACTAATAATCCATATGCACAAAGAAAATCCGCGCCGAGGAGGGGAACAACCACATTTGCAAGGATGAAATCCCAACCAAAACGCTGCCCACCAAAACACAGCTCCACATACACAGCTGAGCGCCGGTGTTCTGCCCTTTTTTGCTACCTGCCAAAAACTGCTTCTAAGCGCTACAGCACATGCGTACGTCAACATTACACCGTAAATCTCCAAACGTAGAAAGTTTTTGCCACTCTTGCTTGTTTGCCAAAAGCAGAGGTTTATATGTTAGTTGATATTTGTGTTTATTTCGTGCATCAGATACATCAAGGTGATTGTTATTATACTGTTTACATTCTTTACGCACTCCAAATTCTGTACGTATCGGATCAATTTCTACCATTAAACTCGGGTATACACGTGTATTTCATTTGCTGTTTGGGACTACTTTAAACTGTGGGGTTGCACACTCAGATTTCTACTTCTGGCCTGTTGGTTACTTGTATCAACCTTGGCCTACTCCACCAGTTCGTTCTTTACATAAAGGTGGATTAACAAGTTCATTACCCACCTGCTGTACTAACCTATTGGTCACAAGTTAGCAACAGGGGCTGGAGAAATTAATAAATCACAACCTGTTTTTCAGTATCTAAAGCTTGGACATAACAAAAGGATGCCTTCAGCTCACAATGCACGGCCAGCTGTGATATTCAGTATGCTTGTTATATGTAGGATATTTAATATTTTTATTGAATGGACGACCATGTTGTCCTATGGTTCACGCATGAGTTACCTTATGTTATTCCTTCATCTAATGTTCTACATCCACACACGTTAAATAACATATATAATGTTGTATATAAAAATATAATGTTGAACATTTATGATCACCGCCTGTCTAGCTTGTATGAACTCAACTCAAATAACTTCCTTATTTATTCTTTCAGCAGTTTTTCCCTATTCCTTTAGTCGCCCCTGCTCAGTGTTACTTTGGCCCGTCGGCCCTGTTCAGTGTTACTTTGACCCGTCGGCCCTGCTCAGTGTTACTTTGACCCGTCGGCCCTGTTCAGTGTTACTTTGAGCAACAATACAATGCCGAATCTGGCAAACAGGGGAAGACGTGGACTGATATACAAAAGACAGAGCAAACGGAACAAGGCACAGGTGAGAACCATCAGGTAAAAACACGGGGTAACGAGGTGGGCGTGGCACACATGAGGATCGTACGGAGCCGGGCGTGACACTTCAAATATACTTAAAATAAATTCAGAAAGTCATGTATACTTCAATTATATTAATTTCATTCTTCAAAGTTGCTAACCAAAATTTGTGAAAACAAACCTAAAATAGCACAGTATTTTAAAATACATTTTAAGTATGTTAGCAGTTAAGTCAATTCATTTCTAGATGCACACTTTAAATGTATTTAATTTACTTTTCATAGCTTTTTGTACTAATGCACACTTCACAAGTTATAACACAAATAGGAACTACTGTGAACAATGGTTTATTTGAAAAAAATGTATGCGCATGTCTATAAAAAGAACAAACACATACATGTTAAATCAATATCTACATTTTCACTTGTAGCTTGAAATTCTTCTACCCCTTTAAAATGCCTAAATTAATTACAAAATTTGTAAACACATACATAACACTCCATAACTGCAATGTATTGCAATGACTGGAAGAATGCACCTTTCATGTTCTCTCAAAATAGCTCTATCAGTAAGACAAACTTATCTGTTTATGTTAAAAGTCCACCATGGAAATTTTATGAACAGTGCTAAAGGAACAACATATCTAATCCCGTTTGATATTATTTGGCAGAGGAATTGCAAATGATCTGGCTTTCAAACAGATCACAACACATTTCCTTTTGAAAGAACTTGGATGAACAGCAATTATATTGTCTGACCGTGTGACCTCATGCACAAATTTGCTGGATATATTTAGCTGTGAGTCTCTGTACAAATGCCCCCTTTTCTTTACCAATTCCTGTACTAAAACACAGCACCTTCTATTGCAGTCACACATTGCATAGTCATGCATGCATTGTGGCTTGGTTAGTACAAGACTTTTGATGCTACATAGCATTCCATCTTTGAGCTCTAAAGCAGAGTTGTTTCTTTTGCGTAATTTAGAGGATTCTGCGTGACAGACTATTCCATTGACAATAAAGCGGTTATAATAGCAGTAGGAATTTACTTTAAAGCCCAGTAACTGCTCTACTGCAATCCTGTGTGTAACAGGTACATTTTCTTGGGCAAAAGGACTACCAAAGACTCTTACGAGTTCGTTAATTCGCTGTGAATTTGTTACTAATACATTGGCATTTTGTAGTTCATTAAACAAGCATTGCACATTTTCATTAGCATCCCTCATGCATCTTTCACCATGTTCTCTCAAGCTCTTCCATCTTAAGAACTGCTTTACAATCTGCTGTGGTACATGTGTAGTTCCATTGAAAAATTTCAGGAGTGTTCCATTGAAGGATTCAAAAGAAAATGTAGATGTTGCCCAAAGGGGTCCCCAATTTCTGACGCTTGTTGCAATGTGGGTTAACAAATGAACATTGAATGTTACATTTTCTGTGCCATACAATCTTTCAAATTCAGTGACAAGCTTTTTCAGTGAGAGCTCTGCAAAGTCAAGATTGCGTATTTTCACTTTCTCTTGAAGCAATGTGTAAATTCCAAAAACTAAAAGAAAAAGATTATTCCAGAATTTTTTTGGGAGAACATCTTTAAAAACTGGTAATGCATAAAACAAAAGAAAAGCCCTCCATTCTGATGCCTTCCAGAATTTGCGATCTTGTACAGAACGAGGTGTTCTTGTCACCTCTACTGGAGGCTGGATTGCAGTTAGCTGTTTATCAACAACATCAGTTTTAGTTCCAATGTACCACTCTTTTTCATGATTACATGAATCAAACCACAAAGATACAAGCTGTCTTGTAACACCCAGACACACACTGTGTTGATATTCTGGTACAAAGCCTTTTATCATTTGGAACTTACTGAGTTTCATTAGTGGGGATGGCCCCTTGACACCAAATCGAGGTTCTTTTGGTGTTGCTGCCATTGCATGGATATAATGTTCTTCCTCTGATCTCAAAGAGGGCTCAGGGGTACAAGATGGGTAGGGACCTCCTCCTTTATGGTAGCAAAAATCGCATCCATAAGTACCATTAAACTGCTTAGTATTTCTGAGGAGAGGTCGAGCAACAGAATCAGAACTACAGAGCAGAACATGCACTCTTGAAACCTGATCTCTGTTTTGTGCATCCTTCCATTTGATTCCATCTTTCTCAAGTGCAAGAGCTTCACTCACAAAGGGGTGTAGCAATGTAAACATGTTGGGTTTATTTTTCCCAAACCAAAGACAAGGGACACAAATATTATTCTTTCTCTGTTGTGGGTCTAGCTCAATTATTCGACACTGAATAGGCCAAATCTGACATTTGGAACTCTTGAACACAGGGATTCCATCACAATTCCATAACAAGCTGATGTCATTCTCACCAAGATCCCCACTGCATACAAGTTTTTGATACTCCATTCCATATTGTATGTCACAAAGTTCACCTTCTGATTTGACTTTTTTGCACCATGAAAGATTAGGATTTTCTAAAACATCCTTAATTTGGGACGTCAAGTTAAGAACCAAAAAATATGAGCCGTTCAACAGGCTTTCATTAACATTAAATTCAGCCCTACATAAAATACAATGCTTTGGACTATTGTGACTAGTCCCAATATAGCCTGAACAGGAGGAACAGTAGAAATGTGGTTCATAATGTCCATACTCTCCATATGCTTTGTGAAAGAGATAAACTGTTGAAGGCACCAGTCCTGGGAAATGTTCATTAAACAACCTTAGGAGATGTTCAAGTGCTTTCCCTGTGAGGTTGTGTCGAAGAATGTATGACATCAGTAAAAGCAGACTCTGCCCTTTGGTCAGAGGTGCACCAGGGTAAAGGGGATCACAATCATCAGCTTCATCCACCTAGAGAGAAAACAAGATTAACATATACAACTCTGGAAAAAATTAAGAGACCACATCAGAAGTTACAGTCTCTGAAACTCTTAATTGAAATGTATTATGAATGTTTTAGTGATATCCATTTTGATATCCTGCTTTATCCTGAGCCATAGCAATGGGTCTCAAACCTTTCCTCATTTTGTCAGGTTTGGTTCAGCTGATCAGATATCACATCCTCATTAAGATGAATATTGGTGTTGGAATTTATCACTTAATACTTAATACTGCACATGGAATGACAGCCATACATAAAGAAATTCAGAGCTGGCCATATTACATGGCAGCGCAGACAACATCACAGCCGTGGGCACACACTCAGCCATGTGCTTACATGTTATTAGTGTGAAAGTTCTTCACTGTGAGTTCAGAAGTCACAAAGCTCACAATTTGTAACACATGTAATAGCATTTTACCTATACATATGTTGGAAACAAAGAAAATGTGCTTTGTTATATTACCCACTGTACCTATTATTATTTGGAAAACTATAGTACACTTCAGTTTATTTTTTATTATTATTCTTATTTGTTTGTTCTTCAGTTTTACTCATTTGGAATTGTAAAGTTTACAAATTCTTTTATTATGAATTAATGTAAATATATATGAATTTTATGTAAATATTAAAATGTAATACCGTGATATAATACCATCAATGTCTAAAAAGTGAAAAATACTGTGATATTAATTTTAGGTCCTATCACCCAACTTTTATATACAGCAATTTAAAAATTATTTGTGCAGATGTGATTTAAAAATTGACAGTACCTGCCTGCTCTTTTCAGAATGTATCTCGCCTTGTTAATTATTATCATCTTCATCATTTTGTTGAGTGTCAGCTTCTGCAATGTGCTAGACAAAAACAGGATAATTTGCTTCAACTTTTTCCATAAATGACAGTGCACTTGTACACCTTGTTTAGAATTCCATTATGCTATTTAATTGTAATGAAACAGCTTAAACTTACGAATGTGCATTTTTCTTCCTGTAACTGTCCGACATCTGTTTCATTTTCATCATGTACATCAGGGCCATGGGCTTCGAATAATTCATCTGAAATCTTAAAATGTACAGTCAGACTATTATATGTTTCCACTCATGCAGAATATCTACTTTTCTCAAATGTATTTTATTTACCTTCAGTTGCTTTGTCTCTTTTCCAAGGAATCCCACAGCACCTTCTTGCTCAGATTCATTAGCTGTTTTCTCAGAATGCCCAACTGAGCACAAAATTTTTTTTTTTATGTTTTACATATATACCAGTAATTCAGTCAAATTTATATTATACAATACATATTTTAATGATTTCACTTTGAACAAATATAACACTGCTATAAATTTTAAAAATAAGACTTACGTTGCTTTGTTTTTTCCTGTAAGCACTTTTCCTAGGAATAGGGATTCCGGATTCAATGTATGACTTATAATGGGTCTTGCTAGTCTGTTGTACCTCCAGAACAAAAGATTGAATTATGTTAAATGTTCAGTAACACTACACAGTATAATAAATTAAATTGCTAATTAAGTCAGATGTAATACCTTTGTCACCTTGCGTCTGTATTTAGTCTTCTTCGGTACTCGCGAATCATCCTCCTCCAAGAATCTCTTATATCTTCCTCTTTTTTTGCCATTTTCACACCATTCATTCATCCTCAGATGTTGAAGTTTATGAATATATAAATTCAGAAAAAAATCTGAATCTGCAAGCTGCCGAAGTTAAATCTGACTATCAGTATCATAACATTTCATCTTGTATATTTTGAGAATTAGGCAACTTGCTTTTAACACTAAATATTATATGCCACGATGGTAATAGAATATTAAACCAGCAAACGTCTTTTCGATTGGCTGATCTAAGCAAAGCTTGCGCGCCAAATGTGACCAATGACAGCGCGACAATGCAATTTTTTACATTAACTGTAAGTTAAACTACTTACAAATTGCGGCAGTTGGGGTGTGATGATCGGTAAAACGGTGTGTATTTTATACTTTACGAAGCACGAATGCAAATAGTTCCTTGATTTACCAGATTCTTCTCTACTTAATTAACAACGCAGAGCGGCATTGATGTCTGTAAAATACAATTTAGCATTATTTTATTTTCAGGATAGGTCTGTAGAGGTGGAACGCTTAGATATTGTAGACAAATCAGACAAGAAGGACATAACGCAGGTTACAAAATGCCCCGATTTAGAGTCTGAAGACGGTTCGGTGGAAGTTCTTTGGCCATCGAAAAAAGGAGGGAAGAAAGAACACGGTATCGCTGCAAAGATATTGCTTCTTGGCGGTAAGATAATCTGAAGATCCGTATTTATACGTGTTAGCTGTAAGATTAACACTAGTCTGGTGAAGTAGCTAGTAGATGCGGTTAGCATATTCTGTTGTCCATACCTAAATCTGCCACCGAGTCTACGTTAGCTCATTGCTTTGAGATAAAAGTAATTATTTTTCACTCTCGGGGTCCATGGCGTGTGCTAAACTGCAGAATTTTTGTTTCGGCGCCCATTTTAACAAATTAGAACATGAACAGCACAATCGAAACAGATTGGCAGGTCAAAAAACTGAATACATAGCCAAGAAAATTGCAATCGGTGCAACTGTACAGTAAAAGTTCATATGCTAAATAGTGTGCATACCCTTCTTTAATGTCATTATTACAGATGACTGGAAAACCATGGCTGAACAAAGAGACAAGTTCATTAGTGGAGAGGATATTTGGAAAACTTCTGTGAATGTGAAGAGAAAGAGAAAAGTAAATAGCAGATTCGTTGTTGAAAATGTCAATGAAAAAAAGAAGGTAAGCAAACAATCACTATTGTTAGATTAGTCAGAAGTGTGAATCCCTGAAATGTTTCCAACCATTGAAGGCACGGTAAATATAAATGCAAATGATCTGACAGTTGTAAAACAATGTTATTTACTGGAAGTATAATCAAATTACCAGTACCATATGTTATTATTTCAAAAATGCATTGATGTTATAAAATAAATATATATATTTTTTTAACCATTTTTAACCCTGGCCATTTTAATTTGAATATAGGAAAACAACCCCACCCTAAACAAGGATGCCGCCATTGCAATGGCAGAAAAGCTAAAGAAGGAAATTCAGAAGAAAAGGTCTGTAATTCCCACAGAGGTCCGTTATGATTCTGAAGAAAGTGAATATGACTGTGCCCGACATCAAAGGAGTATATCAAAACGACTGGTAAGGATATATTTTGTTGAATTATAAATTAAACATGTTCAATACAAATACAAGTTTATTTGCCAGTAAATTATAAATTTGCATCTATAAACTAAAATTAATAAAATAATATGGTGCAGTGTGCAGCCTTCCTCCCAGGGTTTCCCAAACATGCTTCCAGAGTTCTATGGCTCTGCACGTTTGTGGATACCCGCACTCATCTGACGACTGAGAAGGGTAACAACTTGATGCTTTCTTTTCTTTTTCTTTTAGTTGGTAAGTGATTCAGAGGATGACGGCTACATCAAACCAAGTACAACTCAAAGTGCCAGCTGTTGTCTTGACATAGAGACCATAAAGGCTCTTAAAAGTATGTTTTCTATGCTACATACAACCATCACATGCATATTAACTATTTTAATAGTGATAAAAAAAACACAAATGTAATGCAGGATAGTATCATGGTGACTGTGATGTCTAATTTTGACTGGCGAACAACACAATCAAGTCAACACAATGACAAACCTTTTTAAGTAGAGAAGATGTGTTGAGTACAAATACTCTTCATACCATTATTATTTGTGTGACAAAATTATTTCAAGGTAAATAAGTGCAAATAAAATGTGTTAAATAACATTGTGCTTCTTCATAAATGGCTTTATGGTTCAAATATAAATCATCCAATAATTTTGTATTGTTACTGCAGAAGGCACAAAGTGTTGTTGGTGATGCTCAAAGTTATGCATATTCAGTAGCATATTTATGAAAAAGCATATCACTTTACATTAAATCTATGCATTTAAATGAAATATTTACCTTCATACACAGCACTAACCAAAACATTGCAAAATACCATTTCTCTTCAGAGCTACCTGCAATTGTCAAATCCCTAAAGGATGTAGTGTCAAAATTGCCATTGGCTGGCCACATGGGCTCGCCACCCCCCTGGAACACTCCAAGCAGCGAATCAGCAGGACCTTCAAGCTCTGATACACCAGCTTCAGCAAGTTCACCAGTCATGCTATTAAGCCTTTTGTTGTAATTCTTTTGTTACATTTTGCAGATGACCTTTAATAGTTCCTTACAAAATAGGCAATAACTGCATCTAACTCATGTTATTGCCATATTTTAAAAACTGAATTATTTATTTAACTAACTTTCAGTGTATATTGCTATCCTTGTTTGTTGCATTGGGTGTATTAGATTAGGGCTGCCCAGCTAGGTAATTAGATTTCAAAGAGCACAGCCCACTTCTACATAATGTTCAGCTAAGGTTATCCACATAATGATCCAGATGAGGTGAGCAGGACGCTGAAAGAACAGAAACACTCTTTGCCTCACACCAATTGGTGGTGGGCAGTGGTAGCCTAATGGTTAGGGAGTTGTTCTTGTGATCACAGGTTGCTGGTTCAATTCCTAGGCCAGTAATGTGTCACTGAGGTACCCCTGAGCAAGGTATCGTCCCACATCACTGCTGGTGTAGCTGCATGCCCCACTGCTCCTACATGGATGGGTTAAATACAGAGGTCATGTTTTATTGTGGTGTGTTCACAATGATAAATACTCATAAATGCTGTTGCTACTATTGTCTATTCTATGGTTGGTTCAGTACCAGAACTTTCAGTTTGGTACAGTTCCTGGCATGGTAGATTGGTATTAGTTCTGTACCAATGAAACAAAATTAAATAAACATTTACATCAACTGATAAAATTAATAAACATCAAACAAGTGTAATTGTTTGTACATTACATTAAATGAGCAAAAATGGCAACTGGGTAATTTTTGTATTATTTCTCATTCAGGCTTTTCAAGACATTAATGGTTATAATAAAGTTTGGCTAACCTTACATGATAAGTTCTAAAGATGGGAAATATTGTTAACAAGCACAATATTAGCACATAGATAGGGTACCCATATTTTGCTTTACACAGCATCTTAACCTTTGTTGGACATGGGATTGTAGGTCTGAAGTACATGACTAAAAGGAAGTTAATCATAAAGAAAAATTAAGCATAACATTTTGCTTTCAGGTAACATTGCCTAACTCAAAATTCAAGTCCAGAAAAGGCTCTTTGGTCGTTTGAGCAAAACCAGGATGTCACTTTATACACAAGAGCTGGCACTACTGCTTTTCGGGAAGGAGACATTGGCATCCTCATCGATCACAGGGAAGCATGCAAGCAATCATAAGGACCTGCCAGAGAAAGACCAGCTAGACCCTGAAAAGGTTGAGGCATTAATAGGTATGTCTTGTGCACAATTTAGGCAAGTTGCCTATTGTAGTTTTTGTAAAGTTTGCATTTCCGTGAAGTCTTAGTATGTCTTTTAAACAAATCTATTCACAATCATATCAGTTCCATGACACTGAAAATTTGGAAAAGCTCTGTAAATGTGAAAAGAGAGGGATCTCAACCAAACTCAGTGCTCCTGATAGCTCCAATGATGTGTGGAAATACATTATCCAGATTTTAGGGAAGTGATGTCCAGAAATCCCTTTTGTGTGTGCAAGTTACTATTGCAACTCTAATTAGGGGACTGATTGTGAACAAAGGGTGACCTGTGTACACACAGATTTTGCAGATGAGATTTCATATTTTTGGTTTGCCTTCATTTGAAACTCTTGATTTAATGCTCAACATTTGTCTGGTTCAGTAAAACTGATCTGGAATTTTCTCAACAGATTGCGTCATTGCACAATTCCCAGGGACCTCTGCCCAAGAGGTGAAGAATATTTTGAGGAGAAAGTGCAATAACGAGAGCTTTGCAAAACAAAAAAACAGCAAGTAAAGTGTTGATGCTGATTGTTCTTTTGTTGTTTTGATTTATATGTTGTGGTTGATGCACATAATAAAAAAAACTTTTGTTAATGTTGTCTCGAATTTTCCTCCCAGTTTTAACGGAATAACTTTTCCATATTAATATGCTTACTTAATGGTTGTAGTATATTTAAAGTATGATCCTTTTATGGCATGTAACAACTCACTACTAGCTTTTAATGTACTATATGTGCAATTTTAGCATGCTAACGAAACATTTAAACCGCAGTAAAATTAAACTATTAATGCTTACATATCATGTAAATAGTATATGGGCAATATATTTTCAGCATCTTACAAGTATGTTTAAAAGTACATTACATTAAATCTATTTAAAGTATATTTAAGTATGAAATAAGCTGGGTCAAAAAAGTATGAAGTCAATACACTGAATATATTTTTAAGGTATTAAATTAATATCAGTATCACAACTTTAGTATATTAATTATACTTAAAGCTGGGTCAAAAAAGTCTGATAGAAGTATTCTCTAAATAGGGTGTGCTTAAGTATATTAATGGTATACTATTTTTTCACAAGGGATAAGACCAGAAAGCTAAGGCTAGTGGAACTTAGCACTCTACATATGTAAGGAGTACTTTTACAAAAGTTTACAAAAAAGCAAGCGGCACATTTTGAAAGATTTTCTAAATTTTAATTTTTGCTATATTATTGCTTAAAATATTTTTCAATGTCAGTGAAAAAGCAGTATGTAGTTATGATTTGTTAATACTGTATTAAAATTAGATTTAAAAAAAAAAAACTTTTTAAGTGAAATTGTGGAAAATTTTATAAGGGTCATTGAGAAGTGATGGAAAAGTTATGCGATACCATTCATTACAAACTACGAACCCTGTAAATGACTAAACTTGTTTAACATTTTCCATTTATAGGTCACCGATGCATTCATCCACCATCTCATTAAAAAAACAACAGGTGAGTTATAATTGTTGATGTATTAATGCTTCTATAAATTGCAAGCATGCTTCTTTGCATACTTACTTTTGTGTTAACTTTTAACAGAAACCAGTATACCACCTGTGTGTAGCTGTGTCAACTTTGCTATTTTCTGGAAAGTTTTGATGCCTCTTGAAGGTATTCAAGTAATCCAGAAGTTAAATGGTTGCATAACAGAGCTATCACTAACTCGCCAGTGTGGCAAGTGCAAACATGAGAGACTGTGCTGAGATCAATGCAGTGTGGCAAGTGCAAACCCAACCAACACGAGCTACAGCAAGATTCCAACAGTTGCGGCGTTGGGGGTTAAGGGCCTTGCTCAAGGACCCACAGACGTGCTGAGGCTGGGTTTGAACTGACGACCTTGTGATTACACAGGCTAAGCCACTGAGCCACACGCTGAAGCACTCAGACGTCTTGTGGGATGATGACAATACAACAGGCACAAAATATTCACATGATAACTACACTGGATGTACAAATCAGTCTTCCTGTTGTAGTATCAACTGTCGTGAAATAATCTTAAATGTATATTTTGTGAATTTTTTTGGTAATATGATCTGTATCAGTAATCATTTAGGTTACAAAGTGTGTCGTTTGTAGCCTAGTCTGTGGTCAGTTGTATACTGTGCTACATTGTCAACAAGGCAATAGAGTTGCAGTAAAAACTATATTGTGCAGTAACAGTGCAGTAATTCAGGGTTATTCCAAATCATGTTCTTTTAACCCAACTTTAAATGTTGTGGACTATAATTTGATTAACTGTAGTTGGATATTTCAGTTCATTTTGAATAGATTATTTCAAATGGTATGCTCCTAGGAAATGTAGAGGACTACTGTGTGGTTTGCGCTATGTTGGAAGGGAACGCTGACGAAAGCATTATTGAAATGGTAAGACCTCGTATTCCCATACAAAATATTCCCTTTCTACTTTAACATCTCAACTTTTAAAAGAAACATTTCCAAACAGTATAGCATTGACTGAATTTACAAAAGTAGAACTCCTGAAAATATACCTGATCTTTGAAATGAAAACATTTTAACGGACCAAAAGGTTCACACACCTTACTATGAACTCACAAAATGCTTGTCCTAACCTCACATATTTTAATATAGATTAAAAATATTACATTTCTCAAAAGATTTGTTTCATTGTTTCAGATGACGTATTACTTTAACTGTCCTTTAGGTGCAGTGTGACCTCTGCAGTAGATTGGCACATTATAAATGTGCCAAATACAAGAAACACTTCTCCACTTATGTTTGTGGCAAATGTTCAGAAAAATAAACTTCAGTTTATCTTATGCAGTTTTTCTTTAAACCTGCTTACTTGTTTTTTATTTAAAACATTCACAGATTTTTATAAAACTGAGGAAGACGTTTTTTTTTTTATCACATATGATGCCCACAATGTGATTAAAACCAGCAAAAATGCATGGGGCATAGGAAGCTAACTACTACCTCATCAATGATGATTTTATGACATTACATTCTTATCATGGCATTAAAATTCCTTATAAAAAACTGCCACCCCACTAAAAGCTTTAGGCAGCAGTTTCTGACAGCATAAAACTACATGTAAAAAACTGCTACCCCACTAAAAGCTATAGGCAGCAGTTTCTGGCAGCATAAAACTACTTGTAAAAAACTGCTACCCCCTCTAAAGTACAGGAATGTTATTTTGATAGCATAAATCCTTATACAGATGTCCAGTCAGGACTATGGATAGGAAATTTTGGCAACGTAGCAAAATCCGTCGGATGTAACTGAAAATTTCTGTTACGGTAGCAAATTCTGGCAAAGCAGCAAAAAATGGCCGTCGTCCAAGCCCTTAAGTGAAAAAAGGCGACTGGCTCTCTCTGCGACGGAAGGTTCAAAAGTGTCCAACAGGTGGGCTTTAAGTGCAGCGTATTTGTTGTGTGCTGGAGGGTGTTTAAGTAAGCTCACCGCTCGGGATGCCGTGGAGCTGCTCAGTGCTGCCACAACAGTAATATTTAGTGTCGTCGGCGGTGATCTCCCGCAGTTGCGTTTCTGTCTGGGCGGACCATACTGAGGCTGACGATTCCCAGAACTCGGGCAGTTTGAGAGAGACGGCGTTCACGGTCATGTTCACTCGGGGGAGTCCCTGGATATGTCCAGCAGACAAACATCGGGGTCACTAGTGTGGAAATCGGACAAATTCTCACAAGCAGGGACGCACGTCACCCTCCTTTATTATCCCGCAACCACAGAACAATCCAGTCACGTGAAGATGAGCACTAATTGCAATAGGTCAATCGCAAACTGGGATAAGATATAGATAGCCAAATATACTGTAGATTATACTTTAAGTATTCATGAGCAACATAACCACAAATAGACTTGGTAGTATGGTGAATAAATAAACCAAACCTTAAACTGTCATGTTTAAGGGGTTGGGGGGCTATCTGTCTGTTATTAAAATGTCAAAGATCTTGTATATTTGTGACAAAATTCATTTCACTGCATGTTACCGTGCATGTGACAAATAAAGCTCTTGAATTACACTAGACTAGTTAAGATGAGGGATATAGTGATTAGTGCTGTTACCTCATACCTGTGGGATCTGGGTTCAAGTCTCTGCCAGGACTCCATGTGTGTGGAGTTTGCATGTGCTCCCTGTGTCATTGTGAGGTTTCTTCTGGGTACTCTAGATTCCCCCCATAGTCCAAAAATATGCTGAGTTTAATTGGGTGTGTGAGTGTGCCCTGCGATGGGTTGGTGCCCCATCCTGGGCTGCTCCCTGCCTTGCATCCATATGTTCCATATCACTTGCGGCCCTGAATAGGACAAGCGGTTACAGAAAGTGAATGGATGGATAGTAAAGATGAGCAACGGTTACAAATGGCAAAGAAGCTGACAAAAAAATGACAGCGATGTATTGCCTGGATGACCCTGCCACCACCCCTCCCCCCACACCACCCAACATCTATCTATAGCCCTTCTACGCTAGGCTTGAGTGGTATCTAATCTTTCATACTGTCATACCACTATTATTCCAGTGTATAGAAATCCTGGTGGTGGGGGGGGAGGTTCCGTGATTAAATTTGCTGAGCTTGGGGTGGACCTACCATAAATTGTACTGAGCTAAAATACCACGGTATACAGTGCCAGTTAAGAGTTTGTATACGCCAAGCCACCTACCAAGGAGAGTGATAGTGTCCCATCACATAACCTGGCTACCTGACTTACACCCAGTACAGATGATTGTAGAGGAATTTGACCAGAGACTGAAGGAAAAGCAGCCAATGCGTGCCCAGTATATATGTGGGAGCTCCTTCAGGACAGCTGGAAAAGCATCCCAGGAGGCCACCTCATGAAACTGGCATAGAGGAGACAATCAGGTCAGCCAGTTGTGATGACCTGCTCGTCCGATCCTCCTGTGTGCCACGCCCCCTCATTTACCTCGTGTGAAACCCCGATTGTTATCCGCTGTTTTGGGTTATTCCTGATTTGTCTTGTGTATTTCAGACCATGTTCGAGTCCGTTTCCCTAGGTCTGCCATTGAAGTCTCATGATGTTGTGCTGCCTGTCTTTAACTGTTCCAAGTCCCTGCTCCCAGTCTCCATGAAATCCCGTATTCCCCAGTCTTACGCGTCCCTCTCCTGCTTCCCCATTCCATGCACCGCTACCAGTCATGACAGAATGACAGACCTCGGGAAAAAGATGCCTCGTATCGGTGAGGAAAAGGCTGCTGACCTCACTGAAGAGGAGTACCTCGTCCTCACGGATGAGGTCATTTATTGGCTGCGGCAACCTGAGATCCGAAAGGATCCCGCGGCATGGGCTTTAGCCAACCGGAGCAGGAACATCCTGCAGGAGATGTCCCTGCCCGGCGACGCGCACCTGGCTGAAGAGGTGCACGAAAATCTCCGCCAGCTTCGAGAAAGGCCAGCGGAATAGATGATGTGGCAGGTGGCTATCGACAGCGGACTACCTTACGATCACCTGTCTGAAACACCCCGGAGCTTGTCGGAAGCTGGGAGAAAGAAGGGACAGCGGAATCTCCGAAAGCAGAAAGACACACCGGGGATCTTCCTAGGGGCTACCCAGATCTCCGCTGTTTCCCCTGCCAGGTGTCTGAGGAAACCCCTTCCAATTGTTGACCCGGCGGTGTTCACCCCGGAAGTCACCACCGCCGCATCCCGCAAGCAGGTACTCGAAGCCCGCAACTCTGCCGCTATGCTGCCAGTGCCGGCAGCTCATTCCTTCCAAGGAACGTGCCTGGCCCTTAAAGAGGCCAGGTCCAGGGGGGATGCCATCCCGTGGGTCCCCAAAATCCCCAGAAAGACCTTCGATGCCTCATTGCCCTTCTACGGTCCGAGTTTCAGCACTTCGACGGATCGCCGCCCACTGCAGTGACTCGGCATGCCCCCCCCCCCCCGACACTGCAGAATGATCGAAGGAAAACTCATACATACAACGTGCCCCCCCCACCCGGAAGCGGACCCTCGGCGACCGGAGAGCAGCAGACCCCCCGCCCAGCCCACACCCAACCCCCCAATTCGCCTAGAAGGGCCCAGAGCATCCCAAGATTCCCCAGACTGCCTGCCAGGGCCCCACCACAGCGCAGCACAACCAAGGACCACCTGGCCCATGGCCCATGACATGTTAGTGTAAAGTGTATATGTATATGTGTTAGAGAGCACCACCTGCCTCAACCCACCTCCTCAGCTCTAGTGTCATGTGATGTCTAATATGCAAGTAAAAATTGTGGGGCAGTGTCTTGGTGCACCTCCCCACTGCCCCTCAAAGCCCTAGTGTTGTGTGAAATGTGGTGTCGGGCCCAGGGGAGCAATAAAGGCGTGCCAGGAGTGCCCCCCCACCCCGCACCGAGGCCAGATCCCGGACTAGCCCCGATTAGTCCCCATCCCCACTAACTGGCCAACCGGGGTGCACAGGGGCGTCACAGGCAGCCCGGCAGCAGGGGACCCGCCCCCAGAGACACCAACCACAGGACCCCAGCCAAGAGGAACACCAGATGACCACAACCACCCAGCCCCCCCACCTCCAGCCCCCATCCCGTATTCAAGCAAATTTGCCTCCAGAAGTTAGTGTCTGGGTTGATAAGTAAATCCCTTTCCCATTTGTGGGTAGGGAGTGAGAGCATTGTATCAGATTCTGCTAGATGCACGTAAATCCTAGACAGTAGTTTTTTAGTTGGAGTTATTAAGAAGTTTGCTATTTTAGGTGAAAGCTCCAGATTTACTTGCCTACCTCTATTATGTGTTATTCATTTAAGTTGAAGATATTCTAAGTACAGTGGTACCTCAGTTCTCGAACTCATTAGAACTCAAATTTCTTAAGTCGAACCAACCAGTTCGAAAAAAAATTACCTAGAGCTAGATCTGAATCTCAGAAGTCAAATTGTGAACGCCGACCTAAGATAACTTGTATGCGTGGGGAAATGAGTCACGCGGCACGTCTCTCAGCGGAAACAAAGGGTAACGCTTCAGTCTCAGCCTCGCATTCACTGTGATAGCATTGTGCATGTTTACACTAGCTGAATACATATATTTAGACAGTAAAAATACATTTAGACGATAGACAGTAACAGTAATTATTATTATATAATAAAATACATTTAAATGTAGCCCAGTTAATAAAACAGTTCAAGTTCGTGCCTATCTTAGACAAGATGTTTGTTTAAAATGTTGTGTTAAGAATGTAGTTTGTGTTATTTGAAATATGTCATTACTGTTTTATTGAAGTTTTGTATTTCAATGTTTCAATGTATTTTATTTTCTGTCTGTCATTGATTGGTGTACAAAATGTTTGAGGTACTGTAATTGGTGGAGGAAGAATCACCCGAGGGGAGGGTGTGACGAGAGGAGAAGAGAGAGCGCGAAGGGAGAGAAGGAAAATGGTGGAGTTAGCGTGTGTTCGGGACGACATAAAGTACAGTGGTACCTCGGTTCTCGAACTCACTAGAACTCGAATTTCTTGAAAGTCGAACAAACCAGTTTGACCTAGAACTCGATCTGAATATCAGAAGTCAAACCGTGAATGCTGACCTAATATAAATTGTACGCGCCAGGAAATGAGTCATACTACAATGCAATTCTTACTTGAATGCCTTCTTCACAGACTGGACGATTAACCAAATAAAGTAGCGCAGCATTACAGTAACCAACAATAAATAAACCACTAACTTACGTGTACTATTAGAGCACTTATGTCATTTATTTCAGCTTCATTTTACCAGGTAAATTAACTGAAAACCAGTTCTTATTGCTTTACGTGATATTCGGGAGAAATAGCAGATTATGCATTGGAACTGCCTTGAATACAAATGTCATGCGTTTAGCTAAACTCTTCAGCCAATAAGGAGGCGGTTCAGTCGTCACAGAGGCGGTTCCAGTTTGTGCAGCTGGGTGAGAGGTTGCAATGCATCTAACCGTAATGCATTGCGTCAGGATCAGAATGCGTTGCTTTAAGCCAGCGCTGTAAGCAAGTCGAACGCACCCAATGACCGGACTGGGGAAACAAACTGAAACGCGGACTTAATACAGAGGACTAATGACAACAACCAGAAACAGCTGGGCCCAATCCCAAACCGGTCCCTCACTCCGCCTTCGTTTGCGCGTTCCCGAGATCCGTCGCCATGTTGAAGTGTGTCTCAAAGCAGCAAGGGCTAAGGGGGAGTGGTCGATTATGCCCTCCTTTAGCGAGTCAGCAACGATGGTGGCTCGCGCGATTCCACTACCACTTCCATATCCCACAATTCCTAGCGCACAGGAAACAGAGCAGCGCGATAATTTAATAATTGGATTCTAACAGCACTGTGAAATACACATAGAAAGTCTATGTTACATGTTATAATTCATCGCTGCAGAAAAAAATAGGAAAGCAGTTATTTGTAGCTGGTCAGTACAGATAGATTTTATCGTGATCCGATTACGAGAGATTTTGTGTACTTTTCAAACTAGAAGTGCACCGTGGGACAAAGCAAATGTATCGCAGCTGAATTGCTTGATTACGTGTTTCGTCACATTTAATACATTAGCATTAAGCATTTATCCATTGAACAAAAAAGAAAACAATAATTAAGCCACCATTTGAATCCTGGCTTCTTATATACAAAAATAATTACTCTCCTTATAAAAATTATCAATGTAATAATAACTGCTAGACAGAAAGTGATCTTGAAAATCCAAGGGGTGTGCATTGTCCCCCAGACTCCACTGATGAAAGCACACTCAATTGGACATGGCTGTCCCATTTTGTTTCAGAGCTATTACCCCTTTAATGTGTTGCCCCATTGCACTTTAAGTGGATGCAATATATTAACAAATAACTATTACAGACAAAAATAATCTGAAAAGGCAAGGGGTGTGCATTGCCCCCCAGGTTCCCCTGATCAATGCACACTTCATAGGACATGGCTGTCTCAATTGGTTTCAGAGCTATTAACCCTTTAGTAAATTGCCCCTATGCCATGTAATATGGATACAATGTATTAATTAATAGCTGTTAGAGAGAAAGTTATTCTGAAAATGCAAGGGGCGTGCATTGTCCCCCAGAGTCCACTGATCAAGGCACACTTAATGGGACATGGCTGTCCCATTTTGTTCCAGAGCTATTAACCCTTTAGTGTGTTGCCCCATTGCACTTTAAATGGATGCAATACAATAATTAATAAGTATTACAGACAAAAACAATCTGAAAATCCAAGGGGTGTGCATTGTTCCCTGTAGTCCACTGATCAAAGCACACTTCACTAGATGTGCCTGTCTCGTCTAGTTTTAAAGTTATTAACCCATTCATGTATTGTCCCATTGCACATTATACGGATACATTCGAACATTCAAAAATTAATTAAAAATCGTACGTAAAGCAATCTGGGAAACAAAGGGGTGTGCAACAGTCGCCATGAGCCCAAAATACTAACCGACCATGTTGACAGGACCTATTTTATTAGCTATTAACACGATTTTGCACAAATCACGAAATGGTTTGAAGCGAAAAAATAATCGGTGTGCATCGTTGTCTGTGGACTGGACAACATGATTTTATCACTAAAAACGCTCCACCTTACTTCCGTGAAAAGTTATTGAAGCTAGAAAACTGAATATCGAATATGAGGCTAACTTAACCGCGGTGTCCTACCGAAAATAAATCCGATCTTTCACATGTATGATTTTTATTCTCCAAGCAGCTTGTAGTACTTTTTTTCATGGCATATGATTGAAATCGAACCAAAATAGATCTGGGGCGTTCCTTTTGTCCAGTCTTCGGCCCAACCCGGTGAGTCCTCTCCAAACGCAATTCGTCCAGCACTTCCAGTTTTTCACAAATCAATTTGTTCACAAAATCAATCATATTATTTCCTTCACAATCTTCTGCCACAGAGAAGATTCTCATATTTCTTCAAACTTGACTTTCAAGTTCCTCACATTTAAAATCTAGTTGTTTTTGCACTTGGAGCGCTTGTATTAACACTTTAGACAATTTCATTTCATAATCTCCACACTCGGTAATTCTCCGTTCAGCTTCATCCATTTTTGTAATATTTATAAAATCTGCTCGTAGCTCATTCAACTCTGCTATTAATGCTCCAAAACTGACTGCTGTTTCAGTTCGAAATTCTCTCAATTCTTCAAGTATTTCACCCATACCTGAGGGTTTGAGCGATGACGCGTCCTCCGTGATTTCCTCTTGATTAACCTCCATTTGTTTTTGCACACATGCCTCCATTTGTTTGGACGATTGCTTTTGTTTCTGCTTTGACATTTTTCCTGCCTCAATTATATATTATCAACAATTCCAAGTAATTGTCCTAGCTTCAAGTAGTTTCCAGCCTTCAACTGTTTTGGACCAAAATTGATTTAATTGTTTGCAAAAGCACTCACAAGTACACTCATCCAACGGCCGTCTTGGAACGCACCATCCAGACCACAACAGTCATAAACATCAATAATGTGTCTTTAATGTGCATGACATGTGTCATATTCTTATGACGGTTACATGTCACCCTTATGTAGACTGCTTCAAGTAAAGTGTTACCGACACTCATTTGTCCCCAATGCCATTTCTCTGTTAAATTTAGATCAGGGACAGAGAGAGTTTGTGTTGGCTTACAATGTGATTAAGATGGTGGCAATGATGATGTTGCTGGGAAATTTGACCAAATTTGTGTTATTTATGATCCTGGTTGTGTCAGTATAAATTTACACTTCGAGCACTGAAAATTGTGAACTATTTTAGTGTGATTTTAGATCATTATTTATATTAGAGGTTTTATCAGTGCATAAATAGTGTGATTGGTATGCAGTATATTTGTTTCTTTAAATAATACTTGATTTTTGACTGTTATGAGGTGACAATAGGAGAACACTGTTGCTTCTCAGGCAGTTGTATTCAGGGCACTTTGTTGGTCTGGTGTTTGTGTCCCTGTTTTTTTTTTTTTTGTTTTTTTTTAATGGTCTTTTATGTCTGTTTCTGGTGCTTTGCTGCAAAATCAATTGCCCTCTGGGGACAATAAAGTTTAATTGATATGCAAGGTGTGCTACCACACAATACAAAGGGGGCAAATACCACAAATTTAGCTAAATATTTTAAGTTCCAGCATGCAATGCAATATGAAGAGTTTTGAAAGATAGGTACGTTATTTCTGAATTATTTTAATCTTAGTCTGTATGAGCCTGTTGTTGTCACGTCCCGATGGTACCACTCCTCCTGTGTACTATGCCCTCTCTTTAATCACGTGTGGAAGCTCCATGTTACCAGCTGTTTCTAGTCTTGTCTGATTAAGTCCCTGTATTTAAGAGCTTCCCTGTCAGTCTTTCCCCAATTCTGTCATTAACGTCTTAGCGTCATTTGTGTGTGCCCCATGTATCTTTCCCTGATTAAATCCTGTATTATCCCGTCTCCTCAAGTCCTGCTCCTGTTTTCCTGGTCTGTACTTCCCCGTGGCATGACAGAATGACAGAACTGGCAAAGAAGATGCCTCCCCTGACTGAGGACCAGTACCTCGGTCTTGTGAATGAGGTAATTTACTGGCTTAATCAGCCTGAGGTTCAGGACGACCCCCTGGCTCAGGCTCTAGCCGACCGGAGCAGAGACATCTTATAGAAGATTTCCCTATCCGAGGACTCGCACCTCACTGAAGAGGTGTGAAGAAATTTGCAGCAGCTACGAAGAGGGGTGGCGGAGTCAAAGATGTGGCGGGTAGCCCTGGAAAGCAGACTACACTATGGTCCGCTTTCAGAGCTGCTGGAAGTGCCCCAGACTCCGCCGAAAGCTGCAGGAGAGAAGAAGAACCGGAGAAACCAAAGAAGGGAGGACATGCTGCAGGTCCTCCTGGGGTACGTCTTGGTTTCCACTGCCTCCCCTGCAGCAAGTTGGGAGGAGCCCCTCCCGATTCTTAACCCGGCAGCGCCTGAAGCCCATACCTTTCGGGGTACATGCTTGGCACTGAAGGGTGCCATGGCTCTGGGGGATACCATCCCGCGGATCCCCAAATCCCTGAAAAAGGCGGCACCCGCTGCCGAGGTGCAAACCCCGGCTCCAACCCCCGTGGTTCCTGTACCGGCAGTTCCTACGGTGGCTCCTTCTCCACCCTCCATGTTTCCTGTCCCAGTGGGTCCTGCTCCACCCACTGTGGTTCCTGTCCAGGCGGCTCCTGCTCCGCCCTCTGTGGTTTCTGTCCCGTGTGGTTCTTGCTCCACCCCCCGTGGTTCCTGCATCCATTCCTGCTCCCGACCCCCCATTTCCTGCCTCAGTTCTTGTTCCTAACCCCCCGGCTCTCCTCCCCGAGGAGGTCCCTGATCTCCCAGAACCTGCTTCGGCTCTAGTGCCCAGGGCCCCAGTCCCTGTCCCTGAGGAGGTCCTGGAGTATCGGACCACTGCTCCTCCCCCCTTGGTGGAGGTGGAGGAGGAGCTCGAGTGGGACCCCTCGGGAATCACCCTGACTGCTCCGATGAACCCCTCCGGTGGGTAACCCCGACCACTTCCCCGACATGGCAGATCCTGGCTGGGTCCCTGCCTCTCAGTCTCATAGAAGGCTATGCCTTCGTCTGCCATGGCTTCTGCTCCTTCCTCCCCTCCACCAGTGTCTCCTTCGCCTCCCTCTTCGCCTCCTCCTGCAGTCCCTCCGCTTTCCTCCTCGCTCCGTTCGACATCCCTTCTGGCTCCGGCCTTGCAGTCACCAAGGGTCCCTCTGGCTCCAGCCTCACGGTTGCCAGCTGCCCCTGCAGCTCCCGTCTTCCGCCCGCCAGGGTTCTCTCCGGCTGCTTGGTTCCCCCCACCCTTTGCCTACTTGCCTCCTAGTGTGGTGCCCCCTGGTTTTGTGCCCGCTGTGTTTGCTCTTCATCCCTCTGTTTCTCCTTTGTTCACTCCTGCTTCCTCCGGTTGGTGTTCCCCCTGTGTCATTTCCTTTGATGTCCCCGGGTCCTATGGACTTTAATTGGAAGATACACCAGACCTTACATATGATGACAGATGTTGACAATGACCAAGCTGGGGAACACTGTGATAGCAGGCACATTTATATAGGGATCACCGATGGGAGACAGGTGCATGAAGTTAACACACTTGGGCGGAGAACAATCAGGAGAACATCAACAATGGGACACAACTGGGATGAATTAGCAGGGTTACAGAGTGCCCATGGATCGCAGCTCCTTCTCTGTCTTCACTGACTTTTATCTCAGAACTTTATCACGTAGCAGAGGTGGCATTACTGCACGAGACATACAATCTTCACTGTAAGCCTCTGTGAATTATTGAAAAGTTTCCATTGTGGATTTCTTCAATTTAACAAGAAACTTGATGCTAAGTCATTCACTTTTGCTGTCCCACATTTTTCGACCAAGGCTAAGAACACACTTATATTTGAAGATGCATCCACTTGCACCAAGTGAGACAATCGAGTTGAGCCTGTAAAACTGTAACAGGTCAGGACATGTTCTATGGCTGTCCGTTTGTCTCTCCACTCCCACTCTTGGTTCCCAAGCCTTAGGGTGAGTCTTGTGTTTTTTTTTTGTGTGTTGGACCTCATATAATGTGTGGCATGTACAAGCTAGCAGTTTGTTTGATTTATGGCTACGCATCTATTTCACAGTACTGTAATTAAAAAAAAATGATTTTGTTTTATCGTATCCGCTAAAAATTATATCATGGTGACACTGAACTTTCCAGTACTTGTTCAGTTTATTGAAACAATCTAGATAACATGCCAACACCTACATTTCAAAATTATACATAGACTATGGTAAAAGGTAAAATAATACATTTTTCAGCCAATATTTGGTAAAAATTTACCGTCTGGTAGAGGACATTTAATCTCAAACCATGGAAAATCTGAAATATTGATGAGAACAATTGCCCTAAAAATAATGAAGTACATTTTAACTGTAAATGACATTTATACTTAATATTCATGTAGATTATTGTTATCTGTGCATCACATCTCTTGGCTCTCAGCGGAGGTGGACGCACTTCTCTCCCTCTCCCTCCCCTTATCTTCCCTGCTTTGCTCCTCTCGTCTCGTCTCGTCTAGTCTACTGTCTCATACTTGAGAGACTCTCTCAGCCCTGCTCTTCAAAACTAAGAAAATCATGGATTTGATCAACTGGTCTCTCAACGCAATTGACACCATCTTCTCGACGAGAAGCCCAGGTTCGGGGGAACCTGACTGTCCTGCACGAACGTATGCAGCTGGCTACACGATGGACGGATGGGAGAAGTGGAGGGTCGTGTGTCTGGCAGCTCTTTCCGTGGAGGGCATTGAAGATATTTACCTATTCGGAACCATGATTACAGGTCTGATGCTGATTGGATTAGGCATTGCCCTGGTTTATCGAAAATTGAAGAAAACGGTGACAGCTGCTCAAAGCCCCACTAGGCTGGCCGGGATGATTGACGGAGTTGGCAGAGCTGTTGGCACTCGGACTATGGCTATAGATCGCAAATTGGATAACATCACTGTGACTATGGATCGCATATTTGATAACATCACGGAGAAGCTCATGGCTCTGCAAAGGATTTTGGATGGCAGAGACCAGCGTGGACATTTTAGGAGCTGCAAAATTACAGCTTCTCACCTGAAAACCCAAACAACCCTATCCTATCTGCTTTTGGCTCCCCCCTAATCAGCACTGGCCTTGGCCAAGGCCGCTGCTGAATTAACAACTCCCCTGGAAGAACAAGGCAGTGAGAGACTCTTGCATTCCTCTCCCCCAATCCCAAGGACACCCTCCCCCCATCCCACGCCTTCGCCGCTTCATTCCCCCAGCGTGAACAGGCGGGTCTGTGACCAGCGCCTCTATGGCTGCAGGACCGGATGGCTGTTTGTCTATGCTGGACTACCTCCACCTCCCCATTTCCCTCCCCTGTTGCGAGTCACGACTTTTTATGTTGTAAGGTGTAGTGACTATGTGCTTATGTTGCTGAGGTGTTTTTTTCTGTTCCTACATTTTACTCCCTACTGGAGTACAGTCTGGGAGCTGTTTTTTTTATTCGCCTCTTCTCTCCTCATGTAATTCTGTTTTCTCTGTTCGTCCTATATCCCCCGTCTTCCTGACCTGTCTACCCCCTATAATGTGATGTTTGTATATGTAAGGTCAGGTTGATGGCCAGTTTTTCGCTGGTACTTCTGACTAGAGACATGATATTTCAACAGCAACAACAATAAAGGGTCATTCCATTCCATTCCACAAATGTAGAAACAGAGAATTAGTTTTATACTTGTGACATGATCCAAAACTTGTGGAAATCTTTGCACAACCGGCTGAGCTCCAAATCCATAAACATAGATTTCTTCTCATTCAGAGCCATCCAGTTAGGAGCCCTGAAGAACAGGCATGTTGAATTGTTAATTAATAAACATCATCATAACAGAATATTACAGACATAAATGTCACTTTGCCAAATCCCCCCTCCCGTTTTTGGTTTCCTTGAACTGTACAGCACGTAGTCTGTTATTGCATTGTTTTTTATCTCTTATTAATGAAGTTCCAAAAACTGAGGCATGGTCTTCGATTTGGATAATATAGTATCCTCATTAGTATACCTACATTACCCAGAAGGCATTGTATGTGCCGGGAAGTGACGAACACGTTCAGCATTAGCTTCGAGTAAATATCGTTATGCCGGGTGTATTAATGTGTCAGTCCAAAAAAAAAAAACCTAAAGCAGTACAGATAAAAACCCATCTTCGCTTTAACATTTCGTTTCAAAATCAGACGTGTCCCACAATAACAGGAAGTGACATGGTAGAAACGCGCCAGTCATCTGTGCACACTGTTATCGTGGAAAATTGACGTCATGATAACAACTAATTACTAATCTCACAGATATACCCTGCAGATGTAGCCAATGAATAAACTACAGTCGACTGTTCGGGGAGAAGACTTAGTTTAATCCGGTGTTCATCGTAGCACGATGCTTTACCATACTGGTTTCCACGAGCAGTTAGGCTCTATAATGGACAAGTTAGCCAAGGCGGCTATGACCGAAATTTGCAGGCTTGTCGATGACGGTTATGCAGTGTTACGGCTGGAGATATCTCAAAAGCAGAAAGAAAATGAAGACTTGAAGGGCAAATTAAAGATGTTAGAGCTGGTACTTGCACAAGAATATAGGGAGACAAGTGGGACAAGCCGGGTCGATGCAATAAACAGCTGTTCTAACTCTGATGTCCAGGATCGCGACAAATTACAGGGTACGGGGTCGATTGAGATGTTTTCGTTTTGCATTTTATTGTTTTCGCTGATTGATATGTTTCCTTGCCTTCTCTCTATCTGTAAAACTGTCTGATACTGAAGTTCCCCAATTTCCCTGCGCTGTCCCAGGGGCTAATTTTCCCAACAAAGCCAGAGACCTTGACATGCAGTTGGGTGTGGGTGTGTGGAGAGATGGAGTGTGCACCGCTACCGACCGCTCCTTACAACCTGCACTAAGCGTGTCCCAGGTATGAGGTCACCGAGGCCCGGACCTTGGTAATTTTTTATGAGTTAAAAATAAAATTTGAAGCTAAATATTCACCTGAATAAAAATCATGCTGACCAGGATTAATTTTTTAGCTAATTACTTTTTAAAAATAAACCGCTTATCAGGGGACGGTAACAATAATGTGATTGACGAGACCCACCCTCGGGTCCCGAACCTCACTATTTTTCAAAACTTGATTGTACGCCGTAGTTTGTGACGATGATTGTTATGCTTGATCCCGTGTGTAAGTTTGATGTTTTATGTAAAGATTATTTTTGGTTTGTTTGTAAATATTTAAAAAATGCTTGACACTGTGTACATGCCGTACACTAACACACATTGTTATGGTTTCATGTGTAGGGTTTTACTCTATCTAGGGCTGTATCCTAAGTTTGTCATATTCCAGGTGTTATTTAATTATTAGACGGTATACATTTGGACTTGTATAGTTCCATCTTAATTGTTTACCACAAAACTCTCTTCCAGTGTGTAGCTGTAAATGAGAGAAAGCCAGAATCTCTGTTTATCAAGGAGGAAGATGCTGAAGAGGAATTTGGAAGCAGAGTTCAAGATGTGGATATCAACGTCAGTGACCAAAGTATGTGAAGCGTGCAAAAAACACTTGTAACTTGAATAAATATTTGGGTATTGCTGAAATGGTCGTTGTTGGTCGGTTTTAATGTGTTCAGATTAGTGTCAGTCCAGGGGTCTGTTTCACAAAACAGGATTTCTTCCTCAGCCAGATACATTTAACCCAGACTACCCATAAATCTGATAATGTAAGTGAGCACATTTTAACTGAGGTACCTTAAATCTGGCAAGTTATCCGGCTAAGCAAGAAATACTGCTTTGTGAAACAGGCCCCAGGTTTAGATTTTGACAGCCCAATTTGTTTGCTCAAGTTCCCGGTCACATCCTTGCCAAATATGATTTATATTTTGCTGTTGCATTGCCAATCTTATATCAGACATTTGCAGATGCAGTATATTTGTTGTAATGTGTGTTGTATTTTTTAATCCCCCTCTTCAGGAACAGAGCAGGTGCTTCTGGATTGTGAGAAAGCTGCTCTTATTTTGGACAAGGAAAGTCTTTCTCTGCCCCAGGGGATCACTTATGATTTTTGGGAGAGCAGTGCATTGGAAACTGATCTAAAAACAGAGAAAGAGAGTAGAAACCAACGATCCCAGCATGCAATATCTGAACACAATCTACAAACAGTGAACAATATGAACTCTGAATACATTATGTATGAGACTCCCAATCAGTCAAGGTCTTTTTGTCAAAATAAAGGAGAAATGGACACTGAACACACTACCTATAGCTGTAAAATAAAGAACTTGTCTGTTCAGCCAGAGCTACAGTGTACTCTGCCTACAGAGAAAAGTTCTGATAATTGTTTCCCTCGTTTTGGATCTCTAGATGAAAAACACAAAGTTATTCAAACCAACTCATTGTCTTTCAGTAGGGAGTATGAAGTGTGTTCAGCATGGAAGAAAGACACAGAGGTGGGAGTGGTTCACGTGCAACACAAGCATGATGGTGAAAATGGGCAAAGAAAGGGCACTGAGGCAGGCAGTGTCACCAAGAGCTGTTTGATGGATGCACAAATGACAGCTGTAGCATTTTCAACAGCTCCTAGATCGTATGCCGCAGATGTTGACATGTTTATACCTGGTTATAAATGTTTTACTGCATCAGAAAGTGTGAAGACGAATGCCAGATTTGGAACACGAAAGAAAAGGTTTGTATGCAAATATTGTGGGAAGAGTTGTACTCGTTCAACTGGTCTAAAAATACATCAGAGAGTTCATACTGGAGAAAAACCATTTAGCTGTACATACTGTGACAAAAGGTTTTCAGATGCAAGTAATCTTAGGAAACATCAAAGATTTCACAGTGGAGAAAGGCCGTTTATTTGCGTCCATTGTGGAAAGAAATTCAATCAATCCTCCAATCTTAAAACACATTTGAAAGTTTATCATGATTCTTGAGGACCCATTTTGAAATCATATATTGTTACATATAAATATTAGAATTTACTAGCAAATGTGTATTGTACTAATATCTGTGAACATGCCCCAATGTTTTGTACTGTATAACCTTGATTTAATAAAATATTGTTACAAATATTATACTACATGTGTCGTATAATATACTATATGTGAGACCTTCATTTTTTGTTTCTATAAATCTGAAAGTGACATCTTTCTATTTAACAAAATGTGTAAAAAAAAACTTCTGAGATGATGATTCCAGGAACTGAATTGGAATTTATTATGCATTCTCAATTCACATCATGAATGGACCCTGACACTGGTGTCCACATACTTTTGGCCATATGGTGCACATACCAATTTGGATAAATAGATACTTACATTCTAATTCTTGTTATTTTAACTATATTGGGTGCATTAATTTAACCCAAGATTTCTGGATAAAACAGAAAACAAGATTTTGATGTATAGCACTAGATAAGAGTTTGAATACATTTGCAGGAAACTAGGTTTTTTTTCATAATTGACAATGTTTTGCTACATATATGTTTTGTGACTACTTGCAAATACATTATAATATAAAGCAAAACACAAGTTATAATCCAGATGAATCGACGTGCCTTTGAAGTATACCATTATAGCCATACAATTTTGAATAGGATAAGAGATGACAGCTTTATTATCATTACACTGCAGTACAATGAAATTCTGCTGACATCTCTTCTTGTGCAGCAATTTTTAAACATTGATTTATGACAAAACAGTAAATTGGGTATTTCCAAAATAAAGTCCAGACAATCATATTTCCATTACGACAGCTACCCCTCAAACTTCTAGCATTTATTTATAATTATGAAAAACAATACAGATAACACTTTAAATGAACCCATTGAATAAGTAACATTTTTAGCACTGTTTGATAGCAGTGTGTGGCTCAGCTTGCTAGGATATAGTGTCTGTGATGGAAGGTTGATAGTTCAAATCCCAGGGTTAGCAGAGTGATTCATGATTGGGCCCCTGAGCGAGGCCTTTAACCCCTAATTGCTCCTGAAACTGGCTGGGCCTGTTTCTCAGAAATGCATGTTGCTTTGGCAACATGCATTTCTGGTAAATTGAAGAGAGAGAGAGAAAAAAACAATTTTTAAATGTCCATGCTCCGGAATACACAGTCAGGTATAAGCCTTTTATAACAGCATAGCTAGTAAACAGCAGAGGTCAGACTACGTCGCTTTGTCGGACCGGAAGTTGATGTGTTGTTATTGTAGTTCCCCAGGAAGTGACGAGCGGGCTCGCAGTTTTTTTGTTCCCCTCATGTCTGTAGGATATCGGTATCGGCATTACTAATTTCCGTCACTACTTTGTCCTAGTTTGTAGGATATCGTTATCATGTATTACTCTTAGCTTTAACGATTTCCGTTATTAATTCATCCTAGCTAATAAACAAAGCGTAACCTTCAAAAGACACTAAATTAGTCTTTTGTGCAGCCAATTATGACGTCCAATCGTACAGCTTTTCAGGAAAAGCTTGCCCTCATCATGGAAGAATTAGCAAACTCGGCTGTAGCAGAAATATGCAAACTTGTAGATGATGGCTATTCGGTTTTGTGCTTGGAAATCTCACAAAGGCAAAAAGAGAACGATGATCTGAAAATGAAAATAATGATGATGGAGCAGATGGGTGCGAAGAATCGTGCGGAAAGGGCATCTGTGAGGCTAGGGGACGCTCTTAATAACAGTACTAGTGAAGTCAAGGTTTTTGGTAAAGTTCGGGGGTTAACAGGTACGATTCTCTCCGTAGTACATATTGTTCATAAGTGATATTTGGTTAGCTGGAGGCTGTTGTCATGGCGTATGGCTTCACGCATCGCATCACGTATTTCTTGCTTATTTATTGTTCATGATTCTTAGCTTGCGCTGTTCTGTCTCATTGTGCAGCATATGTTCCAACCATACACCTGTGCACTCATCTGCAGCTGTGGTATAAGATTTTCACTCTGCTTCTCCGTGACAATAACACATGGCAATAAAACTTGAAACCGCATCTTCTGATAATATAAAATAGTACTGTTGTATTTTTTGTAGATATTCACCGCCTAATAATCGCTTTCATGTTTGCAGCATATGCTAATGATGGACGACTATCTCTGTGATTCTCTTTTTTTTCCCAGAACGTGGTTCTCCCAGTATAGCGATGCACTACGTGCCTCATCTGACATTAGCTGCGCGTGGAGATGAAGGGACACCTGCGCCGCCTCCACTGGCCGCATCGACACGAGCTGCTGTAAGGGGGGACAAGGTTAGCCAGCGCCTGCAATAGTCGCACACAAGCTGTTGTATAAAATATTTGCAACAATTATTTAGCTTAAGCTATGTAAGATGTTTCTGTATATAGAATAGAATAAGATGTGTTATTGCAGTGCAAATGCGTCGGGAACTTGTCTTTGCCTTAATTACATAGAATTTTATAGACACGTGGACTTGTGTAGTAAGTGATGCCAGTCTTCGTTGTACTGTTGCAGCATGCTGATGTGAAGCAAACAAAGTCTGAATGCCTGCCTATCAAAGAGGAGAAACTTGAGGAAGTCTTAGATAGCAGTGGGCAGGATGACCTGCAGAATACTAGCCAGCAGAGTAAGTAAAAGTGCAATTACAGCATAGCATGTAGAGTCTGTGTCCACAGTGTCTTTGAGGAATTTGCCATAGGAAAACATGATAAACACAGCATCCTTTCTGATCCTTTCTTTCTGCAGGAATCTATCAGTTTTAAAAGATTTACACTGTCTACTTCCTTGAAAGTAATATTCATTATTGATGAACAAACATAAGATCAGTTTTGTTATTCATGACTAGTTCCTACAGTAGTTCCTTTAGGATTCCCTTCAGTAGTTCACAAAAGTTTACAGAATTAACAGATATAGTAACAAATATAGAATCTGCTTGGGATAAAAGATGTCATGATTTATTAATGATGAACAAACATGAGATCAGCAGTATTTCATGTGTCATTCATTACTTATTCATTGAGTAGTTCTTCCAGTAGTACTGCTTGAGAAGGCCGAATGGTTAGGGAAGCGCACTTGTAATTGAAAGATTGCTGGTTTGAATCCCTGACCAGCAAGGTACCACTGAGGTATACTGAGCAAGTTACTGCTCCCAAGCACTGCTCCCCGGGTGCTGAATTAGTTGCCCCCTGCTATGTCACGATGTCACATATGGGTTAAATGCAGAGGACACATTTCGTTGTTGTGCACTGTGTACTGTGGTGTGTCAACAATGATCACTGATCATCTAATTCAAAATTCTAATAAAATGCATTACAACTCATTAATGATGAATGGACAAGAGTTCAGTATGTAACTAAGACTTAGTTTGTGGTTAATTGATACATAATAGTACTACATTAGTTGTGCCACCTCAAGTAAAGCGTTAGCAAGTAAGACCAGTGAATTGCAGTGTATAGCATGTTTTCCCTGTATCTCTAGTGGTCGGAGAGGTACTTGGGAGCCAGTTGATGGAAAACTTCAGAGGGGAGAATACGCCCACACAGGGGACAGAGAGCATCACTGAGTGGCAGCAGGGTGGGCAAATCATTCCAGAGACCACTGCCTCGGAGATGGAGGTGGTCCTCAAGTCAGAACCGGAGAAGGAGCTCCGATGCCAAGGATTTGAGCATAGGGAAGACGCACTGGGTCCTCATTGCTTGGCTCATTTGATGCACAAGATGCCCAGTCCAGTGACTGACGAAATGGAAGCAGAGGGCCGGCTATGCTTGGATGCTACAGCTGCACAGATCTCCTCAGTCCCGTCGGAATTTCAGCCCGTTCTGTCCTCCATAGGGTCACTGAGCACAAAACCTGATGCCGTTCCAATGAACTCTGTATCTCTTGAGTATGTGATGCACTCGACATGGAACAAAGAGACGGTTCACATGCAGCACAAGCAGTACAGCGAAAACAGGGAAGCAGACCTTCAGACAGGTAGTGTACCCAGCACAGGTCCTCAGGTGACACCTGCCTTATCATCCTATGTCCCAGAGATGAATGGAATTTTAACCAGTTATAAACATTTCACTGTACCAGAGACTGTGAAGTCTTGTGCAAAAGTTGGAGCAAAGAATAAGCTGTTCATGTGTAAATATTGTGGGAAGTGTTGCACTCGATCAGGCAATCTTAAAAGACACCAGAGGGTCCACACTGGGGAAAAGCCTTTTGGTTGCCCTCAGTGTGGGAAGAAATTCACACAGTCATGTAGCCTTAAGAGGCATCAAAGTATTCACACAGCAGAAAAGCAGAAAAGCTTTTTAAATGCACACAGTGTGGACAGAGGTTTTCTGATTTAAAGTCTTCAAAGTCCACCTGACAAGAAGTCCCCTTTGCAGTCTCCCTGTGTTTTTGAGATGTTATTGAACATGTTATCACATACAGCTTTATTTGCAGCTAATTAGTTTTAATCAATTCAATCAATGTAATAATGGCACTATTTGGTAACTAAATTTAAAATGTGTTGTTAAGATATGTTTCTTCATTTTTCACGTGGATTTGTAATGAGAATTTGGAATGTATTTTACAAAGGGCGCATATTTTTCGTGAGCAGCGGTCAAGGTAATGTACGAAGGATTTTGGAGTAAGCAGTGCAGAATAAACTACTCTGGAAAATGGGGATAATATGCGGACAATATAATATCGCTATTGTACGTCATTCAAGTTGAACAGAACCTTGTGATAAACGGTAGAAGACTAAATGAATTCACATGCCATGTTAAGGAATATTTCTTTCAATCAGTTTAAGTGTTTCAAAATTACGTACTATTTTTATAAAATGTGTGCTATCATGTTGATTTATTGGAGATTTTTCAGCGAACGTGAAAATTCCTGATTAAGCTATGGAGCACAGCCACTGATACGTCGCGCCGCTGAACACGAGCACCGCAACGTGCGCGTGCACGTGCAACCGCGCGGCCCCGCGCCACTTTTCTGGTGATTGCTACATTTGGGCCGAATGTAACTATCGGCGCTCATCTTATTAGAAAACCAATGTATGGGCGGACATGGTGAAAACAGCATCATTTAAAATACACTGATAAACCGAGACAAAAAGAAGGTGAAAAATGTCGGATATAGTGGGTTTTCACTCGCAGCTGGCCTCCATCATGGAGGTGTTGGCTAACGCGGCCGTGGCGGAGATCTGCAAGCTGGTGGACGATGGATACGCGCTGCTGCGCTGGGAAATGTCGCAAAGCCAAAAGGAGAACGAGCAGCTGAGGAGGAAATTACGGGTGATGGAGATGAAGATGTCGAAGGGATGCTCGGAGAGAGGGAGAGTCCCGTCCAGCCCAGGCGACAATGTTAGAGCCCTTCCATCTCCGCTAAAGCGTCTGCTTTCATACGGGCTAGAAAACCGAATCTTACTCTTAGACATGGACGTTCGTCCTAAAATAGGATTTATTTTTTGGCACACGTCAGTTTTTTCCCCCCGTTATTATTATCTGTGTAAAGTTAGTACGCCTGTCCGTGCTACTGCTGGTGGAAATTAGACTTCGACTTAATACTTGTTTGATCCGCAGCATTTGATTTCCGTAAATCTGGACATGGTTTCGTTAGACATTTTGTACGATCACAGTATTCATGAAAGCGAAAGCAGTTAATCTTCAGCGGCAGCAGCCATTTTACTCACTGCATGTTTCAGCGCTGCCAGCGATAACTGATGTGGTTTTGCTGTTCAGATTTATACAAATGTCAACTAAAGAAATGCATGTCAATGCATCGTTGTGCAGTGCTGAGACTAACTACTAATTTCTCAGCAGAAAGCAGAAAGCAATGAGACAGTTCTGGAAGCATCTCTTATTAGGAAGGAGCCGCGTAAAGAGGGGAGACAGCGGCCTCCACAGGAAAGTGAGTGAATAGAGTTTTCAGGTACTCTTCTGATTACCGTCTGTCACATGGTGACAGGTTCAGTTCTTTCCAATTCTGCTGGTGGGTTGTTTCTTATTGACTGAATTCTCAGTAGAGTCTAAGTAAAATGTCTAACTATGCAGTATCATTGCTCACAAACTAATTTGATATACCCTTCATACAGAAGCTGTGCAGTCCATTGCTGATGGTAATGAGAAGGCAGCCGCTTTGGACGAAGAGACTTCGCCCGGTAAAAGCACAGAGGAGCTTGCCGATGAGCACAGGAGCAGTCACGGTGCTTGGGAGGTCAGTGGATTGGAGACTGTCCTGAAGGCAGAGCCTGAGAAGGAGAGTGTAAAGCAGAGGCCCCTGCTTACAGGAACTGAGTGCAGGGCGGAGGGTGTGAGCGGCCTGGCCTGCGAGTTCACGGTGTGTCAGAGAGCCGGGCATCTGGGGAGCTGCTTCACCCCCGGGAGCTCTGGCCCGGAGCCCGGCGACAGCTCTTATGCTGCAGACATGGACTCGGAGGGCCTGTCGACACAGACTCTTCCTCCTGCAGAGACCAGTGGTGCCAGCAGCCTGTCCTCTCTAGGTGCTACTGATGTGAAGCCAGACATAATTGTTGATTCTTTAACAATTAAACTTGAGGGCGATATGCAGTCAGCATGGAACAAGGAGGCTACACTTGGGAAAGCTCACACACAACCTCAATTTTATAGAGAAGATGGGGAGCAAGAAGGAATTCAGCCAGAAATTGTGGCCAGTATGTACCCAGCACATAATCAGACGGTAGAGAACACAATTTCTGAATGTGACGAGCCAGACAGGAGTGAATATGCAGCATTCTTGATGTCAGACACCCCTGAGAGCCAGCACAGTCTCGGTACAGCTGAGAGAGGGTTTATTTGCAGATTTTGTGGGATGAGTTTCTCTCGTCTAAAGAAGTTTGAAGAACACCAAAGAGGCCACACCGGTGAGAAGCCATTTAGCTGCGTACACTGTGGCAAGCAGTTCTCCCAGTCATGTAACCTTAAAATGCACCAAAGCATTCACACGGGCAAGAGACAGTTTCCATGTGTGCAGTGTGGGAAGAGTTTCATGTCTTCAAGGGACCTTAAAGTTCACCAGAACGTTCATACTGGGGAGCGGCCTTTCTGCTGTGTGATGTGTGGCAGGAGTTTCTCTCACCCAAGTAATCTCAAAAGGCATCAGAGGCGATGTAGCCCCAGGAAGTGCTCACCATATCCACTGAGTAACAGGACTGCCTTAAAGCGCGATCTGGAAATCCCTCTGAAATAGCGACAAAGCACCGGGGACCATTTGCCTCATACTGCCTTATTCCCTTTCTGTCTTTCCTTTAAAATTCAGTATGTATTGTTGTAAAACAATTGTTGATTTTATTTTACATTTGATTTTTAGTGTAGTGTGTATATATAGTAGATATTTGGTGCAGCTGGCTGAATTGCCTGTAAGGGACAAGTTGTAATTATTTATTAAAAATTAGGTTTTAATCCTCAGTTCTACATGGTAGAAGAATGGTGGCAGTTGAAAGTGTGTCGAGCTGTAAAGCTGTAAAATACTTCAGGTTGCATTGTTGTGCTGAAGTCTGCACCGAATGAACTTTGTGGGGATGTATTTCTTCCAGCTGAGCGTGACTTGTGTGTTTTTCTTGAGAAGCGCTAAAAGGATAAGATGACAGGTGGTGTTTATCATGAGCATGTCGGGTGTAACTCGACATTCAGGTACAGTGTTTATCTGACTGCAGTAGTTCACAGGCGCCGATTCCCCAAATCTGCTGTATGAAAAACATGTGTCACCCCTGTATTAAGTTTTATTTTTCTTCAGGAAGGAAATACCCATCAGGTAAATTTTAAATAATAATTTACATTTTCTTCTGTATTTCTCTTACAGATATACAAAACACACACTTGGCCTATGTTCATGCTTTTGAATCATGTTTACTGTATGTAAATAATTTGTTGCATCCTTAAATTAGATAATATACTCTTGAAGAGACTTCAGCAAAATCATATCTGTAAAATATGTAAGCACATTGGGTTTCTTTCAATGTGGGCAGCTGCAAAACAAATGGCTCAATGTATCTACATAAAAAAATAAAATGTTTCTTTAATCTGTCCTGTTGAAATGTTCGTGGTTATTTCTAAAACGGATTCATAATTTTATGTAATTAAACATATTTTGTTTTGGGTTGAAAGAGTTTAACTGAAATGAAATGTCTAATTTTACAAATACATATTGTAGTTAGCGATGATTATTAGATCATTTGAGTTACTTGGAACTGTTTGAGTTCTACCTATTAAAGCCGACTCGGCTTGATTAGCATTGTAGTGTTAGTGTGATATTTCCAGAACATGACTTTCAAACATCAGATGGCAGTTTTTCCCTGATGATCCTGTGCCCTTGACTGTTGAAAATATGGGCCATATGCAAATCTGTTCACCCCATTCTTCTGTTACAGTCGGGAGACAAGGAGAAAACGGAACCCGAATCAACACATGTCAAAAAGGAAAGGCTTGAGAAGGAAGTGTGGAACAGATCACCAAGAAGAATGAAGATGACTGAGGAGGGTGAGTGGAGAGGATGAAAGCTCCAGGGAAGATGTTATCAATTGGCTTTGTGTTTTCTAAGGAATATTGTTTGATATTAGACATTAAGTCTGAAATGGTATACTTGTTGCAAGGAAGACATTTCAATCCACTTGCCCAAATATTCCAGCATGTTGGGGAGTTCCTCCAGACCAGACCAGTGTTCCTTGAAGATGTTAATTATTTTTTACTGGATTTCTCTGGATGACTGTCCTAATATTGAAATACACTGTGCGCAGAATTATAAGGCAATTACTAACACTATTTCTTGCATTATTAGGCAATTGCTAGACTATTACTAGCACTTCACTGTTTTGTTGTTTTCCCCAACTGTCTGTAAGGTACTTTTTTGACCCATTTTAAGAGTAATAATAATTTTCTTAATAATTATACACAGGGAAGTATCTACAGTTTCCCGTTTTACTCCAAACAGAAGGTTCAGATGAAATTTTGTACATGCTGTATTTTTTAAGCAGTGCATTCTTAACTGGAGATTAATCTGGACTGAAATTATTGGTCAGACGAGAAGATACAAAAAAAAATACACACTAGCCTAATAATTCTGCAGAGGATGCATGGTGATGTCTTATTCCCAATGATGTTGGTGATCTTCTCTGAAGGAGCTGATTATGCAGCTGTCCTTGCTGTGGGTGACTCCGCAGTGCTGGATGTGGATCCCAGGATTAAACGCAGTGTTTGGGAGCCCAGCGGACTTCAGGCAGCCCTTAACAACCAAACAGAGAAAGGAAATAAAAACCCAAACTTTCAACGCAGCGAATCTGTGCAGAAGGCACATATTCTGAACACTTTTGGCTCCCAGTATGAAATGTATGAAAGAGATGGCCGGCGGAGAACTTACTTTACACAGGTGATTGATGACATGGAGACAGATAATCCATCTTACTTATATGCACCGGAGGTAAACTCTGACAGCCTCTCGCAGGACATTGGAAATCTTCAGCAAACTGCTATAAGCTCTTTGCCCACTTTAGAACCTGATGCATGGAAGCCAGAGGTTGTACTGATTCACTCAACAGCAGTAAAGACGGAGGTAGGCATATGTTCTGCTTGGGACGAGGAAGACGCGCCAGGAACAGTGCACACAGGTTGCAGACAAGTAGAAGACAAAAACACTGCGCTTCAGTCCCAAAGTATCATGTCCAGAGCAGATGCCCTACAAGAAAGAGAGAGTGAAGCAGGAGCAAAATGTGCCACAGACACACCTGAATTTGTGTCGAATCAGAGAGGTTTTACCATCTCTGAAAGCACTGAATCTCACTCCAGAGAGGACACAAGAGATGAACCATTTTTTACTACCTTTTTTCGAAACAGCTTCTGTGTTTCGAAAGAGACTGAAGTTCGGAGAAGTCGCACAGGAGAGAAGCCTTTTGTTTGTGCACAGTGTGGGAAACGATTCACTCATTCTGCCCATCTGAAAAGACACCAGCGAGTGCACACCGGGGAAAAACCCTACAGCTGTACGCAGTGTGATAAGCGCTTCTCTCACCAGCATCAGCTGAAAATGCACCAGCGGGTCCACACTGGAGAGAGACCCTTTAACTGTGTACATTGTGGAAAGCGCTTTACGCAGTCGAGTCATATTAAGAAACACATGAGTGTTCATATGGGGCAGAAACTTTAAAGCTTCATTACATGTGGAGAGCACTTGTAATTGGCAGTCTCATTACCATTGGTATGTTCACACAGAAAGGTAACTTGTGTCAAAAATCCAAATGCAGTTTTTAGACGAGGCTTAGTTCAATATCAGCCATAAAAACATTAGCAGGAAGCCTGCGTCCTGAGTTCCGGGGGGGGGGGGGGGGGCAATGTTTTTATTAAAAATCATTTTGATTTAACAGGTAGAGGCAGTTGGCGAGGTCACACCCTCACAAAAGTGATGTCATCTTAAACCCCTACATATCCTCTTTAAGGAACAACAGGATTTCATAGAGTGGCCAGGAGAATATGATAGATGAGCAAAAACAGTCTTCTCTGCAGAGGACATAAATTAATGGCTGGGTCTCAGGAAGATATGTATTATAATCTTATTTTCTATATGATCAGTCTGGCCAGTTGTCACCATGCCTGTTTCTTTGTATCCTATTTTTTTCAATTGTTGGTAAAACCTTAGCCTTGAAATCAAAGTTCTGAGATATTTGTGTGGTTTTGCAATCTATAATTTGAGAAATAAAATCCAATTGTGTCATACATGGCTGCTTCTGTATTTCTTGTGTCTGGGAATGTTTGTGAACGCACAGCAGAGATAGGTGTGATTTCTTATTTAAGAAGATGCTCATGTTAGCTGGTCCATACAGTTGACCTCTATGTGATTTCTGCAACGTAAGTAAACCTCACATTTGAATTACCAGCTGATTTAGAATTTCTGAATCTTTGAATCAAAATGTAAATGCATTTGTCTTTGACATGCAGCCTACTTGTATAAATGATGTGCAGCTGGGATCCTTGTTTCCCGATTGTCTGTCCATCTTTCAGCCAATTATCCTGGCCACAGACACGGTCTGATTGACTAATTTATTAGGGCTGAACTTGTTTTAAATTGGGTGCCATTAAATGTAAAACAAACCAACAAGAATATTGTGTGACCTGTTATGTGGCCTGAGTTGAATGAATGGAGAGAGGTCAGGAGCATGCAATGAATACCTCTGGATGGATGGATGGTTAAGACTGAATTTTCATAACTTAAGGTACTGATGAATACCATAGGTCTGATACTGCAGATTGCTGTAGTGAGCACACAGTACAGACCAGCACTGACAGATTGCATGCTGCTGCCCTGAGTCACGGACCACCTTGTCAACAGTGTCCAGAACCAATGTAGCAGAACACCACACTTTCCAGTGGAATCTTCTTGTCTTTTATCATTTGTAGAGTATGTCTTCCTGTATTTGGATTTTATTCCGTGGATGCAAAGTGTGTGTTTGGTTTAAATCTTCTCAAACTTATGCTTACAGAAAAGAATAAGGACTTTTAACCTGACTTAATGTATTTTTTAAAAAGAATTTCACTACACAGTATACCCTGCACCATTTTATTTTAAATTATTGTTAATGTAAACGTATTAAATGGAAAAAGCATAACTTCTATTTCCCTTGTTTGAAAAAACAAGATATTTCGGAAGACAGTTTGGGTTCGCTTTAATAACATCTTCACCCATAGATCCTCCCGTCTATCTTGCGGTACCCGGTAGAAAAAGCTCTTCATGCGGAAGATGGCTTCTGACCTCCGCGGAGACAGGTGGCGCCAGCACTCCGGTTTCGCTGTTTTAAGAGCAGGAAGAAGCGAAAGCGAGTATGTGCGATGACGGCTAAGTGAATCGTGTTTGTTTTTGTCCATAATTTAATATCATATAACCATTTCCTCGCAGCGTTTGGAAGCGACGTTGAGCTGCCTGTAACGATGTCGAGCCGCAGCGCCTTTCACACGCAGCTTGCTTCCATCATGGAGGTGCTGGCCAACGCGGCCGTGGCGGAGATCTGCCGGCTAGTGGACGATGGTTACGCGGAGTTACGCCTGGAGATGTGCCGGTGTAAGACGGAGAACCGGGAGCTGAGGAGGCGGCTGCAAATGGCTGGCTGCGGGGCGGCAAGCGGAGTGGACCCGACCCCGGCAGGTCGGCGGCGGCTAAGATGCGCCAGTGATCGGCTCACAATAATGATAATATTAATAATAAATAATACTATTCGCACTAGGAGTATTTAAATAAATTCGTTATGTATTTGAACCCAGCGCTATGGTGGCTGACAGCTGATAATGAAATGACACTAATTGTCACTTCGGTTTTCTTCATTTGGACGTAGACGAAGAGGCGGTATTAAGGGAACAACTGGATTTTAGCTTCACGGAAGATCCGCAGGCTGCCGACGGGGCCGGGACGAGCCCTGTCCGGCCCATCCTCATCGTAGACCAGGTCAGTGCAGTCGCATTGACTGTGTATCACCATTCATAACTAGGGTTGCAAAATTCCGGGAAATTGTAAAGTTTCCATGGGAATATATGGGAATTAATTGGAAATGAGCAACATTAGACATTAGCCTATAACAGGGAACTTCAATGTAACTGAAAAAAACATGTTGACTAATAGGGATATTATTGTGTAGCCAAGTGCTTGTGAGAAATTTTGTGTGCAAAACGCCAGTGTCTGCATCAAAACACACTGCTTATAAGTCATATTCTATGTTGTATTATTCATATAGTTTGCTTTCTTTGCCTTATCTGACAGCTCGCATGGAGATCCACAGAGTTCAGTCTTTCCAAAATTCCCCAGCTTAACTTCCTGTGGAAAGTTTCTGGAAGGTTTCCAAAAATTTTCCGCCCTTTTGTAACCCTACTTCCCATGGAAATTTACTGGAAATTTTCCGCCCTTTTGCGACCCTATTCATAAGTAGTATTGCTACTCAGATATCTGTACATACTTTTTAAGAAAGTGTATTAAATGCAGAGCTAAAACTAACCAGTTGCTCTTTCTTGTCGTACAGGAAGACACATCAGACTTGTCCAAAATCAAAAAGGAGATGCTGGAAGAGGACTTGCCAAAATCCATAAATATTTGTGGCCAAAGTAATTTCTGTTAGTATTGTTTAGCTTACTGTGTATCATCCTGCCTTCCACCACTTTCATTCAGGACCCAGCTAAGAATATGTGCTACCCTGCACATTCCCCAATGCTGCTTGTATCCCTGGTTGTCTGCCTGTTATATGTCTACATGTTATTCCTGTTTCTGCCTCTGTTTTACTGATGCACAAAAAACTTTTGCAGCTGACGAAAGGCAAAAACATCCTGTTTCTTCTGAATATGTCTTTATTTAATTGCCCCACCCCCACCGCCAGATTTCCTTGTCCCACCCTGGCACCAGGGCTGATTTTTGGTCTTGGTTGCATGAATAATTCTATGTTTAACTGTATATGGCTTCAGTTTGGATTTTATATATAATTGCTAATATATAATCTTATCACTTTACTTTCCTTACTTGATAGTGTGTTGGTGAGACTCGTGTTACAGTCCATGTTTTATTTGTGTCTGTCCCCTAGGCATGGAGGGACCAGAAACGGATGTTGGTGAATCACTCACCGATTTAGACAGCTGTGCCTCCACCACGCGGGGCACAGAAGTGTTCGGAGACCTGGATGGGACCGGAGCCATGGAGGTCAGTGGACTGGAGGCTGGCCTCATGGACCAGACACTCCAGCATTTGAGCTGGGGTGAGGGTGTGAGCGGCCTGGCCTGCGAGTTCACGGTGTGTCAGAGAGCCGGGCACCTGGGGAGCTGCTTCACCCCCGGGAGCTCTGGCCCTGAGCCTGGCGACGGCTCTAATGCTGCAGACATGGACTCGGAGAGCCTGTCGACACAGACTGTTCCTCCTATAGAGACCAGTGGTACCAGTAGCCTGTCCCCTCTAAGTGCTCCAGAGTTCACTCCAGAAGCTGTAAAGACTGACTTGGCACTTATTAAAAAGGAAGATGAGAGTTTGGGCGATTCCCAATATGCCCCACAAAGGAGAGACGATGAAAGCAAGGATAGGGAGGGAGTCCTGCTGGGGGACCCCGGCCCAGACCAGAGACACCTTCCCGTATTGCAACGATTTAATGGCCACCACAAATTTAGCACAGGAAAGAAAAGACTCGGTAGCAAATTTTGTTGGAAAGATTTCAAATGTCAAGGACATCTTGAAAGAGGTGACAGAGCTCATAAAGGAGAAAAGTCTTTTTCCAGCAGGAATTATGGGAAATTGTTCACTCATTGCTCTGCTTTAAACGTGCAGGCGGGTTCGCACGCAAGAGAGGGACCATCCAGCTGTACCCAGTGTGGCAAGAGTTTCATGTCTTCGATGAAGCTTAAGAAACATCAGAGTACTCACAAGAGAGAGAGACCCTTTGCGTGCTTGTTGTGTGGGAAGTGTTTTGTTTGTCCGAGTCAGCTTAAGGTTCATCAGTATGTCCATACAGGAGAGAAGCCATTTGGCTGCTTGCTCTGTGGGCGGAGCTTCTCTCACCCAAGCAACCTTAAAAGACACCAGAAACATTACCACAGAGATTACACGCTTTAAAGTCATACTACGTGTTAATGCTTCAGTTAAAATCTCAACTGTACTGTGTGAGTTTTTGTCTCTCTAAATGTTTTGATTGTAAATCACATAATGTTAAAGTGTGTTTTTCTATGCATAGTCTGCATGCATTTATTATGTGAATAGTTAAATAAATCTGTTTAAATGTGTCACCTGCCAGGATATTTGGTTTCATAAGAGTGCAGTTCCCACAGCTCTCTGTATGGGCGCTTAATGGAAGCAAAGTAGTGATAAGTCGGTCATACATAACCAACCCAGCGTTTTTGCTTTCTTTTTATAATATATACAGTCGTCTTCTGCCATGTTCTGTGCATTTGATTAACAGTAAATTTATTGGGGATTTTCATGATTTTCTACAGAACTGCTACCTAATTCTGAATGATCACTTTTAGTTTTGGTCCAGTGAAGGAAGATGTTTTCATACAGCAGTCCATGGATTCCACACTAAAGCCATTGTGATTAACATTATGCATTCTGTTAATGAGACATAATGTAGTAATTTTATCTTAGCGTTAATTTTAAGCTTCTTCTGATAAAGGTGATTGATTTTTTTCCAGTCGTGGTGCTTGTGGCTGCCTGGATGACGCTGCGTCCGTGATGGTTAGTATTTTTGTCCCTCTTTTTAGCTCGCACACATGGAGCTGAGTGGCCCTGGGTTGCCGGTGATTAAGAAGGAGGCAGCTGCTGAAGCCATGGGGGACGCAGGACTTGGTGAAGCAGGGCGGCTCGCTCAGGACAGTAAGTACAGTCGGACGCTTGCCGGCCTTCTGAGCCCTGACAGGCACCCGTACGTAACGGCGCATTACGCGACGACAAATGGGGAAAGCCTGTGTGAGCTAATGCTAACTAGCCACGTGGTGTAAGTGTGTCACCGCGCGGCTTGTATTGTCACCACGATACTTACATAGTGTTTAACGCCCAGGAGACGTGCAGCTTGACGCTGAAAAGACGACAGCTACACTCAAACAGACTCATCTTGCATGTGTGGAAAACGCAGAAGATCGAGCTCAGCGCCAAAGAGCCATGTGCACCTTTAAGGACGATCTCAAAGCTGAGGCTGTGCTCAGTGTTGCCCCCGTGAGGCAAGGAGAAGGTCATGCACCCTGGGGAGGAAGCACCCACAGGGACCAGGAGGACTATCTGGACTGTACAAGAAACTGTGAAACAGCATCTGGCATCACCCAAGGTGGGACAGAGGAATCCAGCTCTGAGTTGCATGTGATTTCTGTTATCACAGAGCACACAAGCAGCCATTTGGAGGGGATTAAGGCGGACATGTCGTTCCCATCACATGCCGACCTTGCGATGAGGCCGAACACTGCTGATTCTTCAGATATATCCGATGGAAGCTTTAGTCTGCCCAGAAATGTTATGATTCTCCCCAGGTCTTGCACACAGAGGCCGTGCCTTCACACAAACTGTGAGCATGCTATCGGCTCTCCCGAAATCTCTGAAGTACCCCGGAGTAGCACGGGAAGGAGACCGTTTTGCTGCGCCCAGTGTGGGAAGCGCTTCATGCAGTCATGCCACCTCAAGGCGCACGAGAGGGTGCACACAGGGGAGCGACCCTTCAGCTGCACACAGTGCGGGAAACAGTTCTCACAGCTGGGTCATATTAAACGGCATCAGAGAATTCACACAGGGGAGAAACCATTTCGGTGCTCACTGTGTGGGAAGCAGTTTACAAGAATGGCCAATCTTAAACTACATCAGAATGTTCACAGCAGAGAAGGACCAGATCCAAACATCATTTAGCTGAACATTATATAATTGGAATTCCATTGTAATAAATCCCACCCCCAGTTTGAATGAACAACTAGAAGATGGACAAGTGTGCATGTAAAATACAAACATTTATGAAATTCACCATGTATGCGAAGACCCTATTATCCTAAACAAATTTTGATATTACTGGAATTTCCACCCAGAATATTAATAAAAGGCCATTTTAATGGCAATAACTCCTCTCTCACTACATATGTGTGTTATATATATATATATATTTGGTGATATAATGTAAGCAGTGTCTTCCAGCATATTATATGGGGAACTTATTGGGAGAAGTACAGTAAAAAAAACATGCTGCTCTTATTAATGTAAAAATTGTGGACAGAAGTCCAAGTAACACTTGAATCTGATGACATTTTATTAGACATTTTTTTAAACATTTCTTGATAGATTTGCTCTTGGTGTCATAAGCAGTGATTGTTGATGATGAATGCCTTTTAAATGGATGTGCTTGAAATTTGCAATTCCAAATATTTATACAGCTACTTACATTCACCAGGTTTCAAACTGTTGGAAATGGAAGGCGACGAAAGGGATTGCAGTGCGAACAGTCACTTTGGGAACAGGCTCAGTGACCGTGACGCTGTTGGGCTCAAAGCAGAGCCTGCGAGACAGGCTGCAAGTCACAATCTCCTATACAGAGCATCCCGGCAAAGAGCAGAGGTTTTGAACAGAGGGGGCTCTGGCCGTCCACTGATTGGCAGGAACCTTCATTGTGGACCTTTTGCTACGCAACAGGCCAGCAATGCCATGACTGAGAGGGCAGGGCATGCAGCTGGAGATCTGGCCTCTGGAAGCCCCCAGTTCATCAAGTGCTCACAAATGAAGGGATCCCACACTGCCAGCGAAAGTTTCACCCCATCAAGCATTGCTGGAAAGTCCAGCAGAGGCAGTTTGAAAAAGAGGCACTTTCTGTGTATGTTTTGTGGAAAGGATTTTGCCTATAGAAATGTCCTTAAGACACACCTGAGAATTCACACAGGTGAAAAACCATTTAGCTGTTTGCATTGCGGGAAGAAATTTGCTGGTTCGAGCAATCTGAAAAAACACCAAAATGTTCATACTGGAGAAAAACCATTCAGCTGCCTGCAGTGTGGGAAGAGCTTTTCTGATTCAAGCACCTGTAAGAGGCACCAGAGTGTCCACACTGGAAACAAACCATTCAGCTGCCTGCAGTGTGGAAAGTGCTTTACTCGTTTATGCTACCTTAAAAAGCACCTCAAGCAAATTCATCTGATGCATGTGCCATTCGTAGTGGAGACAGGTTGAGACGAAGTGAAGCTCTGAAGGATGCAGATTCAGTTTTACTGCAGTATTTGTCAGCAAAATTCTGAAGTTAAATTGTTCTAATAAAATAGATACGCAGAGTAGAATTTATTTATACTTTTGTTCCAATTGATATACAAGTGAGGATCAGAGAGTGGGCTCAGCCGGCGTCCCTGAAATGACTGGGGATGAGGGTCTTGCTCAGGTACCAACAGTGACATCACTCTGAAGACCATGAGATTTGAACCAGCAACCTTTTGAGTCCTAATCTACAGAGCCACACACCAACATTTGTAGAAGTCTTGAATTACATTATTATTATTATCACACACTTATTAACCTGCCATTTATAGTGTTGGTTATAGATCTCATAATTTCGAAAATGATTAAAATAGTAAACTCAAATTTTAATTCGACTCAGTTCATTTTTTCTAAAACACACTTGACATAGCTGTACTGTTGTACTTTACGTATAAGTATTAGGTAGTCCTTCCACAAATCTATCACGGGGGGAGGGGTTACGTATAATGTAAAACCATGTATAATGTCAAAATATAAAGCATACAACGAAAAATACCTCCAAATTCTAAGAATAAGGGATAAGTATCTTAACTTGACTATGAGCCCTATACACCAAGTCCGATGGCAGGGATGCGCTTGGTTTTCGGATATTTACGGTAGTTCGTGTAGGTCGATCCGTCCCAGGCTTCACGCCGGTATTGGGTGCATGTATCTGTACACAGACTTAATAAGAAGACGGCGCAACTCGGGCAGGAACGCGCCGCTTTAAAGTGGTTTTATTCAAATTCCTGAGCCGAAGAAACAGTGTCGCGGGTGTACACGGTGAGACGCGCTGCTCGGGTTCCCGCAGCCACCATGTCGGGCTGCGACCGTTTTTACGCGCAGCTCGGCTCCATCATGGAGGAGCTAGCCAACGCGGCCGTGGCGGAGATCTGCAAGCTGGTGGACGATGGATACACGGTGCTGCGCTTCGAAATATCACGCAGCCAGAAGGAGAATGAGGAGCTGAGGACGAAGCTGCGGCTGATGGAGATACAGGCGTCACTGGAGCGCAGCAAGACGCCGGGAGCTCTGGAGGAAGCAGTTGAGGCAGCTCCGAGGGGCAGAGAGCCTGCAAATGGTCATAGAGGTAAGATCGGCGCTGTCGGATGTCAGCGAATCGGTAATGCATTGCGCTACCCTAAATCATTCGCTGACCTGCTTTCAGAACAACAGCCATCTACAGAAGATGTCCCAGGTCTGGAGGTCAATGGAGATCCCGTAATGACAGCGGGGGAGGATGTTCGAGTGCAGCCACTTATATTGACGGAGGTCAGCTTAGCAAACTTTGTCGGGACGCTACTATTTACACATGGTTGTTTTATGTTTTATGCTGCTAAATTATTTCATTTTTCATACGTACACACTGTGGTATGTATATAAACCATTGTAATAGTATTACATCTATTTTAATAAGTATATCCTCCACTTTTGTTCGATTTATACAGGACATGTGTGTGTAGTAATCATGGATAAATTTCTCCAAAATACTTTTTTTACTCCCCTATAATAAATGTGTATTTATTGGCTTCAGTCATGAATAGTTTGCCATCGCCCCCACAGTAAAGACTCCACCCCCCTATCCATTCATCTCTAACTATGTCTGGTGTGATGAGTGACTAGTCAGTATACCAGTAGAGACTTTTTTGATGAGTTAACCAGAATGTGAACTACTTATTTGCCTTTCCCTGTAAAGACTGGCTATTGGTAGATAATAAGTTCTCTTTGGCTATAACTATGTTAGATACTCTTTTTTTTTTTTTGCAATATACAGTCTTGTGTCAATTTCCGTTCGTGTTTGGGACCGGGCCAACCGGACGCAAGTCAATTTGAGTGCATCTCTGTATTTTACCTGTTCATTGCATATACATTACTGTATCCATACTGTATTACAAGTTAGATATGGATAGTTGGTCATTACACGACTGGCAGCGCTGCCCATTCTCCTGCACATGTTACACTAAGCGATACACCCGCTACTATGTCCTACTATGTCCACTTTCAGGTATCTCTCCATCAGTGTGTATTATTTACTGTGGGACAATCGTTTTGCATTAAAGACATCGCTACTCACCGTAACTGTCCAAATCACATGCTATTAAATGCTGTTGTATGCTACTGAACTTTAGCTATCTCTTTAATTTAATTTCAGTTTCAATTTAATTCTACCTGCTTTTTCATTTTATGTTAACCGTTTTGCAGCACCATTTAATATCTTGTTTTGCATGGAAAAAATTATAATTTTTTGATCCTTACTTTGTACGTGTTTCTCTGTCATGGGAGCAGGGTTAATCAAATATTATTCAATGACTGGCAAAAAAAATTATTTAACAATTCTGCCTGAAATGTCCGACCTTAATTCCTTTTATTATTTTCTTGAATCAGATCAGCACTAGCTTCATTAAAAACCAGTTGCTCTTTCTGCTAGTTTGAGAATGAATCAAGGCTTTCAGGCAGGTTGTCCACCTCATTCTCTTTCACAGTCAGTAAACCTGGAAGTCGGGGAGCATAAGATACTTCAGATCAAGGAAGAGGGAGCTGAGGGGGACGCGGCCGACGCTCAGACAGGGCTGAAGAGCAGGAAGGAGGGTATGCAGAGTGCATGTATGCAGAGCGCATTTACGCAGAATGCATGATGGCAGAGCACGTGTGTGTAGCATGTGTGTAGAGTGCATGTGTGTTGCATGCGTGTTTTCACAGTTTGTGTTTTTAGAGTGCATGTGTGTAGCATGCATATGTGCACAGTATGTGTGTAGTGTGTGTGTGTGAACAGTGTGTGTGTGTGTGTGTGTAGCATGCGTATGTGTAGAGTGTGTGTATGTAGAGTGCGTGTGTGCACAGTGTATCTGTAGAGTGCGTGTGTCTAGCATGCATGTGTGTAGCATGCATGTATGTAGCATGTGTGGAGTACATGTATATGTAGTGTGTGTATGTAATGTATGTATATGTAGCATGAATGTGTAGAGTACATGTGTGTAGCATGCATGTGTATCACGCATGTATGTACTGTGTATAGTCATTCTGCCTGTGTGTCATGCAGCTACTTTCAATATTATCAAAGGTTCATAAATGGAAGTACACTCACCTAAAGGATTATTAGGAACACCTGTTCAATTTCTCATTAATGCAATTATCTAATCAACCAATCACATGGCAGTTGCTTCAATGCATTTAGGGGTGTGGTCCTTGTCAAGATAATCTCCTGAACTCCAAACTGAATGTCAGAATGGGAAAGAAAGGTGATTTAAGCAATTTTGAGCGTGGCATGGTTGTTGGTGCCAGACAGGCCGGTCTGAGTATTTCACAATCTGCTCAGTTACTGGGATTTTCACGCACAACCATTTCTAGGGTTTACAAAGAATGGTGTGCAAAGGGAAAAACATCCAGTATGCGGCAGTCCTGTGGGCGAAAATGCCTTGTTGATGCTAGAGGTCAGAGGGGAATGGGCCGACTGATTCAAGCTGATAGAAAAGCAACTTTGACTGAAATAACCACTCGTTACAACCGAGGTATGCAGCAAAGCATTTGTGAAGCCACAACACGCACAACCTTGAGGCGGATGGGCTACAACAGCAGAAGACCCCACCGGGTACCACTCATCTCCACTACAAATAGGAAAAAGAGGCTACAATTTGCACGAGCTCACCAAAATTGGACAGTTGAAGACTGGAAAAATGTTGCCTGGTCTGATGAGTCTCGATTTCTGTTGAGACATTCAAATGGTAGAGTCAGAATTTGGCATAAACAGAATGAGAACATGGATCCATCATGCCTTGTTACCACTGTGCAGGCTGGTGGTGGTGGTGTAATGGTGTGGGGGATGTTTTCTTGGCACACTTTAGGCCCCTTAGTGCCAATTGGGCATCGTTTAAATGCCACGGCCTACCTGGGCATTGTTTCTGACCATGTCCATCCCATTATGACCACCATGTACCCATACTCTGATGGCTACTTCCAGCAGGATAATGCACCATGTCACAAAGCTCGAATCATTTCAAATTGGTTTCTTGAACATGACAATGAGTTCACTGTACTAAAATGGCCCCCGCAGTCACCAGATCTCAACCCAATAGAGCATCTTTGGGATGTGGTGGAACGGGAGCTTCGTGCCCTGGATGTGCATCCCACAAATCTCCATCAACTGCAAGATGCTATCCTATCAATATGGGCCAACATTTCTAAAGAATGCTTTCAGCACCTTGTTGAATCAATGCCACGTAGAATTAAGGCAGTTCTGAAGGCGAAAGGGGGTCAAACACCGTATTAGTATGGTGTTCCTAATAATCCTTTAGGTGAGTGTATGTTCTGCAGGCTGGGCAGCTGATGATATTTGTTGATTTTTTTCTTCCCTCCAGGTCATATAAAGTCAGGGACAGATTCTGTAGATGGATTTACACTTTCAAAAAATAAACAGAACAGGAGCCAGCACACATTTCACGACTGCGCTGGATCAGAGGTTATCCTTAAGGAAGATCCGGAAATGGAGGCTTTGAACCAGGGGTTTGAACATCATGGATGTGAACAAAGTGTAGGAGGCATAGACAGCTTTGACCCTGATTATTTGATGCATGAGAAATTACATCAGCGGAAGTTTGTGTTGCAAGAAAAAACTGATCTAGATGTTGCTGATCCATTTTGCTCATTTGTTACTGATGCTGGATCAGAGAAGCTGTCATTCCACTCAAAGCTGCTGCCAGTTTCCATCACTCTGCAAGACGTAGGAGACGATGTCTCTTCTTTCAAGTCATCCCAGGGGAAGCCAACTGTACTGAGTGACTCGGTACCAGTGAGGGACTGTGAGATGAGCTCTGAGGTGAACAGAAGGACCACCAGAGGAAAAGTTACGAAACATAATGGACTTCAGACTGATGACAATGGCAGTGATGTTAATCCTTTCGATACACTGTCAGAAAACATGAAGCCCCATTATGGAGTTAACTTGAGGGAGAAAAGGTTCTTCTGTAAATACTGTGGTATGGGATTCAGTTTTCACAATAAGTTGGAAATGCATGAGAGGCGTCACACCGGTGAGAAGCCCTTCAGCTGCCTGCTCTGTGATAAGCGCTTCCGGCAGCCGAGTTATCTGAAAGTGCACCAGAGGGTTCACACCGGCGAGAAGCCCTTCCGGTGCCAGCACTGTGGGAAGTGTTTCGGGCAGTCAGGTTACCTTAATGTACACCAGCGAATCCACACTGGCGAGAAGCCGTTCAGCTGCACACAGTGTGGCAAAAGCTTTACTCGCTCCAATCATCTTAAAAGACACCAGAGTGTTCATACTGGAGAAAAATCACTTAAATTTGCATCATAGGGATGCCTTGTTAGTTTCATACAACATATAGTGAATGTACTGCATAGATTTCAGTTGGCTATGTTTCTCCCATTAAACTCTCTGAGATAGAAGAGAGCATGGGATATGTTCTGGTTTAATTTGCTCTTTTTAATCGCACTTGCTGAGTGTGGTGCGTAATTCTTAAAATGTGTATGAAAAATTCTCTCTTTAGCATAACTATAAAAAGGGATTGCTCAGCAAAGATGGCCTCAGAAATTGTGCCAGTGTAGTTGTAGGGCAACATCACTTAAGACAGAGCTCCGCCTTCTAGCCTGACACGCCGCCATGTATGCCAACCTTCTGTCCATCCATCCATCCATCTGTCTGTCTGTCTTCCAGTCGCAAGGAAGGTGGTAACCTTGGTTCCAAATGAAAATTGAATTAATTACCCTGGATTAAACTGTTAGTGAAAAAACAACAGCACAGTATTTTAGACACTGCATTTTAGTTGTCATGCCGATAAAAAAAATTGTGAAATTCAACCACATTCTGTTTTGTTTGTTTTATAATTCATTGAATAAGTACCATTATTACAAGTGTAAGTTCATGTTTTATACATGTTTAAACAGGTAGTGATTAAGTAAGCAGTCAGTGAGAGCAACATTTTAACCCTGTTAGTGTAAGCCAAGTTATGAGTCATAATCACCCGCCTATTTGTTAAAAGTTATTAAAAATATTTTTTTATACCTGAGGGCATCTTTAATAAGAAATTAACGGATTTACAGGTTCCAGTCTAGAGTGACATATTTATTGTAAAATATTGCTTTGTTGGCAAATGCTTTGTTATTACATATATCCATGTAAAGTATGTCACAATTAGTTCACATCAGTCTTTATGAAAAGGTCATTTATTTGATTGATTGAATATAAGAAATCCTACTCAAGCATTTGGAAGATGGATTGGTGTGTGTGTGTGTGTGTGTGTGTGTGTGTGTTTCTCACTGTTTTTGTGGTTACGTATGTGTTTTATTGACTACTCGTACACTTATATTTGTTTAAAAAATGTGTATACATACTAATGAGAATATTGTGTGTTATTTAATAATTAAAAGCATTTAAACCTGCAACATATATATGTGGTATAATTTAGCGAGCAAATTGGTAGTGAATGTGGTAACGGACCCATTTTATTTGCGCTTAATTTCCTGTATTTACGGTAGCATGTTAACCTCCCTGTCAGATGTCTGGCTGTAAGCCATAGTCGTATTCTAGTAGCTTGCTGGTCTGTTACGTTGTAGGGGCTAATGTAAAGTCTTTTAGCTTATTCCGGATAAATCATTTGCCCTGTAATTATAAATATTCTTCTTGGCGATTGGGCAGTCGTTGCGAACGGTCAGGTATGCTGTACGCCACGCCGAGCCCCGCCGCAATCCGCGCACAGCTGGCCTCCGTCATGGAGGCGTTGGCCAGCGCCGCCGTGGCTGACATCTACAAAGTAGTCGAGGAGAGCTGCGTTACCCTGCGCCTGGAAATAACACGCAGCCAGAAGGAGAACGCCGTCCTCAGGAGCAAAATGCAAACGCTGGAGCTGCACATCGCCCAGCTGACGGCGCAAAGGGCCGTTGAGGCGGACGGCGGTGCGGGAGCCCCCCGTATGCACGGCAGCAACAAAGGCAAGATGCACCGCTGCAATACATACATCCCTGCAGGATGCAGTACCTTCACAGGCAGGTGTCCGTGCATTTACAGACGAGACCGAGTTATTTGCTAACAAACAGATGTTCCGTTTTTGTGTTTCGCATATAGACTGTTTTTCAAATGAAGCGCAAGTTACACACAGCAGTCTGCAAACGGACGGAAGGCTGGACGGGGAAGACGCTTCAGTGCCGCCGGACACCATACAGGACGAGGTCTGTTTGTCCGTCCATCCTTCATAAGAATCAGTTCATCAAACGTAGGATCGCCCTTCCCTTTCCCAGGCAGCACAATGGGACACCCGGAGGATGAAAACGAGCTGATAGTGTGGGCACCATGAGCTGCTGCTATGTATCTATAGTTTACATATACTACTTAAAATATTGACATCACTGATATGAAAGTACCATTCGATTTCCGTCAGGTGCCTAGGATTATGGGATTTTATTAGATGTTTTGGTGTTTACAAACTTAAACCATAAAATGAGTTATCTTTTTTACACTACTATAGTGGTTAGTACTGTTGCCTCACATTCCTGGGCCTAGATTCAAGTCTCCTCCATAGCTCTGTGTGTGTGTGTGTGTTCTCCCCATGTCCTCGTGGGGTTTCACCCCACAGTCCAAAAATATAATCTGAGTTATCATATTGCCTGTAGGTGTGAATGGTGGTAGGGTTGCAAAGGGCTGGAAAATTTTCAGAATTTTGGAAAATTTGGGGATTTTGGAAATATTCGAATTTGGAATCTTTCCATGGGAATTATATCTGTGTGGAAGATATGAGTAGATACAGTCATGGAAAAAATTGAGACCACAGCAAAATTTTAGTTTCACTCTTTTCTCAATGTATGGATGTGCAACTGTGAATTTTATACACACTGCTGAAATACATTAAAGGAACACTTTTTAATCAGAATATAGCATCAAGTCAGTTAAACTTCTTGGATATTCATCTGATCAGTTAAGTAGCAGATGGGGGTTGTTAATCAGTTTCAGCTACTTTGGTGTTAATAAAATTAACAACAGGTGCACCAGAGGGACAACAATGAGATGACCCCTAAAACAGGAATGGTTTAACAGGTGCAGACCACTGACATTTTTCCCTCCTCATCTTTTCTGACTGTTTTTTCACTAGTTCTGGATTTGGCTATGATCAGTGTCACTGGTAGCATGAGGTGATACCTGCACCCTACAGAGGTTGCACAGGTAGTCCAACTCCTCCAGGATGGTGCATCAATACGTGCCATTGCCAGAAGGTTTGCTGTGTTTCCCAGCACAGTCTCAAGGTCATGGAGGAGATTCCATGAGACAGGCAGTAACTCTCGGAGAGCTGGACAGGGCCATAGAAGGTCCTTAACCCATCAGCAGGACTGGTATCTGCTCCTTTGTGCAAGAAGGAACAGGATGAGCACTGCCAGAGCCCTACAACATGACCTCGGGCGGGCCACTGGTGTGAATGTCTCTGACCAAACAATCAGAAACAGACTTCATGAGGGTGGCCTGATGGTCTGGGGAGGCATGTCCATGGAGGGACGCACAGATCTCTACAGGCTAGACAACGGCACCTTGACTGCCATTAGGTATTGGGATGAAATCCTTGGACCCATTGTCAGACCCTACACTGGTGCAGTGGGTCCTGGGTTCCTCCTGGTGCACGACAATGCCCGGCCTTGTGGCGAGAGTATGCAGGCAGTTCCTGGAAGAAGAAGGAATTGATACCACACTTGCCTGATCTAAATCCAATAGAACACCTCTGGATCATTATGTTTCGGTCCATCCGACACCACCAAGTTGCATCTCAGACTGTCCAGGAACTCAGTGATGCCCTGGTCCAGATTTGGGAGGAGATCCCCCAGGACACCTCCACTCCAATATGGAGTGGTCTCTTAATTTTTTACGAGGATGTATGTTAGACATTGCTTATCAGTGGACTTTTGTTATGAAACCAATAAATTTGCAACATTTTTACAGAATTAAGCAAGCGTCCCAAGACTTTGTAATTGTAAGTGTAATTATTTCCTATTTTCTGGGGGGTGAATCTTTTAAATGTGTTTTATTAATGTTCCCTTTTGAAGTGTCCAAAAGAGGTTAGAGAAAGTCCCACACAAATAAATATCAAAGAGGAGAGAACTGAAGAGGATTTTGGAAGCATTCATTCCCAAGGGCTGGTGATCTCTGGTCAAAGTAAGTAGCAGTAATACAAGCATTTGGTCTTTTGTAGTGAATTGTTCTCACTGTATCTTTCTGCTTCCTTTTCATAGGACATGAGGAATTGATTAGTAACTGTGAACAAGGATCTGTTGGGAAAAGAGATGTAATTTCTGAGGGAGACATGGAGGATCCTCGTGAACAGCAGCCCATGCACAGCGACTGGGAGCTCGGAGCATTGGAAGGTGGCAGCAAAAAAAATAACGATGGTATTAAGCACAGATTCCAACAACCAAGAGCTAATGATGAGGTGGAAAGGTGCAGCACACTGGACTGCATACAAGACCGTGTGTATATGCTAGATAACACACACAGTCAGCCTGGGCATTTACACTCCCCAGAGGACAATGGGGCACAGGCTGAATCATCTTGCTCTTTCACTTCAGAAGGAGATTCCAAAACATTCTCAGGTGCCACTGAGCCGCAGGCTGCTTATGGTTCGGCTGGTTTTTCAGATCCCACTTTGTCCTTCTTGGGTCCAATTGACTGGAACTCTGCAATTACATCAATTGACCCCGGACATGTTAAAATAGATTTTCAGATACATTCTCTGTGGAACGAAGAAACTGTCATAGGAAGAGTTCATCCTCAACAGTGTAATGCGGAGAGACAGGACGCTTCAGTAGAAAATGTAACCGGCATGTGTACTCCGCAAGCCCAAATCGCAGTCAGCGAAAAAACGGCAGAGTTACAATCCAAACCCTCATGTATGAAAAAAAATGTCACTCCTAAAACTGGAAAGACAGACTTTAGGGTTGGCAGAAAAGAAAAGCGGTTTTCATGCACATATTATGAGAATAATTTCAGCCAATCAAAAGATTTAGAAACATACCAGTCACCTCACACAACAGAAAAACCATTTAGTTGTGTACAGTGTGGAAAGCGCTTTCTTCATATACGAGATCTGAAAGGACATCAGCGAGTTCACACTGGTGAGAAGCCATTTAGCTGTAGCCAGTGCGAGAAGCGATTTTCCTACCTTCACCAACTTAAAACACATCAGCGAGTCCATACAGGTGAAAAGCCGTTCAGTTGTGCTCAGTGCGGGAAACGCTTTTCTCAGTCAAGTCATATAAAACGGCATCAGAGTGTCCACACGGGGGAGAAGCGCTTCAGTTGTACACTTTGTGGAAAAAGGTTTTCTCAGTCTTGCAGCCTTAAAGTACATCAAATTGTTCACACAGGTGAAAGGCCATTTAGTTGTACACGTTGTGGGAAAACATTTTCCATCTTGGGTAATCTTATAAGACACCAGAACGTCCATATTGGAAAGTAACAGATTTTCAAATTGGAACAATCATTTTATATATATATATATACACACACACATGCACATTTGCCAAGGATATAAGGCATATGGTATGCTATTGGCAGAAGGTTTGGAGAATGCCCAATCCAAATGCTTAGTCTCCATTATTTTAATATGGTTTACACTTAACGGCTACTGAATATTAAAACTACCTCGATTATTTTTTACTTTTTTTTTATCAATTACATATTATATGTGTATATAAATTGAGTAATGTTACACAGTTAAAGTATTTTTCATTATTGCTAGTAGACAGTATTTACTTCATGGATAACTTGCTTAAGAAAGTACAATTTCATGCACAGTATAAGTGTTATTTAAGGACCTGATTAATGGATATTTAGACTTCTCTAATGTGTAACCGCGAATAGGAGTTGGGGGTATTGTATAATACCGTCGTCAAACAGGTGACCATATAACGTTAATTAGCATTACTGTGTAATGTTTATGACTGTGTATGATCCTTATTATGAGTATTTACTATTACAGGATATGTTCTCTGACAATAAAGGTTATGACTGAGAATACGAATACATTTTTCATGTTTTTGCTATAAAAAGAAGTTGGCTCAGGAAACTTCTCGTTATTGAAAACTCACGGTATTCTCCGTTTGACAAAAGGTTTCATTTCTATTCGTTTTCTGGTTTCTAGTAATTACGTCTCATAGTTAGACGTTTCCTTTTCTCCAAAGGGGGAAAAAACAATGAAATGTGTAATTAGTGCGACCTTTATACAAAAACACAAGTAGATATTTATGACCACGAGACCGGAACCCCGTGCGGCACCGGCTACGCACTTCCGCCTGGCTTCGCGAACCCGGAAGTACAGGCCGGAAAGACACCGCTGCGTTTTACGATAGCTTGCAAATGTAGTAGGTAACGGCATTCACAAATTATTTATTTATTTTATTTGATTAAATAAGCCGCTTGTAATTATAGGGTAACACAATTATAACGCACCTCTAATAGATCGTTATAAAGAGATTCGTTGTCCGAGTAGTTAAAATGTCAAGTTGTGTTGCTTTCCACACACAAGTAGCCTCCATCATGGAGGTGTTAGCTAACGCAGCCGTGGCAGAGATCTGCAAGCTGATGGACGACGGATACGCGCTATTACGCATGGAAATGTCCCAAAGCCAGAAGGAGAACGAGCAGCTGAGGAGGAAGTTGGAGAATCTGGAGTTGCAGGTCGCGCGAGGTTGTGGTGCGCGGCGACAAGCCCCGCGAGGTGAGCCGGGGTCCCGCGCCGTGTCCACGCGCAGCTGGAGCGTGCAGGTCACTCTGCACGATTGCACCTGCAAAGGGAAACGTGCTGAGTAAAGCTTAATTTCTGTGTCAAATTAAGTGCTGGGAAGCATCGTGTTCTGCCTTTGAATGTCAAAGAGAAAGTTTTAAAGATGAGAAACTTTTCTTCTGGTGTGTGTGAAAGAGGGATATCACACACTAACTTTTTTTTTTTTTCCAGAGAAGGGCAACTTTTTACCTGAAGAAAGTGTTTTCAGCAGTCACATGGACCTCAGTCAAGATTCTTCAATGCAGTCAGCTGTAGGAAGGGATGTGGTCAGTTTGTGTCTATCTGCTTTTTGTTTTCACTGGTGAATTTTAAAATGGTTTAAGTCTGTCTGCCATTTTAATAAATACCGTAACTGAATAAGGCATTTTATTGACATTATAGTATGAAGGAAGCACACAAGCAAGAATTTTATTGCATTATATATACATTACTAAAATTGAGAAACTTCTTTAAACGTTTAAAGGCAACTGGAGCTCATTACAATAACTTTATCAGCCAGCAGACTCTGTTGAGGTTATTCCTGAGCCTGGCCTGATTAAAGAGGAGACCTCTGAAGAAGAAGACTTTGGAAGCCACAGTCCAAAGGAGGGCATGGTGATCACTGCGGAGCGTAAGTCGATTTGATCAAAGTATTTGTGGTATGTTACCTCATGTATGCACCCTAAGAATAATGAACTCTGTTATATCAGTGTGCATGTTTAAATTGATTACTATTGAATTACTGTAAATCAGCTGCAAGCTTCCTCTCTTAAATGTTTTTTTTTTGTCTTAAGAATGCTTGGATTTGGGAGCTGATGCTGGAGAAAGGAGAGCCACTTTGGATGAAGAGACTTCGCCCGGTAAAAGCACAGAGGAGCTTGCCGATGAGCACAGGAGCAGTCACGGTGCTTGGGAGGTCAGTGGATTGGAGACTGTCCTGAAGGCAGAGCCTGAGAAGGAGAGTGTAAAGCAGAGGCCCCTGCTTACAGGAACCGAGTGCAGGGCGGAGGGTGTGAGCGGCCTGGCCTGCGAGTTCACGGTGTGTCAGAGAGCCGGGCACTTAAAGGCTTGTTATGTCCACAGAGAAATCGAGGCAGGTCATCCAGCTGATTTGTTTGTCACAGAAACTGATTTGAAAAGCCCGTCTGAGTCCGAGCTGCAGCCTGCTGCTGTTACAGAGGCCAGTGTCAGTGAGCATCGACCATGTTTAAAATCTCCTGGATGGAAATCGGGCAGTGAAGTTGAGTCTCTGCAGATTAAAGAAGAACTTCACTTGCATTTATGGGACAGAGAAACAGTGGTACATCGCAGGCAGCATAGAGATGACAGGGAGAGAATGGAGGTATGGAAGGAAAGTTGTAATATCTCACCACCAAATCCTCAAATGATATGTAAAGAGAGCCTAGTGGTCTCAAAACACGCAGTGTCAGATCGATGTATTCCTGTGAGTTCTGCTACTTCAAGAAGTGAAAACCAGTGCAAAGCTAGTTCCAGAGAGAGGCGCTTCTTATGTGCCTTTTGTGGGAAGGGTTTCAGCTGCCCCAAGAAGGTTGAGATTCACCAAAGGGTTCACACTGGCGAGAAACCGTTCAGCTGCACACAGTGCCGAAAGCGATTTGCGCAGTCAGGGAACCTGAAAAGACACCAGAGAGTTCATACAGGAGAGAAGCCATTCAGTTGCTTGCAGTGTGACAAGCGCTTCTCTCATCTGCACCAGCTGAAAATGCACCAGCGGGTCCACACTGGAGAGAGACCCTTTATTTGCATGCAGTGTGGTAAAAGATTTGGAGAGAAAAGTTACCTTAAAGTACACCAACAGAAAAACCACATGATGGTTTACAGTGTTAAATAAGAGGGGAGATTTGTTTTTCACTTATTTTGGAGAAACGAGCAACGTATTGAATTAGGAATTACATTTACTAATTTACAAGAATGTAACATTAGACTCATTTTCCTATCCTGATGCATAGAAGTGTTTCCCCTACACCAACACTTCGGACTTGCAGTGATGCATATGCTCAGTTTGCAAAGGAAAGTTTTTGGGAGCTGTGATATGATTGCAAGCTGATCCAGGTGGCTCTTACAAAAAGAGGTATTTTTCATATTTCCATTTTAATCGCATTGACTGTTGACTTGTGTTGCAGCATTAATTAACTTGCACTTCAAGTTTCATCTGATGTATCGTATCGATGCTTTTGTAATATTATCAAGTCTCTAGTAACCTTAGGTATTTTTCTGTTTTAGGAAATCTTGCTGGTATGCTTAAATGTCATAAAAGCACTAAGTCTTCACATTTTCCATGGTGGTCACTTGGTTCTTCTACAACCAAGTGATACTGATTTACAGATTTAATCTAGTTGAAAAACTCTCAGTTGAGCCAGTGTTTGAAGTAATCCCATGTAAATATGTAATCAAAGCCCATTGGTGCATGTCCTGGAAAAATAAATCCTATTAGTCTGATGTCCTTGTATTGCTAAAATAATTGTAATGTTTCAAAAATGCTGTATTTACATTTGTTGATATGTAATAAAAATGATTTTCTTGTGCCTAACTGTTGTTTGATTTTAAATGTCTCACTGGTTAGTGTTACTGCTGGTGATCATCTGCTCGCTTGATACCTGCAATCTTTTATAGTAAAACTAGGACTCCACCAGTTTCCAGAATCCTTATCATGATTCTCTAACTTTGCTGGTGTAGTTAATAATGTGCAATACAAATGCTTATCTGTTGAAAAATGTTGCAATATTTATACAATTTCTCACCAAGAAATCAGGTAATTTTCTTTTTTTTTTCTTCTGTGATGTTGCATAAATGTGTGGTTGATCCAACTTCCATACACATACTGTCACCCAAAATCAAACTAAATGGGTTTGCACACAGTGTAGCTGTGCGTTTCAGTCAATATTTTAAAAAAATAAATAAATAAAGTGTCGTCGTTCATTAAAACCCAAGTGATTCCATGGCTGTTGAATTATGTTTGATTGGGTTAATGTCATACTTATTAAGTTTTTTTCTTATTGATACTGAAGCAGTGTGCTTCCCTGATCATAACTTCCAAGTTTTTCTGTTCCAGCTGCCTCACATGGAGGAGAGAAGAGCATCATCCGCTCTTATCAAAGAGGAGAGGCTTGATGGGGCTCCTGGAGGGAGTTCTCCCCCGGAAATGCTGAGGATGGATGAAGGAAGTAGGTACAAAACTGCCAAAGACATGCCTGCACATGCATGCTTACAGCAATACCAGCAATTTGCTCATGGCAAATGCAGGAAAAACTGGCCTAAGATGTCAGAGCTGCTCTGTATAAGTGCATCACCTGTGTTTGTTTAAATTGGCAATTCCATTCCCAACCTCTTCCTCCAGGAGAACTGGATTTCACCATCAGCTGTGCTGAGAGATCGGCAGGGAAGCCATCTATAGTGCCTGGGAAGGGCCCGGCGGAGGGCAATGAGCCAGAGGGGCCAGAATGCGATGCGTGGGACCCGCGCACATGGGATGGGGCCCCACAGGCTCAGACAGAGCGGGGGAGGCTGACACAGGCGCGAGCCGTGATGCAGGGTCAACTGCTCCCTGATCACCACCTGTTCAATGTGTCTGGACATCAAAGATGCGATGATGCGGCACAGCCGACGCAAGCAGGAAGCTCGGATCAGCAGCTTGTTCCTGCCACTGAGGAGCGTGCCAGCCTGGGCCCATCCTCAAGGCCCCGCAGCTGGAGAGTCGACATGCTACTGCTGCACGCTGATCAGAGACCCCCCCACATGCAGCATGCAGCTAAAGGCGTTGCAGACGAGGCAGAGTCCAAAACCCCAAACGCCGACGAGTGTATCACTTCGGCGACAGACTGTCTCCCTCCCCACAGGGATAAGACTCATTGCAGGGTGACTACAAAAGAGAAACGCTTCTTTTGTGCATTTTGTGGGAAGGGATTCAATTTCCCAAAACAAGTTGAAATACACCAGAGAGTCCATACAGGTGAGAAACCGTTCAGCTGCACTCAGTGTCGAAAGCAATTTTCTCATTCTGGTAACCTTAAGCGCCATCAGCGAGTCCACACGGGGGAGAAGCCCTTCAGCTGCACGCAATGTGACAAGCGCTTCTCGCACCTGCACCAGCTGAAGATGCACCAGCGGGTTCACAGCGGAGAGAGACCCTTTAGCTGTACGTACTGTGGCAAACGATACGCAGAGAGAAGTTACCTAAGAATCCACCAGCAGAGGAACCATATGGCCATATTTGGTACAAGGTGAACTCCATTCACCTGCAAGCGTTAACTTAGATTGAATCTGTACCAGCAGATTAGGTCATTTTTAATGTCACCTAGTGTATTTATGTGGAAAAAAAATATATAAGGGTAAAGAACAGTTGTTGTGTTGCAATATTATAAGTATAGTAGGTGGTATACTATTATACAACTATTAACTCCACTGGGAAATGTGCTTTAGTGTACCTGTCCTTGCATTACTGTATTCCCTGGAGAGTAGATGTTACATGATAAAGAGCGGACAGGCTAATGCAAAGAGCTCTTAATGTAACAAGGAAAATACCTGGCTCAGAAAAGGTACTTACATGAAATGGTACCTTGGGAATACATTCTTCAGTTTTTACATTATTAATAAAATATAGATCATACAAAACATTTTGCTGTTGGTGGACCTGAAATACTTCAAATACAAACAAAAATCAAACCTATACCAAATATTTTTTCTAATCACAAGCTATTGATTTTACCCTCTACGTCAGGGTTATTCAACTCAAGGTCCGAGCACTGCTGGTTTTCCAGCCTTCCTTTACCTGTCAGTCAGGTGTGAAGCCTCTGACCAATCAGAATCAGTGATTATTAAACAACTACCTGGGAGAACTGAAAACACGGCCTGGATTTGGAATCGAGGTCCAGAGTTGAAGAACCCTGCTCTATGTTTTTTCTAGTGTTTCTGGAACATTTGAAAATTTAGGTAAGTACACTACACATTTGATCTGACATTTTACAAGGGTGTCAATGAAAAATAACTGATCGTTCAGTATCACCTGCAGTGGTAATATACGGGACAAACAAATTAGAGATTTTGGATTCCCAACCCAGACTAATTGAAATATGCCACCCCCTGGGGAGACCATGTAATCCATGTCTTCCCAGACACAATGAGCTAGAAGCTAGAACAGGGTTTGTAAACTAACATTTCAACTAAAAAGAGCTGGATTTCATTTAAGCACTGAGTTCTTGCTGTGTGCTGATGGTCAGTCTCCTATGACTGTGTCATTAATGTTAATGTAAAACAGTTGGATGAGTTTCAATTAAGGAAATAAACCAGTCAACGCACAAGAAGAACTGAACTATTTAGCCAAGCACAGGAACATTTCTGTTTTAAAGCGGTTTATAAAACCTGAAGAAGCTCATCGTGTCCCCCCCCCCCCCCAACATGGATTAGATGGTCATCCTACCTGCCCCCCCCTCACGACAGCCCCTGGGACAAGACTTGCATATGTGTCCTAGAAAACCCACAGAACTTGGTTCACTACTGATTAAAGACTTGCTTTTAGAAAATTGTAAATAGTTAATATGATACACAACATCAGGAAGACGGGACCAGCCACACACATTTCGGTGTGCCACTGAGGGATTATCATGTACTTAATCTCAACTGCAATGGAAAATTTCCAGGTAAAGGCAATTTTAAGTGTTTTAACGCAGGACAAGACATACAATGGCTGCAACTCTGCATCGGGAATCACGGCATGTGACCATAAAGCTTCCTTGGTTTCAGTTTTTTTCACTATTTTTGGTAGGCTAATAGTTAACTGTGGTTTAAACTGAATTCCACCCATTTTCGGGAGGGGGCCGACTCCAAAATCTACTTAGAGGGAGCTCACCGCCCACCCCCAGGCCGGCAAAGTTTACTGACATAAGGTGCCCCTTTTCGTAACAATTTACTATCACATCCCCTCCTCAGGTCGGCAAATTCTTCCGAACTCCGCACCTGCCGCTATGCAGTACAGGATCTCCGCGAACCTGGAATCTCTTCCTGGAAATATGGGCACATGGTTTAAAATTGTCATGTCCATGGGCGTAACCACACTTTTTTTTAGGGGGGGGGGTCATGTCCCCCCAAGACTGAGACAACCTCAATATAGTATACAGTAGAAAATTATACATTTTCTTCTTTTTATGAACCCTCTCAACCCTCTCGCTTGTTAAAGAAAATAGAAGTGTCACCCCTCTCAATTCTACGCTTGGTTGCGCCCAGCACGACTGTCTATGCCGTTCCATTTGCCTCGGAGGTCGGAACTCGGAACTAGGACTGTCATCTCACACGAGTTAAACGATTTCCATATAAGTCGGAAAGCCATTTAGCAAAACCAGGGAACCAACGCAAAATTTCCTGGGTGTTGTGTCCCTATCAGACGTCATACTATCGCTTAGAGCGCATGCGTAGAACAGAATTACGTAATGTTTGTAGCTAGCCCATAAAATCAGCATACCGCTACAAAAAATTTCGACGGAAGGTCAGGAATTGCACAGAATATTGGACAGAAAGTAAACAATTATGCTTTCCTGTTGTGTTACGTGTAGCTATAGTTATGACTACGTGCAAGTAGCATAATTCATACTGCTTCTCGATCCGTTAATTATTAACTGTAGTTGTAGATCTAACTAGGCCTGTGTACAAGTAGCATAATTTACAGTGTTTCTCCAACGTGAGCTGGTACATAAATTAAACCCACCGTTGAAAAAATATTCTAGCATTCTGTCAAACACATTCTTTTAGTTTTAGTTTATTGCGTTGTCTGTTTCTGTTCATTTGCTGTCAGTTCGTAATATTACGGATGACACTTGACGGGATACAAATATACAGGGTTTCCGCGGGTCATTAATAAGTCTAAATTTCAATAATCTGAATTTTAGGCCTTAAAATAACTTAAATACGACTTTCACAGGTATTAAAATTTGATCGGATTATTAAGTCAGCGTTCCAGTGGGATCCGTGGTTTCAATTATCTGTAGTTTATCGCACTCTGGAAAAAAGTTTTTAAATTACAGAACGGTCCATAAATTCATTAATAAATCGGGACGCAATTTTTATCTGAAGTAGCGTCTGTATTTGTTCATAATTTGCATTTAAGTAGTAATTGAGTTATTATTAAGTATATGTGCCCCCTCAAGTAAAATGTTACCATATTCCGAATAAATAAAAGACAACTGCTGGAACAGTGAGTACTGGAAGGAAGCAAGCTCCGTTACAAATGTGCTACAGCAGGGGTGCCCAGTCCTGCTCCTGGAGAGCTACCACCCTACAGAGCTTAGGTGCAGCCCTAATTTAACACACCTGATACAGATAATCAGGCCCTCAGTATGAGAACCATCTTAACTTCAACACAGCTGACTCTAATACTAAGGTACTACTGAAGTGCCTGATTATCTGTTACCCTCATTTAACACACCTGATTCAACTCCTTGTGCTAATTACCACACAGCTCTTGAGCTGAATCATCTTTGGTGGAAGGGGGAAAGAACTAAGCTACACAGGGCTCCGGCCCTCCAGGACTGGAGTTTGAGACCCCTTAGTTGTAATTGAATGTTTAACTTAAAATGCTACTTTTAATCAGTTATTTTGTTTCAATTTGTTGTATATCTCTCATTTTTGCAGCCATGGAAAAAAAGTGGGAGGAAATTTTCAATTACCTTTCTAAGGGGTTATACTCAGTGGGACTAGATAAAGGACAGAGGCAAACCCTCAGAAAATACTCGTCAAAATTCAGCATTCATGGTCAGTATTTAACAAAAGATAGAGATAGTAGCTTAATTATGGTAATAATGATCACATTAATATGTTAATATTTGAATTAATTTAATAGATGGGAAACTCTTTTTTGGTGGTACAAATCAACGAAGAGTAATAAAAACGAAAGAGGAGGCAATGAATCTTTTTAAAGAATTTCATGCCTCACCAATTGGGGGCCACGCTGGTGTAATAAAAACACGAACTGCCATGTGCTCAAGATTCTACTGGTATGGCATGACTACAGACGTTGCGAAATGGGTACGTAGTTGTTGAAGTATAATATTGAGCAGAGATGTACACGACTGTATATGAAACTTAACACTCATTTTTTTAAGGTGTCTGAATGTGACCAATGTCAAAGAGTTGGACCTCCGTTGACTGCAGTGAAATCAATGGACTGCATCAAGGTCATCATTGCCATTGACATGTTGTAATGCACAGTATTATATTAATCCACTGCAGTACTTGATCAGTTCAGTCCAATATCACTGTATTTTATCGATAGGTATCTGCAGTTTGGGAGCTGATTGGAATTGACCTTTCTGGTCCACTCCCAAAAACGTCCACTGGCTTTCAGTATATTTTAATGGCAACTGACTATTTTTCGAAGTGGGTGGAGGCCTTCCCTCAAAAAACAAAGTCTGCAGTGGAAGTAGCAAAGAACCTATGCGCACTTATTTACAGACTTGGATGTCCTCAGCGCATATTATCAGACCAAGGACAGGAGTTTGTAAATCAGGTGAGTTGTACTGTAAGCATTTTGTGGTGGTTCTGTGGCTCAACTTGATGCAAAATGTAATAACTGTAATGTCCTGGATTTCTTGCATTGAGATTAATGACAAACTCTGCAAACTACTGTCCATTGAGAGGAGTATAATTGCTGCCTACCATCCACAAACAAATGTGCTCGATGAGACGACTAATGATGACCTCAAACGGTAAGCCTGTAGTATGTTTAAATGTTCTTCCCAGATTTGCTATTGGGGATGGAACTGTCTGTTTGAGTTGTTTACTTGGTAACTAATCTTTTTATTGAATGATTTTTAGCCATATCTTGTGCTATTTATGTTGTTTGATATAGTTGCCCACCATCCGAGTTTATGTTGAATTTCTGTAATCAGGTTTGAGTCTTAACAAATCTCTGTAGTTGAAAGTGGAACTTTGTGACAGTGTTTTTTTTAGACATGTATATAATGTTGCTCAGGTTTTCTGTATTATTAATGCAAACATAATAAATATTATTTTTCTTAGAGCACTTAAAGAGCTGGTGAATCAGCAACAGAATCACTGGGACCTATGCCTCGATGCAACTTTGTTTTCACTGCGATCTAAAATACACACCACGACAAAATTCTCCCCATTTAAGTTAATGTATGGAAGACAGGCTAGATTTCCCTCAAAAGTGCCTGTTAAAATGCTGGTAAGTCTTTTGTTTGGCTGGCTGTTTCCATTTCTCTCATGATTTCATAAATGATATCCCATTCATTAAATCCTGGGGATTGTATTTCAGTACCTTTTATAAGCATGTATGTAACATTGTGTAATGTTGGATGCTGTATATTGCACAAATATCTTTAACAAATATTTCTAATGTAGCTGTCTATAATAAAAGTCCCTGAATATTATAGTTCCTTTTGTATAGGACAAACAAAAAGCTCAAGGCAGTACAAGAATAATGGTTAAGGAAAATTTTACTCGGTCACAACAAAGAATGATGAAGCATTTGCAAAGACTCCAAAAAAGAACAGAAATCTCGAGTTCAAAGAGGGAGGCAGATTACACTTAACAATATGTTTTCAGGTACCTTCTTGGAAGACAGCAATGTTAAAAACATTACAGGGTGACTGCTTAAAAATAAAGCACAACATCAGCAACTTGTTCTGATAATGAAATGTAAGCTATCAGAACATGAAACTGCGATTAAAAACTATAGGTATTTTATTCTGATTGTGCAAATTTCATTATTAGGACACGGTACGTGCATTTGCAGACTCCAGACCCGTTTATATAGGTTAATGCTCGGATTGGGATTGGGAAATCTGATTGTGGATCAGCATAGGAGCTTGCTGGTCCTAATATGCTTTCATTTGCAACTCTGCCTTGCGACCCTTTCAGAACTTGCTACAACCCAAATTTGTGTCGCTACCCAGGGGTTAAGAAGTCGAATAAATATAACTAACAATACAAGCATAATATCAAAATTAAAATGATTATCAAGGCCAGTCATTGATCTTCTGGTTATGAATTTCTATGATGTGTAACAGTTCATTGGAAAAATATCTTTATTATTTATAATATATGTAGTTTTCGTAAAGGCTATTTTCATTGGATGGTGAGGCTCTGCTTCCTCTGACTGCACGTCCATTTGTGCGCCTTAGCGCGTCTTTATTTGTGCATTTACGTTAACATGCAGTCAGCGTTTTCGGGTACTTATGGTAGGGTGCCGTCCGCCAGTGCAGACCTGTAGACTGGAAACTAGCACTGATGTGATGTGAGTGCGCGGCAAAAGGCGCCGGCATTTTACTTCGCTGTAGCGCCTCCGTGGGATTCTGAGGGGGTGACGCTTAGGGAAGGAGCGGCATCTCAGCAGCACCGTATCGGTGGGTACAACCAGATTCGGGCAGCCGGGCACCATGGACCGTGCGGCGCTTCACTCGCAGCTGGCCTCCATCATGGAGGTGTTGGCTAACGCGGCCGTGGCGGAGATCTGCAAGCTGGTGGACGATGGATACGCACTGCTGCGCCTCCAGGTGACCCAGGCGCAGAGGGAGAACCGGGCCCTCAAGCGGAGGATCCAGCTGCTGGAACCCGGGCCGACGAGGGAGCCGGGCTGCGCTGGCTGCTGCTCAGGAAACGCGGCAGTCAGTAAGTTTACTTCGTTAAAGGGGCCGCTTCTGTGGCGTTTAATTAATTAGTCTAAAAATCGCGCGCGTATGCTCTCGCGAGCAGGAAACCCATCCCCTTCCCGCGCTCGCGTCTGCACTGCACTCGACAGGTTGAATTTTGAGACTTTGGAGGCGGGAAAAGTGGCTGATTTCTCCAGTTCGCTGATTGGTCACTTTGAATACTGTAATTGGCTGTTTTGTTTGGAAGAAGATGATGATGATGATGATGATCACTGATCAGTAGATGAGTTTAATGCTCTGTCATTTTTCCGGTTATCAAGTTGAGTGTGTGCCCCGCAGCCGGCAGAAGCGGGGAAGAGGAGACGTAGAGGATGTTGCGCCGCTGCCATGCAGCATGAAGCAGGTTGGATGGCATTCTTTTTTTCCTCCAAAGCAGTTCAGCACAGACCACGCCCCCCAGCTGGCTGAACAGTGGCTGATCCAGACTAGCTCTAATGTATCTGGCGGAAAACTGGGATTCGGCCCTAATCTTAAGCTGTACAGCTATCCTCATCACACCCAGCGTCTCTTTCTGAAGGATGTTGTTTTTCCCATATATAAAGAGATCAAGACTAGAATTACTAATGAAACCTGAATATATTTATTTAACAAACCTTATATAATTCTGACATTGTAATGTCACTGAAGGCTAATGTCAATTTGCCTTTATTGTCTATGGTGAAGGGGGTGAGTATGATTCGGGGGGGGGGGACAATTTAAATACAAAGGTCTGTTTATTGAGGAGATGAATGAATCCAAATTAAACACTGGGGGGTTACACACACCCCTGCTTTCTATGCCCCTGCTGATCATTTCTTGTTCTTCACACTGTGAAAAGCCACATCTGTCTAAAACCCTGCTGCTAGTTCTATTTCCCACATAAACGCTACAGTTCACATCAGCACGTGCAGCGTGTCAGAGATGCATGGTGTAGTTCGTCAGGGTTGCCAGATGTGGTTTACGCTTAAGTTGGGTGCGGTGAACTGGTTTGGGGGGGAAAACAAATATGCAATCGGATGGGGCCTCGGCTGGGGCTGTTTATTCCGTATTCGTGAAAGTAACGCTGAGACTCCGTGTGAAAAAGATTCAGTCACTGCTAAGAGAGCAAGTAGGGTGAGGCTTAGTCTGTCTGATGCTCCTTATTCCTAGATTTATTTGTGTTTCTCAAACAAGTCCTCGGGGACCTCATGTGGTCCATGTTTTTGCTCCATCCCAACTATCAGGGAATTGGGAGAGAACAAAAACGTGGACCGTCCGGGGGTTCCCGAGGACTGGTTTGAAAAACACTGCTCTAGAAAAACTGTTTGAAGTGTTTGTCTGCATCCTGATTTGTAATACAATCAGCTCTCCCTGTGTTCCTCTGGTTGTCTCCCACAGTCCAACGTGTGTGTGTGTGTGTGTGTGTGTGTTTGCAGGTGAAACCCAATTCTGTATGTTCGCCAATGATCTACGTACTTACTGTTGTATGCACAAGAATTTCCCTTGATAATGTTGATCTTCATCTTAATGTCTGGCACCTGTTCCGTGCCTAGCATAGGTCCATGCCCTGTCCTGAACAAGCACTTGGAGTTTGGATCGAAGGTTATATGTAACTTTAAACATGGGGAGAGTTATGGGGTCGATTTGGTCAGAGGTCTGACGAGTATTCCTTATTTCAGTCAGCCGACATGGAGGAGGACGCAGGACCTGAATCGCTGCTCATCAAGGAGGAGAGACTTGAGGAGGATCTGGAGCGAGCCAGTCTGCATGGAGATCTGGACTTGAAGACAGAAAGTAACGATGGATACGCGCTGGGAATTAACCCTCTGGGGACAAGGGGTATGGAACACGCTTTCACTGACTGGGGTATAATCACACATTTCTTTAAGTATCATACACTTAATTAATGGCAAATTATTTCTAATATATTTGTTTTGTCATTACACTCAATTTTAATGTATATTGTAAATATGTCAGATTTATGTTAAGTTTGTAACTCATGTCACTATTTCTGGTCTCCTTCCATTGAGCATGAGCCATTGACACCTGGTCATGTCCCCCCCCCCCCTTTTATGGCGCTGATGGGGATGTATCTGGATCACGTTTCACCGTTGCGTTGTTCATCAAATTACCATGCGAATGTGATTTGAATACGCGTGAATGCGGCTATTTAGAATGTGAATAGCGATCTTCAAGGTGAGGGCGATACTACACAACCCCGATGAGGGTAAAACAAACAAAGGTGACATTCTTTACTTTTTTGCTGATTTTAACCTAATTTTAAAAACTTTAATACTTCCGGCAATGGACGTTTTGAAAAGACAGATTACGGATTTAGTCAGCATTTTTTTTCATGATTCTACAAAAAGATTTCAGCGAAATATAAACTGAAATAGACCTGAAAAATACACTGCATGGCCGACGATGCACTCCACTCCTGAGAGTTAATGGAAAGTTTGATTTGGTTAAGTAGGCATGAAACAATATAATGTTGAATATATCTGTAAGAGGCAGTAATGTGGCTATTCTACTTCATTAATGGTGCACAAAAGCATTGCTGTGTTGTCTCTAACTGCCCTAATGTTGTGGTTTCTTAACTGTTAACAATTTGCCACCAGTGTGAAGGTTGGACCTGCAGGGATTATATGCAGTGCTATAATAATTTGGCTCTTGCATCATCTGCAGAGGTCACAGTGGGGGCAGCTGTTCGCAACCTGGACCCGGTCATAAACACGGCTTCTCCAAAGGCTTCGAAAGGCCACGAGGAGTTTACTGAGCACCATGGGAGCCACCGCTGTCTTTCGGAGGTCAGTGGATTGGAAACGGTCCTTAAGGCAGAGCCAGAGAGAGCCAGTGGGAGAAAAGTGCTCCAGCATTCAGCCTCTGAACAGAGCACAGGAAGACTGGCCAGTCTCTACTGTGATTACACTGCATACAGCAGACGTGGCCACCTGAGGACGTTCTTTGCACATGGGGTCGATGAGACAGATGCAGATGATCCTTCGTGCTCTTATGCCACAGAAATGGACTCTGAGGGCTTGTCGTTTCACTCAGAGCTGCAGCATATTTCAGCAGCAGAAGACGCAGGTGACAGTGTCTCTGTCGGCTCTGCGGACATGAAGCCAGAGCTTGTGATGGTAGACTCACTGCCCGAGGACACGAAGGCCGACGTGTGCTCAGCATGGGACGGTGACGCGCTCCCTGTGGCAGCGGCATTCGCAGCGCGTAGTCATGACAAAGGAGAGGGACATGGGGACAGGAAGGAGAGAGAGAGGGTGTTCAACGTTTGTCTCCCACAGGTCCCAATGACTTCTGTTGCTCCTGTCCCCCTGCCACCTAACCAGTCACGTCCCACTGCCCCTCTTCCATATTCCGGCCCCCTGCATCAGTACCACTGGCCTGCAAGCACTGCAGGACAGGCAATGGATAAAGGGAGATCTGTAGCTCCATACACAGACGCTCCACATGCAGCATGCTCAAGGATATCTGTACCAAGGCAAATTATACATCAGCCTGCAGTTTCTGCCCCTCATCCAGTTTCTCTTACAACTCCCACTCCTGTCCAAAGCTCCATCTTCATGGTGGTAACACCTCAAATCCCTGCTGCTGTCCCTATTGCTCCTGTAGGCCCTACTGCACCTGCCAAGAGAGCCTACAGACGAACAGTTGGGAGTAATCGGTGTAGTAAGTGCAATGAGCCTCGGCACAAAGACAATGGTCACAGTCAATATTACGGATACATATACTGTCCTCATAATGCCGACATGTCACTTCAGCAGTGGAAGGAGGACATGCGTAGGAAGAGGGCTGAGAGAAAAAAGTTTGTCATTTAGTCATTAATTTTTCATGTAAAAAGTGTTCAATTTATTACGTGTTTGTGTGTTTGAGTCTGTGTGTAAATGTTTTTGTAGTGGATGTGTGAAGCTTGCGGTGGTTTAAACTGAGTGGGTGAGAATTATTAATATTGTATGTGTTTATAATTTTTCAAAAATAAAGTTTAATATCATGTCCGTCATCTCACTTGGCTTATTTTAATCAAGCTATAAATGTATAACATGCAAAATATTGCTCAATATTGTTATTTTTGCAACCAGTTATACAACATTATATCCATGTAAAGTGCTTTGGGATGACTTGTGAAAGTCGCTATATTTAAAAATAAATTAAATTATAAATTACTCTTTTGGAAATGCAAAAGTTATCAGAGTAAACAGCATTATATTCAAGAGAATTATGGTATTTCAACTGTATTTAAATAAGTGGTCGTTTTAAAATCTGATTGGATCATTGCTTTAATTCAGTAATTTCATAATATGCTATACATATTATATCAATATTTTACTCTGATTTTAGTTGTCCATGTGATAATATAATTTTCGTAAAATCAAAAAAAAAAAACAGTCCCAGTGACACTATTAAAATGTCTAATTCATTACACTATAAAAGGTACAGGTATCTCTTTTAGCAAAATTTGAGGTTTAGTTCAAAATGTTCCAAGCGGGACCTTCGGATCCCTGCTTCCCCCGTCAAAAACAAGCAAAGCGTAATTTTTCTGTTTCACGAAAAATGGCACCATGTTGTAAGCAATGAACCAACAACGCTTTCTCATTTCTTTTTCTCATTCCCCAATCTTTCCTTCATTGTTTTCTTCCCATTATTTCCGCCTTCTTCCCTCCTTTAAACAGACTATTGTTATCCCACCTGTTATGGAAAAACTGAACTGTTCGGATATCATCTGGCCGGAATACGCCTGCAAAAGCTTTCCGGCAGTGTAGACCACAAAGCGTGGGGTCTTTATTCGGGTATTTACGTTACAGTCAGAGTTTTCGGGTATTTATGGTAGGGTGCCGTCCACCAGCGCCGCCCTGCAGACCGGAAACTAGCGCTGATGTGATGAGAGCGCGCGACAAAAGGCGCCGGCATTTTAATCCGCTGTAGCGCCTCCGTGGGACTCTGAGGGGGTGACGCTTAGGGAAGGAGCGGCATCTCAGCAGCACCGTATCGGTGGGTACAACCAGATTCGGGCAGCCGGGCACCATGGACCGTGCGGCGCTTCACTCGCAGCTGGCCTCCGTCATGGAGGTGTTGGCTAACGCGGCCGTGGCGGAGATCTGCAAGCTGGTGGACGATGGATACGCGCTACTGCGCCTCCAGGTGACCCAGGCGCAGAGGGAGAACCGGGCCCTCAAGCGGAGGATCCAGCTGCTGGAACCCGGGCCGGCGAGGGAGCCGGGCTCCGCTGGCAGCTGTTCAGGAGACGCGGCAGTCGGTAAGTTTGCTTCGCTAAAGGGGGCGCTTCCTGGGTGAGCTCCGGTCCGCAGCGGCCCGGTTGACAAACCGTTTTTCCGGTTATCAAGTTCAGCTTGTGCCTTTCCACCCAGAGAGCCGCGAAGGGCGGCCCTTCGGCCGGCAGAAGCGGGGAAGAGGAGACTCCGAGGACGGGGGCCTGCCGCCGTGCAACATGGAGCAGGTCGGATGGGGCCTCGGCTGGGGCTGTTTATTCCGTCTTAGTGAAAGTAACGGTGTGACTCCGTGTGAAAAAGATTCAGTCACTGCTAAGAGAGCAAGTAGGGTGAGGCTTAGTCTGTCTGATGCTCCTTATTCCTAGATTTATTTGTGTTTCTCAACCAAGTCCTTGGGGACCTCAAGTGGTCCATGTTTTTGCTCCATCCCAACTCTCAGGGAATTGGGAGAGAACAAAAACGTGGACCGTCCAGGAGTCCCCAAGGACTGGTTTGAAAAACGCTGCTCTAGAGGAACTGTTGGAAATGTTTGTATTACAAAGCAGGATGCAGACAAAGAGCTTTGTCTCCTCCCACCGCAGGACTTAGAATCCCACCTCTGCCCTGTGGGGCCCTGTGGCTGTGTGCAGTTTGCACACTCTCTCTGTGTTCCTCTGGTTTTGTCCCACAGTCCAAATACATGCAGCTGGCTGAACGTGTGTGTGTGTGTAATTGTTTGCGGGTGAAACTCAATTCTGTATGTTCGCCAATGATCTATGTACTTACTGTTGTATGCACAAGAATTTCCCTTGATAATGTTGATCTTCATCTTAATGTCTGGCACCTGTTCCGTGCCTAGCATAGGTCCATGCCCTGTCCTGAACAAGCACTTGGAGTTTGGATCGAAGGTTATATGTAACTTTAAACATGGGGAGAGTTATGGGGTCGATTTGGTCAGAGGTCTGACGAGTACTCCTTATTTCAGTCAGCCGACATGGAGGAGGATGCAGGACCTGAATCGCTGCTCATCAAGGAGGAGAGACTTGAGGAGGATCTGGAGCGAGCCAGTCTGCATGGAGATCTGGACCTGAGAGCAGAAAGTAAGGGTGCGCTGGGAATTAATGGAGAGATTGATTTGGTTAAGGAGGCATGAAACAATATAATGTTGAATACATCTGTAAGATGTGCACAGAAGCATTGGGGCTTTGTCTCTAACTGCCCTAATGTTTTGGTTTCTTAACTAACAATTTGCCGCCAGTGTGAAGGTTGGACCTGCAGGGATTATCTGCAGTGCTATAATAATTTGGCTCTTGCATCATCTGCAGAGGTCACAGTGGGGGCGGCTGTTCGCAACCTGGACCCGGTCATAAACACGGCTTCTCCAAAGGCTTCGAAAGGCCACGAGGAGTTTACTGAGCACCATGGGAGCCACCGCTGTCTTTCGGAGGTCAGTGGATTGGAAACTGTCCTTAAAGCAGAGCCAGAGAGAGCCAGTGGGAGAAAAGTGCTCCAGCATTCAGCCTCTGAACAGAGCACAGGAAGACTGGCCAGTCTCTACTGTGATTACACTGCATACAGCAGACGTGGCCACCTGAGGACGTTCTTTGCACATGGGGTCGATGAGACAGATGCAGATGATCCTTCGTGCTCTTATGCCACAGAAATGGACTCTGAGGGCTTGTCGTTTCACTCAGAGCTGCAGCATATTTCAGCAGCAGAAGACGCGGGTGACAGTGTCTCTGTCGGCTCTGCGGACATGAAGCCAGAGCTTGTGATGGTAGACTCAGTGCCCGAGGACGCGGAGGCCGACGTGTGCTCAGCATGGGATGGTGACGCGCTCCCTGCAGCAGCGGTGTACGCAGCACGTAGTCATGACAAAGGAGAGGGACGCGGGGACAGGAAGCAGAGAGAGAGTGTGTTCGACACGTGTCCACCACGGGTCCCAATGACTGTGAGCGAGAGCGTGGGAGAGTCCAGATCAGATGCCATAGATATGAATGGATTCCTTCCCTGTGAGGCCAGTCTAATCACACCCAAAGACATTAAAACCCAAAGCAGGATGGGTGCAAGAGAGAAGCTGTTTGTTTGCACAATTTGTGGAAAAGCTTTTAATCGGCCAAAAAAGGTGGAGATCCACCTGAGAGTTCACACTGGGGAGAAGCCATTTAGATGCACACTTTGTGGGAAATGGTTTGCCGAGTCGGGTAACCTGAAAAAACATCAGAGGGTTCACACAGGAGAGAAGCCGTTTAGCTGTGCACACTGTGGGAGAAGGTTTGCATGGATACGTAATCTCAAAACACACCAGCAAAGGAACCACATGTAGTCAAAGTCTGCTTTATTAGATAAATATACAGTACCGGTCAAAAGTTTGGACACATCAGGCTGCCTACAAAGGAGAGTGATAAGGTTGCATCACATGACCTGGCTCCCTGACCTGTACCTAGTATAGATGGTTGTTGAGGAGTTTGACCAGATAGTGGAGGAAATGCAGCCAATGAGTGCTCAGCAAATATGTGAGACCTCCTTCAGGACAGCTGGAAAAGCATCCCAGGAGGCCGCCTCATGGAACTGGCGTAGAGGAGGCTGGAGGGTCAGGCAGTCCCTGGGGCAATTGAGCTTAAGGGCTTTTCTTAGGGCGCAATGGTGGCATCACTCTGTGGACCAAGGGATTTGAACCAGCAACCTGGTTCAATTGTGATTCAATTGTTTTTTTTTTTTTTGTTTTTTTTTTTTTGGTCACTGCATAATTCCATATATTATAGTTTTGATGTCTATACTTGCTGTATAGTGTAGGGAATAGTCTGAAAACACCTTTCTATGGGTTGGGTGTCCAAACTTTTGCACCAAATCTGTATCATGATTTAATATCAGAAGGAGTCATGCCAAATCACCTTTGGCTTAAATGGATATGGATGTCTATGGTCATATACATTTTGTCACATTCATTTTTTTGTGACCTTAACTATTACAGGCCATTTTATAATTAAATGCAGTTTTATTGTACATAAGTTGATGGCAAGGATCTCTGCCATGGACCTGTTCTCAAAACATCTTAATCTTCAGCCTTTATGTACATGTTGCTGTTTGTGCACTGTAATTGAAGTTTGTTGAATTTTAATAAAAAAAGAATGCCTTGTGACAGATTGAATTGTTTAATTGTGACAAGCTTCTTTGGTCCATCTTCACAGATTGTACTCTTTCTTGTACCAGCTCAGGAATAGTAAAGGAAGGTCATACATTTCTATGTCAAATTCTCCTTAAGGCCTATGGTTGTATTCTGAGAATATTGGTTTGGTAATTTAAAAATTTATAAAAATTCTCTTGAATGAAGATGGTTTCCCATGATCATGGAAATTTAAGATTTAAATATGCTCTACTTCTTAAATCATTTGTCTGAAGTGTTAAAAATGTCGATTTTTGACTCAACTTTTAGCAGGAATTGCTAGCAGAATCTTCAAAACTATTTCATTTTCAGTGTTTTTAATCTTTTATTTGTGTGTTTTATATTTAATTTTTTATTGCACTGATCTACTTAATAGCATTCTTTATAAAGCCTGTATTGGAAAAACAAGCAATGATTGCAATCAAAGGTGTAAGCAGTTGTTTTTTTTAAATGTCCCACAATACTTATAGAAAGGGTTATGGAAATGTTGATGGTTTCAAGTTTTCAAGCTCTTCAGTGTTTTGGGTCATGTAAACTGTCAGTTCCGCAAGTAACAGAAGATCTCCACATCCTAAAACGCAAGTGTCCATGTAATGACTCTGAGATCCATCAAACATTTTAATGCCATCGTCATGATTCATTGATCATTCATTTGCAGTCAGATTATCATCTACCACATTTTGGTAACAAGGCTGTTTATGGTGCTTGTAATGTATTGAGACATGTGAAAGACTGGGAAATTAACATGTTTCCTTTTTCCATCAACAGTCAGAAGACATGAAAATGACAGGCTCTGAAGCACTACTCGTCAAAGAAGAGAGACTTCATCGTTATATGAGAGGTACTTGTCCATTTTGGAGGGCAAATGGTCAAAAATGAAAGTAAGCCTCAGATTAGAATCATTAAATCCCAGATTAGGATCAGTAAATCTCATGTTAGGTCATATTGGGTATTTGTAGGAAAAACTCCAGTACCAGTGTATTGATGCATGCACAAATTTGCCTTTATTTCAGAGACTTTCTGTTAAAATCTCTAGATGCAAGAGCAGCCTCACATCTACAGGGTTGTTGGTTTAGTTACCAATCTCGTTTATATAGGTTTCTTCCATTGTCCTGCTCAGGCAAAAAAATGCACCATAAACTTACAACTGTGTGTACATTGCCCATAGTATGTAAGTGTGTCCCCTACAATAATCTGACATCAAGTGTAAATATGATCGGCAATGAAAGATGTCAGTTGATCAGAGGGCACACACACAGCTTGGGGCAGGATTCAAACCCACAACCTCTGTGAGTTGTGCCCACTATGTTGGCATACTATTTAATAGCAGAGGATGTGTGATGTTCTATACACAAGGTATTGAGTGATGTGCAGCTAATGGTTACCTGATTAGTTTATTACAAAGTGTTTACTTCTAACCCTTCCCCTAGGACTTGAGGCAGAAGGTGTGAATTGTGGCAAGAGAACATCCGGTGAAGATGCATGTGTGCTAGCAGAGGGTGCTGAACCGCCTGAGGATGAACAAAGAACAATATATGACTGTCTAGAAATGAGACTGAAACAAGAAGAGAAGTCACTGTCGTTCACTGGAAGAGGGGGCACTGAAACTTTACAAATGGCCATACCAGGCCCACTCCATGAATACATCATCAGAAAAAAGCAAATATGTACTTTGTGTGGAAAAGGTTTCCAAAGTCCAAAAAATCTTGAAAGGCACTTCAGAATTCACACGGGAGAGAAGCCATTTAGTTGCACAATATGTGGGAAGCGGTTCTCCCAGTGTAGTAATATGAAGAGACACATGAATACGCACACAGGCGCGAGACCATTTGGTTGTACGATTTGTGGAGCGAGATTTTCCTATGGAAGTAACCTTAATTATCACCGGAGACAAGTGCACAATCTGAAATGAGGACTTTCTTCTGAGAACCGTGTGCATTGCAGTTTATATGGAGGTGTCTGTGTCCTCGTGTTATATCCTGCAGACTAAGTGCTGGGTTTGTGTTGCTTTGTTTTCCGTAATTGTACGTTACCCTAGTGGACTGAGGGTTGTCTCCAGCTGCGTCTGACATTTGCATGTTCCCTCCTGTTTGTCCTGCTTTCACACTCGGTGTTGCCGTCATAAATGACTGTGAAAATGCCGCCCAATTGTGGTGTTTATTTGACCTTTGCTCAGAGGTTCTTGTTTCAGTGAGAACTTGGTATGTTCACCAGCAGTTTACAATCTGCACTTTAATTTACACATGGTGATTTTTGTGTTACATGTTTACATGTATTGCAAAATTCCCTTGCTACTGTGTACATGACTGACTAAAACTCAGTAGATCTGTTTTACAATGATGAAATTAGTTCAAGATATCATTGTTATGCAGTCATGGTACAGGAAAACCTTTAAATGAAAAGTTTTTGGCCTACAGTGTGTTTTCAGTGTGTGTCTCACACAAATACTAAGAAAAGTTGTTTTAATATACTGCCGTGAAATGTTTTGCAGATGTTCTCGCTAATTTTTTACGACAGATAAAAATGTATTTCGTTCATAAACAACATTGAGTAAGGAGGGAAAAGCAAACTCTTTCCCTGACCGGGAATCGAACCCGGGCCGCGGCGGTGAGAGCGCCGAATCCTAACCACTAGACCACCAGGGAATTGGTCTAAGGGGGTTGTCATTACGTAATTAACCATGCATTCGTGGACTAAAAGTTTTTAGCTAATTATTATTTGGTTGTATACGGTTTTGATGTTACATGAAAAGTAATTCAATCTTCGTTCGTGAAGCGGGGATGTCGACGATAACGTTTGCCAAGTCTGCGGGGAGGTTTTCTATTATCGCGTTATGTGGAAGAACAGAAAAACAGAAAGAAGAACAATTGTTTTCGAGTACATAGTATGTATTTCCAGTTTTACTGAAAAGCGCATTGTGCATACAGTGTGTTTTTTTTGGCAGAAAATGAACCGGGCAAATATTTAGTGACTAAAACTGAATCGCCCAACGTGGGGCTCGAACCCACGACCCTGAGATTAAGAGTCTCATGCTCTACCGACTGAGCTAGCCGGGCTAGTTATTTTAACGGTTGTATATCTGGTTGTATTATAATAATAAACATCAATATTTTGCAAATGATAAGTTTATAGTTTGATTAAAATAAGCCAAACAAGATAACGGACATAGAATTAACATTTATATTTGAAAAATTATGAAAGCACGCACAATATTAATAAACAGTTAATTTCACCCTCTCCACTAAAACCAATTCAGTCTTCACACATACACTACAAAAACATTTACAGACACACACAACCACATGAAATAAATTAAAAATTATTTACATGGAAAAATTTATGACTACATAACATAATGACTACATTAATAACTTTTTTCTCTCCTCGCAAGCTTGTCCTCCATCCACTGCTGAAGTGCCATGCCGGCATTATTTTTTTGCAAATAAATTAAGCTATCTTGCCTTGAATTTGGTAGTAAATTCACACGGAACCATGTGACCCCAGGGGAGCTGTAAACCGATCGTCCGCTCCTTCCGTGTCCCCAACAAAAAAGTTATGTTGTATGTTTGCCCTAGATCTGACAAAGTGTCTTGCCAGCCTCCTCTGACTCTTGTGCTCCTTCATGAGCTTCCATGCACTGGTGTGACCTCCTCATCCTCTGGCCCCTTGGCCCCCTTCACTCCTTCATCAGCTTTCATGCCCCGGTGTGACCTCCTCATCCTCCGGCCCCTTCACTCCATCAGCTTCCATGCCCCGGTGTGACCTCCTCATCCTCCGGCCCTTCACTCCTTCATCAGCTTCCATGCCCCGGTGTGACCTCCTCATCCTCCGGCCCCTTCACTCCATCAGCTTCCATGCCCCGGTGTGACCTCCTCATCCTCCGGCCCCTTCACTCCATCAGCTTCCATGCCCCGGTGTGACCTCCTCATCCTCCGGCCCCTTCACTCCATCAGCTTCCATGCCCCGGTGTGACCTCCTCATCCTCCGGCCCCTTCACTCCATCAGCTTCCATGCCCCGGTGTGACCTCCTCATCCTTTGCCTCAATGTGCAAGGCAGGCAGTTCACCAGAAAAAGAAAAGCTGACAGAACAAACAGCAAGAGGACCACAGCAACTCCCATCTCAGACTCACTCTCTCCCATTCCTGCCCCAGAGGAAGAGTAAACGCCACTCTGCTCATGGTTTGCAGGTAAAACTTCTTGCTCCCTCTCAATTTTCAAGCTACCATTATAGCCATTATAATGCTGTGAAGAGTTGTCTCCCAAAGCATTAGAAAAGTCCTTGTCAAATTCCAAAAGCACTTCAGATATTCCCACCATGGTTGAATCCGGGTCCTCACTCTCCATTGGTCGGAATCTGGAGTCCAAAGTCACCCTAAGCCAAGCGGAGCCCCCAGCCAAGCTTCTCATTGCAGTACCTTCCCTTAGGTCCAGCATCTGCCTCTCAGTTGCAGTGGATGTTGGCTGACAAGTCGAAACTAGGAGCTCTGCCTTTAAGAGTGGGCCTTCGCCGTTGCCCCGAGCTACAACCCGATGGGATTGAGCCGCTATCAATGTGACCACAGATTCAGAGAGAGCGGACAGGCGCAGGGAGGAGGGCGCGTCGGCAAAGGCGGCGAGCGGTGCAGCAGTGCGGTCGCTGAAGTGAAGCCAAACACTGAGCGAAGCTTCCTGAGGGAGCAAAGAAGGGCAGTTTGCGGAATGAGAGGAAATGAGGTGAAAACCAATTCAGCTTTAGTCCAAAATTATTCATTTATAGCTTTGTGACGCTGGGATGAAATTGGTGATGTATACTATGCGGCGCACCTGGCCATGGCGGTACAGTGTACTGTGTGCTCTCACCACTGCGCTGACTATGGAGGCATGGCCAGGGTTCTCATACACAGACAGGCCAAGCCCCCCCACCACCTGCACAGAAAGGTCCCCAGGGATCACGCTGTCGTCCGTCACAGTGACATCACAGCTCGCCAGCACACCATCCCACTGGCGTGAAATGACCTTCAGTCAGGAAACCATTTGAAGGTCAAGCAGTGAATGATACCAGCATTATCAAAGCCTTAATGCAGGAAAACGAAGGTCTGGGTCGTGACTGTCCTGCCTCTGACTACAGCACCATCATGGCAGAGAAAGAGAGAGGCCATTATGTGAGTAATGAAGCAATGGTCACTATTTGGGACTTTCAGATCATGTGACAAGGCAGATGTCATGCTGTGCAACTGGATGCATCCACACTATATTGCCAAAAGTATTGGGACACCTGGCTTTACACGCACATGAACTTTAATGACATCCCATTCTTAATTCATAGGCTTTAATATGGAGTTGGTCCACCCTTTGCAGCAATAACAGCTTCAACTCTTCTGGGAAGACTGTCCACAAGGTTTAGGAGCGTGTTTATTTGAATTTTTCACCATTTTTCCAGGTGAGCATTTGTGAGTTCAGGCGCTGATGTTTAATATTTAATATTTGGTATATTTCATTAAATGGATGAGTATGACAAGCTTTTACAATGTATTTATAATATTAAAATATAATCTACTTTTATGCTCTTTATAATAATTTGATATTTTACAACACTTAACCTGCAGTGATGTGACTCCAGGCTGTAGACCAATCAGATTATGCTGTAGATCAAGGCAAGCCACCTGTGGATCTCGCACTTTCAGCCAGTCACCAACCAGTTCAGTCACGTCCATAAACCAGTCTGGCGACCCCAGCATGTAGGTCAGATGACCTGTGTTAACCACAGCCTTGGCAGCAAACTGAGCCAAAACCTGGACTGTAGACCTCTGGTAGATGGGAGCGCACCTATGCAGAAAAACAATGTGGATTTATTACAGCATATTACAGACAGTGTGCATGCACTGCATGTTACATTACTGTATAAAATAGACAGTCTGGGTGCACTGCATGTTACATTACAGCACATAGCAGACAGTGTGCATGCACTGCATGTTACATTACTGTATAAAATAGACAGTCTGGGTGCACTGCATGTTACATTACAGCACATAGCAGACAGTGTGGATGCACTGCGTGTTACATTACTGTATACACCAGACTGTGGATGCACTGCATTGCATTACAGCATATTACAAACAGTGTTGAGGCACTGCATGTTACTGCATGTAGCAGACAGTTTGGATGCACTGTGTGTTACATTACAGCATATAACAGACAGTATAAATGCACTGCATGTCACATTACTTCATACAGCAGACAGTGTGGACTCACTACATGTTACATTACTACATACAGCAGACCATGGACAGCAGGAGGACAATCACCCCATGGCAGTATAGGAACTCCACCCCTCGATGGCACTGAGTACTGGGTCCGACAGTGAAATGAGGAGTGGAATAACAGGAGCCCACACTGTCAGACAGAGGGCCCCAGTCAAAGTGCCCAGGAAGAACTTGACCTCCACACAAACGTTTCCCACTCCTGATTCACTTCCATCAACAAAGATGGCTGAACAGTTAGCTGACACCTACCGAGTGGAGAGTGCATGTTTAGGGTTAATGGAACAAGTTTTGTAAAAACAAGGCGAGCAAGACCTGAAAAATTATATTGTAGTTGAATCAGAATAATTACTGCTTTAGGGTCTACTGAGCTACAACCTACCAATCCAGTGGTTTTTCTGTTTTCTTTCAAGCTTCCTAAATATATATTTTGCACAACTGCACACTTGCCTTAACAATGTTGTCATTAGTGGAATGACATGTTACAGCAGCGGTGATATCAGACGCATCTCCATCTCTTGACACGGCCAGGACAGTGATAGGAAGTGAGACGGGTTGGCTGCTCAGAATTGCAGTGTTAATGATTGTGCGGCTCTGCAAAACAGGTGCAAACAAAACTACTAAGAATTAAGACGAGTTTTCATTTTTGACAGATTACCAGACAAAATGCCTAAATTACATTAACTTAGTAGATACTTTTATTCAAAGCAATATACGTTTTGAAAAAACAGGGTCAGCCACTCCCTGGAGCAAATAGGGCCTTTATTAAGGACCCACAATGACATCTCAATCTACCAACCCCAGGATTTGTACCAGCGACCTTCTGATCACAAGCACAGCATCCCAATCTGCTAAGCTACCCACTGCATCAGAGATAACTGTCAAGGTATACCTGGTGCAATTAAGACACACCAGAACATGATGCCAAGTAACATCAACATGCCCAAAAATCTTGTTCTGATGCGTATTAATACAAGAAAAAAAAATTAAGCCTATTACCTTAGATATTGGAGCAATACCTACAATTTCCCAGTCACTGAAGAAGAATGTGCTCACCACTGCCCTATGTGGTGACAAGGGGTAACTGCGGCCAGAGTACTCCACCCACCAGTGAGCAGTGACTGACATGACAACACCAAAGTGCTTGCGCAAGCCCTCCACAGAAAGACAGGCCACTTGTTGATGAACTGTAGGACTGCAAAAGCCAGATTTGACAGAATGACTTATTACACTATAAACCATATAACTCATACACTATTTATTAGCAACCGTGTAAGTCAAATGCCTTTTGTGGCAACACAAACTCTGTTGTTTGAGTCACATGTTTTTTGACACACCTGTAACTGCCTCTGCGTCTGTTCAGTTTATGACAAATTATTGAGACAGTGTCATGTGAGGGAGCTGCATTCATCTCCAGAGTAATAGCCCAAAGGTCAGAAGTCAGAGCCTGTTGTGCCCTCAGAGATAAAAGCCCTTTCTTCACTTTCATCCTGACAAAAGGTCAAAGTGCAGTATGAAGCAGATTCGAAGGCATATCTAAGCATATTTAAGAAATGTTACATAGTACACTTACTGTACCTTATAATCACTAAATCTCCAGTGAAATTTGACATCAGGCTAATGGAAACTTGGACTTGCTGACTGCCATGTACCGGGCCTTTCTGGTAGCCAATCAGAACATTGGGATCCAGCCTTAGCTCCTCCTCTGCTCCATTTGAGCATCTTAAGTGCTCTCTTGTCAGGTTCCTCACCCAGGCCTTGCCTCCCACGGCCAGTGCGCCAAGGTAATACAGCCTTTTCTGAGACGGCTCCCATTTCTCCTTCAAGCATGCAGGGCTCTGCTTAAAGTCTGAAACTGACCCAGGGGAGGAGCAGTACAGCTGAATGTGAGGTACAGTGCGGCTGGCGTGCTCCCGGAGCCGTTTACCGCGGTATCTTTGTCTGTGCAGTTGCTTTGATTTGTGGGACTGTCTCGGGTATGATGAAGCACTCTGACCCATTTCAATCCAGCCCTGTGGCAGCTTCAGGGTCACCATGCAAAATCCCCCCAGAGGCTGTTGAATAAAGAGAAGTTTATTCAAACAACACTGAGCTTTTTTAGCAGGCCAAGCAAAGCCTCATCTACAGAGGCCCAGGCCCTACCTGAGTTAAACATGTGGCTCTTTGTTCCTCTGTCTCTTTAAAAGCATGAAGTGTGACACAGTGCCCCCTACTGGCCTGTCCTTGCCAGTGAAAAAGTGCCCGCACCTTGAAGGTCACTCCCTTTTCACCATCCCAGTCTCTCTCCACAGTGTTAGAAAGAAGCGAGGCAGAGAAAGGTGGCATATCAGGAGAAGGTGAGGGACTGGAAATGAGCTGAGGGACAGAGAGCAAGACATGAGGCCAAAGGACCATGATCGACTGAATGCTACTAGACATTAACACTGTACTGATAAAGGGTTAATACAGTACAACACTGGTACAGTGACTGAACACTACTGAACATTAACATTGTACTGAGACTGTTATAGTCATGATCGAGCAATCCCGCTAGCAGTCAAAGCTAGGCTAGCAATATTAGCTGAAGGTGGATAATAACCTTCTGTAGTGTTCAAAATTGCTGTTGATTAATAGCACCCCCCCCCCCCCCCGCAAAAAAAAAAAAAGTGAACTGAACCATGGCTCAAAAATTGAAGTCTGAAACAGACCATGGATTTAAACAGCCGCATTTAAAGAATGGACAAAATTAGATGCTGTAACAGGGGTGCTTTTCCATTAGCAACTACCAAGGTCCACTGCTCCCAGTAAAATTTGCTGGGGGTTGGTTCCTTGAGCCGGATCGAGTGCGTGGTCCGGATTAAATTGTGTTTCAGTTCGAATGCAGACCAGAGTCTACCACGTGAACTCCCCCCCCCCACCCTGTGTTATACTTTTACATCAAAAATAAAATTTCTGCATGGAGCAAATTCTTCACATTATTTTGACAATACATACAACTCTGCATATTACTTCAGCACCGGTGAGTGACTAAGATGTACATTTACCTTTGTGACAGAGTAAGAACCATATGAAGCCTGGACCTTAACTTGGGCAGGGGCTTCCGCAGGCGGAGCCAGGAGAAATGACTGGCTGAAGGTGAAGGGACTCGAGTTGGAGAAGATCACTCCCAGGTTAGCCTGTGAGAGAGGGAGAGCTCGCCAAGGAGGGAGGATGCGTATCTGGGCGGGCAGGAAAGGGGGCGGCAGAGCTTGGGCAAAGGCTGTGTTTGGGTTGGGGGGGGGGGGCAGGCGTACAACCCCAGGGGCCAGAAAAATTAGGGAAATCATTTGTGACAATGACACAGGTATTGCTGAACAACTAAGTTATCATCTACATTTAAGTGCTACTTGAAAATAAGATGAAATATTATGTTTAAATGTCATCATGTTTGATGTGCAAGTGCTAAATATATAAACCAATGTAGAAAAGCACCTTCTGGATGCTTGATGCTCTTCTGAACTGCACACTCACCGGCTGAGAGGAAAGACAGGACTGTCATTATCTTCACCGCTTTTCCAGTCCGGCTCATCGCGCCTTTAATGTGCTTTGATGCTGTCATGTGGTCAAAGAACAGGACGTTTGAACTGGTCCTCAAATGGTATTGCAGCGTTTAGCTTCAGATTGGTGTTAAGGGCGAAAGCATACTGGTGACAAGCTGATGTACTTTTGACCAAAAGGTGTCCTACGGAGAACAGGTTCCCAACTCTCAATCCTTGAACTGGTACTGGTCTGTGGCCAGTATCCACCAAGCTGTGGGATGCTGTGGATTTTGCAGAGGGGCGAGTTAATTTACAAAAAAATAAACTGTACTTATTTTTTTTACAATCCCTCACATTTGCATAATAATAATAATAATAATAAATGACAGGCACTTTGAAGGCAAAAGACATCATTATATCTTTGATCACGTTCACTTAAATTGCATTAATCTTGATACCCCAACGGGAGAATAATATGATTTTAAAAGAATTTAATTTCTATATTGAACACACAGCTATGAAATCGTTTTGATGGTATTGTGGCATGACTGTACAGGCCATTAATCGCAATTTAGAAATGTAATCGTTTGACCGCCCTATTAACAATCTTTGCTCAACAGCAGGGCACGATTGCATTTCTAAATGGAATTGGCAGACAGAGATTTATGAAATGAGGAGCTATGCCTTTACTTGAAGGGTCTGATTTTAAAGAAAATGACTGAGAACACATGATTTAAACTAATTAGCGTGAAAGTATTTGGGGGGGCACCTATATCACTTATAGGATTTACCAATGTCCATAACATTTTTTTTTTATTAATAATGATGTGGCTTCTTTTCTACTCTGCTCCTGCATTTAACAATAGACAGAAAACAGTGCCTCAGGATTCAAATACGTCAAATTGTCTTGGCCTAATGAAATTCAAATTATTTGCGGTAACTAACCCACCCTCTCTGTTCATATAAGAACATTAAATGAAACCGAAGGGGAAAAAATGGAATCAATTAAAAAAAAATTTAAAAACTGAAACGTACTGTGAAGACAAAACAAAAAGATGATTCAAAACAATTTAATACCACTAAATAGTTAATGTAATATTAAATTATTACATTTAATGTTAACTTATGGTTCAAAGCTATGTACAAGTGATGCAAATGTCACATTACAAACATACGTGATGTCGAGGAATCGTATAGGTGTAAGTGCAGCTAGGCTGAGCTTCCGATGAATGTCCAGGTACGAGTGTATGCAGTACTGGAGCTGGAGCTACACAAACATAAATGATTAATATTACATACCAATAATAGCTGGTATTAAAAAAAATGAATACTTTTTCACGTACTAAAAGAATACACTCACCTAGTGCTGAACCAACTTTTTAAAAAAATACTCAGTGGTTATTTATATGTGATTGTCCCTATCATCTTCCCTTCACCTGGACATCCCCCTCTGCTTTCTCCGCTTTGAACACAGGGATTTCCTCATTCCGCACGGAGAGTGATCCCGCCTCCAGCCCTCCTGCTCCATCCGAAATCTCTGTGTTCCTACAGCATGTCCGTTAGTGAGCAGCTGCTTTGTCAGGTAATCAATATATTCTGTTTCCTCAATGTTTCTTCCTCCTCCACCCGCTGTTCATATTTCGTGAGCTTGACACAGAGATCTGGCAGTCACCCCGATAGCACTTCATCCCCCTCCTTCACATGTTGTGTGAAAAGTACAAATCGGGCACATTTTCCTAGTGAAGTATTCATCGATGCCGGCTGTGACTTGGGAAGATACTGTAGGGGGTTCAGAGAGTTGTCACAATGTGAACTGAAATCTCTGATTTATCCCTGCCTCCACAACACAGTTCTGATACCCATAACAGGCCACCACAAGGAGCTTAGGAACACTGTCCTCGAAACGGCAGCTTACTGTCAATCTGGGGCATTACATTTCATAGCTGTGTGCCACCTTGCTCTTGTCTCATCTTCCTCTCCCTCCTCTCATCACAGCTAGCTGCCCTGGCACTACCATGTGTGCTGCTAACACACACTCTCCATACACGCTGTTTTGTGTTTTCCTGTTTACAGAGCCCCTGGTATGTGGAGCCAGCTTCAGCTTCTCTGCTCAGCCTCTCAGTCTCTGAATTCCCTGCAATTGCTCTCGCACTGTTAGTTAATCCGCACTAGCAATGGCCTGTCCCTGATGGTACATATTTCGTTGTGGGGACTTAATTCCTAAGCTTGACCTCATAAACAGCACGGGAACAAATACACACAGATGTCCACCTTAATGTCGATGTTTTGTATATCAGATACAGGCTCTCTATCAAAAAGTTTGGCTGCTCTTAAACTGCAAAACAATCAGACTTAGTGTATCAGCACAGTAGAGCACTAACAGATTCACTCCTGTTTTGTCATTTATCATGATCTGTGCGCCTGTGTTTGTCACTGAATTGTGCAGGCAGGCTTGTTTCATTTGTACTGTTGTTATGTATTATCACCTCTCCCCCCAAAAAAATGAAAGATGAGAAAAAAAAGACTGTAATGGAATTGTGCATAAATATAGGTAAAGCGATCGAAATAACAGGAAGTCAGCAGGATACAGTACAGGAATACAGTACAGGAAGCCACATGTAAGCACTACTCCTTCACACCTCACTACTCCTTCATGCACTGCTCCTTCATGCCACACTACTCCTTCATGCCTCACTACTCCTTCATGCAGTACTCCTTCATGCCTCACTACTCTTTTATACTGCACTACTCCTTCATGTCTCACTACTCATTCATGCTTTACTACTCCTTCATGCCTCGCTACTCCTTCATGCACCTCCCTCAGAGACTCTGTGATGTTCTGATGTTCTTAAGGGTTCATTTCACTGCTGTTTTTTATGAGGGAAATATCTTAGAAAATCATCTTATTTATTTTCTGACAAATTCTATTCCAATCAAAGATTTATTGAAGAAGAAACAACATTACAGAACACAATCACAGAACGCAATACAAAGAATAATACACAATATACCCTGAAGCATTATACAACCATTAAGAATGACATGGATGTTGCACCAAGGAAGAAAGTGATAAGGACCGGAATTTAGCTGCATGAGACACAGAGTGCTATTTTGCTTTGAGGAAGCACTATTATTCACCCTCAAATGTTCAAATCCTGAAAAATCTAAAGAAAATCCAGACCCAACACAGAACAGGGATTTCATCAGGGGATTGAAACAAGTGGTATCATACACAAATCTTAACTTCCGTAAAAGCCAGGTTCAGAGGGTTGCACCATGGATGCCTGTAGCCACATTATGTGTTTTTGTGAGTGTAAGTCTCATCAAGGCATGACTGCCGCTGCTGTGCATTGTCACTGGGATGCACTGCAGCCTGCGCTCTGTGAAAAGACACTGAGAGGGACAAAGAACGAGAGAGTGAGAGGTGTGGAAAGAATGACAAGAGATAGCATGAAAGACAGATGGAGAGACATGGGGTAACTATTCCATGGTGTCTGGAAAAAAAAACTCCAAAATTAGTAGATAAACAATGAGTCACTGGTTCCCCTCCAGCTCAGTGACACTATGACTCACCGCTTTGACTCTGCATGGGTCCAATCCATCTGTCCTTCCTGCGGTCGGACACTGTTGAGGAGGGGAGCACTTAGGTATGCCAAACAAAACAATGCCACACATTTATAGTCAGGCACATTTTAGGTACCTACTTCTCTTCACGATGGCCTTGTAGGCCCTCGGTCCAAAGGCCAGGAGCAGCAGGACGCAGAGCAGCACTGTGGATATCTTGAATGCTGCCAGCTCAGGGCCAGCTGAAGACAGAGAGAACACAGGGCACCATCATATTGATTTTAATAGAGGAACCTTATAAGGTTGCTCAACACAGTGCTTTCAACTTCACAAGCAAACTTATATTGAACAACTAACTAAACTGGTCCGTTCCACAGACTTGCCTTGGCACTGTCGAACAGGGCAGGTAGTGTTGATCACAGGATGAGATGGAGGTGAGGAAGTGGAGGATGACGCTGCCTCTGTGGTCAGGTTTGCAGTTATATTCGTCACTGGAGAAGCGTCTGTCCTTGTCACTGAAACATAGTGAGGGATGATGCAAGAATAATGACATATTATAACATTAACAGTGAGCTTTAGTTGCTGTTCTACATCATTTTCAATAAAATGTATAGTAACGTTTTACATTAAGTGCACCTTCGTAATGCATTCATAATGCATTCATAGAACATTCATAAGCAGCATGCAAGTACACCATAACATCCTAACATCCCTTACCAGCTTTAATATACATTAAAAACAAACATTACATGATTATACAATTATAATGTTTGTTATTAATGTATATTACAGCTGTTAAGGGATGTTAAGGTATACATACATGATGTTTATGAATGTTTTATGAATACTTAATGAACACATTATGAAGGTGTACTGAACGTTTTATGAATGCAATATAAATAAATGCATTATTAAGGTGCAGTTCATGTAAAGCGTTACCAAATGTATTTTATAACAGCAGATTTTCACAGCAGAGAAACTTCAGTCAAGAAAAACATAGATAAAGAGTATGGCTACTCATATCAAATCATCAGTAACAAAAGTTTGTTCCCTATATCTAAAAGGATCACAAAAGTAGCCTTCAACATTCAGGTTGCATCCTCCAATATGCTAAACTGCTAACTGAGCCGACTAACATCATTACCTTCACTAATCATAAATTGTCAGTGAAAAACAAGTTAGCTTGCAGTGGTGAAGGTTCCACTTATTGTTAGCTCAACCAGATATATTCCTGGACTAACAATGTCCTCTGACATGAATAAAATAGGTTTTTATTTTTCAAGAGATTTTGACTCACCGACAGCCAGCAGGAACACAGTCAGAAGAGAGACAGCCATTTTGTCCATTACAGAAAAAGCTGAAAGATTTATTATTAATATTTAGTTTAAAATCTATGTACACATGAGTGTATGTGTGTGAGTGTGTGAATATATGTGGACTATCAAGGTCGCAGTACTTTGTCTATCTGTGTTTCTTTTCGATAATTTTGACGGTCAACGGGGAGAGACTTGCAAGTTTCTGGTTAATTAATTTTTAAATTTGGCAAAGGAGAATAGTAAAAATTCTCTAATGAGATGATAATTAAAATGAAAATTAAAACGCATTATTTGGTCTCATAATGATCATTACAAAAATGAGAATGTCATGCTAAGCAAATAAGAGGATTTGAGTGGGAAACACTCCTTGTTACTGTCACTGCCATTATACTTTGGTCAGTATTACATGGAGAGTAAGTCATTATGTAGAATACTACATGCTCAACATACAAAAAGAAAGTCCGATCTTTTCTTACCCTCCAAACAGAATCTCAGAAAGGGAAAAGGAGACGGTTTGGGAAACCATGTGAACAGAACTGAAGCTGCAGGAAACACAGAGACGTGTAAAACTTTCTCTTCCTCTCCCTCCCCCTGTCTGTGCCTACAGCAAAGCTTCCGTACATCAAAGCGTGTTACAGAAACATTTTAAAATAGTAAGTAGAGAAATGAGTAAGTTGGTAGGAGTAAGTAGAAAACAAGAGAGCCAATCAGAAGCTGGGATCCACTAATTCGTCAGATTGATGTTTCTTAAACCTGTCAAAGTCATAATACTGTACTGTAATAATACTATACCACTAACCTGCCTGTGTCAGTGCGCTCAGCCCCTGTATCTACACTATACTGTAATAATACTGTAACCTGAACCCACCTGTGTCAGTGCACTCTACCCCTGTATCTACACTGTACTGTAATAATACTGTACCACTAACCTGCCTGTGTCAGTGCGCTCAGCCCCTGTATCTACACTATACTGTAATAATACTGTAACCTGAACCCACCTGTGTCAGTGCACTCTGCCCCTGTATCTACACTGTACTGTAATAATACTGCATCCCTAATCCGCCTGTATCACAGTGCGCTCAGCCTCTCTATCTACACTGTACTGTGATAATACTGTAACCCTAACCCAACTGTATGAGTGCGCTCAGCCCCTGTATCTACACTATACTGTAATAATACTGTAACCCTAACCCGCCTGTATCACAGTGCACTCAGCCCCTGTATCTATACTGTACTGTGATAATACTGTAACCCTAACCCGCCTGTGTCAGTGCGCTCAGCTGCTGTACCTACACTGTACTAATACTATACCACTAACCTGCCTGTGTCAGTGCGCCCAGCCCCTGTATCTACACTATACTGTAATAATACTGTAACACTAACCCACCTGTGTCAGTGCGCCCAGCCCCTGTATCTACACTATACTGTAATAATACTGTAACACTAACCCACCTGTGTCAGTGCGCTCAGCCCCTGTATCTACACTATACTGTAATAATACTGTAACACTAACCCACCTGTGTCAGTGCGCTCAGCCCCTGTATCTACACTATACTGTAATAATACTGTAACACTAACCCACCTGTGTCAGTGCGCTCAGCCCCTGTATCTACACTATACTGTAATAATACTGTAACACTAACCCACCTGTGTCAGTGCGCTCAGCCCCTGTATCTACACTATACTGTAATAATACTGTAACACTAACCCACCTGTGTCAGTGCGCTCAGCCCCTGTATCTACACTATACTGTAATAATATTTCCTACCTCTTATGATCACTGTCATTGTTCCCTCACATCTTACTCCTTGTTCTCCACACAGATACTAATATCTTTCATTCCTGAACGTCTCCACACTTTTTCTTATTGTCTTTGTTCTATTAAACAGCAAACCACAGGTGATTTTTTTAATTCTTCGGAATCGCCTCTCATCCCCTTTCCATGTTTTGCTGCCGCCAGTTCTACGTCTGACCCTAAATGTTCATCTGCAAACATCAATTAATGTGCTTGCACAGTATTTCATTTATGACAAAACTACTCCGCATCTGCAATCACTTTTTAAACCAGCCACTCTCTAACAGTGAAGTACCTGTATGTTACAAAATAACCTTGTGATGGACTGGCATCCAGTCTAGGGTGTTCCCAGCCTTGTGATCTGTGCTACCTGGGATAGAACCCAGGTTCACCTAGACCCTATACTGCATTGGAAGAAGGATGGACATACTGCAAGCTGGAATTTGTGCAGGTTTTGTCAGAGTAATGCCAGTGTTTTATTTTAGTCATGCTTTGGTTATTTGTTTTATTATCAATACCACCTACTATTTAAAGGAATTGGTCTGTTGAATAATGTGCTGTCGCATTAAGACACAAACATATGATATGATGGGAAAGTGAATAGGAAAAGAGATACTTTGAGTATCTTTATATGAGTCTGGTCACTCCACAACAAAGCAGTAAAAATAAGCAAATAAATAACAAGCACCTGGGCAAAATAAATTGCCCATCCTGTTTTAAGAGTGCAACAGGTGGCTAAAACAGTCAGGCTGGCTGCATGTCATTTGCTGGGCTCACCATACGCTTCCACAGGCACGGACCGCCCACTCCCGAATGGGGTCAGGAACAGGTTTGTGATGTTCAGATGGTGAAAAGAACGTGAAGATGATGTAAAAATACAGCCCACATAGGCCTATGTCTTAAAATACAACAGAGGCATCTAGGATCCTATTACCAAGCATCATCCAAAGCATATGCGGAGAGAATGTCATGGATCCGCAGTGTCGCCTGCATGCTGACTTTGCACTACAAGGACGTATTACAACCAGTGTGACAAGAAACGGGATTTTATGTTAATACAGACTGAGAGGATGGGTTTAAAAAACCTCAAGTAGCGGCTGCATGATATTGAAAAAAATAATGCAATATTTGAGATTTTGCTATTAATATTGTGATATTTATAAAACAAAAAAGGTGATGAAATTTATCCAAAATAAATTAGGAATGCATGCAGAGCTCACGCAAAAGGAGCGGCAGTAAAGTTTAAACTATTTCTTAAAGTTTAAAAAGTTTAAACTATTTTTTTTTTTTTTTTAAACATATACTCCATTACCTTAAAGAAATCATTAAAATTGCAAGGCTTTGCTAAGTTTTGTTCCCTGTGAGAGTGGAAATGATTTACCATAACTTATTGTCTTAACCCAGCTAACTATCATAATCTTTGCGATTTGAAAATTGCATGTGTATAACATGCAATATCAATATTAATATTGCGCAACTCTTACAAGAATGATTGTGATTGATGTGCTGTGCATGCAGAGCCTGCATGTCACTCACTAGCAACAAACTCCATGCAACTAAAAACCCTTAAATTGGAGTAAAATATATCATGTAAGTTATGGAAACTGTGAGTTTTCAGTTTGTACTAAGCGGCAAAATAGTTATAGCATGACATGTTTAATTCGCCTTACTTCACTTTGAACATCCTGCGATTATTGTGCATGCTCACATTACGATGACGATAGTGAAACAATATATATCGTGCAGCCCAAGTCACAAGTGTACAGAATACATGCACAGGATCAAATTCAATTGAACCATTCAACTTTCAGATCTTTCTTGACATAAAAGCACAGGTGTCCTAACTATGACCACTGATTTCTATCGGGGATGTGTGTGCTCTTGCATACCAGCTTTGCACATCCCCAACTTTATAAGAATATTCACTTTCTCTGTGTATGTGAGGCATGATCACCAAGTACAGCAAGGCTGGTGGCTGGCAGGTTGTGCACAAATAAAAGATTAACCTCAGCAAATAAGTGAGAGAAAGCAGTGAGAACATGCAGGCTGACAGGTGACTGCTTCAGTGTTTAATATCCACACAAACTGAACAGGTTACAGTCACTAGCAGATCAAGATTCAACTTATTTCTCATTAGGAAGTGGTAATGCCATCTAAACGTCAAACACCATCTTAGCACCCTGACACATCAAAAATCAAATCAAATTCCTTCCACATGGATTCAAGATTAAACAACATCTTTAACATTTCCCTTCATTTAGATCATTTTCATACAAATTACTGATAGTCTCATATTTTATACAAAGTTCAATGGTGCTTTAATGAGGTTGTAATGTGAGGAGATGAAGAAAAAAATCCCAAGAAACCCAGCGAGATCAGGAGGAGAAACAGAGGAGAGAAAGGCAGGGTAACAGACGGGACAGGGGATGGGAAAAGGGGCCAGGGTGGGCAGCTGGATGGTGGGGCGGACGGCAGGGAATAGGGCTGGGGCGGACAGCGAGGGCAACAGGCGTGACGGGGGGCAGACAGCGAGGGCAACAGGCGTACAGTGAGCTTAGGAAGGATTATCTTGGGAAACGTTCATTGGTAAAGTGCAGAGAGAGCTGACATGCTCCGACACGCCCCAATACAGCCTGATACGCCCCGACACGCTCCGGCACACCGTGGCACATCCTCACTGTGCACCGGCCACTTCTATCACTGTCGAGCTGCAGTGTTTGAAAACGGGTGTTGGGGCACATAACGCCGGGCTGTTAGCGGGGGGAGGGGGTGCAGAAGATACGCTAACAAACCTACAGCGGACCTCAAAGGCAGCGGCACTCGGCAGCGTCCCCTGGGTCACGCTCAACAACCACGACGACTAACAGAACCTCCCCTACTGCCAAAAACCCGGATCCGGACTGCGAGCCGAGCCGCGGAAAAAAAAACCCAGAGAGACGCATACGGGAGCAGGACCTTGTGCAGAGCAGCGGACTTATGAGTAGGGCTGGGGGACAAAGCCGGACCTGCCCATGGGGGGCTGGGGGGGAGCTAAACTCGGCCCGGCCGGGTAATCATACCTAGGAAACTGGTAGGGAGCAGGGTACTGGGGCTGGGGAGCACCGTACTGGCCAAACTGGGGAGCTGGCGAGGCAGGGAATGCAGGATGCGTTGGGTAAGGGCAGGACGAGAGCCCGAAAGGGGGAAGAGCTGGGCCCTGGCCGGGGTAGGAGGGGAATTGTGCTACTGGATTCGTTGGGCCTGTAGGTGCAACTGCAACCTGTGAGTTTGGAGGAGCGCCGGGGTAAGGAGTGTAAAGCAGGGCAGGGCCCGCCTGCGCCGGGGGCCCGCTGGGAAAGCTGCTGCCACTCCCATTTGAGGCAGCAACATCACTGTGCTGCTGAGGCGGGGGCTGCCATGGTGACGGGACCCCAGGTGCCCCCTCCGGCTTGGCGCACGGCTGTGATGTCATCAGCCCGGGACCAGGGCCTGTCAGCTCACTGCTTCCCTCCCGCTTCGGGCGTAGGAGCTCCTGCAGCTTCTCGATTCGCACCCGACGCCTGTGGGCCAGTGAACGGAGCGAGAGGAAGCGATCCAGGAAGGACTCCAGGGAGAGAGAGCCACTGAGGAAGTCATCAGCCAGAGCCTAGGGGAGGGGCCAGCACACTCAATTAGCATATTAAAGGTGCTCTTAAAGAGACAGGCCTCCATTACCTAGAGACGGATGCACACCACTAGAATGTGATGCACTTCAGATAACACAGAGATATGTGTGAATGGTCGGAGCTTCCTCTTGCTTTCTTGCTGCTACATACCACCCTTTGTTTATTATGCACAGTACAGGTTGACACTTGTCTGACTCACCTCTGATTCAGTCTCAGTGCTGGCGCCCTCTGTCTGCAGCTGGAGGAAGAGTCCCTCGGGAGACACCTGTCCTGCTATTTGATCTGTGGGTGGGGGGCAGGGATTGTTTTAAAAATAATACCACCACCTCCCTATAGGATCCCAATAACAGGCTAATTTTGCTGCAATTTTCTAAGATGTTTTCAACCAGACACCTACAATTCTAATATCTTTAAGTGGCTTGCCGAGTGTCCTAGTCGCCCCCCCCCTCCCCCCAGCCACCCATGGCAGCCACACCTCTGTGAGCGCAGTGCTGCTGGTATGTGGCCCTCACGCGCTCCAGCTCTGCATAGCGCTCCACCAGCCGCAGCCTGCCCTGCTGCAGCTGGGGCTTCAGCTCCAAGTTCTGCTCGGCCAGGCTGCGGTTTGAGGCCAGTGCCATCTCCCTCTCCAGCTGGGCATTTTGCACCTGGGCAGGACAACAGCATGTTCACACACACACAGATTTGCAATTATATCTTGGGGACTCTCCATTCATCTCTATGTTGAAAACTCATAAGTAACCAAACAAAACATGAGACTTTTGGCATTTTTAGTTTTTTGATTGCATTCAAAGATCTTTGTGGGGACCTGAGAAATGGTCCCCACAACGTCAAAATAAGAGGTTTTTATTAAATGTTCCCCACAATGTAAACATAATCTGCATGCATGGACCTGACCGTCCAGCGTCACACAGCTCCTAAGCCTGACTAGTAAAATGTGTCATAATTATAGACAAACACTAACTGAAATCTCAAACAGATGCAATTTTTATGTCTTTTGAGCACACTGAGCACACATCAACAGTGCAGGGTATAAAACGCAACTGAAACTTTGACTTTAATCACCTGCAGATCGCCCCTTTATCAGTAATCACCTGCACCAAATGTTTCCTGTAGTTATATATCTACACAAAAATGAGAATTAACTTGCACAGCCCTCTTCAGGTCATGCCAAAGCATCTCGATAGGGTTAAAGAAAGTGCCCGTATTTATAAAGCTTCTCAGAATCACTCCCAGGAATTGCACTAAACATCTCACTATGATAACAATTTATCCTACTTCAGAGTAGGACCTGAGAAGCTGCTATGAAGTGTCCCTTAGCCTCAAACTGATAATAAAAATGACGTGTTGTAGGTTTCTGATATTGCTGCTAAACTACTGGCATACAGAGAAAGTACAAGAAAAAACTGTGATGCACAAAATCTACTGTTATTTCTAATAAGGAAAATAATAATAATAAAATAAAAACAATAATAATTATAATGTCAATGTAGAGCAGTGTTTCTCAACCCAGTCCTCAGGGATCCCAGACAGTCCATATTTTTGTTTTCTCCCGGCTCCCAACACACCCATATCAGGTATTCTGAGTTCTTGATTGGTTGGAAGCTGGGAAGGAGAAAAAATGTGGACTGTTTGGGGTCCCTGAGGACTGGTTTAGGAAACACTGATGTAGAGTATAAAGAAATACGGAAAAACAAGGGTCATTGCTTGCTTTTGCTGAACGATATTACAGCTGGAAAACTAAATTTAAAACTGTGTAACAGATCTTGAAACGTAGCTAGAATGTAAATTAGCCTGCCATCCAGGACATTCCATCGTCTTTGTTAATTTTGTCTGCTCATCATTGAAGACAATATGACAAACATACCATCCATTGAAAAGAGAACCAGGACTCCAATAAACTGAAACAAGTCTGGTACATTATCATCACTCAAAGAATATCACTTCCTGTTTTTACTGATGTCACTTCCTGTTTCCCTGCTTTCAGGAATACCTCCCTGGTGTTCTCACTTGAAGATGTATTTAGAGATTATTAATTATAACTGATTATTAATAATTCCATTGTGCCCATTCACTACCAGTGATGGTAAGTGAGCGACAGACGATTTCCCAGATTTCTGTATGGGCACATTTTAATTAATATTTCAATGCTTGCAAGTGCACTTCACATTCAATAGCTGTCTCACAGTCACTGGTGGTGAATGTACGAAGTGTGATTATTAATAAATATTTAGAAAAATATATAACCTGAAAGTTAAATGGTTTATATTGTCCCCCACAGTCTAATGCTTAAAGCACACTTTACTGGAAATATCTGTGTCATCTGTGTTTTATACTTATTAATCCATTAAATCTATCCTTTGTACTTTGAACTGAAATAGTGCAGTTATTAATAACACAAAGGTACTGCGAGATCTCACAAAAAGACTTTTTTCTTCCAGTAATTTTTTTTTTCTTTGCGATGGTAACAAATACTCTTCAATTCCTGTCAAACGACACCTTTTCTCCATTCCCAGAATGTGTGATCCTTTGACTTTAATCACCTGCAGATCCCCCCTTTATCAGTAATCACCTGCACCAAATGTTTCCTGTAGTTATACATCTACACAAAAATGAGGATTAACTCAAGCTCTCCTAAATCCTGGCAGAGTTAAAAATGCTTTTCGAGGATAAGAGCATTAATAAAATGCTTGACCCTAAAAACAAGAGCAAAATTGTGTCACTCTGAGACTTTTGGGCCACTTATAACAATCTTCCTACTCTGAGACGCTTTATAAATATGGACACAGGACTCTGAACCTTATTTTTTTTAACCATTCTTCAGTTGATTTAGCTGTGTGCTTTGGGTCACTGTCTCGGTGGATCACTCAACGTCTCTTAGGCTTGAGGTCATGGACTGCTGCCCCTACATTCTGCTGTAAAATATTTTGATACACCTTTGAAGTCCTTGTTCCCTCAATGATCGCATGGTGTCCAGGCCCTGAGGCAGCAAAGCAGCCCCAAACCACGCTGTTCCCCCTCCACCATGTGTCACACTCTCAATGAGGTTTTGATGTTGGTGTGCAGTGCCAAACATGCTTTTATCCTCCAAACATAGTGTTGCACATTTGGGCTAAGAAGTTCCACTTTTGTCTCATCGGTCTATAAAACATTTTCCCGGAAGTGTTGTGGAACATCCAAGCATTCTTGGTCACTTGAGACAGGCCGCAATGCCATTTTTCCACAGCAGGGGTTTCTTTTATGATATCCTTCCATGAATACCATTCTTGTGCAGTGTTGTTCTAATAGTGTACACTGGAACAAAGGTTTTTGCAGTTTGTAGAGTCTTCTGTATGTCTTCTGCAGTTACCCTTGGGTCCTTTCTCATCTCTTGCAGTATTGCCCATTGTAGTCTTGAAGTGATCTTAACAGGCATAGCCCACTCCTAGGGAGACTAGCAACAGTCCTGATTTTTCTCCATTTGCAGTGTATGCAGGTCTCTGACACTCCCTAATTAGATTACTAATTACAGGACGTATTGGCTGAAGAGTCCTCACACCTGGGTTTGAAAAAGCTGACCTAAAGGTTAGCCCAGAAACCTGCAAACACACCGACCCTTTGCAGATAAGATTGCCCACCCCTGACTTAGAGGTTCACTTATGTTTTCTAGCCTGCACTGCACTGTGTGTATTTCCTCAATATGCTCAATAAAGTATAAAAAGACATTAAAAGTGCACTGTTTGTGTGTTATTAGATTAGTTAGATTGTGTTAGTCTATATTTATGACTTAGATGAAGAGACCGCATTATATTAGCAATCAATGCACAAATCCGGGTAATTGCAAAGGATTCACATACTTTTTCTTGCAACTGTGTACTGAAATTTGTACTGAATTAAGATAAACAAAGACGACCATAAAAAATCAGCCTCATCTTACACTCAAAATGAGATAAATCTAACTGTAAATTCAGGTATAATTTTTCAAGAGATGAACTGACTAAAAATTACTGTGAAAGCAGCTCCCTCCCTGAAGATTGCTGCTATTAGGGCAATAATTAAGGATTTTAAAATGGCTGCAGCTGGGATGTTCCTACCCAGAAGCAAATGCCTCTCATGCACAGTGAACTGGACAATTCTAGACAGCTATGGATTTGTAGAAACTGACTACATCCTTGTTCACAAATCTCTAAATCTACCATTACCAACAGAATGCATCTGCCGACATCCACCATACGCATCAGTACCTACAGATTAATAAAACTCGCAACAAATCTTGACTGAGTCTGGGTTCTGTTGTCAGAAAAGAATGAAACAGCTTTCTGGCAGCAAATGGCAGAAGTGCTTTGGAGTAAAACGTGCCACAATCGAGCAGAAAGGCAGCTGACGTCACTGTGTTGCAGACCGGTAATGCTGTGGGGCTGTTTTTCCGCACTGGAAGCAAACACACCTGGCAAATAGCTGGAGATCTCAGTTCAGCATCTGGCTGACATAATGCTGACTATGAAAAACACTTCGCAAAAACTAAAGTGAACTTGGTCCAGTATTTTTCATTAATTTAACTGTAAATCTAAATCCGAGTTAAATTGTGAGGACAGGTATTATGTAAATTAGTGTAAGGTGACCCAAACAAATCAGGACCTCAGTCTTTCCCGGGTTTTACAAAACCTGACGCTCCAAACAACTGACAGGTGACCATGGTTCTATAAAATATTTGGAGTAAAGTTCTTAATTTTAACAGGGCCTTTGTGTTAAATGCCATTTTTTTCTTTCAATAATTAGCACTCATTTGTGATATTATCCGTAACTTTCTTAAATGTGTCTTGGGAATAAAGTTTTTTTTAAAAACTGAATAGAAATTCTGTCCATTTTACTGTCACTGGTTATATATGCAACTAAAGCCATTTGAACGACTGAATCACATTAAAAGATTTCAGAATGTCTGCAGATAAGAGTGCCCAATAACAGTGCCCATTACACACAACAAAGCCCCCTATAATGTTTTTTTACAGTGGGTACCTCATCGGACTCCAAAGCCAGTGACTGGACCCGGTCTGCATCATCCAGTAAATCCTGCAGCTCTGCCTGGCTAAGGTGCTGAAGCTTTTCCATCAACCTGAATCAGGGACACACATGAGCTGCGATGAGTATATTTACACAGACAACTGATCACTGACCTATAAAGTAAAAATTCAAGCTCAGAATAAAACTCTCACACTAACAACAAATCGCTGATTAAACTACTATATTATTTATAATTATGGCCGTAATAGTGATGTAACAGAAAAATAAAATACAGGAGGCAGAGTGCATTCAACACAAATTATACATTTACAACCAGGATCCATTATTAGGAGCCGAGGAAGCTACTTACCGGCGCTGGGAAAGACACAGCAGGCTGCGGCGGCCCCGCTTTCACAGGGCGGACTTTCTGAACTGCCTATGCCGGGACAGAAATGGTCATCGTGGGGATATGGTTAGGGCTCTGATGATAGATTTGATGTTATCATGATATGTTTAGGGTTAAGGTTATGGTGAAAGATCTGGGATTATAAAGACACATTTAGGATTATGATGATATATTTAGGGTTATGGTTGTGATGAAGATTTAGAGTTATGACAATTGACTTAGGATAGTGCTTATAGATTCAGGGTTACGATGATAGATTTTTAATTACGATGAGAACGGTAGTTTTATACAGCCGACCGGAAAGGTTGGTACCGGAGCGAAACAATACTCACGTTGGGCTATCAAATCAGACACGCTGAATGTGGGTCCACATTGACTGACATTCACGGGAATGACCGAGCGGTCCTGCTAAGAGATAGAACCGAGCCGAAAACGGTCCAAACAAAGAGAAAGTGTCTGTCCGAAATGCGGCGTTAGCCGAACAGCTAGCGCTCCGACGGGATACACAAAGCAGGCGCCGGCTAACTTTACAGGGCTCACCGAGCGGATCAACACCGGCTCTCCACGCTGCTACCCGTCGACGACTAAGTCATAACCAACCCAGGAAAACACAGCTTGCAACCTCAGTTGCGCTTCGGTTCCGTCAAGCTGTTCCTCGTTTTCCGAAAAGTTTCACTTGAGACTGACAGAAACCAGCGGCCATTTTGGGTGAACCAATTACCTAGAGGTGCGGGGGTGTGCTTGCTCTCTATGAAACCCCGCCGATATTGATATTAAAACACAATTAAACTACATAAGTGCCATGGAATTCTTTGCTGTACATATAATATAATAAGCCCTAAAATGTTGGTTACACTGTAGTATAATCGGTTTCGAGTTAAAGCAATGGTACGGTCTGCAGTGCCACCGGTTTAAGGGGAAACCCCATGCACGTGATTGGTACGTTACGCAAACACGGGTGTGATAGGGATTTGTCACATAAAGGTAAATAATAACCCGACAAAAACGTGAAATATATACAAAAAGATTCAACGAAAGTTGAAGGGATTGCCAAGATACGGTCACTTCCATGTATAATTCCACGCAAAAGGAATATCATGATGTTGTACATTAATTTTGAATTACAAGAAAACTTCTCGACAGTTTTTAGTAACAGTTAACAAACATTTTCAATAATGACTACCAGTTTTAGGAACAATATATTTATGTTTTAATCTTACACATGATATAACAAACATACAACCTAATAAATGAAAATATAGGTCAGAAGACATGATAAATTGTATAAAAAGTTTGATACAAGAAAAAAAAACACTAAACGGGATACAGTTCACAGTTGAGATCCTATAAACAGGATTATGGCAAACATAAATCATATTATAGGGTACTAAATAAAACCATAGCAAAATCATACAAGAGAAAATGTCTACAGGTTCTCACTCATTTTGGAACAGAAGATTATTTGGATCTAGATCAAATACTAAGTAGACTTACAACATCTGTCAACTTTTTAAATAAACTGACAATGTTGATCTTTGATATTTGATAATAATGTTGCTGCTCTACATTTTTATGTACAAGTTCTGATTATACAGTTCTGGAAAAATTGAGACCATTCTAAATGGAAAAAAAAAAATCTGCATTTTTAAACTCTGGTTTAATCCCGGTTCTGCTGGCAAAGGGTTACACTGTGCCTGACACTGAAAATTTTACTGCGGCCTCTTAATTTTTTCCAGAGCTGCATATACACGTTTGTCAGACAGTGTTGTGCTAATCCATGAATCCATAATTTAATGGGACTGATTATTTTTCAGGCCTTTCAGTGCAGAAAATGAAAGGAGAGTGTGAAGCACAAGAGCCACCAGATCATAAAAAAAGAGCAGGGTTGCGATACCTGTAAAGAAATCCTGGAATGAGAGGGAGACAGCAGTTACAGACTGGAATGGTGTAGTGCAGATGCTGATAGACACATTACAGACTGGAATGGTGTAGTGCAGATGCTGATAGACACATTACAGACTGGAATGGTGTAGTGCAGATGTTGACAAACACGTTACATACTGGAATGGTGTAGTGCAGATGCTGACAGACACATTACATACTGGAATGGTGTAGTGCAGATGCTGATAGACACATTACAGACTGGAATGGTGTAGTAGTGCAGATGCTGATAGACACATTACATACTGGAATGGTGTAGTGCAGATGCTGACAGACACATTACAGACTGGAATGGTGTAGTGCAGATGCTGATAGACACATTACAGACTGGAATGGTGTAGTGCAGATGCTGACAGACACATTACAGACTGGAATGGTGTAGTGCAGATGCTGACAAACACGTTACATACTGGAATGGTGTAGTGCAGATGCTGACAGACACGTTACATACTGGAATGGTGTAGTGCAGATGCTGACAGACACATTACATACTGGAATGGTGTAGTAGTGCAGATGCTGATAGACACATTACATACTGGAATGGTGTAGTGCAGATGCTGACAGACACATTACAGACTGGAATGGTGTAGTAGTGCAGATGCTGATAGACACATTACATACTGGAATGGTGTAGTGCAGATGCTGACAGACACATTACATACTGGAATGGTGTAGTGCAGATGCTGACAGACACATTACATACTGGAATGGTGTAGTGCAGATGCTGACAGACACATTACATACTGGAATGGTGTAGTGCAGATGCTGACAGACATATTACAGACTGGAATGGTGTAGTGCAGATGCTGACAGACACATTACATACTGGAATGGTGTAGTGCAGATGTTGACAGACACATTACATACTGGAATGGTGTAGTGCAGATGTTGACAAACACGTTACATACTGGAATGGTGTAGTGCAGATGCTGACAGACACATTACAGACTGGAATGGTGTAGTGCAGATGCTGACAGACACATTACATACTGGAATGGTGTAGTGCAGATGCTGACAAACATATTACAGACTGCAATGGTGTAGTGCAGATGCTGACAGACACATTACAGACTGGAATGGTGTAGTAGTGCAGATGCTGACAAACACGTTACAGACTGGAATGGTGTAGTAGTGCAGATGCTGATAGACACATTACATACTGGAATGGTGTAGTGCAGATGCTGACAGACACATTACATACTGGAATGGTGTAGTGCAGATGCTGACAGACACATTACATACTGGAATGGTGTAGTGCAGATGCTGACAAACATATTACAGACTGGAATGGTGTAGTGCAGATGCTGACAGACACATTACATACTGGAATGGTGTAGTGCAGATGCTGACAGACACATTACAGACTGGAATGGTGTAGTGCAGATGCTGACAGACACATTACATACTGGAATGGTGTAGTGAAGATGCTGACAAACATATTACAGACTGCAATGGTGTAGTGCAGATGCTGACAGACACATTACAGACTGGAATGGTGTAGTAGTGCAGATGCTGACAAACACGTTACAGACTGGAATGGTGTAGTAGTGCAGATGCTGATAGACACATTACATACTGGAATGGTGTAGTGCAGATGCTGACAGACACATTACATACTGGAATGGTGTAGTGCAGATGCTGACAGACACATTACATACTGGAATGGTGTAGTGCAGATGCTGATAGACACATTACAGACTGGAATGGTGTAGTGCAGATGCTGACAGACACATTACATACTGGAATGGTGTAGTGCAGATCCTGACAGACACATTACATACTGGAATGGTGTACTGCAGATGCTGATAGACACATTACATACTGGAATGGTGTAGTAGTGCAGATGCTGATAGACACATTACATACTGGAATGGTGTAGTAGTGCAGATGCTGACAAACACGTTACATACTGGAATGGTGTAGTGCAGATGCTGACAGACACGTTACATACTGGAATGGTGTAGTAGTGCAGATGCTGATAGACACATTACATACTGGAATGGTGTAGTAGTGCAGATGCTGACAGACACATTACAGACTGGAATGGTGTAGTAGTGCAGATGCTGATAGACACATTACATACTGGAATGGTGTAGTAGTGCAGATGCTGATAGACACATTACAGACTGGAATGGTGTAGTAGTGCAGATGCTGAGAGACACATTACAGACTGGAATGGTGTAGTGCAGATGCTGAGAGACACATTACAGACTGGAATGGTGTAGTAGTGCAGATGCTGACAGACACATTACAGACTGGAATGGTGTAGTGCAGATGCTGACAGACACATTACAGACTGGAATGGTGTAGTGCAGATGCTGACAGACACATTACAGACTGGAATGTTGTAGTGCAGATGCTGACAGACACATTACATACTGGAATGGTGTAGTGCAGATGCTGACAGACACATTACATACTGGAATGGTGTAGTGCAGATGCTGACAGACACATTACAGACTGGAATGGTGTAGTGCAGATGCTGACAGACACATTACATACTGGAATGGTGTAGTGCAGATGCTGACAAACATATTACAGACTGCAATGGTGTAGTGCAGATGCTGACAGACACATTACAGACTGGAATGGTGTAGTAGTGCAGATGCTGACAAACACGTTACAGACTGGAATGGTGTAGTAGTGCAGATGCTGATAGACACATTACATACTGGAATGGTGTAGTGCAGATGCTGATAGACACATTACATACTGGAATGGTGTAGTAGTGCAGATGCTGATAGACACATTACATACTGGAATGGTGTAGTAGTGCAGATGCTGACAGACACATTACAGACTGGAATGGTGTAGTAGTGCAGATGTTGATAGACACATTACAGACTGGAATGGTGTAGTAGTGCAGATGCTGATAGACACATTACAGACTGGAATGGTGTAGTAGTGCAGATGCTGATAGACACATTACAGACTGGAATGGTGTAGTAGTGCAGATGCTGATAGACACATTACAGACTGGAATGGTGTAGTAGTGCAGATGCTGATAGACACATTACAGACCAAAAGTGCTCAGACTTTCAGGTGTTAGTCAGTAGGCCATTAGACTGCAGGACTCCGCCTGGGTTTGCTGTGAAAACCCCTGGTTTGGAGTCCTACAGCCACATGGCACTGCAGGAGCACGAAGTACTGCGGATCTGCAACGGTGTAAAGAGCGATTGGGCAGCATGCAGTGAAACGGCGAGCACTCACATGCAGTATCTCGTGCGGACACTGTTTGGCTCCATAATATTCATCAAGATCTGTGAAATGGCAGTTCTTCTTGGGGGGCAGATATGCCAGGGATGGGCCGTAGACACAGATGGCGCTCAATGCCCCGATTACACCAGCCACGTTAGTATATGCACAGCTCTTCAACTGAGAGGAACAATTACATTGGGGGGGGGGGGGGGGGTGGTTAGTGATGCAAACTGCTTCCTTTAAAAAGGCCTTTCAACAATGAGCCTATATTTTACAATGCGCTTAAATTCAAGAGTTAGGAAATTATTGTAAGTATTGTCATTATGTTTATTTTTACTGTATAAAACTGACAGCTGAATAATTCAACATAGAATGTACTTACTAGTGATTTATTGGGGGATTTTTCACAGGCAACCGTACAAGATCCAGCTGTCACAAACTGAAAAGAAATACATGGTCTTTCTCTTAGGGAACTATATACATGCATCTACAAATCAAGTTAAGCATCTGGTTAAGCCTCAGCAGGAGTGTGAAACCTTGAAACGTATACCCTGACTACGAATATGAAGCAATACTGTCAGTCACTGATAGTATCGATTACTCATCAGACATTATTTAATAAATAATGATAACATAAATAAAATATTTTTTTGGTTACAGTACCATACAGCCAACACACAGGGGAAGGAGATAGAACATGGGCAGGCTGACGTCTAAGTAATAGAGCGGCACAGCCAGAAGTACATGGAACAGCCCCAGCAACACCGCCCCCACCTGGAGAAATGGTGAAAACGCCTCGTCAAGGGCGCGAAGACGATGAAGAAAATAACGCACAATATTCAGCAGTAGTTTTTTCACTATACCTTTTGTTCACCGTTATCAGCACCCATTCTAAATGTATATTCGTAAATTAAAGCTTTTCGTTAATCTTTATTACTATTATAATTATATGTGAATGTCTTGTCATTCCCCTGTCAAATGAAGCTTGATTACTTATAAAACAGACTCAAATATGGTAGTGGTAACAAAAACTTAATTCTCCTACAAAAACTTTCTTCATTATTTTATATAGCCTAAGGGTTTTTTTCCAGTGTGCGAAATACCCGGGGGGGGGGGGGGGGGAGTTCCATCTCCCTATTGTTCCGCAATACTGATCTTTTGCTTTTTTATTTTATTTATTTATCCTTTATTTTACCAGGATGGTTCCTTTGAGATACAATATCTCTTCTTCCAGTAAGTCCTGGTCAAGATGGCAGACAAAAGTTTCATATACATACCTACAGAGATGATTAATATGAACACAGACTAAAACACATACAAATACTCAAACTAATACATACTGTAGAATAAAATTAATTTATACGAAACAATGACACTGTTCTTTAAGTTAAGAGTTTAAGAGATTTTTAAACACATTCAGAGAAGGCAAGGAGTTTAAATTCAAAATATTTTGTAATGTGTTCCACTCATGTGGTACATAACAACAAAAGGCGGGTTTCCTGAGTTCTGTGCGAGTGGTGGGAAGCTGAAGGAGAAGTTTAACTGATGAACGGGTACTGTATGTATTTTTGAGGCTTTCAGGGGGTCTCATGGGTTAATCGGGGGTGTCGGACCCCCCCGTATTTCGCACACTTTTTTTCCACCCAAAAGAAGTATTTTATATTGGATAAACATGAAAATGGATTGGTTATGTATGAAAACATGACGTAACACGGGAGCACGCGGGTACAGTTCAGATGGCCGTGGCCATGACCGCTTACCGCTATGGCCTCCGTGTCCCAGAACAGAAACGGCTGGTACAGCTTCGGAGACGCCGTCCCTATGTTCTCTAAGTGGGGAGACACCATCCTGCAAGAAAAAGGCTTTCTTGACCTAATAGACGGTTCTGTCTTGGATGATGTTCACCCAAATAAACCAAACACCCTGTAAGATTAATAAACGTTCTACCAATGACAGTGAGAGCAATAAAATGGCGTTTACTTTGTTGGATAACTGAAATAAAATCGATAATTTGTTATAAGTAACCACTATTATTTTGTAAGCAAGGAGGCTCCCCTCACCATTTTCTAATCTGATTAAAAGATTATTTGGAGAATAAAATGTACAATTCATGGTCTGTTTTGTATAATATTTCCCACGACCACAATGTTGCTTTTTTGTATTTTTCGCCATGTAACAGCATTTAGCAGAAGTGTGAAATATATAGTCTGATGTTATATTTTTATGCACCTCATATGAACTCCTAACATAAGTATATAATACAAACCGCATAATCTGAAATGAATAACAACATGACCAGCAATCTGGACTAAGCGGGATATTAACTTGCCTCAAGATGAGCTCGGGCGCTCAGCCGGGGGGAGGAGAGCTTTATCCGGAGCGGGATTGGAGGTTTGCGGGACTTAGGGGAACGATCTAGTGGGCAATTTGCGGCCAAAGAGGGTTGTGGGGAGGCTTTACTGCTGTCAGTACAACCAAGATTGGGGGGAAATCGTGGAAAAGTGATTACTATCCAAACACAGCGCTAGTAAGTGTGTCCCACCTCTGGACCTAACTGAAGGCATGTTACACAAAAATAATTTTCGTTCACATTACATAACTGATAAATGGCAATTCTGTCTCCTGTTCAAAGTTTACCGTAGAGCATAAAAAACTCTTTAACTTTCGTACCATTGTGAATTCGTAGCAGTATTGGCGAAATAGTTTTACCTTCTCTAAAACTGACACGATAACTAAATGATGTTTGTCGGAAATTAACAAATGAATTATGTTGCATCGCATTCTAACACAGTCCGGTTTTAACATATTTGATCATTTAATGCAAATGCATTCGAGGTGCATATTAAACACAACGGCTGACCAACCTGTATGAGCAGAAAGAGTCGGTCCCTTCGGCTGCGGCGGATCATGAAAAAGGCAGACAGAGGCGAGCTGCTCGGTACAGTACGTGCCCCTTTTGTTGTGTTACCCCAGAGAAAGGGGAGGGGATGGATGGGGATGGGGATGGGCCGCAAAACACTGGCCAGAGCAGAGTTGCGAAACTGATCACATTTCATGCGAGCCGACATCAACCCACTGGGTCTTTTTTTGCGGGATCCGTAAGAAGAAGCTGAGGTTTTTTTGCGTTGTTGGGCCAGAAAGCTCAGGTACGCCTTTTTCTTTATTTCGCGTCTCTCGGCTTTATGTACGTCATTTAGACCTAATTTAATTGTTGTTTGACTTTTTTCTTAACATCATCTCGCTACCATAGTTTCTTTTAGATCTCGCCAGTCGCAACTTCTTTATGAAACGACTGTGATAAATAGATTATTTGTTAGTAAGTCTTGTAAGAAACATTTGTTTTTTTTTAATGATTTATGGCTGCGTAAACATCCACACTAAACCGCACTCGTACCGTAAACAGTTACATGTTTACATTATGTAAGGAAATATTAATGCATAAATGAACCTCTAAATATAACTTTAAAAATCAGTAATAAGCTCAACCCCTTAACAGTTAGTGAGTGTCCCTGCTTCCTCCTCTCTCCGACGTAAGAAGCAATGGATGTTACGGTGTCCAGGAACCTGTCGGTGACGGTGACGGACCACAGCGCGGACAAGCTGCGGGAGAGGCAGCAGAAGCTCAGGGACCGGCTCCAGAAAGTGGAATCCAAAGTCCTTGGGGTAAGCCATCACTCCAGTCACCGTCTCTGGCCGATTTGTTACTTATTTGTATCCTGCTAGTCAGGGTTGTGGTTAGAGATGAACGGATTGGGTGCTGAATCTTTACTGGAGGGCGATGGCAAACATATATAATATAAAAAGCTATTCATATCTTAAGCCAATAAATACACATTTATTTGGGGAGGCTAAAAAACATTTGTATAAAGCCCCTTTAAAATAGGCCTAAGGGCACCCTTGTTTGACTGAACGAGTAAGCATTCAGATGCACTTGTTTCAGAAGGCTAGTAAAACCTCTTGGATCTGAAGTGATTACAGAAAATGCTGTTACTTTTCTATATAACGGAAAACCAAAGGTGCAGACTGATAATGTGAGTTGGGTAATGAGTGATGTGATTGCATAGGCCTGCTTCTTGCTGCTCTGCTGTAGGCCTCCCAGGTGATGCTGGGCTTTGGGTAATGAGTGATGTGATTGCATAGGCCTGCTTCTTGCTGCTCTGCTGTAGGCCTCCCATGTGATGCTGGGCTTTGGGTAATGAGTGATGTGATTGCATAGGCCCGCCTCTTGCTGCTCTGCTGTAGGCCTCCCATGTGATGCTGGGCTTTGGGTAATGAGTGATGTTATTGCATAGGCCCGCTTCTTGCTGCTCTGCTGTAGGCCTCCCATGTGATGCTGGGCTTTGGGTAATGAGTGATGTGATTGCATAGGCCTGCCTCTTGCTGCTCTGCTGTAGGCCTGCCATGTGATGCTGGGCTTTGGGTAATGAGTGATGTGATTGCATAGGCCTGCCTCTTGCTGCTCTGCTGTAGGCCTCCCAGGTGATGCTGGGCTTTGGGTAATGAGTGATGTGATTGCATAGGCCTGCTTCTTGCTGCTCTGCTGTAGGCCTCCCATGTGATGCTGGGCTTTGGGTAATGAGTGATGTGATTGCATAGGCCTGCCTCTTGCTGCTCTGCTGTAGGCCTCCCAGGTGATGCTGGGCTTTGGGTAATGAGTGATGTGATTGTATAGGCCTGCCTCTTGCTGCTCTGCTGTAGGCCTCCTAGGTGATGCTGGGCTTTGGGTAATGAGCGATGTGATTGCATAGGCCTGCCTCTTGCTGCTCTGCTGTAGGCCTCCCAGGTGATGCTGGGCTTTGGGTAATGAGTGATGTGATTGCATAGGCCTGCCTCATGCTGCTCTGCTGTAGGTCTCCCAGGTGATGCTGGGCGTCATGGTCATCAGCTACTCCCTCCCTCTGCACCTCACTGAATACACAGAGGTCATGACCTTCGGTGTGCCTTGGTGGAGCGCCATTGTGGTAACAACTGACACGTCACTTCTGGCTAACACCATCTTCTGGTCGTTGGTTGATTTCAGATAGGTGCGAATGTCTAATGCATCAAGATTTCAAGCAATTGGAGGTTTTTACTACTAATACCACTATGATATCTATCTCAAGGTCTTTCTGGCTACTTTACAAAGCAAATTATTCAGCCAATAATAATCCAGTGTGACCCCACCAGGAAAACAGAAGGATGGGTTCATTATCCAGCAACACTCTTGCATGTTAGTGTCCATGCACTTCTCAGACATTACTGAACAAAAACACACCCATACTGCACAACAGATCCATCGTCTCAGGGTTCTAATATAATGTAGCCGCAATGATTAATTAACTCATACTAATACAATTACAACATAAGTAAGTTGTCATGTGATGTTTGCCTAAACTAAACTTTAAACTGTTAACAAACATTTGTGAGTCATTCAATATCAATACATATGGAGACATTTATTTTGCTTATTCCTGTGCTGCAGTTCATTGTGGCTGGAGCAGTTGCCATAGAAACCGGAAAGCTGGCCAGTATGAACTCGGTGAGTTCAGTGATGTTTTTGCTGAGGAAGCCATGTGTTCTGCCTCCACAAAGCACTGTTCTGATGTCTCTGGCTTCCCTTTTCATTTCCCTAGCTCCGAGTCTGCTTGCTAGTGACCCTGGTGGCCGTACTGACATCCACCCTTGCCCTCATTTTCTACTCCATCGACCTCCATAACAACCAAGACACAGACTGTGCCATCAACAGCTCAGCAGCCCCGTGTGGGCCGCAGCATTATGCCAAAGTGGGTTCATTTCCTGTGTCTGTGCCGTCTCTGCATCATGTCTGCAACGCGTCTGCACTGTGTCTGCGCCATGTCTGTACTGCATCTGCACTATATGTCTGCACTTCATCTGCTCTGTGTTGTGCCATTTCCACCTCCTCCTGCTCTTCTCTCTCTTTGCATAATATGTCTGCACTACATTGTGCTGTATCTGTGCTGGCTGCACTGTCTGCACTGTGTCTGCACATGTCCTTGTCCTGCTTTGCTGTTTCTTTGGATAATGCATCTGCGCTGCACTATGTTGTATCTGTGCTGTCTGCGCTGTCTGCATGGTGTCTGGGCATGTCCTCCTCCACCTCCTACTCTTCCCTTTCTTTGGATAATATGTCTGTGCTGCTCTGTGCTGTGTCTGTGCTGTCTGCACTGTCTGCATTGTGTCTGTGTATGTCCTTCTCCTGCTTTGTTGTTTCTTTGGATAATGCATCTGTGCTGCACTGTGTTGTGTCTGTCCTTCTCCTCCTGCTCCTCCTCTTGCTCTTCTCTCTCTCTGGAAAATGTCAGCTCCTCTTCCCGGCAGGACCACACACTGTGTTGCTTTCAGCTTGATGAACCTCTGTGTATCTTTTCTCCCCAGGCCTTCAGCAGAGGCGTGAAGTCCTGCCTTCTTGTTTTCACCATCATTCAGGCTGTTATTTCATCCACTCTTTCATTCTTTCTGTACAAGGAGAGACACACTTCCACTGAGTATGCGGTGAGAGAATGTGACAGACAGGAATGTGGTCTGCTGCTTATTTCCCTGGATAACCCAATAATTTATGAAACCCTTAGACTAAAACAGCTTGTATTTTTTTTAAAAGCCGAGCCTGTTTGCTCAACATTTTCCACAACCATTTAGTAGGCAAATGCCCACTATTTACTATAAATTTGAGAATGCAGATAATCTGACATGCTCCTTTCCCTAAAATAGCCTGTGGTTACCCATGTCTTCCTCTCTTGCAGTCTCTCATGGAGAATACTCCGTCCACCCTTATCCACAGCGCACCTTCCGACTTCAACTGAGGAAAGCTGTATGCGTGGACTGTATCCATCAAAATATCCAAACATCTTCAAATTCAGTATAGTTAATGTAATAAAACTTTACAATGTTTTCATTTATACTTATTTTTTGTAAAAACATACGTATTTTTAACGTAATACAAGTCGTAAAGATTACACCATATCTGTTCCGTCTCTTTCCATGACACTCTTGTTTGATTTTGTCAAAGCACAGATAAGTAGTGTTCAGTTCTTTTGTCTATCCCCCCATTTTGCCCCGTCTGTGTGACAGCCGCTCCTCTGCAGAGTTACTGTAATGGTACATTCCGGCCTCTGCAGCTGCCTTTGAACCCTCGCCCCTCCCCCGATTCCTCCACTGAGTTTTGCCTGTTTCCTGTTTCCTTACAATCATCTCATTCACAGGCAGAGATGATGAATTTTTCGCATGGATTCCAGAATTCCGCAGCTGACTCTCTTTCAGCTTCACCTCATCCTTTATCATTTCCTGCCCCACAACACATTCATAGTCCAACTCCTTTGTCCCTCAGTCTTTTAAAACTGCTTGTATGGGTGTGTGTGTGTGGGGGGTTGCACCCTTTGCCAGGCAGCATAATTCTGGCATAAAAATTCATTTAGCAGTTTTATGGCCTGTATACAGAACAGAACATGTTATCTCTCTGTTGCAGTCTAAACCAACATTATGGTCACAGTTCTGGAGTTTTGCTGGCTGAAGAAAGTGGGAAGGAATCAGAGAGGTATACATGCCATATAGCTATGCTGTGTGTTCAACAAAATAGAATTAAATAGAATATACAATATATACACTATATATATGATGTTCAGTGGTAATGGAATTACTATCACATACCGTTAGAAACACAGAAAAAAACACATGTGACATGCATAGAGTTTGTCAGAAAGTGCTGACTAAGCTTAGGTGGGAGCAGACCAGCCTCCAATACAGGTGCACTAGCGTCCGCCTGCATTTATAGTTGTGCGTTATACCGAAAGCGGATTACAGGAAGAGCATTTAAGAAAAGCCATCTGAAAAACAAATACCTCTAAAAAGGTATTTACAAAAATGTTGGTTAAATAATTAAGAAGTATAATGACAGTTGAGAATAATGATAACTATGTGTACCTATGTAATTTTTATTTACCAATCCCGATGGGTTTTGCTGAGAGAGAGCTATTCTAGACAGCTAAGTTGTTTTTGATTGGCTGTGAGCTCGACATATCAGAAGTACTGTTTCAGTCCCAATGACATCATTAGTGCCTCTCACATTAAAAGGGCACTCGATGAATAAGGAAATGCTTATTCTTTTCTTGTGTTTGACTCCCTGCTCTGCTCTGGCTAATGTTCACCCAGTTAAACCAATTAAAGAAATAACAAAATAAAGAGCAGGAATAACTGCATACTTATGTATGAGGTTAATAAATAACCTTACATGGAAGTTTGGGGGTAGATGTGGCTTCTTCTTCCACTATGATTCTCAGGTCAACAATGATCCTGTGGCAATGTGATGCTGTCTTTCAACATGGCCCAAGCAAGCTTTTGTGTACGTTACACACATGTAGAACAGGTTTCTACAGTGTAAGTGCCTGAAAAACGCAATGAGACGCCCACAGGAGGTGAATCATGCTGAATCTATGGAGTCAATGACAATAACATGGGCTCGGAACTGTGTTAGTACCATGGAGAGCTGAACTGAGGGAAGGGAATTACGGCCCACAGATCTTCCACATTTCATTATCCCCAAGTTGCACAATTGCTGCACAGATGTTGCGTAACAACAAGTCCCTGAATTTTATGCGTACAAACAAACCAGGTCCAGAGTTCAAGCGTTCAAATGCAGAAAGCTGCACTCTCTCATTCAGATACTGGTGGTTTGTAGGTGGACTTTATTTTAGTAGATTTTTATAAATGTTGGCTGAGGAAAGAATGCTAAAGGAAAAAGCCATTTATTAAGGGGATCACTGAGACAATCCTGGGCAACAACAGCACAGTTTTAGCTGGACTCAGGGAGAGAGTCCAGAGCTCAGAGCAGATGACCAACCCACACATTCATGTATCCGTGGTAACGCTGAAACCAGACAGGTGCCCCAAGCGGACGTGGCCTGGAAGGGGGCCTATTACAGAATTATGTTGGTCAGCATGATGCATGAGTTCATTAAAATTATATCTTTTTTATTCAAAGATCTACCAGTATTCTAAGTCAGCTAGCTTTAGTATAAACACGCACAAATCATAGCAAATGGTTTTCAGATGGCGCAGCAGGATAACGCGTTTTTGATGACAAAAACTAAATAACGTGGAAAATGTAATACCACGCATTGCCAGGAGAGGGCAGCAGAGCGGCTGTATCGTGAAAACAGTTCTGGAGTCTTTTTTACTCTTTCCACTGTCTATGGGTGGAAATTGTGCAAGCAATTTTTTCTTCTGCACACTTTCTCGTACTATATGTGTTATTTTTTAAATAGCATTTTTCATTTATATTCATGGAACAATTCTGTGCTTGTGACCGGCATAGGCTTAGGTCAGGTGACCACGGTCTATTAAGAATATGCTCTGTTCCTGTCAGCTGCTGGGAAGCAGGAGGAAGATGATTGTAAGTCTCGTCTGTCATTATGTTACAGATAGAATATATTCAGTTAGCAATTCAGACTAATGAAGTTTTTGGAAAACTCATGTTATATACCTTGTTCAAGGGGTAATATTTGTTTCCTGGAAATCAAATCTGAACATTTAAATCTTTCGTTATCACAAGCTCTGGTGAATACGCTGAGCTGTAGCCTTTGCCATTGCAATTATGGCAAGAAATCAATTCCTTCTGGAGCTACGGACACAGGTCCTCAGCACATCAATGCTCGTTCATGGTGAGCTGTGCCTATTGTGATGACGTGGCTTCAGAACCCAGGTGGACATCTCATGGCCCCATCTACCTGCAGGTTATTTCTGAGCTGAGTCATGTGGCTCCCTGTCCTTTGTGTGCTGTTTGTACGTCTCCGTGCAGGTTGCCATGGAAGCATTGCTTCACACTGTAGAGGTTGGCGCATTCAGGTTCTCAGATGTTAGCTTTCAGAATATAGAATTTAAATATATTGTTTTTGTTGAATATATGTGTCATTCATGTTCTTCATCTCTACCTTAGTGCCATTGTCGTTCAAAGTAAGTTTGCTGTTCACCAGCTTGTTGGTTTCTTAAGGTCACAGCTGAGGATATGGATGAGCGGGATGTTCAAGAAAGGACAGAAGAAGAGGTGTGCCAGGGAAAGAGTGACTGCAGACTATTCCAATTTCCTCAGTAAAACCAAAACAAAACAAAAATACTAGAGACATTTTTTGATTTTGAACAGAAAAGAGGACCATGTAGGTTCAGCTTTCACTGAACTTCTGGTTTTAGAACTTCAGTTAGGTCCAGTAGCTAATGCTAGCTGTCCTGTTCCTGCCTAGAATAAGAGTCAAGGCGTAACACCTGAGGAGCAAACATAACTATCTCAGTTAGTTTATGTAGCTATTCCTCAAATGCAGGCAGGTCAAAACAATGAACCTCAGATTCTGCTGCATTAACTGGCAGCTGGTGTTAAAGGACAACTGAGCTCTCTAATGTGGATCACATGCTGGTTTCCTGGGAATAAGGAAAAAGTCTTGGATCCTGCAGGGGGAGCTGGTCATGCAGAAATACCATAACAATTTTTAAACCAGAGGAATGTACACTATGTTCTCCTATAATGTGTTTTGAAAAAGTGAATTCGCGTTTATGCATGATTTCGTCTCAGCACGTGATGCCAGAAAATACCCAGGTAAACCGATCAATGTCTGCTTTTAAGAAATAGATAAATGCATACATTTCTTAATGATCACTTTATATTAACTTTGACTATTTCATATTTTTCTATAAAATGTATCCACACTTTAAATTCAAACTATAATGTTAGCGTGGGAAAAATCGTTATAAATCCCAGTGCCGGTAAGACAGACGTGAGCTGAAACATTCTCTAGCACAAAATCTCCTACTTAGATTCAGACCCATGGGTCCACTGTCAAAGCTGTGGATCCAAAACAATCTCCAACCATGAAATGACAAGCAATCCAGTAAAAGTGTATGTCATAATAGATATTTCTTAAGATGGGGCTTTATCCCAAGAAACCCACTGCAAATTGGAAATATGTGAATATGAACAGGATATGAATCATTTGAGTATTTAGTAGACGTAATGAGCTTGGAAAAAATGGTTTAACACAGACACTGTTCAATACATTGTACGTTTACGTATGTTTACGCTGGCAATCGCCACAGAGACTGGAAGCGTGGCAGTGTGGATGCAGCTATTGCCCAGTGCCAGTAGAAAGTGTCGCACAGCATATCGCTAGCCCAGAAACAGATCACAATTCAACGATGACTACTCAAGGTGCTTCGCTATCGCACCATCTAAAGCAAGGAGCATCTGTATTCAAAATGAGACTTTCAAATAAGTAGATGCAGTGAACCACAGAGACCGCCTAAATTCATTTCCGTAAAAGCCCGCCAGAGTCAACATTTTTTTTTTATTATTTATTTTGTTCTTTTCTTGGAAAAAAACAAACAAAATTGAAAAATTTTTCAGAAAATAATTATTGTACTGCTACAAGTATTTTTGTCATCATATGGGCCAACAGAAGAAATGTACACAAAAGTATATATATTTCCCGTTAAGATTAAGGACAGAGCAAGAAGACACAAAGAAAAAAAAAATGTAACAAGTAGGTAACTTCTAGGGCCTGCATGAGAGACTGGGCCATGACGGAGGGAGAAGAGTTTATAATAAAGGGAACCAAAGGAGCTCTAAAAAGAAGCAGTGTCAGTTTGTGTACAAAAACCAAGAAGCTGAGGCATACAGCTCAGCTGGGCCAGCGGAGCACTGCAGACTCTGCTCAGACTCCTGGCCGGGGCTTGGGCGGCACACTGCCCCCCCCACCCCTTCTCACGGCTTGGCCCGCGTTTCAGCTGCGGTGCCCGCCCACGCCCCATCGCTAAACCCGTCCCATTCTGCTGCAAGCACCCACGTGCCTAGTGTCTGCTGATTCACTCCGACACTGACAGGCAAGCGAGCCACTGCCCACCCGTCTTCCCAAAACGGCCATCTCTCTAACTCCACTCACCCCCCACCCACTACCCCGGCCTATACGCAGCAGCGACAGACAGCATCCCTGCTCAGGTCCCTCAGAATCTCCTCTGGATGAGTACGGCCTGCCCGGAGGGTCCACAGAGCGCCCTAGGATATCCGCTGGATGAGCTTGTCCTCAGTCAGGCAGAAGAGCGCATTGATGGAGAGCTCCGAGATGAAGGCTTCGCAGGCACGCCGCGTCACGCCCTTACAGCCACGCAGGTCGAGCAGCGTCAGCCCGGACACACGCTTCAGGTACAGCAGACAGGCGTCCGTCAGCTTATTGCAGCCTGGGGGTGGAGAGACGGGGTTAGGCTTCACAGGGTCAGCGTGGGAGCCCACGACAGGCAGAGGCAGGGCAACACACCAGCCAGGTTCATCTCGACGAGCGTGTTACGGGTGGACGAGCCCACGGCCGTCAGCAGGTTGACGGACTGGTCGGTGATGCAGTGGCAATGCGACAGGTCAAGGCGCGCCAGCAAGGGCATGTGGCGAATGAGGAGGCGCAGGGTGGAGTCACTGATCTCCAACCCCGCCAGGCGAAACGTCAGCATGTTCCTCAGCTTGCTGCGGTTATCGCAGCCTGCAGGGGGAGCCACAGGACAGCAAAAAAAGGTCTCATTTTATTTTACTAAAATGACTGACAATGTTAGACTTCTCTTCTCTACTCTGGAATACTTGAAATTTGAATTTAACATACAGCATTTGAATCCAGTGACTTGGATGCACTCAAAGCCCAGACAAACCTGGTGGGGTGACAAGGTCACGGATCTGCGAGTCCTTAACCCCCTGCGCCCAGCGCAAGTCCAGGGTACGGAGAAGGGGGCAGCTGGGAGAGCTCAGGGCAGAGATCGAGGACCAGGAGCAGCCCGACAGCAGCAGGTCTTTCAGGCCTGAGGAAGAGGCACACAGGACATGCAGAGCTTCCTCCCTTCCCTGGGCTTGGTGCACGGCTCGCCCCTAGCCCCCACCACGCAGGGCACCTTAATATTATATCCGCAGCAATATCTCTTATGTGAATGTGAGAATGAAACAAACTGCAGTCAATGTCCTCACCCGGCAGGCGGTTGATGAGCCAAGTGAGCTGCTTCTTCGAGATGGAGGTCCAGGACAGGTCCAGCGCGACAGGCTGCCGCTTGGTGATGCCTGCCAGGGCCTGGGGGCTAATGGAGCGGCTGCGGCTCAGGTCAATGCGGGTCCACAGGCGCTTGTCACAGCTCCTGGGGACATAGCAAGACCAAATATTCAACATCAGGTGTACCTCCCATACCTACAGCTTCATGCCCTCTGACAGCACAGTAAGTACATCTTAAACAAATGGGACCATGTACCCTTCCTCAACACGCATCCACGTGGCATGTACCCTTCCTCAACACGCATCCACGTGGCATGTACCCTTCCTCAACACGCATCCACGTGGCATGTACCCTTCCACCGGGGTCCAGATGCCGGTGTTTCGGTACCATACGGACATTTACTTACACCCAGTTTGGTAAGCAGTTTAGTAGTAAAATATTAATGAGATGCATATTGTGACACCCGAAAGTTAGTGATCTATATAAATTCAGCATATCCTTAAGTTTAATAAACGTGTCAGATTTTAAACTACAAAATGTACCACCATCATCTTTTTACCTCATTTATCCACAATATCTCCTCTTTCAAAAGATGTTGTAGCTGTTGAACTGTTTTTTTCTTCACTGCCACTTCAGTGCTTATTGCTTCCACGATTTACTAAAACAATAGCATGTGCATGGTGCATTGTTAACTGAATTTAATAAACATAAGGATATGCCGAATTTATACAGACTCCTGACTTTTGGGCATCGCAATACACATCTCGTTATCTTAGGCACACTACTAATCTGCTTACCAAATTGTGGGTGCAAGTAAATATTCGTAAAGTACCGAAAAGCTGGCGTTCGGACAAATGTTTCACGCATCTAAAATCATCTAAAGCCCTGGTGGTTATTGCGCACGCACCACATAATCGCAAAGTGATTGCGACAGCCCTACGTACACCCTTTCTCACCACGCACCCATGTTTCCTTAAAATGCATGCACACTGCTTGCGTTCCACCCTTTGAGCGCCGCCCCGGGATGCTCTTGTGCCACTTACCACTTGTACCAGCTTTTGCAGACAGTCATGCAGACACACAGCTCTGCACGGGTCAGATAGCGGAAGACGGACACCCACACCTCCTTCTCACAGCCGGGCTCGTTACCCACGTCCTTAAAGGAGGGCAAGGACAGCAGGGAGGGTGGGGAACAGGAGGTGGTGGGGGGCGGAGGAGTAGGTGAGGCTGAGGATCGGGAAGAGGAGGAGGTGGAGGCCTCGTCCCCATCCAAGGCGTGGGCCTCTGCGTGGTTGCGCCCTTGAGAGCGTGGGTGTCGCCCTCCACCAGGGGTCCCGCCTCCACGGCCCAGCATGAGCCCGTTGCCCGCGGTGCCATTCTTCTGCCGCAACCGCTGCAGCGACTTACGCTGCACGTAACCCTGGCTGCTGGGTGGGGCCCTGGGGGACACTGCCGCCTCCAGCTTGGGGACAATAGCGCCAGGGTCACGCTTGGCTTTGGGTGGCCGCTGTAGCGTCACTGTCAAGTAGGAGCCATTCAGCAGGTCGTCATTCAGGTCTGACACGAGCAGCACAGGGGGTTCGGGCTCTGAGTCTGACTGGTTTGCTTCATCTTCATCCACGTCCTCATCCACTGCATCTTGCCCTCCCATGCCATCCATGCCACAGTCCTCGCTGTCCCTGTCGTCGTCATCCTCATCCTCCTCTGCCTGACTGCAGCGTCTGTGTGACCGCTTCCTCTTGTCTAGGGGTCCATCTTCGCTCTCCTCCTCCTCCTCTTCCTCCTCCTCTTCGTCTACATCACGGTCATCGCTGTCACTCTCACTGTCCTCATCCTCCGTATCGCCACGCCGACGCTGGCCACGTCCCGCTCCCCGTGGCCAAGGGCGTCCCCCTCGCTGCCTGCGCCCGTCACGCACACCCATGCCACGCCGCATCCTAAGAGAAGCACCACCACTGTTGCGACCCACACGGGAGGCGGAGCCTCTCCACAGGCCCCGCCTACCCGGCCCAACACCCCGTAGGGAGGAGTGGTGCAAACGCGACGTAGAGCCGCCCCGGGCATGCAAGGCCAGCTTCCTGCTGCTGCCAAGCCCTCCCCCACTATCATCATCATCGTCGTCGTCGTCGTCATCATCATCATCATCATCGCTGGCTGAGTCCTCATCTTTGTGACTCCCACGGCGACAAAGGAGTTTAGATGAGCGGGAGTCGAGGGCAGAGGACTTGCGCTTCTGGGATCACAGCAAAGCCCAAGTTAAAAACTGAACACGCCAGCCGGTGAGCTTAACAGCAGGAGGCATAACGGCACTCTTACCAGCTGCAGAACTTTATTTCTCTCCAACTTTATCTATGAACACAAAAGGGGGAAAAGAAATTAACACCCCAAATCAGCCAGAAGTCTAAAACCAGTCAAGATAATCCTCTCAGCTGGTTCAGGCGACCACTCATGCATGTTATAGTTAGGTTATGAGAGAGGGAGAGGCCTCACCCGCTTTCTGAGACGGAGCTCCAGGGCTCCGGCACGCTTCCTGTTTTGGTGGTGCAGAAGCAGCCTGTGGGAGGAAGAGGGTGCAATAGAGAGCGCAGAGAGGGGCCGCCCAGGGCGCCTGCCCCTTCCCCGGCCACCCCCACCCTCGTCGACAGCAGCGCCCCCTATCCCCTTCTTGTTGGAGCGCTTCTCTGACGCAGGTGCAGCTGGGGAAAGAGAGCCTACAGACGCAACGCTGTCATCGTCACTGCCGGAGGACTGGGGGTGGGGGGGGGAAGCGTGTTAGGAGAGTAGGATCATAGGCACATTCTCAAAGACAAACATATATCCTCGTATAACATACATGTATATACAAGGATATAAATGAATCACAGAGACTAAAAAGTGACAGGTCCTACCTCAGACTCTGAGTCTTTGCCCACAGCACACTTAGGACACTCCCAGCAACTGGGCAGATCCTTGTTGACGACACCCTCGCCCGGCACCTGTATACAAAGCATTTTTTACACCACAATTCCTCTCCAAAAAGCATGATGGCACAAAAAGAGTGAAAGTGGGCTGTGGTGTGTCACCTTCAGGCACCCGGGGTGAGCGATCTGGGCACAGTTGGAGCACTCCATGAGTGTGAGGGAAAATGGCGTGTCTTCGCCAGCCTCCTGACTGCCCTCCCCACACACCTCACACACTGCAGATAAGGGCAGGCCGGGCTGAGAGAGAGAAAAACCAAGTGACACTCACGTACATGGTCGCCACGCACACGAGCAGACATGCGCCGGCAGACGCAGTTAGACACACACACAAATACAGACACACTCACAGCTAGGCATTGGCGCAGCACGCAGGTCTGTTTCAGTTTGCCTGGTCCCCCAAACTTCTTCATGTCCCTGCAGAAGTTGCAGTCCCCGCACTCGGAGCGCAGGCATGCCTCACAACGTTTGCAGCGCACACGGCGCCGGCGCAGAACCGACATGGAGGACGGGGGCTTGACAGGCCGCGGGGGGGCGAGCGTCGATGAAAGGCGAGGTCGGCCCACCACCGGAGGGGGTGGAGGGGGCTGGTACCAGGATGGCTGGGGAAGGAGAACACCACGAAAAGCCAATGAGCGCCTGTGTACCGCTTATGGATTGAATGTCGTTTTAATGTGAGTGACGGCTCACCCTCTTGGGCCACCTGACGATGGGCTTTCCAGTGTAGGACAGTTTGGGGTTGTCACTGGCATGTTCCTGGAGCAAAGTCTGAGAAAGACAGCAGGGATAAGGAATAGGAGTAAAAAGGGAGCAGCTTGGGCTGCAGCACAGTGCCATGAGCTCAAGTGGTCTCTTATACCTTGATGTCATGCAGCAGTGCAGGGGCATTGTGGATTCCAGCCGGGACACACTTCTTATGGGAAGGGAGAGACTCCAGCTTCCCCAGAAGGCTCCAGAGCCCCTCAAGCTCAAAGGGAGCGAGGTGAACTTTGGTGCCAGGCTTGAGGGGTGTGTGAAAAGACTCATCTTCCTCCTCCTCCTCCTCCTCCTCCTCATCTTTGATGTGACCATTAAGAGTTTCGTCTTGGGATGATGGATCTTGCTTCAGGCCTGAGAATAAAATTGCGAGTTGTACATATAGGTGGATGCATTCTTCATGAAGTGGGTACAAAATGTAATGTAGTTGTGCAGAGAATGGGGAGAATGGGCCATTGATAAATGAGAGAGGCTTTGAAAGGAAGGGGCGGGGGACAGACCTATGCCCAGCGAGTGCTTCTGGAATTCAGGCGTGAGGTGCGACGTGTTGGTCAGACTATACAGGTAGCGCTCCAGCACGTACCAGCACATTTCATAGTAAAAGGGGTAGCGGAACTTGGCAGGAACCTGCGGGGCGTGAGAGTGATGTCAGGCCCGGCACATAACCCCATACAGAACCCAGCCAGACAGACTGAATCAGGATACCGCCCCAGGCATTTCTCAGAGCTGCCAGTCACACACCCACCCGTGTACGGTCCTCGATGCCGTAGATATGCAGCTGCATGGGGACGTTGAAACTATGCAAGAAGTTGCCCCCGAACACCAAGGTGTCGACTGGTGTATACACAGCATGGATCCAGCCTGGCACAGAGGAACAGCCATACACCCGAGCTTAGCATCACTGCAGGGCCACACACATTCAAACTAAGCTGTGCAGAAAACAAAGTAAAGAAAACTCCTTCTGTCACTTGTAGTACATGCTGAAAAGATGTTACTTTTTAACTGTGGCTTTGCTGGGTCATTTATGTTGTACGGCAGCCAGATCAAGAATGGCCACTTCCTAAGACATGCCTGTGGAGACAACCATACCAGAGGGGATGAGGAAGGTATAGCCCTGCTTGAGCTCGATCCTCTGGCAGTCGGTTGCCTTGTCACCCAGGAAGATATCACCTTGTTTCCCTGACAACACCCAGTTCTCATACAAGTCCAGATTCTGGGGAGTAGGTGGGATCAGCCAAAACACCTGAGGAAGGGAAAAAGGCATCCAAAATGAGCAGAGTAAGCTTCCTGCGCTACCACCCTCCAACTACAGGGGGCTGTCTGCGGCACCAAGGCCTGCTCTCACCTTGCCCCCACGCAGTATGTGGTACCACACGGAGGTGCCTCCGAAGTCGATGTGGAAGTCTGTGTAGCAGCCCTGCACGCTCATGAGGCAGTACCTGAGGGGAGGACACAGCACTGGTCACAGGTTAAGTGCTAGGGGAGCTGCAATGTCACCAGACACACAGAGAGGAGGGCAGGGTAGGGGAAGAGCAGAGCTGGAAAGGGGCACTCACTTCTGCACTTTGGGGTACTGCATGTCAATGATAGCATTGGTGGAGTCTCTCTGACGCTCCTTCAGGTGACGGGGCCACATGTTGTCCACCCAGTCGATCATGTCCACCTGCAGAGGGTGAATATGCTGCAGTCATTCAACCAGCAGTGGCCTTTCCCTCCGGGGGAGGCGGTGTGGCCGACACTCACAGACTTGGGCCTCTTGACGAGGTTCTCCAGCTTGGTGTGGCTGAACTCCAGGCTGATGACGTTGTAGAGCTTCTCCCTGTGGGCCGGCGGGGTCTCATAGTAGCGGCGCCACTGGGCCATGGACATCTCGATGCCCTTCTGTGTGGTCACGTCCATCACGTCGATCAATCGCCGACTGCCTGCAGAAGGAGCAGAGCAGCCACCAATCACAAGGGAGCAAAAGGAAATGTTCCAATAAAAGCCATGATGACAGGACAAGAGCAGAAGCCAGTCGGAAAGGTGCAAAAGAAATCCTCAAGTAAGAGAATCCAAGACGAGTGCTCCTACCTACAAACACCTTGACGTCATTGACACTGAAATCCGAATCTGGCATCCTGTAAGGGCCAGAACAGGGATTAATGTTACTTTGAATCCATTATCATAAAATAGTTACACAATAATGTTAATAAACAACATAAACAATTACTGTGACAAATGCTTTGTTAAAATATATTAATATATACAACAGCATAATAATTTCTTTAAAAAGCCTGCATAATAAGTTTAAAGGTCATACTTGATTCCTAGTCCATCAGGCCTTTCAAAAATGATGGGGTCCCTCAGTCCCTCTCTCTGGATGTATTCATACGTGAAGTCTGTGGGAATACACATGTAATATGACTTTCCATAGGTAAAGGAGGCAAAAATGGCCAAGCCTAAAACTGTATTAATGTCATTGTCAATGTTTAAAGAATTTCCTGGCTCACCATTCATTAATAATCATTTAGAGTGAATGTTTTACTTCTACAGAGGGGTAACAGAATGGGTGTTATAGTACCAGTAGTCCTGATTTAAATCAATCTTTGAAGAAAATGTTGGTTTATGTGATCTATTCACATTAGAGCTATGTGTATCAAAGGCACTCCAACAATCATTTCTACATTTCTATTTAGATCCACAGAATAATTAGGAATTTCAGTAAACCTTTCCCCTCCATTCTTTTGACCAAATTAGAGCTGAATCGATCGCTCTGCAATTTCTCTTCCAAGTCAAAAGTCCTCTTCCCCTCGATCTCATCATCTGAGATGCCGTCATCTTGGTAACGCCGTCTTGTGCCTGACCGCTGAGAACAAAAACATTAGCCTATGTGAACATGAAACAAATATGACAAGTGGCTATACCTCAAACTATTTAAATCGATAATCCTGTAGTTTAAACACACAAGTACATAACTTTAAGCCAAGATGAAGGCTACGTTGCGTCTGAAATCACATTATACTGAGGCTGCACATTATAATCAAAGGGAAACCCCAGAAAATACTAAATCTTTCAAATCATTGGAGACAGTACAGTAAATTCAAGCTCTCCGATGAACTTGTTCAAAGAACAAGATGGGGTAGCCTAGAATCATGACCAAAAGGCTACGTAACATATCTACGAGATGGGAGCCACTTTGATAGTCAATGAAACAGACTCCGTAAAAATCCAGCTACTCATGTCATTTAAAATGGGCTACAAGGTTTGTTCTATGCAAGCTATAGCAAATGCAGCGAGCAGAACCCTGCCATCAGCAGAGCAGGAGAGGGTGAAGCTAAGGAAATGGGAGCTCAGGCTATGAGCCCAGGAGGACCATGACATACCTGATAATCAAACATTTAGTTCTCTTCTACATGCACGAATTCAGATACTTTTTCCACAAAATACAACTCCCTCTATCAGCACTGGACATGTTGAGACAGCGAGACTAACAAAGGTTTTGGGTTTGCCTCATACCTCAGGGCAATAGATTCAGAACAATCCCCACACACCAGAACATAAAGGTACGCCTTCATAAGCATGGTCCCACCCACTATTCCATTTCCTTCATATATTCATGTCTCTCTGCTACTTTTCATATTATGGCTCTTTACAAACATGCACATTCAGAGCAGCAGATGATAATGCACCAGCATTAAACTTCAGCATAAAAGCAGGCAAGCATAACATTCTATTTTTCATGCTCATTCTCAGCCGAGTTTCCCAATACTCAGAGAACAATGACACTGATTACAGGAAAAAATGACTCACCAACTGGCTACAGTGGTTCTCCTAAACCTTGCAAAACAGCAATTTTTGAGTGCACTGCTAATCAACACCTTTTTATCCATGAGATATTCTGCATTTTTGGTGATATGACAGCACTCTCTTCTCCCATCCACAGCTGAACAAACCATGCTAGTAGATAGCTTGTTAAAGTATCCAACCTGGCTAAAACAATGACTACAAGAGTAAGGAAGAACCCTTCCTTGGTTTAAAACAAACTGATTTTAAATATCCCTAAACATGCGCATCAGTCCACCTCAGTGCACAATGCAAGAAAAAGCGACAACACACCAGGAAGGACTGGCGTGGGAAAGCCATCCCACACGGAAAGCCGTTTGAAGGACAGTACATAGCATAGTGGACCTACAAAACAGAGCTAGACCAAAGATGTAGGATCCCAAAAGACACAGACAAATACGCCATTTCCTCTTATCTGCATCTACCAATCACTGCAGTTATATGCTGCATCTTTAGGAAGCTGCGATTATAATAGTGCTACAAGAAGCGAAGGTCATTCCTTTTAAACAGTTACAATACTAAGCCACAATTACAACAATAATAAAATGAAGACCCACATGCTAACAAAGCAAATATCAGTGAAAACTGCCATTCGCTGTGCTGTAATGTCAGCTGTTTAAAGGTCAAACAGAGACACCAGCGGCAGCCTGTCCCTGCAGCCCTGCAGAGACACTACACACCTCGCACCTTCAGTGTCACCATTCCTTTTTTCCTCTTCATCACTCTCTCACTGCCAACGGCTGTCACTTCTTCCCCATCCTCCATCATCGGCTCTCTGAGAAAAGCCTGTTGTCTCTCCTTGAGCATCCCTTTCCTCTGCAGTGTCCCCTCCCTGCCAGCTTGCTCACTCCCCCCCCCTCCCCCCCCCCTACACTCTATTTCCGCACCTCCGCTCACATGGCTAGCATCTCGCACAGCCTCTCGGGTTACATGCCTGTCTGCCTTCGCTTCCCTTCACTGTACTTAAGTATCTGCAATCAGCCCCCTCTCCAGCACAGACAGGGTTTCTCTTTCTCTCTCTGAGCCACCCCCACCCTGTCCATGTTATTATCTAAGTCAATTCCCTTCTCATCCAGTGGAGGAGGATGTTTAGTCACCATCAACTCCAACTGAAACTGCAAATTACAATAAGAACATCATCTTGCATGTTCTCTTAACTGATATATAATACTACTACTAGTAGTGCTAATAATAATAATAATAATAATAATAATAATAATAATAATAATGTTTGGCGTTACTGGCATGCAAGAGCTGGAACATCAGTGGTCAGTGGAAACATTCCCTCTGGCATGTGCCCATCAATGCTCAGCATAACAAACACAAAGGGGAAACCACTGCAATTTTCTAAACTATTTGTTTATTTTATACAGCAATTAAGAAAAACAGCCAGCAAATTTTTCAGCAACAATGCCATTCACAGCCACAATCACCCTAATGAATCCCGTGCCTTTCATCTCACTCCCTGCAGCCGATTGTGTGCTAAATGCAAGGAAGCTGCCTTGCAGACGAATCAGTAAAAACACAGATGTTTATATATAAAAAAGTTGTATACCTGCATTTTAATTGTTACGTAAAAGTACTTTTCCTCATCTTTCACATGGTAAGCTAACCCAGGCACCACCTAATGATCACTGGTGGATATTCATGTCACTGGTGGATATTCATGTATTCAACCACAAAAACTACAGACAAGGATGTTGTCACACTAGTGACATCACTACTATAATAATTGGGCGCCTTGAAAATTACAATTTTGTAAACGCTGCCTGGAAATGATTTGTATTTGTGACAATTTACTAGGGGCGTAACTCTTACTATACAAACTTATCTTTGTATTAACTGTCCGTGCAATGACGTTTTGAGAATCTGGCACTGTGATCGCATTAAGAGTTGGGAGTAGAAATAGTATCGCGATGTATAAATATAACGCCGCATTATAACAACGTTCACCCGCAAATAATAAAACAAAGTTCAAGTTACACATCACATTTGAAATAACCAACCCAATATAAAGCATTCAGCTAGATCGACTCCTAAAACTTCAGTACAACACGGACTAGCGCACAAACTAGGCGCCGTATAAAGCAGGGCAGTAACGTGGGCCTAGCATCACGAAACCCTGCTCTGTTCTGCAATAAATTCCTTCCGACTGTCACATGTCAAGTCGGCATGGAAACACAGGCTTCTCCGATGCAACCACGGCCAACCACTGATGCAGGTAGCCACACACATTTCTGCAGTAAGTGTTGGCATGGCGATAGACTCTCCGGAGCGTCTATCGCCATGCCAACACGTCCCGGAGAAACACGAAGTGATGCGGCCGCCTGGATGCCGGGCATGATATACTTTGACAGCTACTAGAAAGCAAGGCCAACACCAGGTTCAACGGCGAATCTGTTCTGTACTCAGGACGAAACTGAAATAAAGTTAAATATACATTCCAAGAGGCGTTAGTTGACTTACCAGGCGCTTGCTATAGCGGGGACGCGCGTCATCCATTATGAGACGATGAGTGCGAGCAGTAAGTCAGCTAAGTTATGTCCACGGCCAGGATCCAATCTGCTTTTGTGGGAAGCTCCAACTGGCTAGCTACTTTCTGCCACAGTACGGACGCCTCCCGACAACTTCTGGTATATGCGTGTGAAGCAAGATAAATACCTAATAAGAAAGTAACTAAACAAAAAAGATAGCGCGGGCGTCAGCCTGCTAACCGGCTAGCTGACTACTAACCGACGCTAACGCACATACTCGCACCTAGCACCTGATGCCTGTAGGACAGCTCAAAATTCACTTTACAATATAAAGTTCGTAACAAAATAATGGGATAACATGCAAATGTAGCTTATTTACACACAATGGTACCCTTGTTAGCTAGTTAGCTATCCTAACCAGCTAGCAAGCTAGCTACCCCGCGCTAAAAGGAATCATTGCAAAAACCAAAACAAAACGGCACTGAGAAAATAAAAGAGCTAGCTGGCTCTGGTGGCCGTTTGCGCAGCCGGGCTCTGCTAATCGCTCAGTAAAAAATGTGTAAATTTCACAGCGCTCGGCCCTGGCTCGCGTTGGGCCCTCGCTGTGCCGGTTCCCAGAGCTGGGGAGCTGTCCTTCCCCGCGCGCTCCAAATCACGAGCGACGGCTCGCTCCAGTCCGCGAGTCCAAGTTTAAAATTCAACGGCAAACACGGTATTCCGGAGTAACTTTCCGCCCTTTTAGTCGAATACCTTCTGCCATCTGGGGCCGTAACTGTCATGGGAATGACCCGTAAAACCGCGTTTTACGTAAACCCATGTAGCTTTCCCTCAGACTATGCAACTCCAGTGTTAAAAAGAGATGTTCTTGGCGTTATTATCCGATAAAGTTAATGTGCTCCCCTACTCGCCGCCATTTTCACACCGTCACAAATACGCCGCTGATCTCCATTAAAGACCCGCCCCTTACTGCAATATGCCCCAATTGCTAACGGTAATAGATCCGCCGGATATATTTTAATTGGTCAGTAGCAAACCCAGTCTAACAAAGAGAGGGCTGAGGGGCATTGGTAAAACGGGGTCAGCAGTGAAGCCAATCAAATGCCGTGTAGTAGTCTTGTGCATATACCTTTTCCGGCTGGCTGAAATGTCTAGAACGTCATATTTGCCGAGTACGTATAAGAGCTTCAGCCGTTGGATATGATAAATATTCACGAGCTCATCACCAATCGCGTTGTAGATTTAAGGCCGCTTGGAGGTTTTCGCGATTAGAGGCACAAGGCGTTTTGAACTGTCAGTCCCTGTGATCAAGCCATCTGGAGCTCTTAATTTAGGGTAATGGTGACAGTGTAGTGCTGAATGTCTGAAAGCTAACAAACGAGGGAAGAATTGGATGCAGGGATACCAGCTCGCTCGCATCTGGCGTGACACTCACGCTTTCTGACTCTCACGCTCACCTAAGCAATCTTACGGCAAATCTACATTATTCTATTATAAACCTAAAATTAGTTATATCAGAAGCGTTCGGGTAGTTTGCAGACCCTACAAACTATTTTCAACTAAATAAAGCTGTTAAATATATGTAAATGTGTGTGCAGGCGTCTCTCGAACTGAAAATCTCAGCTAACCAAAGTTGGCAATCCTGTCCAAGGATGTATGTTGTCGTAGGTATGGAGGTTAGCGAGAACTTTTTAAATAATTAATGGAAAAACGTTACAGGTTGATAAGCAATTGAATTGACACATACATTTCACTTTTTTATTTGAAGTACAACAAAAAGAAACTAAAGAAAGTGACTGCTATTCGTTCTGTAGGATAAAGAAGCAGTAATATATAGTTATTGTGACACCACTATAAACAAAATATCCGTGAAGCTTTAACACAAGAAAAAGACTGAAATGTGGTCTCGTTAAAGTGTCTTCATATTAATCGATGTATGGGTGGGTTCATAAGAACTAGCGCCATCTGCCTGCCCCCATGTGCCTTATTAATAGACCACACACATTTCTTCGTAGTGGATATGGCAAAAATATCTCTTTATATCTGCATACTTTTATCGAAACTATTTCCTTGATGACGTTATTATATCCTGAGCTACTTTGCTTAAAACATTATATGTTGATTATATCTGCAGTAATCAAAACACTTTCTGGTTTTCAAATTTCAGTTTAACATCACACAACACATATCTTCCTGCTCCAAGCACTGAACCACTTTGGAGGAAGGAGTCAAAAGGGTGACTAAGCAAAAGAGAGAGATAGAGGAAACATAAGACATTTTGAACAGTAGATTTAAGAAATACTGATTGGCAGCAATCACAGGAGTCTCTCCAAGTGATTTTAGAACAGTTTCTCAGTGATCTGTTAACTCTTTAAAGCCAGTTTGTTTTTGGGAGGCATCTATCAAGTACCTAAAAGAAAATAATTGAAACACTTTAGTTTGGATATTTAACATTTCAAGTCATAGTACAATGAAAAACACGTAATGGTGCGGCAATGGCCAGCATTCCTTACCTACTGTTTTCTAAGTGATGAAACTGTACAGAACAGAACTGAGGATGATAACAAGAACCACACAGCACAGCATGATCATCATCTTCTTCTGCAAATGGACAGGGAAGGACGGAAGATGCACAGAATGTTATTGATCCCTAGTGGGAAATTCGAAATAAATGAATAAACACATTCAATAATAAAATAGAAGGAAAGCATCCAGTGGGATGAAAACTCAAGGCTGACAGATTAAAGGTTCCTGCACGTACCCTGCGGGCCTCAGCCTGGAACTTGGCTGCCTTTTTTGTGTCCGCCACCCCCCGCTCCACAAAGCCCACTGACTGGTCCATGTTGCTCTCGATCCTGTCGATCATGCCACCCTTAGCAAGTGTGGGTGAGAAAGTTGCAGAGAGAATTGCAGATGAAGAAAACAGATGTGGGGATGAAGATGGTGAGTTAGATAGATAGTAGGGGACTGGAAGAAAGTAGGTACAGAAGAAGGAATAGATACTGATGGGTGAGCATCAATCCAGACAGGTTGTGTCGCCCCAGTGTGTAGAACAACGCCATTCACAAGACAAGCACACTGTGCCCAGCCTATGCTGCTGAATATCAAGCACCAAGGATTAATACAGTACCTTAGAGCCTTCTCTCCAAAATACCCCATACCTGGCACACTGCTGATTTCATGCACTTTGCTTTATCCAATCTTATCCACTCCCAGCTTGGAGACATGGCCTCATTTATTCACTATTATACCCTGGAATAAACAGATTACTTAACGTGACACACTGACAAGTGAACAACGCTTAGTGCTCTGATAAATAGGACAGTAGTGCCACAAAACCAAAGCATTTAATGAAGAAAGACTTACCACACTGCCACATTTACCTCCGGAAGCAGTGAGCAAAGGAAATCCCAGTGGTTACTCCTGTTCTTACCAGGGAAATGATGTTCTCAAGCTCAATGAAGAGCGAATACTGACAGAGCTAAATAAAGAATGTAAGGGCCCTAAGACGGCCCCACCGGGGCCCCTGCTTACACATTCCACCCGATGGCCTTTCCAGTTTCTGTGAGGGAAACAGACATTTACCTGGTTCTCCACCAGCATGGCGATGTCCACAAACATGTCATGCAGCTCCTTGATGCTGCTCTCCAGCCGCACTATGTCCTTGTGTCGGGCTTCGATCTCACTCAGTGCTTGCTGTGATATCCCCGAGCTTACGATCTGCAGACACGCAGGCCCTGTCAGTGAGTCATGTGAACTGACACACAAATGCACAGGCCTATACAGCGAAGGCAAATGACTGCTATGGTTCAAACACAGACTGCTCAGTAAGAAAGAGTACTTCACCCCAGCTGTGAAAACAGCTGCATTTCCACCTTCCAGCATTTGCTCCAGCTCATCATCTGTTGTGGATTTGCCAGCTATGTCAGAACAGGAGAATGGATTCATGCAGACAGGACACCACTATCATCATTTAAAACAGAGTCAATACAGCACAGACATTCTTTCAGAGTAAAAAAAACAAAGAGTTCATTCAGCTCTACATTCAGCCTGGAATGTGTTAATATAGGTCAGACATTTGCTTGCAGTATGTCTTCCTAAATAATTTATCGAATAATGATTCTGGTAGAAATGTAGGGATATGTATAATATTTTGTGTAAATTAGATGCTTAAGCAAATGTGTAATACTTCAGTGAACAAAACAAATCTTTGACTGACTATACACACTTGATTCACACATAATCATTTACACATTCACAGAAAGATACATGCTTACATTTCTGTGCTTTTGGTGATACTTGTTTTAATCCAACTCCTGATTCCTAAACGTAAACTACTCAAAAAAAGTTGCTTAAATTGTTTTGTTAGGATATCTGGGTAAATTTCTCAAAATATGTCCCCGCAAAGCAGACTCTGTACATATACAGTGGTACCTCGGAACTCAAACTTAATTTGTTCATAACTCTGGATCGAATCCTAAAAAGTTTGAGTTGTGATCGAATTTTCCCCATAAGAAATAATGGAAAACCAATTAATTGGTTCCCGGCCAAAAAAATTACACCTAAATATCTTTTTTTTTAGCATTTAAACACAAAATGAACCAGATAAAACAAGAAGAGCATATACTGTACTAAACACATCTATCCATAAATCTACATTTATCAAAACAGTAATTTGTAAAGTAAGAAAATAAATGTATAAAGTTAAAAAAGATTGTCCGCTCCACCTGTGTGCCACGCCCCCTCGTTAACCCCATGTGGAATCGCTGTGTGATCAGCTGTTTCTAGTTCTCGTCATTAGTCCTCTGTATTTAGTCCGTGTTTCAGTTTGTTTCCCCAGTCCGGTCATTGTATTGTCCGTCTGCGTTTTGCCTGCCTTACCTGTAATTAAACCCCGTATTCCCCGATACCCTGACGTCTGCGCCTTTGTCTCCGTTCTGTCCCCTATCGGCAGGACAATAATATTATAATATAATGTATTAATGGTTTATTATTAATATTAAAAGAATTAATAAGAAATCTTTATTTTTAAATGTATTTTATTATATAATAATAATTACTGTTACTGTCCATCATTGTCTAAATGTATTTTTACTGTCTAAACATATGTATTCGACTAGTGTAAACATGCATGATGCTATCACAGTGAATGCGAGGCTGAGACTGAAGCGTTACACTTTGTTTCCGCTGAGAGACGTGCCGCGTGACTCATTTCCCCGCGCATACAAGTTATCTTAGGTCAGCATTCACGGTTTGAATTCTGAGATTCAAAACGAGCTCTAGGTAATTTTTTTTTCAAACTGGTTGGTTCGACTTTTAAGAAATTCGAGTTCTAATGAGGTACCACTGTACATCCATACACACTACACACATAAATGACTCACTGATCTCCAGCTGCCTCTGGATCCGTCCTTTGCTCCTCTCCCTGAAGTCGACCTGCGCCTCATTGTACTTGGTCATCACCTCCACAAACTTCCTCGACAGAACTGCATGCTAAGAGAGCGGAAGCAGAAGCCTTATTCTGCAGCAAATTCTGGGTGACACAGTCAGCTGAGGCATAAATGGTAATGAAGTGTTATACCTGAGACTTGCGTATCCGCAGGTCAGCTGACACTCGCTCCCCAGGGGATTCTAGATTTTGCTCAATACCTGTCATGTTATATCAACACACACCAGAGCCAATTAGTACAACCAGACAGCCATTGCAGCAGAAACTGCAAGTCAACACATACTTAACACACATCACAGAGGAACACAAAGACTCATAACATATATGTACTGACTCTTCAGTTTGTTGCGAGCATTATTGGCCATTTTCTTGATATCATTGGTGACTGCCTCCAAGTCATCTTGGGTTTCTGTAAAGAAAGACTGTACTCACATGAAAATCAAAAAACAATGAGAAGGGAAAGACAACGAGGAGGGCTTCAGAGAGTCACAGACAAGAGAAAAGTGAAGAGATTCCACAAACAGATTTAGAGAAGACAGTAAATATATAGCAGGAGGCGGCTGGATCTACTCTGATCCGACGTCGGTGCAGAAAGAATGATGGAGTAAAGCTTCTTGACTTCGGTCACATTCTCGTCTATCTTGTCAATGTTGCTTCTGATCTCCTCAATCTCAGAGATGGAATGAGAAAATATGATCAGCAAGACTGGGCCCCACTGCAGGAGAAATGACTGACAAACACTGACTCACGAGAACACCTGACATACTATAGCACAGGCACAGTGGAGTGTACCGGTGCACTGCCCAGGGAGGCCTTCAGCACAGATGGTGAGTTACCTGAGAGAAGAACTCATCCATAAAGGCGGCGTTGTCCACAGCCACCTCAGTCTCAACTGTATCATCGGCGTCGAGTGTCTGAGTGGAGATGCCCAACACAAAGGATCCATGTCACACACAAGCATGGAGTCCAGATTATTCCTGTGAGCATGGGCTTCATTTATACATACTTGTAGATGCTTTTATTTAATGTACATAAACTGGGTTTTATGTTCTTGAGAACACTAGAGTCCCATCCTGCAACACCTATTGTACTCCAGCATCGCAGCATCTCTGCCTCCCTTCATGTCCTGATAAATGTTAGCCTTTTAGCTGGAAGTTTCTCCCTCAGGCTTTGAGCCCACAACAGAAAGTCCTTGCTTAACTTTATCCTTAACAACTTTATTCTTAACATCAGCAGGCTCACCAATGAGAAAAGACAGTGTGGCACCAAAGCAGTGATAAGACCAAGTATTACACTGCATTTCATTTTAACCTTTTTTACAGCAGCCACTGGAAACGCCCACACTGCTCTCATCAGAGCATCATCTCAGAAATGGTCCAGGGTGTAGATGGTGTATAGTTAAGGCTGTTAAGGCACAATTACTGTGCACATTAAAGCCATGCAGTGCATCCAAAGTTACAGATGTCCTGGGTCCCGTGACATGACAGACAGAAAGAATGACCCTACTGACCAAGTGGATGTAAAGTGCAGCTCTGTACATATGGACATTACATTCTCATATAAAGCATGTTTTTGAAATGCACATTTGCTCCAATGCTCCAAACCAGTAAGGGCATCAGTTCACCACGTGTTACCCTACAAGTGTTTATTTTGCTATTCTTCTACATTTAACTTTCAAAAGTTAAAAAAGAATGGTCATTTGACACCCCAAAACTTGTCTAAATGTCCTGGCTCAAAAAAGCCAAGCAGCAAATGCAAAAAGAAAGCTTTCAGTATTGAAGAAAAGCCTATTATTATAGCACTTTATTTATGGAACTGTGCCATCGTTTTTTACTGGTTCATGTCTTGTGTGTGTGTGTGTGTATGTGTGTGCGTGCGTGTGTTACTTAAGAAGTTTTGAGCTTTTTGACCATAACCCCATTTTACTAAAATCCCCGTTGTTTCTGTATCGCTAATTTGCTTAAGACGAAGTTATTCAGTATTCACTATCCCGTTATAGGAGACCATACTGTATATGTATCTAAAACTATGCTCAATCGACTTGTGCCGCACTGTCCAAAGTGTGTCTTTGAAGAGATTCCCTGCAGCCAACTGTATGTACAGAGGACCACTTTACCAGTGGCCCCTTCAGGCTGGATAATAGTTAAGTCTAAATCTCCCAATAATACCATGAACAAGCCTCCCCACCCCCAGCTCTCAGGCTTAATACTCTTTTCTTGAGACGACAAAGAGGTGATTTAAACAGATGGCTATTTGGCCCGGATTGCGCTTACGAGTCTTTACCGAGTTGTCTGGTCATTTTGGGTATAAACAGCTGGCATGGATATGATAATCAGCGCGATTATTTTTTTGTGCGCTGCATACGAGTAATTTCTATTCTTAGGCGATGGGATTCGCCATTATGTTCCTGAACATGGATGTTGCCTACCAAGAGGACGGCAATAAAGCAGACTGTGATTACAGCACCTACGGATAACACAAGCACGTCTCACTATTCTTTTAAAATCGAAAGACGGGAAAAAAATCTCCTTTAGATTTGTCCACCGTGGAATTCACCCCAGCAGCGGGCGATATGAACAGTGGGGGCCACAGGAAGCGATGACACGGACACCAGGTGACAGCAGCAATACGGCCCGGGTCGCTCTTTACACGGTGCGCTCTCCGACATCCTTCATATGAAAACCAGTGACGGCTTACAATACCTAGATTCCTGAATCCCGGCTTTTAAAAAGTTTATAAAACTTTCTGACGCAACATAAACGCATTTCCTCTAAAGTACTAGTCCGTATGAAGAGAATAATCTTGCTTTACACTGGTGGCTACTGTTATCAATATAATTTAAATAAATTACTACTTTGGTCAGAAGTATTAGTGCCAGTTTATCCTGCCATTTGTATTTTTCTACTTCTTTCTTATTGATCTGAAACGTTATTTGACTTCCAAAGGTATTTTAAGCATATAAACACTACACTTACCGCTTTCAGTTGTTCCAGTCGATCTTTCATTTTTAAAGTCAACTGTAACAATTTTTAATTTTATTAAAATACCACCGCAGTGAAAAAAAATACAAGCCCCAATTTAAAACTTGGTTGTTGCTTAAGTCCCGAAACTGTTGTTACCATTCGGTTTACAATAATACTGCCAAAAGTTAATTGCAATCAGTTGTCTTATCAATACATTCACTGCTGTTTTAACGCCGTTTAAAACGCATTGAAAACACACAATATGGCTGCTGCTTTCCGAACCCGTAGTTTTGCTAAACCTATCCTCTCAAGAGGGATTACAGCGACAGTTGTGTGCAGTGACGCTAATCTCTGGCCCTATGTAATCATATTGTAAAGCCCCAACCATGACATGCGCGCATGCTCGGCATCCCCCCCTTCACCAGCAGCGTCTGTCTGGGCAGTGTGGGCTGTAAAGACCCCCGGGCCCAGAGGATAAGGTGCAGGGTGGTAGTGGTCACCCACCTAATCCGCCTGCAAGCGGTCTTAACAGTGGTGAGGCACCCAGCGTGTAGAGAGCTGAGTTAATATCTGGGCTTCTGCAGCCAGAACAGTGCATTTTTATTAGAAATTTGAGATGGATATTAAACGTTCGGGTGGTCATGTTAGGGGACATGCTCAGCATGAAATAGGTGCTGCACAGAAAACTAAAACACGTGAAATTGATTGGCAGTTCAAGCCAGTAGCATTAAGCCATTGATGGCCCACTGCAAGCTGCTTGGCAGAGGGCATACTATTGTTTCAAGTGTTACATATTAGTAACATTTCTGTTCCAGCTAGTGTTTTTCAGCACATATATATTGTATGTCTGATTTAACAGAAACGTGAGCATCCCCAATGGCCCATAAGGAACCCGAGGGCAGTTTCCCAGGCAACCAGCTGCTGGCACCGTGGATCTCTGCCTCGCGGCCCAGAGCAGCCTGGGATACCCAGAGCGTGTCCTGCAGCAGCTCCCCTGAGGTGCAAACTCGCCTCCTTCACACACGTCCATAGTGAAAGGAAAGACCTGCAGGCGGCTGCCTGGCCAAACCATTCCAGCTGGAGCCATAATCTGCCTATCAAAGTTATCACTTGTGTTGTAGCATAGCACACTTAATAAAATATGCAATAAGAACACTGGTATGAGAATAAACCCCATAAGAGCACTGTGAGTCATTTAATGCAGATTACAGTGACAGACTAAAGCCGCATGTAATTTGTGCAAATACATCGAGCTACAAGAACCTGCTTAGGAATGTGTTCTGTGAAAGGCATCACAGAAGTTCATCAAGCCCCATCAGCTGGCTGTTTGGACATAAGCATGTCTCCTTACTACTACTACTACTACTACTACTACTACTACTACTACTACAACACACGTTAAACTCAAAACCACAAACTGCATCTGGGCGTTTGTGCCAAAAAGTACAAACCTCTTAAAACATTCATTTTTTAATGAAAGTCAAGACAAAAGACCATATTCAGACAGATTTAATTCAGACACTAAGTGCGTCCATTCAGCTTCTGTATTTCAGTAAACTGATACTGAGTCCTTTGTTCCAAATGTGTGTCCATCTCACAATGCATCACACGTGCACATAGCATCTCTTCAACAGGACATCATACGTTCAAAAACAAATAGTAAACAAAAAAAACAATCGGCAATGGGGTTGTACAGTAAAAGGTTAAAGGTCAACCACAGAATCTGTGGTCACTCCTGCCACATAGAGGTTGCGAGGTCACAGGTTAGAGGTCGTCATCTTCATCTGGGAGCGCTGTTTCAGATGCCACCTATTGGGATTAGAGGAATTTGATTTGGGAGGTCTCCACATCTCATCGACACACACCGTCTTTGGTACATTAAAGCCCTCTGCAGCCATGTCACCTGAAAACGCCTTACCTTGAGATCGTGCTCGTACTGTGCAGCGAGTGAGGGGTCCATGGCCACCTCGGGGGGGGCAAGCGCCGGCATGGCAACAAACTCCAAGTTTGGGTCACCAATCAGCTTCCTGGCCAGCCACAGGAAGGGCTTCTCGAAGTTGTAGTTACTCTTGGCGGAGATGTCATAGTACTAGGAAATTGAATAGGAATGTCAGGAAGTGATGCCATGTTCAAGGACACCAAAGCTGAGCAACAAGCAGCTATACCAATGAGAAGGTAGAACAAAACAACTAGATCATGCTCTTGGCTTGCTTTGGGGCATGCCTTTTACCTTTCTGAACAGATAGCACCATCTACTGGGGTCAAAAAATACCGCAAATGGTTCAAAAAGTGTTTTTGCCATCACTAAAGAGGGACAACCACCATGAGAAATGGAGTTTACTACCTGTAGGTTCTTCTTGCGGTGGAAGACGATGCTCTTGGCCTTGACCTTCCTGTCCTTAATGTCCACCTTGTTTCCGCAAAGTACGATGGGAATGTTCTCACAGACACGCACCAGGTCACGGTGCCAGTTGGGCACATTCTTGTAGGTGACCCGTGAAGTCACATCGAACATGATGATGGCACACTGAGCTGAGGGAGGGAGGGTATGGGGCAGGAGGTGTCAGCAAAACACGAGACAGACCCAAAGGAAGTGCAAAAACTGAACACCCAAAGCAGAACCAACACATAGCAAATAAGAGGCTAGCACACCCTGTATATAGTAGCCATCTCTGAGGCCTCCAAACTTCTCCTGCCCAGCTGTGTCCCAAACGTTGAACTTGATAGCCCCTCGGTTGGTGTGGAAGACCAGGGGATGTACCTCCACACCCAAGGTGGCTGCAGAAAACAAAGGTTTGTTAGGAAGCCAGAAATGCCATCTTGAATTTAACATTAAAATTCTAGTATTATCAGGCATTATTTATTATATCTAGTCTCATGTGTGGTTTTACTGTATCTATAGGTTCAGACTGGGCCCATACGCAACCATGTCCAGACAAGACAAGGTGGCAAACCACTGTAATGTAAAGCTTAGCTTGACCGGCAGCCATTTGGTAAAGCTGCTTCCCACCCAGCTACTTATTTTCTAAACAACTGCACTCCATCCTCCCAGAGAATGGTAAGTGTCCTTCTGTAAGCTGCTCCTGATCATCCTCTCCGATGTTGTTTTCACTAAGCATACATGGCAACACTGCTCACTACAGACCCACTCCACTATTTTAAACAAACCCATTCAACAGGAACAATGGCGATTCAACACATCACAATAACTAGGTTTCCCAATCCGGTCCTAGGGACCAACAGACGGTCCACGTTTTTGCTCCGTCCCAGCTCCCTGCGAGACAGTCCACATAGCTGGGAGGGAGCAAAAGCATGTACCGTCTGGGAGTCCCCGAAGATCAGTTTCAGAAACACTTAACTAGGAAAAGTGGGTGGGACTGGGCATAGACAAGCCATAGGTTACAGCACCAGGGAGAATATAACAGCCTTCATTTCTCACCCACATATTTCTTCTCAAACTCTCCCGTTAAATGTCTTTTCACAAAGGTGGTCTTCCCTGTGCCTCCATCACCAACCAGCACCAGCTAGGAGAGAGGCGAAGGTCACACACATAAGTCTTCTTAATCACACACACGTCCCCGTTCTTAAAACTACTGATGAGGCATTAATCCTTCAAAATTACAGAACAAGCTTGATCCCACTTGCACTGCAATTAAAGCTAGTAAAACCAAACAGAGAAAATTGATGTTATGCAAAGAGTGGATGAAACTCAAACACTGACCATAATTTTAGGTGAGAGGAGTTCATTTAGAAGGGAGTGATTGGCCTTCTATTTCATAATTTAAATATGAAATTTGTACTGGGGCATAATTACTACTGCAATACCTAACCCAAACAGGCCAGACATATTCCAGCAGGTAAAGATACCATCGTCATGAAGATCACGGGTCCACTCTGGCCCGCAAGAAACAGCTGTGACATTGGCTGAAACGCACCTTAAACTGGACCTGAGGTTCTCCTTCCGCCATATCTGACCTGTGGGTCTGGATCTGAGGATGTGCTGCTGATCGGAGGCAGAAGGACGGATAGGGAAGGAAGGATGGAGAGAGGGAGGGAGTTAATCATGAAGTGCATGGACGGGAGGCTCGCAGCGCACGATCGCCACAGACCGTGAGTGAGAGGGATGGGGAGGGCGGCATGGGCACGCCGGGGCCGGCCCCGGACCCTGCGGCCAGCTGCTTATTCTAGTAACTTCCACCTACACGTGCAGTGAATTTAGCCGCTCATAGCCCGCGTAGCCAGAACACGGCACAGGGGTTCCAACCAAACGACGCCCGGCGCGGTTTAACGGTAAAGCCCGGGAGACGGGACGATTCATCCGGGAAGCGCTTCGTGTTTATAGGCGCGGAAGCGCTCCGCTCGCCGCCGCCGCAGTAACGCACCTTGCAGGCAGCGCTCCCCGGACGGCTCCTTGCAGGGTTAGGTGGGCAAGGAGCGGCGCCCCGGGCTGCAGGGAGGAAGCCATGCGGACATGTTCGGGAGTACGCAGCCAGGGTCGGCTCTAGTGCGCAGGGCAGCTCGCTAACTCGGAACAAGCGCGAAACTTTTCACGGTCGTATATACGGATCTCAACGCGATTCGCTTTCCCGGTAGCAGAAGGCTGTAAAAGCTGTAAACGGCACATATTGCTAATTAACTCCAGTGCTTCAAGTAAAATGTGTAAATAAGAGCGCTGCAGACATACCCGGTGCTGAGACGAATGGGGAAAAGAGTAAATGGCGCCGCCCAAAGCAGCTTCACGGCGGCTTTGTGACGCAGCCCGCCCTCGTCACATGATCGGTGGCCTGGCGCGCCGCGCGCCCCGCTCATAACTTACGCGGACGGGCCCATTCTGTTTCATGCTTTTAACTATGGTGTAGTCTGGGAAACGCACCACTGTTTACATGCGTTTTTACTCAGTCATTTATTAGGCTAATGACGGAGGGTTGTGCAAATCATACAGACTCGTACGCAGTTTGCCAAGTTGGGAAACTTGGGGAAAAAAATAAAATGTTTGATCGAATGAAATTAGCTGTCTACATTTGTGGTTTGTGGCCTCAACGCCGCTGAACTGGAACTACGTGTCTGGCGGCCTTAAATGGCGCTGATTCGTCTCGAGAACTAGTTCATACAGTAGAACTGGACTTTAGGATACACTGAGACAGATAACTGACAAAGTAGTGATATATACAGACAACGCTGAGGTGTTATGGAGTCTGAAATTGCTTTGTTTCACATCGGTCTGCTTTTGTTGTACTGATTTTAGCTATATTTTTATACACAGATGTACAGTTATCAAATCCCATCATATAGTCTATATTTTAAAAAGAATATTTGTCATTTGTTAAAACTTTAAAATGTATGAGAAGCAAAAATAGTGTTAAACTCATTGAGTGTATTGAAAAGTACAACTTTTAGCTTTAAGTAGCATCACCCCTGGATTATGTGGTATTCATATACTTTTTTATTATGTAAATGTGTACATTTGTGTATATGCATATACATCTACATTCTGCAGTGGTTGTAATACATTTTGTTTAAACTGGTAAAAAAAAGTACTGTTGCAGCCTCCGAACAAGCAGGCATCTATGTAAGATTATAAGCACAAAAATTCAATTGGCAATTCAATATTCAATCAGAGCATGCATTTGTCATTTCAATATTTATTCTGAGCATGTAATTTGAAAATACATTTTGCAATCGGCAGTTCAATGTGCAAAGTGCTTATGCAATCCTTAATTAATTTCAAAATATTTTGAATAATAAATAGAATAACAAGGCACTGAATTGCATTTCGTATTGCCATGGGATTTTTGCCTCTTTATTCAAATACAATGGCGTCCCCGGCAATTGCATTGCATGTTGGGGGGAAAACTCAATTTGCAATTCCCAACTGTCAGACCGCTCATCAAGGCGGACCTTCACTAACAACGTCACTTACTTGTTTAGGGCCTCACCAGCATTCAACGGATTTGTTCGTTTAGAGCGTAATGGTGACAGAAGAGCCTGTAGCAAATATTTGTGCCTTAGCAGGTGACATGGAAAACAATCAGGTATCAGCAATAGATGTGTTTGATAGGTTGCTTTTGCTCTTACAGAGGGTAGAGGAACTTTCCATCTTAACTGGACTTGACACGGGAAGGGGGCAAACTAATCTAAGCAGTCAGTGAGGCGCAGAGTGGGGAGACCCGTCATCGAGATACCTGTGGTGGCCATTGAGGGGAGACCCGCCATCGAGATACCTGTGGTGGCCATTGAGGATATTTGTGCTACTAAAAACTGAATATGAATTGTGTATACTTCACAAATAACCAAGGCATGTAAAAGATGCAAGAGCCTTAACAAAGCAGTCAGTTCATCGAAAAGTTAAAATAAATGCATTTTTACTCATGTGCTGTGGTCTGGGTTTATTTTCTTGTAGTTCCATATTGTCTAGATAACATGAGCCATGAATTCATCAACAGCAATTATTATCCTACTAGTCAAATTGCTTTTTATATAGAAATTCTCAGGTAGATCCAATTACATGACATCTGTTTTGTTCAGCCTCTGAGATACGGCTAATGTGGCTGAGCATCAGCAACACAGGTATGTCACTACTATCATGGACAGAGCTTCAACAGCACATTTTTATTTCTAACTGTTCATTTAGTGTCACCAGTTGGTCACAGTGTGGTGTGGGGTCACGGATTTTGTTCCTGTGCATTTCAAAATTGTCATTGCATCGAAAATACACCTGTTCTCATCTATCATACACTATGAAAACATAGGTGTGTGTGTGTGTGTGTGGTGGGGTGGTGCACAACACATGCACAGGGATACAGTGTACTTGTTATCATTCACTGGACACATTTGTCAGAGCACAGTCCTGCAACAACTTTGACTAAGAATGTCACAGTCGCACATGGAGCCATAATGTATTTATGTGTAAGACCTTACTGCAGCTTGGTGGGCTAAGCTTCTGTGCCTGTTAATCGGAAATTGCAGGATCGAGCCCCAGCCTCTGCAGAATAATCACATATACGAGCCCTTGAGCAATGGCCTTAACCCCCCAGCTCCAGGGGTGCTGGACACTGACCTTACACTGTGACCCCCTCCAAAGCTTGCTCTGACCTGTATGATTGGAATGCTTCTCATTGCTTACCCTAAGTACTTGTGCAAACATTATCATTTTAGTGATTCAATGGTTTTTCTACTACAACACCTTGATGACCGTAATACTAGCTAATTCCAGCTGGTCTGTGCAATGCTGACAAAATTCAAAACCTTCACAGCAGTGTCACACTGTGGAACACAAAGCTTTAATTCCTTCTTCAGCAATTCCACGAACCTTCACAATTAATCTCTGTAGATTTCGCCGAATGCTGCGTTTCCAGAGCACTGGTGAGACACATTGATGGCTACAGGTATTATGACATCACAGACACTATTACAGCTGTACAATACGACGATAAGAACACTGCAGTATTAGCCTGCCAGGCTCAGCATCAAATAATCTGTATATAATGTACGTCTCCACACTCAAGATATAAAACAGTTTAAGAATTTATTGATTTTTAATGGGTCGGTCTGTAACTCAGTGCTATCTGTCGGCCAGTATGAAGGCATGGGCTGATGTATCTGTGGAAGTGCAGCCACCATCAGCAAGCAGACTGGCCAGTCCGTCCACAGAGTCTCGGTTGCCTCTGGTGGGTGAAGCAGGCGCTTTATCTGTACAGGTAGTCAGCCTGTATGTTAGCCGCAATCTCCGCCTCCCACTTGTCTCCATTGTTGAGAAGCTTTTCCTTGTTGTACAGCAGCTCCTCATGGGTTTCTGTGGAGAACTCAAAGTTGGGGCCCTGGGAAAAGACATCGGATGACTTTCAGCCAAGTGTTTTAGTCACACGCAAATCACAGAAAAGAGCATGAAATGAGCAGTAGTGCCCGCTGGCCCCTGCTAGTGACGATTGCCGGTTAGCACCTCCACGATAGCGTCTACAGGACAGGCCTCCTGGCAGAAGCCGCAGTAGATGCACTTGGTCATGTCGATGTCGTAACGGGTGGTCCGCCGGCTGCCGTCGGCACGGGGCTCTGCCTCAATGGTGATGGCCTGGAAGAGGGAGGACGCTGTAGCTCAATTATGGGCCAATGCAAAGCAGAAAGGGGTCTCAGCTCTTTGTGGCACAAAAGTTACATCAAGAGCAAAATCAAGAGACTGGAAAAAAAAATCAACCACTGAAGAGCAGAGCTATTACATGACGGGCAACATTTTTTTCATATTTCAGAAAATGCTTGGGCAGGGTAGAGCTTGACGGCATGGATTCACCTGGGCAGGACAGATGGCCTCACAGAGCTTACAGGCAATGCAGCGCTCCTCCCCAGATGGGTACCTGCGCAGAGCATGTTCCCCGCGGAAACGGGGGGAGAGGGGACCCTTCTCAAATGGATAGTTGATGGTGGCTGGCTCCCTGAACAGGTAACTCATGGTCATCCCCAAACCTGAAGGAAGAGGAGGTTCTGGTACCTGTCACTGCAGAAACAGCGTTGAATCTGGAACTGATGTGTTTTGTTATTTTTTTTTGTATTCAAGTTCTTGTTGATCAATTCTCCATGAGCACTATACAGCTACACGTGTTCTGTTCCACCATAATATGATTATTGAGCTGAATATTTTATAGCAAGCATGCGGCTTTACACCTCCTGCCTCTGTGTGTGTGTAAATTTGCTTCTTAGCATCCCACAGGACAAAAACATGCAGACAGATGACTGATGTTTGAATGTACTGGCACCCTGTCCAGGGGCTCCCCTGCCCTGTGCTTCTCGGGAAAGGCATCCAGGTCACCGCAAAACTGATGATGGATGGATGGGCAGGCAGTATGACTCAATGTGGTTAATGTGGATGTGGCACACAGTTAGCTCTGTCAAGCGTAGCAGTGTGCTAAAGCTCACCCCTGAAGAGTTCAGTCCACAGTAGGGTCTGGGCAGCCCGGTCAGTGATAGACTTCATATCTGTGGGCAGCTCCTGGGCATTCACATACTCTGTGTGTGTGGGTGTGCAGGGGGGGGGGGGGGTAAGAATTAGTTATTGAACACCACAGAGCACACTGTCGAAAACACTACAGTCTGGAGCTGGGCAACAAAGCATTTCATTGCAAGTATTGTAGTGTACTACTGTATTACTGTGCATGTGACAAATAAAACTTTGAGACATCATTCTGGTGTACAAGGAAGAGATATTAACCAAAGGAAGGGACAGAACGTTCTTTGCAATTAACTGGAAGACAAGACCTGGGCAGCCACCTTCAGCATGTGCAGATTAATAAAGTCTGAACAGGAGCAGAGAACCTGTTTCTAACAAAATGAGCAGGAAGTGGAATCGAAGCCAAAGACAGGCCAGCACATGCTTCAATAAAGCAGCATGATGCACAGAGCGTCCATAAAGCTGTATACATAAAGGAACTCAATCAGACAAACAACAGCTAAATTAGGCAGACAGTTTTGTGAACTCAGTCTGGGATAGTTAATAAATGTATACGTCATATACATATACACCCTGCCATGTGAGGCTGAGAATCTGAGCCAGATTCATTCATATACAGCCTTGACAGACCTCTCCGCGCTAGACACTCCCGCAGTAATCTGAATGCGACACTTACTGTATCCCCCTTTTGGGACGCTGACGCTGAACGGACGCACTACAGTGGAGCAGGCCGAGAAATTCCCTGGTCAGAATGAAGACGTGGTACAGGTTAAGGCTGTAGCAGTGATCTTTGTCACATGACTACAGTAAACACTGAAGCCCCATAAGAACCTCCCCCGCCACCAAGGCAAGAGACTGATGGGCTTCCAGAGCAGATACGCAGGTTTATGCAGGTCCTACCTGGCCTGGAAATGGAGTACAGTAGGCGCAGTGCTGAAGACATCACGGCCTGGGTCTGTTAGAAAGACAGACGTCGGGGGGGTGGGCAGATCGAGGTGACAGTCATCTCACCATTTCACTGACTACGATACACTATTACTCTGTTTCTCAGCAAGTACTTTAATCCAACCCAACTTTGGTCAGCTGGCTGGAGTGAGATACTCAATTCGAGACAAGTCTGCACACTCATTTACATGCATGTAATGGTTTTACTAGCTTTAAATGGTCCGTATATTTTACAAACAACTCCAACGCTTTTCACGTAGCTAGTTTTATGTTTATAATGGAATAATATAGATTTGCTGTAAGATTTCTTGCGTGAGCGTTAGAGTCTGAAAGCGTGAGTGTCACGGCAGACGCGTTAAGAGTTGGCAACCTTGGAGGACAGGTAAAGCTTTGCATTCACATCTGCAATTACTACGGTGAAGCCACTTAATTAAGAAACTGCTATTGGTAGCGTCTCCTGAAAATACCATGCAAATTAATTCAGGCTTATTCAGAAAGTAAAGCATTTTCAGATGTTGTCACATGAACATCCCCGTCTTTACTGCACTGGTCTGGAACACGGCGACGCAGTGGCTGTATGATTCCTCAAGGACTTTCAATGACAGCGTGCTGAACGGTAAACGTAAACCGCTCGGAAACTGTCAAACCAAAACTATGGAAGACAACAATGAATAATGTATTATTTAATAAACAACATGAAGCTAAGTATGTTTCAAACTTACGATGTTCTCTCTACTCGCCCTTCTCAGTCTGGAAACCGACCGACACCGGAAACGTTGGATCAGAGCGCCGGAAGTGTGGCACATGGGCGACAGGGAGGACCTCCGCGCCATTTTGAATGTGTCCACTATGGAGGCACGCCCATTGAGGTTGTGATTATTTGTGTACAAGCCTGATAATCTTTGTTTAAGCCAGGGGTAGGCAAGTCCTGGGGGGTATTCCAGAAAGCGGGTTCAGCGCGGAATGCAGAGTTAAAAGTGTGAACTAATTCTGAATGAGTCCTTTAGTCTAGAATGTCTTAAACCACGTACAAGGAGCACGCCTTGGTCAGGAACACTTTTGTTCTGTAGCACAAGTTAGCATGGTGATGTATCCTGCTAAGAAGAAAATCAGTGTCATGATATGGAAAAGCCAGAGTTACTGCTATTTATTCTCAAAGTTCTGGCTTAGCAAGGAATCCTCTTTCATGATATAGGCCCCTGGTTTAGGCATACGCCATGGCACCAGTCAGTAGTGACGTGTCTGATGTCTTGTTTGCATTTGCTGAGTAGGACACAATTAATTAATCTGTTCAAGTGTGTATAATCAATTCCAACTTGCAATCCCCACAGGAGAGAAACATACACAATTATTTTTCACATGTCCTTTAAAAATTAATCTCAAAAGTTGTCTATTGTGTACCTGCCTTAGCAGTTTCCATTTGCTGTAGCCCGTTTAAGCTTATTCATTCATTAATCATAACCATGCATAGACAAGTAGGATATGCTCTTAAACAAAACTAGAGAGTATTAATTAGAAAGGTCGATGGCGGTGACGTCAGTTGCTTTGATATTATAAGTAACCACGACATCTGCCTTCGTGATGTGTGGACAGAACTGCAATATTTCTGGCTGAAGACCCGTGGAGTGTTATGATTATCGTGGTTTTTCTTCACAAAGACGAATAAAGTGAGTTACATTGTTAGTATAAGCAATGAAGATGACACAGATATATATTGGAATTGTTTGTCCTTAAGGATTTTAAGGTATATATGCCATTGCACTTTCTAGCTTCATTATTGTTGATGTGCTCGATATATTTTAAAATACAAATTATGTAATTGATTGGGTTTTGTGTTAATGATGGTAATTTGGAAAGTCTAATATACCTCTTTATATGAATAATGCATATACTTTGCTATAAGCTTTCCTTCTCTTTCAGTGAATTTGTCGGCAAACATCTCAGACCTGGAACTGACGTGGGAGTTCATTGCGAAGAAGTCCATACTAGCGGCAGTTCTTGGTGTGGAAATGATTCTTGGTATTGCAGGGAATACCCTGATCCTGTTCACCAAAATTAAGGTAGAGGTCACTTCTTCATCATTGACTTTTTCAAGCTTTATCCATGTATATTTAATTTAAGAATGAGTATTGCATTTTTTTTTTTTTTTTAGTAGATTTGCTTATGTATCAGGAGCTTGTGGGGTGTGTGAATAAGCTGATGCATTGAGCCAGATTATTTAATATTACATTTAGGACATTTGACACAAAAGTCCACAAAGTAATGTTCAAGATAAAATATTGTCACAGCTGACTTTTTAAATGCCACCCGTCCTGATTCTAGAACTGGGAAAGGCTGATTGGTCCAGAACACCTGTATGACATTTTAAGGACTGTGTCCTGATTAAATGGAAATCAGGAAAAGTCGCCTTTTCTTAGAAATGCAGCTTTGCAGACATATAAGTAGATGGTCTGCGGATGGGGCTGCCCACCTGCCCAGAGGCTCTTGTTTGAACCATCTCAGGCAAAGTGACTTTTACCCATTAACTCCCCCGCTACCAGTCACGGTAACTACCTTTCAAAATGCCCCCGCAAACCCTCTCACTCACTCCCCGCTAATGCCCCCATTAATACCCTCACTCACCCCGTACCTCCCCTGCTAAACCCTCACTTACTTCCCCACTAACCTCCTCACTGAACCCCTGCTAACTCCCATTGCTAACTTACACTGCTAGCTCCCTCACTAACTCCTTCTCTCTGTCACCCCTCTCTGTCAGGGAAAGGGTCAGTAGTGGGTACCCGTGGTCAGCCTGTCACTTTCCCCCTACTAATCCCCTCACTGACCCCCCATGACCTCCCACTGCTAATGCCCTCACTAATCCCCTCACTGACTCCCCATAACCTCCCACTGCTAATGCCTCTGCTAACCCCATCATTGACCCCCTGCTAACTCCCATTGCTAATACCCCCATTAACCCCCTTACTCAATCCCCTGCTAACTCCCATTACTAATACCCTCCGTTAACCCCCTTACTCACTCCTCTGCTAACTCCCATTACTAAAACTGCTAGCTCCTTTGCTAACTCCCTCTCTCTGTCGTCCCTCGCTCACAGGGAAGGGGTCAGTTTAAGAGCCAGTACTGGGTCTCTGTGGTCAGTCTGTCACTCTCTGACCTTGGCTGCTCCCTGTTCGTCATCTCCAGTTCCCTGCTGGCCGTGCTGATTAATGGTCAGAGGTCACCATGGTGTGAGGTCGTCTGTCTCCTTAAATTCGCTTTCATCACTTCCTCTCTTGGCAGCTTGGGTATACCGATTCGCACATAATTATCATTTTCTAGTGAAATACTAGTATAATTGTGAGTAACTGTAGTAGAAGGTCACTGCAATTTTTGACAGTACTTGTGACAATCTTCTCCCTTGCATCTCAGCGGTCTTGTGCATGCAGCAAGCACTGGACTTGGCCTGCAGAGGAAGACATCTGTCCATAGCTGTAGGAGCAGGCTGCCTGATTTCTTGGCTCACTGGGATGCTATTTGGCACTGTACCTGTGGCATTTAAATGGATCAGGTAAAGTCAAGAGATGCCCATTGATGAGGTATCTGTTTCAGCTGAGTCTGTTTAGCAGGTACTCACTGTGAAAGATAAGAACCTTGGATGTGAAGTATGGATTCAAAAACCTGTGGCAGATAATGAATTTTTTATTAATTTTACAGACTCAGTATGTAACAAGTCTGTAAAAAAAAATTATGCATACATCTAATTTTATATAGTTATATAGTTCCCCGCAACCCTGAATAGGATAAGTGGTTACAGAAAATGGGTGGATGCATGGATAATTGCATAGTTTGAATAAAGATCCTAAAAATGTAGTCGAGAGCAGCCATAGTGGAAATAATTAATGTCATAGATCACTAAAAACAGCCGGGGGGGTCGGTTGCTGGCCAATTCCATAAGTTTAATGTTTCCAGTTTTTCAGCTATAAATAGACCACATGAAAATCAGGGGTCATTAAAAAAAAATGAATATACAGGTTATTTTTAGAAAGTAATTTCCCCTTCGGAAATCCTGGGGTTGGGAACCCCTATCCAAAAGCACCAGGGATGTTTGAAAAGTTCCGCAGTTTAGGGAAATAATGTGACATATGGGAATAATTAGTAGCCGTCTGTTTCCTCTTCACATCAGATATGACCCCGCAGAGATGCTCTGTGCTGTCTTCTGGGAGAACAATTACTCTGCCATGCTGGCCTACATCCTGTGCGCATTCTGCATCTGCATCTTTCCCCCTTTCCTGCTGGTGGTGCTCGGCTCAGTCCTGACCTCTGCTGGCTGGATTAGGAATGGGAGCAGGTGCATTTACCCAGTGCATTGTACAATAATTACTAGCAGTTTGTCACTTTTTATAATCTTCTGGGGATATAAAGGTAATTCGGACAAATATCCTACTTCCCTCTCTCCTCATAGGGACCCAGATGATCTCTCCTCTGTTACTCCTCTGCTGGTGTCATTTTATCTGCTCTGCTACACACCCTTTGCGGTTTCAGAGGTTAGAGATTGTTTTCTATTACACTCTTCACAGTAATGTATTTCCTTGCCACTATCTAAAATTAGGGACAGCGCTATAATTACTTGTGTCAGAAACAGTATTAATAAACCGCATAATGGAAGGGACTGTAGTTAACAGGCATGAAGATAAAACTACAACCAGTCGTCTGCTTTGAAGCATTAATAAATAAGATGTCTTTCAGTGTTGTAGAATTGATAAAATGATTTCAAAAACTATTTTGCCTATGTAATTTCAGCTGGTTCTGTTGGGAAGGCTGGACCAATCGCCAGCACCTGATTGGCTGCGCACGCTGTCATCTGTGACGGCTTACCTGGATTGTGGGATAAACCCTTTCATTTACTGCACCAATCAGGACTTCCGTGTGGCAATGATGGGTCTCCTGTGGACCAACCGCAAGGCCCCATCCGAGCCTGTGCTGACAGCGGTGGCAAAGCTAGACTTATAAGCTCGGACTTTGAATGAAAAATAGTCCAGTTACTGCTAAATAAATGCTACCAGGTGCAAGGATGTGAGCCTGTGTGATTTTTTTTTAACAGAAATCAGACAGTAAATTAACAAAAAAGATGAAGCTACAAGGTATGTAGGTACACCAACATGTTACAGTAAAGTCGTAAATGTAAAGAAAATGGATTTTAAAGTATAGTAAACCTTATCCAGAATTAGGGTGACCAGATAATCCATGTCAGGGAGGACACTCTGAGCTAGGACAGGAATTGTAAATTACCATTTCAATTAAACGGACTTGGATTTCACTTGAGCACCGAGTTCTTGCTGTGTGTTGATTGGTCAGTCTCCTATAAGCATGCATGTGTCACTAATGCTAATGTGAAACAGCTGGATGAGTCTTTCACTCAAGGAAACAAACCAGTCAAAGCACAAGAAGAGCTGAACTCTTTAGCCGAGCACAGGAGCCTTTTAATTTGGAAGTAGTTTGTAAAACCCGAAGTAGCTCAAAGTGTCCTCCTTGACATGGATTATCTGGTCACCCTATCCAGAATGTACCCGCTAAACTGAACATCATCAGCTAAAAGTCGTTTTAAATTGTTACTATTTACACAAGTCCCATGTATCAAATGTATATATTTTTATTTTTTTTTACGTTAGAACGAAGAAGCGAACAATGAGCCAGTCCATGCCAGAAACTCATTTGTACGGACGCCGGCAGGGAATTTTCAGTCCCTTTGGTCGTCCGTTTTCTGTGCAATTCGCGTCAGGCGTGTGAGGAAACAGAAGCTGTAGTGGAACTGCAAAATGTCACACACCTTGGACCAGAAGTGTCCGGTAAAATACCGAAACGCCAGAAAGCGCGAAAGGGGCAGATCCAAAAGCTTGAGCACAACGAAGCCGCAGCAAGACAGCAGAGCCAGGATCAGGTACCGCAGGGACGCGGTGTCTCCGTGCATCCGCTGGAGCTCAAACCCTCGGACGGCGGCCAGAGCGACATGACAGGCGAGCGCTGCCTCGAAGCCATGATCGTGAAGCAGCGCCAGAGCATAACTGGCCAGAGAGCATAACACCACAGTCAGCGTGTAGCGCCCACGCCATCCGTGCGTGATGAAGCGGCACCACACGGAAACCCAGGCGAAGATGGGCAGCGTGACCCACTGGTCCAAAACAGCGGCCAGCCGATTCAGGGTGGCCAGGCGGACCCACTGCATGGGGCCGTACGCTATGGCCATCAGAGCGAACACGTCTTTAATGTAAGCGGATTTTCCGCTTTCTTCGCGAGTCGTACGCCGAAGAAGCCAGTACATGCCCATAATTATATATCCCAGGTTGACCAGAGAGTTCAAAGGCATCGCCAAGAATGCGGGCAGCCGCTCCACTCTCCTCTCTGCATAGTGATCGTACGTCACGTCCACCAAAACACTGTCGAAAACACCACATGCAGCTACAGCTAAGCACAAGCAGAAGGAAGTGAACACGTGTCTTAAAGCTGTCCTCATTGTCTCTCACGGTGGAAACACATTAAACCTAAGCTGCGAACATGCCTCATAAAGTTTTCTTGTTTAGGGAAACCACCAATTTCCGGGAAAGGCGGCCATCTGTGTCATGACGTTTCAAATAGTAGCCATTTCATTGGATTGTCCCTAAGACGTCAACAGGTTTATTTTGCTGTGGTTGCACGCTTTGACGGCCCGGGGTCAGGGACAAAGAGGCGTATTTAGATTATTATGAAAGCCACCCCTGCATTTCTGCCAGGTGCCCTTCTGGACTAAGTACGATTATGAAACATAACTGGGACCTCTTATATAAAACGTTTATAGATTTCACATAAGTGCTGCCTACACATCTCTTAATTAAAATGAACTTGCAAAATAAAAAATCATTATTCATACTAATAACTAATTAATTAGTAATTAGATGCGAATGCTTTCAGTTATTTTCAGTAAATAGCTTCATGGATAGTGCAAAGCGCAATTAGTAAAAACATTATTTCAAACTTTCGTATAGTATCACTACTTGACCGCTTGATGTCGCCAGTTTCCAGGGTTGATGACCCATCCAAGTTTAGTCATTTAATATCAATTTGTCATAACATACATGCAAGTACATATGACAGCGGGCAAAGCTGTGTGGAGTGATTAGTAGCTTCTTAGACGCTCTCCTCTACATACCTTCAGGACCCCTTCATCTATTACTAGGAAAAGCAGAGGCTCATATCCCAATGGATAAAGGCTAAGTGTCAGGAACAGCCCCTGCCCTGCTCCCTTGTGTTATGTCAGTTCCCTGTTTGGCCAACAGGTGTCGCTGACCATCCATTTTGCTGTTAGCTCCTTATGCTTCTCCTGTTAACCTGGCCACTGCATGGCTTAATGGGCTGAATGGGTGGTTATGTTATCCAGGCTTCTCCTTCTGTCATGGGTTTGTGGCTCAACTAGTTATAATTTAACATTTATGTTTCTTTGTATTTTCTTGGTTTATTATATATTTGTGTTTTTCTATTACAGTTCCTTGTCATTGCTTCCCGTTATTTCCCGTTTGTAGTATTGGCCTGTTACCTTTGTTATTTTAGTCTCTCCTGGTGTTTGATCCTTTGTCCAGTGATTGCCCTGACCTGTGCTCCTTTGTTATTAGTGCTTGTTATTGCCCATACATGTCTCTTGTTTTTCTTTGTTGTGTATGTGTTTAAGTGCTTGCCCCAGTTCCTCTCGTCAGCCGGTCATTGAGTTTAACTGCAATTTGCCATGTTTGTTCTTGTGCTGCTCCCTGTTTTAGTTCCTGTGTTTCTTTCTATTATACCTGCCTGTGATTTAGACCCCTTGTGGTTTCCTTTGTTTCTTGTTTTGCTTCACTTAAAATAAAGTCCCTTTCATTTGAGCCATAGTGTGAATTATCCCTTCATCCTGCCCCATTCCCATCCATAAGTATGGGACATATAATACTGACACTTCAGCGCTCGCCTCGTTAAAGTGAAGCCAAGCAACTTGAAGCTGGGAGTTGGAGCTTGCTTTGTTTATCCGTTTCACATAACCGATGACGTCCATTTCCTCCTGAGGTGTCAGAAGTTTCAAATCCTGTTGGCTCTTCAAAACTTTTATAAAAGATGAATCCTTTGGGTTTCCATTCCCTTGTTGTAAATCGCTTTGGATAAAAGCATCCATCAAATGAATAAATGTAAATGATTATATCATATTATCATATTATTTATCATTATTGTACTGGCCAGGTGTGCATTGCCCCAAACATTTGTCCTACAACAATAACACATCCTCAATGAGCTAAATATCGTCATTGCCCCCATGAGATGTGCAGCTACACCCCAAGGCACCAACACTTCATTCTTTCTCTCCTCAGTTCCCCATCTTCCCAGTTTAACAAATCCCCTCTAAACCCCAACAATTGAAAACAGTGGCATGTATTGCAGCACCTAATTGACAACAATTTAACAATTAATGACATCATCCCAGATTCAGCACAATCATTTATTGTAAATACTGATCGTAAGTACAATATTTTATTGTGAATACTAATGACTGAAAATACATACAAGTAAACTAAAAAAACATAGTGTTTCAGAAGATTATATTTAGCATGACACAATCAGACCCTGCTGTCATACTGGCCACATTATTCATTCGATGAAAACGCATGGAGACTTCATTCTCAGATTGCTCGAAGCATTGCCAAAATCCACTAAGGGTCTCTCTATGTTGAAAAAAAGATTTGAAGACATTCTGGCACTTTATGGGGAACGCCCGGAAGCTTCATGCTGCTTCATCGGTCCATCACTAATAAAAGGCTAACACAGAATTTACTTCAGGAGTTACATCTGTCACCAGCTTGTTGGAAGGAGCTTGAGTCCCAGGAAATGAAGCCCCAGAGAAACCCTCAGAGAAACTCAGAACAGGAGAAGCAGAACAGAATGGATGGTTGGGTGAAAGTTAAGTATTTCATACAATTATATTAAATGGTTTAATAAGCACAGAGTGTGGGGGGGGGGGGGTATCCTGCAAAATTAGGGGGTTCCCCACCTTTCGATGATCGTGTGAAGCTTTTCATACGGGTGGGGGGTTGGTAATAGAACTTGTCATCTGGGGGGTAGGGGGGAATGTTCAGCAAGCCATAAGTAGACATAACCAACAAGGGTCTTTAAAAAAAGGTGTTGCTTGAAAATGTATAGTTAAGTTTTGGAAATTAACCAACTGCTGCCCAAAATTCCCAGTGTTCCATGGTCTGGTGTGCAAGATGATAGGTGGAGAGAGAGGGATGAAAAGAGACCGGTTGCCTAGCTTGTCTATCCTGTTTGTCAGCCTTTCTCTGCCAGGCAGTGAGATTTATCAGGCTAACAGCCATTTACTCAGGGCTGTCTTTAAGCTTGCAGATTCGCAAAGTGTGGCAGATTCCCAGAAAAGAAGAAACATAGAATACATGAGGAAGAGTAAAGTCTACTAATGCTGAGAGGCATCATAAGGACTGAGAGGCTCACCGTATGTCCTTAGCTTCTGCGTCTCTCCCCCGTCTTTCTCCAAGTGTCTACGAGAGATCTCACCATGGAAGATGAGTCTCTCCTCGGGGATTTGCCCAATCACAGCAAGATTACAGGCTGCAGAGAGGAAACAGACATATCACTCTCTGGTGCTCTTCTACCTTTGGGTGTTGGAGTCAGTCAGAGCCATGGGGAGTTATTTTATGTGGACCCAAAAGAAGAGGATCCCAAGAGGAGCAGTGAATCAGTGGAGTCTACTTCTGAAAATGCAGCTTCGGGGAACCCTGATGTCATTCTGAAATGGAGGAGACATATTCTGCCACCTCCCATGGTTTACCTCAACCATCTAAAAGAGCCCTTGAATGCTTTGGGTCTTTGTGATTCATTGAATTCGACCCAGAATGTGCTGGATAGTGTGGAGGGAGGCAATGGTGCAGAGGATGATGGAACCCCTACTGGAGAAGGGACCAGCCAGTGTGCCGTGGCCCCTGAAGAGCCCCAGCAGGGGGCATCTTGCTCCTCAGTGATGGCTGCAGACTCGCATGACGGCATGATGCATGATTTTCACGTTAAGTTGTTGTGCCGTGAGGAACCTGCTCAAGCTAGCCTTGCAGCCATGGTGTCCAGTTTCAGTGATTTGGGGTTGCCCTTGGAATCTGATACCCACCTCCCCGCGGAGGTCTCCAATGAACCCATCTCCCCAGAAATAACCATCGAAGCTCCAAGCCTGAGTGACCAGCTGCTCTCTCATACTACAGAAAACATCCTTGGAGGTTCTAGCCAGAGCCTGGAATTTGAGAGAAATTTGAGAAAGCCAGATGAAATGAATATGTCTACAACAAGCTTGTCAGCCTCCGGACATTATGACTCCCCAAGAATGCTGCAGGACAATGGAAGCTCTGAGTCGACATATGCGGGGAACAGTTCTGGGGTCCAAGGTCCAAATGCTGTACCTTGTAGTGCCAATAGGGGTGAGGAAGAAGCAGATGGAAAAAAGACTAACAAGAGGAGAAGTAGTCGAATAAAGAAATTTGCAGGGAAAATCAAGCAAAAATTGAGAGAAAGTCGCATTGGCTCAAGAAGAAAGGAGAACAAGGAGGAGCAGCTGGAGATATGTGAGAAAAACGGAGAAACTCAGCTGGCTGCCCAGAAACAGGACCATGGCGTGAGTCATGCTGGTCTAGCTCATAATGTAACATGGAGACACTTTACTTCAGGCGACACAAATAATGTAGTATTATACTATCACTTATATACTAATAAACCACAAACTAAGTCTTAGTTACATACTGATCTCAAGTTAATTCAGTATTAATGAATCGTGACGGATGTTTCATGTCAAGCAGTCACTATATTTTTTTTGCTATATGTTAATTCTATAAACCTTTGTGAACTACTGAAGGAACAAGTCGTGAATAACAAGTTAAATGCTGAGTTCATGTTTCTTCATCATTATTGAATCGTGACACATCTTTTCTCTCAAGCAGCTGCTATATTTGTTCATGATTTGTAATTCAGTGGTAACTGAGTTATCAGTATTTGTGCCCTGCCAAGTAATGTTACCCATAACATATATACACATTTACCTTTAATGGGGACTCTATCATTCATTTGTTCTCATATGATTTTGTAAAATTTTAACTGTGTTTGGTAGAGCAGGAAATACTTTTAATGTGTGTGTGTGTTTTTAATTAGGCTCTCCAGCATCCAAATCAGCAGCCAATTATGAAGGATGATTATAACAAAGGTGTAGCCACTGGAAATCAGATGGAGGAGAAGGCTGACTTAGGCCAGATCACGTCCATTCAGCCGAGGCATCGTGGGGACTCGGAAGGGTAGGTATAACCTGACAGTTTAGGATTTACAGGCTCAGAATGTCTTTGTCTACATGACCTGTGAAAGTTCCCACAGAGCCGCCCGCTAGCCCCTCGTACCCATGCACGGTTCTGCCCTCTCCGGCTAGTCAGCCGTGACATTCCTGCCATGGTTGCCATAGCGCCGTGGTTGTGTCACAGCCGTTCACATGTTTCCTCATGGCTGTCATTCCTGAGGCATTTTCCGATGGAGCGGAGAGTCTGTATGTGGCTCCATTTCTGTTCGCTTAGATCCTGTGCATTTCAAGGCTCTTCACATTTGTGCTTTGAGTATTTTTCCCCTGTTAAGCAGAACTGTGGCTTTACCCTGAATGTGCACAGGATAATATGGAGTTGTTGAGATGGGAGCCATTGAAAACGTAAACGCTATGCAGATGTGTTTCACTAAACAAAACACCGGCTACTAGCTCCCAGTGGCCACACACAGTCTTCATGTCACTGTCAAATGGACCTAATGTAGAAGATAGGGTGGGTAATTTGCTGCTACACATGTTCATGGTCAATCACAGAACCTCTCAGAAGAGACTGCAATGTAAATCTGATGACATCTATGAGACCTTGGAGTCATATATGGTGCAGCAGGAGGTGGAACAAGAACAAGAGGAGATGACTGCTGACTTTTCATGTATAAAGGTACAAGCAGCTGTAGAGGTTTCTGTTTAATGCGGAACTGCCCGTATAACATGGGCACCATGGCATGCAGGTTTTTTTCCTGTTTCCTCATATTTCTGAGAATAATGTCTTTCCTTTATGGTAAGCGTGTCATCTTCTTCTGTCCTGTTCCTCTTAGTCAGAGCAGGTTCTGGATCATTCCGCTGTGATAAGTCATCACCACCTGAACAGGCAGCTGAGTCTCAAGTCCCAAAATGATCACGAGAGGGATCAGGGGCAGGGGAAGGCACAGGATGAGGGCACCAGGATGCCTCACGATTCTGCAGGTACTGGACATAATTGACTAAAATTCATATATGACATAACAGACCTCCTCACCCTGCTCTGCTGTGCGTTATAGTGAGTGTGGTAACAGACCTCCCCACCATGCTCTGCTGTGTATTATAGTGAGCGTGGTAACAGACCTCCCCACCATGCTCTACTGTGTGTTATAGTGAGTGTGGTAACAGACCTCCCCACCATGCTCTGCTGTGTGTTATAGTGAGCATGGTAACAGACCTCCCCACCATGCTCTACTGTGTGTTATAGTGAGTGTTGTAACATACCACCCACCCTGCTCTATTGTGTGTTATAGTGAGTGTGGTAACAGACCTCCCCACCATGCTCTATTGTGTGTTATAGTGAGCGTGGTAACAGACCTCCCCACCATGCTCTACTGTGTGTTATAGTGAGTGTGTTAACAGACCACCCCAAAATGCTCTGCTATGTGTTATAGTGAGTGTGTTAACAGACCACCCCACCATGCTCTGCTATGTGTTATAGTGAGTGTGGTAACAGACCACCCACCCTGCTCTGCTGTGTGCTATAGTAAGTGTAGTAACAGACCACCCCACTATGCTCTGCTATGTGTTATAGTGAGTGTGGTAACAGACCACCCACCCTGCTCTGCTGTGTGCTATAGTAAGTGTGGTAACAGACCACCCACCCTGCTCTGCTGTGTGTTATAGTGAGTGTGGTAACAGGCCTCCCCACCCTGCTCCTGCACCCCAACCCCTGACCCCAGGGTAACCCTGCCCTGCGGTTTGTTACAGTTACCTCCTGTCCTCACATTACCTCCCCCCCCCATCCCCCAGAGTCGCAGGCAGCCCCGGATCCAAGTGCTGTGGGACTGGGAGGAGCTGACTTTGGTCGCGTGCACCGGATTCCACGCTTCGGCATCTTCAAATCACCCCCTCCTCCCTCCGCCTGTCCAGTGCCCCCCCGCTCACACAGAGCTTAGTCCAGTCCCCCATAACGGTGCAGGTGCATCCATAGATACCATACCTCCTGGAGGTGGGTGTCCTCTTATTGGTTAAGGGGTCTGAACCCTCTTCTCAGTGTGAGTCTCAGCTTTATGGGGAACATATTATGTTGAACAAATAAAGGCCTCATCTGGTCACCTCTAAAGAACCAGGACTTATGAAGAAGATAGCAGAAATACTATAGGCCAATACAACAGAGCCTTCACTGTATCATGTGACCTAGCAGGAGCTTGTGCCTCTTCAGTTTTTGCCGTAAATGGTCATAGAACTACTAAAGTTATTAAAGTAGCTATGAACAACTTCTGCACTTTACTGACATCCCTTCCCCTTGCCATAATGGGACAGGGTGATTGCCTGCGTTGTGCAGCTTTGTGTAGCCTTGCATGCCTCCTATTGTCTGTGGAGTAGTTTGACTCTAACTGGGTAAACAGTAATTGAAAAAGTGTGTGAATGTTGGCTCCATCTTGTGGTCAAATTGTAATATAACACAACTCATTTTCTCATTACAGTTTCCATAAGCAGCGTCTGTTTTCACTAATTTTATACAATATAAAGGACTTCTTTGCTCCGCAGCATGAAGCTTATGTCTCATATCACATTCGTTTAAATGCACAAATATTGAAAACCGTACATGCGTGCAAACACAGGCATCCCTTACTGTCACACAATAACAGAAGGACCATAAGTTATTGGTTATTATTACGTTTATTTAAACTTTCACAAAGCCTGCAATTTTACTCTTTCATACATTTTATTTCTGTCAGGCCTGTAAAGATCAGCGCTGCATGTCTCATAGGAAGAGCTCTGAACAGGAGATGATGTTGGAGCACATTTCCTATCCATTATAATGCTAAAGACTTTTAGAGTCTTAAAGCACTTATGTAAGTCGCTCTGGCTAAGGGCGTCTGCCAAATGCTGTAAATGTAAATGTAAATGTAAAGTCACTCTCCTCTTTATTTCCATCTCATTGATGGTTATGCTGTTGCATGTTCACTGTATTGGTTGGATTCTTCTAAAACAATGGAAGTATTTTAAACAGGTCAGACTACACTTTATTCGTATGAAGAATTTTGACCCTCAATACAGTCTTTAGTCTGTTAAAACTAATAACAGAGTAACATGCAACAAGATGGAATGACTTTTAGTAGGTAATATCTGATTTTTATTTGTTACATTCTGGTATCTGTTTATTTCCTCTAAGAGAGGTATATGAGAGATTAATTTTGTTTCAGTCAAAAAAGAATAGATTAAACAGGTCATTGGACAATGTAAATTTTCACTATATGTTTTTAAAAAAAAATCCAGTACCTCCAGGGCTCTGTGATGCTGCTCTGTATCTCTTTCGCTCTACAATTGTGTCCTTGGTCCCTACTGCCCATAAGAGAAACCCCAGGACTCATTGGACCACTTCTCATCTTGTTTGACAGACAGCTGGTCACAGCTGCTGCGGTGCAGCCCGTTACTCTGGGAGATGCTGGACATTATCTGGGTGTCTGACACCTGAACAGAACCAAAGAGACACTTTAGGAAAAGTGCAGCACCATCCAGCTGAATATTTACAGACAAACAGGCAACATAGCGTCTCATTGGCTGAAAGTCCAGATACGGGAAAAAACATTGACTGCTGTGTTACCTCTTCAAATTTCTTGGCTTTGTATTGCTCCGCCCCCTTCAGGAAGTTCAGAAGGATGATGTCGCAAAGAACTGTTCCCTGCAGCCAATCATGATGGAGGTGAAGACAGAAGAGTAATATATGAAATATGTATTAGACAAAATAACTAGTACTGATCCAGTGTTCACTGTTATGTTATTGTATGGAGGCCCTCTGTATGCTTCAGTAACTGGCAAATCTCACCACTCCCACAGAGGTAAATGCTGCAACCATGTTGATGATAGTTGGGATCATGTTGAACTTCCCAGCCTACGAATAAAACAAAGATTCACAGGTGTACAAAAATCCTCAACAAAATTCACAGCATCCTACATAAGACAATATTACTAGAGCAAGGGACCTCCTACATCATGATACAAGGCTGTTCTTAAACACTATCTGTAGTAGGTGCTCATGGGATGTGTAGTCCCACAGAAACTCACGTTGCCATTGACCAGCACATCAAAGCGGATGGCGTAGGCCTTGAGCAGTGTACGGTACTCAGTCCCATTGTCCATCTTGTAGTACTTAGCATACCTGATACCAAAGGAATCAGGAGAGGTTAATGGGGTATTTTTTGATCCCATTAGATGGTGCTTTTGAATGACTTTGGAACCTGCTTTGAACCCGTTTTTGCACAGACAGCACCATCTGGTGGAGTCAAAAAACACTGAAAATGTTTCACATCACTAACCTTAGGTAATGGTGCAGCTGCTTCTCCAGCAAGAATAGACCTAGTATTCAAAAAATAAGCTTAGTGTTCATTACCTAAAATTGTACCCAGGAGACACGCTGGTTTTCTCAGAAACGGCATCTAGTCGTGTGAAGGAGTAGGAGGGGTTGCAGTTGTCCTCTGACTTGTCCAGGTCACACTGCCATCCGATCTTTATCCCTATCACTCCTCCCTGTGCAGACCAGCAAAGAAAAAAGATTTTAGAATAAACATGAAAACAAAATGTATGCTGTTTTTAACAAAACAGGCTAGATGTGAAGGCTGCTGGCTCTAGCCTTCATATGTTAATGCAGATGTAACATGGAGCCATCGTTATCCTAAGCAGAGGACTCCTAACCAAGCTGAGGAACGTGGTCTCACCTTATGGGCCAAAGTGGTGAAGTTCTGGTGAGCAAAGCGGATGACGTCTCCCACCCGGAAGATGGGGCAGTAGGTGTCGTTGACAGGGTGAAAGTTGCACTTTTTGATGTAGTCGCTGGTGATGGTGGGCAGGAAGTTACCCCTGGGGTGGGGGATGGAGGGGGGGGGGGAAAGGGCTTTGTAACAGGGTGTGCTGCTGTGTCACTTCTTATCACTTCTGTGATGTGTCACTCCCGAAGAGTGTGATAAGCATTAAAGAGCCTGAACACAGAACTCTGGGCTCATACTGACTTTGTGAAGTTAAAAAGTGGGAAGCGAATGCTGTTCTTGATGAAGATGGTGAAATTCTCCACTTCCATCATGGGTTGGCTGAGAGGGAACAGACAGTATAGTCATAGGTAATACAGTATAGTACAAATACAGTGACTGAACACTACTGTACATTAACACAGTACTGAGGGAGAGGGTTCATACAGTACAAATACAGTGACTGAACACTACTGTACATTAACACTGTACTGAGGGAGAGGGTTCATACAGTACAAATACAGTGACTGAACACTACTGTACATTAACACTGTACTGAGGGAGAGGGTTCATACAGTACAGATACAGTGACTGGACACTATTGTACATTAACACGGTACTGAGAGAGGGTTAATACAGTACAGATACAGTGACTGGACACTATTGTACATTAACACAGTACTGAGAGAGGGTTAATACAGTACAGTGTAGGTACAGTGACAGAGCACTTGGTTATATTAACATCACAATGAAAGAGAAGCTCACATTTTAACATAGTCAATCTCAGCTGGGCACCATCCTGTTATCTCACAGGTGTTTAGTGAGCTGTTGAAACTGACACACCTGCCTGTCATCACACCTGCAAGAGATGTTACATTTAACTGTTTTCGTCTGAGCAGTTGTGCTTCAATAAAATGTGGTGGATCTTTTCCAAAGCAAAGGCAGAGGGGTGTAACGGACCATTCCCTCCAGGCTTGTTGGTTAAGGCCTTGCAGTCGCTGTCATTTCCGCAGGCGTACTTAATCTCACTCTGGAAAAAGGAGGATGAAGCGAAGAAGCCATGACAGAACACAGAAAATGTTGTCAAATGGGTAAATATCACTATTTCAGCAGGCTAAGCAGCTACACAGTTCTGCACTGAGAAAACAATCTGTAGACATGCATCCTTCTACAGTGGCTCAGGTCAGGACATCAGTTGCAGATGGAATAAAGCTAGAGTGACTAAAGATGGAACGGTTGCAACAAGGGCCAATGCGAGTAACTCTGACTGCAGTGCTGACCTCTGGACAGAAGCCCTGGACTTGATTCTCAGTGGTAATGAGCTTGGTGATGATACAGAACACAGAGGCACCCTGACAGAAGCACAAAGACAAGTACATGAGACAATGAAGCCGACTTCCTCAGTTGTGGATATGATATGAGCTGCTCATGCAGTGCAGTAGTAAAAGTCAGGGTCACTGACCTGAGTGGGGATGACGTAATCGGCCACATCCATGACTCTGTTATTATACACACCGAAACCCTTGACTTTGGTCATGACGGAGGATTCTATGGCAGAGTCCCACACCTGGTATGCCTTCTCATGCAGGAACACCCAGCTGGGGGACATTGAGAAAGCCAGAGAATCAGAGTGCATGCGTGCGGCTCCTTAGAAGAACCATCACTCTCGGTAATAAGGAAAAGACCAGCGCTACTTCTCAGGGGTATAAATACTGAAACCATTTGTGGTTTCATATTGCTGGCATTAAGCATGAATGCTGTTAATGTTACTGTTGAACAAGTTAAATGAGGAGCAGATTGTAAAACTGGATTAGTGCTAATATTTGAGAAGACGCTTTAGATTTACTGAGATTTACAGTGTAACCATCATCTGTACCAATGAGTTCTGTCTGGAACATGCATCACGCCCTGTCCCTGCTGGTACCAATCCAGTAAAGTACAGAATGATTATTTGTACCAATGAGTTCCGTCTGGAATATGCATCACACCCTGTCCCTGCTGGTACCAATCCAGTAAAGTACAGAATGATTATTTGTACCAATGAGTTCCGTCTGGAACATGCATCACACCCTGTCCCTGCTGGTACCGATCCAGTAAAGTACAGAATGATTATTTGTACCAATGAGTTCCATCTGGAACATGCATCATACCCTGTCCCTGCTGGTACTGATCCAGTAAAGTACAGAATGATTATTTGTACCAATGAGTTCTGTCTGGAACATGCATCACACCCTGTCCCTGCTGGTACCGATCCAGTAAAGTACAGAATGATTATTTGTACCAATGAGTTCCGTCTGGAATATGCATCACACCCTGTCCCTGCTGGTACCGATCCAGTAAAGTACAGAATGATTATTTGTAACAATGAGTTCTGTCTGGAACATGCATCACACCCGGTCCCCGTGGTACTGACCCGATAAAATAAGTAATAATGAGAAGCTGGACGACCCGGTTAATGATGCCAATGGTCCAGCTCTTCACCACCACTGACTTTGTGGTTTCGTAGGTGAAGAAGTCTGTGATGCAGCCCATCATCTGGACTCTGTGCTGTGCTGCCCGACACACCGGAGATTCTGCAGCGGGATCCTGAGTCTCTGCACGTGAAGTTTCAGTCGACGTCTCTAAGATTCAGCAGCTTTCTTTTAATGCCCCGGCTGAGTCTCTCTGCATGCACTCTGTCATCTTCTGGAAAAAAACTGATACTTTCCACGTATTGATTCTCCCAGGTCCTTTAGTTTATTTGATGTTTTCACAATCTTGCATCTTGAGCCTGGTAATCCACGCCTTTCTTTGTCCCAGATGTTTCTTTGCAGCTTTTAGTCTCATCACTCACCCCCTCTCTCCCCTGCTCTCATTCCCCCCCCCCCCCACACACACTCACATACAAACACATTCAGACACACCCACACAAACATGCACTCACCCATTCCTGCTGGGCTTGAAATGCATACACCCCCACCCATTTACCACAGTCATGATCCTGGGGGGTTGGAGGGGACAAATTACAGGCAATTTAGATACATCAGTCAGAGTAGCTACAGGACAGACCCAAACACACAGGTCCTGCCTTGTACATAATCAATTAATGCAAAAAAAATATTTTTAAAAGAATTGTTCTGTTTACTTATTATGTCATATATTTATGTTTACCTTCAATACATTTTAATGGTCAAATGCAGGCTGGTCTAGTGCTGTTACGTACTGTATGTCAATACAAAAGAGCAATTTGAAAGTGCTTTATTTTTTTGTTCTTCACTTTCCGCTGTCACAATGTTTCCACTATTTAGAGGCCAGTGAGTGGATCCTGCTGTTTATCATCATACATCCCAGAGAAACAGAGAGAAGAGCAGTCTCTGTAATGGTGCTGCCCATGACGATGAGGATCATAACCAAGATAGTCTAGCGTTTCTGTATCTCTGTAATGAGATTTCTAGGTAACAAGAGGCCCAAAGCAAGACACCATATGGGAACGAGGAAATGGACTTACATAAATGAAAATTCTTCACAGAGACAATCCGATTACATGAAAATTGAACTTAGTGATGAAAGGATCATGATCAGATTATTTTAAATGGATATGAGACAAAACTGGTGAGTATTGGAAGTGAAAGGGAACTGTTTCAAAAGTGTCCTTGAAGAGTAGCGGGCTTCGTAAAGGACAACAGAAAGCGAGCACCAGAACTAGGGAGCTACTCTAAGCTGGAGATTAGCAATGTTCCAGCCCATGAGAGATGGCTATTCCACCCTGGTTGTGGAGATCTATCCATCAATTTTCTGTCCTGTGCAGGGTTACGGGGGTCTGGAGCCGATCCCAGAAGCTATGGGCGCAAAGCAGGGAATAACCCAGGATGGGGTACCAACCCACTGCAGGACACACACACCATGCACACCTATGTACAATTTGGTAACCCCGGTTCACCTTTGGACATTTTTTGGACTGTGGGGGGAAACCAGAATACCTGGAGAAAACCCTATGATGATACGAAGAGAAATCTTAATAATAGTTTGTGCGTTTTTTTTTTTTTTATAAACCATATGATCAAGGACTTCAAACACACAGGAGTCTCTAACACAAAACATGCAAGTGCTAAATAACGAAGGCAAAGCAGTAGCCAAGCCACAGAGAATAACCACTAATCCACGATGAAGAGGTGGGAAAGGTGACAAAGTACAGTAACATGGATATTAAATGTCAAGAGATGATTGATAAAACGTAGAAAACAGCATTGAAAGCCAGTGTTAATGCATCCTGAGAGCACTACTGCAGATGACCGCCTGATGCTATTAGTGTAATTCAGTAAAAGGCACATATTCCCAGCCAACATGGCTAAACACTTTAAAACTTCCTTTTCAAAGACTCCTAAATTGGCTGTGTCTACTCTGGAGATATGAAGCCGTCTGAATATGCATGCTTTGCCCTTTGTGTGTGTTCCAAGTTAGCCCTCTTCCTGTTTCTCCTTCACTTACAAACCACGAATAATACACCACACCACCCCAACTGGCCAATCGATGACCTGGAGCCCAGCTCAAGCTCCCCATGTGCACAGAAATCAATGGCTTCTGCCAGCTGTGACAAGACAAGCATCCTGCCTCCAATTTTACAAGCATAATGCACTGAGGCACAGGAAGCCACAGTGAATCACTATTAGGGTTTTTCTCTATTGTTTTGGAGCATTTCTCACATGACAGTTAACATTTACAAAACAACAACAAGTGTAATCCCCACACCATGATGTCACTTCATTTCTCATTGCTTAATGCAAATTTCCAAATGTTTTAGTACATATATGCAAATAGTTTGCTACAGTTGTCATGATTTGGCAGAATTTTCAGTTGCTTTACTTTTGTTGGTCAAAATAGATTATGTAGATTATGTAGTTTCCCATTGTAATAATTTTAGATCCAAAACTATATATGTATGTGATAATCATTTTAGCCACCACACGCAAAACCTTTAACCAAGCTTTCAAAATGATTTAAAAATATATTCCATAAATTACAGTGATATGGCATTGTTGTGTTTTTGGTTCCCACAGTACATGATTTTGTTGTCCTTGTATTGCCATTTTGCTGTTTTTGTGTTATACAGTTTTGTTTGCTACTGTATTTTGAAGAAGTTACATGTGTATGTGAGTGCTTTCTCATGCCAGTGAACTTTACATAATGTAATGTAATGCCTTGCAATGTTGAAACTGGTGTCTGTCATATGGATAAGTATGCAAATGTAAATAGACACAGTACAATAGCAACCAAAACACCACACTGCACTGTATAACACAACAACACCAAAATACAAGAACAACAAAATGAAAACAAAATCATGTGCTGTGGGAACCAAAAACACAACAATGCCGTATCACTGCAATTTATGGAATATGGTTTAAATCATTTTGAGCACCTGGTAACTGTTTGTATGTGGTGGCTAACACAATGATCACTTACCTATATAGTTTTCTGTATGAAAATACTACACTGGGAAACCACATAATCTATTTTTATCAACAAGACTAAAGCAACTGAAAATTGTACCAAATGATGATAATTTTACATAACCATTGAAGTAAAACATTTGGCACTTTGATTGAAGCAATGAAAAACAATGTTCTGCTCTGCATAAGTGACATTAAGGTTTGGGGGTTACACTTGTTGTTTTGCAAATGTTAATTGTCATTTGAGAAATGCTCCAAAGCAGTTGAGAAATGAAATGAAATGAAATAAGGGCCACAACTGTGGACCATGCATTTCATCGTGGCCTTACAATGGCCGAAGTTGGTCGAAGGGAGCAGCTGAATGTTGGGAGAACAACTGTGTCCTAAATCATTCAAACGTTTCACTGAGACAACAGGTATGTAATCCAACAATGTGCACTGTCCTGTAAGACTGTATATTCACTGCAATGCTTCATGTTACAGTATTCCACTTGCATTTTTAGTTTACAGAAAATATACTTTATACAGTTCAATACTGTACATATACTGTTGCACACACATACATGTATGCATACATACAGTGTGTGTGTGTGTGTGTGTGTGTGTATATATATATATATATATACTGTATATATATATACATATATACCACTCATCTCCACTACAAATAGGAAAAAGAGGCTACAATTTGCACGAGCTCACCAAAATTGGACAGTTGAAGACTGGAAAAATGTTGCCTGGTCTGATGAGTCTCGATTTCTGTTGAGACATTCAAATGGTAGAGTCAGAATTTGGCGTAAACAGAATGAGAACATGGATCCATCATGCCTTGTTACCACTGTGCAGGCTGGTGGTGGTGGTGTAATGGTGTGGGGGATGTTTTCTTGGCACACTTTAAGCTCCTTAGTGCCAATTGGACATCGTTTAAATGCCACGGCCTACCTGAGCATTGTTTCTGACCATGTCCATCCCTTTATGACCACCATGTACCCATCCTCTGATGGCTACTTCCAGCAGGATAATGCACCATGTCACAAAGCTCGAATCATTTCAAATTGGTTTCTTGAACATGACAATGAGTTCACTGTACTAAAATGGCCCCCACAGTCACCAGATCTCAACCCAATAGAGCATCTTTGGGATGTGGTGGAACGGGAGCTTCGTGCCCTGGATGTGCATCCCACAAATCTCCATCAACTGCAAGATGCTATCCTATCAATATGGGCCAACATTTCTAAAGAATGCTTTCAGCACCTTGTTGAATCAATGCCACGTAGAATTAAGGCAGTTCTGAAGGTGAAAGCGGGTCAAACACCGTATTAGTATGGTGTTCCTAATAATCCTTTAGGTGAGTGTATATGTGTGTGGCAATACAGAAAAAGTACAACCTATTGCATTTTTAATCACTGTCCTCAAAGACTTGGCCATAGTTCTTCATGACCAGGATGGAAGAGCCATAGTTTACACCGGAAAAATACTTATAGAGTGAATTGTTATAAACATATTGACCATCTTGTTCGTGAACAATGTCACAAGGACTTGTCACTCTAATGGCACTGGCAAGTCCATTGACATAAATATTTATTTTTGCGGGACAAACTAAGGCTTTTGAGAAAGTTGCAGCCTTTTGCAGGTAATCCATCATGTGGTGCTGTCTGTATGAATTGTTTTGATAAATTCACTTACTGTTTTGTAAACTTTAAGGATGATTCGAGAAATGTACCAAAGAGACTAAGGAAAAACTGTAACAGAAATAAACATTATTATTCTGTATAAACGGTACATAAACCATCATCGAAAAAGAACCTAATGGGCCTTTAAGAAGGGCGTGGTCCGACAACGTCACGCCGCAGTCACTTCCGCGTGAAGTCGGTTCCGGTTCGTTTCGGTTCGTGCAGAATCGCGGAGAGGCCCGAGCGACCCGAAGGTGCGGCGGAGCTCCGGTTTTGTTTTCCATTTAATAACGCACACCTGCCGACGCCGCTGCAACCGATGTTATTGCAGTTGGCTGTGAATTCGTATATGCTACTTAATGCGGTTATTTGCTATTAATACCTCGTAAATAAACAAAAAAAAACCTGCAACGTAAAACCAAAACAAAACCGGAAAGCAAATTGCGCCCCGCTTTGATTTACAAACAGCTAATAAAAAACATATATAAAGGGCGATTGGAGTGATTTATCGCGTTCTAGCAAACATTTGTTCGAGTTAATGTACATATTGTCTATTTTAATATATGAATATTATTCCATCGGTGTCCGTGTTTTTGTCCACAGCCATGTCTCCAAAACGCAGACTGATTACCGACTCTTTCAAAGTGGTGAAGAGAACGAGGACGTCCGATAAAAGAGGAAAATCCCCAGTCCCAGAGCAGGGTTTGTACTTGTAGGGTGTCTGCGTGGGTTTGTGGCGAATGGTTGCTCTGGGTGAGGATTTTATGTGAAATGGTTCAGCCTTTGTCCCCGGACACTGAATTGTCTACCTCCTTCTGTGAACATCCAGAGGCGGAGCCCGACCCCTTGACACCGCGAGAAAAGGACCTGCTCCAACTAAGGAAGTTTGACCTCGACTGGCGCTATGGACCATGCACAGGTACTGTTGAACCATTAGATTTCTCATTGTAAACCCAACCTTCGTTTCATCCTCTCATTATGGGTCTTTTTTTTCAAACTGGTTGGTTCGACTTTTAAGAAATTCGAGTTCTAATGAGTTCGAGAACTGAGGTACCACTGTATTGCATTATAGGAGAACTTGCTGTACACATCACTGTGCTGTTTTCCTGTATGTTACTGTCTGTGTAGTTTCTTTAGTCATATCCCTGGATATATCGGTACAGTGCCATGACAGAATTGAGGACCGAGATCCTTTCTTCTGTACAAAGGCTTCAAGCTTGTCCCTTTGTCCATGCTCTGAGCATCAGCTTAGCTGGATATGCGTCACTGCACCCAGTACAGTGCCTGATGGCAGTAGATAGGCAGGGTCCCCAGCAGCACCGGGGAGGAATGAGCCAGTGAGCAAAGGTGCTCTTAGCCATACTATTGTTCAGTGGTTGCTTTGTTAGAAAATAGTGTTATAATAATATAAATGCAATATGCTAATATACAAGCATCATATAAAACACTGGATTCCAACAAGCCAGACTCAGATTGTTGAGTCTGATGTTTATATGCGCTGGTCTTGGGTGCAGTAATTCTCCTGTCATCCCCAGGGATCAGCCGTATCCAGCGTTGGGAGAGGGCTCAGCTGCATGGTCTAACCCCCCCAGCGGACGTACGGGAGCTGCTGCTGAAGGGCGATGATGATCCAGACTATTCCCACTGGTATGGAGCGCAACAACACTGACAAACACACACTGCAGCCAGATCATGTTAAAAACACCGAGCTGCTAACTGATACTGGCCACCGCCCAAGGCCTCCGAACACGCGCCAGCGGGCAGGACATGGACTCATAACCAAAAGTCTTACCTGACGGGATCTGGCACATTCTGTTAAGACAAAACGCTGTTGATCTCTGGGGGATCCCATATGGGGTCACAACCTTGCCGTCAATAGCACCACACTGAGCTAACCGCCCAAGCGCACCCTGCATATTGCATGCAAACTGTATTTTTTTTTATTATATTTTCAATATTTTATTTGGTATCCGACACTGAAATTAAAAAATTGTTAAAGTAAAAAATCCTTTTTGAGAATTTGGGTTAGCAAGTTATGCTTCTGTTGATGAGTAAGAGTATAAAATGGCTTGATACCATGATAAGCTATATGCTTTTAGATTAGAATGTTTTGGTATCATGCTTTTTTCCCTTTATCTGACCTGTTTGCTTTATCTTTCAGCCTGTGGCGGGATTACCCACTCTGAAGAAACACGGACAATAGTGCCACCTCAGGAGGCTTTAAAATGTAACATTCAACCTGTAATGCTACTTTTTATAAACTTTTTTTATTCTTGGGTATTTTCTCGTGTGTCATTTATGCACTCATAAATTATAAAAACCATGTCTTAAGTGTACCTGTCAGTGAGAATGGTGTAATCAGTACATGATAGATGCAGGAGGCGAACGTTACCTCTGTAATGAAAGAGAGCATTTTAAACTGAAAACGTAGAGATTGATCTCTAGCCTATCCATGATTAAGTTGCTTTATCTGGATGCTGAAGAGTTGCACAACTTCACCAGGGTTTGGATGGGGTGTGCATGAGGACAGATCTGTTCATCCCATAATGTGGCTGTCAGGGATGATGCTTTCATGAGTCAATAGTAACAGGTAACAAGGCCAGTGGGATTAATCTTTATCCAGTAAGTGTAAAGGAGCTCAATCTTTAAGCTATTTAGGGTGTATATGCATGCTGAAATATGTAACATAGCAGACATTAACGATGCAGGCTGCCAGCGAAATGACTGGCTGCTCTTTCTGCGTAATGTAGCTGTCATCACATCGCCCTGCACTCTCCAGTACACAGCTCAGATTCCCTCACTGACATCCAGCTTCTTTTAATTAATTAACCTATTTTACAAATTTAAAACCTAATTTTATGAATACCCGAGAGAGGCAGAAATACAGTGTGACAGAAGGAGTGTGTTGCAGATACATTACATGGCCGTAAAGATTCTCAGGAAGGAGCAGTGAGTTATATACCTGGGAACTGCAGAACATTAAAGAGTGTAATACAGTAAGTTACAGAGACTGAACACCATGATAACACAGACAGGGTTAATACAGTATAGATAATGACTGAACAATACTGTACATTAACACTGCACTGAGACACATTACAGTACAGACTTAGTGACTGAATATTACTGTACTGAGATGGTTAATACATTACAGATTTAGTAACTGAACATGTACATTAACACTACTGATGTGGTTAATAGAAAGTATACATAAAGTGACTGAACATTACAGTACATTAAGACTACGGAGACGGTTAATTCAGTGCAAATTAAGTGACTGAACACGATTTTTCATTAACATTGCACTGAGGATTAATATACAGTATACATTTAGTGATTGAACACTACTGTGCATTAACACTATTGAGACAGGGTTAATATACAGTGACTAAATACTGTATTGGGACAGAGGGTTAATGTATAGTGTACATGCAATGACAACACTACTGTACATTAACACTACTAAGAGGGTTAAAACAGTACAGATATAGTGACTTAACACTACTGAGATGGTGAATACAGTACAGTTAGTGACTGAGCACTATTGTACTGTACTGAGACAGGGTTAATATAAAGTACAGATGTAGTGACTGAACACTACATTAACAGTACTGAGATGCACTGGTGGATACAGTGCAGTATAGTTCCAATGACTAAACACTATTGTACTTTAACACTGTACTGAGAAAGATGGTCAATATAGTACAATATAAATTAAGTGATTACATTGCATGTACACTGTACAGGACCAGTTAAAAGTTGCATGACAGTTGAAAGTGCTTGAAACTGTAATTTTCTATGGTTTGAACTATAAATCTATCAATAGGTGTAGTAGTCAATGTTATGGATTAGTTTCAAATTGAAATCCTTGGCTCTAGCCTGGGTGTTTCTAAGATGCAGAGAGGCTGAATGCACGAGTGTTGTTCCCTCTGCCAACCATGAAGGGGGCAGTGTGGTGGTTCTGGGCTACTATGCTGGGGACCCTTTAGTGGATGATCTTTTCCAAATCCATGGCAATCTCAGCCAGCATGGTTTCTAGCGCATTACATCAAAGCGAGATAAGGACCCAAAGCAGAGTCACTCTCAGGAGAAGGGAAGTGAACCAAAACTCAGAGGAATGGCCCAACCTGCCTCGCCCTCCAGGCCGCGACCCCACTGGGCTGAAGAGTCAAAGCCAGGCAGCCCACCAGCCTGCTCATCTCTAGAAAGTGCTGCAGAAGAACCAGGATGCCCTGACGGCTGCTTTCAATCTCAGATCCTGCTACGCAGCTCCTTGTGTCTTCCACACTGTAGTGTTTTTTTTATTTGAAGAATTTACAGAAAAACATATGATACAAACCATTATGAGAAAACCTAGTTTCCAGCAAGCATGCGTACACTACTGACTGGCTCTGTATGTGACATACGTATGGCAGAGAGATAGTTAATAGCTGGGGGTGTACAATTTAAATTAGACCCAGATTTAATGGGATAATTATGGATTTTTAAACTGGGTCGAATCTAGCATATCAAGTCCCTCTGAAACTGGAGTGAGAAAAATCCACCAGCCCCCATCGCAGTCTTCAAGAGCACAGTAGGACATTTTGAGCTTGCCTGTCACATTCCACTTGTGAACATAATCTTTCCCACAGTTTTTCTGTGATGGAATTGTCGGCTGTCTGTCATGTGGTGTGCATTTTTTTAAAGGCTTGTTTTATTTAAATGATATGTGTCATCGTGACATAATATTGAGCCTAAATCTCGCGGGAGCTGTGTGTTGTGTGCCACAAATTACACGCACAAAAATACCGTTTGCTGAGATGGAATTGCGCCACTAGCTACCTCTGAATTTCTCTGTGCTCTTCAGCTCACTTAGCCTATCCTCCGGTTTTAGGTGACGCCTTCTTAAACATGAAAAAATCTCTGCATTTCGCTTGGCTCACAATATATCGAGCTTTTGGATGTTTCTTCTACATTGGAATTGGTCAAATGAAATGTCAATCTATTGATATTTCATATGGTTTGCTGAAATCTATGTCTATCCGCTGAATAAAGAGCGCCGCACAGCCCGCCGATTGGCCAGCCGTAGATTAGAGCCGCCAACACAGATGGCTCCTTTCTGCAGTAGGGGGCGGGACTCCTGTCAAATATGTCGTTTATTGGCAAATTCACTCGCTAAATGAAGGAACAGGCTTCTCATCTGCCCAATCGGGGCTCTGGCTTTCTGAGCCCGGAGTCCCACGTTAGAAATGTCATTCCGTTATCTGGCATTAAAAAAGCAACAGTAACGCAGATAGAATAGAGCTGGGGGAGAAGTGGAAGCGTATCTTGGCCGTAATAAACAACAGCGGCAGATAAAAGCCATTATCGGGCCTTCATTCCGTCTGAAGTTACCAAATGAAGCAATAACGGTGATTTTTACCTTCGTATATATCTTTCATATGACATGTAGCTTTTTGTGATAAGTAGCTAATGGTTTTCATCAATTTATTTACTATATATAGTAATTATATATATATAATTTAGAGATTGATTGCTGTTTTATTTTTTATTGAAAAGTGCTGTAGGCTACTTATTGATTAACGAATAAACGGGATACCTACTGAAGTGGTAAGTACTGTATCATCATCATCATCATCATTTTTGTTTAGATTGAAAGCTCGTTGTCGCCCCATTATTTGGCAAAGTAACCGCACAATTCGCAGTGTTCAGATGCCCAAATAGTACTTATTCCAGATTTAATGCTCAGTAATACTGTCAGCCTGTGGCTAGATATTAATTCTGATTATGTCCTAAAATCAAAAGTGAGTAATGGCATTTACGATCAAAATGCATATAAAATACCTATGAATAAAGTGGAGCCTAGGGTGATACAAATAAACCGTAATTAACTTATTAGTTAGCCTAGTAATTTTATTACGACTAGCTAGGCGGAAGGCTTGGATTCTGCGCTTTACCTCCGACTTCCATTATAAGCATTCGAGTTCAGTCGCAATTTCTCCCGCTTATAATCACGCTGTTAGGCAAACTGCACCATCATTTAGGCGCGGGTGCAGGTGAATAATTCATTTCGCCTGAGCGGAAAGTTTGACCGCCCGTCTCTGCTAACCCTAACCCCGGCTCTGCCCTTTTCCCATCTTCCATTCACTGCGCTTCCCCTCGGCCCCGCCGCCCAGGGATGGACAATGCCCATACGAAGACAGTGGAGGAGGTACTGGGGTACTTCGGGGTGAACGAGTCCACTGGGCTGAGCAGCGAACAGCTCCGGAAGGCCCGGGAGAGATGGGGACCCAATGGTAAGTCCCGCTCTTCACGGCCGGATCCTGACGATTATAGCGGCCAGGGACTGACTGGCATCTAGGTTAGTCAGGAATATGGAGCATAGTCTCATTAAACTGTTGACATTTTGTAGAATTGCTATCTGGTGTTTAACTTTTATCCTCTCGGTTATTGACTGGCCTAGAAAAGGGGGCTCAGCATTCTTATTGCCAGACCCCAGCATCGTTTAAAATCGCATCAGTTACAATTCCCCTGCTTCACCGGCGTGTTTAGGTGGCGCTCTTTCGCACTCATTAACTTTCCATTAGTGACCTTGATTATTTAAACCATGTTTTAAACCAAGATACAAAAATGTGAAATGTTCTGTGGTTCGTTGAATATGACTGCCTGTATATATTATTGAGATTTTGATGATGATCAGATCGCATTTTAGGAGCCGTTCATGCAGAAATCCAGATCATTTTAAAGTATTCACAAAGTTTTTCTTGCATCCATAAAACCAATCACAAAAGACGACAATGCAGTCTTAATCTTAACTCTATGGCAATGACAGTAATTTATAAAAAAAATCGAATGCGACATGATATAATAAAAGAGCAGCTTGCTGACTTTACAACTTGTGTTTCTCTCTCTCTGCTAATCGAATGGCTTCTGATGGGAAGAGTTACCAGCTGAAGAAGGTGAGATGACGGCCTCCTCCTCTGTGTTCATGCTGTGTCACACAGTACATCAGCTACTGCTCCACATGCCATTTACATGGCCGTCTTCCATAACCACTGCAGTACAAAGTCACAGTGTGCATGGAACCTGTGCCAAGAAATATAATAGAGCAGTGATAGATTATTCATCCTTGTAGAGAAATTGAGCAGTTTCCCTGTGTCCATGAGACACACAGACACATGTACAGGTGTGCACAGGTTTTGGGGTCACAGTGTCCGGCCGGCCAGTGGGAGATGGTGGGATGCTATATGAGCACAGGGCAAGCATTTAGCGGGCATGTCGCTCTCACCAGAAAGCGATCTTTAAACATCATGCTCCCCCTTGCCTGCTGCCTACAGGGAAGTCCCTGTGGGAACTTGTTCTGGAGCAGTTTGAGGACCTGCTGGTGCGGATTCTCCTCCTGGCAGCCTGCATTTCCTTCGTAAGAATCGTCTATACCGAGGCTGCAGACACATCAAGTTACAGAGAGGACACTGAGGGTGGTGCTGTAATATGCACACTACCCAATATTTCACAAAGATATATGCCCATACCCTGTACCCCCATGCAGCGACATAGACAACTGCACAATACTCTCCTGTAGTAACACATACTCTATAATCTCTACTGCATTATTCTGGCATTCCATACTAACAATCTTGGGAACTTACACTGTATTTCTACTTCCACGTTGTTCTCTTTTCATCACTGTTTGTCTCCCAGACTCTGGCGTGGTTTGAGGAGGGAGAGGGCACCATCACAGCCTTTGTGGAGCCCTTCGTTATCCTCCTCATCCTTATCGCCAATGCCATTGTAGGAGTGTGGCAGGTATTATTTTTGGGTCTGGTGTACAAAGTGTATATGTGTCTGCTGTCAGGTGGCCACAGTATGCTGGATTTTGCTATATTTTATGTATATTTGCATGCACTTGTGTGGCCTGTGGGGTGTTCAACTTGATGTTTATGTTTGTGTTCATGGATATAGAGTAACAATTGTGGAATAACAGAGTAACTGGTATATTATAGCAGGTGTTCTGTAACAGGTGTGTAATAACATATGCGCTGTTACAGGTTTCCAGTAACAGATGTGTAGAAACAGGTCTGCAGTAACAGCTCTGCAGTGACAGGTGTGTAGAAACAGGTGTGCAGTGACAGGTGTGTAGAAACAGGTGTTCCATAATAGGTATCCAGTGACAGGTGTGCGTTAACGTGTGTAGAAACAGGTGTGCAGTAACAGGTGTGCAGTGACGGGTGTACAGTAATAAGTCTACAGTGAATGGTGTACGTTAACATGATTGTAGAAACAGGTGTAGTGACAGGTGTGAATTATCAGGCATGCGGAAACAGGTGTGCAGTGATAGGCACGCAGTGACAGGTGTGCATTATCAGGCATGCAGCAACAGGTGTGCAGTGACAGGTGTCCTGTAATAGATCTGCAGTGACGTGTGTAGAAACAGGTGTGCAGTAACAGAGGTACAGTGATAGGTGTGCAGCAACTGATGTGTAGAAACAGGTGCGCAGTGACAGGTGTCCTGTAATAGTCCTGTAATAGCTCTGCAGTATCAGGTGTGCGGTGACAGGTGTGTAGAAACAGGTGTGCAGTAGCAAGTGCGTAGTAAGAGGTGTACAGTGACAGGTGTCCTATAACAGATCTGCAGTGACAGGTGTGCAATAACAGATAGGTGTGCAGTGACAGGTGTGCATTAACAGGCATGTAGTAACAAGTGTAGTGAAAAGTGTGCTACGTCCTCAGGAGCGGAACGCCGAGAATGCAATTGAGGCGCTAAAGGAGTATGAGCCAGAGATGGGGAAGGTGTACCGGCAGGACAGGAAGAGCGTGCAGAGGGTTCGAGCGAGAGACATTGTGCCTGGGGACATCGTGGAGGTGGCAGGTAGGAAGCACGAGTTTCCTGTTCACAGCCTCACTGCTCATGTACTCCTCAAACTGATCACAAAACATAGGTATGGTTAAGTGGTTTTCTGAGCATTTTAATTTAATGTAAGTAATCAATAGACAGCAGCCTTTCCCCTGCTTATAATGAATAGTTACGAGCAGACTTGTGTGCTGTGTTTTACAGACGTTGACATTGGTAACTTAATTCATCAATTAAATTCCCTAAAGTTGGTGACAAGGTACCAGCTGACATCCGTCTGACCTCAATCCGCTCCACCACTCTTCGAGTGGACCAGTCCATTTTGACGGGGGAGTCCGTGTCTGTCCTCAAACACACCGATCCTGTGCCTGACCCTCGTGCTGTCAACCAGGACAAGAAGAACATGCTATTCTCTGTGAGTGTAGCAGCACCATCCCCTGCTCTCAGGTGCTTCTCAGTGAGTCCTACACAGTCATGTAAGAGCGCTTCAGAATTGGTACGAAGCAACCACTGGAGTTGGGTTTCAGTGCAGCCTAGTGGTGTCGATCATTTACAGACATGTTTGTGTGGCTGAACCGGGGAGGCGGAGAGGTTCAGTTACGCTGGGCCGGGGGCGAAGGGTCAGTTGTGCAGGGAGGAGAAGAGTCGGCTGTGCCAATGTGGAGGGAGTGTAAGGTCAGCCACGCTGGGGGGTGTAGGGTCAGCCACACTGCGAGTGTGTAGGTTCAGCCATACTGGGGGGCAGCCGTACTGGGTATTATGTCAACCATGCTGACAGTGTGAAGGGTTGTCAGGGTGCCGGGGGTGTAGGGTCGGCCATAGTTTGGAGGGGGGTTGAAGGGTCAGCCATGTTAGAGGTGCGGGGTCAGCCACATTGGGGAGGTGAAGGGTCATTCTTGCTGGGGAGGCGGTAGGGTGTGTTATGCCGGACGGGGGTGACTATGTTCCTGCCTGTCCCTAGGGGACCAACATTGCGGCGGGGCGGGCCATGGGAGTGGTGGTGGCCACAGGGGCGCAGACGGAAATCGGGAAGATCCGGGACGAGATGGCGGCCACCGACCCCGAACGCACGCCCCTACAGCAGAAGCTGGACCAGTTTGGGGAGCAGCTGTCCAAGGTGGGTTGGGGAGCAGGGCGTGTAGACCTCCCATCTCCAGTCTCCATGTGAGCCTGAAATGTCCGTGTGTCTCCTGGTAAGGTGATCATGCTGATCTGCGTGGCCGTCTGGGGAATCAACGTGGGCCACTTCAGTGACCCTGTTCATGGTGGCAGCTGGCTGCGGGGCGCTGTCTACTACTTCAAGATTGCCGTGGCACTGGCCGTGGCTGCCATCCCTGAGGGTAGGTGGGGTGGCAAGGCAGTGAGACCGCCATCCCTAAGGGTAGACAAGGCAGGGGGGCAGTTAAGCCACCATCCCTGAGGATAGGCAGTTAGCTATGCTACTGTCAGCTACAGCTAATTGGCAGGTAAATTAAATGCACTGTCCCCCCTCAAATACTTGCAGGCCTGCCTGCTGTCATCACCACCTGCTTGGCACTGGGGACGCGCCGCATGGCCCGTAAGAACGCCATCGTTCGCAGCCTGCCCTCCGTGGAAACGCTAGGCTGCACCTCCGTCATCTGCTCTGACAAGACGGGCACCCTCACCACCAATCAGATGTCCGTGTGCCGGGTGAGGCCCCGCCCACCACAACCGTGCAGTGTGATGTGATGAGGTCCCATTGCGGATTCTTCCTTAACCCTACTAATGCAGGTCAGGAGATGTTTGGCGGTGGAGAACGGCTGGATGGTATTGTAACCCCTTCTTCTGCTCAGTGACTATGGTCAGAGTGCTGCAATAGGAGTACGGGCAGCACTCGGGTTGGGAACTAACACCCCCTCCTGGCTGTGTTTGGTGCCCCTTTAACACCTGGCTGTCTCCTATGCATAGATGTTTGTGCTGGACAGTGTGTCGGAGGATCAGTGCTCCCTCAACGAGTTCACGGTGACTGGATCTACTTATGCCCCGCTGGGGGAAGTGTGAGTGCCGTGTGACCCCCAACAAGCCACTGGAACCCCATTCACCTCCTTTCCCCATGCTGCGCGGCGCCCCCTGTTGGTCCGCTCCTCATCCTCCTCCTACCTGTGTGCTCCTGATGCCCGTCTCCTCTACCGCAGGTATAAGGATGGCGTCCCCTTGCGATGCAGCCAGTACGAAGGGCTGGTGGAGATGGCTACCATCTGCGCCCTGTGCAACGACTCCTCCCTGGACTACAACGAGGGGAGTGAAGCTGCACAGGGGCACGGGGTTAAAGGTCACTGTATTAGGGTCATGGGATAAAAAGGGGTTAAAGGTCACTGTAATAGTGTCTCAGGGTTAAAGGTCATTATTATTGTCACGGGGCTAAAGGTCACTGTAATAGTGTCACAGGGTTAAAGGCCATTATTATTGTCACGGGGTTAAAGGTTACTACATTAGGGTCATGGGATTAAAGGTTACTGTATTAGCACTATGGGGCTAAAGGTCACTGTATTAAGGTCACAGGTTAAAGGTCACTGCATTGGCATCATGAGGTTAAAGATCACTATTAGGGTCATGGGGTTAAAGGTTACTGTTGAAAATTCACTGGGTTGACTGACGGGTGACTGGTGTTTATGGGTTGATGGGGCCCTTTCCAACTCCGCTTTACCTCTGGAGTCCTGTGGGTCGTAATATGTCTTTGTCCTGTTCTGCAGACGAAGGGTGTGTATGAGAAGGTGGGTGAGGCCACAGAGACCGCCCTCTGCTGCCTGGTGGAGAAGATGAATGTGTTTGACACAGAGCTGCAAGGCCTTTCCCCCTCAGAGAGAGCCACAGCCTGCTGCTCAGTAAGGCTTCCCAGTGAGCCGCCCCCTCTTTTGTCGTAAAAGCAGTGCTATTCAAACTGTTTTTAACATTTGTCCTAATCTCCCCCAATACACACACATACATTCCAGATATGTGTCGTCATATTTTCTGTATCTACTTGTTTTAGGTGTTGCCGGCACTTTCACGCTGCCAGTTCTTTTTTCTGGAACCGGATCCTTTTTTTTTCTTACTGGTACCCACCCTGCAATTCCTTTGTGCCCCACAGTTTGAATACCTCTGTCTTACAGCCTCGGCTCATGCTAGATTGTCTGCACTGAGTGGAGCAGCTACAGACTGTTTCCCTACAGACCGCATGCCTACACACTACAAGTCTACAAACTGCATGGTTAAAACCTACACATCCACAGACAGCACGCCTACAGACCCGAAGCCTACAGACTGCATATTTACAAACTGCATCCCTACAGGCTACATATCCACAGACTGCACGCCTACAGACTCAAGGCCTACAGGCTGCATGTCTATAGGCCACATATCCACAGACTGCATGCCTACAGACAGTAAGCCTACAGACTGCATATCCACAGACTTCACGCCTACAGACTGCTGCCATCCGCATCGTCACTGACGACATCTCTTCTCACCATCCGTTAAGCTCCTCCTTATCTCCTCCTCTCTTCCCCTGCCCTTCTGCAGATCATCAAGCAACTGCTGAAGAAGGAGCTGACCCTTGAGTTCTCCAGGGACAGAAAGTCCATGTCTGTTTTTTGTTCCCCCAACAAGCCTATCAGGTCCACAACCGGGGCCAAAATGTTTGTCAAGGTTAGAAGGCCATTAGCGCCACCATTTGCCTCACACATTCCTGTGATTGCCTAGCTAACATGCTGCAATGTTTACTTAACTCATTTATTGTTTTATCTTAATTTATGTGTCACTGTCTCTTTGTTGGTATTCAGTGACACCCTCGTTTGTGGGTCTGTCTGCTTCTCGCAATGTGATTCATTTCTGTTTATTCTTCCATGTGCCTAGGGGGCGCCAGAGAGCATATTGGAACGCTGCCGCTGGCTACGGGTGGGTGGGGGCTCACGAGCCCCCATGTCCCCTTCCCAGAGGGAGCAGCTGCTGGGGAAGGTGCGCGAGTGGGGTTCTGGGCGCGATACCCTGCGCTGCTTGGCCATGGCGACCCGCGACTCGCCTCCAGACCTGCGGCTGCTCAGCTTAGAGAACTCAGCCAGCTTCACTGATTACGAGGTAATAAGTTATTCTTTTGTTTGTGTATTATTGTTTGATGAAATGATGAATCATAGTGACTCTATCATCGTATAACTGTGTGTGTTATGAAGTTGATGTCTTCCTGGAGCAGAGGCCCCCTGCCATACAGAGACGGCCTCCCAGACGTTTCACATTTCCCCTTCTTGCTGTACCCAGAGACCTGCAGTGTCTTGCTGCACACCCATTTAATGGCCTATAATGTCACCTGTCGAGCCCACAGTGACCCAGCGATGACACTCTCTCTTTGCTCCAGTCCGATTTGACCTTTGTGGGCTGTGTTGGGATGCTCGACCCGCCCAGGAAGGAGGTTCTGGGAGCAGTCCGAATGTGCAGGCAGGCTGGCATCCGAGTCATCATGATCACGGGTTGGTGTGAAGTCCCTGCTAAATATGGACTGTCTTGACCTTCGCTGTGTTCATTAGTGATCCGTCTGCATGTCCAGCTGGTTGTGAGTTTGAAGCCCTTAGCCCTGATTGCTCCAGGGGTGCTAGATGCTTGCTGACCAAATTCCCTTCTTTTGACACTCGTACATCTCTTCAGAGAAAACAACTACTAAATAAATGCAACTGTAATCCGGTATCACTGTGCCAGTGTCCTAGGGGTTGACCCCATCCAGCAATCAGTGTCCTAGGGGTTGATTCCATCCAGTGTTCAGTGTCCTAGGGGTTGATTCCATCCAGCAATCAGTGTCCTAGGGGTTGATTCCATCCAGCAATCAGTGTCCTAGGGGTTGATTCCATCCAGTGTTCAGTGTCCTAGGGGTTGATTGCATCCAGCGATCAGTGTCCTAGGGGTTGACCCCGTCTAGCAATAAGTGTCCTAGGGGTTGATTCCATCCAGTGTTCAGTGTCCTAGGGGTTTACTGCATTCAGTGATTAGTGTCATAGAGGTTGACCCCATTCAGTGATCAGTGTCTTAGGGGTTGATTCTGTCCATATGGTTGCAGGTGACAACAAGGGCACAGCCCTGTCCATCTGTCGGCGTGTGGGCATCATCACGGAACAGGAAGAGGAGGAGGGCCAGGGCGGGCAGTTTGGGGGGGGGCTGACGGGCCGTGAGTTTGATGAGCTGCCCCCCCACCTGCAGAGGCAGGCGTGCCGCACAGCGCGGTGCTTTGCCCGTGTGGAGCCTGCGCACAAGAGCCGCATTGTGGAGTACCTGCAGAGTCTGAGCGATATCACTGCCATGGTGAGGGCCGGGTTCATGCCGCCTAAAGAGACATTAGCAGATATGGTTGGGTGGAAGAGTTTTCCTGCATTTCTGCTGTTTCCTCTTTCCTTCTCTGTCTCCTTCCTCCCTGCTCTTGGTTACTCCTTTATATTTCTTTCGCCTTCTTTTTATTCCCTGCTCTTTGTTTCTTCTCTCTCCATCTCTACCCTCTTCCCTTCCATCCTCTTCTCCTTCACCCCTTCATCCTTTCTCTCCTTTGCTGCTCACTACCTCTCTCCCCTGCTCGCCCCTCCCCTGTCTCCATTCCTCCTCTCTCCTCTATCTCCGTTCCTCATCTCCACCGCTCCTCCCTTCCCATCTCCATTCATCCTCTCACTCCTGCTCGCCCCTCCCCTATCTCCGTTCCTCATCTCCCCTACTCCTCCCTCCCTCCCCTCTCCTTCCCTTTCTTGCTCTCAGACCGGAGATGGGGTGAACGATGCCCCCGCCTTGAAGAAGGCCGAAATCGGCATCGCCATGGGCTCAGGCACAGCTGTGGCCAAGTCCGCCTCTGAGATGATCTTGGCTGATGACAACTTCTCCACCATCGTGGCCGCCATCGAAGAGGGCCGAGCCATCTACAACAACATGAAGCAGTTCATCCGCTATCTCATCTCCTCCAACATCGGGGAGGTGGTCTGGTGAGGTGACAGCTGAAACCTCCAGGGTGCCTCCAGCTGAAGAAGTCATTCCCAGGCACTGATTGGCCAGCCTTGCTGGAGATGTGCTACTGGTAAGATGGTGCTCTGCTCCTTATCACCCATTGTAGCATCTTCCTGACGGCTGCACTGGGAATGCCAGAGGCACTGATCCCTGTGCAGCTGCTCTGGGTGAACCTGGTGACAGACGGCTTCCCTGCCACTGCTCTGGGCTTCAACCCCCCTGACCTGGACATCATGTCTCGCCCCCCTCGTTCCCCGAAGGAGCCACTCATCTCTGGCTGGCTCTTCTGCAGATATCTCATCATCGGCTGTAAGTTTCCCTTCGGCGATAGTGAATCATCCACCTTCGTCTTACTGCTTATGTGCAGGTTTGTGTTGGGGCTCAGTGCCATCAGGAGCTCCCCACCGAGCAAGGCCAGCCTACCTTCTAATGGCACCACGTTTTCTCTTAGTGTCCTCGTCCTTCTTTGTCATGATAATATAAAGGGAAGCCCCGATCGGCCTTGCTCTCTGCCCCTCCAGGTTACGTGGGGGCAGCCACAGTGGGGGCCGCAGCCTGGTGGTTTATGGCAGCTCACGATGGACCCAAGCTCACCTACTACCAGCTGGTACCTGCAGCATGACCCTGCATCTGTGCCTCCATGCGTTTGTGCCTCAGTGTGTCTGTCCCTCCGTGTATCTCTGCCTCTGTGTGTCTGTGTCTCTGTACCTCTGTGCTTCTGTGTTTCTGCACCTCTGTGCATTTGTGCCTTCATGCATCTGTGCCTCTGTGTGTCTGCCTCCATGCCTCCATGTGTCTATGCATTTGTGCCTCTCTGCATCTGTGCCTCCATGCATCTGTGCCTCCATGTGTCTGCCTCCATGCATCCATGCATTTTGCCCATGTGTGTTTATGCCTCTGTGTGTCTGTATTTCCGTCTGTCTGCGCCTCTGTGTGTCTCTGCCCCTATGCGTCTGTGCCTCTGTGTGTCTGTGCCTCCGTTCATCTATGCTGTTACCCTGCAGCTCAGTGTAGCCTTGCCTTTTCTCTCGACAGTCCCACTTCCTGCAGTGCAGCGAGAATCGCAGCGAGTTTGAGGGGGTTCAGTGTTCGGTCTTCGAGTCTCCGTACCCTATGACCATGGCCCTGTCTGTGCTCGTCACCATAGAAATGTGTAACGCCCTTAACAGGTATGCCCTCTAGCACATGTGTCACGTACCTGGGCACTGTGGCCACACAGCTGAGCTAACATCTTTCCCAACATTCCATTGGCCACAGTCTGTCTGAGAACCAGTCTTTGCTGAAGATGCCCCCTTGGTCCAACCCGTGGCTGGTGGGGGCGATCTGCCTCTCCATGGCTCTGCATTTCCTCATACTGTATGTGGACCCTCTTCCCGTGAGTACATATACCTATGTTACTGTATAATAAGTCGACAATGACCAAAGGATCCATTCTCATTCTTGGGTGTGTGGGGGTTAGTTAGACCTTTCCTCCTGAAAGTTTAAAGAGATAATCAAGCAGAGGCCTTCGCCCATCCAGGTGGTCTTCCAGATCCGCCCTCTATCCTGGTCCCAGTGGGTGACTGTGCTAAAGATGTCGCTGCCAGTCATCCTGATGGATGAGGCCCTCAAGTTTCTGGCCAGGCATTACGCCCAGCCGCCCGGTGACTTCCAGCTGGAGGAGGATGACCAGGGGCCACAGGGGCCCAGCCAGGAGGAGACACTCCAAGACCGCCTGGTCACGGCGCTCCGCCGGGCCTGCAAAGGCGTGTCCTGGCCTTTTGTCCTTGTCTCCACACCTTTGCTGGTATGGATTTACAGCTTGGACTCTGACATCACCAACATCTTCTGGACATAGAAAGAAAAAGAGGGAAGGGTGAGTGAGGGACGGAGAAAAGTGTAGGTACTGGAGCAAGGGGCAGAGAGCTGTGTGTAGAGCGCCCCCTGTATGTCTGTCACGGTGTTGTCAGTTGTTCATGAACATCAACAGATTTTCAGATGTTCTTTTCTTAGTCAAATATACAGAAAGATGCATTATGTATTGAGAAGACATTCACAGCGCTCATTTGTGAAATAGAAGTAGCTTTTATGTTTTAAATTTTCGCTGAGTTGTGACCTGAGAAACAGGTGCTAAAAAACAAGCTTAATAGCATAGGAAAATTTACCAGGGAAATACCAGACAGAAACTAACAAATAGACACCTATTATTGCAGGGTCCACTCCACAGGTCAGGACAATCATAGAAATATTGTCCCATTATTTCATTGTTTTGTATTTCGCAAAAGCTTTGTTTGCACCCAGATATGGCTTTGAAAGTGAATTTTCAGCCTGTCATTGATGCACTACATTCGCCGTTATCGTTGGTGGGTTTTTTTATTTCATATTTTGTCTTTTTGCACCTTTTGCTGCAGCGAGGGAGTCTCTATTTTCTGTCCTGTTGAATGTTCTCCACTCGAAGCATATTACCGTAGGAAACCATCAGAGAGATAGAGAAGCATCAAACTTATAATTCCATTAGATACCAGCCCCTATTGTGATGTCACATACATCATTCCATTAAAACCCAGCCCCTATTGTGACATCACGCATATCATTTCTTTAGAAACTCTTTGTGTAATATTACAAAAAAGCTTATTTCTTTGAATGACCCATCACTGCACTGCCATCCTTGCAGTCTTCATGATATGGGACTCCGTCTCAGCATGTCCATTTCCATGACCAAACAACTGAAATTGTTATCCAGCTGTGTGTGGGTCATTGGCTTCTGGCAGTACTGTAGCTTTCAGACCCAACATGGTCCAGGAGACACATCAGACCTCAGAACTGGAGAAGGCAATGATGTCAGTGGAAGCCGCTGTGAATGCAGACTCTCCCTCTGTCACCTTCGTTCACCTCCATTTCACAAAACACGTCACCTTCATTTTTGGAATTCATTTCCATTTTTTATTTTGAAACTGAACAAAGAGAATAATTTTTGTAGGTTTCTCTTACCAATCTTATCATAATTGTTTGAGTGAATATCAATAAAAACACTATGCCAGGTGTTTCTGATGTCTTAATTTCGGTTCTTCATTTCTGATTTTAAATATCACATTAATTCAAGTTGATCCAAATATCTCTGGTATTTGTACCATGTCAAGTGAATGAATTTAACATTCATATGTTAGGTCAAAAGTTCAATACACATTTCAGAACAGCAGGTAAATTTTCTAACAATCAGGATGGACTGAAAGTGAGCTTGTTAATTTTTGAATAATATGCAGTCAGTTTTAGGTCTGGTGAATATGCGAGTTAAATATGTGAGAGTGGTGTAAAGGAATGGGGAAGGATAGGAAAAGGGGGACAGTGTGACAGTACAGAGAAGCGTAGGAGAAAGGACAGTGTAATGGTACACAGCATGGGGGAATGGAGGCAGTGTAATGTATGGAGAAGTACACGGGACTGACATGGTACAGAAGATGGGAGAAAGGGACAGTGTAAGAGTACAGTGAAAGATGACAAAGGACTGCAATGGTACAGTGAAGGACAGGGACAGTGTACAGTACAGTGAAGTACAGGAGGGCAGGGACAGTGTACAGTACAGTGAAGGACAGGGACAGTGTACAGTACAGTGAAGTACAGGAGGGCAGGGACAGTGTACAGTACAGTGAAGTACAGGAGGGCAGGGACAGTATACAGTACAGTGAAGGACAGGGACAGTGTACAGTACAGTGAAGTACAGGAGGGCAGGGACAGTGTACAGTACAGTGAAGTACAGGAGGGCAGGGACAGTGTACAGTACAGTGAAGTACAGGAGAAGGGGTGCATTGTAATTGTACAGAAGATGGGAGAAGGTAGGCAGTGTATTGGTACAGTAGAGGTCATGGGAAAGGCGGTTGTGGAACAATACGGAGTACTGGGAAATTGGACAGTGTAATGGTACTGAGAACGGGAAGTAGACAGTATTGGGCTGCCGCGATTAGTCGACGTAGTCGATGACATCGACGCTGAAAATGCGTCATCAATATTTTAAGTCGAATTATCGTTTTTTAAAATTATTTTGCTGAAATTACCATTATGATTTCCAAAACGCTTCAGTTAATTATAACAACTGTTTTCCTTTAATATCACTACGTAGTTATGGGAGTAGTTCAAATTATCACAAAATAAAAAGGTGGTTTTTAAACTGCAAAGTTAGATGAAATACTTCAGGAGCATGAGCACTACGGACGAACGTATGAAACGAAAATGCACAGGCGCTATTTTGAACAATGGACTGACGGAATAGGCAAAAGCATCGTAAGTGTTGTCTGTTTGTGTTTGTCAAATTACCATTAGTGCGGAGAGCTTTTAATATCTTTTGTCCTTATATACCTACTAAATACACTTATTATTAAAGCCATAAAGTTGTCTGCCTGCTGCCTTAGAATCTCCATTGAATAAGTGTTTGAGAAAATGTTTAGGCTAAAATCTGGGCTTATTCTGCGTGGATTGACGGTGCCAGTGTGTGCGTTCCTGCGCATTGGACTTATGGTACAGACGACAAAAGAAGGAGGGCAGTGAAATTGTACAGTATAGGACTGTCATGAACTCAGACGGACTTGGCGGTAGGCCGAGGCATGATGCAGGCAGAAATGGTGGACGACCCACTGACGGCTTCATGGGACAACAGAAGGGTTTATTAAATGAACTAAAAAACACTAACAAAAACAAAGGAGCAAATGGGGATAAACAAAGACTAATGACAAAAAAGGGGCAGGTAAGCACACAGACTTCACAAGCATACAACAATAAATGAACCACTAACGAACTAAACAGATGCAGGGACTTAAAGGGGTACAGAGGGGTAACAAGTCTAACAAGGGGCAGGTGAGAAAACAGGTAACAGGTGAAACTAATTAACTCAGGGAACTAAACAGGGAAACTAAGAACTAACCAAGAAACAGGAAAAACAGAATCTAACACTGGGAGTAACAAAAACCAATAAAACACAACTAAGGCTCAAAAGAAGAAACCAAAACTGAATACAAAAATCACCAAAAAAAAACTCTTACAAATCAAACGCTAGGGAACGAAATACAAAAACAGAGGGGGAGGGATTCAAACACACAACAGAGGGGTTCATAGACAACCACATGCTCAATGAGTTGAGCCATGCGGCCAACAAGGAGCAGGTGAAAACACAAAGACCGACAACAAAAGGGACGGGATGACCAGCAACACCTGCTGGCCAAACGGAGAAGGGACACAAAGTGGAACAGGAGCTGACCTTGACAGGGACAGGAGAAAGGGGACAGTATAATGTTACAGAAGACAGGAGAAAGGGACCACAGATCACAGACATCCAGCTGAACGTGTGCAGGAGTTCCACACTTCAGTGGCCACAGGTGGGGAGGACCTGGAGCTCCAGGATCCAGGAGTGTAACAGATAGGACATCAGCTGCTGGCGATGCCACAGGGTGGCGCCAGGGCTGGGCAGGATTTCTGCCCGACAGCTGCATTTGGGCTTAGATGAGCTTCCCTCTCGGTGCACCACCTGAGGAAGAGGGTGGCACAGTTAGAGCGCCCCCATGAGCACAGCACTGGGAGCATCTGGGAAGCTGCACCCCACCTGTTTCCAGAGGTGGTCAGCGAGGGACACTGCGGACAGGAGGACATCGGTGGACACGTGCTCCTTCATACACTCTGGGATCTCACAGATCTTCATGAGGACATCCTGCAGATATAAAGTAACAGCAAACGAGCATGAACATAGTTTGTTCCTGAACACTACTGTACATTAACACTGTACTGAGAATTAGGGTTAATACAGTACAGTATAAATACAGTGACTGAACATTAACACTGTAATGAGAGGGTTCATACAGTACAATACAGATACAGTAACTGCCACTAGTTTACATTGACACCATATTAAGCGATTGACATTACAATAGATTTACCATGCCCTTGAGTGTTAACAATGCTCTAATAACACAGGAATTGTTCTGTACTTACAAGGTGTCTTCTGTCATGTATCGGTGGCGTGGAATCAACCTGAAGAGGTAAGACACACAAGGGGAGTTCATTAACAATGCAAAGAAATACATACAGTATATATGATTTGCTTTTTTTTGTGTTAATTATTAGGGCCCAAAAGCTCTTTACACCTAGTAGTTCAGTATATACTGAGCTTACGCATCATAACCCCAAGCATCCACACCTGTACAGCCAGCTTGCTCCTCTCCTCCAACAGCTTTGACTGCAGTATCTCCTTCAGTCTCAGGGTGTCTCTGTCCCTCTCAGCACAGGGGGGTGGCATGCAGCCTATCGCTGTCAGCCACAGCAGCCACAAAAGAATAGCTCTTTGCCCATAATGCACTGCAAAAACATGAATTTTTTGAGTGTGCTAAGGTTCAGCAAAAGGGACAAATTCCAGAAAAAGCCAGACGGACAGTGAGTACACAAGGAGGAATCCTTCTATCATTGTCAGAAGGATCGTAAATCATGTCACACATGGCCTGCAAAGACAGGACTGAGTGCAAAGTGTCACCTGAGGCTCATGGTTCTTACTTGTTCCAGTGACCGCACTTTCTGAGTGTTCCTCTGACTCTTGCCTGGACTAGATGGTTCGTCGTTTGGACTTTTTGCGACTCCTTTAGACTCTGGGAAACCCAATGTAGACTTATCCTCTAGGCTCTGTGACTTCTCATCTGGACTATGAGTCTTCACTCGCTCTTTGACTCCTGGTTCGGACTCCTTGGATGGACCCAGTGATTCATCTACGGTGTGCCAGTTCGAGCTCCTGTGCTCCCGCTTGCTGTGCTCTTCAAAAGGACCATGTTGAGCTGAGCCCTACATTCTGTATATATAGTTACCTGGAGGTCCCTGTGGGTGATGGGGCTCTTTCCCTCCTATTTATGACTTGACGTCTTCTCAGAAAAGCCTCGGTGACTACCCAACATTCTGTAGAATTCATGCTGCTGGGAGACGGGAAAAGAAACGGTAATATGACCACCCCCGTTGCCTTCTGGAGTTTCCTCCACCCTCTGCCCTCTGGGTCATTGAATCATTTTATGGTCTCAATGGGCCAGCTTTGACATTGTTGAGGACACAGTGAAGAACCTTCTGGATGTTTATCGGCAGGGTTGCTAATTTTGGTCAGCTGGCCGGCGTGAGATTTTCAATCCAAGACAAGTCTGCAGACACACGTACACCCATTTACATGTAACAGTTCCGTGGTTCACCTTGTGAATTGCTTGTAGGGTTTGCAAACTACTGCCAACGCTTGTGATGTAGCTGATCTTAGGTTTATAATGGAAAAATATAGATTTGCTGTAAGATTTCTTGCATGACCGTGAGAGTCTAAAAGTGCGTGTCACACCAAATGTGTGAGAGTTGGCCATCTTGTTTGTCAGTGCTTTACTATCTCATATAAATCCAGAGCCGATCTTGTAGGAGAACACCTGACATTAATCAAAGGCATCATTATAAAGTAATGAGAACAATATAAACGATTCCTCACAAGAGGAAGGGGCTAAGAAGCCAGAAACATTAAAACACTCTCATTACAGCAACAAAACACTATTGCCTGCAGAGCGCATTCATTATTTCCTTTAAAATGGATAGCTGTGGTTCTGGATGTTGGCTGACATGTTTAAAGCCGTGCTGTATCGCCTGGTAAAATATCACTCGTGAAAAGTGGCCTTTCCTACTGCGAATGTCCATGCCCAGATTAAAGGGACAAAGCTAACGTGGCTGCTGACCTCATACGCTGAGACATTTTCCCTCAGATGCCATCCCAATGACCTTTATTCCTCTCCTTCACTATCTTCTGATGATGATGCTAAATATACACTGTTGTGAGGGGCCATCTATTGAATAAATTGTTTTATAAATCAACTGACCAGTTTTTCATGACCGACTGGAAATGCAATTTCTTCATGTTTTAATAATGACAAACACATCAATCATCTTGTAAAAGTTATTCCATGGAATGGACAGCACTATGAAGTTTAATTCCCTGTCAATCTCTGACTGGAAGAATACGGACTTATGTGGAATCACGGATGTAAGCGTGGGGGCAACACATATAACGGTAAATGTGAATGGGGTGAGAGGAATGTGACAAAGCCGAGATTTGCTCTCAAAACACTGTAACTGCATAATTTGTTTCTGTAGTATAGCCCAAAGCAAAGCAAATCAAATCAAATAAAAAACTTTATTTGTCCCCAAGGGGCAATTTGAGGCACGTAGAGCAGTGTTGTATAGACACAAGAGCATTCCTCCATGCTGACCCCGCCTCCCAGGAATCTGGCCCAGACTCCCCGTCAATCAAGTTCCAGCATTTTCCATACAGCGGGGCCAGGGAGCTCTTAGGAAGCAGTTGGATTTCATTCCTCTGTGATTCAGTTCCGTGGTTCACTCCTGTGTCAGCTTCCTGAGGCTGAGGTTTCACGCACGGTTCTGCCATACATGGCTTTATCCACAGTATGACTGAACGTATTTAGGCCTACAGAAACTTATGAGGACAGTACTGTACGGTATAAACGGTATAAATTTGGCCAACGATTTATTTTGATTATACCACCCTACCGCAGAAATTTCCGTAATCAAGTCACGTCAAATAATAAATTATGTATTATTTATATGAAAATTAATTATATGATTATTGCTGCACCTGGCAGCAGAGTCCTACACGGGTCTGATTTTGACAAACCGCACCCGCCCGTACCCGTCATACTTAAACCCGTATCCGAACCGTTATCCGTCAGAAATGAAATAAAATTCCGCACCCGATCCGACCCGCTTTAAATAAATACCGACACCCGACCCGCACCCGAATGAAAATCAGTCAGATAGCCAAAATTAAAGACAAAAATTTATTGGCACAACAAACGACAAGGCATAGCCAAATGTAAATGTTGCTTAATAACAGCCTAATAATAAGCAAAACAAACGGTAGTAGCTTACCTCCAAACTCAAATAATGTTTGATATTGCCATGCCCGCACATAGCCTTACCAGCTTACAATCAAATGTGTTAAAACTAATATTATATAAAATGTACATTAGGCTACCCTGCACATTATTAGGTTTTATAGGCTACCTACATGCACTGTCCATTTTCCTTTGATTACCCGATTGGAATTCCTACGCGAAGGCGAAGACTAGTATTTGGTGCGATGCTTTATATTACAGTGTAAAGAAAGGATATCGTCTACATTTAATGGCCTCAGCTGACTCCTTCCCAGCAAACAGCAAGTCGTCCTTAGGTCGTCCTTAGGACGTCCTCTTTTGGTCCGGATCTTGTCCTCAAAGGACGTCCTTAGGACATCCTGATGGAAAGTTTTTTTTACGTCCTTAGGATGACTTTTAAGGACGTCCTAAGGACGTCTAGAGGACCAGTTATGGACCTTTTAAGGACATTTTCAGGACCAGTTATGGACATTCCGAGAACATATTATGGACTTTCCGGGAACATTTTAAGGACATATTGTGTGAACATATTATGGGCATTAAGCCCACGTAAATCCCCTTTTCAAAATAATTAATATTTGACATTTTACCAGTAATACTAGGGACATAAACAAGGGACAGCCTGAGGATGTCCTTTGGAGGGCCAGCTCAATGTCCTTTATTGGGTACATTCTTAGGATGACCATGTTACTGACATGCTGCTGTGGCCAACAGGTTACCCCATACTGTGGTCTGTGTGGATCCCAATGTCTCAGTGCAGTGATGGGGACACTGTACCGTAAAGTGTTGCCGTCCTTCAGATAGACATAAAACCGAGGTCCTGACTGTCCCAGGTTATAAAAGATCCCTGGGCATCTTTCCAAACAGTAGGGTTGGTACCCTGATGTTCTGGCTAAAATTGCCCACTGTTGCCTTATCAAATCTTACCTAAGGTGGCTTATCAAATCTGGCCTCCTAATCATCCCCTTTATCTAACTGGTAAATTCTCTCCTGCTCCTTCACCACCTTAGCTACTGTGTGGTGAGCGTAATGGGGCAGAACGGCTGATGTCACATCATCCAGGTGGGTGCTACACAGTGGAGGTGGCTGAAGTGGCTCCCTATTGCATCTATAAAGCACTTTGGGTGTCTATAGTTCTATATAATGTAACTTTCATTCATTCTTTCATGAAAAGTAATGACATCCTTCAAAAACAATTCATTATGACAGCTTGCTGGAATAGCATTTAAATAGATATAATTTTGTCTTAAGTATTTCTCTGTTTATTAATGTTCCATTAGGTTGTCCAGAGGACAGCCACAGGATATCCTTCAGCTTTGACCTTCTTTGAATTTTTTTTTAAAAATTCGTTGAAATATATATTTTTATTGTAAGAACATTAGAAATTTTCTTTAAGTTTCTAATTTAACAAATGCCATTAAGAAAAATACAACATAAATATTAAGACAACACATTTTAAAGGTCATCTTGTGAACATTTCATTCTGAGTCATCAGTATCGATGGCCGGATATTGCTTCCTTACTTCAGAACCTGTGCCCTGTAACAAAAGCATTTATGGAATGTTTGATCCCAATCCATTGATTACGTCATTACTGCTAAATTAATTAAAACTGTCAGCAGGAATTGACAGGACAGGAATTTTAAATGTTGATTTAATCGGTTTAATACCAATGACACTAAAAAATAATGTAGGATTACGCCTAAATGTGTTTCAACCCATCGTATTTTATCACTTTATACACGTTAATATGATACTTAGAGGATTTTATTAAAGTTTTATGCACAAAGAAGAGTGTCGCGTCTTACCCGTGACAGTGCTTTGAACTGCGCGTGAGGGTGAGCGAGGGAGCGCGAGCCGCAAAAAGCGTCTCCATGGCATCAAGTACAAAAACGCAGCTGGCCTAAGTTTGAATCTGACTGCAATTCACTAGCATGTAGCATGCAATTCACTCGACAGCCATGCATATCCAGTCAGTTTTTATATATTTATAAATACTGTTCCTGCGGGCTGTCTTAATAAATTGTTTCTGAAAGATTTCTTTATTTTTCATAGTGGCACAGAAGAACGGGCTTCACTCCTATAGTTCTATAATTGTTAGAGAGCTAGACCACAAAAAAAAAAGAATAAATCAAGTTAATAAACCGTTACATAAAACCGTGCGACCACTTTTTGTTACTATATTTTTCATAGTAACACGGAATTCACTCCTGGATGACACATCCGGCTCATAAGAAATCTCGCTCACTTGCGGCGCTGGCTGCCAGAGTGGCGAGAGTAGATCTCGCAATATGAGCAATATTGGGAAACAAACGCTCATGCACTCTCCCCCAAGACGTCAAAAGAATTGTTTTCGTTATCTGAAATAACCCCGAAATTCTCCCAAACGTCGGACTTGATTTTAGTGGAGTTATTGGCCACAACTTTAAACTCTACATTTGCTAGTTTTCTTTTCAACTCCTCAGCATCCATTTCATTTTCGAACAACTGCAGGAGAATGCATGCGTTTTTTTAAAATGAAAGTGGGAGAGATTTCCGGGAATGCGCGTGCAGGCATAAACTGATATGGATTTTACGTTTTATCATCTTGAATGCAGGGATTTTTTGTGTGTCACTAAAATATAGCCCTAGGGTATTATTTGTTTTGAAAACCGAAATTCGGACACGCGCTCTCCAGCGTCCGACCCGACCCGATTCCGTATCCGCCACAGAATATTTTTCACTCGTTTCATCAAATTTGCGGGTCACCCGTCGGGTACCCGAACCCGTGCAGGACTCTGCCTGGCAGTACCTTTATGGGAGAGAGGGTCATACTAATATAGATGGAGTTATGACACTAGTTTAATTGTATTAGTTTTGTAGCTTTTGGTTCTGTGTCTTGTTTTCTGCTTACTGTGACATCCGCCACACAGACTGACAGGCAAACAGATGCGTGGAGCCGGTAATACTGGCAAACGGGGTTTATTGAGGACAGACGAGCAAACACGGCAGACAACATCAATGACCGATCTAGGAAACAGAGGAAGACGCGGACTGATATACACAAGATTAGCCGAAATAACAGGACACAGGTGATCACAATCGGGAATTCACATGAGGTAAATGAGGGGGCGTGGTACACACGAGGATCGTATGAGCCGGGCGTGACACTTACTTACATTTTACAAAACCAACCTGTGTTTTAATATAAGATAAAACCAGAGAAGTTACTTGAAATGTTTTGATATTTTTTCTATAATTGCAGATCTGCACGATGAATATTCTACGTTCATGACTACTTTGAAATGTGTTAACAGTTTATTATACAACTTCCTGCTGCAATGCCTTTGTTATGGACATATGTTACCAGTTACATTGAAATTTACAGATCAAATCATATATCGCAATATATACCGTCTATGGTTCAAATTATACCGCAATATGAATTTTATGCCACATCGCACAGCCCTAGAACAGAGGCAGGAACCCTCTTAATAATGGACCTTGATCTTTCCCAATACCAACACCTGCAATCCGAAAAGCAGACAAACCAAAAAGTCAGTATGAATAAAAAATTTATGTAGCCTATTCATTAAAAAAAAAAAATTAAAAATTTAATTTAAGTGATTATGAAAGTGTGGATACCTGATCCCATTTGAATAAAGAAAAAATATGAATCACAAAACACATATTATGGTAAAGAGAAAACAGTCAGAGTATGTCTCCTGAAGAGTAGAGACACCCTATAAGAAGATCCACAAGGCTGAAAACGTGATATTGGAGGGCAAATGAGGCCAACCCTGCATGTGCAGCAGTGCATTGGGATGTTTGGATGGTGTCAGGATGGAGAGGCAAGTTTTGGACCACTAATGGTGTCAGGATAGAGAGGCGAGTTTGGGACCTCTAACGGTGTCAAGATGGCGAGGCGAGTTTGGGACCTCTAACGGTGTCAGGATGGAGAGGCGAGTTTGGGACCTCTAATGGTGTCAGGATGGAGAGGCGAGTTTGGGACCTATAACGGTGTCAAGATGGCGAGGCGAGTTTGGGACCTATAATGGTGTCAGGATAGAGAGGCAAGTTTTGGACCTCTAATGGTGTCAGGATAGAGAGGCGAGTTTGGGACCTCTAATGGTGTCAGGATAGAGAGGCAAGTTTTGGACCTCTAATGGTGTCAGGATGGAGAGGCGAGTTTGGGACCTATAACAGTGTCAGGATAGAGAGGCGAGTTTGGGACCTCTAACGGTGTCAGGATGGAGAGGCGAGTTTGGGACCTCTAATGGTGTCAGGATGGAGAGGCGAGTTTGGGACCTCTAATGGTGTCAGGATGGAGAGGCAAGTTTGGGACCACTAATGGTGTCAGGATAGAGAGGCGAGTTTGGGACCTATAATGGTGTCTGGATAGAGAGGCGAGTTTGGGACCTATAATGGTGTCAGGATGGAGAGGCGAGTTTGGGACCTATAATGGTGTCAGGATGGAGAGGCGAGTTTGGGACCTATAATGGTGTCAGGATGGAGAGGCGAGTTTGGGACCTATAATGGTGTCTGGATAGAGAGGCGAGTTTGGGACCTATAATGGTGTCAGGATGGAGAGGCGAGTTTGGGACCTCTAATGGTGTCAAGATGGCGAGGCGAGTTTGGGACCTCTAATGGTGTCAGGATGGAGAGGCGAGTTTGGGACCTCTAATGGTGTCAGGATGGAGAGGCGAGTTTGGGACCTATAATGGTGTCAGGATAGAGGCGAGTTTGGGACCTCTAATGGTGTCTGGATAGAGAGGCGAGTTTGGGACCTCTAATGGTGTCAGGATGGAGAGGCGAGTTTGGGACCTATAATGGTGTCTGGATAGAGAGGCGAGTTTGGGACCTCTAACGGTGTCAGGATGGAGAGGCGAGTTTGGGACCTCTAATGGTGTCAGGATGGAGAGGCGAGTTTGGGACCTATAATGGTGTCAGGATGGAGAGGCGAGTTTGGGACCTATAATGGTGTCAGGATGGAGAGGCGAGTTTGGGACCTATAATGGTGTCAGGATGGAGAGGCGAGTTTGGGACCTATAATGGTGTCTGGATAGAGAGGCGAGTTTGGGACCTATAATGGTGTCAAGATGGCGAGGCGAGTTTGGGACCTCTAATGGTGTCAGGATAGAGAGGCGAGTTTGGGACCTATAATGGTGTCAGGATGGAGAGGCGAGTTTGGGACCTATAATGGTGTCAGGATGGAGAGGCGAGTTTGGGACCTATAATGGTGTCTGGATAGAGAGGCGAGTTTGGGACCTATAATGGTGTCAGGATGGAGAGGCGAGTTTGGGACCTATAATGGTGTCAGGATGGAGAGGCGAGTTTGGGACCTCTAATGGTGTCAAGATGGCGAGGCGAGTTTGGGACCTCTAACGGTGTCAGGATGGAGAGGCGAGTTTGGGACCTCTAATGGTGTCAGGATGGAGAGGCGAGTTTGGGACCTATAATGGTGTCAGGATGGAGAGGCGAGTTTGGGACCTATAATGGTGTCAGGATGGAGAGGCGAGTTTGGGACCTATAATGGTGTCAGGATGGAGAGGCGAGTTTGGGACCTCTAATGGTGTCTGGATAGAGAGGCGAGTTTGGGACCTATAATGGTGTCAGGATGGAGAGGCGAGTTTGGGACCTCTAATGGTGTCTGGATAGAGAGGCGAGTTTGGGACCTATAATGGTGTCAGGATGGAGAGGCGAGTTTGGGACCTCTAATGGTGTCTGGATAGAGAGGCGAGTTTGGGACCTCTAATGGTGTCAGGATAGAGAGGCGAGTTTGGGATCTCTAATGGTGTCAGGATAGAGAGGCGAGTTTGGGACCTCTAATGGTGTCAGGATGGAGAGGCGAGTTTGGGACCTCTAATGGTGTCAGGATGGAGAGGCGAGTTTGGGACCTATAATGGTGTCAGGATAGAGGCGAGTTTGGGACCTCTAATGGTGTCTGGATAGAGAGGCGAGTTTGGGACCTATAACGGTGTCAGGATGGAGAGGCGAGTTTGGGACCTCTAACGGTGTCAGGATGGAGAGGCGAGTTTGGGACCTCTAACGGTGTCAGGATAGAGAGGCGAGTTTGGGACCTCTAATGGTGTCAGGATGGAGAGGCGAGTTTGGGACCTCTAACGGTGTCAGGATAGAGAGGCGAGTTTGGGACCTCTAATGGTGTCAGGATGGAGAGGCGAGTTTGGGACCTCTAACGGTGTCAGGATGGAGAGGCGAGTTTGGGACCTCTAATGGTGTCAGGATGGAGAGGCGAGTTTGGGACCTCTAACGGTGTCAGGATAGAGAGGCGAGTTTGGGACCTCTAATGGTGTCAGGATGGAGAGGCGAGTTTGGGACCTCTAACGGTGTCAGGATGGAGAGGCGAGTTTGGGACCTCTAATGGTGTCAGGATGGAGAGGCGAGTTTGGGACCTCTAACGGTGTCAGGATGGAGAGGCGAGTTTGGGACCTCAAACGGTGTCAGGATGGAGAGGCGAGTTTGGGACCTATAATGGTGTCAGGATGGAGAGGCGAGTTTGGGATCTTTGGTGGAGTCAGGAGAGGTGAGACCATCCCCAGGAAATGGTCCAAATAACCGTCACCCAAATATCCCACCATGTAAACTGTAATTTCTATGTCTTTATATCAAAATACTGCATAAATCTATGCCTTTCTGGCTTGTAAGCAGGGCAGCTCAATCCAACATAGGCTAGGGTGCCATCTTATGAGGGGTGCCAAATTAGCAGACCGTGAATTGGCATTGCCAAATTGCCCATATGCACCCTCTATGGCAGTGTTTCTTAAACTTTTTCTGTCATTGCCCACTTTGGAGGTATGGAAGGGTTGTAAGCCCCACCTGTCCCAAATCGTCCCCAACAAAATTGTAATAAACTGGGCTTTAAGTTTAACTGTTCAAATTTATTGAAATAACATTACATTTTAAAACCGTAACTTCATATAACAGCATTAAAATCTTTCACACATGGAACCTAAATAAAACATCTAATAAAAGTACAAATTTTTTTTATTAACTGAGGTAGATTTTATCATTCGACTTTCCTGTTGACGATATTCCGAGAGTTTTCTTTGGAAGAAGTCAAGCGGTTTATTCATGTGTTTGGGATGTTTTGTCTCTAAATGCCGTCTTAATTTGTTGGGTCTCATGCTGTCTGCAGCTAAAGTTTTGAGACACAGAACACATACAGGTCTCTCATCTGCCCCCACCACACCAGCTGTAAATCCAAGAGCAAGATATGCCTCATCATATTTTCTTTTTGGTTGGCCTTTTTGATGATTAGGTCTACTGTCTGTCTTGGTTTTCTCTGCCGGCGCCGAATCTCCAGTTTTCTTTTCGTTCCGTGTAACAAACCTATCCATTTTAATTATACCTGCAACTGTGTACCGCCTCTCCACATTTAATTATTCCGCTTCAATTACTCCGACGTAAAATCACTGTCGTAAAGTACTGTGGTTCCACGTGACATTTTCAATGCCATTCGTTCGCTGATGTTGTTTTTTTTGTTGTTTGGATTACGTTTAAATGTGTCTTTGTTTTGTTTTGGGTGTATGGTAATTAAATAAATGAATTAATAGATTTAATAACACAAATGAAAAAAATAAATGAATAAACAAAAAAGTCCCCCTGTATTTGGCGCCTCACTTGTCACGTCTCTGTTCCCCACCAGAGGGGCGCGCCCCACACTTTAAGAAACATTGCTCTATGGGGTTATTCCCTGTCCTGATTCTGGGGAAGGCTCTGGACCCCTCCGATCCTGCATTTGGACAAACAGGTATGGATAGAAAAATCTTTGCTCATATTGTTCTCCACTTAGCGTATCAACACTGACACAATAAAAAGTATTGCAAAGTTCCCCGTTATGGGCAGGCTGGTCACCTCTGGCTGCTTGATGCAAACCGACTGGCATACTCAGCCTAGCTGGGGATGGTATGGCAGGGGACAGGGGGCTTCCCCCTTCTGCCCTGTTCCTCTGAGGTGTCGCAGTTCCCCAGTAAGGCGCCAGCTGGTCACAGTGGAGGACAACTTTGCACCCCCGGGAAGGCAGCTGCACCCTATACACAACTTCCCCCACCCTCTCCAGGACCAGACACGGCCCCACCAAGTGGGTATCCAGCTTAGGGCACCTGCCCTTCTTCCTGGTCGGGCTGTAAACCCAGACCAGCTCCCCTGCTGTGAAGTGACACCTCTGGGCAAGGAGGTCGTAATTCCATTTTTGCCACAGCCCAGCACTCAGCAGCTGTCCCCTGGCATACTCGTAAGCTGTATCTAAGTGATCCTGGAGCAATCTGGCATACTCAGGCCCAACAGGGGCAGATGCAGCATCTGACGGGTCCTGATCTCTCAGCCTAGCATTAGGAGGGCTGGTGCACAGGAGGTTGAGCTCTGGACCGCAGAGCGGAAAGCCATCAAGACCAGAGGTAAGTATGCATCCTAGTCCAGCTGATGGGAGGATGTTAACCTGGACAATTGCTCAAAATTCCGCCCTTGATCACTGTGGATGGACCCGGGGACCCCAAACCTGCTGAACACCCCCTCAACCAGGGGCCACAGTCTCAGCCTCCTGGTCTGGCAAAGCATAAGCCTCTGGCCATTTGGTAAAGTAGTTCATGGCTGTCAGTATAAGGCGGTTCCCCTGTGTTGTGCGTGGGAACAGCCCCATTACATCAACCCCCACCCACTGCATGGGTGCTGGAGTTTGGCCCTGGATCGCCCTTGTGGTCCTTCACATGCCACACAGTGGTCACAACGCCTGCAAAAATCCTCCACATCCCTCCTCAGCTGCCCCCAGTAAAAGCCCTGACGCATGCACCGGAGGGTTTTTGACACGCCGAAGTGCCCAGACCCCACAGAGCCATGCAGAGCCTTGAGCACCTCCTCCTGCATCCCGTCAGGCACCAGGACCTGCCATCTCTTCTCCCCTGTCGCTGGCTCCACCCAGGCCCGCTGCAGGACCCCATCTTGTAGGCGTAGTGTGTTGAATTTTGCCCATTGCCCCTTGATGACCAGGGAGAGGGCTGCCACCTCTTCCAATGATGGCCGCCCCTGTGTGCTCACCCATAGCATAACAAGTTGCAGGGCTGGGTCACATCACTGCTTCTAAGCCTACTCAGGAACCCCCACCCCCTGTAGTTCTGCTCACAATACTTGCACACTTGCGCACTGCATGGGCACTGAAACAATGTGTCAGCGTTGCCAATTTGATCCCCTGCACGTTGGACCACTGTGAACTCATAGCTCTGTAGTTCCTCCAGCCAATGAGCCACCTGCCCTTCTGGCTCTTTGAAGGACATTAGCCATTGCAGGGAGGCATTGCCAGAGCGCAGGGTGAAGTGCCGACCACTCGTGTAATACCTGAAATGCCTGATGGCAGAGACTGCAGCCAACAGTTCCCAATGGGTGACACAATACCTCCGTTCTGCTTTACTCAGTGCCTTGCTTTAAAAGGCCACCATCCGCTCTCCATCTGGCCACCTCTGGGACAGAACCGCCCCCACCCTCACCCCCTCCCCGCTCGCATAAGTGTCCAGTATCAAAGGCAAGTCAGGGTCAGGGGGCGCCAGGATGGGTGAGCTAGTCAGGGCTTCCTGTAGAGCTTAAACAGCTGCCTGGCAATTTGCCGTCCAGACAAAGTGACGGTCTTTTTGCAGCAGCTTGTACAAGGGGGCTACAATGCAGGAAAACCCTCATACAAACTTCCTATAATAGGAAGTTAAGCCTAAAAAACTTTTCAGCGCTCTCTGATCAGCCGCCTGGAGGATCGCTGGCTGGGATCCCGAGGAGTTTTGCTGTGTGGTGGGTGCAGCAACGCACTGCACCAGCACATGCTCCCCAACCTGATCTGACCTCTCTGATCTACAGGTGTGGGCCACTCGTGTATGGGGTGCACCTCGTCCTCTGCAGTGCCCACCCTCTCACAGCCTATCCTATGGCCCAGGAAGGTCAGTTCCCTGCTCAGGAGCCTGCACTTGTCAGGGTGTAGCTTCAGCCCTGCTGCCCTGATCATCTCCAGCACCTACTGCAAAGCGATGACTGCTGAGGAGAAGGAGTTCCCATGCACCAGTATGTCATCCAGGAAAACGAGACATGTCTGCCGCAGGGCCCCTTCCAACATTTGTTCCATCAAACGCTCAAAGGTGGCTGGTGCATTACATAGGCCAAAGCAACGAATCCTGAACTGCCACAACCTCTTGCTAGTGCAGAACACAATCTTAGGTCTAGCTTCAGGGGACAGAGGGACTTGCCAGTAGCTGCTCTTCATGTCCAGGGATGAAAACCAAGAAGAGCCAGCTACCCGCTCAAGGCATTTATCCACATGTGGGAGAGGGTAAAAGTCTTTCTTTGTTACCCCATTGAGCTTCCTGTAATCAACACAGAAGCGCCACCCTCCCCCCCTCTTAGGGACCATGACCACTGGAGATGCCAAGGGGCTCTCAGAAGGCTCTATTATGCCAGCACTTAACATCTTCACTAGAGCCTGCTCTGCAGCTTCCAGACGGCCCAGCAGAAGGCAGCGTGGACACTGCCGTATGGGAGCAGCATCCCGGATCTATACTGTGTTGCACCAGGGAAGTCTACCCCAACTCGTCGTCATCGTATGCAAAACATTCCTGGAATTCCAGCAGCAACTGCCACTGATGTTCCTGCTGCTACTCATCCAGGTCGCTGGCACTCCTGTGCCGGATTTCCCGCAGACCCGCCTCTTTGTCCAGCAAAGGGTCCGGTCTGCCCTGTCCATCCAGTACCCGGCTTGGAATGCACACTTGGATAGTAGGAGCCTCAGTAGCAGGTATGGGTCCCTTTATGTGGCTATGCCGGGTCCCCTCTGGGTTCTCAGCCTCCTGACAACAGGTAGGTTGTGTGAGACATGCCAGGGGCTGCTGCTGAGGTGTACCATGTGGGCTGGTTTGGCAGGGTTGCTGACATGCCTTCGGGTTGACTGCCTAGGGTCCCCCTGCCACTTCACTGGCTTGTGGCCCACCTGGTGGCTTCATCTTCACCACATAGCCACTGTTGAAACTCAATGTAGCATTCACCAGGTCCAACTGACAGCCCTGATCCCTCAAATCCCAGAATGCATGCATTGTGCACCTCAGCTACCCAAACCAGGTGCTGAACGTTGTTGCCCCCAACTGCTAACCTCAGCAGTCCCCTCCCTCTCATCGGCGCTAGCTCACTAGTCACTGTGCGGAGCTGGACTGCTGTGCCCTCTAGCTGCAAGCCTTCTATTACCACCTCTGGCTGGACCACAGTGACTGCAGATCCCGTGTCTACCAGGGCAGTGCACAGAACCCCTTCGATGCAAACTGGGATGTGGCAGAAGTCTGACACCAAGGGCCGCCCCACCACAACCACTCCATGCTCACCTCCCCTATTGCTCCAATTGAGCAGGGCAGCCCGCATAGGTGATGAGTGGGACACGGGTGTGGGGACCTGCAGCATCCCGCCTACTGCAACCTTTTCCCAATGGTTTAACTTGTGGTAACAAACTAGTGCCTGCTGTTGCCTGGCCGGAGGCAGGGTTAACCCCCATATTATCTCCGTGATCTCCTCTACCCAGGCAGGCTTCTGCACCACCTCTCCACACTCCCCGGCTACCCTAACTGCAGGTGGCAAGTCAGTACCCTGCAGTGCTGCCCCCCACTGCCATCTCCCTCTCTATTGCTAACTCCTGGGCATCAGACAGGGTCCATGGGCGAGCCAGCTGCATGTGGACACGCAGATCCGCCAGAGAGAGCGCCCTGACAAACTGGTCGCGGGCTAGCTCACTCTGCACATCTGGCAGCATGTGTGTGTAAGCTTGCCTGGCTAGTGCCATCTCCATACAGAGGCAAAACCCGGCTTGCTCGCAATGGCAGTTTCACTTCTGACATCACTGTAAAGATCACTGTATGGGAATGAGGAGGCAAGTGGCCGAAAACGAACTTTATTTAGCTGTTGTGGGCCAGAGCCACTATATCCCAACAGCTAGTCGTAGAACAGTCCTGACACGGTACCCCTTTTTCCTGGGATCCTTCACTTCCCCTTCCCGCCTCCTCTCACTCTGTCACACAATTCCTAAACACCATACAGTATTACTATGCATAAACAGCAAACAATCTTTCTTTCTCTACTCCTATTGTTTTTGCCTTTATTCTGGCATCTGTGGCAGTCTGCTGTGCAGTGTCAGCCGTAAAGCTCACCTAGAGCACCACACCAGCCTCGACCAGCCCTGCTTCTAATTTACATCTCCTCATGAATCCTTTGTGCTATTAACTGGCAGTAGATACCTTAAGTATCTGGTAGATGCATCGGTGTATCGACATAGCACGAAACATTACTAGATAATTACGGAACTGGCGTCAGCGGAAAACAGTTAGCGGGCGAAAGTGAAAATGCCGCATCATGCCACCAGGGGGAGCATCGCGCCAGGCTTCCCGGGTGGGTGCTGACCAATGTGCGCGCAGTGCTGGCGTGGTATCAGTGAATAAAAGCATTCAACTTTTAGAAATCAAACCGCAGACAGAAAGTTTTGGACTGATTGCCGGGGCGTTTCTAGCTATTGAAAAAAAGTTTTTCCGGGTGCTTTACTTTTTTTTGAAGGAATACTAGCATCGCGGGTAAAATACTCGGGGCTATAGCCCTGAGTGATCGGATCTAACGACGCCCTTGACTGACTGTTTAAAAAGTGCTGACTTACGATAGCCTAATTAGCGAGGATACAGTTCTGCAAATCAATCTGTGCTTGTTTGGGACAGGGGCGTATTAAACCGGGGGGCGTGTGTGCCCTCCCCAATATTTCATTTGGCTTCGTTCATCCCTTCCATAAACAGACCATTATACTTAAATTACTAAGTATAAAGTATAAACTCTTTCTCGTCTTCCAAGTTTGTCCTTATGGTGATTATGCGCACATGGTCTCCTGCTCGAAGCTGGTTTACTGAACAGATTGGGTTTCGGCGGGATTGCGTTTAAATGGCCTGGTCAGCTTGGACAGATCGGGTCTCACCTCCTTAGATAATAAAAGTGTTCCTTGGTACGGGAAGCAGCGGGGCGATGGGGGCGCTGTAGACGGACGGCTTTTTGACAGCTGCGGGGAAAAGTACGGTCTCAAAAGTTATGGGTGAGGGTGCAAAAAAAACGACGAGCCATTTATAGACAGAGGAGCACAGAAGAGGGAGGGAGGGAAGGAGGGAGGTCTAGAGGGAAATATAGACCGGGGTGGAAACGGGATTGTACGCGCCTTCAGTGCAAGTCGCACCGGATTTATACTAAATTCATCGCGAAAAGTTGCTCAGAGCATAGTCGAGGTTTGTTTCATTCATGTATAAAGTATAATGTAAAGCCGAAAACAGAAGTAATCAAAATAATTTTTGAACTTGAAGAAGAGGAAGAAAAGTTCCACCATATCACACGGTTTTACTTTTGAGCACATTACGTTTGAAGTAAGTTTTCGCCAGCTTTGATCGGGAACATATATTTGGAGAGACGCTGTTTGGTTAATATGCAGAAAAGAAACGGTGCCAGGCGCCTCTTCACACGTGGCGTCGGACCTCTGTCCCGCTCAGGGTTTGCTGGCAAAGGTCTCTTTATTCTGTTTGTCTGTATGCTTGGGAAAATGCTGCAGATGATCATTTTGTTTTTATTTTAACTTGGTATGCTGTGAAAGTTCGGGTTTTATCTGTCACGCGAGAAATACTTTTGTGACGGACGGGTGGCATGCATGACAGTGGGGACATGGGCCTGTGATGCTCATGTGCTAATAAAATACATGCACCTTAGTATTTCCTGTAGGTTTCATATAGCCACATATTTTTGTATCTACACTGTACAGTTCTGTGTTAATCCTCTGTCTGTACGGTATTAATGTACAGTAGTGTTCAGTCACTGTATCTATACTGTGCTGTATTAGCCATCTCTATCAGTACAGTTTTAATGTACAGTAGTGTTCAGTTACTGTATCTGTACTGTGTTGTATTAACCCTCTCTCTTAGTATGGTATTCATGTGACTCTTCTCTCTCTCTGTCAGTGCTATGGCGCCCTCTTTGTCCCAGGCCTACAGTAGGCGCTACTGGATGGCAGTGACAGCGGTGCTGGAGAACCTGCTCTTCTCTGCAGTGCTGCTTGGCTGGGGCTCCCTGCTCATCATGCTGAAAAATGAGGGATTCTACTCCCACCTGTGTTCGAGTATGTTCTGTCACCTTGCTGACACACATGAGAGAAGGTGTTCAGTGACAGTCAACAAATGGCAAATGGTCCCAGAGCCACCTTAACATGTCTGCTTTATAACAACTTTACAATGAATTCCCGGCTTCTATAATGAAGAAATGGGTACCTGTTGACAGAATGCTAAATTCTTGCAGTGCCAGGTCCCAGGATAATGTCCAAATCCCAGTGCCAGGTACTAGTGTCATGTTCCAGCGTAATATGCAGGTTCCAGCACAATGTCCAGGTACCAGTATAATGTCCTGGTCCCAATGTCTGAATCCAGCATAATATCCAGGTTCCAGCATAATGTCCTGGTTCCAACAGAATGTCCAGTTCCCAGTGCCATGTTCCAGTATAATGTCCAGCTCCCAGTGTCTGATTATAGCATAATATCCAGGTGCAGTATAATGTCCAGGTGCCAGCGTCCAGTTCCAGCTCCAAAGCGCAGCTTCTGGTCTCCTGCTTTCAGCACTACAGTAAATGCCTGCTTTCTGACTGCTTTGATGACTAGTTTTTGCTAGGATTTGCATTTCAGATAACTTTTCTTCCTTGTCTCGGGCCAAACACCAGCCTCAGCCAACCTGTGCCCTGTGCTCCGTTAGGAGGTGGAGGTTAGCCTTAGGCCTCCTGCCACCCTCTCACACACGGCTCACCTTTGCATCTCCACCGCACATAGAGAATGGCACGCTGAGTGCTAACGGCACTGCTAGTGCAGAAGAGCAGCACTCGGCGTGGCTCAGCTGTGTGGAGCAGGAGGAGATACTGAACCTGGGCTTTACCATCGGCTCCTTCCTGCTAAGCGCCGCCACGCTGCCGTTGGGCGTGCTGATGGACCGATTCGGGCCGCGTCCCCTGCGGCTGCTGGGCAGGTGAGGTACGCCTGCAAATGTCCGCCGGGTCTCACTGGCTGTGAATCCTCCCCGCTCCTGCTTGTCCTCTTCGCGATTCCTCCTGGCTTGTTGTTATAGGTGTGGCTAACTGGTCACCAGTAGGATTATTAGACTCATTTTACTGAGGTTCGCTGAGCCCTGGCCCTCCGTCCCTCAGCTCCTGTTTTGCCTTCTCCTGTGCCATGATTGCTGTGGCGGCGTATAATCCTCCGGGTGAGTGATTCCAGTTTGCCTTCCCTTCACTGTGTCTATGTAACCCCATCTGTAGCTGATCTTCACAGTCCTGTGTCTGTACTCAACGCACCCCTGTCACTCAGTCTGTAGTTCACTGTTCTGGTCAGTTAAGCGGCATTATTCTCTTTACAGTGCTGTCAGCTCTGATCTTCATTGCTGTTTCCTTTAATGGCTTTGGAGGAATCTGCCTCACCTTTACATCCCTCACGGTGAGACATGCCTACATTCTTCCTTTCTGGGATGAGTGGGCCAAGTCCCTGGGAAGTAGGAGGATGGGGACACAGATCCCGGGGAAGTGTGAGGGCAGGGATGTGGGCCCCTGGAAAGGGTGAGGATGTGGTTGCGGTGCCCTGGGGAGTGTGATGACAGGGACGTTCTTGTGGAGTGTGTGGATGAGGATGTGGGCCTGTTCGTCATGGGAGGCTCTGGGGTGTGCTTGTGCTTGGGGTCACTGCCTCAGCAACAGCTGTGAGTGAGAACGTCACTGTGTTACAGCCCCTTAGCAGCACGTGGATCTGCACCAATCAAGGGCCATGGCCTTGGCACACACCCTCCACTCGACTCACTCCTGCCCAATCACAGGCCGTGTCCTTGGCACACACCCCACACTTCTGCCCAATCACAAGGACACACCCGTACTGAGAACAGGCAGGCACTCAGCTGACCACTAGAATGTTCTGCTCATTTTTCTGCTCACTGTTTATTGTCCTCCCTTGACCTCCAGAAGGGGTTCTCCACAGGCAGGTGGGGGGGTATATTTATGGGTAACAGGAGGGTGAGCAATGGCAGGCAGCTGAGAGGTTACATGTGGACGGTGTGTCACAGTGGCTGGTTGCCATGGTCCTTCCCTGTGTGACTGAGCACTGCTGCCTGGTGTGAACCTTCCATAGACCCCAAAGTGAAGAAATTGTGCGGCTTCACACATGGCCCAACGTGCAAAACTAACCTGACGGGAGGACCAGGAAGGCAAGGGCTCACTGTGTTCAGTAGTGATGTTTGTTGACTTTCACTAGTTATTGTATGTATGCTTGTGGTTTGTCAGAATTCGTGGGTTTTTGTTTGGCCACCCGCCTCTTGAGGATTGACCACAAGTTCTCAACAGGATTAAGGTCTGGGGAGTTTCCTGGCTATTGGCCCAAAACGTCGATGTTTTGTTCCCCGAGCCACTTAGTTATCACTTTTGCCTTATGGCACGGTGCTCCATCATGCTGGGAAAGGCAGCGTTCATCATCAGACTGTTCTTGGATGGTTGGGAGAAGTTGTTCCCAGACGATATTTTGGTACCATTCTTTATTCATGGCTGTGTTCTTAGGCAAAATTGTGAGTGAGCCCAATCCCTTGGCTGAGAAGCAACCCCACACATGAATGGTCTCAGTATGCTTTACTGTTGGCATGACACAGGACTGATGGTAGCATTCACCTTTTCTTCTCTGGACAGTCTTTCATGCACTCACACCTGCTTGATGCCATTACTGAGCAAGCTCTGCACTGGTGGTGCCCCGATCCCACAGCTGAAAAAACTTTAGGAGACAGTACTGGCACTTGCTGGACTTTCTTGTGTGCCATGAAGACCTTGTCACAACAATTGAACCTCTCTCCTTGAAGGTCTCGATGATTTGATAAATGGTTGATTGAGGTGCAATCTTACTAGCAGCAACATCCTTGCCTGTGAAGCCTGTGCAAGGCAATGATGACGTTTCCTTGCAGGTAACCATGGTTCACAGAGGAAGAACAATGATTTCAAGCACCACCCTCCTTTTAAAGCATCCAGTCTGCTATTGTAACTCAGTCAGCATGACAGAGTGATCTCCAGCCTTGTCCTCCTCAACACTCTCACCTGTGTTAACGAGAGAATCACTGAAATGATGTCAGCAGGTCCTTTTGTGGCAGGGCTGAAATGCAGTGGAAATGGGTTTTTTGCAATTAAGTTCATTTTCATGGCAAAGAGGGACTTTGCAAATTAATTGCAATTCATCTGATTACTCTTCATAATATTCTTCAGTATATGCAAATCGCCATCATAAAAACTGAGGCAGCAGACTGAAAATTTATATTTCTGTCATTCTCAAAACTTTTGGCCATGATTGTATACAGGATTCAATGATGACAACAGATTGGGTTCCATAGTGATAACAGACTGTGCTCATTTGTGACAGCAGACTGTGTTCACTGGCAATGACAGACTTTGTTCAGTGGTGACACCAGACTGTGTTCGGTGATGACTGCAGAATGTGTTCTGTGATTTTGGCAGACTGGGTTCATTGGTGATTCCAGGCTGGGTTCTGTGGTGACAGTAGACTGTGTTCAGTGGTGACGTGAGACTGTATTCTGTGGTAATGTGAGACTGTGTTCAGTGGTAAAAGCAGACTATGTTTAGTGATGGTGCAACTGTGTTCAGTGGTGACTTCAGGCTGGATTCTATGGTGACAGCAGACTGTGTTCAGTGATGACTGCAGGCTATGTTCAGTGATGACGTCAGACTGTTTAGTGGTGATTCCAAGCTGGGTTCTGTGGTGACCTCAGACTGTGTTCAGTGGTGACGCCAGATTCAGTGTTCTGTTCTGGTGGCAGAAACACCATAAGTTGTGAATGTAAACTCCTTCATACCACTGAAATATCTTTTTTTCTGATAACCAGGGTGAACTTGTTAGTGTTTTGCAGGTTGTGGGACTGGGAAGTATGGACCAGGACTTGATACCTGGAGATTGTAAAATACTGTTTGTCCCTGGCAGGCCGGCAGCCGACCCTGGGGAATGTTTACATTTCTACCTTGTGCTGTACTTCGGGCTGAGCGCACTCTGTTTCTTCCTCCTTCTGTCTGTTTATAAAACATTGCACACCATCTCTTTTCACATTTACTCAGTCGAATCCTTAGACTTTCAAATGTTGCCCATAAACCAAGGTGACACTGCGTAGTGACACTCCATGTCATTGTGAAATTCTCATAACTTGCGTTAGTTTTGCTGTCAGCATGCTCACTTGAGGGGCAAGATTTCGGGAGACAGCTGGATTGTGTTCTGCAGTAGGAAGCTCCCTGTGCTGTCTGGTGATTGGCTGCAGAGCCCTGATGAAACGGGGCCTTGTGGTGATGCAAGCTGCACAGTGATACGAGTGTCCCCTGCTGCCCTCTGCTGGTCTTAAATAGATTGGATGACCAGTCAGTATGTCTGTATTCTGGGTTGACTTGTTGACTCGTGAGAGTTATGAAAGGTTTGGTCTGAAAATAGTTTTTTGCATATTTGTATCTAATTTGTTACTTTTTCACATTAATATGGGGAGGTTCACTGGCTGGCATTGTGACCTCACATGTGTAGGGCTGTAGGTAGGACTAGCACCTCTTTGTTCCAGGTATGGTGTTCCTGGTGTTTCCTAAGAGAGAATGCATGCGTCTGTGTGAGAGCCTTTGCTCTGTGACTGTCGGGCACCAAATATCCCTGCTGTCTTTTCCTTCTAAAAAAAAAAAAAAACACTTGAGACATCCCTCGGCCCCTGAGACCCTCCCCTACTGGTGTCCCTGAGACCCCCCTCCCCCCCACTGCTGGTGTCCCTGAGCTCCTTCCTTTACTGCTTCACCTCCCTCATCTGATCACGTTTACTTTATTTAGTCGTCACTTGTAAATACAGACTGTATATAAAATAATGTTTGTTTATATAGATTTGTATTCCATTGTGGGCCTGTATTACAAAGCTGGATTTCTTGCTGAACTGAATAGGTTGTTTGATTTACGGTACCCCAGTTTGAATGTGTTATCTGGATAAGCAAGAAATCCTGCTTCGTGATAGAAGCCCATTATCTCTCCTTCTCTTTTAGTTACCAAACATGTTTGGGAACATTCGTTCCACCATCCTGTCCCTCATGATTGGCTCCTATGCCTCGTCTGCTGTCACCTTCCCAGGCATCAAGGTAGCTGACCTCTCACACCTCCACCGCTGACTCCCTGCTTTCATCGGGCTAAGCCCCGCCCCTCGTCAGGCAGCCTGACATCCGCGTGGTGATGCTTCCTTTCTGCTGACCGCTGTACTGAGCAGCTTCAGCATGATAAAAAGTCACATGTTTTGTTATTTGTCATAAGCAAGATGGTACAAAGCACCTTTAAAAAGCAGAAAAACGCCTTAGCTGATATTGGCGAAACTAAAGAGTAAACTCAGTATCCCTAAAGGGGTGCCAATGATGATGATGATGATGATGATGATGATGAAGGCATATCAATGGCCTTCCAGCGAAAAAGCCTGCAGCAGCAGTGCTCATATCCTCAGCTAATTATGGAGACCAACTCTTTCTCTCTCTCTCTCTCTCTCTCTCTCTCTTTGTGCCACACTGTCTAAGCTGATCTATGATGTGGGTGTGTCCTTCCGGGTAATCATGTGGACTTGGGCAGGGTTGGCTTGCTTCGTCTTCCTCAACTGCTTCCTGAATTGGCCTGTGGAGTCATTCCCGGACCCGGAGGAAGCCACATACACGTCAGTCAACCCCACTGTGATGTTTCCTTAAGCTGCCATCACATCGCATGGAAGAACAGACACAATAACGGCAGTGTGTGCCTCCGTGAAGAGAATGCTGTAGAGTCATTGCCGCTAGACCAGCCACAACTGCCTCTGCACATGCTGTAGGGCAAGGTCCCCCAAAATCCAGTCCTGGAGGTTCAGAATCCAGCACAGTTTGCAAATTTCCCTGCTCAAACACACCTACTAACCCCAGTATTTAGTTGAATGAGATATGTCTGAGCAGGCAAATCTGCAGACTGTGTTGGATTCTGGCCGTCCAAAACGGGACTTGGGGACCATTGCTGTAGTGCCACACGTTTGCTGTTGCAGAGTCGATGAGCTGAAGCACAGTGCTCTGTCTCCATTGCCGACACACTGGCCCCTCGTGTGCCCCCCCCCCCGGCAGGAAGCACATCAAGCTGAAGGGCCTGGCTCTGGACCACAAAGTGACCGGTGAGCGCTTCCACAGCCATGTGATGGTGGTCGGCCAGCGGCTCAGCCAGAAACACCGGGAGCTGGACCACTCCACAGAGAGGCTGCAGGGCGGCAGCAGGCCCGGTGAGAGCATAGAACCCGAGACGCCAGCAGGGACGCGAAGGGAAGGGAAGCATTCTAACCCTAAAGTGAACCATGCCCCCCCCCAAACAGTGCAAAGCACTGTCCCATTTCGCAGGTCGGTCTGCTCCCCCATCTTCCTGTGGAGTCTCATCACCATGGCGATGACCCAACTACGCATTATATTTTTTATGGGGGCCATGAACAAGATGCTGGAGTTCCTGGTGACCCACGGCAGCAGTGAGTGTCCCCCCCCCCGTCACACAGCCCCCCCATTATACTGCCCCCCCGTCACACAGCCCCCCCGTCACACTGCCCCCCCGTCACACAGCCCCCCCGTCACACAGCCCCCCCGTCATACTGCCCCCCCGTCACACAGCCCCCCCGTCACACAGCCCCCCCGTCATACTGTCCCTCTGTCACACAGCCCCCCCATTATACTGCCCCTCTGTCACACAGCCCCCCCGTCATACTGCCCCCCCGTCACACAGCCCCCCCATTATACTGCCCCATCATACTACCCCCCGTCATACTGCCCCCCCATCACACAGCCCCCCCATTATACTGTCCCACTCGATACTGCCTCATCATACTACCCCCCGTCATACTGCCCCTCTGTCACACAGCCCCCCCGTCATACTGCCCCTCTGTCACACAGCCCCCCCATTATACTGCCCCATCATACTACCCCCCGTCATACTGCCCCCCCATCACACAGCCCCCCCATTATACTGTCCCACTCGATACTGCCCCATCATACTACCCCCCGTCATACTGCCCCTCTGTCACACAGCCCCCCCGTCATACTGCCCCTCTGTCACACAGCCCCCCCATTATACTGTCCCACTCGATACTGCCCCATCATACTACCCCCCGTCATACTGTCCCTCTGTCACACAGCCCCCCCATTATACTGTCCCACTTGATACTGCCCCATCATACTACCCCCCAGTCATACTGCCCTCTTGTGATACTGCCCCCCCAGTCATACTGGCCTCTGTCATACTCTCCCCTTCATCATACTGCCCCTCGTCATACTTGCCCCCTTGTGATGCCCTTGTCTCGGGTTGCGTTGCTCTCTATTCCTGACTCATGACTCCTGTGTTCCAGCCTCGGAGGACCTGTTGCAGGAAGCTGAAAATCAAGGTGAGGTCTCTGTCACCATGGGAACGGCCCTCGCCCTCCTCGCTTCGCTGCGCTATTCCGCCGTGCTTCGGCTGTTCTGTGCGGTTCTGTGTGGCTGGATGTGCAGGTCGGCGACAGCACGGTGATCATTTCCGGTTTGTCCTTTCGTGTGTCCGCACGTGTGTGTCTGTCTGCTCTAGGGGCGGAAGCGGCTGCATTTTAGGCCGTGACCTTGAACTGCAGGTGTCTTTAAGGTATTGCTGTGCCGGCTTTGGCTGTGACGACCCGCATTCTACCTTACATGTTTACAGGCCCCCTGTTCCGGCTGAGGGGCCCGCAGCTGCTATGGCGCGTGCTGGCATACAAGCACCATCAGGGTGTGATGCCCCTGCCTCATGTCCCCTGTCTCCCCTGCCCCCAACAGTGAGCTTCTACTCCTCCCTGTTTGGCACCCTGCAGCTGCTCTGCCTGCTCACATGCCCGCTTATCGGCTACATCATGGACTGGAGGATGCAGGAATGTGACAGCCAGGCGACTCTGAGCGATTCTGATGGAGGGAAGCAGTGAGTCACATCTGGGGTCTGGGCATGTGGGGGGGAGTCCAGGCGTGCGGAAAGGGGGAGGTTTGGCTGTGTGTGGGGGGTGTAATTTGTGGTTTTACTCCACCTTTCAGCCTCCCAGCACCTCCTAAAAGGGACAGAAAGATCCAGAAACTGACCAACGCCATCAGAGCATTTATTTTTACCAACGTGCTGCTGGTCACCTTTGGGGTCATCTCTCTCGTCGATAACCTGCCCTTACAGGTGAGCATGTATTATTATTATTATTATTATTATTATTATTATTATTATAGTAATAATACTTTCCAAGTACGTATCTTTTGCCACTGTGATGGACTGAGACAGATGCCTCCCCCCCTTCCCCCTCCTCTCTCCCTTCTCCCCATCCTCACTCCCCCATCCCCTCTTCTTTCCCCTCCTCCATCCCCTAATCCCCTGCTTCAAGGTTGTCGCCTTTGTCCTCCACACCATGGTCAGGGGCTTCATTCACTCCTGCTGTGGCGGTCTGTATGCAGCTGTGTAAGTGCAGCCGTTGGGTTGGGTCGTACAGATGAGGCCGCGCGAGAGTCGGGCCGTAAAGAGGAGGCCGCGCGAGAGACGGGCCGTACAGAGGAGGCCGCGCGAGAGTCTGGCCGTACAGAGGAGGCCGCGCGAGAGACGGGCCGTACAGATGAGGCCGCGCGAGAGTCTGGCCGTACAGAGGAGGCCGCGCGAGAGTCGGGCCGTAAAGAGGAGGCCGCGCGAGAGACGGGCCGTACAGAACAGGCCGTGCGAGAGACGGGCCGTACAGAACAGGCCGCGCGAGAGACGGGCCGTACAGAACAGGCCGCGCGAGAGACGGGCCGTACAGATGAGGCCGCGCGAGAGACGGGCCGTAAAGAGGAGGCCGCGCGAGAGACGGGCCGTACAGATGAGGCCGCGCGAGAGACGGGCCGTACAGAACAGGCCGCGCGAGAGACGGGCCGTACAGATGAGGCCGCGCGAGAGACGGGCCGTAAAGAGGAGGCCGCGCGAGAGACGGGCCGTACAGAGGAGGCCGCGCGAGAGACGGGCCGTACAGAGGAGGCCGCGCGAGAGACGGGCCGTACAGAGGAGGCCGCGCGAGAGACGGGCCGTACAGAGGAGGCCGCGCGAGAGACGGGCCGTACAGAACAGGCCGCGCGAGAGACGGGCCGTACAGAACAGGCCGCGCGAGAGACGGGCCGTACAGATGAGGCCGCGCGAGAGACGGGCCGTACAGATGAGGCCGCGCGAGAGACGGGCCGTAAAGAGGAGGCCGCGCGAGAGACGGGCCGTAAAGAGGAGGCCGCGCGAGAGACGGGCCGTAAAGAGGAGGCCGCGCGAGAGACGGGCCGTAAAGAGGAGGCCGCGCGAGAGACGGGCCGTACAGATGAGGCCGCGCGAGAGTCGGGCCGTAAAGAGGAGGCCGCGCGAGAGACGGGCCGTACAGATGAGGCCGCGCGAGAGTCGGGCCGTAAAGAGGAGGCCGCGCGAGAGACGGGCCGTACAGAGGAGGCCGCGCGAGAGACGGGCCGTACAGATGAGGCCGCGCGAGAGACGGGCCGTAAAGAGGAGGCCGCGCGAGAGACGGGCCGTAAAGAGGAGGCCGCGCGAGAGACGGGCCGTACAGATGAGGCCGCGCGAGAGACGGGCCGTACAGATGAGGCCGCGCGAGAGACGGGCCGTAAAGAGGAGGCCGCGCGAGAGACGGACCGTACAGATGAGGCCGCGCGAAAGTCGGGCCGTAGAGAGGGCGCCGCGCGACAGTCGGGCCGTACAGATGAGGCCGCGCGAGAGACGGGCCCTAGAGAAGAGGCCGCGCGACAGTCGGGCTGTACAGATGAGGCCGCGCGAGAGACGGGCCATACAGAACAGGCCGCGCGAGAGACGGGCCGTACAGATGAGGCCGCGCGAGAGATGGGGCGTACAGATGAGGCCGTGTGAGAGACGGCTCGTGAGGGGCAGGGCGTATAGGGGAGGGCATATGGGAAGGGAGTATGAGGGGAACGCATAAGGGATGGGGCCTCTGGGGGAGGGCATGAGGGGCAGGACATATGGGTGGCCACATGAGGCATGAGCTGTATGGGGTGGGGGTATGGGGGGTGGCGGGTGTTAGGGTCCAGGCACTACCTGCTAGAGTTGAGCCGGATACTCGGCTGAAACGAGTATCCGGTACGGATAAAGCACTTTTGACGAGTACGAGTATCATACGAGTAATACAAGTCAATATCTGTGCTCGGATTGAATAAAAATTCTCATTGGGTAGCTGACTGTGCGTTCTGTGATAGACTAGTCACAGCGCCCCTCCCCTACACATATACAGATTTATTGTGTTGCTGTGTCCCGCTCTGCTCACTCACACACAGAACACTGAGAAGAGAAGAGAACAGCGCTCTCTCTCTCTCTGTCGCTCCCTCAGTCACTCAGGAGCGCGGGTTTTTTTCCGTTAACGTTTAGGGTTTCTTCAGCTTCAGGTTTGTTTGTAGAATGCGACTCGCGTCTCTGCCTGTCGGAGTTTTTTTTTTCTTTTTTAAACCGTCAGCTGGCTCTAGCCAGTTTTTTTTTACTTCACGCACTGAGTGTCTGACACTTTCTTGCTGTATTTTATAAAAAAAAATAAAGGTAGTTGTGGTATAATTAATATTACAAATTAAGCTACACACACAAACACACACACACACTCCCCCCCCTCTCTCTTTCTCTCTCTCTCTGTCTCTCTCTTACTCACTCACTCACACACACTCACACATACCTGGTGTGGAAATAAAAAAAATAAAAAAGAACCAAAAAAAAAGAAATCACACTGATCATAAAAAAATTAAAAGTTAAAAAAAGAAAGTTATGTTGAGATGAAAACTCTTGTTCATTACATTTTACTTCATAATTGCAACCGCATGTGTTGTATTCATTGTTGCAAATCTTGTTCTGTATATAGTTTGTTTGTTATCGTGATCAAAACCACTGATCTGAAGCTCAATGCTGATGCTGTCATGTAAATAGTTTTCTAATCAGCAATAAATATAACAATTTCTGATCAACCCATATCAATTGCATGCTTAAAATAACATACCGGTTAAAGCCCCACCCATTTAAAGACAACCCGACCCACTTCCAGGTCAAACCCCGCCCACTTCCGGGTTAGGCCCCGCCCACTCCGAGTACAGATACAGATACAGATAATTCATATGGTTAACAGATACGGATACAGATACAGATAATGCTGTACTCGCTCATCCCTACTACCTGCACTGTATAAGTCTGTCTTCAATTCTCAGGTATCCATCGAACCACTTCGGCACCTTGACGGGGCTGCAGTCCATGATCAGCGCTGTCTTCGCTCTTACTCAGCAACCCCTGTTCATTGTCATGTTGGGACCTCTGCAGGGCGACCCATACTGGGTGAGAACAGAAGTGAAACTGAAAGTCACAGCTGCAGAAATGTTCATGGTCACTGTCATAGTTCTGTGATCTTAGTCATAATCATGGTTACTGCCAATAATTCTGTGACCTTGATAATAGTCATGGTCACTGTCATAGTTCTGTGATCTTGGTCATAATCATGGTCACTGTTATGGTTCTGTGATCTTGGTTATAATCATGGTGATTGTGATGGTTCTGTGATCTTGGTCATAATCATGGTCGCTGTCATGGTTATGTGATCTTGGTCATAATCTTGGTGACGGTTCTGTGATCTTGGTCATAATCATGGTGACTGTGATGGTTCTGTGATCTTGGTCATAATCATGGTGACTGTGATCTTGGTCGTAAACATGGTCACTATCACAGTTCTGTGACCTCGGTTATAGTAGTGCATATGGTCATTATTCTTTTTCATTAGTGGATGGTCCTGAAATGAACTGGCTTTGGACATGTCTGTGAACATGTATCGTTCTCACACGCTGTACCCTAACAGATCAACCTATTAACCAGCAGCATCATCACATTTTCTGTCCTCCTACCCCCAGATCAACGTGGCCATGCTGATCTTCTCGCTGACTGGCTTCTTGCTGCCTGCATATCTGTTCAACCACTGCAGACATCTTGTCCTGGAGAAGCAGCAACGAGAAGCAGTGAACCAGTCTGTGGCAGCTGACAAACAGGCCAACGGTCACCTTGTTCAGCAGGCTTAGGACCTGAGGGGCACGTTTAGTGACTTCATCTACAGTAACAAGTCTTTTATTACAAAAACAATGTTTTGATTGTTGTATATGTTGGCAACTGCACCAGTACTAATGCATTAGTCTAAAAAGCCAAACCAAAGGAATCTCAGGGGCTGTTACCCTGGGGCTTTTATATAAGTGTTACAAAACATGAGTGCTGGCTGAATGGGGATTAGCATCATTATAAGTGTGCTGTGTGTTGCCTACATGTACCGGTTTTGCTTTACTTATGAGGACCAAGGGACTTCATGAGGCAGCAAATCCTGACATGACACACTTTGTGAGGACTGGAGGCCGGTCCTCACATGACAAAAGTCTTGTATTTTGATTGGTTAGTTATGGTCAAGGTTAAGTTTGGATAGGGATTAAGATTGTCATTGATGGGATTAGGGTTATGCCCATACAAATGAATGGATGGATGGTCCCTACAAAGATATGAATACAAACGTGTGTGTGTGTGTGTACTTGTTTAAAGATGCATGTTTTCTTAGCTTCAGTATTTACTATGTGAAGCATGTACACAAAAATTTATTACAGATAGTCCCTAGGCTACAAACAAGATCCGGTCCCTAAATCTGCCTTTAAGTCAAATTTGTCGGTAAATTGGAAAAATAATGATATAGTATATAATAATTATTATAAATAAAAGTAACTACTCACAGTACTGTACTGTACCTTGAGGCGACAAACCACTGAAGCCTCGCAATGTTTTCATGTGCGTCACAAAGATGTATGTGCATTTGTTATTGCGAACCATTCTATTTAACCCAATTTTGTAATATTTTAGACTTTATAACAGCCCGTTCATAAGTACGAGTTGTCCATGAGTTGGACGTTCTTAACCCAGGGACTGCCGGTACTGCATCACTGACTGTGACGTCTGATAAAGAGCCAAAGTGTGTCAGGGAGCCCTGACAGCCACACACTGATCAAACGGCGGAGCTCTATGCAGCCGCTTTAGCCACCGCAGACTGTCAGCCTGCAAGAGTGCTGCCACCTTTGGATCAACATGGTTTAAATTACATTCCAGCCCATAATAACTGTGGTAAACGAAAGGCTAAATTCAAGTTGAGAATGACATTTGGGAGATCAGTCTATCATTAAATCAACAATGAACATCAGGCTCAGTGCGCCTCTCCTACACTGACTGTTCACTGGGACAAAGGCTGCTAGCAATTTGTGACTGCAATCCCAGAGTTCACTGGGGCAACAGGTGCTGGCAAATTGCGTGCCTTTTGGTATAATGAGCATTTGTACATAAGTGCTTTTGATAGTTTAACACTAATTACAAATTGATATGAGGAAACCTAAAAGTTATGGTAAGGTAAGCAATTCGACTCTTTCAGTGTGGTGCTCATATTCTGGATTAATCAGAGTAATTTCAGGATTTATGGGATGGCTTGCTCACTCGCTCTGCTCTGTCATGGGTTGGCTCACAAGTTCAAACTGATTGACACGCCTGGTTTAATGTGTGTTTTGCTGTGCAAGCCCATGAACACTATCAGAGTGCTGCAAGATACAATAAAATAAATGCAATGCTATAATCTTGGATCTGTGCCAATTATGCAACTTCCCCAATTTATGTCCTCCTCTTCTAGGACAGGAAAGCCTTGGGATGTACACGCACTGATCTGAAGACAGCTTCTGACATGGTTTTAGAAAAGAATCCATGCTACAGTATGAGATTCAGCACCTGACAGAATGTAAAGCAGTAACAGCACAGGTCTATTTACAACAAAGAGGACACAACACATTAAAATAGAAAAGAGCACAGCCGTTTAATTAACAAAATTTATTAAAGTAAAGCTGTGTGTGGACTCGCGGTCTCTGCCGCACCCAGTCCGAAAATGACTTGAACTTCAAGTCCTTCCTGCTTCGGTGCATCTGCACAGTTATTCAGTGTCTCCAACAGTTCCTTCTGCTTCACAGAGTTAAAACAAAAAGAAAAGGGAATTGCCTGGGCAAAAGACAGATGCAGACGTGTGTGTGAAGACGGACATCCACTCTGCAGCCAGGCCTCAGTTTGGAAGGGCAAGGCTGAAGGGCCAGGGGCTCCCAAAGGCCTCCACCTTGCCACCGGTCCCAGGGATGGAGAGCTGGTCTGATGCACCACCCCCCACCCCCCTTCAATTCTACCTCAAGCTGCTGCTGCTGCTGGGCTGGGAGCTGGCCAGGCCGGGGTGGTCTGGGCTGTGCCGGTTCTGGGAGGAGCAGAGGAGTTAAACTGGCTTAATCAAACACACACACACACACACACACACACACACACACATATATACAGGGTACTCATCTCGCATGTGTCACAAACCCCATAAGCACATACACATGCAGAACTGAATAGGCACAAAGGATCACCATCAACAGGTAAAAAGTGTACTTTATGGTTATCAATTAAATACCAACGTCACGCCCCTGCTGCCCACCTTCTTTTTCTTTTTATCCTTCTTCTTCTTTTTGCGATCGGGATCATCGTCTCGCTTCTTCTTCTTCTTCTTATGGTCCGAGTCCGACGGGGTTTCTGTCCGAAATCAGGGTGCCAAGGTTAGGCTGGCTGAAAGCTCACTGTGCACGTAGGTAACACACAGCACACTTACAATGATGCTAATCCCCATCTCGTGAGACATGCTGGCATGCAACACAGCAGCGCTCACTCCGTACCTGGGGGCAGCGGGTCCTGGGGCCGGTGGTGCCGGTGCTTGTGCTTGCTCTTCTTCTTGGGGGGCTGGATGTGCATCAGTCTGTACTGCTCTGGCAACTGTGGACACAGAGGAACACCGTCACACAGGCCATGTTCCCCCGCACCCGAGTGTCACGCGTGCAGAGCCGTGAGAGGGGTAGGACAGGACGGGGACACAGTACCGGCCCAGTGTGCAGCCGAAAGCCTGTCAGCATGGCCCCCGTCAGGGGGTTGAAAGAGTTTCCACAGACAGGGGGCTTCTCTATCAGTGAGCGGAGAGAGCTGCCGTCCTGGGAGCCTAGGGTATCAATCATGCCTGAGGGGAGCAGAGGTCACATAATCCGGAGGTTAGTAATCCTTCCTCTGGCGTTCAGTTAACCTCCGAGCACCCTGTACATCTCAGCAGGAAGCATCACCTGGCAGCTCAGGCAGGAAGTTGCTCAGCTTCTCCTTGACCTTCTTGCCGCAGAACTTGTTGTAGGCGTGTTCTAGGCTGTAGTGTGTGATCAGGTTGGTGTTGCCCGTCAGCTCGTTGCCCACTGGAGCAGAACACAGGGTATCCCTTTACGACTATTCACCCTTACGCGGCTACCTTAGGGCAGCCCAGTTCAACACACAGACATTCCGATTAGTTTTGCCGAATTGTACTGAGATATATATATATACACACACACACATCAATAGTTTATATATATAAACTGAGGCTTAAAGTTTACTGAATGGACATACACATAGCTCACGGACCGAGAACGATGGATGAAAAGCAGAGCATGCGCATCGCCAGAGTAATTAGCGTCTTAGCCCGATTAATGTGGACCACAGCTATAAATGGCCGTGTAACCCTCACCTTGCGATATTTAAAATCACACCTTGCATTTTTTTAGACATACACACGCGCTATTCTTGAATTACCGGGTAGTTCTCTGAGTAAATAGAACGGCTCGTTCATCGCCCCGAGTTTCCGTAGAGTAGGCCCGTCATCCCCGAGCTGGTGTGGAAGCTGTACGGCCATGGAGACCTGGCTTTGAGGTGGTGGCGGAGGAGGCTTCCCCGGAGCGAAGCCCAGCGTCGATGAGCCAGTGGGAACCTGCGCGTCATTTTGGGCGTACAGAGACGAAAATATTTCCGTCATATCTGTCTGAATTAACTGCGTATATAAATAATAAATTAGAACACTTTTACGACTAACAAACAACGTCAAGCTTCTGTTTTTGTTGCCCGTAGCGTTACGGCTTACGTACCATCAGTTCTCTTTGGATACCGTAATAAACCTATTTAACAGGGTTAGAAAGCGTTCTGAAAGCAATCTCTTTATTTGAAGAACCGAAGCAACTATTTCTATCAACAGATCTATTCGCAAATGCGGTTAAACTCATTTTGCGATTACGAGCGATCGCACAAAAAGCGACTTTATTGAGACAGTGATAACATATTCTAAAACTGTTTTCCCCATTTAGACCAACTCTATAACGTCAATTACGGTAAATAAACCCCTGTTACCTTCACAACTTACTTGACTCTTCCCACAAAACCAATCATGGCTCACAATATGACCAGAACCCTCCCCTCGACCAATCATATTTTAGGTAGGAGGTTCGTCCCTGCTGCCCTATTACTTTCCGACTTAAAAATGACTTGGGATCAGTGTATCTGCTTCCAGTCCCAGTCATAATCATTGTAAAAATTACGGGTACACTGATACAAAGATAGTGGCCTCCGTACTCAAAGAAATCCCTTTAAAAAGAGTACGGGCATTTCCTCGCATAGAAGAACGGGACGCAGCGCAGGCTTCAGCATTGCAGCCTGTTGTATCTGCATAGCCGAGGCGGTTTTATAGAAGATGGCGCTGCTGACCCCCCTGTTCGCATTTCTCTACCACCTGCCGCAGGTGTATAAGTGGCTGCTGAAGCCCTATTATGTGGCTTCGATCTTCCTAGCGGTCGCCTTCCTTCTGGTCCGCAAGAGCCCCGGCATTTGCGAGCATCTCCCCACACAGCGGGAGGACGGCAACTCCTGCGACTTCGACTGGGTGTGTATCGCGCGTGGAAAGGGCTAGAAGACGGCGAGATGATGCAGGGTCATGGGCTAAGTGTGGATGGCGTCTTAATGGGTTTGCCACTTCTGTCGCCAGTAAGACAAAAGCGCTTGCGAAATTAATGCAATGTAAATGCACTGTGAGGTATGAGGCTGCGTATATGGGCCTTGCGATGTCACCCAGCATCTGCGGCTCCTGCTGCTCAGGATAAGCGGTGCCGACATGCATGTGTCACGCTAACCTGTTGCGTGTGCTGCCCCGCAGAGAGAGGTGGAGATCCTGATGTTTCTCAGTGCCATCGTCATGATGAAGAACAGGAGAGCCAGTGAGTGTTTACGGGCCTCTGCTGCTTCTGTGTAACGCCATCCTGCGTACGGAGTAATTATATGCTCGTTGGACACGTTCTCCTTTGCTGGGTTATTAGAGGATTTGCCCGAGCCTGTCACCTTCCACACAAAGCACCAACAGTATTATGTTGACATGGGCCAAACACAGCAGTGCTTGTAGCTGACTGCAGTTCTGTGGTTTTGTTAATTTTGTCTGTTTCTTTACCATCCGTTACATGACATGACAGATTTGAACATTAGAATCCTGAACTCAAAAACCAAATTTTTGTCTTTGAGACTGACTCTGGTTTATTAGTGTACATGGCTCATTTCATACTAGCTAATTAATGGTGGTGGCTTAATGGTTAGGGAAGCACACTTGTAATTGAAAGATTGCTGGTTTGAATCCCCGACCAGCAAGGCACCACTGAGGTACCCCGAGTGAGGTACTGCCCCCTGCTATGTCACGACGTCACATATAGGTTAAATGCAGAGGACACATTTTGTTGTTGTGTGTTGTGGTGTGTCAACAATGACCACTGATCACTAAATTCTAATGTCAGAGGAATAATTTATTTTGTACAACATTATAGTGGTGTTATTCCAGTTTTTTGTCTGTGGCAGCAGTCAGCACCTACAGTGGTGACCACATTGGTGGCTGTGCCTTGCCAAGGCCAGGTTCTGCATACACACACAGTCGTGCTTATTTACAGTCAGCTGTAACTATCAGCTTGTCTTGTCTGCTAAAGACAATTTCAGCAGTTTGGTCTTGGCCAGCTGTTGTGGCATTTGTTCACAGTTTCAGTTCACTTTGCCCCCCCCCCCCCAACCTCCCCATTTCAGTAACTGTAGAGCAGCACGTGGGGAACATCATCCTCTTCTCCAAGGTGGCCAATGTGATCCTCTTCTTCCGGCTGGACATTCGAATGGGCCTCCTCTACCTCACGCTCTGCATCGGTAAGAAGGACGGGTCGTGAACCTAACCCTACCTCATGCTCTGCATTAGTAGGAAGGGCGGATCCTGACCCTAACCCTACCCCATACTCTGCATCGGTAAGAAGGATGGGCCTTGCCGTGTGATGTCATTCAGCGGCGGTATCAGTTTTATGGCAGTGGAAAAGCAGCACCTTGAAGTACCATACTTTTGGTACTTATCTGAAATACAGTACGTGGTGCAGCAGGGAGTAAAAGACCAGTGTCCCTGCCCCCCCCACCCCCACCCCCACTCCCACACCCACACACACTCTAACTACTTTGCTCTCCATCCCAGTGTTCATGATGACCTGCAAACCGCCAATCTACATGGGCCCAGAATACATCAAGTACTTCAGTGATAAGACCATAGACGTGAGTGTCCCAGCGGTACTGATCCACACGGGAGCCTCACTCCCGAGGTTCTGACACGATAGCAGAGCATGCAAAGAGTCTTCCAAAGCAGTGTCTCCTGTGTCTGTCGTAGGAGGAGCTTGACAGGGACACTCGTGTCACATGGATCGTGGAGTTCTTTGCCAACTGGTCTCCTGAATGTCAGTCCTTTGCCTCCGTCTACGCTGACCTCTCTCTCAAGTAAAGCTCATCGCCGCACATGCATGTGAACGCACACGCACGCATGTTCATGGGGTCACGGGAGATCACACGCATGTAACCTTCTGCTTCACAGGTACAACTGCGCTGGCCTGAAGTTCGGGAAGGTGGATGTGGGGAGATACGGAGAGGTCTCTAAGAAGTAGGTCCCCTCTGTCTATCTCCATCTGTTTAGTGTGTTTTTCAGATCACCATTCTGCTGAAGTTGTATATCAACCATCACCACTCTATCATTGCCCTTGTCTGTATGCTATAACCATTCCTCTGGCCCCTCCAGGTACAAGGTGAGCACCTCCCCCCTGTCTAAGCAGCTTCCCTCACTGCTGCTGTTCCAGGGAGGCAAAGAGCTTATGCGGCGTCCCCAGGTGGACAAGAAGGGCCGTGCAGTTTCCTGGAGTTTTACGGAGGTGAGGACTGTGTGCTGATCCAGGGTCTCAGAACATGCAGTTTGAAGGTATCAATCACAGACACTATGATGCAGCTGTGCTTTAAGGGTTTTGAAGGGTAGGTGCCGTCATATCCGGACACGAGGCTCATGCCAATGACTCCTCTGCTTTATCTTCAGGAGAACATCATTCGCGAGTTCAACTTGAATGAGCTGTACCAGGTGTCCAAGAAGCTGTCCAAGGGGAAAGCGGAGAAGGTGGCTGAGCTGAAGTTCCCAGCCGTGCCTGAGGAGGGCGAGCTGGAGGCAGAGCCAAACGGTCAGGATGTGGTGCCAGAGACCAAGAAGGACAAGTAGAACAATGTCAGACACCACATTTCATTATGCATCAGTCCTGTTGCAACAAACTATTAGATGGGATTATGCAAAAAAAAAAAAAAATAGCAGTGACTCAGATGGAGGGAAGATGGACCTCAGGAGAGATGGTGGGAAGTGGAGATGATGGTCGAGATTATTATGATTATTTTTTTAAATTGTATGTCTTTATATCAGTGCTTTAAATTGCAGATCAATTGACTGCATACGTCTATGTAATGATCTCCAGCATGCTAGCTACTCTTGATTTTACTACTGATATTTAAATGTTTCCCTTTCTCAGCCAACCCAAATCAGTGATTCTTGGGGTTTTTTTTTGGAATCTGTTACTGTAGCCAAAAGTGACACTGAGGTAACAAACCCAAAGCAGAATGGATATGAGGAACTGCTCACACAGAATAACCATCCTGATTCACGCTCAGGTTGTAATAGCAGGTGCTAGTTCCCTGTGAAAATGTAATGCCGGTCGGGGTCTGAGTTTGAGGACCTTTCTGATCCGAGGCACGTCGGGGTCCGGAGGCCCTCTCTGATCCGAGGCACGTCGGGGTCCGGAGGCCCTCTCTGATCCGAGGCACATCAGGGTCGGGGTTCGGAGATCCCCCTCTGATCTGAGGCATGTTGGAGTCCAAGGGCCGGAGGCCCTCTCTGATCCAAGGCACGTCAGGGTCGGGGTTCGGAGATCCCCCTCTGATCCGAGGCACGTCGGGGTCCAAGGGCCGGAGGCCCTCTCTGATCCAAGGCACGTCAGGGTCGGGGTTCGGAGATCCCCCTCTGATCTGAGGCACGTCGGGGTCCAAGGGCCGGAGGCCCTCTCTGATCCAAGGCACCGTTTAGCCCAAATAAGCTGCTTCACTTGAGCACATCATACTGCTGTGGGTTTACTGCTATCAGGTTCACAGCCCATGAGCGACCATCACTTTGTCCCCCTCTCCCCCAGGCCGTGGCCCCATCTTGCAATCCTATGGAAACACACCATATTTTTGTTGGGCAAGTTGTTTTACCATTAAATTTGCTTAGTCTCAATCCAAGGTCATGATGTGTGTAGAGATTTCTCAATTTATTCTGGAGGGGGGATTGGGATCCACGAGCATCTGTCATGTTGGTTGTGTGTTAAATGCTGTATCGTTGGTTGATTTGGACTCACCTGGGGAAGGCTTGGTTCTGGCAGAGGAAGGCCATACATTAAGGACAGCAACTGCACATTTACTACAAGCATGACCAAGCTGAGCAGCAGCCCATGTCTGTCAGATATGCTGCTGTACATCATCAGGGGTGAGGGGGGGGGTGGTGATCCTGTGCCTCACGTTACTCCCCGTACCGCCATATTGGGTTTTATGATGAAAGGAAAGTCAGAGTAACAGTTTTGGGGCTCGGGGGGTTAGGCTGCTGCTTAGAATCTCACAATAATGATGGATCAGCACCCCCATTTTACATCAGGCAAATTTAAAACAATTTTAAACCAAGGGCTTTCAAAATGTTTTACAAACAGTTTATTATCATTGGTCAGCCATACTGACAGACATACACACAGCCAATCACACTCACATATGCACAATACACACAAGCCCCGCCTTTCCTGTTATTTCTGCATAGGCATTGGCTGGTCACAACTGCTGTCACATTCTAGCCTTCTGACATCACAATGTCACACAGTGCAATTTTAAAAGTTTAAACACTTTCCTCTGACTGGATTGATGAGACATTAAATTTCATAACATTCCAATATAAACCAGATCATCATTTTGAAAGATGTAAATCTTCCTTCTGGGTCCCAGTCCAACAATGATTGGATTGGTTCTCATATACAATGCCACAGTCACATAATTGGCCAGCCTTTGTGTGGAAGGTGACCTAATGACTTAACTGATAAACTGACATTATAAACATCCAGAAATATACAGCAATTCAAAACAAGGTGTCATTCCTCAGTGACTATATCAGAAAACCCTCAAGAAGCAACTGCACGCTAGCATTTTGAAGGGAGAATCAGCCATCCATGCTCTGCCAGGGCCCGTGAAGGTGGCAGGCCATGCAGGGCCTCGGTCTTCGCTTTCGGCGAGAGCCGAGACAGGCAGGAGGTCCAGCTGGCTGCACGAAGACTGTCCCGTCCAGATAGCCACCCTTCAGCCTCTCGCTTTTATTAAACCCACGATATAAATTGATAAAAATGTAAAAATAAATAATTCAAATAAAAACGAACGCCGGCGCCCGACAGCTGCATGGGCAAGCGGGAGCCGCCTGTCAGTCGGCAAACGCGGCCCCGCGGACAGGAGGGAGCGAGCGCCTGGTCGGGCCGGGCTGCGGCGGCGGCTAGCGGTCAAAATCCAAATGGGTAGAAACAATGTGCATCACTCTGTGGGCTTCACCTTCCATTCCTGGGTGTTTCGATACGGTTCCTGCTGTCACAGCAAGAGCGAGCCAGCAGGGGCCACACTGTGACGAGTGACACGGCACCCCAGGCTTCAGTCACGGCTGCAGAACACGTCCATGCGCCTGCCCGCACCCAGTTGAGTGGCGTACTGGCCCACAGCAGACCGCCATCCCTCGCTAAATCGGCCCCCCGTCAAACCGAGATCTCATAGGTGGTCCCACCGACGCCTGTGACTTTCTTCACGCCAACTCCCTGCTTGTGGGTGGGGCTGTGCAGAGAGGATGTGCTGTGATTGGCTGGGCCTGGCCGAGTGGTAAGAGGGGCCGGGGTCCCCATGTGCGAGGGAGAGGATGGGGAGGATGCCGAATGATGTGGTGAGGGCGGAGGGCCCGTTTTTGGCTGCCCGTTTGAGCGGCTGTAGGACTTCATCTGAATCTCATCCCTGAAAGGGAAGGGAGAGAACGTGGGGTTACAGAGAGAGAGGGCTAGCGATGCCACCCAGGGCACCAGCTACGAATGAGGGAAGGAAACTGCGAGCCAGCAGCTAAGAGCCAGGAACAGGAGAACATTGCCGACTGCACGGCAAGCCCACGAACCCTACGCTGGGCCTGGCTCTACATGCTGCTCATTATCTTGCATTAGTCCATCTGTCCATTTGACCATCCGCCTCCACCAGTCCCACACCGTGTGGGCTTATCTAGCGTTTCCCGGCATTCTAGTGCACTTTATTCATTCTCTATGTGCTTAACGATCAGTTTGGCCACCATGCATCGTCATGGAAACTCCCAGTCACATGACGCTAAGTAAGTTCCACCTTACACGCACAGAAAGGGAGGCGATGCCGACAGGAGGGGGCAGTAGAAAGCTGCAGGGCCGTACTCACTTTGGGGCCTGGATGGCTGCCCCCGCCGAGGCCTTCCTCACCAGCCGGCTCTGCATCTCCGCTGCCGCCGCGCTCGAGTACGACAGAGACTTGCCCAGCGGGGGCCGGTGCGGAAGGGGGCCTGGAGACACGGTCCCCTGAGGGGAATCCGGCGAGCCCAGAGAGCGCGCCCAGGCTACTGGGTGCGAGTCTGCCAGCACAGGCGCCCGTGAGAAGCGCAGGGGCCGAGCGTGGTGCTGGGGGTGCCGCTGGGGGTCCCTGTCCACCGGGGTGGGGGGTGGGCTCACACCGTGCAAGTAGGCCTTGCGGGGGGAGGACAGCAGGGCGACCGAGGCCTGGTGCAGCCCGGGGTCGCGCTGCTGGGCCAGCTGCGCGGACAAGAAGGGTGAGCTGTAGCCCAGTACAGGAGGGTGGTGGGCGTGCGGGAGGGGGCGGGCGTGCGGGGGGACACGGGGCCGGCCCGGGGACAGCGCGGGGCCTGCTGCTTCAAAGTCGGGGCTCCCCGATGGCGTCAGCAGGCTGTCATAGGAAAGGCTGCCACTGCGTGGAGTCTGGTTGGCCAAGCTCTGGTAGCTGGTAGAACAGGCGCCCTCTGGTGGTGGCGGGCCGAGAACGCCGTGGCCGGCGTGAGCAGAGCGCACGCTGGAGGAGCGCGATCCCGCCACCGACAGCACCGTGGGGTCCGAAAAGGACGGGAAGGAGCGGCCACCCAGGGAGTAGCCAAGGATAGCACCCCCAGAAGCGGTGGGCCCCGGGGCCTCAGCATTGGGCTCCCTGGGACCTGGTTGCCCATGGCAGCCATCCAAGCTGGGCTCAGAGCGGTAGGCGGCCTGCTGGCTGGACTCCAGGAGGGACGACGACTCCTTCAGGCTGTCGCCCCGACTCATCTGGCAGGGGAGTGACAGAAGGGTCAGTCAGCTGGAGGCGGGGGGGCGGGGGGGTGTCGTCAAGTGAAATAAATGAAGCGGAGGCAGCGAGTGAACACAAGCAAGTCAGTCATGGCGATGACAAAGGTGGGCATTAGCCACCAGGGGGCGGACCTGAGCCACAGAAGGGAAGCTCGTCAAGGAATTCTTCAAGGGGCCCGACTGACCCCAGCACACACACACACAGCCACAGTGAGTAGCCTGAGCCACTCAGCAAAGGCGTGCCGATGCAGCAGGGCTGATGCTGCAACAGGGGGAGCTGTGTGGCCTGCTCTCTCACACACACACACACACACACACACACACACACACACACACACACACACACACACACACACACACACAAGCGAAGCGGGTCACAGCACACAGAGCAAACAGAGGCCAACTTACTCATGTGGATGGACTGACAGCAACTGAGCCAATGGGTGAAAAAGAAAATATGATGAGCCATGCAATTAAATCACAACACAGAGGATGCACGGTGAGGAGGGGACGGCGCTCAGCTGGTCTCAGGTGGCAGGGCGCCCACCGCTGGGGGGGGGCTCACCTTGCTGGAGTAGGATTGGCTGAGGGGGGTGTGGCTCTTGCTGGGGCTGTTGTATGCCGCCCGGTACTTGTACATGGTGGGCGTGGGCGGGGTCTTGTTCAGCAGAGAGCTCTCTGGAATCAGGCAGATGCAGCAGAGAGTATTCATTCACCTGCCTGCCGACACCGGCACTCACAAGGGGGGGGGGGGGGCAATACTAACCCTCAGAGGCAGCTAGAGAGAGCTGGCCCCGGGCCAAGCCGGGGTATCTCAACTCTGGCTTGGGAGGGGGGGGCGGCTCGGCGTCGGCTGACTGGCTCTCCATCTCCAGGCTGCTCTTTGACTGGGGGGGGGGGGGACATTGACAGACAGGGATAGTACAGTGCGGCACGATGTCTGGGGACGCCAAGACTCGCTACAGACAGAGTCAGTATGGCTCAAGACGGGGTCCGGGGATGTCGAGGCTCGCTAAGGATGGGGCTGCTATGGAAAGAGCTGGCACGGCTCGGCACAAGGTCCGGGAGCGCCGAGGCTCACTATGGACAGGGCAGGTACAGCTCAGCATGAGGTCCGGGAACACAGAAGCTCGAAACAGTACAGAACAGCCTACCCGGTGCAGGTCTCCCTGGATGCCGTTGTCTAAGACCTTGGCTACCAACTGGGCCTCTGACAGTGGGGGTCTGAGGAAGGGAGGCTGAACAGCCACAGTCTGAAGCCTCCTCCTCCGGCCCATGTACCTAGGAACAGGACCAGAACACACCTGTGAGGACACCTACTGCAGTAGCATGCAGTGATTATGCTGTGACTAGCAGATAGCCAATGTGTACACACACACACACAGATTAGGAATCTATATCTCCGTGGAGACTCCATTTTATTCTCTGGGCATAATCAGGGATGGACATAACTGGTAAGCAAGTATGCATTCCCCTTTAAAAATGATACATGCGACATTCGACTGTGGTGACAGTGTAAATGCGTACTTAAGTGGATTTGCACTGATATGAAAAGAAAATAATGCATTTTAGTAGTGCAAATGCACATAAGCATTTGTGATTTTACAAACAATCGATTGTCGCACGTATCGTTTTTAAAGGTGAATGCATACTTGCGTACCAGTTATGTCCACCCCGGGGCGTAATCCTATTTCCAACATTAACCTCATCCCTAACCTTAACAACAAGTAACCAAACAAATACAAGACCTCTGGCATTTTCACAGATGTTTATAAAATCCCCATGTGGTGACTGAAAACATGTCCCCACAACATCAAAATAACAGTTTTTTTTTTTATGGTCTGCACAATGTAAACATATATATGACACAGACAGGCATGCAGACAAGCAGGCAGACAGACAGACGTAAATCAGAAAGCATAAGAGGGCTGGACCTGGGCGCCTGTGAGCTGCACAACACGTGGGAGACGTTTCTCCAGCAGCCGTCCGTGAAAGGGTTCACGCCACCACGAAATTTCCCTGTCACCTGTAAGGGAACACGGGGACGTCACTGCAGCACCGAGCTACTCAGCTTACAAAATGCAGCGACACTGACGTCACCAGGAACAAACATTAATTACACAAGTGTGTGTGAGATGTTGGTCATGGGGAGGTCATTCTGAAAGAACACAGCTGGTTTTTAAACATCTGCCAACACAATCACTGGGGCAGCGATAATGTTGTTCCGCATGGCAGACAGCAAATACCTAGCGCAGGGGTGCCCAACTCCAGTCCTGGGGGGCCAGAGCCCTGCACATCTGAGGTTTCCCCTCATTTAAACACACCTGGTTCAACTTCTTGTGCTAATTACCACACAGCTCTTGAGCTGAATCATTTATGGTGGAACAGAGAAAGAACTAAACTACACAGGGTTCCGCCCCCCCCCCCCAGGACTGGAGTTGGGCCTCCCTGACCTAGCAGAAAGATGCCCAGGGCCTATCAGAGGTGCTCTCTAATCACCAGGAATCATAAGCATCACATACCGCAGCTGGAATCAGCACTGAGATCCACACACTGATAAAGTGCCAAAACTGCACCGGCAGACTTACCTGCTCATTGGTGGTTCTCCCTCGGGCTACCAGCACAATATGGAAACCAGTGAGACCTGCTACTGGGATGAAGAAGAGACCAGCCACACACATAACGGCCATACTGAGAGGGGAAAGTCAAGGAGTAAAAACCAGTTTATGTGGAGACACACGACACAATGATAACCCAACGCACATACAAGGAGACAGACGGAGACAGAGAGGACAGAGTGAAGCAGAGAGAGAGGCAGACCGAGGAAGGCAGAGACAAAGAGGAGCAGACAGATGGCAGACAGAGACAAAGAGGAGCAGACAGATGGCAGACATAGAGAGATAGAAGCAGAAACAGAAGCAGAAACAGAAGCAGACATTTTGAGAGAGGTAGATGGAGAGCGAGAGAGGCAAACAGAAAGAAAGAGTGAAGCAGACAGAGGAGCACAGCAACACAGAGAGGCAGAGACAGAGAGAGAGGCAGAGACAGAGAGAGAGGCAGAGACAGAGAGAGAGGCAGAGACAGAGAGAGAGGCAGAGACAGAGAGAGAGGCAGAGACAGAGAGAGAGGCAGAGACAGAGAGAGAGGCAGAGACAGAGAGAGAGGCAGGATACGTGACAGCAGCATGCAGGCGGTCCAACTGCTGCGTGTGGTGCAGGATGAAGAGCAGTCCGAAACCGAAGACGCCCATGATGTGGGCCGTCAGCGACAGCAGGAACAGGAAGAAGTAGCGGTAGTTGCGCCTGCCTATGCAGTTGTTAACCCAGGGGCAGTGGTGGTCGAAGTCCTGGGGGGGCAGAGGGGATGAGGTCAGACCGGCTGCAGTGCAGACGCATGCACACATAGACGTCGCCTCCCACAGGGACCCCGCCCTGCTCACCTCCACGCAGTTGTCGCACACAGAGCAGTGGGAGCAGCGTGGCGGCCGGTAGAAGCGGCAGGTGGAGCACCACTTCATGCGCACCTGGATCCCCCGGATCTCCACCGTCTTGTACAGCGGAGCACGAAAGTCGTCCTCTTTGTCCTCGTCTTCCTCAGCTGGAAGGAGGACACGCGTGTTCATCGCAGTCATGGCCAGAAAACAAAACACAAATACGGAACCATCGTCATGGACTAAAGGTTCCACTGCTGGGCAACTTTCTGGGGAAACTTGGGATGGGCACCTGACCCCACCCCCAAAAAAACAAAAGAAGAAAGCCACTGTGCTTTTCCACAGATACCTCTGGGAAAGATGCCCGGGTCCATGAAGGTGGCCATGCAGAAGTTTGCCAGGACGAAGAGGAAGATGACCCCATTGTAGACTGGCACAGCCATGGAGATGTACTCTGCCAGCCAAGGGCACCTGGGGAGGGACAACGGGGGCCATGAACGGGCGGACGGGTGGAGGAGCGGAGGGCTCCACCCCTGAGCTGTTGCCCTGCACAGCTGCCCATTTCCATGTCGTACTCACGTGAAGCAGAAGAAGAGCGTGGTGGAGCCCACCAGGAAGGCGGTGGCGGCGGCGACGGGCACATAGCGGCTGGGCCGGAGAGTGCGGCCCGGGGAGGAGGATGGGGGCGATGAAGAGGGGCCAGCGGCACCCCCACCCTTGCTGACCGCGGGCATCACACGCTTTCTTTCGGGTGAAGGGTCGGAGGGGGTGAAAACGAGCTCAAGGGCAGGAACAAGGAACAAGGCCAGCAAGTGGCAGACAGAGTGGAGGAAAGCTTCAGGGAAGAGCTTCACCCTCCGGGCCACATGCACTCTGCCTGGACATCGAAATATTTAACCAACCTCAGGTCCATCCTTAATCGTAATGAATAAAAATAACCAGAGAGCAGGAAGGTGCAACTGTGCACTCATGCAAACCAGACAGAAGCTCCTGAACACCTTCTGAGTAACTAAACGAAGTACACAGAAGGGAACAGGCACACTAGCAGAGGCTCCCTGAGAACGTCACCCTCTGGGGCTCGATAGGGGCACAGCTGGGGGTGCCTTCCGCACCATCCCGTCAAGCAGACAGCTCAGCCTCTCCTACACAGAGCTGCCTAATGCCCCAGGAAAGGCCCACGCAGAGAGGAACTGGAGAAGCCACACGGCCATCACTCAGAACCATTAAGGAACCGAAGTCAGAAACATGAGGTCATGGGGTCCAGTCCCACAAGGACACTTACACTGGTGCCCTTAAACCACCTTCTTGGCCATGGAGCAGCACAGCTGTGTATTAGAAAATGATAAACTACCAAAAGCACTCTGATGAATCATGTAAAAGTCACAACAAGATCATCATTTACTGGTTGCTTGGATGGTTAGAAGGTCTAAGCCTGGAATAAGTACAGCAGCTTAAAAGACGTCAGATTACACCCTGGACCTGAGACCTGAGGCTGAACACAGGCAGATTAACATAAGCCATGAAGAACAGCAAGGTGGGGGGGGGGGTCGGACCCCAGAGAGGGAACAGGGGGTGAGATGGACTGTAATCCTGGAGGAGATGGACACTCGGTGCGCTGCGCGATTTCAGTCAAACAGCAAAGCACCACTGAAGGCTCAGGCACGTATCCGGGTCGGGGGGGGGGTCAAGCCTCTCCTTACTGATCCAGCCTTCAGCTTCCAGACAAAACTCACAGGCCCAGTCTCTCTAAAAAGAAGTGAGCGGGAGCTGGGCAGCAGCGTGCTGGGGACACGGCACACTCCATGCTTCCCCAAAGAGACGGACTGCCCCTTCCACGGCGGCGACACAGGCCTCCCCCCAATCGGCAGTGGAGGACAGGAGGACGGCGGAGCCCGGGCAGGAGCTGCTGGTCAGGTAATACGCAGGAATGCGGGCATCCCTCCTTGCACAGCCAGAGGCTTCTGCTGGGGTCTCAGGGCAGCAGCAGCTCCTAAAACGAGAGAGGGGGTACTTTCCTTACCGAAAATCAACCAACGGAGGCAAAACAGATGAACAATATCGTCCTATTCCAGTGAATAAGAATACTGACGCTCTGTCAATATTCTGCGTGAGTGTTAGGTAGAATTTAAGTATAGTCCGCCTTCTATTAACATTTTGAAACACAAAAAGAGCACGGGCAGGCCAAATATGCCCATTCTCAGAGATGTTCCCACTCCAGCTAAACACATTTGACTTAATGCTTGACATTTACTTAAGTGCTTCTGCTCCACAGAACAACTGCCCTCATGCGCAGGAAGCGGCACCTGCAGCTCATAAAGTAACAGGAAACGGAACCTGTCCCGCTTTTCCCTCCAGCTCCGAGCACAGCGGAGCCATGCACACAGCACTCTGCCCCCTGCTGCCCCCTGCTGGTCGCAGCTGGTCATCACCGCATCAGGACTGCCAACTCTGCTCAGCTGTCTGGCCTGAGATCTTCAATCCGAAACAAGTCTGCACACATATGTGAATGCATTTACATGTAGGTAAGAGTTTTATTGCCTTGTAAATAGACTGTAGGGCTTGCAAACTACCCCAATGCTTTTGATGTAGCTAATTTTAGGTTTATAATGGAATAATACATATTTGCCGTAAGATTTCTTGCGTGAGCATGACAGTCTGAAAGCGTGACCGTCACGCCAGATGCATGCGAGTTGGCAGCCCTGCATGACTATTACCGCCGTTATTTTTCATCTGCAGACAGGAAGAACCCTACAGGAATGTAAGCTGTAACCTTTGAAGTGTTAGATAAAACATCCAGTACTCACTAAAATATAGACATCTCTTCACAAAAAGGATAGAGGCAAAGCCTCAAGATGAATTCAAGTAAACAGCAGATTTTAAATGAAATTAAAATATTCAAACGAAACACCCAAGCGAGACATGCTGACCACCAAAGGAAACGGCGTGTCAGGGAGGCCAGCTGGCTGGTCAGCAAGACCAGCTTCCTGACACTCAGTGTGTTCTGTACACCAGCAGGCTGTGATGATCACCCAGAGCTCAGAGATCTCTGCAGTACCCCTGTCTGGAGCCACAGCGTGAATTCACCAGACCGGCACAAACTTCACCACCATTTGTTTCCTACATCTGCACCACTCTTTTACTGGTTTGCTGGATGTTAGTGAGTGGCAGACTAAATCAAATCAAAGTTTATCAAAAAGCACAACAGAGGAAGATGCAGGCAATGTTGGGCATTTGATTAATGAACTGAACTGATCTGATCTGGTCTGGTCTGGTCTGTCTCTTGCCTGCATCCGACAAATGAGGAAAATGATGCAGACTACAGCCAACTGCAGACTAAAACATGAGCTTGTGAGGCTGGGAACATGAGCATGTTTCTCCAGGACAGCAGAACAGACTCAAAATACTGAATAGTAGCAGATAGCTGTGTGAAAGTAGGAAGGCTAACATGCACGTTCCTGATAACTGAATACTGTGTGGCAGCTTTCTATAACACCATAACTGGCGACGATGGACCACATCACAGCTCCAAGGATGTGCCCTCTGGTTAAAGCACTGGATAACACTGAGGGCTGCACATGCACATGAGGCAGAGCTGACAGCCACGATGCACCAGGCTGGCCATCAGAGAAGCAGGCCGCTTTTAGCAGGGGGTCCGAAGCACGAGGCTGCGCTAGCGGAGCACCCCGCGCGCACTGTGCATATCCCACTTTCCCAGGTTAAAGGGAAGGTTAATGCCGTCTTTCACTGAATGCATCGATGCAAACTTGCTTCAGTCTGTCGGGCACAGCAGGCGGCAAAATTCCATGCCACGGCAGCCAAATGAAGCAGCGGCACAGCGACCCTAAGCCAAGCCGCAGCTTCGCCATTAAAAAGCGTCAAGCTGCCCAATCCGCCGATCTGCACACAGCACATACTGACATGCAAGCCCTGCAGCCCCGATCAACTCTGTATCCCTCATTAATTTCATAAAGCCCCGTGTCGCTCCCCGGTCCGCCGCTAAGCAGAGCCCGTCCCTGTCGCTATGTGTCCAGCTGACGTACGCTTTAAGGACGGTCCGGCGCTCCGGCACTTTCCCTGGCGGCTCCATGCCGCCGCGAAAACCTCGCGACACACATTTCGGATCGTTTAAACGTGAAGCCCCTCACCCGTTAAGCCTGACAGGACCACACCCGGCGCAGGCCCCGGAAAATCCCCGGACTTTCCTGCTCACGAGCAAAGGCCAGGCCGCGACTGCAGAAGGGCCGCGACGTGTCCGATGGGCCTCGGGCGGGGACGGCAGGTCCGGAGCTCAGCCCTCACTCCCGGGCCTCCGGGAGAGCCGCAGATAGCCAGAAACGCCCCCCGCGCCCAGATAGGCGCCCTAGAATCACTATCAGTCGGTATCGCGCTGGTCAGCGGAAGCCGAGCAGCAGCCTAGAGAAAGCGCAGGGCACCGGTCTGACCGGAGTCGTCAGTGCAGCCCGGTAGCGCAGACGCATTAGCAAAGACGAGCATGATGAAGTAAACGCGTGCAGCACACTGCCCCCGCATCGGACACTGAAGACCAGCATGCACGGCAAACCTACAGAGCACAGTACACGCACAGTGACATGAACACTAACCTATACACCAACAGCGCAGAGTAACCTGTATACTAACCTCTACAGGAACCGCACACAATAACCAGTACACTAACATGCATACTAAATGTGTACGGTAACCTCAACACTAACCTTGGTACTAAATGGGCACCGTAACCTGAACACTCATCTAACCGTGCACGGTAAGACAGACACGAAGCTGTATACTAACCCGCCTAGCCGCATATCCACCTGCATACACGCAGACAGTCCCCGCAGGGCGCTTCTCACCGGAATGCACAAAAACACAAACCGAATGCGCCAGGCGCGTGGATAGCCGTTTCATTTCTACGTTATCGCCACAGGAGACACGTGAGAGCACTAAAGCGTATCGGTCTCGCCAATAACCCCGATCAATGAATGTCCCGGCCATAAAGTACCTCATCAAAGCCCAAGGGCCTCAAACCGTGAAAGCACCGCTGTAAGCGAAAGCCGACACCCTAGTCGGGCACCCGACCCACAGAGCCCTGGAAGTCGTGACCCCGCCCCTTTACGCTCATTGGTCAGCAAAGTTGCCACTCAAAAGAACAACGAGACACACGTGTCGATGGGCGGGACGTCATGATACTGTTTGAAATACAAAACGTAGAATAAGCGGTGAATGACGAGAAGTCGTACACATGGGCGCAAATCAAAACCAGCTAATACAATCCCCTGGACCCGCTTAAATGGGTGGAGACCTCAACCCCCATAATGCTCAACCCAAAGTTATGCCCTTGGTCGTACCTACTGCAGATTCATGGAATATACACAGAACTCTGTAAGCAGGTCTTAGCAGGGGCAAAATGGAAAGTATCAGCATTATATTTCGAGTTTTTTAAGCTTGAGGGAACGATGGACAGCAAGATTAGGTCCCAGTGCGAGGAATAGAAATGGACCATTACAGTAATTTATCTGATTAACCAGCAATCCCCCATGAAAGTTGCAACAAATTAAAAATGCTTCAAACAGATAAGAAAAATCAGTAATGGACATGGTAAGAGCAAACCACAGGACCTCCTGTTTACAGACTGTGGATGCACTCTGGAAAAAGAAAATCAAAATACAGTGGAAAAAGTCAGAACCTGGGGACTGAAGAAGCGGTGGAAAAGGGCCTACAAACCACTAAACTGGGAGGCAGAGCCAGCGCAACCTTTTCAGGGGGTCCAGGAAAAGCTTTACTTAGGAGGCCCCACCAGATGATCATTTTATTTTCACCACTACGCAGGTAATTCAGGCACCTGTCTATTGTGCCTTTAGTTAGAATTGACCTTACCGGGAGCTCTTCCTCACCATGGCAGCGGACCCACACTGGATGTGTGTGCGTTAAGGGTTTGGTAGCTCTCCCTCACCATGGCAGCAAACAAGCACTGTATGCGTGTGCGTTAGGGGTGTGGGAGCTCTCTCTCACCATGGCAGTGGACCGGTACTGGATGCATGCGCGTTAGGGGTGTGGGAGCTCTGCCTCACCATGGCAGCGGAATGGCACTGGATGCATGTGCTTTGGAGGTGTGCAGCCTCCCTTCAGCGTAAACCTGTTCATAAACTGTTAATATTACACTGGATGCGTGTGCAATTGGGGTGTGCGAGCTCTCCCTAACCATGGCAGCGGACGGGCACTGGATGCGTGTGCGGTTGGGGTTTGGGAGCTCTGCCTCACCATGGCAGCGGACCGGCACTGGATGCGAGTGCGGTTGGGGTGTGGGAGCTCTGCCTCACCATGGCAGCGGACCGGCACTGGATGCATGTGCGTTAGGGGTGTGGGAGCTCTCCCTCACCATGGCAGCAAACAAGCACTGTATACGTGTGCGTTAGGGGTGTGGGAGCTCTCTCTCACCATGGCAGTGGACCGGTACTGGATGCGTGTGCGTTAGGGGTGTGGGAGCTCTCCCTCACCATGGCAGCGGACCGGCACTGGATGCGTGTGCGGTTGGGGTGTGGGAGCTCTCCCTCACCATGGCAGCGGACGACCGCTAGATGCGTGTGTGTTAGGGGTGTGGGAGCTTTCCCTCACCATGGCAGCGGACGGGCACTGGATGCGTGTGCGGTTGGGGTGTGGGAGCTTTCCCTCACGATGGCAGCGGACCCACACTGGATGCGTGTGTGTTAGGGGTGTGGGAGCTCTCCCTCACGATGGCAGCGGACCCACACTGGATGCGTGTGTGTTAGGGGTGTGGGAGCTCTCCCTCACGATGGCAGCGGACCGGCACTGGATGCGTGTGCGGTTGGCGTGTGGGAGTCACCATGGCAGTGGACCGGCACTGGATGCGAGTGTGGTTGGGGTGTGGGAGCTCTGCCTCACGATGGCAGCGGACCGGCACTGGATGCGATTGCGGTTGGGGTGTGGGAGTCACCATGGCAGTGGACCGGCACTGGATGCGAGTGCGGTTGGGGTGTGGGAACTCTGCCTCACCATAGCAGCGGGATGGCACTGGATGCGTGTGCTTTGGAAGTGTGCAGCCTCCCTTTAGCACTAACCTGTTCATAAACTGTTAATATTACAACGTTTCACTGCTGAACAGTCTCGTCCTCGTCCATGATAATTCATGTCAAACCTCACAAACCAGCAGCACCCTTAACCGTAACCGAACGGCAGCTCAAGACCCGTCCAATGCCCTATTAAATAGCGCTAACCCCCGGGTTCAGGGTCCTGCAGTCCGTCCACAATCATTCTGCCCTCTAGGGAGACCCCCAATAACAGCAACACTAATAGCAACAAAACATGAGGACCAAGGGGTTTAAAGACACATCATGATGATTCACATATTACGGGGATGGATCAATTGCATCATTTTGTAACATTAGACTCCAATGTTAGATTCTGGGGGGCATAAATCTCTTTAAAGATGAAGATACGCCTACTTCCAGGTCATGAACTCTCAGCAGCCGGCACACAAATTTCTGAGAAGGGTCTGGTTGCAGACCTTACCTGTAAGTAAACCTCCTCTCTCAGTAAATCTCGCCTGAGGGTAAGGAAATTATGAAAATGACATATATGTAATAGAAGGAGATATTGGCTATGTCCGAATTCAGGGGCTGCATCCTTCTAAGGCTGCATTTGAAGACCGAATGGGTCACAGCAGCGCAACAAGGTTGTCCCATTTCAAAAGCTTGTTGAAATGCAGTCTAGAAATGCATCCTTCTTTTGCTGAATCGTGAAGGATCCACTCAATGGATCCTTCACAGCCCAACATATGCCAAGATTTATTGTGCAAAGGTAAAGTGGATGTGTCCTGCCCCTACAAGATTAACCGTGCTAAAGGTGTGCTCTTTTCAGTAGAGAAAATGGGATGCAATGCTATAAAGGGTACTTCTAAGTAGCAAGAAAACATGATGAAGTTCCGAAATAGCTGTCCTTCCAGTGGATAGAATGTGATGCAGTGCGGTATAGTGTGTCAGTCCATGTGTGATAATGTGAGGAATTGTCCTAATGGATGCCCCTCCAGTGGATAGAATGTGATGCAGTGCTGTATAGTGTGCCTGTCCATGCGTGGGAATGTGAGGAATTGTCCTAGTGGATGCCCCTCCAGTGGACAGAATGTGATGCAGTGCGGTATAGTGTGTCAGTCCATGTGTGATAATGTGAGGAATTGTCCTAATGGATGCCCCTCCAGTGGACAGAATGGGATGCAGTGCTGTATAGTGTGTCAGTCCATGTGTGATAATGTGAGGAATTGTGTGTGTTTGTGTGTGTGTGTGTGTGTGTGTGTTCTGATTATTGTAAACCATTGTGCACAAAAGCAAGCTCTCTCTTATGTCTGTGAAGGGTGAAGAATTGCCAGCTCGTTCTTCTGTTTATGGGAAAGTAAGAATCTGTAGTGCAGTGTTGATGCTTTGCTACTTTTTCTTTAAGTAAAAACACTTTTTAAGGTGTAGGCCTATGAGCAAGCCTTTAGTATTAAGTAATATTCACCTCCAGACTGCCTTCACCATCACCCTTCTCTCACATCATATTGCACTCCCCGCTGGGTCAGACTGTCACCGCGATTACTGCTGCTGTGCTGCACCTGGGCCAGCACCACCCTCACCACGCCATGCCACATCACCAACATACCGAAACACAGCGCAGTGTGTCCCAACAGGAGGGTCCCGGGCCAGGCCAGGTGTGCACCTCCCTCATCACTCTTCATCACATCACCAACATACCGAAACACAACACAGAGTGCCCTGACGAGAGGGTCCCAGGCCTGGCTGCACCTCCCTCAACATGCCACGTCACATCACTAACATACTGAAACACAGCGCAAAAGTGTCACAACAGGAGGGTCCCGGGCCTGACCTGCACCTCCCTTAGCACATCTCGTCACATCACCAAAATACCGAAACACAGCGCAAAGTGTCACAACGGGAGGGTTCCGAGTCTGACCTGCTCTTCCCTCAGCACATCTCGTCACATCACCAGCATAGCAAAACACAGCGCAGAGTGCCACGACTGGAGGGTCCCAGGCCTGATCTGCACCTCCCTCAGCACATCTCGTCACATCACCAACGTACCAAAACACAGCGCAGAGTGCCACGACTGGAGGGTCCCAGGCCTGACCTGCCCCTTCCTCATCACACCTTGTGACATTACCAACATACCAAAACACTGGAACTCGGCATGGCAGATCTCACCTCCCCATGGAAACTCAAGAGCTTCACTCAGTTGTACACAGATTCACTCTAAGGAGAAGAGGTCCCCCGAGGAAGGATCTGGTGCAAGAGCTGCAGAGTTGGGTGTGGAGTCCAGTCATTTTGTCACATCTCTAAGGAGGGAAGACCCAGATACACCCAGAGGTGGAATTGTCAGAGGTTTATTGTCAATCTGAAACCTAACAGATACCAAGAAACAGAAACTAAAGGACCTTGAGGAGTCAGACAGAAGAAAGACCAGGGCTAGCAGGGATCGGGAACACAGCAACAGGCAGAGGAATCACTAGCTACAACATAGAGGATGAAATTACATCATCGTTTTTATGACCCATTCAAACACAAATTACAAAATACAATTTGGAATTTCAAATTTTAAATACATTTATCAGAAATACTGCACGTCCCTGCTAATAGTACCACCAACATTGCATGTACAATGTAAACTTTTAAACATAATAACGAAACATCCCCAGCTTGAGGCGTTGATAATGACAGTAAGTAATGACAAATGTCCACAAGAGGGCGTTATCGTCATTTACTTTTGCGATAGAGAATATGCTAATTTAGCGTATTTATTATGCAGTTGCGTAAAACGCACTTAGGTCGTTACTGACTTAAAATTTTTTGGACATCCTGTTCGCAAAAGTGTCACAACAGGAGGGTCCCGGGCCTGACCTGCACCTCCCTTAGCACATCTCGTCACATCACCAAAATACCGAAACACAGCGCAAAGTGTCACAACGGGAGGGTTCCGAGTCTGACCTGCTCTTCCCTCAGCACATCTCGTCACATCACCAGCATAGCAAAACACAGCGCAGAGTGCCACGACTGGAGGGTCCCAGGCCTGATCTGCACCTCCCTCAGCACATCTCGTCACATCACCAACGTACCAAAACACAGCGCAGAGTGCCACGACTGGAGGGTCCCAGGCCTGACCTGCCCCTTCCTCATCACACCTTGTGACATTACCAACATACCAAAACACTGGAACTCGGCATGGCAGATCTCACCTCCCCATGGAAACTCAAGAGCTTCACTCAGTTGTACACAGATTCACTCTAAGGAGAAGAGGTCCCCCGAGGAAGGATCTGGTGCAAGAGCTGCAGAGTTGGGTGTGGAGTCCAGTCATTTTGTCACATCTCTAAGGAGGGAAGACCCAGATACACCCAGAGGTGGAATTGTCAGAGGTTTATTGTCAATCTGAAACCTAACAGATACCAAGAAACAGAAACTAAAGGACCTTGAGGAGTCAGACAGAAGAAAGACCAGGGCTAGCAGGGATCGGGAACACAGCAACAGGCAGAGGAATCACTAGCTACAACATAGAGGATGAAATTACATCATCGTTTTTATGACCCATTCAAACACAAATTACAAAATACAATTTGGAATTTCAAATTTTAAATACATTTATCAGAAATACTGCACGTCCCTGCTAATAGTACCACCAACATTGCATGTACAATGTAAACTTTTAAACATAATAACGAAACATCCCCAGCTTGAGGCGTTGATAATGACAGTAAGTAATGACAAATGTCCACAAGAGGGCGTTATCGTCATTTACTTTTGCGATAGAGAATATGCTAATTTAGCGTATTTATTATGCAGTTGCGTAAAACGCACTTAGGTCGTTACTGACTTAAAATTTTTTGGACATCCTGTTTGCTCCTAGGTACTTAGCTCACGGTTTTATTCTCGTTAACACCTGTTGATACACCCGATCCTTATTTGTGCGGGGTGCATGGACTGATGTAATTATTTAAGCAAATTAAAACAGAACACATTTTGTTTTTACCGTTTTAGTTTAGAGGAAGATGTGATTCACTGGGTGGGGCAAACTTCCAGATGAATATTTAGCAACTTGGGTGATTGATATTTTACTGGACAGGCTTTTTAAGTTCAGGTAGACGAGTGGGACTGGTAATTCAGAGTTTGGTGCTGATGGACTGGAGTGTCTGTGAGGCGGGGACACGAAGGCTTTGTCACAATGCATATGGTGTCTATTTATGGGCAAGAGCTAAATTTAAAGTTTCATTCCCATTATATGCCGTTCTCAGGGGGCGAAATGCAGTTAAAATTAGAGTAAAAGTGGAACAGAAGTGAGATGTTGAAGTTGCAGAGATAAGCGCTCCGGCAGCAAGGATGAAAAGGCAGAAAAAGAGAATAAAATAAAGAACTATGATATATGAAAGAAAGAAAGAAAAGTCTTAATTTATAAACTGACCAATGACTTGTCAGACGTTTCGAGCTGCACGTGCTGGAAGCGGGGGCATAGCGACTGTTTTTTTATATTAACATTAAATATGTATAATTCGCGATAATTTTTCGTGATCGGGTTGGCCGAATCCCTCGGGAGACTTTGTATGATCGTCGTTTATCGAAAATGGGAACTTGACACACTGCCTATAGTCTCCCTTACTTTGACTAATTGCTTTTTCCCCCCCCCCCTACTTCTCCTGGGGGGTGCTGCCGGGAGACCTCAATCTATCAAGATGTCCAGCCTCTAGCAATGACATCCGTGCATCCAGCTCGCCGGCGTCCGTGCATCCAGCTCGCCGCTCTGCCTGTGTCATCTTCCTTATATGACCCGCTCCCTGCCTTCTGGTTGCCTGGCGATTGGAGGGAGCGTTGGCACCGGCTTGCCATCTCCCCCTGCTCACCGTTTGTGTCTCAGACTTAACTGTATTTAATTCTCCCTGCCGGCCCCTGGAGGATGGGCTCCCCCATTGAGTGTGGTCCCTCCCAAGGTTTCTTCCTTCTAGGGAGTTTTTCCTTGCCACTGTCGCCCATGGCTTACTCACTGGGGGCTTTGGGTGGGGATTCTGTAAAGCGCTTTGAGACAATGTAATGTTGTGATAATGCGCTATACAAAAATAAATTTGTTGTTGTTGTTGAAGAGGGGCACTATCATTCGTTCATACGAAATCTATCCCCGCACGTGCCCGAAACTGTGCGTACTTAAGAGAAAAATATTTTCTATTCTATTGTTTTTTTAAACTCAGACGAATCGATATAAATGCTTATAGAGAGAACTGATGTACACACAGTAATAGAAAGATATGGTCTTACTGTACATACATGAATATAACACCATACCTTGAATGTAATACCCATCAAACCAAGCACAGTAACATCAGCACGGGCACTGACACACGCAGACAGAGCAATGCTTCACGGCCCTCTGGCAGCTCGTCGGCAAGTATTAATAGCTCGCGCAGATCCGGTGAGGGGGGCAGAGACTCCCAGATGGAAGAGCGCCCCCACAGCCGCGCGCTTACCTCATCAGCATGACGCGCTGGGACGCCAGGCTCATTTACGCACACACAGGTGGAACAAGCACCGAGATTATACACTCATATAAGGTCACATATCCCACTACTCTATATGTACAGTGAGAGGTGAGGTGGGTATTTATTGATTGATTTACGGATTATTATTGATTTTAAAGTCTGATTCAGTAAGCATGCAACTTTTTACTTTCCCATATTTATTAGTTCCATGAAATTATCTTAATTATGAGAGTTGCAAGGCAAGTTTATTTATATAGCACAATTTATACAAGGCAATTCAAAGTGCTTTAGAGGGGCATATGAATACACAGGGACTGTAAAATAACAGAGCAGAAATTCAGGGCTTTGAAAATGTACTGGCCTCTGTGTGCTGACTGTGGCCTGAGTGATATATCATTACAGGAAAGAAAGGAGAGTGACCTGCCTGTCTATGTTCTGTTGGGAATAGACTGTCTCACACACTGGCTGTGAGTGACCTGCCTGTCTCTGTTCTGTTGGGAATAGACTGTCTCACACACTGGCTGTGAGTGACCTGTCTGTCTATGTTCTGTTGGGAATAGACTGTCTCACATACTGGCTGTGTGACCTGCCTGTATCTGTTCTATTGGGAATAGACTGTCTCACACACTGACTGTGTGACCTGCCTGTATCTGTTCTCTTGAAAGTAGACTGTCTCACACACTAACTGTGTGACCTGCCTGTATCTGTTCTCTTGAAAGTAGACTGTCTCACACACTGACTGTGTGACCTGCCTGTCTCTGTTCTATTGGGAATAGACTGTCTCACACACTGGCTGTGAGTGACCTGTCTGTCTATGTTCTGTTGGGAATAGACTGTCTCACACACTGGCTGTGAGTGACCTGTCTGTCTATGTTCTGTTGGGAATAGACTGTCTCACATACTGGCTGTGTGACCTGCCTGTATCTGTTCTATTGGGAATAGACTGTCTCACACACTGACTGTGTGACCTGCCTGTATCTGTTCTCTTGAAAGTAGACTGTCTCACACACTGACTGTGTGACCTGCCTGTATCTGTTCTCTTGAAAGTAGACTGTCTCACACACTGACTGTGTGACCTGCCTGTCTCTGTTCTATTGGGAATAGACTGTCTCACACACTGGCTGTGAGTGACCTGTCTGTCTATGTTCTGTTGGGAATAGACTGTCTCACACACTGGCTGTGAGTGACCTGCCTGTCTCTGTTCTATTGGGAATAGACTGTCTCACACACTGGCTGTGAGTGACCTGCCTGTCTATGTTCTGTTGGGAATAGACTGTCTCACACACTGGCTGTGAGTGACCTGCCTGTCTCTGTTCTGTTGGGAATAGACTGTCTCACACACTGGCTGTGAGTGACCTGTCTGTCTATGTTCTGTTGGGAATAGACTGTCTCACACACTGGCTGTGAGTGACCTGCCTGTCTCTGTTCTGTTGGGAATAGACTGTCTCACACACTGGCTGTGAGTGACCTGTCTGTCTATGTTCTGTTGGGAATAGACTGTCTCACACACTGACTGTGTGACCTGCCTGTCTCTGTTCTATTGGGAATAGACTGTCTCACACACTGGCCTCAGGTTGCCAGCAGGGTGTAGGTGTTGACTGGTTGCTTGTGAGTGTGACGTGTCCTCCATGCTGACCGGGGACAGCTTTTCAATGATGTCATGTCCTAATTTCTTCTATTTTTATTGATGAAAGCCAAGGATTTTCTTTGGTAGTTTCACTGCAGTGTTTTGTATGTGATGTGAAAACTGACCCTATGCAGGCCAAAGAGGTCAGGATAGTGAGTCATGCTAAATGCACACAAAGCAACAGGACTGCAATACAGCACGCAGTCATGTACAAGGAGACCACAATCAGCTTGTGAATTCGGGTACTTCACATCTCCTCTACCTCTCTTCTCTTACTTTGCCTCTCCTCACTTACTTTACATCTCCTCTCCCTCTCTTCTCTTATGCCATTTCTCCTCTCTTACTCCATATCTCCTCTCCCTCTCCTCTCTTACTTTGCCTCTCCTCACTTCACATCTCCTCTCCCTCTCTTGTTCCACATCTCCTCTCACTCTCCTCTCTTACTCAATTTCTCTTCTCCTTCTATTCTTTTACTCTGCCTCTCCACCCCTGCTCCTCTCTTACTCCCCATTTTCTCTCCCTTTACCTCTCTGTATGTGCCTCCAAGGTGAACAGGAGTCTTGCCCACCCTCTCATTCATGCTATATAGAAATTGTCTGTATTTTGGTGCGCAGATGTACAGAGTGAATTTCAGTGTGAAAATGATTAGGAACAAAACGCATATGTGCCTGTCATGCTGATGTCTTTATTGCACGTGTCTTTTGAATATGCGTGTATGGATGTGCTCAGTATGTAAGTGTGAGGTTGCATCTGTGACTGTGCATAACCATGTAGGACCATGCGTGTCTGTGACTTTATGTGATGGTGTGTGTGTGTGTGTGTGTGTGCAAGCACCTGTGAAAACGTGCTGTTGTATTGGTTATTGCATGTGTATGCTTTTGTAAGTTTGCAGTGACGATAATGGATACAAAAATATGAATTTCCAACTCTCTCCGTTGTCACGCACACCTCCCTGTGGGTGCACCCACCCCCATTTCCCCACTTTAAACAGATGGCCTGGGAAATGTATCTCTGGCCCTCAGTCTCACTTTCCATGCTTTCTTTTGCAAATAAAGGCTTCATTTGGATTCAGTGCGTCAGTTAAAGAACCAAACGTCATTCGCACGTACACGTACGTGCTCCTAAACACAGACGCACATGCACATGCATGCACAACAAAAGCACCCGAACGGGGTCCGACAGACAATCGGCGTCACGCGGGACTGGGACAGGAAGCTGTGCTGAACTGAAAAAGAGAGACAAAGACAGACGTGGAGGAATGAAAGAGGCACAATGCGGAGCTGACAGGACTGGAGTGGAGTGGGTGTATCTGATGGAGCGCGTGTCCATCATGCCGCTGGCGGCTGAGCGCGCTGGCTGAGGGAGTGGGGAGTGGCTGGGACGCATGGAAGCACGTCAGTACCACACGCTGGGTGGAGGAAGTGACAGCCAGCGCCGCCATATGTGGCAATGGGAAATGGGGAAGGGGGGGGGATGGCACTGGGGGTAGCACAAGTATGCGGGGAGAGAAAGGGGGGGACATTGGGGGGTGGCATGGGGGCCACGGGGGGGGGGGGGGGGCAGGTTGGAGGGGCGGCTGGGGCAGTGGGACAGTTACACCTGAACAGCTGGGTCTGGCCAAGTGGCTGCAGAGGCATGTCTGTCACCCCTCTGTGTCCCCTGTGTCTGTCACCCCCCCTCTGTGTCCCCTGTGTCTGTCACCCCCTCTGTGTCCCCTGTGTCTGTCACCCCTCTGTGTCCCCTATGTCTGTCACCCCCTCTGTGTCCCCTGTGTCTGTCACCCCTCTGTGTCCCCTGTGTCTGTCACCCCCTCTGTGTCCCCTGTGTCTGTCACCCCTCTGTGTCCCCTGTGTCTGTCACCCCCTCTGTGTCCCCTGTGTCTGTCACCCCCTCTGTGTCCCCTGTGTCTGTCACCCCTCTGTGTCCCCTATGTCTGTCACCCCCTCTGTGTCCCCTGTGTCTGTCACCCCTCTGTGTCCCCTGTGTCTGTCACCCCTCTGTGTCCCCTATGTCTGTCACCCCCTCTGTGTCCCCTGTGTCTGTCACCCCTCTGTGTCCCCTGTGTCTGTCTGCTCTCTCTGGTGTGAATCTCCCATCTGCGTCCCCTATATGTGTCTCTCATCTGTATTTCCCCTCTATGTGTCCGCTGTCCGCGTCCCATGTGTGGGTCCTCTGTTTACATTCCCTGTGCTTGTCCCCTGTCTGAGCCTGTTTGTGTTGCCTGACTATGTCCCCTGTCTACTTCCTTTGTGGGTAAAAGGGAATTTTTCTTAAATGACACATGGCAGACTCATGACTTCCAGCAGGACGGCTGTGACAGTCCCTCCCTCATGTCCTCGGATGGAGTGACTCACATGCAGCTCCCACTCATCTAATAGTGTTTTCTCATTGGTGCTCGTCCAGCCTAAAGGTGCAGGCTGGTCTCTGTATGGCTGAGAACACACTTCACATCATCATGGAGGCAGTATCCAATTCCGGCTGCAATAGGAATGCACTCCATTCAGACGTCCCGGCACACCGGTTTCACAGGTTCCTGGTCCTGAAAAAATTATGTTCATATACTCATACAGCACATTCTGTTTATGGGCTGCATTGTGTTTGAAGGAGTGTGGATGTGGAGCTTTCTGTTGTACCCTTGGGTGATATCCTGTGCCTAATTTTTCCAGTGAAACTTCCATCTGAGTAAAAGGGTGTAACTGTGCTTTGGATGCAAGTACTAAACATGAAGTATGTGTTCTGTGATGCACTGGCGTCCAAGCTAGGGAGCCCCCTGGTGGTATGTCACTCCCTTCCACAGACTCTGGAACCCCTGTGATGGGGGGGGGGGAATGCTAGCCAGCCCATCGCAGACAATTTAGGGACAGGGTTGAGCCTAACTTCAGGTTACCTGGGTACAGGAGGGAATGGTCTGGCCCAGCCAATCACAAGCTTGGCCCATACCCAGGGTAGGCGAATACCAGCCAATCAGATTTTCTTTTTGTTATCGTAAATCGGAAGGAAGCTAAATATGGGAGGGAGAGGAGCTGGCACTTTGTGAGTAATTAGTTGTGTAAGTTGGCAGCACTTAATAGGGCAGATAAGTGTCAGATGGGGAGATGTGCAATGAACGGGGGCAGCTCTCAAAGCTTCCTGTAGCTGTGAGGTGACAGAGAGTGCTGCTGAGCCTGCTCCTCTTCTGCCTTTCCGCCATATCCGAGTTTCTGAGTGGATTCTATGGGACTTTTTAGTCACTGACAAGTAAGCAGGGCCAGTCCCGCGATTCCACAGAAGAGCAGGCGACTGCCTAGGGCGCCATCTTCTGGTGGGTACTGGCTTAGCAAGCCTTGAATTCCACAGGGGCACCACAGGACGGTCCGACAGAACGTGAAATTGGCACCCACCTCCTTGCACCCTCAGCTATGCCAGCAGACCTGGCAATTAATCGCACATACAATAAAAAAAATTGTTGATTAATACATTGTATTTATTTATTAGTCTGTGTGTTGAGGGGTTGGTACCCCGTCCTGGGTTTTTCCCTGCCATGAGGCCATAGCCGACGGAATAGGCTCCAGACCCCCCGCAACCCTGAATAGGACAAACGGGCACAGAAAATAGATAAATAGATAGACTGTATGTTCAGTATAGAAATTTAATTATGTTACTCTTACTGTTCTCCCACTGTGGCATCAAACTGAAATCAAAGTTATTATTAAAGAAATAATAATGTTTTGACTTCAAGATTAACTATGACATGGTAATTCATTAACGTTGACTGTCCTAGTTATTTAATTTATTCTTACAGTTTGTTTGCCTATATTGTGAGAGAGATGTGCTTAATTGTGTGCTTCCTTTCTTTATTATTGTTGATGTTATTGTTCTTAATATTTAATTTATTATATAATAATTATGTTTATTATTATGTTATTTATTCTTTATTATATTAATCAAGTACAGCCTTTATTTGTTTGCTCCTATCATTTGTGTATGTCTTGGCGTGGGGTAACCCCCCCAAGGGGGCTATTTGGACTTTCACCGGCCCTCCCTGTAATAATGTAAATAAATTATACATCTAGTTATTTATTTCTAAATGAAGAGAAGATTTTTTTGTTTTAAATCAGAGCTCTATTATCAAAAGCTAGTGCTCATCAATAATTATCAGAGGGAAAGTCTTTTTGAGACCTGTGTGTTTTAAGTTTCTACTTCAAGAAAAGGAAATGCAGGAAAATCTTGGCATGAGAAGTGTGGGAGGGCATGTTTTCTTTCTTTTTTTTCTTAGGATGCATTTCACAGATTGAAAGGAAGACCCACACAAGGCAGCTTTTGGAAATACAAAGGTGACATTTATTCTCTTTCTTGAAACCTTTAACAATCCTTTCAACAATAATATGTCTCACAAAATTAAAAAAAATTCGTAAACATACACTTAGACCGATTCACAAGCATTAAATGTAGAGTTAAAGTCATTCCAGCTGGCACACACTCATAGACACACACACAGGCACACACACACACACACACACACACACATTCACAGAGTAAAAAGCAGTCACACTGGCTTCTCCGGCATGCATGCATGTTTCTCTGATCCTCACATCCTGCTTTGACTTCTTTCTTCTCTCTCTCTCTCTTTCTCTCTCTCTCTCTCTCTCTCTCTCTCTCTATCTATCTCCCTCTCTCTCTCTCTTTTTTTCCCTCTCGCTCTATCTGTCTCCCTCTCTCTCTGACGGATCATCTGGCCATCTGCTATGCTCTGGGGGAGTCCAGCTGGGTAACCTCAGGGCTACAACTGTCCCCAGCAGGGGGGCCGTACCTGTTGAGCTGTCCCCAGACACTCCCCTGTCTTCACGGACTCGGCAGGAGGTGGCTCCCTGTGTCGGCGCCACTCGGCGGGCTGTCCGGCATGCCCACTGCTCCGATGGCAGCCATCTCACAGGGCACATCTCAACCAAGCTCAGTGGCAGCGGTTTGCAAAGCCAAGGCCCATGATGCTTGTCTGTCTAACTCTCCTTCTGTCTCTCTGCCTCTTTGCCCATGGATCTGTATGCCTGTATCTTCCTGTCTGTATGTATACCTCTCCGTCTGTCTTTTTGTCTGCCTTTTTCCATCCATGTGTCTGTCTGTCTGCCTGAATCTACCTCCCTCTCTGTCTGTCTGTTCAGCCTGCTGGGCTTGAGCCCAGTCCTTCCTATTCCAGTCCAGTCTGACTGCCCCAGTTGTAAGAGCTCCCCCCGCTGGAAGGTGAAAGTAAGGTGAGGGGATATGAGCAGGCTGGATAGGATGGAAATCCCATTTTTTTTCAGATGTTGGGAAGCCTTGTCACCCAAAGTAAGAATCACTGCTGAAAAAGACACAGACAGACTGCAGCAAAAGGACTGCAGCTGTCACGACCCTGTGACCCTGCTGGTGTGTCCTCACGCTCTGAAGGCACTGGCGGTCCTGAGAGACAGGACCTGTCCGCTCACCACTCTGCCACGCCGGCCGCCGCACGCCTCCTGTTAGCTCCCATGTCCTGCCTGTGATCCCCATGGCTGACTGGTCCCACTGTCATCTGGCCCAAATTCGCTTGTTAAAAGTGAATGGAGCATCTGTCTGGCAACATCTTACCTCGCCGACTTTAAAACTGTTTACAGCCAAAACTGAGAGCGGCGGCGGTGGAAGGCGTCTGCTAATGGAGCGGGAGCTACAGTTTCTCACACTGATATCACCGTGCGTGCCAGCAGCGACAGTGAGGACAACAGTGAGGCCATCACTGCCCCCTGCTGCCAGCGAGAGGCATCTGCAGCCATATTTATGCATGCTGCACTGAAAACTATTTTAAGTAAATAGTAAGAGTAGAAAAAAATCGTAGTGCTGTGGTAGTTTAAGTAGCAGCAGTAGGATTTAAAGTTGACCAAAGTAGAAGTAGCTGTAACAGTGTAAGCGATGGCTCAATAGTACCTGCAGTACAATGACAGCAGCACCACAGGTGCCATTACACTGGACTGTCAGTAGAAAACTGAAATATCAGAAACCGTAATTTTTTTTGCTTACAGCCCTGGCTGTTCTGAGCAGCCATTCTGTTCCTGTTTTGTGCTTTAGCAAGAGCAGCAGCGGCTGAATGTATTTTCCCACTGTCCCTCCTGTATCCACAGAATCCCACAGTTCTTTCCAGTATGGCGCCTCCTAAAGGATTGGAGGTCCAGGAAAGTCAACTGAAAGGAACCAAGATACGGGTGTTTGGGGGCAGTGAAGGAAAAAGGGGGGTTTTCAAATCTGCAGGACGAAGGGGACCGGTGAGCAGTCAGCCAAAGAGCATGTGCATGAAGAGAGTGACGGCACAGAGGTGAAGGACGGTAAGGAAAGGGGTGGCGGAGGAAGAGGAGGAGGGCGAGGAGGGGAAGTCGAAACTGGGAGGACACTCGAGCTCAAAGCAGCGCATGGAGGTGGCGGCTGCGTCCTCGTTGCCATAATTGGCCCAGTACTCCTCGGGGTCCAGCTTGGGCAGTGCGGCCTCCTCCTCCGCGAACTCGTACTTGGCGGAGGAGACAGCACTGTTGGACCCGGGGGAGTCATGGGGTTTGCCCGCGTGGAAGGGGAACGCCTTGATGGTCTCGGAGCTCTTCTCGAATACGCCCTTGGAGGACGCTGCAGGCTTGTGCTTGGAGAACCACCAGCGGGTCTTAGTGCTGAAAGTGGTGGTGGTGGTCCCGGCCAGGGAGCCTGGATCTGGCAGTGGGCAGAGGGCGAAGTCCATCTCACGCAGGAAGCGCAGGTCCACGCCACGGCGGGGTGTCGGCGACGAGCACATCAGCTCTGAGCTGGAGACCCGGGACCCGCGGAAGAACTCCCAGAGCTGCCGGGCTTCGCAGCCACAGGACCACGGGTTGCCATTGAGCCGCAGGAATTGGACAGCGCCGGCGTCCCGCAGGACTTGGCCTGGAAGCTCTGCCAGCGAGTTGTTGAAGAGGAAGAGCATAGTGAGGCGGCCCAGGTCGCGGAACGCCCGGCGGTGTACCTGCTTGATACGGTTGTCGTGCAGCAGCAGCCGGTCCAGGTTGACCAGGCCACGGAAGGCGTGCTCCGAGATGGTGCGGATGCGGTTCCCGTGCAGGAACAGCTGGTTAAGGTTGACGAGGTCAGAGAAGAGGTCATCCTGCAGGAAGTGCAGCTGGTTCTCCTGTAGGTAGAGGAACTGCAGGCTGTAGAGCTTGTGGAACAGGTCATGGGGCAGGGCAGCCAGCCGGCAGCGGTGCATGTGCAGGCTCTGCAGGCGCTCAAGCCCCCGGAAGGCCCCGCCCTCCAGACGGCGCAGGGTCGGGTTGTCCCCCAAGTCCAGCTCCTCCAGCTCGCGCAGGTCACTGAAGGCTCCAGCCTCGATCCAGGTGATGTTGTTGGAGAAGAGCCAGAGGACCTGGGGAAACATGCCTGGTTAGTGTGGGAACTCCCTCGGCATCTGTAAGCATTCTCACTTTAGGAATACGTGTGGAATCTTCACATTTTTATTACAATAATTTCAATAAAAAGCAAAACAAACATCCTCATTCACACTCGAGTTGTGAGCCAAAGGGCCTCCAATTGTAGCTCACACCCTCTCTTTCACACACACACAAACATAAGACACGTGTCACACACGCACCTGCGTCCCAAAGCCAAAGGAGTCGACACGCAGCTCGGTGATCTGGTTGTTCTGCAGGAAAACGCGCTGAGAGCTGTATGGCATGCCAGACGGCACCAGCGTGAAGTTCTGAGCCTGGCAGCTGACCGTCATGGGGGAGGGGTAGCAGACGCAGAGGCGCGGGCATGCCGTAGCTGGGCTGGAGCTCAGCAGGAGCAGCCAAAGCACCAGGCACATTGCAGCGCCACCTGGAGGAGAAGGGACCACATGGCGGCCGAGGCTGTGTAAAACACCTACTTTGACACTTAATTTTTTTATGCGTAAAACTGCTGAGCATTACAGGTGTCGGTCACAGAACACCTTCTTGGATTTAAGTACAGAGTGTCTTCGATGGGTGTTTCAGGGCCAACTTGGCGAGATTATTCTGAGCCCCCGATATCCAGCAGAAAGCACATTTTGTCAACTCATTTATATTAAAACATTATAGTAGCACAGAGTATGTGGCTGCTAGTTCACGTCTGTTTCACAAATAATTAACATAATTAAACTAGTTAAAATAACTGTAATGTCACGAAACTGCGCGCAACCAGAGGTAATTCTATTTTTTATTTTCACTTGCTTCTTGCGCTCCCTGCGCCCTAGGCGATCGCATATGTCGCCTACAGGGCCGGCCAGCCCTGAGGTATTTCGTTTGACCACCAGGAGCTGTCCGCCGCACTGGTGCTGAAATGCGTCGCTGAAACGCAAAGTGATTTACGCGGAAAGGCCATGAATTACAGCGGGCATCCTGTGAGAGCATGCCGTCGAAACGCGCTTCTACTTTACGGTGACCCCATGCATTACAAGCAGCTTCACAGCTCCGGCCCTTAAGAGCCGACAAAGTGGCACAGGCATCAGTGACATGTCCGCCTCCTGATTGCGGTGCCAAGCCAGACAGACCCATGCACAGATTTTAATGCCCGAGAGATGAAATACCTGCTACTCCAAAATGTTTGTTCGTAAAACTGACTCAAGTTAAATGTAGTACGAGTGACATTTTCACGGACGATCATCAGAATCTGCAGTTAGGCTACTTAGAAATTTCCAATGTATTCTGCAAAGCCTAAAATCCATCAATTATAAAAGAAACAAGCAAAAAGGGAAAAAAGCAATACCAAGTATTTAAAGTACAACCTATAAAATTCTTAGTTCCAGATAAGAAACACTGAGACCGTTATCATGCAGAGAGCGCCGGGGCATCCCGGGCAGACTCACCCCCGTAGCGGCCGCTGTAGCCCGTGCGGTAAATTTCAGCCGAAAAGCTTTCCATCTCGAACCAAAGCCGGGAGCGAGTTAGCCTGTTCTGGCGAGTCACTGCCTGCTATCTCCGCCGGAGCTCTGGTTTGCGAGTCGGTGTCGCTTGTGGCGAAGCGATGGAGAGAGTGCCGAGTTAGAGCTCCGGTGCCGAATTTATAGGCAGCCGGGGGGCGCCTACGGCAGTGGGCAGCGCCGGGATCTCTCTGCGTAAGCAGCGGGGTCACGGCGTGGCGCGGGCGGGGGAGCGCCGAGGAAGCCGCTTCTCACATGGCCGTTTACGGTGACAAGCCGTAGATGGGCAATGATGCATGAAAGAGAGGATGGTGGGGGTCGGCACGGCGCCCGGCGGTGACGGAGCGCCGAGGAGGAGCAAAGCGAGGCGGCGGCATGTCCATGTCGGGTTTTGGCGTCGGAACAAAACCTTCAGTGATGTAAGAAAAAAGACAAGAAGACGGTAAGTTAAAGGGTAATTAGGGACGAAAGAAAGGAAACTCCGCCAAGTACAAATTAGGAACTAAAATAAAACTTTTGCTATAGTATTAATATTTTGGTGTGATGATTTATCTAAAATGAGCTAATAAAGGTTACTGCATAAGAATGATTTTGCCTTTGTTTTTTGTCATTGAAGTAATAATGATACAGTCTTGAAGTAATAAATGAACACACAAACCAATAAAACACAGTATGGGAAGTGGACAATACCTGAGTAATATCTCAGGACCAATGTGCAAGATGAACATGAACAGAAGTGAGTTCCTGGGAGATGAACATGAACAGCAGTGAGTTCCTGGGAGATGAACATGAACAGCAGTGAGTTCCTGGGAGATGAACATGAACAGCAGTGAGTTCCTGGGAGCATTGTTCTGGCTGGGATGATTACAGAAGAAAGCATAGGAAGCCCAGCTGAAACGTGACTGCAGTCGGGAATTAGCCATGGATGCTGGATGCCGACGGTACGGCCACGTGCTTGTGCAGTTTGTGTCTCCTAGAGGGAGTCTCCATGGAGGCGGCGGGGGTGCGGGCAGCTGAGACGTGTCCTGAAATGCGGGGGCTGGTGAGCTCACACCCTGGACTTGTGCCCTTCTCGGCTGGAGTCTCCTATCAGCTTCTTCTCAGAGCTGCCGTTGGACAGACATGTCAGAATAAACATTTCTGCCATTTACACATGTTCTGTATGCAAGTGTGTTGGAGTGAACTGGGAAATGTGTACATCTAAACAAGGGTGTAACTTTGGTTTGAACATTGGGGCGGGGGGGTTGAGGTCAACATCCATTTAAGGGGAGACATAATCATTGAGGGGGTTGTATTAGTCTATTTTGATTATTGGGGGGGAGCTACCCCTGAACTGCCCCAAGCTGAGTCTGTATCACCCCTGAAGTGCCCCATGCTGAGGGTGTATCACTGTACAACTGCCCCATGATGAGAGTATATCACCCCCGAACCCCCATGCTGAGGGTGTATCACTCCACAACTGCCCCATGATGAGAGTGTATCACCCCTGAACTCCTCCATGCTGAGGATGTGTCACTCCACAACTGCCCTGAGCTGAGTGTGTATCACTCCTGAACTACCCCATGCTGAGGGTGTATCACCCCTGAACTGCCCTGCGCTGAGGATATATCACCCCTGAACTGGCCCACGATGATGGCGTATCACTCCACAACTGCCCGAGCTGAGTATGTATCACCCCTGAACTACCCCGTGCTGAGGGTGTATCACCCCTGAACTGCCCCGCACTGAGGATGTATCACCCCTGAACTGGCCCACGATGATGGCGTATCACTCCACAACTGCCCGAGCTGAGTATGTATCACCACTGAACTACCCCGTGCTGAGGGTGTATCACCCCTGAACTGCCCCGTGCTGAGGGTGTATCACTCCACAATTGCCCTGAGATGAGTGTGTATCACTCCTGAACTGCCCAGTGCTGAGGATGTATCACCCCTGAACTGCCCCGCACTGAGGATGTATCACCCCTGAAGTGCCTCATGCTGTGGGTGTATCACCTGTGAATTGCCCCTAAGGATATATCACTTCTGAGGAGCCCAGGCTGGAACTGTATCATCCCAAAACTTGGTCCCTCTCAGTTCTTCACTCTGCATTTACAGTTAGTGCTTCTCTCTGAAAGCTCACATTACATCATCTGCTATTGCACTCTGGAGGCATCGGCCCACTTCCCTCTCCATCATTTACTCTTTCTCTGTCTAACTCTCTCCATAAATTCATCTTTTGGTTGCACACTCATTATTTCTCGTAATAGAAGATTAACTTCATCCAAGATCCATTCTTTTTGCTCATTGTCAGAGTGGTTTTACTGTGGTTTCCTGTGGTTTCCTGTGGCTGTAACAGTAAACCAGCCTCTGAACTCATTGTAATTAGGGTTATGAGAGTAATGTGGACTGACATCATAGAGCGAGAGGAATCACAGTTTGCTGTCAGTCATTGCCTGCTTTCAGCCAGAAGGAATCCAGAATAACTGATAAATAGTTGAATCGAACGTCAGTGAATCAGATCTTCAAAGGCTGGGAGCCTTATTTCTTCTATTGCTAGAAAGGGAATTATGTTGTTTTGGAAAAACTTTCATTATTTATTAAAACCAACCAGTCAGTCAAGCTGTGTAAAATGCTTGGAATGAGCCAAGAATTACAGTTTGAAACACTAAAGAATGAAGTCATTGAATTCAAGCCACGGTCCTCTGCCCAGATACATGTTGAGAGTGTGGGAGGCAAGTTAACACTGCGCATACAGCCAGATCACTAACATGCATATAATACATCAAACTGCAGGGAATGACGTGCAGTCTCCCTCAGTGCAGTCTTAATGTAATGTAAGGTTCAGTCACTGTATCTGTACTATATTATATTAACACTTTATCTCAGTGCAATGCTAATGTTCAGTAGTTTACTCACTGTATCCGTACTGTATTAACTCTCAGTCTCTATATATTGTTAATGTTGTGTAGTGTTTATTTTATCTATACTGTATTAACCCTCTCTCTCAGTAGAGTATAAATATAGAATAGTGTTCAGTCATATTTGTATTTATACTGTACTGTATTTAGTAGTGCAGTTTCAATGTACAATAGTGTTCAGTCACTGTATCTATGCTATACTGACTTAATCCTGCCTCTCAGTACAGTCTCAATGTAAAGTGGTGTTCAGTCACTATATCTGTACTGCAATAACACTTTCTCTCAGTAGAGGATTAATGTACAATAGTGTTCAGTCACAGTATCTATACTGTACCGTATAAACCTTACCACTGTAGTGTTCACGTACAGTACTGTTCAGTCACTAAGTCTGCCCTGTAATAATACTTTCTGCCAGTACAGCGTAAATGTGCCTCTCTTCCTTCTTATGACGCCGCTCTCCTCCAGTCTGTAAGATAATGAGCATTACCTTCTCCTTATTTCTCCCAGCACCTCCGTTTGGCTGCCCAGGAGACCATGTGTGAGCTCCTCACTCTGCTCTAACAGGCACTACCTTTGCTTTCTTCCCTCCGGAATGGGTGTAAATGTTCGGTGCAAGTCCACTTCCTTCAAACCATCAGCCCTGACTTAGTTACTTTCTCCATCCTTTTATCTTTATTTTTGGAGCTCATTTGTTCAATAAGGTCTTTATTTTTAAATAGTGAGATTCAAGCTTAGATCACGGATGACGCAGACGGGAGACACACCCCCCCAGCTTTTCACGGAGGGCTGAGAGGGAACCACAAAGAAATAGGCGTGTGTCTGTTTCTTAGGCGTGCTACTCGCTCTCTTTCTTTCTCTCTTCCTTGTCGTCATTGTTCTGGTTATCTGTGCCTGTACTTTGATTTTTCATTTTCAAAAATGATTGGCAAACTAATCTCTTGTTGGAAATTAACATAAAAAATGAATTAAGCTTCACTTGCAGCCGGAGCAGTTTCAATCACGTTCGGCCACGTGAGCAGCCTCCTGGGGACGGGCTTGGAGTCATGCCCCCCCCCCCCCCCCCCAAGGATACACTCTCTTATTGTAATTTTTTTTTAATGAAGGTGTTCACCCAAAAACAAATTAGCCTGGTCTCTCCCAGGGGTTTGGCCATGGATTGTCTGCTTAACCAATGCCCCCTCCAATGTTACCCCCCCTTCAGATTTGTTCTGCCGTGGGGGAGGAAAACTGGCTCTTCAGCCCCGGAGGTACATTAACGTGCAGAAGCATCAGATGATGGTGTGAATATAAGAGCCATAACAGTATGAGGGGCTTCATTACTCCCCCTGAACGCATTACTGCTCACTGTAATATAGAACGTCACTGGTGGCAGTTACATGATCAGACCCCTGACTACCGGAGTGACTCACGCAGATCCTCGGGGCCTGAGGGCGTGGTGACCAGCCCTCATGACCGTGACATCAGAGCTAAGGCGCGATGCAGGGCTTTCCTTCATTGCTCCCTGACCACTCACTTACCCACGCTGGGAGATACCATCTGAATATTACATCATCTGGATGTGACCAGCACCCTCTAGAACGTGACCGTAGGCATCTCACAGCTCCAGGATGTGACCATAATCGTCTCATGGCCCCAGGATGCGAACACAATCGTCTCACAGCGCCAGGATGTAACCATAATAATCTCACTGCCCCAGGATGTGACCATAATCGTCTCATGGCCCCAGGATGTAACCACAATCATCGTAGCACCAGGAGCCAAGGACAGTTTGGTTATACACTAAGGATATGCGAAAATGTCACCTGTCCCTAGAATATGACCACAGCTATCACATTTACATCAGGATGTGTCAATCTCCTTAGACCGTGTCAGCTTAGAACTCCAGATCATGTCTATGAATGTAACTGTCTCACAGCCTTCCTTTGAAAAAGGGACAGTACTGGTGAATTCATTGAGGAGCACAGAAATCTGATAACAAAGCGCGTGTTTCTTTGCATGTGCGCCTGTGAGAGTGTGGGTGTGTGCATAAGTGTGAGTGTTACACTGGGTACACGTGCCACTGTGTTCATGCGTGTGTCTTGGCGTGTAGGCGCCTGCGTGGGAGTGTGTGTCCATCCCTGCAGCTGTGTGGAGGTTGCGTAATGTGAAGCCACTCTCTGCATTTATCAAGATGAGCGAGTGGGAGAGCAGAGGTGTGAGACAGACAGGGGCTCCTGGTACCCGTCCATACATCCAGCATGTTATCAAGGGCCACAGCCAATAATTGGCTGGGGGGCGGGGGAGTTCCTTGTAACTCTGCTTGAGTGTAGTGATTTGAATGGTCAGTGAATTGTGCAGTTCAGGCCTCAGCAACACTGACTGAGTGTAAAAGGGCACAGTATAGTTCAGATGTAGATAGCTGTATGTGTGGTGTTTTGTGGTATTGCACTTAAAGCAAATTAATATAACTTAGAGGCTTTTGGTGGCCTCTGGTGGCCCAGAGGTGGAAAAGCAAGCAAGAATCGGATTGGACTTGGAAAGCAGAGCTTACAAAGACGTACGTGAATACATCAGTGCTCAGGATACAGGGGACGACGGTCAGCCTAAAGATCCTCCCACAAACAGCCTCTTTACCTTATAAGGAATCATTTGATGTATTTTGGCTCCACTCCAGTTGTAAGAGTCGCAAGCTATTATTGAAGATGGCCATCTTCATAAGCATCATTCTTTTTTTTACAAACATGTCAGATAGCAGGTTAAATCACCAATTTTCTTTATTAAAAATCCCAGGGAATACAGCATAACTCTACAGGGATCGCTGGATATCTCTCCATCTGAGCTGGATATCAGGTAAAAGGAAGACAGGCAAATAACAGGGAAAAATCAGAAGCAGAGAACAGAGAAAAATTGATGTTGAGAGAGCAAGAGGGAGCTGGAGAAGGAGGATCTCCTGGCATCCATCTCCTGCCATCTGCCACTGCGGATGTGCCGACTGCAAATTCATCATGACCACCCCCTTCTGGCAGCTGCACACAAATACTATATATGGTTGGATGACTTCCTCTTCACTGCAGCCAACCTCCCCAAGCACCTTTCACTCGCTCTACGTCTCATTTTTCTCTCCCTTTGTCCTGGGTTGGGAATAATACCCCATTGCCTTGCTGCCCGTCCAACAGGTGGCGCTCACTTCTTCGCCATGATGTAGGCGCCGAAGGGGTGGAACTGCATGTCGCGAATGCGGCGGACCGACTGCATCCGGGGGTACCGGGCGCCAAACTCGTTGAAGTGCCTGAAGTCACCTTTCTCCAACAGGTACTGGCTGCCACGGTAACCTGGGAATTCATACCCGACCCAGCTGTGATCAGGGGAAAAAGACATAGGGTGAGAGGGGACCTGTGCAGCATGGCACTGGAGATTTAGGGTAGAGGTTTCAGTTTGAACCCAATTGTGTTGTGCTTGTGAAGGACATTAGATGCGATTAATAGGTGTATCTCACTTGTATCTAACTTGAATGTAGTTTATAGGAGAGAGTGTGCTGTATTCCTGGTTTTGCTGTTAAAGGGGGCATTAAAAGGAGTATCGTATGCATCACAACCCAACACTCACGTGCCACAGCCCACAGAGATGCTGCCCACGCGGTCGGTGAAGCCATAAGCGAACAGGCTGGGCACGTCGTCATCCAGGATCTCCATCTTACGGCCCTTGAAATGTCCCACCTCAAAAAGGCAGATCTTGTGCTTCTCTGTGTCCTGAGGAAGAATTAGGATTCGACAATTAGAGGAAATACACACTGCACACAGATATAATAAAATGTATAAATAAAGATTAATTTGTTTAAGCTGAATTCATATATTAATCCAGGAAGAAACAACAGTATATGTAAATAAGTTGTGAAGGAATTAATGAGTGAGTGAGTGAGTGAGTGAGAATGAGTGCATGATGGAATGAATGGGTGAATGAATGTGGGAATGAGCGAGTGAGTGAGAGAATAAGTAACTGAGGGAATGAGTGACTGAGTGAGTGTTAGCTGGTACCATCCTGATGGGTCTGAAGGACATGAGAAACTCGTTCCTGTAGCTGTTGCTCCAGCAGTCCCAGCGAGGGTACTCCCCTTTCTCCAGGACGTACATCTCCCCACAGAAGTTCATCTGTTCGTAGCCCACGAAGCTGTGGAGCAGTCAGTAAGCCGGTGAATCTCCTCGCTCTGCTCCCTTGGCGCGGGCGGCAGCGCCAGCGGCGTCACTTACGGGCCACAGTGGACGCGGAGGGAGCGCACGCGGTCAAAGCCGGCCTGGCACACGCTCATGCACTCGCCCGTAATCTCCATACACCTGCCCTGGAAGTTCTCCTGGTCAAAAATGCACATCTACGGGAAAAGAGAAAACGAGCAGCTTTACTCACAAAAGGACAACACATGATGCCTTTGAAGCAGATAAGCAAGCTCCCGAGCTCCCCCTAGTGATGCAATGCTGCATTGCTTCAGAATAAGTTTAGGACACCATACCATTAATAAGGGCGACCATTTCATCCTTGCCAGGGGGGACATTATAAGATAGGACAGGGTTTGTAAGCTACCATTTCAATTAAAAAGTCCTGGATTTCATTTTAGCCATGTGCTGACTGTTCAGTCTCCTACAATCATGCATATTTTGATAGTTAATATATTTTATCCATCTTCAGAAACTGCTTAATCCCAACTGGGGTCACTGGAGCCTATCCAAGGAACAATGGGCACAGGTGGGAACCAGCCCTGGGCGGTTGCCAACACACCACACACACAACTACAGGGCCAATTCAGACTCACCAATCAACCTATCCTGCATACTTTGGGATCATGGGAGGAAACCAGAGCCCCTGGTGAAAACCCACACAAACACAGCAAGTGTGTGCAAATCCCACACAAAAAGGACCCGGGACCGAACCCGGGACCGAACCCAGGACCTTCTCGCTGGCAGGCAGCAGCGCTAACCACTGTGCCACCACAATACATTTAACCTTCATGTAATTTATAACATTTAATACTTAAATTATCGTTACATATTTCATTATTATTACTATTCAATATTACTATCATTATAATTCATCATTATATAATTATTATACTACCCAAATACTAATCTAGTGTTTTTACTTTTCTGTATATGCCTTTGCTAAACTTTGAATGTTCTTTGCAATGTCCTTTTTTGTTATGTCTTGTAAAAGTACCACAATGGCAAATTACTCGTATTGAAACATACTTGACTAATAATACAATAAAAATTATTCTGCCAGTAATGTTGTTGGATGAGTCTTTTGATCAATGAAACAAACCAATAAAAGCACAAGAAGAATTGAACTAGTTAGCTAAGCACATGAGTCTTTCAGTTTTAAAGTGGTGTGTAAATCCTGAAGTAGGTCAAAGTGTCTCCCCAGACATTAGGTGGTCACCCTACCATCAGCCTATGCGGCTTTGCTCCAGCCATGGATAGAACAGCCACTTACTGCAAACACCCAGGTGAGGTTTCACTGAAGAAATCTATCACAGGGCTGGAAAACATGTTCTCAGCTTGTGATTGTTCATACTGGACACCTTGGATACTTTCTGTCCAAAATAGACTGTATTCAGCATACAAGGAAATCTCGGCTGAATGTCAATATGTGTACTTGACCGTACTTGTGTTCTCTTGCCCCCTTCTACGTCATCTTCTATTGCCAAAGAATAGTTCCAATACTCAAGAACAGAAGTACAGAGGACAGTAAAAATCCCCGGATGCTGGTCTTGCTCCGCCCCAAATATCAAGGATACATCAGTTGCGTCCTTATCCGAATGAGACCTATCCCATGATCCACTGCGCCCAAAGTTCGTTTTTCGAAGGCAAGTTAGCAAGACCGATCTTGCCAAGACCGCAAGTACAGTCTTTGCGTTCTTGGTATTGAGATTCACCCCTCATATATGATTGAGAGTCTGTATCGGTGCCATAAAAATATGTGCTTAAGAGACTATATCTATCCCATGAAAAAAAGTTACATTCCCAGCCCCCAGCACTAAAAAGGCTACAGACAGACTACCTGGTTGGGCTAACCCGGCTTGCGCTAACCAGGCCACACTTTGCAGTTGCTGTAGGTGCAAATCTGGTGAGCATGTGAAACAGCTGAGAGTCAAGCCCACACCTTGTAGGGTATCATCATGTCCATGTCAGAGTTATGGGGAGGCTTCCCATCCGACTGGGAGGAGCCCTTGGAAGATTTCTCAGTGCTGGATGACATGATGCCTGAGGGGGAAGATAGAAAGAGCGTAATCGATTACTTTACCGCGCTGAAAGCAAATGGCAGGAATCTTTAATGAGCCTGATGTTCTACAATGACTGAAGCTACTTCCATCACCTCCTGTTTTTTGTATGGCCAGCCTGGTTGTGTGTCAATTGAGTTATCTGCCTGCTCCGTCTCCACCTACCTTCTATGTTTCCCTCAGTCAGGATGCGCCGTTCCCCCTCATGGCCCTCCCTTTTATCCCCCGACGCACGGTGGGGGATTATCAGCAGAGAAACAAACCTGCTGAGCTCACAGCAGATGAAGAATGAAATCCCTCCATCATCAAAGTGCAGGGAGAGGGAGGGTGAGGTAGAGAGCAACGGGAGTGAAGAAAGAAATGTACGCATACATTTCCTGTGACTTTTTAGCTTTTATTTCTCACTATTAGCTATATGTCATGATTTGGACCGAGAGCATGCACATGTGCATGGTGATAGAAAGCCAAGTAAACAAATGCTTTGGACACTTTTAAACCCACCTAAGACTTCTGCTGCTTTGAGTGTGACTGTTCTGGGGAGCTTGGTGTCAGATCACAGAGGCCTATAGAGGTCTCTCATTGGGTCACATGTATTAATCTACAGCCTTAAGTACGTGTGGTCCTGCCAAATGAGCAGATATGAAGTAACATGGTTACGGGGCCTTTCTGTGGAAATTTAAGGGCCAAACTGGCAGCTAAACAGGCCAGTGTCTTGATTTTGCTAGTTAACGAAATGTCTGCCGATATCTGCATGTTATTAGTTGACCTACAGTTCCCTGGGTCAGAGGTGATGGCAGTGGGACTTTTATGGGATGGTGTCCTCCTTTCTCTTGCCCTCTGTATTTTGCAATCTTGCCAGGCCTTATTTCAAAGGGTATTTTCTCCTTTGTAAAGTTTCCAAATTGTACTCAAGAGCTGAATGGACCCATGTGCGTCTGTTGGCGCCTCAAGCTGCGTGCGCCTCACACCCACAGCCAACAGTAACACGCCATACGGCAGACAGTGCTGACGTCTACGGATGCACGCAGCGCTGTTTCTGTGTCCATTCACGGCCCCCCCTCCCCCGCATGCGTGCATTTCACAGGGTGTATGGCGCCTCTGAAACTCGTCGTCTGCTGACTCAGCGGAGCAGGCTGAAAGAGGCGAGTCACGCGGTCACAAGGACACACGTCACGTCTTACAAACACTCTGGCCCTCGCTTGAGGCAGCAACAGCAGTGACATGAAGCTCCCAAGCCCCTCAGAGCTGCATTCCAAAGTAGGGTGAACATCAGAGGAACCACAATCCTCCACTTCACTGATCCTAAATGGGGCTGGGATTTAATGAAGCAAAAAGAATATCTGAAATCTAGTCTGATGCAATTAATAAATGACTACAGTACTGGTAAAAAACACAAAAACATGTTTAACGTATGTCAGCAGACCAAACAGGTAAAGCCTGATACTGTGCCGCGAGACTCTCCTTGGGGTGAATGACGTCATGTTCATTGTGAGTGCCACACCTGTTACATAGCCTATAAATGAGGTGGAATATAATTATGCAAATTATAAAAAAACAAAAAAACAGTGTTACTGTGCCAATAATTTTGAAACAAAAAACCACATGTGGTGGTCGATTTCCTTCCCCGTAAATGCCCAAACGTGATAATAATCAAAAGTACGGCCTCCAACGAAACGGGCTATGCAACATACTGCAGTTAGCAGGTGTCATTCACTATACAACCATTAGGTGGCTGCTCACATTTCTCCATAAAATAACAAGGATTTATTTATATACGTCTTTAGACTTAGGTCTTCATCTGGTATAAAGACAATTCACACCGAAACGTTTATTCGGTCTGTTATCATAACTTTATTACAGATTAACTGCAAACTTAAAAAAATTGTACAGAAACCCAAGGAACTTTATATTCAGTAGAAAATTCAGTAAGTGCAAAATAGAAGGTGGTCAATTACTACGTTACACATCATAACAGAAATGCATCTCAGCTTACTCGTGGGGTGCTCCATAAATACAGACATATACTGTACACACCGCAGCGAGCGACAGTCCCTTATTGCCAATTAGTATGCCACGTTCACAGACACCTCCCTGCTATACCGTCTAACAGCAATTCTCCAAAAAGCACCCCACTCTTGCCTGGTATTTTTATTTCCCGTATAGTACAAGCAGCAGACCGGGGTGGGAATTCGTAGAAAAAATTGAGAAATCAGTCGCGGAGAGGAATCCATTGGTCCCGGGCGCAGCCCACGGCCGTCCGCCTCCTCAGGAGCTCATCTTCCTCATCAGCTCATCGTCCTGCACCGACATGTCTGTCAGCTTGCGGCCCAGCCGCTCGTGCAGCTCCATGTACTTGGCCACGCAGCGATCCAGACACACGGCTTCACCCTTGGACAAGTCAGCCTCCTTGTAGTGGGGCGGCACACACTTCTTATGGCAGGCATTGATCATGCTGGTATCGGGTAACAGTAATGTTGATTAGAGGTGGTCTGCTGCTGAAATGCTGCTTCACATCCACATTATACAGCCTGACCTGCGAGTAGTTTGCAGGATCTAAACACCTTGAGCTACTTTCGTTACTCTTTTTTTAAATTAAGACGTTTGTGTACTCCAAACGAACTGTCCCTGTTCACTCAACATCTTCTGTAGTCATTTTAACATTAGTTATCGCGGAAAAACGGAAACATCAAAATTACTTTAGACCTCCATTGAAATTTAATAGCCTTTCGAGCGTAATCCCCAACTGCCACCACGCTTTACAACCGAATTAAAGAAGGTGAAGGAAGATAGTACTGTAGTTAGTAAAGAGGACGCCGTTTGTTACCGGTTAAACATATCGGCCATCATTTCCACCTCGAGCTCGCCCGCCAGCTGATACGCCTTCATGGGATCCATAACTGAAAATCCGAGATGAGCAGTTAGAGAAAAAACACGCGCGTCCCCCGAAGCTGAAGTACGACAAATCTTCCGCTCATATTTAAGTTTCAAGTTCAAAAACCCATTCGTCTAAGCAATACGTGTAAATAGCGACACATGGCGGTCATTCGTGTTTCTCCGTTTACAGCAAATGCGAAAGTTCCGAAAACGTTTTGAATACTTTCAAAATCAAACTCCGTGTCGGCTGACTAATTGTAGTTATAATAGTGGATTATTCAAATGAACATAATAAGCAAAAAATGTTTACACACATAATCTTGCACGAGGGACAGCCTCAGCTGGTTGGTGGTTATTTCATCTTTCAAAGTAATACTTCATATGCATGAAAGATGTTAGAAAAAAGGGAATAACTAATCACGTCATGCTGGGTTTTGACTTATAGCAGGAGCCAGATGTAAGTCAGTCACTGGCTACAGTCTGCAGTCTTACCATTGGTACATGAAACTACCATGACACCAATCATTACTACTGTATCCAAGGTAACTGAATACATCACCCATATATTCAAGAGAAAGCTGCTGTAGCGTGACCATATCCACTGAAAATCAGTTCTACTAACGGGATGATTGCAAAAAAATATGCGGAATACAGCCCTTTTCCATCCTGCCCATTAAGCATTTGGTGCCCGCAGGTTGTATTTTCTTACGTTAAAAGAAGTTATGCTGCTTTTCCTAGAAAGTTATGGTGACTGACAAACCGTACTCACTGGGAGATTTGTTACCAAGAGGAAAATGGGCGCAGGAGTGAGTACAGTTTAGGTGATCACATCTATCTCCTGGTCGTCCTCCGATGACTCTCTGGGACTGATGTCCACCTGCATGGTTACCGGTAGCTGGTTCAGCAAAACGGCAGGGGGACTGGAGAAATCTATAATATCGATTTCCTCATCTTCAAGTACTGGTTTTGTGAATGTGCACAGAATCTGATCTTCCATTGGGTACTCATCTACTCCTCCTGAATCACAGCCATTCTCCCCATCTCTCATTTCAATCACTTCTATATCAACCTCCTCCTGTCCTTCCTCTTTTTGTTTACTTGTATCCGTCCCCTTTTTTGAATTTCTCTTTTCGAATCTACTTTCAATCACTTCATTAACCTCCTCTTGTCCTTCCTCTATTTGTTTTGTGTCCATCCCATTTTCTGAGCTTTTTTCAGACCCACTCTCAATCACTTCTACACAGGATTTCTGATAAATCCTGAATGACTTCTCTTCTCCCTGTTCTCTAGTTTCTAGTCTATACTTGACTCTTCCCTTTCCTCCTGCTTCAGCCTCTTCTATTATCTCCTCACATCTTACTTCCTTTTCCTTTATTTTTGTAGTTTGATTGATTCCTCCCATTTCAGTTCTTTCTATTTCAGAAACTCCAGTTAGTTTGTTGTTAGTCATCCCAGCTTCCATAGCATCTACCTCTCCTGCTACATCTTTGGTGTCAAGGCCATTGCCTGTTCCTACCGATTGCAAAATGTGATTGCGACAAGCTTTCATCAATCCTTTATTTTTATTAAGGCATTTTCTCTCACCAGTCTTCAACCTCTCTGTCTTCGTCAAACACGTGCCAACTTTCTTTAATACTTTTCTAGGCTGAATTCCATTTGTATTCTTAAGTTCAGTTTTTCTTTCTCCTTCCCATAAGGTTTTGTCATCATGTCCAACTTTGACTGTATTATCTCCTGACCTTAAATCTCCCAGCTCATCTCCAACAACCATGTTAATCTCCCCCATTCCTCCCTTCCTGCCCAGAGTATCACACCCCTCCTCCGGTTCAGTGTGCAGACCCAAGTTCTGGTTTTCTGCTAAAATTACTGCCAATTCCCTTTGGCTTCTTGGTTCTGGACAATCGGATCTTACACTTTTGCTGGAACATGTCACCTGTGAGCCTTGCATAGGAGAGAGTTTCCATGATGGAAGCAGGCAGACATTTGACCTGCCCTTCCTCAAATGTCCCACCATAGCCCTATCTTGCGTTGTCTCTATCAGACTCTCCTTTACTCTTTTACAGTCCCTCTCAGATGGGTTGACTTTTTCTACTGTCTTACACTTGCATTTGTCACCTGTTTTTTGGTATAATCTTCTTGAGTCCCCGGTGGCCTTATAGCACTCCCTTGTCTTACTGTCTGTTTGGATTTTGGAAACATACGTAAGATGTCTATTGGGACTTTGCCTGGGAAGTCTTCTGACTGCAGAAAGACCCCCGACACCTCCAGAGGATTTCACTGGCATCTTAATTTCAGTGATTATCAGTTTCTCTGTAATACTCATAGGACTGAATATGTAATCATCTACTTTCGTTTTTTTGTGTCTCAAAACTTCACACTGCTTCTGTTTTTCCGCCTTTCTCTTTACACAAGAATCTCTTCTTGTCTCAGTATTTATTTCTTTTTCTCTTTTTCCATATCTGTCCATTTCTCTATGCCACATATTCAAGTTAGGCATGTCATTTGGTGCAGAAAGTTTAAAATCATTGGTCTGATGGAGGGATGTAAACATCTGTGGAAGCAGTTTTGCCTGATGGGAGGCAAAAGCTGTCAAGCCTTGTTCTTTTGGTCTGTGAAAGTCATTTACCATTAAAGGACATACATTAGGGGGTCTGCTAATGTTACCATCAGCACTCTGCCAATCACAGGATGACGTCCTCTTAAATGGCTCACCTAGCAATATGTTATTCCAGAATCCATGTGAAATATTCACATTACTTCTACACCAATTCAAAAGTGTTGCATCTCTGAGTTCAGATACTTCACTGTCCTGTTCTCGTTCTCTATCTTGGATAGCATCAATTCCTTCTCCAGGACTTTGGAAAGATTTCTCCAGGCATTGATTAGGGAATTCATTTTTAGATGACTGCATCAGGCATTCATAAATGCCAGCAAGGCCCTGCAAAGGCTCCCTGAGAATTGCATTGTGAAGTTGACTGGATGGGCCTGTTGTCTGAGATTGCTCTGGTGTTTCATGAGAAAAGTGCGAGGAACTAGGGTCTTGAAGCATCTTATAGTGTTCTTCAGCAATGAATACATTAAGATTTAATGTACTTTCTAAAAGACTCACCGCTGGGACCGTTGGCTCTTCAGGATCAGTTTTGTCCCCAGAAATTGCTCTTAAGGACAGGGAATGGGACGGAATCTGCATTGTATGGACTTGCCTGAAAACCTTGGGTGCACAAGCCACCACATTGTTGAGCACTTTGTTAGTCTGCTTGACTGGCCCAGTAAAGTTGCAAATCTCGCTGCTTTGGCCTCTTGGGGTGCTGCAGTGGAGCCCCGTAGCAAGAACAGGTGTTGGCATGGATTGGAGATTCCCATCCTGTACTCTGTCTACAGTTATTTGTGAGCAGGCCAGAGTCAGGGCAAGGTGGGGTTCAGAGGTTCGAGCCAGAGAGCTGCAGGTCTGGGATGCAGTCATGTTGTCCGTATTGTCCATGCAACAGACAAAAGGGAGATTGTGTGGAGGGAGAATGTGGGAGGGAGTGTGAAGGGCATCAGCTTGAAGGAAAGAAACAGAGGAGCATTAATATATCAGTGCAACATGAGCTCCACAGATCAACATGAACACCTACACATAAAACGGAGAACTTCATGTTCATTTTCATGAACACCTGATTTTATTCCCAAGTTCAGCAAATTTACGCCTCTTCTGTACTTATGACTGTACACAGACTTATAAGGACCAAAAATGATCTATGACTGCACCAACTGGTCTTTATAGATTAAAAGTTCAGCATACTTAAATTTGTCGATGCAAGTGATTTACCCAGACATTGAATGTTTGCAATAATACCGCTCACCTGTTCCCATGCTGTGCTGGGGCCTTGGGACCATCACCACACCTGAAATGGTGCCACCAGCAGAAGAGGCTCCCATGCTGACCTCTGGCATCCAGTGAGTGGGCAGACCTGCACTTGGAGGACTCCTGTTCTGTGGCCGGTGAGGCTGACACCTGCACGCATGTGCACTGTTAGGCTTTTCAGGCGCAGAGGAGAGCACACCGAGTCCCACAGTGACATCCTCAGACACACAGAGTGAAGATGCATGCAGGCGGGATGGACTGGGATGGGGACGCTGTGCCTGCAGAGAGGGGAAATCAGGGGTGAAGAATGGGAGGAGAGCCTGGTGTGGGGGAGGGGGACAATTAAAAAGATTCTAAATTTCGGCATTTTACAGGAACCCACATGCAGTGGTCGGCACAGATAACCCCTAATACACTAATTCCAAAGTTTCTTAAAATTAATAATGTTAAACCAATTAAACCACTGAAAATTTAGCGCTAATGATGACCATTAACTGTTATATGAATCTAGCTTTGGTTTGGTTTAACACTTAGAGTGTTAAAATTTAACTTGTTTAACACTGAAGTCCCATCTGTCAGACTACAGCGATTACCAGGGGATATTTAGGACTTTTCCTAATTAAATATCTTTGGATTCTGTAGTGTCTCTGAAATAAATCTGCATTGAAATTGTGTCTGTGATATTCCATTTGCTTCATATAAGCATTTTTGTTGAATTTCTTGCTCAGCTGAATAGCTTGTTGGATTTAAGGTAGTCTGAGCTAAATGTAAGTGAATGAAGATAAAGTCCATTTAAACTAGGGTTCCTTAAATCCAAGAAGTTATCCAGCTAATAAAGAAATCCAGCTTCGTGACACAGGCCCCTGTTCTCCGCTTGGTTCAGGGTACCCCAGTTTTAATGGACTTTATCTTCGTTCACTCTAGCCCAGACTGCCTTATATCTGATAAGTTATTGACAAATCACGTCTTTTTACACGCGTTTACACGTAGTCAGACAACGTGCCAGATAGACTGTTACAGATATGCTCACAGGCAGGAACAAATATGTATGACTAACATTTACTAACATTTTTGACCATCAAACTTTATGAGCTTTACCTGTGAAAAAATGTTAGCAGAACAAAATTTAGCAGATGTTAATTGGTCTGTTAATGGTTTTCAAAGTTAGTGGAAATGCTAATCCACTAATAAAAAAAGTTAGCTTCACTAACTGGTGGTTAGCGGATTAGTGGAACCCGGCCTACCACTGCCCCCATGAGGTGATGTTTACTACTCAACCAGTAGATCACCCACTGACATCTGCAGAGTAGTGGAATGGGACACAACCCAGCTAATTTAACACATCCACACTTACCCCCGCAGACACCATGCTGAATGCATACTGTACATCTAACAACACTTCAACCGCAATATATTATTGACTTAATGATGAACATGTTTTCGTCTTATTCCGAAAAATAAGTTTCCAAATGATTTAGGATACATTGTTATTAAAAACTCAGCTTGCAGTCAAACAACAGTATCCTTTATTCCATTCTAAGGGCGGTTTTCCACCACACCAAGTACCGTACTTTTGGTACTTTCACTTAACCATTGACTTCTACACATACACACGCAGTACTTACTGTGCAAAAGTCTTAGGCAGGCAAAGAAAATGATGTTTAGATTATCCTCGTGTTGGTGTAAAACTATATTATGCCTGTCAAAGTGTGTCAGCTTAGCCATTTCAGAACCTCTGCTAAAATCATCCCAGTATTTGCAGCGACCGTCCAGTACAGCCATGTATTTTTTTGACTCGGCCACTAGCTCACCCCATACAGCTAGTCAATCTGTCACTGACTTTTTAAACCCATTTTAAATAAACAGCTTTAAACATTTCTTTGGACTGCCTAAGACTTTTGCACAGTACTGTATATAGTGATGTGGTCGGAAGAAAAGATACAACAAAAAGATCAGGATGGCGTGACAAATTTAAAAAGTATTTTGTTTAATACACTAAGATGTGTATATACTAGGATCCTAACAATGTGATTTTGTTATAATAGATGTTGGAGTATTTATAGAACAAAAAAGGAGTTTGTAAATTTCTCTCACAAACCCATCTTCAAGTGATTTAAACATCAAGGATGAAAATGATTATGATTGTCGCAGAAAATGCATGCAGCGCTCGTACAAAAGCAGTAGAGATAAGCATTAAGCTAATTTTTAAAGATATATTAGATAATATATAAAGGGAATCATAATTAAAAAGCTAGGCATTGTTTTTTTCTAAAACAGAGAAAAAATATTTTAGTGAAACTTTAACCCCCTGCGCTATAATGTCCATACAGAACTGAAAGAAAGAAGCAGTCTGATTTTAATATAACTGACTAGCGATGTATGAATTGCTTGTGCACAACATGCGATTTTATTATTAGTTTTGCACGTTGTCCAGCCCTATAATATACTACAGCCATTTTTCGAATTCAATACAAATTACCCCGCCTTGCATTGTGATGTCATTTGGCACCAGTACCAGGTTTTATGGCAGTGGAAAACCAACACCTTGAAGTACCGTACTTTTGGTACTTTCTCTAAGTACCAAAAGTACGGTACCTGGTGTGGTGGAAAAGCACCCTAATGGATTTCACAGGTTTCCTGCTTGGGTCCTCTGGTTCCACCCACCATGTTGACAGCACTGCTGTTCACCACAGCTTGACTTTCTTGTAGGTCTGACTGCCAACTCCAATGGCCTGCTTTTACCATTGGACACCGTGGCCTGGGTTTGATGGTGACATCTTGCTCCCTCGTGCTCACAATCTCCCAGAGCTCTGCTCTGGACTGACGCCGCAGTTTGATTTTAGAGATCTGTCTTCCTCTCACTCGTATATTGTTTCTAGTCCCCACCAAGTGTCCTCCTCTTCTTTTCCTCCCAACCATAGTCTTTTCATCACCTGCTTCTTCTCTCTGCTCTATTGTTTCCAGCTTTGCAATATCCCTGGCTTCCATCTTGTCCACTTCCCCATCTTTGTTCCTACTACATATATCATTCCTTGTGATGGAGACTTTAGCCTGGGAAATGAACAAAGGAACAGTAGCGACATCTTCACTGAGGGTCATGGTGGAGGCTTCAGCCCGGGATAGACCTAATGGAGCAGCAGTGACATCATCACTTAGGGTCATGGTGGAGGCTTCAGCAGAGGTGATATTCTCCAGGATGTGCTCAGACAGTCCGCCTTTCACCACCCGATGTCTCTCTGTGACTTGTATTGTCCTGCTCAATGCCACTGTTCCTCCATTCCTGCTCACATCTCCTGATCCTCTTCCCCAACCTCTCTCCTTCAAGGTGTCCACATCCCCCTTGGTTCTGCTTACAGGCTCTTCCTCTCTGCACATCTTTTTCATATGCTGTGCCCATCCATCTCCACCCACCTCCACACCTTCCTTGCCTGTTCCATTCACCTCCACTAGGTTCTCAATGCCCAGCCAACTGGCTACAGCCAGCACCTCCTCCTGCTCCAGCTCCCCCTCACCCTGCAGCTCGCCGGAGTACAACAGACCCACCAGCTTCAGCAAGGTCTGGGCCCTTATGCTCTGAAGCTGAAGCAGGCGCCCCTGTCCAGATGTGAGGACTCGGGCAGCAGAGAGCGTCCTGGCAAGCTGAGGACTGAAAGCAGCCAGGACACAGCTATGGACAGGTATGGAAACACCTAGAGAAGGTGGGAGAACAATTTAGGTGACTTATTTAAGCAGCAGCTGCACAGAACAGGCAGAAGCAGCCTTACCGTCAGCCTGCAGCATGGTGTCACAGAACAGGCTAGCATGCTCCTGCTGGCGCTGGAGCTCCCGCAGGAGCCGCTGCTCGAAACCGCACAACCATCGCCTCCACATTGGCCTTCTGCTGTAGGGGGCAGGAGCAACACTCTGCCGCCATCAGCCAGTATGGCTGAAGGCACTTTCTAAATGAATGGAAGTAAACATCTTTTGCAGCAAAACACATTCATTAAATGCATTGACGTGCTATAATATAATATTAATAAAAAAAACTGATGACAAAAATGATACAGGCAGGTTAAGCAAACACCGAAGATGCTATAAGTATTACCAGGTTATTTGTCAGGTATATATGTCTTCTGTTGTGATTTCAATTAAGAAAAAATATCTAGCAACAACAGATCAAGGTGTAAACATGTCTATCCGTGTGTCTGTGTTTGTCTGTGTCTCCTTTTGTTTGTGTGTATGTGTCTGTCTGTCTGAGGCCCTGTATTTACTCAGACAATCAGATCGCAAGTGGACAGCGCTAAATACAAATGTAAACAACCATTAAGATGCATTGTGATCCGATCACTCAAACACTTGCAGAGCTGGTCTGGGATGCATCTGGCCACATATCTTTTGTAGTGTAAACGATAATGCATCCTGATTTGTCCTCGACAAGGATAAGAATTAAGATTTTTGTTTTCTTAGCTGGCCCATGCTAGACAAATCTGGCTTTGTCTGGTGACAGAGACTTACGTAATATCTGTGTGCAGGGCCATTTGACCATCTAGCAGAAGTGACGCAGGCAGTAATGAAATCTGCACACAAGTGGTCAGCTGGACACCTTGGAGACGCATAATAGATCCTTGGAGACGCATGACAGACACAGGTTTAATTGCCGATGTGTCTTGGCTGTTCATTTGTGATCCAATTGCCCAAAATGCATTTTAAAACCAAGTGTAACCAGGGCTTGTCTGTCTGTCTGATTGTGTGTATCAACTACCTTTCACTTTTGGTAAGGTAACTGGCCCTAGCAGCAGGATCAGCACTCACTTTTTCCTTACTTAAAAGTGGTATCTATTAGGGAAAAGAGGCTCTGTTGTATTGTATTAATTGTGACATAGCAGAAACATAACACATTTTATTTACAGATGTACATTTTAATCTTTGAGTAACATTTCTCCTATCACTGATTTATTGGGCTTTTTAATTTGTCTTTTAAAACTACTATTCATGATTAACACCCACTTCATTCTGATACATCATGAAATCACATACATATATTACATTATATATTGCATAAAATTATAAGCAGAATGGAGTAAAAATATGCATTAGCGATAAACATTTGTACAACACCAAGGTCGTGCAACATAATCATTTTATCCTAGCTTTATAGTGCTTTGATGATAATGTTGGGGATAAATCACTTTTTCCAAAAACATAACGCTGAATACTTGAAAGTAGTTCCACATAGTTAGTTCATAATACATCTATAACCAGCATCATAAACTACTGATATTTGACAAAATTGGCCTCTAACAGAAAAGCTTGTAATAGGAGTTAAATGGTGTAACCGATTATAGCATTTGACATTTCAAATTAAAATCAAATTTGACAGGCATTATCATGGATACCTATGTAACCACAGGGCCATGGCTTGAATGTTTCAAACATAATTTTTAAAGTAAATATTCATTTTCAGAATTATGATGAATTGCCCATGCTTTCCTGGGGACATACCATCTCACATGCAAATTTAAGCACACCTAAACATACCCTAAAAATGTCAAACTATCTGATATTTTAAAGAGTGTTATTAACCTTGACATACACCAATTAGGGCCAAATATTTTCTCAAAATTTATTAAAACCAGACACTTTAGACTAGGTCCACAAAAAACAATGCATGTAGGTAATTTATGTTCATTTTCAAATTTTAACAGCTTTAAATTGAACTAAACCATATGGACACTGAAATTAGCGTCACGTCATTGACCCATAAACCCACAAACATACGATAGTGGTGAGATTGCGGTTAGAATTCATTCTTAGTTGATTTTATTAAAAGGTTTAGTGAAACTGCAAAGCAACAAACCAAACCAAAAGTTTACCTGGAATCGAAAACTTGCTCTTATTTCATACCTTGTTTCCTTCACGTTGTACACAGCAGGTTCGCCACTCACAGTCCCGCGTTAGCCAGAGTGCGCGTGCCCGCGCCGTGTCTGTAGCGCAGGGAGATCCGCTCGCCAGTCCTATACGATGAAGCCGGTTCCGTGACTTAAAGTGGCCATAAAATAAAAGGAACCCGCGCGCCCTTCCTCGTTATTCCCGCCAGTTCTGCCTTGATGGTCTCGAATACATCGCTCACAAACGGTCTTCTGACTTGGCAGGGGTCAACACCATGGCAAATTCCGACGTACATTTCTATAAAAATACAATATTTACCATGGACATGGTACTTAAAAACGTAGTCTACATAGTTTTTTTTCTCATTCAAAACATTTGTCCTCGAACACAGACGAGTCTTGCCACGCGCGAATGGGTTGACGATTCCTGTGTACGGACACTGGCTGTCGTTCAGCTTGTTAACACCTTCCAGACTGCAAAGGTTAGCTGTGAAAAATCCATTAATAAATGTACAGTCAGTCATTGCTGTGCAGAGACTTTTCGGTGACGGGTGTTCGACCGGGAGGGGGCAATCGTCGGTGTTCGTATGGACACTAGGAACCTCAAAAGTCGGATATTTGCAATGGTTCGAGCAAAAGAGGCAGGTGTTCAGGGACCCACAGCCCCGCACTCAGTGAAGTTTTTGTTCCTAATTTAATATGCAGGGGCAATTTCACCCCCTGCTGGTCAGATGAAAATACAATCTGAACACACTGAGTTCATTAAAATTAAATGATATAGTAAAATTATATTTGAAAATGTGGATCGTGTTAATCATCTCAATGTCAATTTATTAATTTTTTTAATTAATTATCATAAATCTGGATAAAGAAATCGGTAATCTCTGTGTTCCGTCATGGCATTTTGCCAGAATGTGCGATAGTTTTAGCGGATTGACTGGTTAACTGCCTGCGGCACTCACCTTTTCAGCTATATGACTACTTTAGACATAGGTTTTAGGATTTGCATTTGGTTTGAGTGTTGCACAGTTGAGGCACTGTTTATTACATTGCTATGTTGCATACATGTGTAGCTCATTTTGGTGTAACTTGTAATGAACAAGTGGTTGGACTCCCTCGCCTTACATCCCTTTGGAGAAAAGCCTATTTGCCTATAGTAGGAGATATGCTCCAGACCAACTAAAATGTTCAAATTTAAATTCAATTTTAATGTATGATAAAATATACATTCCTAATCCTGTATTTCAGTTTATTTTTTGTTAGAGAAGGAGCATGCACTGATTACAGTGCATTGCCACAGCCACCACACAACAAACCATGAGAACCTGAGTGCAGCCATGTAGCAGGTGATACCTCAGCACCACACTAGTCCAAATGGACCAGTGTGAGGTTTTTCCAGTGCCTGGAGTGCCAATCCTGCCACCAACCCCCAAGCTTTTCCCTATAAGTCAGTGGACCTCCTTATATGGCTGGATGTAGATTAACATCATACCCAGGACAAGGCAATTGCAGATGAAGGGCCTTGCTCAAGGGCCCAATGTAGTAGAATTACACTGGGCATTCATGGGATTTGAACCAGCAACCTTCTAGTTGCTGGCACAGATCCCTAGCCTCAGAGCCACCACTCAACCTTTGTTACAGATCAATAATTAGAAAAGACACTGAAATTAGGAATACATTTCAAAAATACATGTTTTATTCTTCCCATTACAATTCCTCCTCTTTGGCACTTGATGTTGATAGTTGAAGTGGCATCTCTCGACACTAGCACTATGTACAGGAGGTTGAACGTGAATTCCCAGTGCCAATGATTGCAAAGAACCAGTCACTGTTGTCTGAAAATATTTTATTTAAAAAAGTATTGCTAGTTACACCTTTCATTAAAAAAACAGAAACACGTTTAAGGTTCAAGCAAAGAGACGATGATCCCAAGGTATAGTATTGAGAATTGACATTGACCAATGTTTTTAAAAAAGGAATCTATTTTCTTCTTATAGAAATTAATGCTAAATGTACTTTAAATGCATATCAGTTTACTTACCACTCCCAAAATGGTTCCCAAATCATAATCCCAAAAATATAATATAAAAACACAATATTTAAATTGGAACAATGAAAAACACTTACTGTCTGTATGTGTTTAATACAGTGTTTCTCAACCCGGTTCTCAGAGACCCACAGAGGGTCCACATTTTTGCTCCCTCCCAGCTCCCTGCCACACAGTCCACATTTCTGCTAAGTCCGAGGACCGGAGTGGGAAACAGCTTTGGCTGCCATCACGCTGACATCTGTAACCAGCTACTTTGGCTACGATGTAGAGTTGCAATGAAACGCTCATTTCTATAAAGTGACTTTTAAACCACAAGAGAAAGCAGCTATGGTTAGCAGGAGAGTGTAGGCAGTATGCAAACACGCTGCACGGCCGGGGCATCAGCCCAGCTGTTCGATATAACATGACCTGCAGGGGGTGCTATTGATTAACTCATTTATGTGATATTCTGTTGGAATTCCTCTGCGTAATGACAAAATATTTACTCCCCAATAATAAAGTTCTCATCTTATTTACAGAAATTTGTGAGGATTACCAAGGAAGCAGACTAATAAAAGCTTTTAATGGCTTTGTGCGCAGGCGCTATGTGGCCCTGTTATAAACGGCCAGCTGTCTGGCTGCACCGCCCCTCACACGCCACGCTACAGGTACCGTACCACAGGGGACTCGTGCCCAGCCTGCAGGCCATCACATTAACTGTCAAAGCGCAGAAATCACACGCCGTCATACTGACCAAGTACACCAGCCCTACATAAATAGATACATTATTAATCTAATCTGTACAGTAGAAACCATTAAGCATCATCTATTAAGCATGATCCAAACACATTTTTTTTTACTGAAAACTAATCCAATGTACATTTATAAATCAAGAGCTATTTTTCTTCTTTTGGAAAAAGCTGCTCGTTAAGACTAAAGGCGCAGTGGGATGTGAGCATGAGGAATTTGGGGCTGGCGGGTTTGCATCCGAGAGGCTCAGCGTGTAGGGATGGGATGGTCCCTCCTGTTCGTGCAGAGGGTCAGTCTGTGTGTGTGTGCTGATTTAGGGCGCGAGAGAAAGGAGACACCAAATGAGAACATGAAGTGAGGAACGGCTTTCTGAGTGCTGGCGCTCACGTCACAGGCACGGCACCCCATGCAGGAACACACGTACCATGCAGGGTCATGCATGAGGGGGGGGCATGGTGGGGGCTAACCATCATAGGAGTCAACCAGAGGCATGGGGCTTTTTGGGTCCTCTTGCAGCCCGCCCTGGGGACGGAGAGAGGGCGAGGAGGGGCGGGGCCAGGGGGAGGAAAAATGACAGGAGCTGGTTAGCAATCACAACCGTTGGACACTTCAGAAGGAGTGACCATTGCTCTCTGAGCCAAGTCACCCCTCAGCACGCTTCAAGGACGTAACCTGTAACCGAGGAAACTTTGTTATGCAGTCTGATTCACGCAAACGCTTGCCCTAGTTCTCACTGCCCTGGCTCAGCCCGGTCCAGTAATTTAAAGTTAAGTAGGCGGCGAGACTGTGTACGAATGAGGGCAGCACAGGGATTACGTACCTGGATGGCATCTTTGTCTAAAATGTCCATGGAGTCCATGGTGTTCCTACGTGCCCTGTCATCCAGGGTTGAATAACCCTCTGCAATAGAGAAAACAGCTGTGCATACAGACAGAAGGGCTGCAGTCATCCTGATATACACACGAGCAGCTAGTCATCATCAGAGTACACACACTCTGGAGACAGGACAGGGCAGCGGGCCCCAGGACAGGGCAGCGGGCCCCAGGACAGGGCAGCGGGCCCCAGGACAGGGCAGCGGGCCCCAGGAAAGGAGCCATGTACACAGACATGTCAAGGAGGACATGGAGTAGACTTACCAGGACCCAAGTCATCCAGTGGAATCATGTCTGCATCTCTCTCCTGCCGCTCACCTGAAAGGCACATGGTGGTGAGACATTAAAAGGACGAGGGCACAACTGGACCAGGAAATGAGCAGCACTTTCCTGGGGGAAGGTCAGTGGTTGCTCAGCGAATGGTACTGTGCTGTCTGCATTGTGAGCGGACTCTTTTTGGTAGCACAAATACTAGCGGCTTAGAGTCCACAGGGGGCGCCCTTCGTTGGTTACAGCTGCTGTCAGCAACACCCTATCAGAATGCTCACTCCTGTCGATGAGAGGGTGGGTGCTGTCGTCGTGGCCCCCATTGCTGCGCTTAGTGCCTGGAGGGTTGGGGTTCACCATGAAGTCGGTCTTCTTCCAGCCGTCCTTCTCTAGAGGGCGCCGTAGCTCCTTAAATCCCCACACAATCTGAAGAACCTGGCCTGCTCCACGAACCTCCCGCTCCGAACGGTTCCTGCCACAGAGAGACGGATCAGCACTTAAACTCCAGGGTAAGGCAGACAGGTGGATAGATAGGTAGGCAGATATACATACAGGCAGACCAATACAAACAGACAGGCACAGACAAGCAGGCAGACAGACAGAATACAGACAGAGACAAGCACAGAGAGACAGGCAGACAGATAGATGGATATACACAGACAGGCAGACAGACAGACAGAGAGAGAGTCTCCAGTGCCAAATGAAGGAGAAGCAGCCATGGTCTCACCCGTCCTTATTGATGAGCACGAGCCTCTCGATGCCTTGAGCAGCACGTAGGCTCTTGGCTGCCTCCACACCAGAGCTCATCACCTCAGCCAGCGTGCCAAGCACAGACACCACGGTGTCCTCTGACAGAGCCCGTGCCGGCTGCTGCTGCCCTCCAGCCGGCAGGTTTGCCACCAGGTTGGGCACGGCGTGCCTCCCTGCGGCAGCGAGAAGCCTGTTCAGTCACAGGCCAAGGCGCAAAATCGAGTGTGACTACTTTACACCTGCAGCCCACAGCCGGCACCTTGGATAGAGCAGCTCCGACGCTGTAGAGGCGCCAAGCCCTGCCCCTTCCCCACCATGTTCTCCACTCACACACACACACCTAACAGCTCCCTGTTCCTGGCATCCAAGGAGAGGTTCCTCATGGCCCCAGACATGGCCCTCACCACGCGGTCACTGCCATGACTCAGCAGCTCTGTCATGATGGGCAGCCCCTTCTCTAGCCTCACCATGGCACGTATGTACCGCCCGTACTGTAAGGAAGATACAGTGACTGAACACTACTGAGCATTATCACTGTGCTCAGAGAGTGTTAATACAGTACAACATAGATACAGTGTCGGAACAATACAATACACAGTACTGATAGACAGGGTTAATGCACCTCAGTATAGATAGAGTAACTGAACACTACTGAGCATTAACACTGTACTGAGAGGATAATACAGTACAGTACAGATAATGGCTGAACACTACAGTACATTAACACTACTGAGAGCGACTACAGTACACCGTGAGGGAGCACACTGAGCCGTCGGCATAGCAGACAGGGGGAAGCACTCACGGCCCAGCGACCTGCACACAGGTTCTGCAGAGCCCCGGCTGCAGCCTCCAGCACGGCGGGATTTTTGCTCTCCTTCAACAGCGGGATGTAGAGCCGCACGACCTCTGGCTGGAACAGCTGCTCATAGCCTGCGGAGTGGGGCAGCTGGGGTCACTTTCCAAAGCCAGGAGACGGGATTATCCGCCAAAGATCAGCCACGGAACCCATACCTTTGGCAGGGGTTGCTCTCTTGGGGAAGTCGATGACATCCTCAGCCGATTTCTCTGTATCCTTCCTGCCTGAGAGACGAGTCATACACATGAATACAGTTTCATGTATACGATGTTCAGTTAGCCGGCAGCGCACAGACCTCAGTTGCCTCGTTTCCAGCAACACAAGGCCGGAGCCGGTGCAGTTTTAAAACACTCTTAACACAGCGAGTAAGAATAAACTCATTTACATACACAGATGGGGGAGAAATATAGTCTTTAACGAGACAAAGGTGGATACAGGCAATAGAGAGAGAGCAACGGGTCATACTCAGAAAACTACGAGACTTTGGTCTCCTTAAAGGCTCATCTGTGTTTAATCAAAATAAATCCAAAAATGGAATTCATATGATCCTTTACGGCCAACAGGCAGGCAGAGACACTTTATTGATGCTGAAGGACATTTAGGAAATTACTCTCACTTCTGAAGTTACCAGCTTCGTGTTGATGGAAAGGAGGGAAGCATGGAAATGACGTTTGGTTAGCCATGTCCAATGGTGCCCAGTAATTAGTCCAGGTGTTAGCCAGTGTTTAGACAGCATGTCCCAAGCCACCCGGTCACAAAGGATGAGAAGAAAGGCTTACCTTTAGAAAACCACTCGTCTAACTTGGGAAAAGCGCAGTGGGGGCAGGTGCCGGAATAGGAGAGAATGGAGACAGGAATTTAGCATAAGCAGCAGCCCAACCACCAAAGCAGCAACTCAGCTGGAGGAGTCCAAGTGAACAACACGGGCACACCAACCCCAAGCAGGGCCCAGAACAATATCCAGGCAAACGGGGGCTTTAGGCCGGAGCACTGGGACCAGGCGGCGAATGCGATCCCACACGCCCGGGCCCCATGTAGACCAAGCACTGACCTTTGCCCTTCCGGGAACCGAAACAGCTGGCCTTTTGGGAGGAGCCTGGGGCACCTCCCTGCTGCATCGGCGCCACCTCCAGGTAGCGCTCATGCCCAGGAATTTCACGGTGGACTTGGTAGGAGAGATTCCTCAGCAGGCACACGCTGTTCTCTATGAGCTGGGGCGGGGCGGGGTGGGGGCATGTTAAATGCTGTTCGCACCCCCCCACACACATACACACACACCAACTGAGACATGGAAGCTTGACCAAACAAGACAATGAGGGAACAAGGACAAGAATGGGGACAGAAACAGATGAACGGACGGACAGACATTGTGTAAGGACAGGATTTGTGTAAGAACCTTGTTGTCCACATCTTTCCGGTCAATCTGGGATTGGACGATGTACATGAGCGCATCCACCAATCCTGTGCACTCTCTCAACTTGCGTCTGGCCTCGCTGCGCTCTGAGCTCACGTTCCTGAGAGAGAGGATGCCGTTGGTCAGAGGCGCTCCAGCTCCTGCTACTCCCTGACTGCTGCTCTCTACCCGCCTCCTCCCTGTCTGGACTGCACTGTTTCCTCACGCCGAGACCTCCTCCCGACTCCTGCGGCGGCATTAATGCGTGTGTCCGTACCTCAGGCAGCCCACGGTGTTGGTGAGCGCCGTCTCCCACTCCAGATGCCGCGGCTTGCAGTTCTCCTCTCTGCCACTGGCAGCAGCCTCACCCCCCCTCTCCCAGCCGGAGTGGGGAACGAGCACCTCATCAGAGAGCGCGTGCAGGGCATGGTCCACAATCTCCATCTTCACAGAATCGTGGGAGGACAGGTTCCACAGGGTGCCTGAGTGGAAATGGGGAAGCAGTGAGCTACACCACTGTGCCCGAGGTCTGAACCCGTGAGGGTCGCAGTCAGGCCGTGGTCAGAAATGCCAGTTAGGCAGTGGTTACCAGCAGCGATATCTGTTAGTCCGTGGTTACCGGTGATGGTGAACGAAACGGTGAGGGCTGTAGCTACTGGTGACGGTGTCGGTTAGGGACGCAGTCAGTGTCGACGGTTAATTAGTGGTTAACATGGATGGTTGGTCCATGATTATTGGTGATGGTAATAGTTAGGGGCATAGTCACCGGTAACAATGTTTGTTAATGCTGTAATTACCGGTGACATAGTTACCGGTGACGCTGTCTGTTATAGGGCCATAGTTACCGGTGACGCTGTCTGTTATAGGGCCACAGTCACCGGTGACGCTATCAGTTAGAGGGCCATAGTCACCGGTGACGCTGTCTGTTATAGGGCCATAGTCACCGGTGACGCTGTCTGTTATAGGGCCATAGTCACCGGTGACGCTGTCTGTTATAGGGCCATAGTCACCGGTGACGCTGTCTGTTATAGGGCCATAGTCACCGGTGACGCTGTCTGTTATAGGGCCACAGTCACCGGTGACGCTGTCTGTTATAGGGCCACAGTCACCGGTGACGCTATCTGTTATAGGGCCACAGTCACCGGTGACGCTGTCTGTTATAGGGCCATAGTCACCGGTGACGCTATCAGTTATAGAGCCATAGTCACCGGTGACGCTGTCTGTTATAGGGCCATAGTCACCGGTGACGCTATCAGTTATAGAGCCATAGTCACCGGTGACGCTATCAGTTATAGAGCCATAGTCACCGGTGACGCTGTCTGTTATAGGGCCATAGTTACCGGTGACGCTGTCTGTTATAGGGCCATAGTTACCGGTGACGCTATCAGTTAGAGGGCCATAGTCACCGGTGACGCTGTCTGTTATAGGGCCATAGTCACCGGTGACGCTGTCTGTTATAGGGCCATAGTCACCGGTGACGCTGTCTGTTATAGGGCCATAGTCACCGGTGACGCTGTCTGTTATAGGGCCACAGTCACCGGTGACGCTATCTGTTATAGGGCCACAGTCACCGGTGACGCTGTCTGTTATAGGGCCATAGTCACCGGTGACGCTATCAGTTATAGAGCCATAGTCACCGGTGACGCTATCAGTTATAGAACCATAGTCACCGGTGACGCTATCAGTTATAGAGCCACAGTCACCGGTGACGCTATCAGTTATAGAGCCATAGTCACCGGTGACGCTGTCTGTTATAGGGCCATAGTTACCGGTGACGCTGTCTGTTATAGGGCCATAGTTACCGGTGACGCTATCAGTTAGAGGGCCATAGTCACCGGTGACGCTATCAGTTAGAGGGCCATAGTCACCGGTGACGCTGTCTGTTATAGGGCCATAGTCACCGGTGACGCTGTCTGTTATAGGGCCACAGTCACCGGTGACGCTATCTGTTATAGGGCCACAGTCACCGGTGACGCTATCTGTTATAGGGCCACAGTCACCGGTGACGCTGTCTGTTATAGGGCCATAGTCACCGGTGACGCTATCAGTTATAGGGCCATAGTCACCGGTGACGCTGTCTGTTATAGGGCCATAGTCACCGGTGACGCTGTCTGTTAGAGGGCCATAGTCACCTGTGACGCTATCAGTTAGAGGGCCATAGTCACCGGTGACGCTGTCTGTTATAGGGCCATAGTCACCGGTGACGCTCTCTGTTATAGGGCCATAGTCACCGGTGACGCTCTCTGTTATAGGGCCATAGTCACCGGTGACGCTGTCTGTTAGAGGGCCATAGTCACCGGTGACGCTGTCTGTTATAGGGCCATAGTTACCGGTGACGCTGTCTGTTATAGGGCCATAGTTACCGGTGACGCTGTCTGTTAGAGGGCCATAGTTACCGGTGACGCTGTCTGTTATAGGGCCATAGTTACCGGTGACGCTGTCTGTTATAGGGCCATAGTTACCAGTGACGCTGTCTGTTATAGGGCCATAGTTACCGGTGACGCTGTCTGTTATAAGGCCATACTCAATGTCAACAGGTAAGCTTTGGTTACCGGTGACGATGGTGACGGTTAGGCCATGGTTACCGGTGATGGTGTGGCTCTGGTTATCAGTAATGGTCATGCAGTAGTTACCTGTGATGATGTCAGTGAGCTCCTGGTCTCTGATCTTCCTGAGCAGGCGCACCAAAGCCGGAACACCGTCACAGTTCTTGATGGCGATCTTATTGTCAGAGTCGCGGCCGTAAGAAATATTCTTTAGAGCTCCAGCTGCAGAGCAGTGCACTTCCCTGTTAGAGCTGTCCAGCATGGAGACCAGGGCTGGAATGCCCTTCAGCCGCCGTGTGTCCGATTTCACCTGCAGGCCAATCACAGGTGCAGCTTTGTGGTGAGCATCTCTACCATCCTTGCGGCGGTTTCTGATTCACTACAGGAAGCTACGGTTGCCATATTTTCTGCCAGAGTGAAAACGACTCCACTGGGAGCGAAGGTCTGGGCTCCCTCAGCAGTGCCGGCCGTTACCTTGTCGTTCTTGAAGGTGAGGTGCTGCAGGTAGGCTGCGGCGTTGCTGCGCACTGGGTCCAGCCGGTAGTTGAGCATGGCAATGACTTCTGGCAGCTCTGGCTGCCTCCAGCTTGTGGGCGGGGCTTTGCGTAGGGTGCTGTCAAGAGACGCCATGCTGCCCCTCTCACCCTGGGCCAGCGGTGCTCCTGCACCCCAGTAATACATGTCCCCATCTAGAACCTCGTAGCTCCTGAGAACAAGCACGCATGAAAGTCACTCTCCACACCTTATGGCTCATCCCAGCCCAGAGAGCCGGTATCCATAGGATAGACAATTCTATGATAGTCCCCAAGCCTTCTACTCACCCAACCCTGCGGGGGGTGCCCTTGCCCAGCCGGGGGGCAGTGCCGTAGTGGATGGGCGGCCCCATGCTATAATCAGGATCGTCGTAACCCAGGCTGCGCTGGTCATCCTCCAAGCCATAGGGTTCGGCCACAAATCTCTGCATGCCCGACAGCTCCATAGAACTGCCCACTCGTACCTGGGGCTGCGCCGCGTACGGGTCCAGCTGCTGCCGGCTCGGAACACGATAGGCCGGGTCCAACGTGCGGTACCCATCCATCGGCCTGGGGGAGGGGGGGGCGAGGGGAATCGCAACTCTCAGCATTTTAACTTGCTCTCATGTTTTTTTTGCATTTTCTCATTGACGAGCTTGGGCCTGTGGGCCAGTGCCTCTCACCTGTGGCGGGGGTCCATGTGCGACCCACGACTCAGGCTGGAGTAGGCGTCGGAGGCCGGGTTGTACTGGTAGTTGCGAGGCACAGTGGCGGTGGGGTATTCTCTGCCCGGGCCGCCTGCAGACCTGTACCCCCCGGGGTAGGGGCCCATCCCATCCAGGGACATGGCATCTGACAGCGACGGGATGACTGTACGCGTGGTGGCCTTATTCACCATCCTGTTCATCTGAAATAGGTGAAGGAGCTCAGACCGGGAAGCATATGGTCGGAAAATCACAGCGGGCCCATGAACAGATGTGTGTTACCGTAGGTTCAGCGCGGCGCATGGTCCCGTTCTCATCAGTCTCCACGGACACGATTGGGATGCTCTGCTGAGGCCCTTCTGTCATGATGACAGTGTCCTCAACGACGTGGCCAGGCTCAAACATCCTACAGGGCGGCACACCTGCTCTTACAGGAAATTCCCAGCACCTGTGCACGCACACCCACACACGCACACACCTGTACTCACATCTTAGGGACCATCCATTCATTTCTATCGGGGAAAATCCTAATCCCTACAATGACAATCTCAGTCGTGAATATTCCCACAATGTAATGTAGGGCTGGGCGACATCATATCGATATTGCATCACGCATGTGCACTAATCACCAGGGCTGCAGATGACAGGCGCAACATTTGGCCATGCGCCAGCTTTTCATTGAAATACGGACATTAATTTACGCCCATAATTTAAACAGTTTAGTTGTATGGCTAAAATATTAATGAGGCTTTGTATGACGTCCAAAAGTCATTATTAGTATAAATACGGCACAACCTTATGCTTAACAAATGTGTCAGACTTTGAACTGCAGAAAGTTCCACCACACCGCCGACGTCTTTTTACCTTGTTTATCCACAAGATCTCCTCTTTTAAAAGATGTCGTGGCTGCTCTTCTTCACCGCGACTTCAGTGCATGTTGAACTGAGGTATACCAAACTGTAGTATACCAAACCGTAGTATAGCAAAACAGTATTATGTGGGGTGCTCCGCTAATCGAAATTAAGAAACAAAGTTTATACAGATTACTAACTTTTGGGTATCACAAAACGCATCTCATTAATATTTAAGACATACTACTAATCCTCTTACCAAATTATGGGCGTAAATTAATGTCCGTATAGCACCGAAAAGATGGCGTCCGGCCAAATGCTTCGTCTGTCACCTGAAGCCCTGGTGATTTTTGCGCATGTGCAATATAATACCAATATGATATCGCCCAGCCCTAATGTAATGTATATCTGACCTACATAAACAAACACACACGCACACACACAATTGCACACAAATGTGCACACATAGACACACAGACAGACTCATATGCACATATAGACAGCCACACACACACACACACACACACACACACACACACACACACACACACACACACACACACACACACACACAGCCCACCTGTCCTGTTGGTGCTTCTCTTTTGGTTTCAGTCCCACTATCCCAGCATCACCAGGCACGTGCTGTCAGACCAGCAGAGGAAAGGCTGTAAGTTACACACTCAGAGCCCTTGATGCACCTGTCGACAGACAGACTGCATGCACATCACTGTTCAGGCACAGTAAAACATCTAGCCACATGGAGGCAAGTGTGAATAGGACTACTAAAGCCCGGCTCCCATGTTAGTTTATCACCAACATGCCAGAAACAGAACGATTAAGCTGGGAGGGACTTTCCTGACCACTGGTGGCACCCACACGCGACTGTAAACAAAGCCGCACTGCACGCATTCAGCACCCGTCTCCTGCACAGCTGAAGGACAAGCATGCGAGCACACAGCTTATCAGGTGACGTGTCAGCGGCTTCCTCACTGCGTGTGTCAGGGCCGGGGGGGCAGGACACAGAAAAATGCAGTGACAGTAAGCTGTCCTTTCATTCAGACAAATGACACAATCTCCCCCAAGGCCAGTGACAGTGACTCTGATCAACCCAAAAGATAAACTGTCTCCTCGCAAGAGAGGAATTCGCAGCAGTCCGCCAGCAGATCGAGAACAAAAAAAAATGTGTGCGAATGTGTGAGCGTGGGAGAAAAATGCATGCCTCACACACGCTCGTATAGGGCATTTGGCAGACTGGGGCGCCCGTGCTTTTGACAGCAATACTTTACATCCAGATCATGCTTGGATCCCGAGGTCAGTACCGACAGTGGTGTAGAAGAGGGCACTCTGGCCACAGGATGGCGCTGTTCTCTGGACTTCCTCAAAACACCTTAAAATAGCCAAGATCCAGTGAGACTGTTTCCACAGCAGACAGTCTCATAAGCCTTAAAATGTGAAAATAGGACAAGCCCCAAAAAAGAGGCCTTTTTATTACCATGTTTGGCCTGTGCATGACTTCTGCTGGATGGGAGGGGCTTCTAGCAGGAGCACTTTTCTTCCCCACCACGAATCCCCCGATTCCCCCCCAACACTTTTCCCCTCCCGCCTACATACCATCTACCGCCAAGCATGTCAATTCTTGTCAGAAATACACAAAAGTTCTTCACGGCATTGCTGGGAATCTCCTGTTCCCCCCTGTCACACGATCAGCCAACAAACACACCCATAAGCAAGGGAGATTTTCCCAGACAGACAGACAGAGACAGACAGAGACAGACAGACCGACCAGCAAGCAGGCAGTCAGCAGACAGACAGGCAAGCAGACAGACCAGCAGGCAGATAAGCAGCAGACAGACCGACCAGCAGGTAGACAGGCAGGAAGCAGACAGACCAACGAGCAGGCAGGCAGCAGACAGACAGACCGACCGACATATCGACAGACAGACCAACAGGCAGGCAAACAAGAAGCAGACAGACCGACAAGCAGGCAGGCAGCAGACAGACAGACCGACCGACATATCGACAGACAGACCAACAGACAGACAGGCAGGAAGCAGACAGACCGACAAGCAGGCAGGCAGCAGACAGACAGACCGACCGACATATCAACAGACAGACCAACAGGCAGGCAAACAGGAAGCAGACAGACCAACAAGCAGGCAGGCAGCAGACAGACAGACCGACCGACATATCGACAGACAGACCAACAGGCAGGCAAACAGGCAGGTAGAGAGATGGACAGACAGACATCCTCGTAGCTAGCTCAGCCTTGCAGGGCATTTCACTGGCTGCCACGAGCCCATTGCCTCATTAATAACTTAAGGGACTGAAGATAGTAGAGTGTAGGCGAAGGGAACTATACTGAATCCGAGCGGCTCATTGGCCCACACGACAGGCTGCACCAGCACGGTACGCCAGCACCGCTGCAGCTTAAATGCCTGCTCCTGTCAGCTCTCTGACCTTCACTGACCCCATTCTAGGAAACGGGTCACATGGTGTGGGGACCGCATCAGGGAGCAAAGGTACCCAGGCGCACGCGTGCAGAGTCACGCTAAAGAGTAACCGCGGGAGGAGCTCAGCCTGGGGACGGCTTATCGCCACTGCAGCCCGAGCGAAACGAGTAGCCACCCAAAGGTGAACACGCCTTTCCGAAAGACACGGGCCCACCAGCCAGGAGCAGGGAACGGCATGAACACTCCCCACGTACTTATCGGACTCTGATCTTACGCTCCGTATCTGCCGAGCACTCAAAGCACCCACATCCGCGTGACCAACCGTCAACTATGTGTGTGCGTGCTCAGGCATGCAGGGCCGGAGAGCGAGCTCCGAGACAGGAGGGCTGAGAACGCACCCCCCCTACCCCCCCCCCCCACCACAACCGGGCAGGAGCTCATCCCTCTCCCCAGAGATATTACGGGGAAAACGGACAGAGGAGGAAAGGGGCTGTAATCACACCCTGCCTTCCTGACGTTACAGAAAGAGGCCACTAGAAACATTAAGGTGACGTGTTTTAACCGAGCCCTGCAGTGGTGTGGCAGAACATACAGCACATGCTGCAGGAACACAGAGGAAATCGCATACAGCACAAACCCAGGTGGCTGCGTGGAGACTTAAGCCAAGCCAGAGTGGAGCGGTAAACAGGAGTGCCGCTGGTACGGCACTGAATGGCATGGGCTGCAGGCTGCGAGCGAATGATTAACCACAGAGGCCAGCAGCCTGGGCACAGCGAACACAGCACTGGGGAGGGTGCCGACTGAGCCAGCTGAGGACACACAGACGTACACAGAAAAGCGCTCACAAAAAGGCCGGCTAAACCAGTAGCTGCATGCCTGAGAGCGCTGCCCTTTGCTCTGGGATCTCCCTGCGCTTCCTGCTCTTGAATCTGGGCCAACAGCTCGCGGGGTGCTGTGCCGTGTGCCACGCTTGTAATGAAAAGGGAGAGCTACCTTTATAAAACAGTGGCGTTGGACTATGGACATTAGGAGGGGCTTTACGATAACACACAGAGCCAGACAACATATCACAGAGAAAGGCAGATTCGTTTCAATACATCCGATCAGGAATACGGAAACAAAGCTCAACTTTTCAAATTTCTGTCATTAAACCAGAGGCTTGAGTTAAGCGCATGACGAGAGGACGGCATCACCGATACCCTCTTTCCAGTCCAGACGGGCGCCGTCGCTGCGGGTGAAAGACGCCAGCCAGTCGCCTAATGGCTGTGGAGCTCTCTCACACAGACAAGCTGAACATAGGCCTTCAGCTCCGAAAGAAAAGCCACATGCCACACCTCAGGGAAACATGAAAATAGAGTGAGCGCATGCTTTGTTATTAAAGGAGGGAGCAGTCACAGCACGGAGTCCCCAGCTCCCCCCCCCGCGCAACTGTCCCACCCTGAGGCAGAGAGCACTACAGCCCACAGGGTCATCCCCACACCAGAACCCACACCAGAACCAGCAGGCCAATGGTGAAAGTGGAATAAATCATGTCAGAAACTCCCAGACATACGATACAAGATCGTACCACAAAAACTCATTAATACTGACATGCGACAAGCTACCAGGTTAGCGTTAGCAAGAAATCAAGGACTTATGCCGTTCTCTGAATACTACTGAGACAGTAAGCAGGGGGGACACCCCAGTACAGGAGATAGGAAGTGGAGGGGACCCCACCACAGTCTACGAAACAGGAAGCAAAGGGGATCTCTCCACTGCCCCCCCCCCCCATGGCAGGGAAAAGGAAGCAGAGGGGACCCCCCCTCCCCAGTGCAGAAAACAGGAAGCGGAAAAGACCCCCCAGTGCAGAAAACAGGAAGCGGAAAACACCCCCCCGCGCGCAAAAAACAGGAAGCGGAAAAGACCCCCAGTGCAGAAAACAGGAAGCGGAAAACACCCCCCCCGCGCGCAAAAAACAGGAAGCGGAAAAGACCCCCAGTGCAGAAAACAGGAAGCGGAAAAGGCACACCCCCCCCAGTGCAAGGGACAGGAAGGGGGGGGGGGATTGGGGAACCAGTGCAGAAGACAGGAAGCAGAGAGGACCTCCAGGGAGAGGAAGTGGGGGGGGGGGGGGGGACAGCAGTGCAAGGGAAAGGAAGGGAGGGACCCCAGTGCAAGGGGACAGGAAGTGGGGGGGGGGGGGGGCACAGTGCAACAGGACAGGAAGTTGGGGGGACCCCCCTACAGGAGACAACCAGAGAACAGCTGAGATTGACTGACATTACAGACCAAATGGGTATCTGTAGGTCAGCATGGCCTCAGAAGCACCCAGCACCAAGCTAACGGTATAAAGATGCCTGGTCCTGCGTCTGCTGCTTAACAGGCTGTGTAAAGTTTAAAGCATAATCACAGCGTGGACATGAAGCTCCTGATGGACGTATTAAAAATCTCAGAAAGGCCAGAGGCCTCCCAGCAGCATCTAACACAAATAAGGTACCTGTCTGAGGAAGCCTATGTAGCAGAAGCGCCCAGCCAGCCGGGAGATCTGCGTACCAGGGACGCAAAGAGTCTCTGAAGTCTTAAAAGGACACGCCGTAACTTTCCTCGCGATAACGGAGCCAGTGAAGCCGAGCCACGCAGGCCTGTGTCAGAGGTGCGGCGCACAGCAGGGCGGAGGTCGGCCGTCCCGAGCAGAGGATCTGGACCCTCCACACCCTCTAAGCCCGGTCACTACCCTTCGGTAACGTCGCCGAGCACTAAGTCACGGCAGGTAAATGCCACACCATCTCAAGCAACTATTTATTTCATTTGGATCAAAAAAACTATTTCGCTCACCTTGATCCCTGCTGCCCTCCTTCTTCCTGCTTTTCCTGCTGTTTCCTCCTCTGGCCGCAGCAAACGGAGCGCGGAGCGCGCACCTACAGGGAGGTGGCACAGGGGGCGGGGCCGCCGTATTACCCAGTCAATACGCGCACCTACCGAGGGTGGCGAAGCTACCGTATTACTCTGTCAATACGCGTAACTTAGTGTCTACGTACTTGTAAGTTTTTGCTTGGAAACCCATCGACATTTATTTATTTAGATGTCTGTTTATTTGTTTATTTTAACGTTTTAATAATTTGCGCACATTTATAACGTTAAAGCACACGATGCAAACCACATACGTAAATTACGCACTAACTTGACATCTATCGCTGAGGCTGGCCCTGTCACGAAATGCGGGACGAAGGACTAGAAGGCGAGCGTTGGGCAAAAAGGGGGTTTTGGGAGCAGGGAAACAAACGAGACCGAGAGGGGTCAAAACAAGAAGGCTAGTATAGGGAAGGACACATGCAGGCAAGAGGAGGAACGTGAATAACCGAACTAGGGGGTGACGAGACAAACACACATACAAGCACTTAAGAGGGACAACAAGAGTGGCTCATCAGGACCACGTTAGGAAGGAGGCAGGACGTAGCAGGCTCGTCCTAGGAATGGGAATTTCAGGCAGAATTACTAGTCGAATTTTGCCGACCATTATTCCAATAATATTCGATTAAGCCAGCTCCCACCACACAGAGTAACGTGTATGGAATGTGGATATATATATATACACTCACCTAAAGGATTATTAGGAACACCATACTAATACGGTGTTTGACCCCCTTTCGCCTTCAGAACTGCCTTAATTCTACGTGGCATTGATTCAACAAGGTGCTGAAAGTATTCTTCAGAAATGTTGGCCCATATTGATAGGATAGCATCTTGCAGTTGATGGAGATTTGTGGGATGCACATCCAGGGCACGAAGCTCCCGTTCCACCACATCCCAAAGATGCTCTATTGGGTTGAGATCTGGTGACTGTGGGGGCCATTTTAGTACAGTGAACTCATTGTCATGTTCAAGAAACCAATTTGAAATGATTCGAGCTTTGTGACATGGTGCATTATCCTGCTGGATGTAGCCAACAGGGGATGGGTACATGGTGGTCATAAAGGGATGGACATGGTCAGAAACAATGCTCAGGTAGGCCGTGGCATTTAAACGATGCCCAATTGGCACTAAGGGGCCTAAAGTGTGCCAAGAAAACATCCCCCACACCATTACACCACCAGCAGCAGCCTGCACAGTGGTAACAAGGCATGATGGATCCATGTTCTCATTCTGTTTACGCCAAATTCTCACTCTACCATTTGAATGTCTCAACAGAAATCGAGACTCATCAGACCAGGCAACATTTTTCCAGTCTTCAACTGTCCAATTTTGGTGAGCTCGTGCAAATTGTAGCCTCTTTTTCCTATTTGTAGTGGAGATGAGTGGTACCCGGTGGGGTCTTCTGCTGTTGTAGCCCATCCGCCTCAAGGTTGTGCGTGTTGTGGCTTCACAAATGCTTTGCTGCATACCTCGGTTGTAACGAGTGGTTATTTCAGTCAAAGTTGCTCTTCTATCAGCTTGAATCAGTCGGCCCATTCTCCTCTGACCTCTAGCATCAACAAGGCATTTTCGCCCACAGGACTGCCGCATACTGGATGTTTTTCCCTTTGCACACCATTCTTTGTAAACCCTAGAAATGGTTGTGCGTGAAAATCCAAGTAACTGAGCAGATTGTGAAATACTCAGACCGGCCCGTCTGGCACCAACAACCATGCCACGCTCAAAATTGCCTAAATCACCTTTCTTTCCCATTCTGACATTCAGTTTGGAGTTCAGGAGATTGTCTTGACCAGGACCACACCCCTAAATGCATTGAAGCAACTGCCATGTGATTGGTTGATTAGATAATTGCATTAATGAGAAATTGAACAGGTATTCCTAATAATCCTTTAGGTGAGTGTATATATATATATATATATATATATATATATATATATATATATATATATATATAATATTTATTTAATTCCATACAAAATGAGATATTACTCATAGCTGCAAAAAGATAATGTAAAACATTAAAAATCAATTTGAGTAAATTAAAATTAAATAAGTTAAAATGAAACTGAAATTAAACCGAAGAGATCTCAAGTGCACTAGCATACAATAACGTTTAACAGCCTGTCTTGGGCAGCTATGGTGAATGGCAATATTTTTATTTTTAACATCACAATCATAACACTTGTATGGCTTATAGGTTCATTTCCATACAAAGTGACACATCACTGCTTACTGCAAAACGATAACTTAAAACATTTTTAAATCACACTGTGATATTTTAAACCTTAGCGAAATTATGATATTCATACAACAAAAAATTAGTAGAAAATTTACCCAAAATAAAATAAACTGGTTTATTTTCACTTAATAATATGAAATAAATATACTGTCTCCTGACGATTACACTCTAACATGCTTTGCTTGCTGGGTAGGCCTACATTATTTTTGTAGAAATATCCTCAAAATAATCATGAGTTAAAGCTTGTCATTTTCACTTTCCTGATTATTTTGTAACTCACTGATTCATCATTATTTAAACATTATGTTTGGTGACTATTTTCTGTCATAGAGTGCTTACGGTAAACGTTTTACTGTTTGTACAGCCATGAAAACATGTTGACATATGTGACAATGAAGAGATGAATGGTGATGTACAAGCCAAAAATTCAAGTCGTTCTGAACTAAAGATATTCGGATAGGTTTGGAATGCGATTTTGCTGGAGATACCTTGCCTTCCAGGTTTCAAGTCTCCACCCTAGCTCCATGTGTATAGAGCTTGCATGTTCTCCACGTGTGATTGTGGGGGTTTCCTCCAGGTAATCTCAGTTTCCCCCCAACAGTCCAAAACCATGCTGAGGTTGATTGGCGTTACCAAATTGCCCATAGGTGTTCATGTGTGAGTGAATGATGTGTGAGTGAATGATGTGTGAGTGAATGAGGTGTGAGTGAATGAGGTATGAGTGAATGATGTGTGAGTGAATGATGTGTGAGTGAATGATGTGTGAGTGAATGAGGTGTGAGTGAATGAGGTGTGAGTGAATGAGGCGTGAGTGAATGATGTGTGAGTGTGCCCTGCAATGGGTTGGTGTCTCATCCTGGGTTGCTCTCTGCCTTGCACCCGTAGCTTCTGGATACCCCACAATCCTGAACAGGATAAGCAGTTTCAGAAAATGGATGGATGATGCCTTGCTCTCGCTTTCTGTTACCCTCCATCACAGAGGTGCTAGATGAGCAGCTGTGGTCGAAATAGTCAAATTCATTAACAATTATTATTATTCAGGTGTTTTACCTTCATAAAAGTCCTAAAGGCAAAATGAGAGTAGAAAACTTCAAACACTAATGACAATGATGCAGAGCGAGTGCTGGACAGTGAGTGAGCTTTCTGTATTTTGTCAGTGCATTCATGTCAGTAACTTCATGTTGAAAAAGAAAACAAAATAAATGTCATACTATACGCTCTTATAAGTAAATATTGCCTCCGCAACACATTTTTTCTGCTGTAATAACTTGTAAATGTTACCTTGCCAGCCATTTTCTTCCAGTCTTTATGTATTTTACATTTATATAACCTCATGTCATGTAAGTTGGGAGTGATAAGCACTGCATCAAGGCTGCAAACTGAAACTGAATTCCACTGCTCAGGTGCCAAAAAGAAACCTGCTGCTGGCACCAAAATGTGATCTGAATAGTTGACTAAGATGATAGATATCAGATCAGAAAAGTAAGATCTGAAACACAATGATTCATTGCTATATAATGTTTGTTTCTATTGCCGTACACATGCTGTCTTCTTTTGGTTGTTGAATCAATGCCACGTAGAATTAAGGCAGTTCTGAAGGCGAAGGTTCAAAATCAATTTCAGAATTCTGGAAGTTATTGAGTTACAGGTTTAGTTAGACTGCCTGGCCAAGAAAAGTCACCGTTTGAATTTAAATTAGCAAATATTTCAGTAGATTGGATCATTATTACAGCTCAGCAACATTATGCAGCAATAAAGTGAAGTCAGCTGAGTACCTGAATCTACTGAATGGCCAGGTTATCTCATCAATGGATTTTTCCTTTCCTAAAGGCATGGGCATATTCCAGGACGATAATCCCAAGACTCGTCGGGCTGGAATTGTCAAAGGGTGGTTCAAGGAATATGAGGAATCATTTTCACACATTATTTGGCCACCACATAGTTTTGACCGTAACCCCATTGAAAGTCTTTGAATCTTTGTGCTGAAGTATAATTTACGGAGTGGTTCAATTTACCTATTATCAATACAAGTTCTTGGCAAGAAATAAATGCAAATCTGGATGACAAAAATGTTGGGATGTTGCATAAGCACGTTGAAACAATGCACTGATGAATGTGCACCATAATCCAAGCTAAAGGCACTTTTATCAGAATCAGAAAACTTTATTAATCCCAAAGGAAATTGCTTACATTACGACTGCACAACACACAGAACAATAGAATGAAGTACAAAGATTGGTATTTGGCCAGGCAGTGTAATTTGCACATAGTGTACAGTATAAAACAACTGACACATAATGTATGAGTGATGTCCAGTCACTTTTATCCATTATATAAAAGTCACTGTGATGTGATTTTTGAAAGTTTAAGCATGCCTCATGTAGAGCAGATACACTATTGAGAGCATCCTGACTAATTGTATTACGGTATGCTTTAATTGGCAACTGCTCCATAGGTGAAAGGAAGGCTTTGCAACAGGTGGTGAAAACTGTCCAACACCATGAACTGTCCAAAGTACGAGATGTCTGAGGTGGGCCCTCACACCCCAACCACGGACTGTTTGCTCTCCTCCCATCAGGTAGACGGTACAGGAGCCTGGAGTCTCATGACAGCAGGCTCAGGAGCGGCTTTTTCCACAATACCATGGCTGACCTCCAAAGTACGAGATGTCTGAGGTGGGCCCTCACACCCCAACCACGGACTGTTTGCTCTCCTCCCATCAGGTAGACGGTACAGGAGCCTGCAGTCTCATAACAACAGGCTCAGGAGCGGCTTTTTCCACAATACCATGGCTGACCTCCAAAGTACGAGATGTCTGAGGTGGGCCCTCACACCCTAACCACAGACTGTTTGCTCTCCTCCCATCAGGTAGACGGTACAGGAGCCTGCAGTCTCATAACAACAGGCTCAGGAGCGGCTTTTTCCACAATACCATGGCTGACCTCCAAAGTACGAGATGTCTGAGGTGGGCCCTCACACCCCAACCACAGACTGTTTGCTCTCCTCCCATCAGGTAGATGGTACAGGAGCCTGGAGTCTCATAGCAGCAGGCTCAGGAGCGGCTTTTTCCACAATACCATGGCTGACCGCCAAAGTACGAGATGTCTGAGGTGGGCCCTCACACCCCAACCACAGACTGTTTGCTCTCCTCCCATCAGGTAGACGGTACAGGAGCCTGGAGTCTCATAACAGCAGGCTCAGGAGCGGCTTTTTCCACAATACCATGGCTGACCTCCAAAGTACGAGATGTCTGAGGTGGGCCCTCACACCCCAACCACAGACTGTTTGCTCTCCTCCCATCAGGTAGACGGTACAGGAGCCTGGAGTCTCATAACAGCAGGCTCAGGACCGGCTTTTTCCACAATACCATGGCTGACTTCCAAAGTACGAGATGTCTGAGGTGGGCCCTCACACCCCAAACACGGACTGTTTGCTCTCCTCCCATCAGGTAGACGGTACAGGAGCCTGGAGTCTCATAACAGCAGGCTCAGGAGCGGCTTTTTCCACAATACCATGGCTGACCTCCAAAGTACGAGATGTCTGAGGTGGGGCCCTCACACCCCAACCACGGACTGTTTGCTCTCCTCCCATCAGGTAGACGGTACAGGAGCCTGGAGTCTCATAGCAGCAGGCTCAGGACCGGCTTTTTCCACAATACCATGGCTGACCTCCAAAGTACGAGATGTCTGAGGTGGGGCCCTCACACCCCAACCACAGACTGTTTGCTCTCCTCCCATCAGGTAGACGGTACAGGAGCCTGGAGTCTCATAGCAGCAGGCTCAGGAGCGGCTTTTTCCACAATACCATGGCTGACCTCCAAAGTACGAGATGTCTGAGGTGGGGCCCTCACACCCCAACCACAGACTGTTTGCTCTCCTCCCATCAGGTAGACGGTACAGGAGCCTGGAGTCTCATAGCAGCAGGCTCAGGAGCGGCTTTTTCCACAATACCATCAACATGCTTAACTCTCAAACCCTGCACTGGCCCACTCTCCACCTCCCCTCCCACACCATGCACCTTACTTAAGGGCTCACTGTGCCCCCCACCCCCCCACCCCATCTGTTCTGTTAAAATATTCCTTCATCCCACCTGCATTTTACTCATGCATGTCTTAATCCTTTTCACCTTATTTGTACATACTACAAACAGTAATTTTTTATCAGTGCATTCATGTCAGTAACTTCAGGTTGAAAAAGAAAACAAAACAAATGTCATACTATACGCTCTTACAAGTAAATATTGCCTCCGCAACACATTTTTTCTGCTGTAATAACTTGTAAATGTTACCTTGCCAGCCATTTTCTTCCAGTCTTTATGTATTTTACATTTATATAACCTCATGTCATTTACTTATACCCCCTCTTGTAAATATTACCTCATAAGCACCTTATACTACTATTAGCACCTCTGGTTAGATAGAAAAACTGCATTTCGTTGTACTTGAAGTCGTGTCATGTGCAATGACCATTAAGATGAACCGTGGTTGAACTCCAAGGTTTACGGTAAATTCCTAACATTTTTACGTCATTCCCTATATGTTTAGGAAACGAGATAATAAGCCCGGAGCCCCCGCCTTCCCTAAACACACAAGGTACTACAGTATTTGTAGGGACGTGTACAAATCTACGCCCTTGCTACTGTGTTCTTTTACAACAGTTGATGTTATATAAATGAACAATAATAAAATTGGAATATTTTTGATGGGTTAGATTGTTGTGTAAAATCATTTTATGATATAAACTCCCGGTCATGTATATATCCGAATTGCAGTGGTAGGTTATCATGTCCTATTTTATACAGTACGTGGCATACTTCCATCACGGCAGTTTGAGCTGAGGATGCTGCTACAGAAATTAGCAATCTAGCACCTTGCGCTTTAATGTAGATCCGGGCTTTTCGTGGAAGTCCCAGGAGCTCACCTGGGTTCCATCCAGCGGACTACAAATCAAATGTTTAGTCATCGTTACCAGTTATTTGCGTGTTTATCTTTTAGCCTTTTACGGTTGGTTAAAAACTGAAGATGTTTTCTTTATTCATGCCCTCATTTTATTGGGTCAGGCGGCAGCAATGAGGAGAGCGGTGCTTGCGGGGCAGAGATGCAGGCGCCGCAGTAGGCTTTGTGGACCTCGTTTATCACGCACCCTTTGCTGTCAAGTATTCGTTTTATGTGCGATAACTGCATGTTTCATGGAGCACAGACACCCGCTTTGAAGATGAAGTCTGGGATCAAGGAATAATCAGAGAATACGAATGTACAAAGCAGGCTATAAATATGTTTAAACCGTGATGTCCCAAAAATCGTTTAAAAATTAGCATGTCAGTGTCTTCATTTACTTCGTTTTTTAACCCAAGATACTGCATTTGTGTATTTCTTAATATATATTTTTAAATGATATAATTTTAATGCACTGTTGACTTAATTAACAAGCACAAAAGTTTGATTAACATCCCAACATAGGTCTTACTTCTTTTTCATGTGTATTCTTGCAGTGAGTGTCCTTAGCTAGTGTCTGCGGCTGGGGGCTGGCAGCTGGTTAAAATTAAATGGGAAAAATTTGCCTGTAGCCCACAGACAGATGTACTGTATACAGCGCTCAGTGTTGTTCACACACAAACATTTTTATGACATCAAAAAAGTGTTTTGAAAGAGTACTACAACTACACTTATTTAATATTCCTGAGGTACATACTTAATTGTATTTTAGTATGACGAATGTCCCAAAATGACACTAAATTAGTTTGCATTTAGTGTATTAAACTTATATTAAAAGGCAAATAAAATATAACTTAAATATATTTAAGTTTGAATAAATTATTCCAAAATAGTGCATTTGGTACACAATACAATGGGCAATTTTGGTACAGTAATTAAAATATGGCATTAATAGCACACTTTTTTTTTTCTTGTAAAGTGTACTTTTCTAAGTGCACATCAGTACGGTAGAAATAATGTATCTATGCCTGTTGGGGAATTAAGGATCTCACCTATCCTATTTTGCTCTCTATGAGACACACAGAGGCACGTACAGGTGAGAGCAGATCGTGGGATCAAAGCGGATGGTCAGAGTCATTGGGGCTAAGGGCCTTGCTAAAGGACCAAACAGTAGCATTAGTTTGCCAGCCGTAGGATTTGAGCCGCACCCCTTTACACTTGACTTGATTTTCACACTATTTATTATTACAATGATGTAAATTACCATTTTTGTATACTTATTTGCACTGTATCATTGCTGCTGTTGTGAGATGTTGCACACAAGTTTTTCACTCACCTTTACTATACCATATGTCAAGTGATGAGGCAAAGTAATTTTATTTGGTTTATATTGCATGAGTCACATCCGATACTTCACTGTGTAAGTGTACAGCGATTTTTACTACCATGTATGATTACCTACATTTTTAAATGATTGTCATAATATAGTTTTTTCGTATTATTAAAATTAAGCAGCTCCTGATAGCTTGTTTGTACCGTACGTTGAAGGTTTATGAAGCTGAAGTCAGCGAGTCCTGGAGGTAAAGCGTTGGGTTGTAGTAAACTACACAGTCCACAAGATGGGGATGTTGCTTTAATGGTCAAGTCAATGTGTCAGCAATGGGTGTTTTTCAATACCAAGAATTCAAAGATCATACTTTGTGGCACTGTTTTCGAATTCAGGGAATGCATCCGTCTAATAAGGCTGCTTTCAAAGACCGAATGTATCAGGGGTGCAACAAGGCTGTCCCATTTTGAAGGCTCCTTCAATTCAGCCTAGAAATGCATTGTTCTTTTGCCAAGATTCTTTATGTAATCCTACACAGGCTGCATAGATTGTGTCCTTCGAAGGGTGCAGCCCCTGAATTTCGACACAGCCGTAGTCTTGATAACTTTCCTCCTGAGAATGAACTTGGGGCACAGTGAATAATGGAATTGGTCTCATTTGGTGAGGATACAACCGATGTATCCTTGATAACTGGGGCGGGGCAAGAGGGACACCCAGGGATGTTTACCATCCTCTCTGCGTCTGTTCTTAGTATTGGAACTGGTCTTCAGCAATGCATTCTCCGGTGCGGCCTGATGTGGGTCTTGGCTGCATGCTCTCAGCCCTGCGTGTGCTGCACCTTGTGTGCTTTCAGGCCCTGAGCCGTGAGGAAATGCTCAACGCGCTGCAGGCAGGCATGCGGGCGCTCGCAGTGGTGAATGATCCCGTGAGCCTTCAGAGTGCCAGCCAGACAGAAGCGCTTATCGCACAAGCTCTCCCCCATGCACATCCACTCGTGCGCTGCCGCTCCCTGGTGCTGTGGTCAGCGCGGTTACACATGCGTGCTTTCAGGGTGTGTTTGGTGCCCAGGCATGTCCACACGTGGCTCTGCTGCTTAGAGCTGTGGCTGCGGCGAGTGCAGATGTGGGCCTTGATCCGATGCCACTGCACGTGCTGCTGGAGGATCCATTTCTTCTGGAAGCTCTTGTCACACATGCCACTAATGTAGCTGGACAGACGTGGTGGCCTGGGTGGGAAGTCCAAGGTCCTCCTTAGCTGTGGCGGTGACAGTAAAGTTTTCCTTTCTTGTCTTGTCTACGTCAGGTAGTGTTTCTGGTCACTTCGGGATTGCGTAACATGATGTGACAAACGGTGAGGGCAGAATTGACCAGTGAGCAGCCGAGAGAACAGTCTCAGGCCAGATTATTGCAGGCTACATATACAGTTGGCTTCAAAACAACAATAACCAATCACAAGGCTGAAAGACCCCAAAAGAATCTGTTGTCTTTATTTAGTTAAAACCATTTTCAGAGCCAATCTAACAGCTTCTGCCCTTCTTTTGTGATGTTCCAGTGTTAGCTAGGTGTCCAGCACACAGCCTTGTTTTGTTTGCTGATTACATTGTCCTTATGACCCAGGAGGACACTGAACACTGTGGATCACCAGAGACTATCTCTGCCTGAGAAGAAACTAAGACTCTTCTCAGGTTTAAAGGTTTAAAAGTTATTGTTATTATTCAAAATGGTAAAAAGTGCCATGAGCACAAGTGTTTGCTGTTGGAAAACCACACTATGGTTAACAGACTGATCTTCTAGAGACTTCTACTTGAGCCAAATGCTAAAAGCAAACATTATCTTACAGAGACACTTATGACAAAGACCATTAGTTGAGTGACAGTGAGCACCACAGTCTACCCTGTACATGGCTTTATGCTTCTAATCCTATGATGATTGTCTGTAATACAAAATTATATTTATTGCTAATAAGGATCAGTATACCTGTCAAAGACAGCTATTAATTAATTCCATCTGAATGCAATCGCTAGTGATATAGGGCATACATTTCGCTGTTTACAGTGCGTGCTAGGGCAGCCATTTTCTGTCTCAGAGTGGGAGGGGCCTGGTCTGCATTCACGTCAGCGTGACATCATTCGGACAAACTCTGTGGACAAAGAGAGAAAAGAAGCAGGAAAGAGGACAAAGTGTCCAGCAGTGTGTCAAGACCTCCTGACAATATTTACTCACTCACTGCATCACTTACCATAAATGTGGCAGTATTTTTCTTCAGTCTGTCTAACCTCCCTCCTCGCCCCCTTTGTTAACCCCCCTTACCCTCGAAGTCAACCAGGCCGTCCCCATTGAGGTCCACGTCCTTCAGGATCTCGTCGATCTCCCTGTGGTTCAGATGCTCTCCCATCAGCTTCTTCATGGCTTCCCTCAGTTCGGTTAGGCTAATCTGTCCGTCACCATTGGAGTCAAACTGAGAGCGGGGCAAGTATAGAAGGAGGAGGAATCAAAATGAGAGGGGCAGTGGCGGAAGGACAGAGACACCCAAAAAAGCATTAGTTTGAGACAGAAAAAACACTGATTAACACTTGTAGCAATGGGTCCCCAAACTGAGCCTTCTTTAATCCGCACCTCCCTGAAGGCATCCCTCAGCTCCTTCACCCCGATCATGTCTGCAGTCTCTGCCAGCATCTTGGGCCCCATCAATTCCACAAAGTCCTCAAAATCCACTCTGCCGCCACCTACAGGAGAGTAGGTGTTCATATGCTCTTTAACTCAGCACCTGGGACCTTCAACTAATGCTGACATCTTGCTTGAATAAACTGGGTTTAAAGTCACCACCACCAAAGTGCCAGGTGAGGGACTCACAGATCTGTTGGCTCAACTCGATGAGCTCCATCTCCGTTGGCATGTAGCCCATGGTCCTCATACACTCTCCCAGGTCTTTACAGCTGATAAATCCATCCCTGTCCTTGTCAAACTCCCTGAAGGCCTCCTTCAGCTCTGTGCCAAGGCAGAGACGGTGTGTGGGCTTTCTGAGGATGTGAGGAGGAACACTAGGGGGCACTCATGCAGCATTTCTGACAGTCACTGAGCATAATGCACTAGTGTTTGTAGTACCTTCGATTTCCTCTGGCCGCAAATCTCTGTCCTTCAGTGATTGAGGTTGCAGTGGGAGAGCAAGAGATTCATGAATATACAGGAATTTAGGAAGTTAGGCAGCTTTATAAACAGAAACAGGGAGGATTAGCATGAATATACAGACTCTGAGACAGACTGAGGTCACATTGAGGCTCAGGATTGCTGAGGGCACAGCTGACTATGATGGCTACATTCTGACAGCAGGTGGTGTTGTGGTTAACGCACTGGATATCTTACTCAGCAAGAAAAGCTTTATGTCCCTGCCACTCCATGATTAATCCATGTGTACAGATGGGTGCAGTGTGAACTCAGGATTGGTGTGACGCATTGTGTAGAGCTGCAGCATCCTGGCTGCGGCTCCTGGCAGAATCGGGCAGGTCCTGCCACACACAGACATATATACACACAGAAGCATACGGTGTCCTCCTCATGGTCATCTTGATGCTGGGAACTGGTGCATGGGGGTCATATGACTCTGGTCATGTGACGACGAGGGAGGTGTATGGCAGCGCTGTCAGGCCAATGGACAACACTCACAAAGTTCTCAGTCAAAACAAGATCTGCATTTCAACAGTTACATATTTAGTTTAAAAAGCGCAGTCAGTGTCTTTGAGAGTGCATACGTACGAGTTGAGCCTGGGCGAGTCCCTGTCTGAGGAAGATGCAGGCAGGACCCACTATGTGGTGCAGCATGGTGCAGTTGTGGACCAGCATGCTCAGTGGGTCGTCAAACTCCTGTTCATTCCCTGAATCTGCTAGGGTGAGGTCCTCCCCATGCAGATGGGCCCCTGTCCAGGCCTGGGGTCCTCCCCTACCCTGAAGGAAGGCTGCAGCCAGAGGGGCTCCACTCCCATCCATGGCGGCAGCCCCCTTTGAGGCCAAAACAGGTAGGTTAATACATGCCTACCTAGAGAAGTGCATGAGTTGATATGCAAGCAGAGCAGCTCATATTGCAGACCCCCTGCGTAAATAATGCTCATACTACAGACACCCTGTATAAATAACAGAGGTGGACATTTCAGGTCAGGTCAGGTTGGCGCACCCACCACACAGCAAAACTCATCAGGATCCCGGCCGGTGATCCCCCAGGCAGATACACGGTCCAGTCCCACCCTCCGGAAATGGCCCCTTAGCCTGTTCCAACCACTTGGGTCCTCAGTAATGAGGATCCTGCGAGCCAGATCACCCTCAGGGAAACGCACCACATGGCCGTAGTGCCGTAACTGACGCTCCCTCACAATGCAGGTAATGTGCCTCATTCAGGACGACGGTAGCAACCGCTCATTCGACACAAAGTCAAACCAGTGGTACCCAATGATTCTCCGAAGGAGTCCAGTCTTCGTCTCAGCTCAATCGATAGCGTCCATGTCTCACAGCCATACAGCAAGACAGGGAGCACCAGGACTCTATTGACATGGACTATCATCCTCTTACAAAGATATCGGGAGCGCCACACACCCCTTTTCCAGCGACCTCATGACCCCCATGCTCTTCCAATCCATCTGCTGACTTCATAGGAAGAATCACCAGAGACATGAATATCACTGCTGATGTTGGTAAATCTCTTGACAAGGTCGACATTCTCCCCACAGACAGACACACTACTGATGGCTGTGCCCAAGAAGTCATTAAATGCCTGGATCTTGGTCTTTATCCAGGACACCCGCAATCTCAGACACTCAGACTCCTCTCTTAGTCTCTTGAGAGCCCCAATCAGAGCCTCCATTGACTCCGCTAAGATCATGGCATCGTTGGCAAAGTCAAGATCAGTAAATCTTTCTTCACCGATGGATGCCCCACAATAATATCCAGGGTGCCCTGTGAAATGAAACACCTCCTTCTGGGAACACAGCCATTGGCAACCTTCAGGGTCTTATCATGGAAGGTCTCCCACATCACATTAGAGTCAGAAGTCGCACCCAAGTCTGCAAGTTCCTCACAAAGACTGCATGCAAACTCATCAGAAACAGCTTGATCTTGGAGTCTAGCCAAGTCCAGCCTCATTCTCCTAGTAGGTGGTAGCCTACTGGATCTAAGCTGAATCTACAGAGTAGCAACAACAAGTCTGTGGTCAGAATTCACAAACTGGACACTTCTGTAGACCCTGCAGTTCTGCAGGAGCCTTCAGCGTCTGCCCATGAGGATGTGATTGATCTCCTTCGGTGCACCACCAGTATTTGAGTACCAAGTTCAACGATGCGGCTCAGGGTGTTGGAACCAGTATTCAGCGACCTGCAGCCCCTTACGTTTCAACCCTTCAACCACCGAGTGAAATGTCTCCCTCAACGAGACATCACTCACCGCAGTTGGAGCATACACTGAGACAACAGACAAGACACCCAATGAGTGCCTTAGCCTGAGTCTCATAATACGCTCATTGAAAGGAGTGATATCAGACACCATTGGAAGGAGCCAATCTGCTAGAGTAACAGCTACTCGCCAAGTGTGGCAGACATCAGACCGACCAGATCAAAAGTAGGTATACCCACCTACAGAGATCTGACCACTCCCCCGGCTGCAAACCTCAGAGAGTGCTGCCACCGAAATGCAGAGTTTACTAAACTCCCCCAACAGCAGAGCAAGATGTTTCACGTGCCTACCCGGATGGGTCACCTCAAACTGGGACCCAAGTGCTGCCATGCAGCAGGTGATGCCTCAGCACCACACCAGCCCCGATCCCCAACAGGCTTGACCCTATTAGCTGTCTGACGGTTTCGACTTGTTCTGGGATGAGGCTCCTGAAGGCTTTCCCCCATCCCCTTCATGGTGTGTGCATCATTTCTGCGGGTGGCTGCAGCAGAGCCACTCCCGCGGAGAGCAGAAGAGTATCTAGCTTGTTCAGATCGAGCAATTGTGAGTTGTTTTACAGTGGCTGGAGTGCCAGTCCTGCCACCAACCCCCAAAAAATTGTATTCCCTGTAAGTTGGAGGACCGCTTGCGGGGCCAGATGCAGTTTAACGTCATACCCAGGACAGTTGAGAACTCTGTGACTGTGACTCTTTATGCTCAACTGGTTGGTTGAAACAAAATCCTGGTTTGGATTTTTACTTTCTGGACCTTAAATGGCCATCTCTGGAAAATAATGCTCTTACTGCAGACATCCTTTATAAATAACACTTATCCTGCAGATCCTCTATGTAAATACCCCTCATACTGCAGACCCTCTATTTAAATATGCCTTATACTGCAGAACCCCCAGCGTAAAGCTCTGGAGGCAGATTTGCCGGGTGGCTCCTGTCAGATGTACCATGGCTGAAGCTCATTTCAGCAATGGTGATAATCCAGACGGACAGGGATAAAGTTATTCCTGCATTTGGCAGGAGTGCCCCCACAGTGTGAGGCTGGTGATGCGGATTCATGCAGCTGACTGCTGCTGCTCATGTCTGCCTGCCTCTCTGAACAGCTGATTTGTAGTGCATAAAGCCATCATGTGGTTTGTGCCTGCATGTGCTCAGGTCGTCTCTTTTCGATGTTTCTGATGCTAACTGCTCAACCAGTCTAATTATTCTCATTCTTTTGTTTTGCATGGACGGACCACAGATGCCCTCTGTGTTGAGCGATACTCTCTCACTGACTCCTAACAGGAGTTAATTCCCCTGACCTTGGTAATTCAGATTTCTCTTATTTGTGTGAGAATCTCTTCTGTCAGGACTGGTTTGTATCAGGTTCTGGCTTAGGGTGAGATATAAGTTAAGTAAAGCGCCAAAGAAAGAACTCAACACAGTGACTTCAAAACTGTCATGCCCGCACAGGCACATGGACACCAGAAACAGCAGCAGGCATCTGTTGTGCTGTATGGACAAGTGAACCTCTACGTTCACACGACGAGGAACGGCTGCGTGGGACCTGCTGCCTTCTCTGCTGCTGTCAGAATGTCAATCTTACCTTGTTCGTTTTGCTCCTCTTTGTTGGTTTTGTTATATTTCCCATCCTCCTCTGGTTTCTGCCTTTATCTCCCCCTGTCTCCCTCACTCCCTTCCTCTTCTTGTTGTCCAGTCTTTCTGTCCACTCCTGTTACATAAACTTGGCGGTGTTAGAATTTGCTGTAAATGTGACCATTTCTGCCCATCCAGGAAATGGCAGATGAGATGACAGGTGAGATACAGCAGGTGATACTAATGACTGCAGCGGATCTTCAGGTCTTCAAAATGACAGCATTGATGCCTGATATCATGTTTTCCAGATATCAAGTGCAGCTGTAGAAAGTTTCTAAATTGGACTGTAATACAGTAGTAAGTTTAATGATGCCCTGTGCATCTGTCGGCTCCGTATATTCTTGTTTGGTCTCTTTCACGATCACTCCATCCATCCCTCTTTAATCCCTCCCTCACTTTTACAGTGCAAATGACCAGCAATAGAAGAGAGAGAGAAATAGAGTGACAGCGGATTTGGGAGGAGAAACACTAAAAAGCCCTTTAATCCCTGGAATTTCAGATTAAAGAAAAGGGAGAAAGTTGGACTGCAAGACTGTGACAGTGAGCTGTACACATCCTGTCTGTCAGCCTGCATCAGTGAGCTGTACACATCCTGTCTGTCAGCCTGCATCAGTGAGCTGTACACATCCTGTCTGTCAGACTGTCACAGTGAGCTGTACACATTCTGTCTGTCTGACTGTCACAGTGAGCTGTACACATTCTGTCTGCCTGACTATCACAGTGAGCTGTACACATTCTGTCTGTCTGACTGTCACAGTGAGCTGTACACATCCTATATGTAAGACTGTCACAGTGAGCTGTACACATTCTGTCTGTCTGACTGTCACAGTGAGCTGTACACATCCGGTCTGTCAGACTATCACAGTGAGCTGTACACATTCTGTCTGTCAGGCTGTGACAGTGAGCTGTGCACATCCTATATGTAAGACTGTCACAGAGAGCTGTACACATCCTGTCTGTCAGCCTGTATCAGTGAGCTGTACACATCCGGTCTGTCAGACTGTCACAGTGAGCTGTACACATCCTGTCTATCAGCCTGTATCAGTGAGCTGTACACATCCGGTCTGTCAGACTGTCACAGTGAGCTGTACACATCCTGTCTGTCAGACTGTTAAGGTGAACCAGTCAGCCCTGTACAGTACCAGCCTTCCTGCCCAACAGCATAGGTTTCATTTGAGGTGATATAATAATTGAAAGACAAAGCTCTATTTTATATGATGGGTGAATGAATCCAAAATAAATACTGGGGGGTACACGTCCCACTTCCCTATGCCCTGTGGTTCCTATGTGCTTGCCCCTGCCCAACTTGCTGATTTCCCTTGTGTAGTCTTTCATAATGCTCCGTCAGCAGATGATAGCATAGATATGCTATGGAACATTCCCAGTGGTTTGCTGCACCCATTAAAAGATAGCCACACTTTGTTACACTGGTTAGATTGCACTGGTAGTGGTGTGTGCTGCAGTACCTGCAAATGACCACAAGATGACAGCCTGACACAGTCCAGCTGTACTTGGACACTTCTGTAAATGCTTAATTAGATACGCAGATAGAAGCCTTTCAAAAGTGCTCAGTTGGAGAAGATTACTTCATAAAGGTAGCATAATGACTGAAGCACACAAGCGTCTGCAGATCAATCAATTTATTTTTATATAGTGCTTTTTCACAACATTACATTGTCTCAAAGCACTTTACATTATCCCTGCTTAAAGCCCAAAGTCCACAGTGAGCAAGCCTGAGGCGACAGTGACAAGAAAAAACTCCCTAGATGGAAGAAACCTTGGGAGGATCCAGACTCAAAGAGGAAGCCCAACCTCCAGGGGAAGGGGAATAGAGCTGTGTCACTCCAGCATACCTGTCTGTGTCTCTCCCTCAAAGCCCTATCAGCTGGCCTGTCTGTCTCTCTCCCTCAGAGCCCTATCGACTGGCCTGTCTTTGTCTCTACCTCAGAGCCCTATCAGCCGGCCTGTCTGTGTCTCTCCCTCAGAGCCCTATTGGTCTGCCTGTCTGTCTCTCTCCCTCAGATCCCTACCGCTTGGCCTGTGTGTGTCTCTTCCTCAGAGCCCTATCAGCCGGCCTGTCTGTGTCTCTCCCTCAGAGCCCTATCGACTGGCCTGTCTTTGTCTCTACCTCAGAGCCCTATCAGCCGGCCTGTCTGTGTCTCTCCCTCAGAGCCCTATTGGTCTGCCTGTCTGTCTCTCTCCCTCAGATCCCTACTGCTTGGCCTGTGTGTGTCTCTTCCTCAGAGCCCTATCAGCCGGCCTGTCTGTGTCTCTCCCTCAGAGCCCTATTGGTCTGCCTGTCTGTCTCTCTCCCTCAGATCCCTACCGGTTGGCCTGTGTGTGTCTCTTCCTCAGAGCCCTATCAGCTGGCCTGTCTGTCTCTCTCCCTCAGAGCCCTATCAGCCGGCCTGTCTGTGTTTCTCCCTCAGAGGGCTGTTGGTGAGCCTGACTGTATCTCTCCATTAGAGTCCTATCCATCGGTCTGTCTGTGTCTCTACCTCACAGCCCTATCAGTTGGTCTGTCTGTAATGGATTAACCTAGTCAGAGTATAGTGACTGCAGAATTGTTTGACAGACAGGACACTTAATACCCTTTTAATTGTCTTCATTGGGCCTCTCTGGCTTGGTGAAAAGCCAGGAGCTGCACTCCAGTGACATTTCTGCTAACATCATTTAGTAAATGTGAGGTATTCAGTTACATGTAATTTATTTTTTCCAAATCAATGTAGATTTTTTTGTTCTTTTTAGGAGAAAGCAGGATCAGATGACCCCAGGAGTATTCATTCACTCACCACTCTGCAGTTACAGCCATTTCAGCCTCTGGTTCAGACTGCAGTGCTTTAAACACCACACCCCTGCTGTTTTCCTCATGACAGCATAGCACTCAGGCACAGAATGCAGTACACTAACCACCAAGCCACACCCTTACACACCTACCTGACCAAATACAGAGGCGATGATGTGCCTGAACTGCCTCTTCTCCTTGTCATCGCCTCCCCTAGGGGCAGAGGACAGGCTCTGGGTTTTGCTGCGGGGACGTCTCTTGTTGCCTCCACCTCTGCCTTCGACACTCATGCTGGAACAGCTGCTCCACCTTCGTTGCTGCTCGTTCTTGTGCTTCATAAATGGCTGAGACGTTAAGAGAAAGTCTCACTGACATGCTAACTGACCTAACATCACATGCCAACTTATATGTCATCACATACCAACTGACATGTCATCATATGCTGACATGCCACCACATGCTAATTTACATGCAATCACATGCTAACTGACATGCCATCATATGCTAACTGACATGCAATCACATGCTAACTGACATGCCATGATATGCTAACTAACATGCAATCATATGTTAACTGACATGCAATCACATGCTAACTGACATGCCATCATATGCTAACTGACATGCAATCACATGCTAACTGACATGCCATCATATGCTAACTAACATGCAATCACATGCTAACTAACATGCCATCACATGCTAACTGACATGCCATCATATGCTAACTGACATGCAATCACATGCTAACTGACATGCCATCACATGCTAACTGGCTTGCTACCTTACTCAATGCCAAACTCACACATGGACCCCAGCATATCAGTTGGCGACAGACACAAGCTCGCTCACACTCACAGAAGTAAAGATGAAGATTCTCAGGTGCTGGGCTAACAGAGACCCAACCATCTCCTTTTCATTCACCATAAAGACAGTGACACATGCAAAGGCTCACCCGTTAACTGCTGATCTGAACAGGCAGAGAGATATCGCCAGTTTACACACACCATCTCACCTGTTTAACTGCCTTGTTTGAATCCTGTGGTCTGTCCATCCCGTTCACAGCCAGTTCTGCTAGAGCATCTATCCACGTCGGTCACATACACGCTGTCCTTTCCCTCTCCCTCTCCCCCCTCAGCTGCTCTCCCTCCCACGCTCAGTCTCTTCTTCCTCTCTGCCCATTAAAAGATGCTAATTCCAAAACCACGCAAAAGCGATGTACTGAGAGAATGTTTACTTATATATACAAAAAAACTTGAAGTGAAATGTTAAATGAATAAAAACAGAAAATGGAACAGATGGATTAACTGTGTATACTCTACGTGTGCTGCCTACATATAATAAGTCAACTATGAGTGACAAACACCAGAGAGAGGTGCCTGACAAAAGCTGTCCGCACACTAAGAGTGCTGGAAAATTCTTCACCTCCTCCTTCTTAATAAGGAGGTAGTGGACAGGGATCCTCTGACTGGGTCATTGGGAGTTAGTTGGATCACAGTGAATTCCACCCAATGTATTATTCACTTCTTAGGCCCTCTGGGCTGCTCATCACTATCACACTCCTCATCTCCACCGCACTCCTCATTGCACACCTGGCTCCTTATTGTCTACCCACAATGCTCCTCATTGCCACCAGGCTTCTCATTTTTTGCCCTCTGGGCTCCTAATCGCCACCAGGTTCTTCATTGTCTGCCCACTGCGCTCCTCATTGTCTGCCCACTGCGCTCCTCATTGCCACCATGCTCCTCATTGTCTGCCCACTGCGCTCCTCAATGCCACCATGCTCCTCATTGTCTGCCCACTGCGCTCCTCAATGCCACCATGCTCCTCATTGTCTGCCCACTGCGCTCCTCATTGCCACCATGCTCCTCATTGTCTGCCCACTGCGCTCCTCATTGCCACCATGCTCCTCATTGTCTGCCCACTGCGCTCCTCAATGCCACCATGCTCCTCATTGTCTGCCCACTGCGCTCCTCATTGCCACCATGCTCCTCATTGTCTGCCCACTGCGCTCCTCATTGCCAGTGCTCTCTTCATTGCCATTGTACTCCTCATCACCACCGTGGTCCTCATCACCGCTGCACTCCTCATCACCACTGTAGCATGCCCCTAATTTCTGTCCCAGTACACTTGTCATCGCTACCTCCCCCCTTCATTAATCCCCTGCTTCCTGTTTTTTTTGGTCCCCAATCCTCTTAGCGACATCCATTTCTATTGTTCCCTTATCATCTCTCATGGCCAGCAACCCCCCTTCGGTCCCCGGCCCCCCAGCAGGTTTTCAGGCTGTATAAGGGGTCAAAGCCTGCTTGGCACAGATTAAAATAATCACAGGGATGAGCTTGTTGCTGGTCGGATTACACTTTTACATGCACACTCTCTAATAAATTAAAAAATAAGAGGAAAAGATTAAAAAAATATATATATTAAAGTTCCCCCCTTTGATAAAACACAGTGTGAGAAAGAAAAGCTAAAAATGAATGCAGTGAACAGTGAACAGGCAGTTCTTGAATATGGTGTCTTGAAAGCAAGAAAAATGGGCAAGCGTAATTATCAGAGCAACACTGACAAGGGCCAAATCTTGTGGAATTTTGTGGAGTCCATGCCTTGACAGCTCAGAGCTCTTTTAGTGACACGAGGGTGACCTACACAATATTAGGCAGGTGGTAATAATGTTATGGCTGATAGGTATATTAGTTTGATGGTGGCAAAATTGCACAGCATCAAGAACGGTTCTGCCTAACCCCACCAGTGAGCGCTCTTGGCGCACCTTTAGCCGCTGGGTTATTTCACCACGGTGTGCTAGAAGGTGCTGCAGCGGATCCTTTCTGACGTGCCAGTCCCCAGCCACTGCCGCACCACTTTGTGGATTTGCTCACTGCAGCCCCCAAATAAAAGTTCCATGACGGAAATCAGCCTGCATATTTGCACAGTCTTTTTTTGAACAAGTCACCTTCCCGATTTAAGATGTCCAATTAAAAATGTAAATGCATGACAAAATCTTGCTCCCATATAAACCTGCCGAGATTTGGATTTCGCAATGAGGCCTTCCATAGGTAGCTACCACGAATTTAGAAGTTCGTTCATAGCGGCTTTACGTATGTAACTAACTCGATTTGGGAAGTTTGTCCAGTCTGGCTTTCCGTAGGTAAATATCGCCATTTGGGAAGTTTGTTCATAGCGGCTTTCCGTAGGTAAATATCTCCATTTGGGAAGTTTGTCCAGTCTGGTTTTCCGTAGGTAGCTGCCGGGATGAATCGGGAAGTTTGAGGGTGGAACAACGGAATGTCTTTTCGGTGTAGTTAACTCGTCGAATAACTATAATATTGCTTTATTCGTCAGGGTCTACCGGTTTGCGGTTATATGACAAATTTCAACGATTCGTGTTGTTTGTCAGCATTGAACTGTTATAATCACCATCGTTTTCCATCAGATACGTAGCTAGTTAGCTGACGTTGTTTAATAAATGTTCTGACATCATTTGCACGAAGGTGATTGCTGAACATTAGTAGACTTTTCGGTGATGGAGGGGTTTTGCAGCAAAGAGGCAAAATGCCATAGTTAAATACAACAGAAGTCCACATGTAGATAGCTAAGTGGTGATTTCAAAATTTATGTACTGCAGCCCTCACGCAGAGCATCTGTAAGGAGGGAACTCCGTCTGTATATATTAATAAGTAACACCGAGATGTCGGAGACCATCCTGACGTTCCAGGCGCAGCTATCCGGCGTCATGGAGACGGTCTTCAAAGCAGCCATGTACGAAATCGTTAGGCTTGTGGAGGACAGCTTCCTGGAAGAGGTGTCCCGGAGCAGGGAGCAGGTGGAGACCCTGAAGAAGCGCCTGCAGTGGTCCGAGAGCAAGCGCAAGGAGCGCGAGGCATCCGGGAGGGCGAGGTGTGCCGAGTGCGGCCGAGCTGGGGCCGAAGCTGACGGTGGCCAGACGGAGGACAGATCGCCGGGACCCGCTCATGGTCAGGGCTGCATCACGCACCTGTCTCGATTAAAATTTTAATGCAGTTTGATGCTTTACGTGAGCAGTTCAGCTTAAGTAATGTGCTTAGGAGGCTACAGCAGGGCTCCAGCCATTGAACGTTGTGAATCCATGTTGTGAAGCTGAGTCAGAGCAGCCTGCTGACTGTGTGTTATGACCTGGGCATTCCTGACCAGGGGTGACGGAGGGCCGCGGCCTAAAGCAGGAAGGAGCTCAGGAGATCAAGTGGGCTGGCTGTCCCAGTCAGGATGTGGAGCCTCTGACGAAGGTCCTGGACCAGGAGGCGGTGCTGGGCACTGACAAGTTATCAGCGGTGTGTAAATTTATTCAAATGACCAGTTAATTCTGGCTCTTTTGCTTGTGTGATTAAATTGGAGATATGCTAAGATAATACTTTATTGATCCCAGGAGGAAATTCTTTCATTTATAAGTGTCATATTTTATTGCGTAAAACTTGTGAATTTGTGTTCAGGAAATTACTTCATATCCCCAACTTCTTGTAACAGGCCATACATGTAGAAGGGGATAAGCTGAAAAAGGAGGCTTTCCAGCTGGCTGCAGGAAGCCCCAGGGGCCCAGAACGATGGCCTGTTTCCTTGCAGGGTACGTACTAGGAAAGAGCGTCATTTATTTCGAGCTCTCTGGTTACTGTTAACCTGGGCGTCTGATTTTCTCCTCTGCACAGCAGAGGAAGGTGACCCTGCTCACCTGCACGTGGATTTTGGTGAGCAGCAAGCGCAGTGCTCTGCTGAGGACTGGGCCCCCAGCTCGGGGCAGGCCAGCCAGCAGCCCCTGAAGGGGCACCTGCCCTACGGAGCCAGCTTCGACACGGAGGCGATTTGTGGATTGGAGGACGCCCTCAGGACAGAGGCCAAGGCACCGTGCTTCACCCCGGTGTTCGATGTCAGAGAGCTGGGCAGCCAGGCTCTGCATGACGCCTTCGGGGCTCCGGCTCGCATGCAGACAGAGCTGGAAGCCGTCAGGGTGGAGGAGCGAGCCCCTGTTCTCCCCGGCCCGCTGCGGAGCAGGAGGGCGGCCTGCAGCAATCAGCAGGGCGCCCCTTCACTGTCTCCCCATCACGATGTGGATGTTGGAGAACTGAACTACCTCCTGATCAATGAGGACGGCTACCTGCAAGATGCAGGAGATGGGTTCTGGGGACAGGGCGAGTTGGGGCCAGCGGATGGAGGAGAACGCTTGCAGAAGAAGCTTCATGACCAGGCTCAGATGGCAGTCGACAGAAGCGGCGAGCTGAATTCAGAGAGGCTTCACGCAGCCCCGACAGGTGTCAGGGAGAGGCCTCGCAGCTGCGCTCAGTGTCGTGTCAGTTTCCCTGACTCGGCCTCCCTGAAGGCGCACATGAGCACTCACAAAGCGGGCGCTGCCTACACCTGCACGCAGTGTGGGAAGAGCTTCACGCAAGCCTGCAACCTGAAAGTGCATCAACGGATTCACTCGCGAGACGGCCTTCACCTCTGCAGCCATTGTGGGAAAGGCTTTGTGGCATTTTCAGACCTCAAGAAGCACAAGTGCAGCCACGCAGGAGACAAGCCCTACTGCTGCATGCTCTGTGGGAATAAGTTCAGCCGACTGTGGAACCTCAAGCTGCACCGGCGGATTCATACGCAGGAGAAACCCCACCGATGCACTCAGTGCGAGAAGAGCTTCACTCGTGCCGACATCCTGAAAGTTCACCAGCGCACTCACACCGGCGAGCGGCCGTACTGCTGTACACTCTGTGGACTGAGCTTCAAGAGGCTGGACCACCTTAAATCGCACCAGCGGAAACACAAACCGCAGCAGACCTGAAAATGTTGAAAAGTCACCCTTTCCAGTAGGGTTTTGTAGAGCATGTGCAGCCTTCAAAAACTAAATACCAGCCAGGCTCCAGTATTTCGTCTTATCGTCGGAAATTATATAGTAATAAAAGCAGATTCTTGGTTTTTCTTGGTGTCTTTTCATCTTTTTTACATGTTCTTCTTTAGCATGGAATTGTAGTGTATAGTTTTTCTTTTAAATTTATGCTTTTAGTTGTTCATTTTAAAAAGCAATCGGAATGAACATTAGTCCACTATTAATGGTCACGTTTTGGTATGGACCCTATCTGTTTATGCTTCATGCACTGGATATAGAGGTGTGACATTGCAGCCGTACTGACACTTAACAGAACAGAAACTGCAGAAAAAATGGGAAATTCCCTAAACATACTTGGATATTTCAGATTTTGTGAATGTTATTGTTTTATGCTTTTTACTTCTATATATATTTTGTTGCTTTTTTGTTTTGCGGCATTATGAAAGGACCAAATATTCATCTAAAAATTAGAAACATTTATATAGAACAGGGTTCTTCAAATCTGGACCTCGATTCCAAATCCAGGCCTTGTTTTCAGTTCTCCCAGGGAGTTGTTTAATAATTACTGATTCTGATTGGTCAGAGGCTTCACACCTGACTGACAGGTAAAGGAAGGTTGGAAAACCAGCAGGGCTCGGACCTCGAGGACGGTGATTTGAATAACCCTGATACAGAAGAATAATATTTTCTTCTCAGTCTGTTTTTATGTATTTATGTTTGAAACCTGTATTATTCCAGTTGTTTATCTAAACATTCTACAACATTTTGGATTGAAATTTTAATCATCAATTGGATAAGCTATGTGTACAGCTCAAATAATGAAAATTTATGCAGAATACATCAAGCCTCCGAGCCGATAAAACACATTTTAATGCAGTGTTTTATGGCCCAGTAAATGTGAAATTCTGAAAAGTTAAAAATGTGGCAGAGATTGGTGCAAGTGTGTATCTAAAGCCAAATTCAGATACAAAACTGTGTTGGACCTTAAAAAGAAGTAAAATTACAGTAAAAAACTTACCATTGTCGAGTAATACATCTCATAAATCAGTATGAAAGCTGTTAGTTTTGCTCCAAGCTCAGGAGTGTGTGTGTAAATAGCTGTGTGCCATTGGGATTGAAGTGCCATGCTGTGCCTTAATAAAGGATTTATTTAAGGATTTCATGAATAACTCTGCTGTGTGTCTCATTCCCTGTGAAGGCGTCACATTGTGAAAGGTCACCTTGTCTGCTGTGATTCACTTTGCTCTGCCCCTCCTCCTTCTGTAACTGTGCTGTGCGGTGGCGCTGAGTTTGCATCCTCTCCAGAACACAGGGTAGAAGGCAAGGAGACCCTGCACAGGGCGCCAGAGCATTACAGGAAACGCACAGAAACGTTCTTTTATCGAGTAGATCACTTAATTTTTTTTTGCAGCATTTTAAATCTATAGCCATATGTAGAAGTGGACATTGAATGGAGCACTTAGCAGCGGAATGTGCTTGGGGATGTGACTGCATTTTTTCTCCAGTTGTTCCTCCTAATAACCGTGTAATTCTGGTTAGTGGGATTTTAAGATTAAATTAATAATTCAAATGGTTTTCTCAGTTAATATATTGACAATACTTAATAAATGATGAGGCCAGTTAGGCAGAACAATATTGTTCCCAGTGTGCCACACATAGCACCGGGGTTGGGGGTCGAGGCTGTCTATACCAGGAGGAATTTGTACGGCAAACGCTTTATTGAGATTGATCCAGCAGGGCCGCCGTAGGTGCGATGTTTCCATGGGGACATCGTAGTGCGGTCACAAAGGCCCTGACCGGCAGCCCATAGCATCAGCTGGAAGAGAATGCTTTTTTGAGCCTGATCCCTCGCTAACGACCTCATCGTTTGCCACCTCATACGGTGAAAAAGAGAAGCAGAAGCTCGCCGTGAGGATCGCGGCTTTCCGAGAGCTGCAAATCGCGGGTCACAATTAATGCCGGTGCCAGCGGGTTAATGTCACCCAGCGCTCATCACATGTGTCCACATTACCTTGTTTTTGCGGTGCTTATCTCCACGGCAAAATATTTCAAAAGGCCTGGACTGCTTCATTTAAAGGCACAAAAGTCATGCCGGTTTGGAAAGCGAGTGGGAAACTGCGTGCGTCTGTCGAGCCTTAAGGAGTGACATGCTTTTGCACACTGGTTTTGTTTTATTTTTAATTTTCAAGTCAGAGTTTTTCCTACCAGAATATTATATTTTATGAGCGAAGGTCCGCCCCCCTGTTACACAGAAGCTGTGCCGAAGAATTGGAAAAGTAGAATAAGTACCGAGATGTCGGAGGCCATCCTGGCGTTCCAGGCGCAGCTATCCGGCGTCATGGAGACGGTCTTCAAGGCAGCCATGTACGAGATCGTCAGGCTTGTGGAGGACAGTTTCCTGGAAGAGGTGTCCCGGAGCAGGGAGCAGGTGGAGACCCTGAAGAAGCGCCTGCAGTGGTCCGAGAGCAAGCGCAAGGAGCGCGAGGCATCTGGCAGGGCGAAGTGTGCCGAGTGCGGCCGAGTTGGGGCCGAAGCTGAATGGGGGCAGACGGAGGACAGATCGCCGGGACCCGCTCATGGTCAGCGCTACATCACGCACCTCTTTGTTCATGCTTGTGTAGAGTCAAATCCCTTTGGAGGCATGCTGTTCTGTGCTGACCTTTTTAGACAAAGCGTCCTGCAGAGTGACTCGATTAAAATTTTAATGCAGTTTGATACTTTTTACGTGAGCAGTTCAGCTCAAGTAATGTGCTTAGGAGGCTACAGCAGGGCTCCCGCCATTGAACGTTGTGAGTCCATGTTGTGAAGCTGAGTCAGAGCAGCCTGCTGACTGTGTGTTATGACCTGGGCATTCCTGGCCAGGGGTGACGGAGGGCCGCGGCCTAAAGCAGGAAGGAGCTCAGGAGATCAAGTGGGCTGGCTGTCCCAGGGAGGATGTGGGGCCTCTGACGAAGGTCCTCGATGAGGAGGTGCCGCCAGGCACTGACAATTCACTGGAGGTGTGTTCTATATAATGCATAGTTATAATAGTTGCTATGCAATAAGTGGTTAGTGTCATCTGTCATAAAAGAAATGTCCTGAAAGTGGACAATGTTTAGGCAGGGCAGTCTGGTGAGATTCTGCTTCACGGTTCTGGTTCTGGTTATGTTGTATTTGCAAATTGTTGCTCTTTTCTACCTTTTTTTTCCATTTTTCAAAAGAAACTTTCAACATGAGCCTATCGTGCTGTATGCTTGTGCAGGCCACACCCCCTTTCTGTGTTATGTGTTTTGGATCTACAGCCCACTCCCCATTTCTGCAGACCTCTCCCCTTTCTGCAGGACCCCCCTTTCTGCAGAACCCCCACCTTGCAGACCTCTGCCCCTTTCTGCATACCACTCCCCATATCTGCAAACCACTTCCCTTTTCTGCACTATGCCGTATGGATCTGCAAGCCCCCCCCCCCCCTTTGTACAGACCTCTCCCCTTTTCTGCATCAGCTCTGTCTGAATTCAGATGCTGCATCCTTCTAAGGTTGCATTCAAAGACCGAATGCATCACAGGGGTGCGACAAGGCCATCCCATTTCGAAGGCTCCTTCAGATGCAGCCTAGAAATGTGTTGTTCTTTTGCTGAGATCCCAAGATTCATTAAAGAACCTTTGAAGGATCCAGGCTGTGTAACTTTTGTGGGATGCAGCCCCAGAATTCAGACACAGCTCTCATGTGGTGTGGATCTACAGACCACTCCCCCTTCATTCATCATGTGGTTTGGAACTGCAGACCATTCCCCCCTTCCCCATCATGTGGTTTGGATGTGCAGACCTCTCCCCCTTTCAGCAGACCACTCCCCCCTTTCTTCGTCATGGAGACTGCTGTTTTTCACCTCAACAGGAAGCAGCATTCCTGAGCAGCAGGAGAGACCAAGCCCTCAAAGAGGAGCTGCCTGACAAGACCCCGTGCTTAAGGACAACGTCGTATGGTGAGCCCCTCCAATGAACACTTGTGTTTACTTTTCATGGCTTTCTAATTGTGATGTGTGGACTTTACTGTTGCCATAATAATTCTAATTATTATGTGGAGTGCTGTGTCACGAAAGCCAAGAGCTGGCCGTCTTTGTTTTGTGATTGAATAAATTCTAGATTGAATTTGTTTTGGAATCTAGTGGCTAATAAATAAAGCAGACTATCCTTTCAAGGTGTGGAAGAAAAACTTAAATACGACTTGGATCAAAGACATGATTTGACAGCAGAATGTGTGACTGAGGCCCAGCTGGGGGTGAGAAAGGGTTAAAGCCATCTGGAGCATTTAGAAAATGCAAGTGGGGTTGAGAATGGGTGGATCGCCTTCAAGAAGCATAGACTTTACTCTGCTTCCACAAAGCTAAATCACTTTCATCTGCATTTGTACCTCAGGAGTCCATGATGACAGCATTCGTGGGGGATGCTGTGAGCAGGAATGGATGTCGAGCGAGGATGGAGGTACCCAGCCATTGGCAGCAGAGCAGCAGGGGAGCATACAGGCACCACACGAGGGCGTCATGTATGAGAGAGGAGCGCAGGTGCTCAGCAGCGTTTCAGAGGGCGGCGCCCTGCAGACTGAGCCCCAACTGCATGCAGAGAGTCTGCCTCCTCTCAGGGCAGTCAAACTGCAGAACGAGCTCAAGGGCCACGTCCCGATTAAACACGAAGAGCAGACACAGTGCGACTGCACCAAAGAACCTCGGCCATGCGTGCTGCACGCGCTGGAGGAGCAGCAGCACAAAGAAGAAAATATCCACACAGTTCCGGCCCCCCATGGGCCTTTAACGCAGCATGGGCACCCCGGTGACTCCTCTGATGCGGAGGACCCGCCTGGACAGGTCAGGAAGCAACTGCAGGGGGGCGCTGTGTTCCTAGTGTCGGGGAACGTGGAGGCCCGTCGTCAGGCTAACACAGTACAGGGGCAGCTGGGATCCACTCCCCCGGAGAAACGCTTCACCCCGATGGTTAATAAGGCTCAGCTTAAAGCACAGTCAGGGAGGAGTCCTCACAGCTGTGCACAGTGCGGGAAGAGCTTTTCCCACACGTGCCATCTGAGGGCACACATGCAGACTCATACCGGGGAAAGACCCTTCATCTGCTCCATGTGTGGAAGGAGCTTCACCAAGCTAAGCAACCTGAAGGCACACCGCAGGGTTCACACCGGCGAGAGGCCCTACGTCTGCATCGACTGCGGCAAGCGCTTCACGCAGAAGTGCAACCTGAAAAGGCACCAGCGCATCCATACAGACAGACTCTTTAGCTGTAAGTAGCAGCAGCAATTTTTTGAAGATATTCAGCTGCTGCCACCTACCTCAGACTGGATAGGTCAGTGAAGCCCTAGACGCCATGTGGGTATTTCAGAAGAACCTTCAATGCTTTTGCCCGTTCTTTTAAAAAATATACTTAGTGACAAAATAAAGTTAAGCGCCCAGACAGAGTGGTGGAAATGAAATGAATCTATACATGGTGAAAGGTCATGTGACTGCTGCAATGATTTTAATATCAGATGAAATGGACAACAGAGTTGGCAGTATGGGCACACTGCTGGTCCCATGTCAGTAGGGTGTGGCGCGCCCACCCTCCCCTGGGCCTGGATACATGCGGCAATACGGTACGGAAGGCAGTCGTGCAGCCGTTGTATCCTCTCCTGCAGCAAGTCAGCCCACAGCTCAAAGATCAGGGCCCTGGCTGGCCACGGGAGGACCTCAACATGACGCAGGCAGTCCATAGACCATGGTGCCAGGAGTAACGCCGGTGTGTCTCCACAACATTGGCAGGATCGGTCCTCTCCCCTCGGTGCCACCATACGTGCACGCTACTGTCATCTGTACTTATGCAAAACCGAGATTCATTGCTGAACATGGTACGACGCCACTCGTCATCAGTCCATGCCTCCCGGTTACGGCACCACTCCAAATGCAAACATCTCGGCGCTGGTGTTAATGGCAACCTACGCATGGGATGGTGAACCGTTGTCCGGCTGATGCCTGTTGTCAGGACACGGTGCGGGATGACACGGTGTGTTGCAGCGAGTCCAATACCTGTGTCCAGATGGCAGACATAGATGTCATGGGCTTGTGTAATGCTTGGCACGCAACACGACGATCCTCCCTTGGTGTGGTCTGTCTTGGGCAACCGGAAACTTAACGACGTGTGATGGTGCCCTCACGTGCCCATTGGTTCCAACATCAGGTGACTGACATCTGCATGCCCCACAGGCTGGGCAATTGCACGATCTGACCACCCGGCCTCAGGCAAATCCACAATGTGACCCCTATCAAACTCTGCTGGTGCTGGTAATGCTGTCTAATGCATCTACGAGGCATCCTCTGTGTCTGGTGACTAGACGTGCCAGCTCCTTGCAAATCGAATCATTGACATACCCATCGCTGGTCTGCATGTCTACCAAATTACATCCAAATCAGACTGTTACTCCTGGATGTTTTTTGTTACTGAGTGTACATTCATTCCAGTGACACCAGAGACTTTATGTGAAGCCGAGTCAGACATGCCAGGAAAACCATGTTAAAATGTTTTATGTCTCATGATTAAAACACTAATTGCTAAACTGTCCCATGGTATCCATGTCATTGGTGGAATCACGTGCTTCTACATGACATTTTATTAAACTATCATGTACCTTGTCAGAGTTGTTTTATAGAATCTGCTGTATCAGCAATAGAAATATTTACTGTGTAAGGAGGAATTTATTTTTTAAAAAGCAAAAAACAGAAATGCATTTTTACTCATATGGACGTTGTAGATGAGATGACCCTGGAAGTCGAAGAGAAAATGTATAAAAATATAAATGTGCTTCTTAGTACATGTTGCCCAGTTGAAATGATTAGGAACTATTTTCAGGTGTGAGTAAAATAAATTCTTTATCGTTGAATGGCTTCTGTCTGAAGCCCCTTTGATATTAAACAATAACGTTTTAAACGTCGGAACTGTACGTTCAAGATATTGAAACGTACAAAAGATTGGGCAACCGAAATAGACCTTACACCAGTTTGTTCTAGTATACTTGGGTGAATTAAATGTTGTTCATAAATAATGAAACAATCTGCCAAATATATAACGTAATTAAAAATGCATAAATCGGTAAAAGGTCGGTTTGTTTTCTTTACATACAATCTGGTATTGTGTTGTTCCAGCCATTGTAACGGGTCTGTAACGGAGCTTCTTGTCGTTACACCGCCGGGGCTGTAGGAGGCGCACTGGTTCACAGGAGCTCGTCTGTCTACCATAGGCGTTTCGGCTAGTCGCCGGGTGCCCCAAAGCGGAGGAAAAGCTGATTAAACACCGTATATCTGCGGGTGCGTGGGGGCTGTGTCTGGGCATTTGGTGAGTGTTTATGCTGAAATCGGACTTTGTGTTAAACACTAAGCTTAAAAGTATATATTTCGTATTGTTTATTTTGAAGGCGCATTTCGCAAATGCAGCTTCTTATTTTCTAATGAGGTGGAAGTCAATTCGCTTAGTTTAAGGCTCGTTGAACATCAGTTAGGTCGGTTGCGATCCTTAATCGCCTTTTGTTTAACCTGCATCTCATGTGTGGCATGAATTAACTACCCGGGGGGGGTTTTCATGGTGATGCCAAAAACGAGGCTGCGTATTTGTGGAAATAATCGGCTTGGGTAGTGGCGCTGGAAATGTGGCGCCACAGTGACACCTGCTGGTCAAATGATGCTCAATTATAAATTGCTAATAAAACTAAAACATGAACCATATAGGAATTTTAATACGCTCATTGTGTAATATAAATTCCTTCATTCACCCTTGTTGTACTGATTAGATGGATGTTTGCTGTCAATCAAAACATTTTTAAAGACACGTTGCTAAACTGATGGTCTAACAATGGATTTAAGGGTGCCATAGAATGCTTTTTTTCAGTATTTTAAAATGGTTCTCTGCTGTCTACATAGAAGGTATGTGAACATGGTTTGGTGGAAAAATGCCCAAAAGTGGTCTTACATTTATGACCCTGTTATTTGACTCTATAGTAAACATGCCATTTTCCCTTTTTTGATGGACTCATTAATATGGTAAAATGTTCTGTGCCGTATATATGGTCATTTGGCAGACTAGAGCACCCGATCCTGCTTTGCTGTCACTTTGAGAGTCAGGATGTTTTGACCTGGGGTGCATCCGCATTGTCACTGTGTTTTTGCAGTATGTCAGATCATTCAGTGCCAATACTCACGTGACTGAGGGAGGACTTGCACATGCTTTATATACAGTGGTACCTCGGTTCTCGAACTTAATCTGTTCTGGACTCCGGATCGAATCCTAAAAAGTTCGAGTTCTGATAAAATTTTTCCCATAAGAAATAATGGAAAACCAATTAATTGGTTCCCGGCCCCCCAAAATTACACCTAAACATGTTTTTGTTTTTTAGCATTTAAACACAAAATTAACAGGATTAAACAAGAGAATTTTTTCTTAATGGCTTCCAAAACGATAAAGATCTTATCCCAACATTACCCCTGTCCTGCTCCGATCGTCCGCTCCTTCCGTGCCACGCCCCCTCGTTAACCTCGTGTGGGATCCCCATGTGATCAGCTGTTTCTGGTTGTTATCATTAGTCCTCTGTATTAAGTCTGCATTTCAGTTTGTTTCCCCAGTCCGGTCATTGGGTGCGTTCGACTTGCTTACAGCGCTGGCTTAAAGCAAAGCATTCTGATCCTGATGCAATGCATTACGGTTAGATGCATTTCGACCTCTCACCCGGCTGCACAAACTGGAACCACCTCCGTGACGACACACCTTTGCCCTTATTGGCTGAAGAGTTTAGTTAAACGCATGACGTTTGTATCCCAGGCAGTTCCGATACGTAATCTGCTATTTCTCCCGAATATCACGTAAAGCAGTGAGAACTGATTTTCAGTTAATTTACCTGGTAAAATAAAGTTTAAATAAATTACATAAATGCTCTAATAGTACACGTAAGTTAGTGGTTAATTTATTGTTAGTTACTGTAATGTTGCGCTGCTTTATTTGGTTAATCGTCCAGTCTGTGAAGATGGCATTAAAGTAAGAATTGCATTGTAGTATGACTCATTTCCTGGCGCGTACAATTTATTAGGTCAGAGTTCACGGTTCGACTTCTGATATTCAGATCGAGTTCTAGGTCAAACTGGTTTGTTCGACTTTCAAGAAATTCCAGTTCTAGTGAGTTCGAGAACCGAGGTACCACTGTAACTGTAAAGTGAATTCAAGGAAGACTCTAGTGAATGTAAGACCATGATTAAATAGCGGGATGTATGACGGTGGATAGCCTCAGTGTCTGAGACCCACATGGGGGTTATGTAGGTTTAATGCTTTTGGGATCAGTCCTTTGTTCTGATTTTTGTTGTTGTTGTTATTGGATATGTAAGTGTCCCCCACAGGGATCAATATAGTTCCTGCCTTATTCAGAGTAACCAAATGAGCCCAGAATTGGATCATTTACATACCAAAAAGAAAGAGCAGCTAGATCAGGACTGATGATAGGCAGCTCGCAGATTTACTGTGGCTGGGGAAGCATTTTTTTCATTCTGCCTTCACAATGCATGCACAGTCACATGATGTCTAACTACTCATGTATTTTTTTCAGGACTTGTCATGTGGATGCTGCTTGGTAAATACTTTCATTTTACTCTGAGCCCGCTGGAAGGAGGTCATCGCGCTCCCCGTCCGCTTGTCTAAGGGCGGCCCTTCACTTCCCATCTGATTGTAACAAACCGGCTACAAGAGGGAGACACTGTGGACTCGTTCACGCAGCATTGTGTGCATTTGCTTGTTTTATGGGGTCCGTTAGTGTTCTTTGTGTTTTTTTTTTTTTTTTTTAAAGCTGTGTATGCCTACTCTGAAGTCTGTGGTCTTGAATTATTCAGTCATAACTGAAAATATAACTGGATATGTGTCCCTATTACATTAAATTTTCTGAAATGAACTATTTTGGTACAGATATGGTGCTGATAAGGAGCTGAGGAGAAATAACATCCAGTAATCCTGATAGTATGATTCATTTATTATTCTCATATACTAAAAAGCCTTTCTGTGGCAAATTGTTATATCAGTACTTTTCCTAAGATAAATGGACTTCTTCATGTTCTAGAAAGCAGGACCTTATTCAGGCCTCAGGGAGCCAGTGGACTGTATTTTCTTTAGAAGCCGAATGAAACTGAGCAGGATGGACGCAGTTCTGGCATTTCAGTCCCAGCTCTGTGGGGTGATGGAGACTGTACTGAAAGCGGCCGTGTGCGAGATCACCAGGCTGGTGGAGGACAGCTTCCTGGCAGAAGTGGCACAGAGCCGCCGGGAAGCGGAGACTCTGCGGCAGAGGCTGCGGTGGTGCGAGAGCAAACGCAGGGAGCAGGCGGCGGACGGGAAGACGCGGTGCACGGAATGCGGCAGGGCTGGAGGAGGTGGAGCCCCAGCAGAGTACAGGCCAGCTGCAGCCGGCCAGGGTGAGTGACATGCTGGATGCCTCTTTTAATAGCCTATCGTGTAATGAAATCGGTAAATATTGGTCTTTCAGATTTAGTTTGTATCGCAGGAGCTGAAGAGGCCAGCCTTCTTTATGCTGACGTGAGGCTGCATGTGGAGGACTCGAGTTCCAGTGAGAGGATGAACACACACACACCATCTGGCAGTGTGACAGAGCAGCAGAGGGGTATGCAGGATGCGGGAGAGAGCGGGGAGCAGCATGGCGCACAGGCAGGCCATGAGGGTGTCAGCATGAGGCTTGGCCAGGCGGGGGCGCTGTACTCTGCCCCGGCATCACATGATCTGGACTCCAAGGATGTCTCCTGGACCGCTTTTAAGCTAGGAGACAGTGATTCGGATGCCGACGAACTGGAGTCGTCTCACGTGGCGATACGAGACGCAGAGAGTCCGTGCGGTCATACCAAAGAGCCTTGGTCAGCTCCTTCAGAAGGCTCCAGTAAGATGGGGTCCTCGCTATACTGTGTAAGTCTGAAAGCGGAGACAGAGCTGTCCAGCTTAGTGCCTGTTAAAGAAGAAGTAGACATGGCGCCTCTATGGAGGGATCAGATCCAGGCAGAGGTAGCGCAAAGGCAGATCAGGCTGCCGTGTCACAGGGCAGACTTTCAGATAGACAGGGTTGTTAGCCTGGCTTCTCCACAACATGTGATAAAATCTCAAAAGTTTGACACAAATTTGGCAGCCAGGCAGCATGGACCACGAACAGCAAATACACAGACAGGAGTTAGCAGTGCTGGAAATACTAATGGTTCAAATTCTGAACTATTAGCGAAAGATGCTGGCTGCACAAGCGCTCCAAGCTTCAGGGCATCAAAAAGCATTCCTAGTGCGCCGTCTGTTTGCTGGAGGGAGAAACCATTTGTCTGCAGACAGTGTGGGAAGACTTTTACTCGGCTCAAAAACCTGCAGGCTCATGTGAAACAGCACAGTGGCGTGAGGCCACACAGCTGCACGCATTGTGGGCGGAGCTTCCTGTATCTGAGCCGGCTTAAGGTCCACCTGCGTAGCCACACCGGGGAGAGACCGTTTCCCTGCTCGCAGTGTGGGAAGAGCTTCCTCTCTTCTTATGATCTTAAAGTGCACCAGCGCAACCATACGGGGGAAAAACCGTATAGCTGTGCGCAGTGTGGGAAAGGCTTCACGCGGCTGAGTATCCTTAAGGAGCATCGCAGCATTCACACCAAGGAGCGATTCAGCTGCACACAGTGTGGGAAGAGATTCACTCGCTTAAGCAACATGAAGACCCACCTAAGACATCACAGTACGAGGAATCCGTACAGTTGTACGCAGTGTGGGAAAACATTCCTTTTTTTCTGTCGTCTTCAGAAACACCAGAAAAAAATACATGGCCAGCAACAGTGAGTGGTTTATTTGTGCATATTTGCAAAAAAAAATCTTCTTTGACTTTTTCCTCCTTATTTGGAAAGATTTATCCGGATTAACTTTAGATGCGAGTTATTTGTGAGCTCTATCAATTAAGGTGGTAACACATGACAGAATGTGATTGTTTTGTTGGCTCCTATCGTCATGGAAACAAGCTCACAAGGTCTTTTGAATTGTCCAAGTTCACTAGCATTTCAATGTTCTGAAGGCCCTGGATGGAAACTAGGTTTGCACGTGTAAGTCATTTAAATGTTGGTCTCATTTTTCACTTTTGCTATCCGATGTAACTTAGAAATCTTGCATCTTTACTGTGAGTGTCGCTACAGTCTGTAGGAAGGTCTGTGAGCTTTAACAGCACAAACACTGCAGCACCAGCTTGGTGTCTGAACAGGTTTGCTGGTTCCCCAAAGACTTTGACAGCATAGGTGTCTCTAGGCCCTATTTAGGGGGAGCTTTTGGCCACCCAAAAAATAGTCTTAATAAAACCATTTAGCAATTTGTCCTGGATTTTCCTATACGTTTTGTACCACTGGCTCAGCAAACATCATCGTGGAATACCCCCTTCTCTCAGCAAGTCTAATGGTGCGTTCGATTATGTCTCTCCAAGTCGGAACTCGGATGAAAACGTCACGAAACGTCACGAAAAACGTCACTTCCCGTCGGAAACACGCCTCTTTAACGACGTTGAAGTCGGACAAGATTTTGTTGTCCGAGTTGCCCCTGTGACGTAATTTCAACATGGCGACTTGGTTTGTTTGTAGTTTGTTTACCGTTCGAAAAAAGAATATCACTATGAGCTTTTAATGTGTTTTGACTAGTTCGTGTTTCTTGTTTGTCTCTCGGAAAAATCTCCATTTCTCCATTTTCTCCATTTCTCCATTTTCTCCATTTGGAAAACTCCAAATCTGTTAAAATATAAAGCAACAACACACAGCAACATGTTCATGGAGGCAGCCATGTTTGTTCCGAGATGTGGGTAGCTCGAACGGGAGATTGTCGGACGTGATGTCACTCAACTCGGAATTTCTGAGTTCCGAGAGAAAAACGAACGCACCATAATTGTGGTGGGGGCTGACCCCCCCCCCAGGGTGAAATCCTATAATTGCCCCAGTTTGAAAGTCTGCCTGTCTGTCTTATTTAATTTATGTAATGGACATGCTAACTTCCATCCAATGCATTTGATGATAAAATAAAAAACACCATGTGCAAATCACTCCACGGGTGACTGAAATTATTTAGTTCCTTTGTCATTCATTGAGCAAAAAGTATGAGCTGATGGTCAAAGCTGGGAGATGGGAAGGTGAGTCCTAGTGATTCTGCACTTTGCTGCATCTACCTGTTCACTTGTTCGATATGTAATGACCCATTATAGTTGTTAACTTTTCACATGGATGCATTTTCTTTTAAAGCCAATTTGCCTGAGAAACAGACTGGATGTGGCTGCACAGGAGGCGATAAGACCTTTGTTTTAAGGAAGTTCCAGGGCGCATGTTGTACAAACCAGCAGGGTATGAGATGGCTGTGATGCTCCACATGGAGGTCAAACCCAATCCATGGAGCACATTGAGGACTGACAAACTAGGAGCGATGCGACCTGAGGCCAAACACTGGACTGCTAATGCTAGAAAAAGCGCTGCTGTTGTGCTCCATAAAAAGGCCTTCATTACCTACGTCAGAGTCAAGTCTATATCGACAGAAGCCAAGCAGAGAAGATACACTAAAGAAACGCAAAAAATACTAGAAGAGCAGGAAAGAAGGCCAAACCAAGCAGGATCTCTCCTCAATACCCTACTTACCTATGTAGTATAAATATATACATATATTTGCACACACTCTATGGCTGTCGGTCGATTGTTATTTTAATCGCAATTAATCATATATTCGATCATGTTATAGTTTGTTGATATATATTTTGAGATTATGTTCACCTAAAGGAAAAAAAAATATTGTTGGTCAGATACATTAATACATTATCAAACAAACAAGGCAGCAGCTTGCTGTGTTAAAATAAGTGTTCAAGTACAAAATACATGAAAGAGGATAACAATCTATAGCAGGCTTGACTTTGTAGATGCCTCCTACTGACAGTATCGAAGCAGGATGTGAGGGACGGGTCAGGAGCTGCACAGGGCTGAGTTCTGGGCCCTCTGATTTACTCCCTGTACACTCATGACTGTACAGCTATGTACAGTTCCAACACCATTGTGAAATTTGCAGATAATGTGGTGGTAGGTCTGATGGAACCGCAAACCTGGATGAGGTGGAGAAGCTGTGTCTGTGGAGCAAAGCTAACAATCTGGACCCGGGCCCGGAGTGGCCAATCGGGAGACTCAGGAGAATTCCTGGTTGGGCCACTTAGCTGTTGTGCTGGTGAGAAACAAAATAATTTCACAACCTCAAAATTCTACAACGGTGCTTCAGAATGTTAACCAGCAAATTTTCTCATGCATTCACACACACACACACACACACACACACACAAATATACAGTATGTCTGTGTGATCGGGGGCTGAAAAAGTCAGACTGCTTCAGCAGTTCAGTATACTGTTTGTTATTTATTTTCTTCTAGAAATGTCCGTAATAAATTTATTGGGACAATAAGACTTGAACTGTGACATCATTTATCAAAGTTCCCCCAGAACAAAGTCAAAATGGACTGGTCTTGGGCATAAAACTCTGCCTGGACCTGAGTGACATGGACTTCAGGAAGAAGCAGCAGAAGAAGTACACACTACTCAAGATTTTCACTGGGACTCCAGTGAAGAGGGTCAGCAGCTACAGGGAGATCAGAGCACACAACTCTGAGAACCTGCCGTGGACAACCCACACATCCACCCTGGTGCAGAGAGCTAGACAGCGACTGTATCACCCGAGGCAGCTAAGGAAATTCAAAGTCTCCTCTGTGCTGCAAAGAACCTCTTACAGCACTGCTGTGGGATCTATGCTCTCCAGGAGCATTACTGCCTGGTAGGGTAACTGCAGCTCAGAGGACCACAGAGACCTGCAGGGGGCAATACAGAGCGCGGAGCAAATCACCAGGACAGAACTGCCTGCCCTGCAGGACATCTACGTCTAAGTATATGGATCCAGGGCATTAAATATCACCCGTGCCGTGACCTGTCCCAGTGGCTGCACTGAAGCAGGCGTCTCCTGAGCCTTACGGCCCAAACCGAAAGGCTGAGGGGAAGCTTCTATACCCAGGCCATCAGGATCATTAACACCACCGATAAAAAACCAAAATAAGATATAACTGCAACCTGCACTTTAAATATTTTTGTGCATTTTCTTATAATTTTTATCTTTATTTTTATATACGTTTTAGATGTTTATTTTTAGTACTTATTGTGTTAACTTACTGTTTATTTTGTTATCTTTCTACCTTGTTTGTTTCGCAGACTGGCAGCAATTTCATTTCACTGCTGATGTCCACTACATTCATGCATGGAAGCTCTACTTTTGGCAGCAACAAGTATTGTAACTTCCTTTTCAAATTAAATATCGCTATTAAATGGACTCCTTACTCGTGATTTTGCGTGAAAATATTAATGGATAAACGCAGTAATTGAGAGCTTCTGGTTTGCCAAGGCTCCAACTAAATGAAAATATCCCCATTTTAAGGGTTATGAGGATAAATTTAAAATTTTCCGATCGTCTTGATATTTATGGTTATTACTAACATTTTCCTTCAGTTTTAAAATAGGCCTACTGTTTCGTATGAGACACTTCCACCGGTATTTTCCAACGCGTTTTGAGTGTTTTGGTCCTGCGCGGCCACCGTAAAACAACAATTATAGCAGCTGCTGATGAAATGGCAGGTATGCTTCGTTTATTATTTAACGTAATTCCGAATACGATTTGATTTGGAATTCCTGCTTGATCTCCCTTTTTTTTCCTGACTAAGATACAATAACTCCACAACACAGCTGCAGATTATATGTGCAGAAACCGATACCGGTGCAGCTGCTGTAATTTTGATCCGGCCCGGCTGCTTGCGGGCCACTTTATCGAAGGGGGCGGATACATGTTATGAAGGGCTTTTTTCCTCATGCGAAGCGCTTGGAACGCGATTGATTGTGGAAACACGGGATATATCCACGCAGAGCCGTTTTCCTTACTGACTACAGCAAATCAGTTGACGGTAAACGTTGATGAAAATCAGAAACCAACTCCGCAGCTTCCAAACACAGCACCTTCAAATAGTATCTGCTTTGTAAACTTTGAAAACTACATGCAATAATTTTGTCGAAGCAAATGATTTTTCTCTTCTGTCACGTCCATCCAATACATTGTTACTGTCATTCGAGCATTTTGCAAATTGGTCGAACATCTCACAGGTCTGGTTTCCCAGATGTTTAGCTGTTCCCTGTGAGTCTGCCTGGCGTTATAGGGTGCTGGTGTCCTCTTGTGAGCAGCCAGAAAGCAGCCAGTCCCTAAGAAATCACATTGGGGAGGGTTTCAGTTTAAAGAGCAGTGGAAGAAGGAACTAACATGTCAGACACAATCATAGCATTTCAGTCCCAGCTCTGTGGGGTGATGGAGACTGTACTGAAAGCGGCCGTGTGCGAGATCACCAGGCTGGTGGAGGACAGCTTCCTGGCAGAAGTGGCACAGAGCCGCCGGGAAGCGGAGACTCTGCGGCAGAGGCTGCGGTGGTGCGAGAGCAAACGCAGGGAGCAGGCGGCGGACGGGAAGACGCGGTGCACGGAATGCGGCAGGGCTGGAGGAGGTGGAGCCCCAGCAGAGTACAGGCCAGCTGCAGCCGGCCAGGGTGAGTGACATGCTGGATGCCTCTTTTAATAGCCTATCGTGTAATGAAATCGGTAAATATTGGTCTTTCAGATTTAGTTTGTATTGCAGGAGCTGAAGAGGCCAGCCTTCTTTATGCTGACGTGAGGCTGCATGTGGAGGACTCGAGTTCCAGTGAGAGGATGAACACACACACACCATCTGGCAGTGTGACAGAGCAGCAGAGGGGTATGCAGGATGCGGGAGAGAGCGGGGAGCAGCATGGCACACAGGCAGGCCATGAGGGTGTCAGCATGAGGCTTGGCCAGGCGGGGGCGCTGCACTCTGCCCCGGCATCACATGATCTGGACTCCAAGGATGTCTCCTGGACCGCTTTTAAGCTAGGAGACAGCGACTCGGATGCCGACGGATTGGAATCGTCTCATGTGGTGAGACAAGATGCAGAGAGTCCGAGGGGACATACCAAAGAGACTTGGTCAGCTCCTTCAGAAGGCTCCAGTAAGATGGGGTCCTCGCTACACTGCATAAGTGTGAAAGCGGAGACAGAGCTGTCCAGCATAGTGCCTGTTAAAGAAGAAGTAGACATGGCGCCTCTATGGAGGGATCAGATCCAGTCGGAGACTGTGTGCAGGCAGATCTCTAGCTTAGCGCTTCCGCAAGATACCATGCAGCTAATCAGCTCCAGTGCTGACAAAGTGGGCAGTGAGAGATTTCGATTCAGGCAGCCGCATGGAGCATCAGATAGTCCAGATAAGGATGGATGCCCCCCCCATAAAAACGGGCAGACGCTGGCAAGCTCAGAGACCCGTACCACTTGCACTGTAGAAAAACCGTTTAGTTGTATCTGCTGTGGGAAGAGCTTTTCCCGTTTACCGTACCTTAAGGAACACCAGAGGACTCACACTGGCGAAAGACCCTTCAGCTGCGCACAGTGTGGGAGGTGCTTCTCCAAGTTAAGCAATCTGAAAGCGCACCGTAGGGTTCACACGGGTGAAAGGCCGTACAGCTGCCCCAGCTGCGGCAAAAGGTTTACCCTGAAGAGCAATCTGAAGAGGCATCAGAGAATCCACGCTGCAGACAGACTGTTTTATATCTGAAATGCAGCTGTCCATTGCAGGCTAACTCACTCTGTAAAATAGCATGTAAATATGAAATCATTAACAATAAATAACTTTTTTCAAATGGTTCTTAGCTTAAAGCAGAGGAGATAATTCTAGTGTGACGCTGAGGCCTACATTGTTATTTATGGTTTAGATGAATGAATGCCTTAGCCTGGACCTGCTTACCTTGCCGTTTCTGTGTTATCATTGGCTGCCTGGACCTGCTTAACTTGCCGTTTCTGTGTTATCATTGGCTGCCTGGACCTGCTTACCTTGCCGTTTCTGCATTATCATTGACTGTCTTTACTCCTGGCCCCTGAGGGCCCTGCGTGACCTGGTGAGGCAGGTTTCCCTCGAGTTTCTTTGATCCGCTCCTGTGAGCCGATGCATCACTGTGTAACAGAAGCTCTTCGCTTTTGGGGCCGTTAAGCAGTGGTGAGCAGTGCATCGTGGGAAAAATCCATATGGTGAGTGAGACTATCCTCCATAAGCCTTTTCAAAGCTGCCTACACACTGCTGGGGACTGTTCTGCATTCTGCCTGAATCCAGGGCGTCACTAAAGGTTAAATCAACTTCTGATTCTGTGTCTGTTTTCATGTGGGTGAATCGCAGTGTTTCACTCGAGGGTCTTTAAGTGGGGCTCCTTGTGGGATATGAACCTGCTACATTTTACGTTTTACTCCTTACCACCAGTGAGAGGAAGGTGAAGCAACTGCTTACAGTGGCCACTAACTGTTCACTATGATAGTGTGCCTGCGTACACAAGAACGGATGAGATTCAGGTTTCAGTGAAGGATCCTCTGCAAAACTGACTGTCTGCACAGGCAACATCTAAGGAGTCATTCTTTCTTATATATTATAAAGTGAGAAGCAGCATATAAAGAGCAGCTTCATAACAGGAGCAGACATAAAGCTGCTGGGGGGGGGGGGCAGGTCCACAGGCACCAGCTACTGCTGGCTCGGCATTATGGGAATAGCGACACCGTCACCGGGCAGCATGAGGCCAAAGGAATATCAGAATGCAGCAGCTTTATTGACTGGCAGCACAATATTGGGGCCAGTGGCCCTTGGCTTTGTGTTGCTGATAGAATTTGGCCCTCAGGGAAAAATAACTGGGGAGTCTGAGCCCAAACATACAGTATATGCAGTGCTCACAGAAAGCTGGGATGCATGTTTAATACAGCAAAAAATGAGCGTATTTATTGGTTATAATAACAAAAATCATTACTTCAGTTACCAAAAAATTACAGAAACAATCAGTAATTTTAAGTAAAACATTCATTTCAAGTAGTAAATTGAAAGCCAAATTATAATTCTAAAAGAGCTGTTTTGAATTAAAAATTACCTTGACAAGCCTTTTTAATTAGTAACACCTTTGGAATTACATAAATAGGTATACGTATATCTCTGTGGAGGGGGGCATTTTGGTCACAATAATTGGGGAACCCTGGGCTCGGATATATCTCTGTTGGGGGGGTTGTCTCAGTGACAGTAATTGGAGATCTGTCTGTCTGTTGTCTCTCTCATGGTGAACCATTGCACTGCAGATGTGAGCAGCTGTTCACGATCACGCACTGGATCCCCTTCTTTCCACATCTCTCATGTCTCTGTCAGAGCCTCATGGATTCTGTGTGCCTGTGTTCCTCTTCCCCATCATCCTCTCTAGATTAATGGCCTTGAGACAGACAAAACTTACCCTAGATTGACACGGACACCTATTTCAAAAAACACAAGATAGAGATTAATCCTAGACATTTTTCAGCTTTTCATTTGAGTAAATGTGTAAAGGTACAAGACAGTTATTTAAAAGATACATACTCAGCAAAAAAAGAAACGTCCCTTTTTCAGGACTGTGTATTTCAACAATAATGTTGTAAAAATCCAAATAACTTTATGGTTAATTGAACATGCATGGAAAACATTGTTTAGACCCTTTACAATGAAGATCTGTAAAGTTATTTGGATTTTTACAACATTATTGTTGAAATACACAGTCCTGAAAAAGGGACGTTTCTTTTTTTGCTGAGTATATATGCTGTATATATAGTAAGATATACGTAAGCTAAAAAGCAGTAATGTAACCAATGTCAGCAAGTGACACTGCATGAAGAAGAGTAAAAGATGGTGGCTGTGCACTCATTGGTTTAATTGTTGCATGAAGAAGAGTAAAAGATAGTGGCTGTGCACTCATTGGTTAAATTGCATCTTCAAATGAGGTCTCTCTTTCTGGATTGCTGTTGTCACATGGCTATGAAAGCCTTCAGGATAATCAGCAAACTCGCCCACACCAAGAGTCGTGGTGCCAGAGAGGCGGCCCCTTTGCTGGGGGTCACAGGGACAGTGGGCGGAGCCGTCGTGCTGGGAGCAGCTCCCGTGCTGGGGGCGGCGGCTCCCGTGCTGGGGGCGGCGGCTCCCGTGCTGGGGGCGGCGGCTCCCGTGCTGGGGGCAGCTCCCGTGCTGGGAGGGGCTCTCGTGCTGGGGGCGGCTCCCGTACTGGGAGGGGCTCTCGTGCTGGGGGCGGCGGCTCCCGTGCTGGGAGGAGTTCCCGTACTGGGAGGGGCTCCCGTACTGGGAGGGGCTCTCGTGCTGGGAGCCCTGACAGAATATATGCATCTGCCCACATTACCCACAGCATCCACCACTACAAGCTCTAGATCAGGGGCGCAGCAAGAGGCACTATAGAACACCTGTGTGACATTGATGCCCCCCTCCCCCACAGAGATGGTGCTGTTGAGGGTGCCGTTGCCCCCGCGGGCAGACACACTAGTGACACCCGTGCCGTTGTCGTCGGTGATATTAGCAGAGAGTTCCCAGCTGGACAGGCTGCAGGTCCCCGAACAGTTACCCGTCGTGTTGCCCTGGCACACTGGAGGGCTGATGTCTGTAACCTGGCCAGGGATCAAAGGTCATTTCTCAAAACAAGGCTCATGTCTGGAGCGAAGCTTAACTCAATTTTTTCCAGCAGCCCAGCGTGAGTGTTGTCCTTGCATTCGATACAGCACCCTTTAGGGGACCCTGGTTACCTTAGTGACGACTGAGAGTCGTACTACTGCATAGTTGGAATCACTGCGATCGGAGGACTCGGCCGTGATGGTCACAGTGACATCAGTGCCAGACAGTGTGTCACCTGGAGCGATGAGATTCACTGAGCCCTGGGCACTGCCATTCACCAGGGACAGCCTGAAGGGGGCACAATACAGCCAGTTGCCATAATGCACTGGAACCATTCGAAAGTGAAAGCAAGCGAACAATTATAATTAACAGAACTTCATTCTTACATTCCTGTGAATTTCTGAACAAAGCTTTTATCACCATGGACTCTGATGAGGTGTAATGGGTTTGACCCAGGGGATCGTACAGTGAAAGGAATGGAGATGGGCACCCCGGGTTCCAGGTTCGATATGCCCTGGACCTGAAATGAAATGACGAGTAGATTTAATGTGACTCCTCCAAGGTATGTTTCTCAGACTAACCGTTGACCACACAATGAAAGCACTCACAGAGACAATCAGACTCGAGGCCTTGATTTGAGTGTTTGACTGCCGCTGGAAGACCGTGCTGGAAGACTGTGAGGAGCTGGCCGACATCCCTGACACTCGCACGTTAAAGACGCCCTCTGGCATCTTGTCCACTGTTATTAGGTAGTTCCCACGGCCCAGGTCCTGTAAGGTGCCGTTCGTCTGGCCGGCCCCTGATGCCTCCACTAGTGACACTTCTGTGACATTTACTGGAGTGTTACTGGTTACTGTGAGGAACAAGGTGGTGTTTGTGCCTAAGAAGAAAAGAGGACAAGTGTGAGACTTATTTGGTGGCAGACGCTTTTTCATACTACATGGTCTTAAAATGTGATGTTTAAGTGCCGTTTGCCACTAATTTGCGATGAATCGTGCTTTAAATTAGTAGTTTTTGTAGCCATTCTTGCAGATTCTATAGCAGGTTTCTCACCTACTTGGGGACGACCTTCATTTAATTCCATTCCTTTTAGGGGATCCATAAATATATTTAAAAATGTGAATATGAAGTCAACTGTGCTTCGACCTGCAAAATCCCAAATGCACAAAGAGTGAAGCATGTACACCTTAAAAGGAGAGATTTACTTGTGGCTCTCTAATGATAAGGCTCATCTTGACTATCTGGCGATAAGGCTTATCTGTGACTTTCTGGCGATAAGGCTTATCTGTGACTTTCTGGCGATAAGGCTTATCTGTGACTTTCTGGCGATAAGGCTTATCTGTGACTTTCTGGCGATAAGGCTTACCTGTGACTTTCTGGCGATAAGGCTTATCTGTGACTATCTGGTGATAAGGCTTATTTGAGACTTTCTGATAACTCTTACCAGTCATTTCCCTTGAAAACAGCTGAGAGTTGGCCTTACCTGTGACTTTCAGTTGATAGGGCTGTGTGGAACTGATGCGGATTTTCCATAATCCCTCCTGCAGGTTGAGCTGAATCCTGTTGAGGTTCCCCACTGCCTGTATGGACCCCAGGGGGCCATTTGGTTCTGCACTGCTCTGCTGGACACCTGGAGGAAGCAGCAGTGACCACATACACTCTCCTGTCTGACACATAAAGTAAATTCCAATATCCATAAATATCTACACTGAATTTAGGCGGCTTCATATTCAACATTCTTAAATATGGGCTCCCCTGGGTAATTATATTCAAAGTTTGTAATCTACATTCACTATTAAAAAACACACATACTGATTGACATAAGAACCCCATCCCTTTATATGCTCTAAGATCCATCCTTACCCCAACTGCTTATCCAGTCAAATTAAACTGGTTAAAAATTGACCAGTCTGTATTATTCTTGTTTCATACAATTTGGGTAAATAACATAAGTAACAGTACAGAGAAACAGGCTAATGTGGCTAAATTGCTTAAATATGATTATAAATATATTGTCCAGGCTTGTTAGCTCACCTAAAGGATTCTGGAGACTGTATGTGACACTGTTGCCTGTGATGTAAGCTGTCAGGTTTCTGATGGATGGATCCACCATGAAGATGAAGTCTTCATCCTTCCCCGGGTTCCTCACAGCCTGGAAAAGGGTCACCTGGGGGAAGGGGCAGCCACCGATCAGTGCTTTGGAAAATGATGATGGAAACTAATAGAGCAAGTCATGTGATTCAAAAAGTAAGAATCTTATTGGACAAAATACAAATGACAAACTTGAAACCTGAAGCCATGTGATTCAAATGAGAGAGAATCAGTAAATATGAGTAAATTACGGTGGCCCCTAGAGACAAAACACACACAAAAGAAAAAGCAGAAACAAAATGAAAATGCGCAGCAAATTAAAAAAACACACAAAAGAAAAAGCAGAAACAAAATGAAAATGCGCAGCAAATTAAAAAAACACACGCAAAAGAAAAAGCAGAAACAAAATGAAAATGCGCAGCAAATTAAAAAAACACACGCAAAAGAAAAAGCAGAAACAAAATGAAAATGCGCAGCAAATTAAAAAAAACACACGCAAAAGAAAAAGCAGAAACAAAATGAAAATGCGCAGCAAGTTAAAAAAACACACGCAAAAGAAAAAGCAGAAACAAAATGAAAATGCGCTGCAAATTAAAAAACACACACAAAAGAAAAAGCAGAAACAAAATGAAAATGCGCAGCAAATTAAAAAAACACACGCAAAAGAAAAAGCAGAAACAAAATGAAAATGCGCAGCAAGTTAAAAAAACACACGCAAAAGAAAAAGCAGAAACAAAATGAAAATGCGCAGCAAGTTAAAAAAACACACGCAAAAGAAAAAGCAGAAACAAAATGAAAATGCGCAGCAAGTAGACAATCCCAAACCGGAAGTGCTCCACCACACTAGGGGGCGCGGTGAGCTCATGTGGCACAGTCGCTACACAGTAGTGATGGGAAGTTCGACTGAATTAACTGATTTGATTCTTTCGAGCTGTCCGTTGTAATGAATCGATTCTAAAATCGATTCTGTGATTCACTTTTTTTTCCGTCTTTTTTGCGCCTGACCGTATGAGTCAACGAATCATGGGATCGTATAATAAATCAAATGGTGTCTCAAGGTTACGTTATTTGACTGAAAGATGGGGCTGGTGTTCAACAAAAATGTTCAGCTTGACTATTCACAATAAAAAAAACAATATATAAAAAGCAGAAAGGGTGTCGATGCTGAATAAACACGCGTGTATATATAGTTCTTATTTTCTTGACTTTAGCCAAATTCATGTGCATGAGTATCAAGGACTACATCACAGTTAACAACTGCAATATAACCAATACAATCACACACACATACAATGAGCATGAGTAAACTTGCATACGTTGTTGTGTAAACGTCAAAGTTAATAAATATCTTTGGTTTTTGATGAAAGACATATGGTTTTATTATGCAGAAATGCAATAATTTACTGTTGTGATAAATGAACACAGGGCTGCCAACTCTCACGCATCTGGCGTGACACTCACGCTTTCGGATTCTCACGCTCGTGCAAGAAATCTTACTGCAAATTTATATTATTACATTATAAACCTAAAATTAGCTGCAGCAAAAGCGTTGGGGTAGTTTGCAAACCCTACAGACCATTTACAAGGGAATAAAACTGTCACAAAGGTGTAAATGCGTGTGCGGACTTGTCTGAAATGGAAAATCTCTGGCCAACCGGCTGACCAAAGTTGACAGCCCTGTGAACAGCTGCGTTAATTTTATTCCTTTCAACAGCGTAACTGCATTTCCGCAGCAAATGCCGCGAGGCGGCGAGGGCTCTTGGGATCAGTTCGCAAACCATTCGTTTTAGTCACCGACCGAGTGTCCGAAAACCGTAAGTTCGATTTGTTCATCGAACGGACTCTCGGACACTCCGTCGGCGACTCAAACGGATGGTTTGCGAACCGATCCCAAGAGCCATTGCGGCGTTCACAACAGTAAATTATTGCATTTCTGCATAATAAAACCATATGTCTTTCATCAAAAACCAAAGATATTTATTAACTTTGACGTTTACACAACAACGTATGCAAGTTTACTCATGCTCATTGTATGTGTGTGTGATTGTATTGGTAATATTGCAGTTGTTAACTGTGATGTAGTCCTTGATACTCATGCACATGAATTTGGCTAAAGTCAAGAAAATAAGAACTATATATACACGCGTGTTTATTCAGCATCGACACCCTTTCTGCTTTTTATATATTGTTTTTTTTATTGTGAATAGTCAAGCTGAACATTTTTGTTTAACACCAGCCCCATCTTTCAGTCAAATAACGTAACCTTGAGACACCGTTTGATTTATTATCCGATCCCATGATTCGTTGACTCATACGGTCAGGCGCAAAAAAGACGGAAAAAAAAGTGAATCACAGAATCGATTTTAGAATCGATTCATTACAACGGACAGCTCGAAAGAATCAAATCAGTTAATTCAGTCGAACTTCCCATCACTACTGTGTAGCGACTGTGCCACATGAGCTCACCGCGCCCCCTAGCGTGGTGGAGCACTTCCGGTTTGGGATTGTCTACTTGCTGCGCATTTTCATTTTGTTTCTGCTTTTTCTTTTGCGTGTGTTTTTTTAACTTGCTGCGCATTTTCATTTTGTTTCTGCTTTTTCTTTTGCGTGTGTTTTTTTAACTTGCTGCGCATTTTCATTTTGTTTCTGCTTTTTCTTTTGCGTGTGTTTTTTTAATTTGCTGCGCATTTTCATTTTGTTTCTGCTTTTTCTTTTGTGTGTGTTTTTTAATTTGCAGCGCATTTTCATTTTGTTTCTGCTTTTTCTTTTGCGTGTGTTTTTTTAACTTGCTGCGCATTTTCATTTTGTTTCTGCTTTTTCTTTTGCGTGTGTTTTTTTAACTTGCTGCGCATTTTCATTTTGTTTCTGCTTTTTCTTTTGCGTGTGTTTTTTTAATTTGCTGCGCATTTTCATTTTGTTTCTGCTTTTTCTTTTGCGTGTGTTTTTTTAATTTGCTGCGCATTTTCATTTTGTTTCTGCTTTTTCTTTTGCGTGTGTTTTTTTAATTTGCTGCACATTTTCATTTTGTTTCTGCTTTTTCTTTTGCGTGTGTTTTTTTAATTTGCTGCGCATTTTCATTTTGTTTCTGCTTTTTCTTTTGTGTGTGTTTTGTCTCTAGGGGCCACCGTAGTAAATAGCCAAATCCTGCAAACATGAATCTGGGAAGACAGATTAATAACAATAGTGTGGCTCAGTGGGCTAAGCCTCTGCGGCTTTGGTTGGAAGGTCACCAGGTCAAGCCCCAGCCTTAGCAGAATGGTCACATGTCTGTGGGCCTGTGAGCAAAGCCCTTAACCCCAAGCCCCATGGGTGCTGCATAATGAACCTGTGCTGTGACCCTAAAGCCTGCTGTCACCTGTGTGTGTGTCTTATGCAGAGTAAGATGGGGTCGGAAACAAGGGCATTTCCCCCGGGGTATCAATAAAGTATCACTGATCTGTTCTATATAAGATCAGAAATGAGGTTGAATAAATAATGTGACTTGTGTTTATGAGAGGAGACGTGAAACTAGAAGGGAGGTGTACCAGAGCAGAGGTGGTGGAGTCCAGAATAATGCTGGTGGCCTGGGGCAAGTTGGCCTTGCTGGCCTGTATAGCCAGCCCCCCCGATGCCTGTGCCAGCTCCTGGAAAATGTGACTGGAAAATTGCTGCTGTTGCACTCGATTGTTACTGTCACTGCTTCTTCGATGTCGGCCACTTAAGACGCCTGTTAACATGAAGTTTACCTGGACAGTGAGACAGGATTAAAACTCTTTTTGCTAGCAAGGGACATTTCATTTGTGTTAAAGGAACAGAAGGAACAGGTATAGATATTTAAGTGGATCTTGTATCTGTTTCTGGGGTTTAATTAATGACCAGACTTCCTTTGAGAGTAACCACTGTACAGGATAGAGGCTTAGATCACAGATGTGTAAAGGGTCATTTTCAACCTTTTTTTCTGCTGTCTTGTGCTGTTTACCTTATGACTGTGAGTCTGACTGAGATTTAGACCACATGGAGTCACTAGATCTGAGTGTGTTGATGTGATGAATTGAAAATGATGTATAATGCAATGGATATGATGTATCCTTGACTGCCAGGGAAACTTTGTCACTGAGTCTCTCAATGGATTGTTGGCTACTTGGGAGTAAATTCATCCACACTCACCACTGACTTTGTGCTTTCTATCAGTGACAGCACTGTGCTCTTCAGGTAGATATCTTTGGCGGGAGCATCCGTGAAGACAAATATCTCTGAGAGGGGAGGAGCACCTGTAAGGGCCAGCTGGACAGAGGTGGACAGGGGTGAACAGGCGTGCAGAGGGAGGAGAAGGGGGGCAAACGACTGAGATAAACTGAGACATCATAAAGCCTATACAAAATACATAGTAGACAAGGTCAATATCTATCTTTGTTTATCATTAATATTGTTCTTCTATGATCCAATCTGTCTGTCCATTAGACCAAGTTGTATATTGTGTTGCTGACTGTCTAATTTAATGAACCATACAACTAACTGACAGGACAGATATGCTGTACGGCTGATCAAGTCACATGGATTCCTGACAGGACAGATATGTTGTATGGCTGAAGGAGTCAAATGGCCACCTGACAGGACAGATATTCTGTACGGCTGATCAAGTCAAATGGCCGCCTGACAGGACAGATATGCTGTATGGCTGAATGAGTCAAATGGCTGCCTGATAGGACAGATATACTGTACGCAGTGTACGGCTGATCAAGTCAAATGGCTGCCTGACAAGACAGATATGCTGTACAGCTGAACAAGTCAAATGGCCACCTGACAGGACAGATATGCTGTACGGTTGAAGGAGTCCAATGGCGGCCTAATAGGACAGATATGCTGTACAGCTGAACAAGTCACATGGCCATTGTCATGGGTCAGACGGTAGGAGATTGTTCCACTTTATCTGCAGAGATAGAGCCATTAATTACTAGACCAGAAGTGTTTAGAAATACTCTCCCTGAGAGCCATATAAGGCATTCAGGAGAGGCTGTGGGGGAGGACAGACACAGGTTTGTCACACCATAACCCTAACTGAGGCTCCCAGCTGGCTCTTTAGGTCTTGACCACCGCTGTTTATATACAGAGTACTTTAGTTTGTTTTTCCTTCCCATTCCTTTTTTTTGTCAATCTTCCTGGAGACAAACGTTTTGTTTGACCACCGCCATCTGCATGCCCCAGTTCTTGGATCCTATTCACTTTCAGACACCAAAGTTACCTGGAGTCCTGACAGACACATCTCTGGTATATCACCTCCACCATTTGCCCCAAGTGCTGCAATTCTTTGCTTAAAAAGAGCTGCATCTGTTGTCCTTGTTAATGGTCCAAAATCTGCAAAGACAATGGATGGTGATGGGATAATTTATATGATTTTGTTAAATGCTCATGTCTGCATTAGTGTGACCAGGGGAAAGGGGCTGTTCAGACCTAGTGCAGGTGACACTGACCCTAAATGGACAATATCCATATACTCCTGTTTCAGGACAAAAATGTTCTAACTAATTTGTTTGTCACAAAACATTAGCTGAACTTTTAGCTGAAGAAAAACTGGAATAACAATTCACAATCTATTATTATTATTATAACTACAGCTTTTCAGAAGATTAAAAAACTAAATTTAGAATGATTTGAAGTACTTGAATTAAAAATTGTTTGCAGTCCATATTTTGGAGTCTTAGTGGTAAAACCAGACTGCAGTTTATACGCTGGACAGGAAGGCACCACGCACGAGGGTCATTGAAGGGCACTAGGATGAAGGATGAGGCCTGGTTGCTGTCAATGATGGTAAACACCAGACGCTTGGCCTCATTAATTTCATCGGACATGCTGCCTGTGGTGTCAATCACGAAAGCCAGCACTGAAGAGTCTGTGATGCACATCAGCCTGACGGGGAAGGTGAAAGAGCGTGTAAATCAGCCTGCATCATCACTGAAGAGCATGTAGATCAGCCAATGGCATCACTGAAGAGTGTGTAAGTCAGTCTGTGGAGTCACTAGAGAGTGGCTGAATCAGCCCGTGTCATCACTGAAGAGTATGTGAATCAACCTGTACTGTTACTGAAAAGTGTGTGAATCAGCCAGTGCCATCACTGAAGAGCGTGTGAATTAGCCTGTATCGTTACTGAAGAGCGTGTGAATTAGCCTGTATCGTTACTGAAGAGCGTGTGAATTAGCCTGTATCGTTACTGAAGAGCGTGTGAATTAGCCTGTATCGTTACTGAAGAGCGTGTGAATTAGCCTGTATCGTTACTGAAGAGCGTGTGAATTAGCCTGTATCGTTACTGAAGAGCGTGTGAATTAGCCTGTATCGTTACTGAAGAGCGTGTGAATTAGCCTGTATCGTTACTGAAGAGCGTGTGAATTAGCCTGTATCGTTACTGAAGAGCGTGTGAATTAGCCTGTATCGTTACTGAAGAGCGTGTGAATTAGCCTGTATCGTTACTTAGTCGCTCTGCCTTGCTCTGGTTCTGACACATTTGTACCGTAGGAAGTTGATATCTCCAACGGCTCCACGGATGTCTTCCAGAAGCTCCATGGTGGCGGTCATTGCCATGTTGGCAGCATCCACATGTCGATTGCCATGCTCTGAGTCTGTAGTATCTTTGCTGATCCCACCTATGGGCTTCTGTTTGCTGGTTTGGTCAAAACACCCACCATGACTGCACTTTCCTTCAGACAGAATATAAGAAGGGAAACAGTCCATGTGAAGATGAGTAAAGTGAAGGTGTGGGAGTGAGAGCATGTTTGGGTATCTCTCTGGCATGATACCCCTCAGATACTGCTGTGGTGCAGCCTGTGTCTGTTACTTTGGCAATATTCACTGCCATCACAAGCATGCACATACAGTAAGTGACAGAGGTCAGGAGTGGCCAGTGGTGGAATGTAACAAACTGTTTGTACTTTGTTACTGTACTTAAGTACATTTTTACGTATCTGTACTTTACTTAAGTAAAAATAATAATGCATACTTTTTATTTTATATTACATTTTGCGGCAATTATCTGTACTTTCTACTCCACTACATTTCTACAATTTATGCCTTTAGTCTTTACATTTTATGAACACAATTTCCTCAAAATCTTGCATGAAAAAATAGTTAGCCTATTGAATTCTGGCGTTGTTTGCCATTTCCTACCAATCAGGTGGCTTCATTAGCTCCAATGATGGCAGAGCGCGCGTCAATTGGCAGCACGAGCTGGTAGACTGGCTTGATTTCAAGACGACGAGACATTCAACATGGACACAGAGCCAATACACATATACTGTTTAGTTGTTTGTAATTATTATGAGCAATGACATCGGTAGAGGCGTAAGTTAGTATATCTACTATTCTTTTACAAAATGGCACACCCCAGACGTTGAGACAAACCATTGTGTGAGTACTTTTACTTAAAAAATACTTTAAAGTAAATTTAAAAGTAAGTACTTAGTACTTTCACTTAAGTAAGATTGTTGATTTAGCACTTCTACTTTTACTTGAGTACATATTTTGCAGGATATTTGTACTTTTACTTAAGTACTAAGCTTCAGTACTTCCTCCACCACTGGGAGTGGCCCAACCTATCAAACAAGTAGCTGGTCATTTATTAACACATTAACATCTACACACAAAAATGCTCCAACAAAACAGGTACATACGGGAAAATACGGCTAAACAGTTATTATAAAAACACTAAATGTTTATTTAATTAAAAATGTTATTTATGGTATGGTCTATGCGTGTGCCTGACATCTGTGCCTTTGTCTCCATTCCGTCCTGTCCCCGCTCCGCACGACAATATTATTATAATTAAATGTATTAATAGTTTATTATTAATATTAAAATAATTAATAAGAAATCTTTATTTTAAAATGTATTTTATTATATAATAATAATTACTGTTACTGTCTATCATTGTCTAAATGTATTTTTACTGTCTAAATATATGTATTCAGCTAGTGTAAACATGCACGATGCTATCACAGCGAATGCGAGGCTGAGACTGAAGCGTTACCCTTTGTTTCCGCTGAGAGACGTGCCGCGTGACTCATTTCCCTGCTCGTACAAGTTATCTTAGGTCGGCATTCACGCTTTGACTTCTGAGATTCAGATCGAGCTCTAAGTAATTTTTTTCGAACTGGTTGGTTCGACTTTTAAGAAATTTGAGTTCTAATGAGTTCGAGAACTGAGGTACCACTGAGTACCCTGATTTAGCAAAAGTGCTAATATACATTTACACACAAACGAGTATATACAGTACATTTACACTGTCTCTCTTACACACACACACACACACACACACACATAAATATATTCTGTGGCAGTGTGGCCTGCTATAAAATGTACCACCCCCCCCCCCCCCACTCCACTGCATACATTATTTTTCCTTACGACCCACCTCAAAATAATTTCTGCAGCATAAATAACGGACAAATATCAGTAACACATGCAAGTTTTGTGCCTGTAGGATTTTCCCGACCAGAGTTAGATTGGGTGGGGGGCCCATCTGTGGCAGAGTGGCCTGCTATAAAATGCCCCCCTGCCTAGTATTTTTCTCTTATGGCCCAGCTCCAAATAATGTCCGCTACAGAAAATTGGAGCACTCACTCTGTCTCATTCTGAGATCTTTGAGCTGCTGCAGACCTACAAGAACCTAGACCTAGGGGACACCTGGATGACTGAGTAGGCTGGGCTGCAGTCATGGTGCCCTCTAGTGGAAAGGCCAGGGCCAGCTGCCTACCCCAAGGAGTCTCTGGTCCTTTGGAGAATAAGCAGTGCTGCTATGGACTTTCTATAGGTGAATGGTGGCAGCAGCCATCCTGAGCAGCGGCAAGAAACCAGGAGACACCAACATACTGAAGAGGCTCCTCAGAAAGGCTGCCTCAGTGCTGGGGACCAGCCCTGATCTCATGGGGGAGGCGGCAGGAGAGTTTGGACTATTCAAATCAGAGCTGCTGATCTGGACGTCACTAAAATGACATCTATCTACGTGTCACTTTACAGTTATCAGGACATTTTATACCAGACCCAACCAACATCTCAAGTATTGCCCCCCCCCACCCCCATGCAGAATACACCCTGGTAAATACATGGCCAAGTCTGCTGCCACCCCACATCAAAGTAATAGCAAAAAATAATTTTATTTTCTAAGTGGAACCATAATCATAAGTGGCCTCTCAAGTCCAAGCCAATCAAAATTCTCTGGAGGCGGCACTGGGTGGAAGTAACAGCCAATCACCTGCAAGGTTTGTGACTGGGACGTCCGGCTTGATCAGGGTGCTAAATGCGGCTTGATTTTTCAGTTCTATCCAGTTACTGTGACTGTAGAAATCCTGAAAAGAGCAAACAAGGGTGCTGGAAGTGTGTCCTTATCTACAGGCACCGAGAAGCCTGCGGTGTGGCAAAGTCAGTCATTTTGTTCATGTCTCACAAATAAAATGGACATGAAAATCAAAGGCTACAATCCAAAAATACAGTACTGAAATCTTATACAATCTTATACAATCTTATACAATGCTTCCACATACAAACTGAAAGACAGAATAATAATCAGTTATAGCACCTTCTTACTTTACCACGCCTATGGGAAATAGCACCTTATTTTACAAATAAGGTGCTATTTTTTGTCTTTGTACCTGTATTTTATATTTGGTATTTTAAGCTTTATTGTTTTAATCTTGTACTATGAGAACTATGCAATAATTTCCACAAAGCTAAACAAAGTTTTATCTAATCTAATCTTATCGATAAGCTATAGTAGTACAAACAGGAAACATTGTGGCTCACCTGCAAGGTGTGACATATTTTCCCCAGTGTTACTCTTGCTGATAAAAAGCTCTCCTCTGTCACACTTTTTTTAACGATAGTCCTGCCCTGGGTGATAAGATTCCGACCTTCTCTAAATGTTTCATTGGCAAAGTGATACTCAGGGTCATTGAAATGTGAACCACTGTCCACCCCCCAGTTGCTCATATAGACCTTCATGATAGCATCTTTAAACTTAATGCTTGACAGCAGGGAGGGGTCACTGCCTGGGGAACAGGCTGCCTGAACCGCGGATGCCGACAATCTGCTGTCAATCTGTAACACAAGGTGTAGAAAAACATACACCATTTAATGCAATATAAATATACCTTCATAGCCCTTTATGTAAGGGTTGACCAACTATGCACTTTACGTTTTTAAACAACAGGTTCAGAGTGCATTATCACACTAATACCACGGTTACTACACATTTAGGTTACACATTTGTACACAAAGACGCTATTTTCACATTAAAAACCACAAGTGTATTTATTGGTATAACTACATTTTCCCACCAATGATTAAACATTTTGCCTACTGTCACGCCCAGCTCCGTACGATCCTTGTGTGTGCCACGCCCACCTCGTTACCTCGTGTTAACTCCTGATTGTGTTCACCTGTTGCCTGTTCCTTTTGCCTAGTCTTGTGTATTTAGTCCGTGTCTCAATCTTTAGCCCCCAGATCTGTCATTGCGTGTTGTTATGTCTCGTGCTCGTTTCCCTGATGTGCCTCCGGACCTGTCAATAAACCCCGTTTGCCCCTTACTGCCGTCTACTAGCCTGCTTACCCGCTCGCCGGATCGCCCAACGTGACACCTACATACAACCCAAGTCACTGTTATTCATTTGAAACCTGCCCATTGCCAAGATCATAAGCCAGACATTAGTTTGAAATTGTTCATTTAATTCTTAAACCTATGACAGTAAAGAAAAGTTTATGATAAAGTATCCATGCAAAGTAATTGCTGTAATATTTGTGGATGATCTCATACATTTTTGTTTTGAGAAAGTTAAAATGTTGTCTTCAGATACAAATGTGCAGACCAAACGTGTAGCTATAAGTGTTGGGTGGATCTTGGTGTGAATTAACCCTTACATAGTTACATGGTCTCAGAAAGAGAAACCAACATTGTTTTGCAACAGTGGAAACAGGTTGTTATTGCCTGGCTGGGCTATGTAGATTTTTTTGCATAATATTGTGTAAATACTGAATTTTATAGTCACTTCATACTTATCGTTACTTTGTTCGTTATTGTCTGTATTTGACTCACAGGTGTGCTGAATATTCAACACTAACCAAAACTAGTACTATTTCAGAGTCCCTCAGCCAAAGTCCCTTGTAACTACTTCAGTTTTTGTATTGTAAACTCACCGTCAGGCTAAAGGGTCTCCCCTCCTTCTGTGCCCGGTCACGGCACACCTCTGCCGTCTTACGTAGGATGGCCGTCTCAGTGATATCAACGTGAGAAATTTGCCTTTGGTCAGTTGTGATTGGCATGAATGTGTGGACCCCACCACACAGTATGGCAGAGAGAGCGGCGATGGACAACCAATGAGACCTGGCCATTTTCGGTGTGTCTCTTCCAAATGTAAAGACTAACTGTATCTCTGTGAAAATGTTCACAAACTCATGGTTAACAGGAAGCATTTGCTGAGACGTTTCAAACTGATGAATGATCCAAGCCAAGATTCTATCTATCTATCTATCTGAAAGATATATATATATATATATATATATATATATTCAGGTACATGAGTGGCACTTTCTGCTGGGATTAGTTAATGTTGTTCTGCATTAACTCAGACTCAGGCACCAGTGATTATATTTCGTACATTGTAGCTGTAAATGTTACATTTATATTCCGTGACTTTAGACTCAAATGCAGAATTTTTTTTTACTTCTGTACGCAGCTGCTGCACTAATAGCCTCTTCTGTCTTTAGTATGCTAGTGACACACTTTAAACGCTTAAATGAATGGAGAACCAATGACAGATTTTTGTTTTTACACCAAAGTATATGCATAAAAAGCTTTAATTACAAGTCTTGTTTGTATGAATGTCATGGCAATTATAGATGTCATTTTTAGATATCAGTTATAGGTATAATACTTAAATAAAATGATAATTAATTGGAGATGCACTGGGTGTACAGTCAGACCTCGGACAGTCGCGAGGTTAGGTTCCAGAACCCGTCGCGAATGAGAAGGATTTGCGGATGTTTGTTAGAGTCACTAAAAATGGTCATATGTGCTTATTTCTAGAGTTTAAACCCTAAATATGACCCCAATCATGCTCACAAAACACTTTAATTTAATTTAAAATTAGCTTTAATACATTACCTTTAAAAAAAACAAATGTTTGATGCAAAAATAGAGTACAGTATCGCCTAACGGATATTTGTCACACTAAAACATTTACAGTACAGTATACTAATGTTACTCCTACTAATTCATAGAACACGGCATTTTTTTTTTGCATTCACAGTAAGGTAAAATGAGTAAACGAACGGGACTGTAAACTTATTGACAAAAGTCGTATACGTAACCAAAGTACAATTCAATAAAATACCTAAAGGAAACATGTACTGTACGTACAGGGTACAGGTATTTAATCAATAAAAAATTACGTAACGACGTACAGAAATAAGTTGTAAAAATACTGTGTGTGCTAACCACGGAAAAGAGAGAGAACAAAAATACATACACACATTAAAAATATGTAATAAAAACAGTAGTATGGGTACTCACCAATGATGAATATTGATTTAAGATAATGATGATTATGAATTAGCTGTGCAGTACGGTGAAAATATGAAAATGACTGCATAGCGTACATGAGGCGTTACAGCTCCTCAGAGTCTCCCTCTTCGGGTGGGGGTTCGTGGGAGTGTTTGGGTTTGAATTTACGTTAATGTGCACTTACTATTACAAAATAGTAAATTAACTATTTTCTAATATTTATGTATCCAAAGGGAATTAACTTTGCGAATGGGATTCGCATCTTGTAAAGGTACAGTACAGTATGTAGGCCTACATAAAAAGGAACGTTTCCATAAGAAATCCACGTTTTAAGGGATTTTTAAACTGATTTATATTGTATGTCTTGAACTTTCCCCAAAACAGAGTAGAATCATCACTAACTATTCTTTTCTTACCAATTTTACACTTAAAAGCATGAAAACTTATAAATTAGTACGAAAAATAAACAAACATTTCTGTAGGGTTTTTCGAGGATTTCGCAGACGTGCAAAAAAATTTGCGGATGCAAATAAGTTCGGTTCCAGTGAAATTTTTGCGGCTCTAGTGTATGCACGAGGGCTGACTGTACTTAGACTAATTGGTGTTTATAAATCATACACAGTGTCTGATTGTATTTGTGTATGTACCCTGTGGGGTAGTCCCATCCCATCCATGGTGTCACCCACCCCCCCAGCCTTATACCCAGTTCTGCCTGGACCAGGCTCAAGCACTCCTGTAACTCTGACCAGAATAAATGGATAGAAGATGGACAGACTGATATGCTTCACAGAACATTTCAGTGCTATTCTGAACCATAACTTAATGCTACTGATTCAGATTTAGGGTTCAGTGGTAAATTTAATTTAGAATTGCAACATGTAACACCATTATATATATATATATATATATACACACACACACACATATATAAAGAAACACTCACCTCTGAGGGCTGAGATTGAGTTCTGAGAACAAGAATTAGACGAAGCTTCAATGTGACTCTAGGCAAACATCTGCACTTACAGGATTCTGCGTCCTTAATAGTAGTTGGTTTCTTTTTTAACACCAACTTATGGGGTTATTTAAGGAAGTTAGAAGTGGCTATGGGAGTGGCTTTGTCTTTGTATCTACCTGTATATGAGAGTCCACGTGTGTGTGTGTGTATGTGTGTGTGTGTGTGTGTGTGAGGGGTGGGGTGGGGGTTGCCTACATGTACTGTTAGCTGTAAGCTTGCACACAGTCAGAGTTAACAATGTTTTGGGATATGTGTAATAATACTACTACTAATAATAATAATAAAACAAAACCTCTGTGGGTATTAAAGATATAGCTTTTAGCTATCCTAGCCCGCTTCCCCACAGGTTACCCAACCAGCAAGCCTAAGGGATACATGCCACCAATTTAAGGATCAAATACTTTATTTAATTGGTTCATCTCCACTCAGCCGACCAGTAGCACAGTACAATCAGCCAGGTAGCCCCTCCGAGGCGGCAGCGTACCCCGTTCCATCCAGCCCTCCCTTAACGGCTGACCATCCTAAACAAACACAAACACACACACACGCACACACACACACACAGAACTTTAAAAAGGACACTTCCCTTCCTTCCACCAGACCCACCCACGGGGTCTAACCAGCTAAGCCCCAGGGATCAAACACGGCTGGGAACCAACTTCCTCCTGCAACAACAATAGTCTAACCCGCTGGCAACAGTGTCGCCCTATTAAATCCGCGTGGCGTCTACCTATTTCACCCACTACCTATCTTCACCGGCAGCGATCCTACTGACCGCGACCGGCACCAATCGACCCCTCTCGCAACACCGGCGCTCCTCCCTTGTCTCCAACTTTTCTTCTTATCATCACACTCAGCTGCATGTCCCTCCCCCGCTTAGTTATTGGCTTCACCTGTGGCTAATTTCCCCACCTCACATCAAACACCGCCCCCTTTATTGCTCCCGGGGGGGTATTCCATGAAAGTAGCTAAAAAAAAGCCGACTTTCCCAAGAGGGTCCAGCTGCAGACGCCTGTAGAGTGGAGCTCCACCGGAAATACGTCACCTCCACAGGAAACATGTGGCCTCAACTCAACTGATCACGTGTTTCCTGTGGAGGTGTCATATTTCGGGTGGAGCTCCACTCTACAGGCGTCTGCAGCTAGACCCTCTTGAGACAGTTAGCCTGGTCCGGACCAGGCTTGTTCGCAGGTGTAAATTACCATGGTAATTCAGCGGGGATTCATTTAAGACACATTGATGGAACAGAACTCTCACTTAAGTAAGACTGTCTTGTCGAAATAAGTCAGACTTTCCCTTAAGCCTGCTTCATGGAATACCCCCTCGGACAGTCTCATCAATTCACCACAATAATAATAGTGAATTAAAACAGAAAACGTAAAATAAGAAAAAAGTTAGACGAGTTAGAATTAATACAATTTTAAATGATAAAAAATTATTAGAAACACATCTTCACTAAATAGTATCTGGGCCAAAAGTGTGCAAATGCTCAACATAGGAAATTATTACAAGATTTATTTTGTTCAATCAGACTTAAAACATGCATAATAATATTAGCTTATAGAGTTATGTGTCATTTGTGTACAAAACTACAGTTTTGTGCAGAAACTATGTGTATGAGAGAGAGAATTGCCTTTATAGCCTTCATTTTTAAATAATGCTATGAGTAGATTTGGTGTCCAACTTAGTGGTATTTTAGCTTGCCATTAAGTTATAGTTTGCAGGTGTTTCAGCTTACAGTTATTTTTTAACATGGTTACTCTCTTCCTGCTGCGCTTTATTTTTGTAATCACACAACGTGCACATATATCCTCTGGGATGTCATGTGCTTTCGCATATCGTATAAATAATCATAGTGGGCCACCATGACCAAAAAATGCCAGGGCCATTTTTTGGTCCCAGTCCAGCCCTGGGCACTCACACACACACACTCACACACACACACTCCAGCCCTTTGCACTCCCTACATGAAACATCCCTCTTCATTAACATTTCGGCTACTTTTAACTAATAGTGACCTCTTCCTCAATCTTTCCCTGGGCCACGTCTCTCTCCTCATCCTCCTCCTCTGACGTATCTCCCTGAATCGCTAATTCTGCCCCCTCCTCTGGCCCTACACCAGCTGCTGCAGCAGTAGAACTTGTGGTGGCAAACATATCGGTAAGTTTTGTGCATTTTGCTGCGTCCACTTGAAGGCTTTTTTGCCTTTTTTCTCTGAGCTTTACTTACCCCCTTGCACTTTTTTGGTTTGTCCATAGCCACTCCTCTCCAACTCTGGTCAGCTCAAATGGCAAAATTTGATAACCTTGGTTAAAAAGGGGAGGGAGGGGCGGGCTGAGGAGCGCTGAGAGATTTCATTGGATTATATGTCCTTCAAGAAAATCAACCAATGGGACGTCGCGGTCAATAAAAATTATTTATAATATACTTCTTTGGGTAAATTACGACAGCCCCGGGCCGGCCCAAAAATGTGCGTTGGTCCACCGGGCATTACCCAGTACGCCAGATGGCCAGTCCAGCCCTGTGTGTGCCTGCAAAGGAGAACAATTAATGATGTCTAACCATTCAAAACACAAGTTTAACTACCAGGCAACAGCCAAAATAAAGTCGCTTGTTTGCCAGTATTATTGGTTGTTTTGTAGCCAAGGAATTGGTATACTCTAAGTGTGCTAGCAAAGTTTGGAAATGATCAGATGATCACAATCTGACAGACTTAGAGAGCTTGCAAGGAAAAGTAGGCAAATATTGTCAGTCAAGATGTGGCATGCTGATATATTCCTACCCAAGAAGACTGAATGCTGTAATTAAATCCAAAAGTGCTTTAACATAGTATTAGTTTAAGGGGGTGAATACTTATGCCCCCTGCTTATTGTATGTTTTTTATCTTTATTTTTTCCCCAATAGATTTGTTTGATTTTCTATTGAATTGTACAGGTGATTTATGACTGGTCGACTTTACCACCGTTCCGATACAGACAACAAATTTCATTGGCCTGGCCCTGAACTCTTGTACAATGCTGGCCTCCCCTACTCTAGACAGGATACAGTCCATCCTTGCGGGGCTTGGGTGCCTTCATGTTGGAAGCACACAGCGGTATATGTCTCTTCGGTTGTTGGGGAAGCCTACAGCAGCAACAGTGGTCATCCCATTGGGACTTCTGTAGCTAAGGCCATTCCAGAAGTGACTTCTTCAGCTCCAGTTGTATCCGGTGCACGAGAGACACACAGAAGTACGGCTCATGCACAGTTGTGTGTGTACCCTGACATGGTTGTCTCAGGTACAACTTCTCACCCGTGGGGTTCCACTTGGACCCACATCCGGATGGTGGGAAGTTGTGCGGACAGATGCCTCTTTCCTCAGCTGGGGGGGAGTATGGTTGTCAGTGGAGCATGAATGGCACATGGCCTGCTGCACTGTGCACTGCTCATATCAACAACTTTGAGCTGATGGCATCTGCTGTTCCTGATCTTGTGCTACTTTCAGGCCATGCTGAAGGACAAGCATGTGTTGGCCCATACCGACAATATAGCCACAGTCTTTCACATCATCCACCAAGGAGGCACAAGGTCGGCTGCTGTACTTCTGGTGGGTCACGACCTGCTGGTATGGGCTCAAGAAAATCTCCTTTCCATTGGGGTAGCGTGCTTACCTGGTCGTCTCAACGGTGTGGTGGATGCGCTGTCACATGGGACAGTGTCACAGGACCACTGGAGACTGGACCCGAACACAGTGGAATTGCTGTGGAGTACATACAGAACGGTGACAGTGGAACTGTTTGCCACCAGCTAAACAACCCATTGCCCAAGATGGTTTTCCATGATGGACAAACCAGGGTCATTGGGTCTGGATGCTCTGGCCCACTACTGGCGGAGTACAGGTTTGTATGTATTCCCTCCCCTGCCACGGCTGTGAAGGACACTGTGGATTGCGGTCAGTCCTTGTTATTGATAGTCTGGTAGCCATTCTTAGCCGGGGAACTGTTTGGCTGGGGGGTGTGTCCGCGTACGTGTGCATATGCCGGTGTGTTAGAGGGGCTGATTGATCCCCTGCTTTTTAAAGGCTTGTGTTTCTTTTGTTGTTTAATTGTATTACATTTACTTTTGTTTGGTATATTTTGTTTCATGTTTTAGATGGGCAATATGCATTTTTACTGTGTCCATTAATGTGAATTGTCTTTTGTAGGTCATGTTGCCATGTCTTTTATTTGTTTGGTTAATTTTGTTTGTTTAGAACATAGTGTTTTTTTCCCTTTTTTGTGGGTTTTGTGTGTTGATTACACTTGTGGTTTGTAGTTATTTTTCACCCGTGTGACTGCGTGAATCCTTTGGGTTCCTCTGTGTTGTCTTAGGTTCCAGTGCCAAGTCTTAGACTGGCAAATAGGGGCTGCTGGTATCTGGGCTGTACTTTAGGCCTATGGTGTTCTGATTGACTAATCCTTTTTTATGGTTTTAGATTTAATAAAATTTGTGTTTGGAACAACGTCTCTCTGCTCTTATAGTAAACAAACCAGTGTGCCTTGGCCCGGTGGTAGGGCAAGCGAACTTTCCCTAGGTGTAATTCCTGGGGTGGCGTAGTCAAGCTGAATTGTGGCCATTAGTACCGTTGTTTGGTACCATCCGGTTGCATCCCATTCCCACTCGCCAGAATTGCTTTATTTCTTGTGACAATTGTTCAAGAAAGGTGCTATGTGAATAACATGCTGTGTCGCTCAGCAGACCACGGCTCCTAAGTGGCAGGCAAGTAACTAGGCAACACATTCCAGACACCAGGCTCTTTTATTATTAGTCCTTAGAAATCCTTTCGTAACAACTGTTACTCACACCGTACACCACTAGCACCAATACCCTGAAACTACTCTACCCTTCTACCTCCCATGAAAGGGGGGGGGGCAGGGTCACATGCTACACAGTGGGTCAGACTCAGAGAGAGGGGTAAGGAGCAGGCACTGATTCATACCTGTCAAGTTTTGGATTTGAAAATAAGGGAAATTTTCAGGTGTTCTGTCGAAAAATACTACCTATCGAGACGTGCTATCGAGCCTTTCTGCGCATGTGCAGTTCCACCGTCTTGGGATTAGGGTTAGGTTTTAGGGGTTAGGGTTAGGGTTAAGGTAAGGGTTTTAGGGGTTTTGGGGGGTTAGGGTTAGGGCTATCGATTAGCACTATGGTAGCATTTTTCAACAAGGCAGCATATATCGACAGAACACCGGCACCCACCGCGAGCCATCCCACCACCCCAACCAAGCTCCAGTATTCCTTACATTTTAAGACAGGTGTACAAGAAATCTAAAATAACCACTTGTCATTTACATTTTATTTTCATTACACATTTTCTTTTATTTTCTCATGTTCACTCATGTGGCTCTCTGGCATTCACTAATGACTTATTATACAGATTTGTTGCAGACTTTGTATCCTTGTTGAAGTCGTCACAGAAGGTGAAAGTAACGTTGTTTTTGGCACACAGCATTGCCATTTTAACCTCCGCATTTATGACCTGGTTAATGTTGTAAATGACCTGCAGACTACTGCAGGTGGCAGTTCTCGCGAGGCTACTGGCAGTTCAGTTTGGAGAGGCAGAGGAATTTTTTTTAAATATTATAATACGGGAGATTTACGGGAAAATACTAATACGGGAGGACGGCGGGAAAGAGGGGTAAAATACGGTAGTTTCCCGGCCAAAACGGGAGACTTGACAGCTATGCACTGATTACAGTAGGTTGCCACACCCACCACACGACAAACCACCTCAGGGATGAGAACCTAACCGCAGCCATGTGGTGGGTGATACCTCAGCACCACACTAGTCCAAATGGACCAGTGTGAGGCATTTTTTTTTTCCCGGTGGCTGGAGTGCCAATCCTTCCACCAACCACTAAGTTTTTCCCTGTAAGTTGGAGGACCTCCTTATAGGGCTGGATGTTGATCAACGTCATACCCTGGACAAAGCAATTGCAGGTTAAGGGCCTTGCTCAAGGGCCTAACAGAGTAGAATCACTCCAGGCATTCACAGGATTTTTCAGTTGGGAATGGGGTCGCTGGATTCTCAGCTGAGAGACTTTGAGTAACAGGGAGATGAGTGAAGTCTTGCTTTTGCACTTGTCCCGCAAGCAGTGCTAGTTTCACCTCAAATGCTTTTATGTGGGAATACATGTCACATATTAGTTTCCCCTTGCCTTGGAGCTGCAAGTTGAGGCCGTTCAACATTTCTGTCGCATCTGTTAAAAAGGCAAGGTCCCATTTCCATTCTGCGTCGATCAGTTCTGGGACAGTTTTGCCCTTTGTCAGAAGAAAGGTGTTGATTTCGAGCTCATAAAAACGCCTCAAAACTCTGCCTTGCCTTAACCATCGGACTTCAGTATGGTAAAGCACATCTCCATGAGCAGACTCTAGCTCGGCGAGAAAGGCTTGGAACTGCCGATGATTAAGTCCGTTTGCTCTGATGAAGTTTATATATGACACCACCTTCATGACCGATTCCCACTTCAAAACTTTGCAGTAGAGTCCTTGGTGGTGAAACAGGCAGTGGACTTGCAAAGGGGGGCTGAGACCTCTTTCCTCCATTTCTTTATTCATTCGTCCGATAAGCCCCCTTGATGTGCCAACCATACTAGGAGCTCCATTAGCAGCGCTGCCGTGTCCTGCACGTCATTGCTCTCATTCAGTGCTAATGCAAAAAATTCTAATTCTTTAACTTTCTCCTGCATCTGGGCATATGCATTATCCCCCATTTCTTCAATTCATCTAGTGATTGTACTTGCGGACAGACTCACCGCATTTAAGATGTCTTTTTTATCGGGGCACACCTCCTCCGCAACAGCATTCATACATTTCTTGACAAACTCACCATCACTGAATGCCCTACCGCTGCTTGCAATCAGTTTAGCTACCTGAAAGCTAGCTCGAACGGATGACTGGTTCAACTGGGTTTGGCGTAAAAATGTAATCTGCTGAGCTGATAGTACACTTTTTAGCTTCAACTCTTTGTCTACTCTCATTTGGTCTTGCAAGCTTGCATACTTTTCTTTGTGGCGGGTTTCATAGTGTCGGCACAGATTGTATTCTTTGAACACAGACACTGTTTCTTGACAGATGAGACAGACTTCCACTTCTTTGTACTGAACAAAAAATAATCACTTGTCCACTTTTGGTTAAATACCCTGCATTCTGAATGAACCTTTCTCTTTCCCAACCGTTTCACCATTTTGTCTTCTCTTTGAGCTCGCGCATCACCTGTCCGATCGCAATGGCACGTTACGTTGAACGTACCATTCTGTTGGCATGTGATTTTTAAGATTAATTAGGCTATATTAATAACTAAGGGAAATTTTAGTTTGAAAGCCAACCTTTATTATCAAATACAGACAAGTATATTTAAAATTACATTTTAAAAATACAAAATATATCTCTGGCAATGTTCAGTGGGCCGGTCCAAATGTGGGGGCGGGCCACAAATGGCCTGCGGGCCATAGTTTGGGGACCTCTGATTTGGGCAGTCATCTTCTGTCTGTAAAATGGAGAATACAAAAAAAATATAGATAATTCAGTTCCAGGAATTGTCCTTTAACAAAAATTCCACAGGAAGCTGGAAAAAAAAACAATGTAATGAAATGGGAGGAAGTGTGAAGGGAGAATATTTGTTTTTCCTGGAATGGTCCAAGAACCCCAGTTTGTTGTGAGCGACGTGCAGGCGAGCGGGGAAGCAGGCGAGAGAGCCGTAAATGCGGGTAAACGGTGTTTATTTAAGGCAGACAGCACAAACCAGGAGCACACGGCAACGAACATCAATGACTCTCTATTACCCTCTTTGCTCTCCTCTCAGTTATTCTCTAATTTCACTATGCCCTCAGTAACTGATGTATCAATAATCATCCAAAAATCTAAACCTACCACCTGTCTACTCGACCCTATTCCTACTTCGTTAGTTATAGCCTATCTCCCCTTATTGGCCCCTCTTATTACCTCTATTATTCATTCTTCCCTTAATACTGGGATTGTCCCCTCATCATTTAAAATTGCTGCTGTTACACCTATTCTGAAAAAACCTGGTACTGATCCTTTTCATTTTAATAACTATCGCCCTATATCAAATCTCCCTTTTATCTCCAAAATCCTTGAGAAAGTTGTTGCCTCCCAGCTGCACACATATCTCACTAATCATAATCTTTATGAACATTTCCAGTCTGGCTTTCGCCAACACCATAGTACTGAAACAGCCTTAATTAAAATTACCAACGACCTCCTGATGGCAGCTGATTCTGGCCTGCTAACTATTCTTATCCTCCTGGATCTGAGTGCAGCCTTTGACACCATTTCTCATCACACTGTTTTGAATCGATTAGCATCAATTGGTATTAGTCAAATTCCCCTCACTTGGTTCACCTCTTATCTGTCAGGTCGCTCCCAATTTATCCACCTCAAATCCTATTCCTCACGTTCATTTTCCGTCTCAGCTGGTGTGCCCCAGGGTTCAGTATTGGGGCCCCTACTGTTCATTATTTACATGCTTCCTCTCGGCTATATATTTCGTAATTACAATGTTAACTTCCATTGTTATGCTGATGACACCTAGGTCTACATTTCTTCTAAACCCAGCTGCTCTCTTCCACCCACATCCCTCTCAGATTGTCTTATGGAAATTAGATCATGGCTCTCATCCAACTTTCTCAAACTCAATATTAATAAAACTGAAGTTCTACTCGTTGGTACACCTTCAACATTAACCAAGTCCCCTAAATTCACTGTCAATATTGATAACTCCGCCATTCACCCCTCCACCCAGGTTAGGAGTCTGGGCGCCATCCTCGACAACACTCTCTCATTTCACTCACACATTAACCATATCACCCGGTCTTCATTTACGTAACATTAATCGACTCCGTCCTGTCCTCACCCCCCATGCTGCTGCCATTCTCGTTCATAGTCTCGTCACCTCCAGAATCGACTATTGCAATTCTCTTCTATTTGGCTTTCCTAAAAAGTCCCTCCGTAAACTTCAGCTCCTCCAGAACTGTGCCGCTCGAGTCATAACCCGCACTCCTTCCAGAGAACACATTACCCCAGTCCTTCAGCAGCTTCATTGGCTGCCCATAGATGCCAGAATAAAATACAAAATTCTGCTTCTTACATTCAAATGCATCCATAACCTGACCCCTCCCTACCTGTGTGATCTGATTCACATCGCCATTCCGTCCCGCTCTCTCAGATCCTCATCTGTCCCTTATCTCTATATTCCCTCTGCCCGCCTTGTCACTATGGGAAACCGAGCTTTTAGTTGCTCTGCACCCCTTCTCTGGAACTTACTTCCATCTACTATTAGGAATGTAGACTCACTTCCCTTATTTAAGAGTAAACTCAAAACCCATCTTTTTAGACAGGCTTACTCACTTTAGTGCACATCTCTCATCTTAGTCGCTGTTTTATTTTATTCATGTGATTGAATTATTTTATGTATTTTTATTTGTTTTTATTGTTTATGCTCTGTAAGGTGACCTTGGGTTTTTGAAAGGCGCCCAAAAATAAAATGTATTATTATTGTAATGACAGACCTGGGCAAACAGACTTGAACGCGGACTAAATACAGGATGTGACCTCAGAATAAACGCAAGACAGCTGATATGATGGGAACTGACACGGGGTTAACGAGGAGGGCATGGCACACACAAGGACTGGACGCGCAGGTCATGACAGAACCCCCCCCCCTAAGGCACGCACTCCGGGTGTTCCCCAAAGGGAGCGGTGGACAGGACGAGACCGGGAACAAGACGAACCTGGAAAACAAGACAAGACCGTTACCGGGGCTCAGGGAACAGGACCGAAACACAAAACAGACACAAGGGCAGAAACCACGACAAAACCTGACAGAGGACAGGAAACGCGGACAGACAAACTAGAATGGGAGATACCGGGGGAATACCAAAGGGAGGAACGAAAGGAGTGAACATGGGAGGCACAGAAGGACAAGTAACAAAGACAGGAGGGACAAAGGGACCAGGAAGGAACGGAGGAGACAGAGGGACGAGGAGCAGAGACAGGAGGAACCCCACAGGGAGGATGAAACCAGGCTGGTGGACCCAGGGGAGCCCTAGGGATCCTCGGCGGGCGACGGGTGTTAGTTGAAGGGGCCACAGGCAACTGGAAGGCCGACGTTGGAGGGACCCCAGGCAACAGGGAGACAGGAGCAGGGGGAAACCATGAGGAGGGTAAGGAGACGAGCTGAGGGACAGGTGGAGGCATCAAGGAGGCAGCCGGAGGAGATGACCATGCCAGCAAAGGGGGATGGGTAGCTGCAGCAGGCGATGGCGCAGCTGAAGCAAGCAGAGGCGCCGTCCTCCTACGAGCTGTAGTGGAGGGACCCGCAGGCGGCAGCCGAGCAGAAGCCTGAGGGACCGCAGGAGAGCCTCGTCCCCTGCACCTGTGTCCTCTCCCCTTTCGGGACACTGAGATATGGGAGTCCAGCCAGGATTGCCCCTTCTGGGGTGGCGGCAGAAGGGTCCTCCTCTGGGAGGAGGCCTTCGGGGCCATGAGGGAGGTCCCCGTGGGGTCCCATTCGAGCTCTTTCTCCCTATCCAATACGGGAGGAAAAGCGATGGGCACATAGTTGGGATTCTCCTCAGGGATCGGGCCTGGAATCCAGGGCACTGGTGCCGGGTCAGGAACAGAGGACACAGAGGCGGGAGCTGCCAGGGATGGATCAGGGGGCTCCGGGACTACCTGGGACGGAGCAGGGGTTAGCGCCTTGGCCGTGGGGGCTGCCCGTTTAGGGATCGCCAGGGCCTGTGGGGTAGCCGCTCCCACAGGCCCGGTCCTCTTGATTGCCAGGTGCGTCCCAGCAAAAGGATGAGCTGCCCGCGCTGGTGACCTGCAGACGGCCGTCAGTGGGCAGGGTCCGAGCGCAGGCAAGTGGTTGCCGAGTAGGGGCGAAGCTGATACCCCAGGTGAAGGAGGCGCAGCCGGGATCGTGGGTGCTGTGGCAGACCGGGTGACGCCTCGGGCGGAGTCACAGACGGAGGCGGCATCAAGGAAGCAGGCCCTGTAGCAGGCGGAGGCAGTGCCAGAGCCGCTGTGGGCAGAGGTGCTGCAGCAGGCTGGTGGCTGTCGAACGTAGGCGACGCAGCAGGCTGGCGGGCTCCGGGCACAAGCGAGACAGCTACAGTAGGCGGAGCTGGGACAGCGGGCACTGCAGCAGGGACCTCGTGTGTGGCAGCCGGAGGCTTAGCCTGCAGAGGTGCCCCTGAAGGCGACACAGCCGTTGCTGGGACTGGGACCCAGCTGGGAGGTGACGCAGTGGCCAGGGCAAGGACCCCGCAGGAAGGTGGGTCTATCTCGGGGTCCTCAGGTGCTGCCGCTGTCTAGGCAGGCGGGTCGGGCCAGACAGGCAGAGCATGGATGGGCAGAACAGGAGGCGGAGGCTTGGACAGAGCAGCGGGTGGAGCAGCTGCAGGCGGAGCCGGGAGCTCGGGCAGCACAGCAAGAACTGCCGATTCATGGCCAGCAGGGGTGCCGCAGCACGCACTGCCGACTCGTGGCCAGCAGGGGGCAACGGAGCCTCACTGGGCAGCACGGCGGCCGCCGGAATAAGCAGGACGGGCAGTTTAGGCAGGACAGGCAGGACAAGCGGATCAGACAGGACAGGCACCGCAGAGACCGCTGACCCGGGACCAGCAGGGGGCGCCGCAGAGACCATGAAATTATGGAAATGCAATGACCGGATTTAAATGAGTAACCTTAAAAGGGAAATACTGTTCTGCAAAGCAAGCACAGTTTGTGGAAACACGACCCTGAAGTATTATAGTACGTTAACAGAACAGCTTAGGTTGTTAGAATAAGAGGAAGTTGGTTTACTTAGTTGCAGAGTGGTGGGGGGGGGTCTTGGCAGTTGGTTACAGAGCTGATGAGCTGATGGGATGATGGCACTCAGGAGGGCATGGCGTTTGGAGCAGTTATTGGAATGGAGCCCCTTTGATTCCCAACTCCTTGGGAAGCTTTGCCAGTTTTCTGGCTGATGTTCTCCGCCTCTCTCTTTGGGCTGATGGTCTTTCTGCTCTGGCTGATGGTCTTTCTGCTCCCCTTTTTTCTGAGGTGCCAGGTTTTTATGGTCTAAAGTTCATGAATAGGGATGACCAGGAATTCGACTCCTGGACCAATGGCTGACCATCCATTTGGCAGGCTTTCAAAAGGGGGTCCGTATCAGTCCTTTTGGTATTTATGACCGGACTGATTCTCCCTTAATGTTATACCAGCTTAATGATGATTTTCATTAAGCTGGTATAACTTTTGATACATCCACTTTCATGATAACCACTGACCAGATTTGGAATCAGGAGTGATTGTCCATCAGTTTCACACCAAACTGACTCACATCAGTATATGATACAGGTGTTTTGGGTTGTACCTCAACAGATGTTACACTTTGTGCAGACATTACATCACATATTCACATTAAAAGCAGCACATCTTATCCTTAGATAGGCGTGGCTGTTAGTTTGTGGTAATACCAATTTAAGTTGCACATCTGGAAACAACATATTTTGGTTGGTGTGGCTTATCCCAATTGATCTTCTCCAGAATGGATAATGTACCTTAATTCAGTTTTTTTTTTATATAGCAAGGTAGAACACAAAGAGCTTGCTAACGGATGACCAAGATCAGATAAGGACCACAAAGGAATGTGGAAGGAAAAGGGGGGGGTTGTTAAACAAAGAAAGAAGACTCCCTGAAAGTTAGGACACACTGGTTACACTATTTAATTTTCCAGATTCTTCTGGTATAACCATTAGAACATATATGCAGTGGTAGCTGTACCTATTTAATTATTCAAATTTGTAAAGTGTTCAAGTGTAAAGGGGTAAAATAGGTGATACATGGTTATAAGGGTGGCACATAAAAACATAACCTATCTGTATATTGAGAGTAGTAGTCATGAGTAAATCAATATACAGGGTTGTAAGGAATCCACTTGCAGAGTCTCTGCAGTTTCAGCAAAATGGTGGTTTATTGAACAGTAAAAATAATATTATGTAATACAGTGTAGACATACACCGGGTACTGAAAGGCAGCTCAAATACAAATTAAGGGCAGCTCTTCACCCCCCTTTATACCCCAAAAGACCCTCCCCGCCAAGGTGCTGTGTGTAGGTGTTGTGAGTGAATTTACATATGAAGAGTGACCCCCCTGGCCTGTGAGGAGCCTGGGGCAGGGATGGGGCAGGACAGGGTGGAGACTTTTATGATCATTGTAATTTAGTTATCTTCATTATCACCCTAGTGCTGCCGACCAGAACCCCCATTCTCTCCCTGACTTCCCCCATGATTATAAATTGCTAACACTGTCTGTATCCAAATGATCAACCAAGAACCTTGGGGCATCTTTACTACATTTCCTTACAGGGTACACAAAAGCCAAATGTAAAAGAAACTTTTACAGACTGTTGGTCTGTTGGGTGAGTGGTATGCAAGGCAGGATGTCTGGGGAGGGGGTTGTGTGTCAAGTCGAGGGACCCCTGTCCTTGAGGTCCACTCTGCTGTCTTTAGGTCCCTAAATCTTTGGGCAATAAAAGTTGGACTGCTGGCCTCCCTTGTTATCTGTGTGTGTGTTTGTGTTTAAGTGTGTATATGTGTGTGGGGTCACTAACCCCCCTTTGGTGTCTAGGCCAATGTGTACCTCTTGTACCAGGCTAGGCCTTGTCTTAGGGCACCTGGAATTTAAGCTCTGTGATATGTGCATGTGTGATCCTACAACATAATAATTATTATTTAGCTCGTTGTACTTCTACTGTGGACTGTAAACTTTTAATTTTAATTCTTTATTAATTGTGGGTAAGTTAATTAATTGAACAAAACATAAATTACAATTTTAGACAGTTACTGCAATGTAACTGGATAAAAGAGATCATCAATTGTAAATAAAATTATACATGTATATGTTTCTTTAGTGAGTAATTTTGTATTTCACATTGAGAGATCTGTGGATGCTGAATGGGCCATACATGTGACCTAGTTGAGATCTCTATTAAAAGTTATGATGTGACATTCCTGAGATGCACTGACATCTCTTGCTCAGGAGAAAATGTTGACAAGCAGGAGGAATAAGTTAAAGTCTCAGTTTTCTTTCTATTTACTGTCATTGTTATCTAGGAGAAACTATTCAGATATTAAAGAGATCTCTTTTTTGATTTTCCTATCCTGTGGGGGGTCCTATTAAACCACTCGACTGGATTTCCTCTTCGATGATAAGGTGTGGTGCGTGACTTGACAATCCCGGCATGCTTACAGAGTTCTGCTACAATTTCTGACTCAAAGCAGGCTCCTTGATCACTATGCAACCTGCGAGGAAAGCCATAATGACTTACAAAATTCTCCCATAATACTGCAGCAACTGTTTTTGCTGTTTGAACCCTAGTCAGATATGCTTGTGCGTATTTAGTGTAATGATCAGTTACAACCAGTATGTTTCTGGTGTCTCTGGAGTCAGGCTCTAATGTTAAAAAATCGATGCAAACTAATTCCAGTGGACCACTCATTTTGATATTAACTAGTTTAGAAGCCCTTTAGGCTCTGGCCTTCTGTCTCACACATCTCACGCACTGTTTACTTTTGTCTCAATATATTTTGCCATTTTCGGCCAGTAAAATCTTGCTCTTGCTAGTTCCACAGTTCTCTCAATGCCCATATGTTCTACCTCATCATGAATACCTTGAAACATTCTTTCTCTATGACTCTCAGGCACAACAAGTTGATTAAAAGTCTCACCTCCCTGATTACAGTGCAACACTCCATTTACAAAACACAATTTTGACTTCTCCCGCAAGACCAAAGCCACCTCTGGATCGTCAGCTTCTTCATTTAGAGTTTCAGTATCAGGCTCAGTTTCCAAAGCATGGATAACACGTAACAAAACAGAGTCGTCTCTCTGACACCTTTTCCAATCCTCCATGGACATCTCTGGCAAGGCAGAATGACCCAGCCATGGGATCGGGCCTTCTAGATCATCGGGAACAGCACTTTCAGGACACAACAATGTCTCTACAGCCAGTATCTCATCATCAACCACCGGACCATCTTGAGGCTCTTTATCCCAATTCCATGCTGTGTCATAAGGCGGGTGAGCACGTAGAGACATCAACCACATAAAGACTTCAATGACAATGTGATGCAATGTATTGGCGTCATTCTTTACTTTCACACAAGGGGTCGCTGTCGCTATGACTGGGAGTTACTTTGGCTTATGGAGCAAGGAATATATATATATATATATACACACACACACACACACACACACTGTTAGAGGAGTAGAGTTCGGTGTGTGTGACTGGAGGAGGTTAATAAAACAAGTTAACGGAGCCGAGTCTTGGGGTGATATTTCATAACAGACAAGACTAGGGAAACATACTCGAACACGCACTTAAATGCACAGGACTAATGAAGCAAGAATCAGCTGGTAAATACGGGTATTCCACATGAGGTAGATGAGGGGGCGTGGCACACGGGAGGAGCAGTACTATCGGGTTGTGACATGATGCATACAAACAGCATTTATTGTATCCCCATTCATAACTTGGAAATGATCCAGAGACTGGCTAACCCGCCTTAACATATCAGCAACTCTCTGGTCCATCTTGTGAGACTCCTCAGCATCTTCAGGTGGTTTGTGAGGCCTCTTTGAGAGTCTATCTGCATTGACATGGTGCTGACCAGATGTGTACTGAATGTCGAAGTGGCTTCTAACTTTGCACTTGTTAACACATAAATTAGTGGATTATTTTCTGTTAACACTTTAAACTTCAAGCTGGTATAAGCTCCATATAAGAAATCATGAAACTTTTCACTCACTGCCCATTTCAGGGCAAGAAATTCCAAATTATGCACTGGGTAGTTTTTTTCGCTTCAAGATAGACTGCTACTGGCAAAAGCTACCACTCTAGTTTGGCCATCTTGAATCTGATATAGAGCGGCACCTAGTCCAGTCAAGCTAGCATTAGTGTGGAGCAAATATGGAAGCTGCCAATTAGCAAAAGCGAGCACAGGTGCCGATTTTAATTTTTCAATGATGAAGTCAAATGCAGCCTGACAATCAGAGGTCCATTTTGCCCCCAGGGGATGCATTTGTTTAAACGACCGGTGATGAGAACTCTTGTACTGGGGAGCTAAGTCCCCTTTTAACAGATCATTTAAAGGCCTAACAATCTTGGCATAGTCCTTCACAAAATGTCTGTAATATCCAGTAAAACCTAGGAATGACCAGAACTCTTTAGCTATTTGCAGCCGGGGTCATTCTTTCACAGCAGCAACTTTGTCTGGGTCAGGTTCAATTCCCTGAGCAGAAATCACATGCCCCAGATATTTCACAGAGGTTTCAAAGAATTTACATTTAGAAGGAGACAGTTTGAGGCCAAAATTAGCAATGCGTTTGAGAACTTTCATCAACCTCTCCTCATGTTCCTTAAGAGAGCTAGAGAATATTATAAGGTCATCAAGAAAAGCAACCACCTCTTGAAGATTAATGCCAGCCATCACCTTCTCCATTTTTCTTTGAAAAGTTGCAGGAGAGTTGGTTAAGCCCTGCGGCATCCTCCGAAATTGCTATGTCCCAAAGGGTGTTGTAAATGCAGTCTTTGAGTGATCAGCTTTTTCAACCTCCAATTGATAGTACCCACTCTTGAGGTCCAGAACAGTGAACCATTTTGATCCAGACAAGAGGTCAAAAGTTTCCTCTATGCAAGGTAATGAATAAACATCCTTCTTAGTCAGATTGTTCAGTCTGCGGTAGTCTACCACCATTCGCAACTCTCCTTTGTTTTTTCGGACCAGAACAATTGGTGACACATATGGGCTATGCAATTCTTCGATTATGCCTGCAGCCAGCAAGTCTTGGAGATGCTTTTTCAAGTCATTGATATCAGCAGGTGATACCCGCCTTTTTCTTTCTTTAAGCGGTACATGGGGCTCCAGTTCTATATGATGAGTGACTCCTGCAACATTACCAACATCCAAATCATGTTTAGACAAAACACTGGGCACTTCCTTACTGATTCGAGCCTCTATGTGTTCTTTTATTTGTGGTGATATGGGGCTGTCGCCAAAGTCAGGATGTATTATTTCAACTGTTGCATTACTTTTACCCATCTAGTAGCAAACAATGAATAGGCCTGCACTGTAAAAAAAAAATCTGTAAAAAAAGGGATAATGTGCTGGCAGAAAATTACCAGTACATTATCCGTTGATTTTATGAAGATTTCTGTATCTCCTAAAGCAGAAAATTCTGTAGATTCTGTACCATTCACAGACACTTCCTGTGATGAGCGGAGATCAGGCAGGAAACGGACCTCGAAATGCGGGAGATGACAGGTTTATTTACACAGCCGGGAGCGAACAAAGCCAGAGGGGATATCCAAAACAGAAGTCGGGTCACAAGCAAAGGTTCCGTAGCCGGGGAAGTCAGTCCTACATGTAGGGACAGGACAAGGCGACGATGGGTAGGGACGAACGAGGAAGCCGGGTCGAGGGTGTAGGACAGGGCAGGCAGGATTGGACAGGTGGGCAGGACATGCGAGGCAGGCAGGGCAGGCGAGACAACCAGGGACATATTGGAGGAGATGTCCCCGTCCGAAGACTCTCACCTCATGGAAGAGGTAAGCGACAACCTGCGGTTGCTGAGAGGCAGGGCGGCAGAAGCGAACCTGAGGTAAGTAGCCTCAGACTGTGGTTTGGTGTGTGATCCTCGGCCGGATTTGCCTGCGATTTCCCAGGCTTTGCCAGAAAGGGGAAAAAAGGACGGGAAAAAATACCGGTGATCTTCCTTGGGGCTGTCTCTATCTCCACTGCCTGCCCTGCTACATGTCGGGAGGAACCCCTCCCAATTGTGAATCTGGCGGTGTTCGCGAATGATGTAATTACCACAGCTTCATAGGAGTGATCGCCGAACCCCGTTTTGTTGCCACCACCTCCGTGAATATCCCTGTAGGGGAACCGTCCACTGGCCCAATGGCGGAATCCAATAGGACAGCCGAAGGCTTGAAATGCGTGTGGATCCTTCCGAGCGCTTCTGTAAAGTTACTTACCCGTTGTAGGTAAAGACCAAATTACATCTGACTCCATTTTAAGTAAAGATCTTTATTGGCAAGTTTAGTCATGACATGTCTGTTATTTAGATTACTTCTGGGCTGTGCCTTCTATTGATGAACTCCCACTAATCCCGGACGATGGGGCGCATCGGATTCGCCTCGGCCGATAAGGCGATCCGTGACTCTGCTATGTACAGTAGGTTTAGATGTTGGACAACCACTACAAGGTAATACAATGCTAGCCTGGATACCCGTCATGACCCGGCGGCCCTTAACGCCCCAGAGGCTCAGCTGACCATTGCCGAATCCGAGCTAGTGAGGGCCACAGAGGTTAAGCCGATGTCTGCCGTAACTCAGCGTGTGCACGCCTCAGAGGCTGGGCCGGATTTGGTGCCGTAACTCAGCGTGTGTACGCCTCAGAGGCTGGGCCGGTCTATTACCGTAACCCAGCGTGTGCGCACCTCAGAGGCTGAGCCGGACTTTGTGTCGGAACTCAGCGTGTGCATGCCTCAGAGGCTGGGACGATCTACCGTAACCCAGCGTGTGCGTACCTCAGAGGCTGAGCCGGACTTTGTGCCGTAACTCAGCTTGTGCGCGCCTCAGAGGCTGGGCCGGACCTGCCGTAACCCAGCGTGTGCGCGCCTCAGAGGCTGAGCCGGTCTTTTACCGTAACCCAGCGTGTGCGCACCTCAGAGGCTGAGCCGGCATACACCGTAACTCAACTTGGGCAGCCGCATCGGGTCTCGTAGAACGGGGTCGATTCAGAGGCTGCAAGAGAGTGTTAGAATAACCCCAGTCTCTGAGGAACATGCAGAGGTTCAGCAAAGTCAGACAGCCAAGAAGTAATCAAAACACAGGTTATTCACAATTAATATACATTACACCAATTTAACCAAATATAGTGTTGCAATCATTTTAACATGTGGCCACAATTCCTATATATATATATAATATATAATATAATATCTAGTATATAATCCAATTAAAAGTATATAACAATTCCATATCTCAGCTGAGTGGACACATAGTAACTGCAGAAAATATCTGATTACAGATGAAGATTCATACAGCACTATGTGGGAGCTCTGATTACAGAGTGACTCCCCGTGCTACTCTGGAGCTCTTCCTTAAGTATTCCAAACCAGGTGACAGGCTGTATCAAAGGTTGTGATTGATTATTTTAGGGCCTGCTCTGATCTTGTGTGTGTGTCCTGGAGAACTGTTGATCTTATCAATTCTTAGACCCTCAGCCGATCAAATTGCTTTAGGAGGAATGTACCAATTCCTTTGTTCTACCAGGTGATAAGATCCTCCACTTTGGTGGGTTTAGTCTTACTTTCTATATTTCTCTTATGTGAAAACATGCCGCTTTAAGGTTGAGAGTATTGTGCCCGTCGCACTGTGACCATTCAAACGAGACCCAACATGGGTGTATGTGTCTCTAATGTATACCTCCTGTGTTAGTGTGAGTTAGTGAATGTAGGATGCATCTGTGTCTTGATGCGGCCCGGCCTTATCACTGGAATTTGGCTGCGGGGTTCTGGCCGCCCAGTGGGGGTGAGTCCCTTTTGATGTGGTGATCAGGTGATTTGGGTCCAGTCTTGTCGGAGCCGGTGGACCTTTGCTTCAGGACACTGGGTGGAGCATTACAGGCTTGCCAGAGCTCAGACCGACGGGGCCTGCAAGGCCTCCAGCCTTACATCCCTGAAGCTTGCTCTGCTGCCGCTGCCCCCAAGAAGAAGCTGGAGGCTCATCTGCCCTGACTGGGACTTTCTTCACCCTCCAAGGCCTTTTCTAGTAGGTGATGGAGGATTTAACAGTGCAGGACTCCCCGGAGGCTGCCCAGCTGTGTGCACAGCTTCAAGAGGGGTTTGCAGCCTTCACCCCAACTTCCTCACCACGTGAGCTGAGCCGCCTCCGCCTGCTGCTCCGCCCACGCCTGACGCCCCGACTCCGCCCGCGCCTGACGCTCTGGCCCGGGTTCCGCTCGAGGTTCCTCTGCCTCCACCTCCTGCTTCACCCATCCTAGCTCCCGTGACATCAGTACCAGTCACCGAGGAGATCCCGGTCTGTCATACAGTACCACCACTCCTTCCCCCTTGGAGGAGCAGGAGTTCAAGTGGGACCCCTCGGGGACCTCCCTGATGGCCCCACTGGACCCCTCTAGGGGACTGACCCCTCCACCTTCACCACAGTGCAGTGGATCCCAGCCAGGTCTCCGCCTGTCGGTGTCCTGAAAGGGGAGGGGACATCTACGCAGGAGTCGGGTCCCACCCGCCCTACAGCGTTCTCTGTGTACTGTGCTAATAACCGGAAGCATCAGTTGAACTGGCGTTTAATATGGTGATCTGTATAAGCAGTGCTCGAAGTGGAGAAATAAAAGTGTCGCTACTGTATTGACCGTGAGATTTTTATTACGTATATGATGACTGCATACATGATCCCGCATTTGCGCTTGCAACACCCCGGCACACACCTCCTCTTTACCCCGACCTACAGAACTGTCGTAAATGTGTAAATGAGTTGCGTTGTGAACCTGCAGTTGATTACTTTTCCTCAAGGACCCGGATGTGTGTCTCAATAAGTTGAAATTGAATTTGAGAACTGAAAATTTTCCAGGTAGGATAAATGTAGTTTCAAGTTATTGGATTTCAGATTCAAACTAATAAATTCAGATTCAGTTTTGTAATGGCAACAACTGCAGATTCAAATATACAAAATTCATATTCAGTTTCTAGTGGCACAAATATCAGCCCATAGACATCAGTCAGCAGGTTTATTAGTTTAGCAAATCATTCTAAACTGCAACACTTGTAGGTGGGGGTCTGAGATGTGGTCACGATGTGGTTCAACTCAGCGTGGCATCGCTGTAGGTCACTGAGCTGAGATCAAGATCTTTAGTGTGTCAGCTAGTTGTCACAACCGTGTTTCTCATGCTGTTTAGTGATATGCAGCTTCTTGACTAAACTGAAGCAAGAATCAGCAGCTAATCACCTCCTCCATGTGATTGGAGTCATTTTGACCAGCGAATCAGTACAATGAGTGAAATGTATTTAACTGCACACAAATACTGTATGTAGTTGCACATACAGATTTTGGGTGCAAATGTGCCTAAACTGGTCACACCCTGGAGCCCTGTTTTTATAAATGCGGCTCCAGCCGCTCGCTGTCTCCGAGGCAACCCCGCCTCCACCAACCTGCCCCAACCGGAGAAAGAAGAAGAGCAGAAGGGAACAGAAAGCGGCGGACCAACTGTTGATCGTCCTGGGAGCCGCCTCTCTTTCTCTTGCTCTTCTCCCTGCCAGTGATTGGGTGGAATCCCCAAGCGCACTGGACATCACCGCCACAACGCCCCCTCAGGTACGCAAAGCCTGCAGTATGGCCACAGAGCTGCCACCGCTGGCGGCCTACCATTACTGGGTGGCGTGCCTGTCTAATAGGGGGGCTAGGGCCGTCTGGGACGCAATTCCCCGGATCCCCAAGGCCCTTAAAGGGGCAACGCCAGCTCATTTGGCGCCAACCCTGGCGCCTATAATAGACTCGCCTGACTTGCCGGCGCCTGACCTGCCTGACCCGCCTGTCCCTGTGGCTACTACAGTGTTCCCTTTTTTAGTTATTAAGTCCTTGTACTCCTCATGACCTGCTCGTACGATCCTTGTGTGTGTCACGCCCCCTTATTACCTATGTGTGCTACCCCGATTGTGATCACCTGTTGCCTGTTATTTTCTGCTTGTCTTGTGTATTTAGTCCGCGTTCAAGTCTGTTTCCCCAGGTCTGTCATTAACGTTGTTCGCTGTGAGCTCCCCAGTCTGCCTTGCTACCCTGAATAAATCCCGTTCACCCGTATTCACAGCTCTATTGCCTGCTTGCCGGATCGCCCGGACTCGTGACATAACAATATAGGTCCATCTTAGACAAAAAGTGATATATAATTGTAATTATTAATAATGCTTGGTTTCAGGAGCAACATAAGTGGAACGAAAAGGTCCTCTTGGATCCTGAACCATAGTCATTAGAATCTGTTGTGAGTATTGTATTCAATCATATACTTTAATACATCGCAATAACTGTGGGTTTTATATTTAATGTTTATCAGTCCAATGCCTTCATCTGCTGCTAATTCTGTCATGTATTGTGGTGTTTGTTCACTTAAGTTAATTATGTAAGTTAGGTCCCGCTTCTAATGGAAATAGTTTAATTTTTAGATGTACTGTTAATACTTATGGTCAGCCATTGTACAGCAATAAGCATACCACTGCATGTCGTACTTTGTATGTGACAAATAAAAATTGAATTTGATTGCATTGTGGCCATGGAAAATAAATATAACCAACAAATGTTCCCTTTTTGAAGATCGCAGGGCCATCCACGACACAGGAGGATGAGGAAACAATTTCTGTTTGCTCAGAAATGCTAGCCGTATGAACTTGAAACTATTCTGCAGCAAATAACATTTGTCTCTTCCTTATAAACCCATGCAGTATTTGCTGTGTACAGGTAATGATTTATGCGTTGTAAATGACTAGATGTTTAAAGATTCAGCACCATTAATTCCAAAGAAAGTTTCCTTAATGCCAAGAATGCCTCGGTGGCCAGGAAAGGTAATGAATATATTTAAAAGGGACTTTAATGCAATGTAAACCTTCCTGATTTCACGGCACACTGTAGCTTTGCTTAAATGTTCAGCATCCCCCACACTGTACAGAAATGAACCACTGGCAAAGTAACGCAAAGTGATACACATAGACTGTGCAACCATAAAGGATTTAGAGCGACATGTATTCTAAGAAATGTAAGGTTCCAATAACTGACACAAATATGTAATACTGCATCTACTAAATCTATAGTGCTCGTACAAATAATCATCCGGAAAATGCAACGGATCTATCCTGGGCTGAAGTACTTGTGGAACCTGTTGCCTTAATTAAAAGACTAAAGTGGTTCAGATATACAAGTTACTAAATGGCAGACTCAAATCATTTTCTGGTGAAAGCATCCATCCATCCATCCATCCATCATCTCCCGCTTATCCGAGGTCGGGTCGCGGGGGCAGCAGTCTCAGCAGGGAGACCCAGACTTCCCTCTCCCCGGCCACTTCATCCAGCTCCTCTGGGGGAATCTCGAGGCGTTCCCAGGCCAGCCAAGAGACATAGTCCCTTGAGTGTGTCCTGGGTCTTCCCCGTGGCCTCCTCCCAGTGGGACATGCCCGGAACACCTCACCAGGGAGGCGTCCAGGAGGCATCCTAAGCAGATGCCCGAGCCACCTCATCTGGCTCCTCTCAATGCGGAGGAGCAGCGGCTCTACTCTGAGTCCCTCCCGAATGACCGAGCTCCTCACCCTATCTCTAAGGGAGAGCCCAGCCACCCTGCGGAGGAAACTCATTTCGGCCGCCTGCACTCGCGATCTCGTTCTTTCGGTCACTACCCACAGCTCGTGACCATAGGTGAGGGTAGGAATGTAGATCGACTGGTAAATCGAGAGCTTTGCCTTTTGGCTCAGCTCCTTCTTCACCATGACAGACCGATGCAGCGCCCGCATCACTGCTGACACCGCACCGATCCGCCTGTCGATCTCCCGTTCCATCGTCCCCCCACTTGTGAACAAGACCCCGAGATACTTAGGCCCAATCCCAATTCTACCCCTTACCCCTACACTTTCCCCTACCCCTCCGTTTGGCGCGTTCACGTGTAGGGGTAGGGGTGTCTCAATTCTCTTTTGATTGGAGGGGTAGGGGTAAGGGGAAGGGCTAGATAGCCCTCGAAACGAAGGGCTAAGAGAAATTTACAACATGACTGCCCACTCGAGCAAGCAGACCCATAAATGTTAAGTAATTTTTGCCATTAATAAGGATTTTTATGTCATTTTTTCATTACATGTATATTACCATCAATCTTGTGTTTGTGTTTACGGTGATGTTCTGTAAAGAAACGTTTGAAAAAAAAATCGCTAAAGTTTGCTTGCGGATAGCACTGATTGCACAATATTAGGAAATATATTTTTATGTCATATAACGTTACCACATGCAGTCAGTTACTGGGTAACGCGTTGTTTTGTTTTGCTTACGGCCATATGTGTACATGTAAATGAACGGTGCTTACACTATTCGTACTTATTGCAACATGACAACATTTTTGTAAATTATATTCTGTATAGGGACAGCTGAGGAAACCCGAAGAACATCTGTTTTTAAAGTCCAAATACGGCGCAAAAAAACTTTGGGAATGAGTAATCTTTACATGCTACGATGCTGACGGCGACATCTTGGAATTTGTGATAAACATCGGCGCATGTCCTCTGACTTAACGTTAGGAGGTAGTGACAATGACGTATAACAGTGTAGTAGTGGTGTCCCATTTCTTAGGGGAATTTTTTTAACCCTACCCCTTTCCACTTCATTTCAAGGGGCAAGGGGAAGGGGCGAGGGTTAGGCAAAGGGGTAGAAAATAGAATTGGGATTGGGCCTTAAACTCCTCCACTTGGGGGAGGACCCCATCCCCGACCCGGAGAGAGCATTCTACCCTTTTCTGGCTGAGGACCATGGTCTTGGATTTGGAGGTGCTGATTTTCATCCCAGCTGCTTCACACTCGGCTGCAAACTGTCCCAGCGAGAGCTGAAGGTCACGGTCCGATGAGGCCAACAGAACCACATCATCTGCAAAAAGCAGAGACCTAATCCTGAGGTCACCAAAAAAGCCCAATAGGACTCCTTCTACAGCTTGACGGCATCCCTCACCACTGGTGTCCACCTGTGGGTTCGGGGATTGCCGCCGCGACATGCACCAACCACCTTATGGCCACAGCTCTGGTCAGCCGCCTCCACAATGGAGGCGCGGAACATGGCCCATTCCGACTCAATGTCCCCCACCTCCCCCGGGACATGGGAGAAGTTCTGCCGGAGGTAGGAGTTGAAACTCCCCCTGACAGGGGATTCCGCCAGACGTTCCCAGCAGACCCTCACTATACGCTTGGGCCTGCCAGGATTGGCCGGCTTCCTCCCCCACCAGCAGAGCCAACCCACCACCAGGTAGTGATCAGTTGACAGCTCCGCCCCTCTCTTCACCCGAGTGTCCAAGACATGCGGCCGCAAGTCTGATGACACGACTACAAAGTCGATCATCGAACTGCGGCCTAGGTTGTCCTGGTGCCAAGTGCACATATGAACACCCTTATGCCTGAACATGGTGTTCATTATGGACAATCCGTGACGAGCACAGAAGTCCAACAACAAAGCACCGCTCGGGTTCCGATCGGGGGGGGCGTTCCTCCCAATCACGCCACTCCAGGTCTCACTGTCATTGTCCACGTGAGCATTGAAGTCCCCCAGCAGAACAAGAGAGTCCCCAAGAGGAGTGTTCTCCAACACCCCTTCCAGGGACTCTAAAAAGGGTGGGTATTCTGAACTGCCACCTGGCGCATAAGCACAAACAACAGTCAGAACCCGTTCCCCCACCTGGAGGCGAAGGGAGGCTACCCTCTCGTCCACTGTGGTAAACCCAAATGTACAGGCGCCCAGCCAGGGGGCAATAAGTATGCCCACCCCTGCTCGGCGCCTCTCCCTGTGAGCAACTCCAGAGTGGAAGAGGGTCCAACCCCCTTTGAGGAGACTGGTTCCAGAGCCCCAGCCATGCGTCGAGGTGAGCCCGACTATGTCTAGCCGGAACATCACAACCTCGCGCACCAGCTCAGGCTCCTTCCCCATCAGAGAGGTGACATTCCATGTCCCAAGAGCTAGCTTCTGCAGCCGAGGATCGGACCGCCAAGGTCCCCGCCTTCGGCAACTGCCCAACTCACACTGCACCCAACCCCTATAGGTGGTGAGCCCATTGGAGGGGGGACCCACGTGTCTTGTTCGGGCTGTGCCTGACCAGGCCTCATGGATATAGGCCTGGCCACCAGGTGTTCGCCATCGAACCCCACCACCAGGCCTTGCTCCGGGGGGGGGGCTGGTGACCCGTGTCCGTTAGTTTGTGCATCATTAGGGGTCTTATTTTCTGGTGAAAGCAATAACAAGCTAAATGCTGTTCCCTGTAATGGAACAAAGCTTGGAGGCCATGCAGCCCAAAACAGGTGGCTGTCGAGATTCTTGCCTATATTAGTGCATGACAGAATTGTGGATGCTGACAATGCTGTGTGGCAGCTGGTACTTCTTCTCAGGGAGTTGGTTGAATTTGTCTGCGCACCTAGCCTTTCAGAGTCTCAGATTGCTTACGTGAAGGTACTGATCGAAGAGTATGTGGAAATGAGGCAAGAGTTATTCCCACATGTAAATCGTAGACCAAAACATCACTATCTGCTTCACTATGTTGACTTGAGTTTGCAGTTTGGTCCACTCATACATACATGGACTATGCGCTTTGAGAGTTAGCATACTTATTTTAAAAGATGTATTAGGTCAAGTAAAAACTTCAGAAATCAGTCACTTGCTGATAGACAACAGTCATTTCAGGCATATCAGGCTCATGGCGGATTATTTAGCCCCCAGCTACAAGTTTCAGACACCACTCGCTTTTATCTGGAGCTCTATGATGATGGCATAAAGTGTGATGCACGGACAGAATGGATGAGGCAGACCCCGAAATGCAGTGGCCAGAAGGTTTATTGAATAAACCGAGGGCAAACAAATCCAAAAGGGCAATCCGATAGTGTCGGCGAGGGGCAGGCAGAAGTCGTTCACCGGGGAGATCAGTCCTACACGATGACACAAGACAGGGAAATGACAGGATTGGAGAAACAGCATCAGGTAGGCAGGGCAGGAAGGACAGGCAGCACAGCAGGGCAACACACAGCAGGAAGGATGATTAGGGAAGATTAATTGCTTGGTACGGCACATACTAAATGGCAACAATATTTCGCACCGGATGTCCGGTGTGTCTGCCTTAAGAAGGGGAGTGATTAGTTGTTAATTGTTTGCAGGTGGTTGGTCCCACCCGTGTGGGCGTGACATAAAGGCAGCAGTTGCAGACTTATATGTAACTCGGTTGGCACAGATAAGGTACACATTATAGCATGCTTGTGTTGCTGATATATACCAAAGGGCAACTGCGGTTAGGGCAAATAGTGAGCATTTTCATCAAAAGTGAAACAACTGCCGTGCTTTTGGTGCGGGGAAATAACTCCCAACTGGGTGCCTGAGCTTGGAGTCTATGAAATTTCTAAAAATTGTTCAGATAAGCTCATTTGCAAAAATCTTGATGAGCTTACTGATTATGTTTCACTTTCCTTTTACCACAGAGGTGCAAGATTATTCATCCCACTTAAGCATATGCCACTATGGAGCATGTAAAAGAATTAGTTCAGAAAGCTCTGCCATTGCTCAGCAATGATGTGATAGACTCGCTCATGGATAGACTCGAGATCATTGGAGTAAGTTGTGTAGAAGACTAATTCAAGCTTTCACTGCTGGTAATTTTTTCCTTTTTAAACCATAATCCTTCTGCACTATATGGTCTGTATATCCTGTTTAACCATAGTCATTAACCTGCTCTAAATTCAACACATCAAAAGTAACATTTAGTTTCAATATCAATATTTTGCTTTTAATAACATGTTTGTTCATTTATTTATTTATATTTAGTCTCAGGTCTTTGTATATGTAAATTATTCACAGACATGTTTGTTATGACTTAAGTCCTACATCTTAATTTAACATTGGATGTCATTCATTTTTGGTGATGTATGTTATCCAGAGTCTCATACCGTACCTACTCCCACTGTGACACCTCTGCCACTGAATGTCCATCTCTCCCGAACATTACCTCCAACACCTGAGCCCACTGAGAATTGTGCGGCATATGCTGTACCATGGCACAAAATGCCCCCAAAACCTCATGCTTGCCTTGAGTGAAAAGAAACGACCAAAGCCAAAAGAAAGAAGTGACCTGAGGGGTATTCCAGAAAGCTTGGTTAACTTACCATTTGGTAAATCTTAACCTCTGGGTTGATATACCCCAAACCCGCATACCATGAGTATGTCGGTTCCAAAACACCTGAGAAGAGTAAGTTCAATCAACCTCCTATTGGTTACCCAGAGTTAATGCGCGTGCACCGTGCATACTGTACATAAAGACGTTTTCAATTGATCGCCGATTTCACGAGTCAAAATGGAAAATCAAAGTGAAAAAAAGAGAGCGGCATACTTCACAGAGGCGGAGTTGGAAGTTTTAATTCACGCATATGAGGAATTCAAGCCAATAATAATGAAAAAAAGCAATACGGCTGCATCGGCTAAAGAAAGAGAGTTGACTTGACAAAAATAACGGACAGAGTAAATGTGTGTGTATTAAATTGCAAATTTGACATCGCCTCCCCTTTTATTATAATGCAAAATAATTAAACACGTACCCCTTCCACATCCTTTTGACTGTTAAATCACTATGAAAGCATTTACTTTTCCTGCCATTCATTTCTTTAGGTTAAAAAAACAATGTGTATCGACTAGGAATATATGGTTTCTTATTTAATAAGGTGTAATCCTTCTGGAGCCAGAAGAACTTTGAGCCAAGTCAAAATGAAACACAAAAACATTCTGCAAAAAGGTAATATTTGATTACACGATCACTGAACTATTTATTAAACACGATTTAGTATATTCTTTCTGTCATGTAGCTAATAGAAAAAAGGCTGAAGCCCATCTAACTGGCGGGGGCCCACCACCACCTCCCCTCACCCCATCTGAGGGCAACCAGTGGTAACCAGCATTGTACTGTCCTGTAATGATTACCTATAGTTAGTGGAAAAAAGTAATGAGTTTGATGATTTTAACAAGGCAAAAAATTAAGGATACAGAATCAAGTTACCTGCACATTGATACTATGAATAGATTTCCTATTAACATAGTCTCCCTCATTTATTGAAGGAGCTTTAATAGGAATGTAGGTGTCATCAATGCACCCAATTATGAATGAATGGCTTTTATTGTCACTATACATGTATTACATGTATTCCGAATTACATTTGGAAACCCTGAAATAGAAAGTCATATATGGAAGTATCAAGTGTGTGTGTGCGCAGGATGAATACATGTATAGATATAAATAGTATGACTACATATTAAATATGCATCATAGATTTTACTACAAAGGACAAACCTACCACTCTGTGGAATTCCTCATTAATAACACGCAGAGCTTTATGGACAGGGAACTGTACAAACGTGTGTAAGAAGCGTTAAGTGCCAGACATACTGTGCGAACGGCTCTACACACAGTTGCCTTTCCCACATGCTCTGCGTCGCCCATATTGTACAAAAAATGCCCTGACGCAAAAAACCGAAGTGCTATGCACAGAATGTTTTCTGTGCTAAGCGCAGACCCGCGGTTTGGGTTTGTGACATTTGCAATATGCGATTTCAAGAGATGTTAAGTAAATTAACAATTCTTTTGAAAACTGATAACACTTTTTCAAATAATCATTAGGAAATGAAAAGATATCAATACGCGGTCTTATAACTCTCTCCCGGCGAAAAAAACCTTGTATAATTTGTGCCTCCATGTCCACAGGATCGTCATCAAAAGGGCACGCCATGTTCAGTAACCTTCTGCAACAAACTGACCCTGGAACATAACCTGCTCAGTAGCAGGTTATCTTCAGAGAGTAAGCTGCTATATGGTTACGTACATACCCAGAAAGTTAACCTCCGTTTTTGGAATCGAAAGATGAGGTTATCCACTAACATACCCCCCTGGGGGCTGTTCCACGAAGCGAGCTAACCTCAAAAGCCAGGCTTATTTTGACAATCCCAGCTTAATTTTTCCAAATTCAGTTCCACAAACGAGGCTAACCTTGAGCTCCGCTTAGTTACTATGTCAACATATGCTCTTGGACAAGCCTGCTCCGTGGCAGGTTAGCTGTGAAGTTTAGCTTAGCTTGATGAATATGATTGGACAAGCCATGTGATGTCACAGCACGACATTATGCGGGGCTGGGATTATTCTGCTGCTGTTCTCTCCCTCTCTTACACACATCGACCCTCCAATATAAAATTATTACAGATTACATGCAGGCGATTCCAATTACTCAGAAAGTATAAAATGACAAGGAGTGCATTGAAGGCTTTTACATGAATAACCATGGCGTGCCCGTTTATTCATAATCCAGTTGATGAGGGACCGTGGGTCATTCATTGTCATGGACCCGGGTGGGTTTGGTGCGGGAACGTGGCATGACACAGGCACAAAAAAAGGTGGACGACCCACTCGCTGCTCCAAGAACAAAAGCGGGGCTTATTAAACAGAACAGAAAACACTACAGACACAGCAAAGTCAAAAACTAAAGGGGATTAACAAAGACTAAATAACAAAAACCAAATACACATCTAACACTGAGAATATCAAACCGTCTAACATCACAACCATCAAACCACAACAATGAACCACTAGGGGACCGAACAGAAGCAGGAACTAAAATACTAAGGGGTAATGAGACTAACACAGGACAGGTGAGGCTAATTAACAAAGACCAGGAAAACTAATAACTCAAAGGAACTAAAAACAGGGAAACTAAGAACTAACCAAGGAAACAGAAACTAACGCTGGGGAATTACAGACAGGTAAAGACACAAGCAGGAGCACAAGGAACAAAACCAAAAACCAAATACAAAATCACCAGATACAGGAACTAGAAAAACTCAAATGAAACACTAGGGAGCAAAATACAAAAACAGAGGAAGCAGGATTTGAATACAGGACAAGGATCACAGGCAACCACATGCTCAACGCATTGAGCCATGTGGCCAGACAGGTAACAGAGGAGAACAAAGACTAACATGAAGGACGGGATGACCAGCACCACCTGCTGGCCAAACGGGGAAGGGACACATAGTGGGACAACCTGGGCTGACCCTGACATACATAGAGTTTTAAAAACTGCAGACACATTTCTAAATCATCGACAACTCCCTCAAACAGGCCATGTGCTAGACATGGTGGCAGTGCAGGCTGACACACATGGAAAATCGGCAGTTTGTTGAAAACACTGTTGTCTTTAATGCCCTGGTGCACAATGTGACGAAAAACAAGTATGAATTACCACCTTGTGTTGGCTTAGACGTTTTTGCATCTGTTAGCTATTTTGTTCACTTTTAATGTATGAATATGTACTTTATTAGTGCTGCAGCTTATCACTATGTTGAAGGACAAATATATTATTAACCCTCTAGCCAGACAATGTGCAACAAGCAGAAGCTGCCAAGGTTTGCTACTGAAGGAAGGGATTCGCCCGAGTTCACCAAAAGTTCACGGCTGGGTAACTTCTATTGTCTCAAGGCAAAGAGGCTTTGGAGGGTTAATGATGATTTAAAGGTAACTCCCTGAGATAGGGAATGGTCTAAGCTAAAGGTTTCTGAGTTACTGTTGAGAGGCCTGTGAGGCCCGTGTGTTGAGCTGTTTAGAGACACTACACCAGAAATATTGTGTTTTTGAAGTAAAGACATAGTTGCGGTAAAGGCCAGAGAGAGCCTGTGTAGTAAAGGTGATCCAGAAGTTCCACCCTAGAGAGAGGGGGTCTGTCTGTTTGTTTTAAGTGAGGAAAAAGTACTGTTACGTTGTAAAGCAATTCATTGTTTTAGGCAAAGATAATTTTGAAGTAGATAAGGCCAGAGAATTCCTGTGCGGTAAAAACTGCGGAAATCGTGTTGAGAGAAGGTCCGCTGGATCGGACTGATTGTGTTGTAAGAAAATACCGTAGGAGGAAAAGGTCCCAGAGCACGTTTAGTTTAATGGGGAAAATTTATGAGCCAGTGAAGAAATCAGATTTGGTTTTGGGCCGAGACAGAGGAACAGTGTGTACAATTAGCAGATAATTAAGTTGAACATTAAGGTGCAGAAATAGTTGTATCAGTAGTAAAATTGTATGGAGTCTAAATTAGTAGGAGGTGAATTGATAGGGATGCAGAAGGAAGTATTTACGAGCTTTAATGTAAAAACATTCTCTGTAGTATAAGTGTGGGTAGGTTACTGTAAAATTTGAAAAAGTCTTAAACTTAAAGCAACAGTAAGGTGTTGGGATTGGGGAGTACAGTATAGGATTAAGCACACAAGGGAAGAAGTAGATTATTAGTGAAAGTTTTGACCGTGCTGGAGATCTGAGGAGTCATACATAGATGTATGGCACAGGTGCCAGAGAGAAGGAAAAATGAGATAAGGATATTACAGGAGACTAAGGATATTAAAACACATTTTGTGAGAGAGCAGGAGCACATAAAACGTAGAAAAACAAAGTTAGGTTTCGTCCAGGAGAGGGAGCGAATAGAAAACAAAAAAAAATAATCTAGAGTTATTATTGGAGGTAGTGACGCGAAAGGTGAAGTGGGAGAGCATCCTTATTTTAAAAAATATATAATAATAATAATAAAATAGTCCAGAGGCTGACCGTGAGGAAAATTTTGGTAGCCTTTATAGCTGAGAGAAAGAGAGCCCTAGTGAGCATGGGGTGCATGGAATGTAAGAATGTAACCCCCGCTGAGAACCACCGACACAGCAAGAGAGGGAGAATCCTCTGTGAGAAAAGATCGAGAGGGTGTTCAAAAAGCAGGAGAATAAAACAAAGGCACTGGGAACTGGGTGGCCTAAGGGGGGCACATGGGATGTGGCGGTGTGTGAGGAGATGGAGACTCGGATAAAGTATCATAAGGCTAATAAGAACACAGAAAGGCGTAAAAAGAAAAGGAGTGAGGAACTGGAGGTACTGAGGTTATTTAAAGCAAAGGGAGAGGCCTGCAGAAGGGAGCAGAAAGTAATGAGAAAGGTGATGAGTGAGAATCAGGCAGGAGTCAAAGGTGAAACAGAGCAGGAGGAGTTAACAGGGACAGTATCTGTTAGTGGAAGGGTCACCTCTGTTATATAAGGGCCAGTTTCCAGTAATAGTGGGCAAGATAAAGTTCAGAGGGGAAGAAACAGAAGGATGAAGCAAGTAGGGAACGGAAACAGACAGCAAGTTGTTTAGATGGATACAGGGAAGTGAGCGCCCTGCGGTGGCAGACTGTGGATGAAGGACTGCGAGGGAGTGAGATAATAACATAAGGCCAGGCATGTGGGTCTGAGAAAAAAGAGAGTGAGATAAAGGTGGGGTATGGAGCAAGTGGTAGTAATGCAGAAGGGCTGATGCACCTGCTGGACACCCCTAACCCTCCATCTAAAGGATGGAGTCAGTTTCAGGAGAAGGAGATAGAAACAGAGAGTAAGGAAGGAGTAGAGGAGGATAATGTAGATCATAGAACAGTGGTATTCTGCTTATCCATATGAGCGTTTGTTTGTATTCAGCTCCCCCTAGTGGTGCTATTCCCACGGGATTTTCGGGAGATTTCAGTTTTGAATAAGGAAGTGTAGGTTATACTGTCCGCGTGTCTCCCGTAGCAGACCTGTTGTTGCTTAATCTTACGTTATATTTGGTTTTGTGGGTGAGAAAACATAGTCTGTAAGTAGCCTTTATATATTCTTGATATAACGGAAATGTAAAAAATGCATGTGACGATGACACATTATAATCTTGTTAAATGCTTTAGTGTTCATGGATGTTAGTATGTTAATCCCGGGGTTTAGCTGCTCTGTTCTTTTTCCGTGTAGCAGCTACCTAGCGCCATTAGGATGCTTATAAGGAGAAAAGGCTTGTTTTTTTATTTTGTGATGACTTACGTGTAAAACAAGTTATATTATTCATAAAAATGTATACATTTTTTGTTTTATTCAGTATGTACAAGAGAACTATTTATATTTGGAATCGGAATTGATATATATTTCATTGTATTATTTTACAGTTTCACTCCTAATTCATGAATGCATCCTGGGATCTTATTAAAGCTAAGAAACTAAGATCTTTTCACTTCTGCATTTAATGGAGGGAGTTTAGCTGGCTGTTAAACTGGTGTTGGTACAAACCGTGAGAACAGCATAGATAGTGAAAAGACGTCAATCTTACAGGCAAAACAAGCTTCGTGGTAGAAGGTGCATATGGATTTACGGCATCATGCGCCAAGACAATAAGCTAATAGCCCCGGCAGAAAAAAGCAGGTTCAGTACCAATGCTCAGGGGAGTTTGGTCACGATAGACCAAGCTTCAGTGTTAGGTTCAAGACGTTCAAGGTCATCGCGATCATCACCTAGGTCTGCGTCATCAGCCAGCATAGCCACAGCACGCGCCCAGGCTGGTGCATCATTTGCAAAGAAAGAAAATGCAATTTAAGCTAGACAAAACCAAATTAGAGATGTGCCATCAGCAGTGTTGGGGAGTAACGAGTTACATGTAACGGCGTTATGTAATTGTAATCCGTTACAGTTACTAGAGAAAAAAGTGTAATTAAATTACAGTTACTTATGGAAATATTCATGTTTACAATTTTAGTTACATCATAAGATTGTATGCAAACCCTTGCTAATATCTTTAATAACAGTGTTTTTATTGTTTTCATGTTTTTCTAATTAACTTGCCGGAGCGGTCTGAGTTTCTGTTGCAGGCAATGGCAGACAAAGAAAGGAATGCATTCTATTGCTGGAAATATAAAGAAACATTTCTGATACATTACGGAAAAAGGCACAAATTTAACTGTGCAATGCAGTGCGTGTTTACCGGCTGTAAAAATGTTGTAGATATCTAAACAGTCCATGTCCAACCTGAGGAAACATCTAGAGGTAAGTGCAGCTTACTATAACTGCAAACAGTCATATTAAACAAAGCAGAGAAGACATGCCTACCTTCAGCGTGCCACACGTGCTTCTAAAGTGTAATGCCCAGCGTTCTGTCGAGTTGAGCTACTTTGTCGAGTTAGGCTACCGTAGTGCTAGTCGATAGCCCTAACCCTACTGTAACTCTTACCCTAACCCTAACCCTAACCCTAACCCCCCCAAAACCCCTAAAACCCTTACCTTAACCCTAACCCGAACCCCTAAAACCTAATCCCAAAACGGTGGAACTGCACATGCACAGAAAAGCTCGATAGGTAGGATGTAATGACAGAACACCGGTACACACTGTGTGATTTCAGCAATCTTATAAAATCATTACGCATCACACTGTGCAATACGGATCTAATAATCTTGGCTATGACAGGTATGCAGACTGTACGACGACAACACCAACTCAATCATAAGATACGGCGCATAGGACAACAAAGCAAAATGTAAACACTGACAGTTTGCGTAAACACTGACATCATGTGTAAACACTGACAGCATACATAAACACCACAATGAATCGCGAAGTGTGTACGGCGCTTTAAAGCCACACTGGCACTTCTGATCCCATTGACAGAGAGTGTGCCGTCCTCCTTCAATGTGCTAAGGTTATTGGTAATTTATGTTAGGTCTGATATTAGCACTCCCGACATGCTATGTCGTATTGAGTTTTGAAAATTCACTATCTAGCTAACCCCTGGGCGATGCAGCCTTACCACTCTGCTAACCCATTTTATTTTACAGTGCTGCAAAGACACTGTTTTAGGCTACTCTGTGATTTGTGATTGAAAAATTGACTTAGACAGAGTAAGTGATTACACAATTAGCTGAAATTTCATATCCTGTCTGATGCAAGAACTGTTCAGATCAGAAGTAAAATGGAACCATTTATTTTCGCAAGTATATAAAATGTTTGTATCATAATGTAAGCACTATCCCGATTTAATCCACAATGACTGATGCAAGGTGTTGGACACTTAGTACCTTTATCTATCGCTCGATCGTCCAGTTTGATTTCTGAAATGGAGCAGTCTGAACACTGATTTAATTTTTTTGGTTGTGAAATTTTAGATACAAATGTTTTAAGGTTTTTCTTTGTTTTTGTACAAAGCTTTTCAGCTGGAGCACAGTGTCCACAGTTCTATGCCCAAATTGCATTGACTGTTGTAGATGCAAATCTTTCATTAAATTTCTTTGTCTTGACACTAAGCTACAGTGTGCACAGTTCTGTTTCAATTATTGCCAGATAGAGATAACACACAGACAATCTCACAAGAATAGACAGCCACTTATTCAATGCTGTTGAATGTTTAATATTTCATTTAGCAGTGTTATTGATTTTATAAAAAAAAGTAATGACTTTATAACTGTATAAACAAGGCCTGAAATCTGACCTTATGCCTGCTGTTATCTTTATTAAATTGATCAATTATAATCATATTAATACAAGATTATTTGCACCCCATAAAATAAAGTGTTGCCAATTAAGCTGGCCTCAGCTACCTTTAGTGCTGGATCAGGAAAGACTAGCCCACCGCAGGTGAGATGTCAGAATCATGGGTCCCGAGGTCTCATTAATGAACATTTGTCACTCCCATGCAACGTTCCTGTAACTGGGTTTTGTACAAGCATCCATCCATCCATCTCATACCGCTTTTCTGGATCGGGTTGCGAGGGCAGCAGTCTAAGGAGGGAAATCCAGACTTCCCTCTCCCCGGCCACTTCATCCAGCTCTTCCGGGGGAATCCCGAGGTGTTCCCAGGCCAGCCGAGAGACATAGTCTCTCCAGCGTGTCCTGGGTCTTCCCCAGGGCCTCCTCCCAGTGGGACATGCCCGGAACACCTCACCAGTGAGGCATCCAGGAGGCTCTCCATGCGGAGGAGACGCAGAGAGTCTGAGGGATCAGTAAGATGGGGTCCTCACTACACTGCATAAGTGTGAAAGTGGAGACAGAGCTGTCCAACATAGTGCCTGTTAAAAAAGAAGTAGACATGGCACCTCTACGGAGGGATGAGATCCAGTCGGAGACTGTGTGCAGGCAGATCTCTAGCTTAGCGCTGCCGCAAGATACCATGCAGCTAATCAGCTCAAGTGCTGACAAAGTGGGCAATGAGAGATTTCGATTCAGGCAGCCGCATGGAGCATCAGATAGTCCAGATGCCCCTCCCCCTAAAAACGGGCAGACGCTGGCAAGCTCAGAGACCCGTACCACTTGCACTGTCAAAAAACTGTTTAGTTGTATCTGCTGTGGGAAGAGCTTTTCCCGTTTACTGTACCTTATGGAACACCAGAGGACTCACACCGGCTTCAGTTGCGCACAGTGTGGGAGGTGCTTCTCCAAGTTAAGCAATCTGGAAGCGCACCGTAGGGTTCACACGGGTGAAAGGCCGTACAGCTGCCCCAGCTGCGGCAAAAGGTTTACCCTGAAGAGCAATCTGAAGAGGCATCAGAGAATCCACGCTGCTGACAGACTGTTTTATATCTGAAACACAGCTGTCCATTGCAGGCTAACTCACTCCGTAATATAGCATGTAAATATCAAATGGTTTTCTTAGCTTAAAGCAGAGGAGATAATTCTAGTGTGACGCTGAGGCCTACATTGTTATTTATGGTTTAGATGACTGAATGCTTTAGCCTGGACCTGCTTACCTTGCCGTTTCTGCGTTATCATTGGCTGCCTGGACCTGCTTACCTTGCCGTTTCTGTGTTATCATTGGCTGTCTGGACCTGCTTACCTTGCCGTTTCTGCGTTGTCATTGACTGTCTTTACTCCTGGCCCCTGAGGGCCCCGCTTGACCTGGTGAGGCAGGTTTCCCTCGAGTTTCTTTGATCCGCTCCTGTGAGCAGATGCATCACTGTGTAACAGAAGCTCTTTGCTTTTGGGGCCGTTAAGCAGTGGTGAGCAGTGCATCGTGGGAAAAATCCATATGGTGAGTGAGACTATCCTCCATAAGCCTTTTCAAAGCTGCCTACACACTGCTGGGGACTGTTCTGCATTCTGCCTGAATCCAGGGCGTCACTAAAGGTTAAATCAACTTCTGATTCTGTGTCTGTTTCCATGTGGGTGAATCGCAGTGTTTCACTCGAGGGTCTTTAAGTGGGGCTCCTTGTGGGATATGAACCTGCAGCTTTTTACATTTTACTCCTTACCACCAGTGAGAGAAAGGTGAAGTAACTGCTTACAGTGGCCACTAACTGTTCACTATGATAGTGTGCCTGCGTACACAAGAACGGATGAGTTTCAGTGAAGGATCCTTGGCTTTATGTTGCTGATAGAATTTGGCCCTCAGGGAAAAATATCTGGGGATCCCTGAGTCTGAGCCCAGACACACAGTATATACAGTGCTCACAGAAAGCTGGGACGCATGCTTAATACAGCAAAAAATGTGCGTATTTATTGGTTATAATAACAAAAATCATTACTTCATTCATTTACCAAAAAATCTCAAAAACAAAGTAATTTTAAGTAAAACATTCATTTCAAGTAGTAAATTGAAACCCAAATTATAGTTCTAAAAGAGCTGTTTTTAATTACCTTGACAAGCCTCATTGGGAGCTTTTTAATTAGTAACATCTTTACAATTACAATAGGTATGCTGTATATCTCTGTGGAGGGGGGCATTTTGGTCACAATAATTGGGGAACCCTGAGCTCGGATATTTCTCTGTTGGGGGGGTTGTATCAGTGACAGTAATTGGGGATCTGTCTGTCTGTTGTCTTGCTCATGGTGAGTCATCGCCCTGCAGATATGAGCAGATGTTCACCCCAGTGCCCGGTCACGTACCAGTTACCCTTCTTTCCACAGCTCTCATGTGTCTGTCAGAGCCTCATGGTTTCTGTGTGCCTGTGTTCCTCTTCCCCATCATCCTCTCTATATTAATGGCCATGAGACAAAGACATAGCTTGCCCTTGATTGACACGGACACCGATTTCAAACAACCACAAGATAGAGATTAATTCTAGACCTTTTTCAGCTTTATGTATAAAAGTAGAAGACAGTTATTTAAAAGATATATATGCTGTATATATAGTAAGATATGCGTAAGCTAAAAAGCAGTTATGTAACCAATGTCAGCGAGTGACACTGCAGGAAGAAGAGTAAAAGATGGTAGCTGTGCACTCATTGGTTGAATTGTTTCTTCCAATGAGGTCTCTCTTTCTGGATTGCTGTTGTCACATGGCTATGAAAGCCTTCAGGATGATCAGCAGGCTCGTCCACACCGAGAGGCGTGGTGCCAGAGAGGCGGCCCCTTTGCTGGGGGTCACAGGGACAGTGGGCGGAGCTGTGGGGCTGGGAACCCTGACAGAATATATGCATCTGCCCACATTACCCACAGCATCCACCACTACGAGCTCTAGATCAGGGGCGCAGCAAGAGGCACTATAGAACACCTGTGTGACATTGATGCCCCCCTCCCCCACAGAGATGGTGCTGTTGAGGGTGCCGTTGCCCCCGCGGGCAGACACACTAGTGACACCCGTGCCGTTGTCGTCGGTGATATTAGCAGAGAGTTCCCAGCTGGACAGGCTGCAGGTCCCCGAACAGTTACCCGTCGTGCTGCCCTGGCACACTGGAGGGCTGATGTCTGTAACCTGGTCAGGGATCAAAGGTCATTTCTCAAAACAAGGCTCATGTCTGGAGCGAAGCTTAACTCAATTTTTTCCAGCAGCCCAGCGTGAGTGTTGTCCTTGCATTCGATACAGCACCCTTTAGGGGACCCTGGTTACCTTAGCGACGACTGAGAGTCGTACTACTGCATAGTTGGAATCACTGCGATCGGAGGACTCGGCCGTGATAGTCACAGTGACATCAGTGCCAGACAGTGTGTCACCTGGAGCGATGAGATTCACTGAGCCCTGGGCACTGCCATTCACCAGGGACAGCCTGAAGGGGGCACAATACAGCCAGTTGCCATAATGCACTAGAACCAATCGAATGGGAAAGCAAGCAAACAATAATAAACAGAACTTCATTCTTACATTGCTGGGAATCCCTGAACAAAGTTTTTATCGTCACGGACACTGATCAGGTGTAATGGGTTTGACCCAGGGGATCGTACAGTGAAAGGAATGGAGATGGGCACCCCGGGTTCCAGGTTCGATGTGTTCTGGACCTGAAATGAAATGACGAGTAGATTTAATGTGACTCCTCCAAGGTATGTTTCCCAGATTAACCTTTGACCACACAATGAAAGCACTCACAGAGACAATCAGACTCGAGGCCTTGATTTGAGTGTTTGACTGCCGCTGGAAGACCGTGCTGGAAGACCGTGAGGAGCTGGCCGACATTCCTGTCACTCGCACGTTAAAGACACCCCCTGGCATCTTGTCCACTGTCATTAGATAGTTCCCACGGCCCAGGTCCTGTAAGGTGCCGTTCGTCTGGCCGGCTCCTGATGCCTCCACTAGTGACACTTCTGTGACATTTACTGGAGTGTTACTGGTTACTGTGAGGAACAAGGTGGTGTTTGTGCCTAAGAAGAAAAGAGGACAAGTGTGAGACTTATTTGGTGGCAGACGCTCTTTCACACTACATGGTCTTAAAATGTGACGTTTAAGTGCCGTTTGCCACTAATTTGCGATGAATCGTGCTTTAAATTAGTAGTTTTTGTAGCCATTCTTGCAGATTCTTTAGCAGGTTTCTCACCTACTTGGGGACGACCTTCACTTAATTCCATTCCTTTTAGGGGATCCATTAGTATATTGAAAAATGTGAATATGAAGTCAATTGTGCTTTGACCTGCAAAATCCAAATGCACACAGAGTGAAGCATGTACACCTTAAAAGGAGAGTTTTACTTGTGGCTTTCTAATGATAAGGCTTATCTGTGACTTTCTGATGATAAGGCTTACCTGTGACTTTCTGACGATAAGGCTTATCTGTGACTTTCTGATGATAAGGCTTACGTGTGACTTTCTGATGACAAGGCTTACGTGTGACTTTCTGATGACAAGGCTTATGTGTGACTTTCTGATGATAAGGCTTATCTGTGACTTTCTCACAATAAGGCTTACGTGTGACTTTCTGACGATTAGGCTTATCTGTGACGTTCTCACGATAAGGCTTACCTGTGACTTTCTGACGATAAGGCTTATGTGTGACTTTCTGATGATAAGGCTTATCTGTGACTTTCTCACAATAAGGCTTACGTGTGACTTTCTGACGATTAGGCTTATCTGTGACGTTCTCACGATAAGGCTTACCTGTGACTTTCTGACGATAAGGCTTATCTGTGACTGATGATAAGGCTTACCTGTGACTTTCTAACGATAAGGCTTACCTGTGACTTTCTGACGATAAGGCTTATCTGTGACTGATGATAAGGCTTATCAGTGACTTTCTGACGATAAGGCTTATCTGTGACTTTCCGACGATAAGGCTTACGTGTGACTTTCTGATGATAAGGCTTATCTGTGACTTTCTCACAATAAGGCTTACGTGTGACTTTCTGACGATAAAGCTTATCTGTGACTTTCTGACGATAAGGCTTACGTGTGGCTTTCTAACGATAAGGCTTACCTGTGACTTTCTGACGATAAGGCTTACCTGTGACTTTCTGATGATAAGACTTACTTGTGACATTCTGATGATAAGGCTTACCTGTGACTTTTGGATGATAAGGCTTATCTGTGACATTCTGACAATAAGGATTACCAGTAGACCTGTCGCAATTATCAATTAATAATAATTTAACCTTTATTGTCCCTCATGGGGAAATTCTTTTTACGCCTCCATCAACTTGCTCTTTGTACAACAAGCTGTCTGTGAAGGGCAACCACCTGTTGGGGCGCCCAGGGCCTTGCTCAAGGACCCGCAGACATGCTGAGGCTGGGTTTGAACTGGTGACATTGTAATCAAAAGCACACAGGCTTAGCCCACTGAGCCACACGCTGCCTGTTCAATCGCTTTGTTTTCCTTTTTGGATTGTCATTTCTGTCCTACTGCTCTCTCTCTCCCTGGTTCGACGAGGAAGATAATAAAGCCTATTTTTTCCCTTGGACTGATCTGCTATTGCATCCTCCTTATTTTCCAGTGCCCCGCCGTGACAATGAGGTTCTCAAGGATTTAAAAGAAATCGGAATCTGCCTAGCCAGTAATGAGCATGATCGGTTATTTGTGAAAAGGATACTGACTGTTGTATTGTCATGATAAGTTTGGTAATAATTACTTGTTACTGACTGTGTCTGCCTTTTTATATGTTATATATAAGGTTCAAAGTGAATAAACAGGGTTTCTTCATAAGGTGTATGCGTATTATTAAACTATGAATATGTTCACTTTATACAAGGAACAGGAAAAAGACGAATCGTTAATCGCAATTATTTTTATGACAATTAATCGTCAGTTAAAATTTCATGATCGTGACAGCCCTACTTATCAGAAATTTTCTAACGATAACTCTTACCAGCCATTTCACTTGAAAACAGCTGAGAGTTGGCCTTACCTGTGACTTTCAGTTGATAGGGCTGTGTGGAACTGATGCGGATTTTCCATAATCCCTCCTGCTGGTTGAGCTGAATCCTGTTGAGGTTCCCCACTGCCTGTATGGACCCCAAGGAACCATTTGGTTCTGCACTGCTCTGCTGGACACCTGGATGGGACAGCAGTGACCACATACACTCTCCCGTCTGACACATACAGTAAATTCCAATATCCATAAACATATCTACACTGAATTTAGGCGGCTTCATATTCAACATTCTTAAATATGGGCTCCCCTAGGTAATTATATTCAAAGTTTGTAATCTACATTCACTATTAAAAAACACACATACTGATTGACATAAGAACCCCATCCCTTTATATGCTCTAACATCTATCCTTACCCCAACTGCTTATCCAATTAAATTAAAGTGGTTAAAAATTGACCAGTCTGTATTATTCTTGTTTCATACAATTTGGGTAAATAACATAAGTAACAGTACAGAGAAACAGGCTAATGTGGCTAAATTGCTTAAATATGATTATAAATATATTGTCCAGGCTTGTTAGCTCACCTAAAGGATTCTGGAGACTGTATGTGACGCTGTTGCCTGTGATGTAAGCTGTCAGGTTTCTGATGGATGGATCTACCATGAAGATATAGTCTTCATCCTTCCCTGGGTTCCTCACAGCCTGGAAAAGGGTCACCTGGGGGAAGGGCAGCCACCGAGCAGTGCTTTGGAAGATGATGATGGAAACTAATACAGCAAGTCATGTGATTTACAAAGGACCGATTGTCATGGTCAGCCCCTGGTGTCCCACTCTGTGTCCCTTCCCCGTTTGGCCAGCAGGCGTTGCTGGTCATCCCGTCCTTTGTGTTGTCAGTCTTTGTGTTCTCTTCTGTTACCTGTTTGGCCACATGGCTCAATGCGTTGAGCATGTGGTGGTCTGTGAACCCTCCTGTCCTGTGTTCAAATCCTACTACCTCTGTTTTTGTATTTTGCTCCCTAGTGTTTCATTTGAGTTTTCCCAGTTCCTGTGTCTTCTGATTTTGTATTTGGTTTTGGTTACATTCTCTGTGTCTATGCTTGTGTTTTTACCTGTCTGTTATTCCCCAGTGTTAGTTTCTGTTTCCCTGTTCCTTGGTTAGTTCTTAGGGTGCTTTCACACCTACAGCATTTGGTGCGCACCAATCGTGTTTGGTCCCTTGGTTCGGTTCGTTTGCGTTGATGTGAATGCAATCTCGGTACTTTGGTGCGCACCAAATCAATCGATCCGAGACCTGCCTGAAGGGGTGGTCTCGGACCGCTTTATCCGCTCTACTTTGGTACGGTGCGTCTGGTGTGAAAGCAACCAAACCAAATCTGACGAAATGGTATAGTTTAATGCACTTTGGGTATAAGAGATAGGGGGTTGTGGGTAAAATTCTTTTCACTTCCTGTTGATTCCATTAAATTTTTCAAGCTATCGACTCGCGATGAAATCAAACCACGGAGAAACGTGGAGTGCCGAAGAAATTAAGTGCCTCATAGATAATTAATTATCTGAAAAGAATGATTTGCACGTACAATGTAGTGCGTGAGGATCAGCGCCATGAGCGCAAAGCAAAGCTGTTCCTCCATGATTATTGAAAGTGGCGCGATTTTCTGAAAATAGTCTGTTCCCGGTGCCGATGGGCTTCGCGGTCTATTTTGGTTCGTTTAGAACTCTGCATATGTAAAAGCAAACCGTACCCACGTCTGTTTACTACATTGTAACATTTTTCTGACTGGTGCGGACTAAAGCAATCGTACTATAGGTGTGAAAGCACCCTTAGTTTCCCTGTTTTGTTCCTTTGAGTTTATTATTTTCACCTGTGCCCTGTTTTCCCAGTCTTTGTTAATTAGTCTCACCTGTCCTGTGTTAGTCTTGTTACCCAGTTTTAGTTTCAGTATTTAAGTCCCTGCTTCTGTTCTGTTCCCCAGTGGTTTGTTGATTGAGATGTTTGATGATTCTGAAGGTTCTGTTGTTTGTGATTCCTGGGCCCTGTACTACGAAGCGGGGTTACTGGCTTATCGGGGTAATTTGTCAGATTTAAGGTAGTTTAGGCAAAATGTAAGTGAACAAATATTAAGTCCATTTAAACTGTGGTACCTTAAATCCGACAAGTTACCCCGATAAACCAGTAACCCCGCTTCGTAGTACAGACCACTGGTGTTAGATGTTACCTGCCCTGTTTTTGTAGTCTTTGTTTACTTTTGACACCTCGTGGTCCTTTGTTTTTGTTAGTCTTTTCTAGTGTTTTTAGTTCATTTAATAAAACCCTGTTTTGTGTTATTCAACCGCAAGTGGGTCGTTCACCTTTTCTGCCTGTGTCATACCACGTCCATGCTCCAAACCCACCTGAGTCCTTGACACCGATGGCCAATGGATTGCTAATATAACAAGTTATGTGATTCACAAAGGCTAGATGGCCAACGTATTACTGGGTGCCTTTGACTTCATGCAGCCGCTTACAGCGCTGGCTTAAAGCAGTGCATTCTGGTCCTGATGCAATGCATCATGGTTAGATTTTTTTGTCTGACTTCAGCCGGTACTGAAAAATGTCACCACGCGTCACCATGTCACATGGTACAAAATCCTCACAAGAGCAAGACGACTTAAGACAGTGCAGCACCTCTTAGCCGGCTGCACAAACTGGAACCGCCTCCATGACGACACAACTTTGCCCTTATTAGCTGAAGAGTTTAGTTACACGCATGACGTTTGTATCCCAGGAAGTTCCGATGCATTATCTGCTATTTCTCCCGAAAAGCATGTAAAGCAGTGAGAACTGGTTTTCTGGTAAAATAAAGTTTAAATAAATGGCATAAATTCTCTAATAGTACATGTAAGTTAGTGGTTAATTTATTGTTAGTTACTGTAATGTTGCACTGCTGTATTTCTTTAATCGTTATCTTCTGGCAGTGCTGCCATTGCAGTCAGCTCTCACAGACTATGAGAAGTAGAAGTTGTCCAATTTGGCTGTAGTCAGTTTATACTCCGCCCCTGCAGCCGCCGGCAGATCGTGCTCCATGTCACGTCAGATGCAGACAGACCTAAGCCCAAGTCGAACGCATCCACTAATATAGCAAGTCATGTGATTCATAAAGCATAGCTAGCTAATGTAGAATTAATAGAGTAAGTCACATGGTTCACGAAGGATAGATGGCCATTGGAGTACTAATAGAGCAAGTCATGTGATTCAAGAAGTAAGACTCTTATTGAACAAAATACAAATGACAAATTTGAAACCTGAAGCCATGTGATTCAAATGAGAAAGAACGAGTAAATAAATGAAATAGCCAAATCTGGGAAGACAGATTAATAACAATAGTGTGGCTCAGTGGGCTAAGCCTCTGTGGCTTTGGTTGGAAGGTCACCAGGTCAAGCCCCAGCCTTAGCAGAATGGTCACATGTCTGTGGGCCTGTGAGCAAAGCCCTTAACCCCAAGCCCCATGGGTGCTGCATAATGAACCTGTGCTGTGACCCTAAAGCCTGCTGTCACCTGTGTGTGTGTCATAGGCAGAGTAAGATGGAGTAGGAAACAAGGGCATTTCCCTCGGGGTATCAATAAAGTATCACTGATCTGTTCTATATAAGATCAGAAATGAGGTTGAATAAATAATGTGACTTGTGTTTATGAGAGGAGACGTGAAACTAGAAGGGAGGTGTACCAGAGCAGAGGTGGTGGAATCCAGAATAATGCTGGTGGCCTGGGGCAAGTTGGCCTTGCTGGCCTGTATAGCCAGCCCCCCCGATGCCTGTGCCAGCTGCTGGTATTCCTGGCTGGCAGATGACGATACTCGACTAGAAAATTGCTGCTGTTGCCCTTGATTGTTACTGTCACTGCTTCTTCGACGTCGGCCACCGAAGACTTTTGTTAACATGAAGGTTACCTGGAGAGTGAGACAGGATTAAAACTGCTTTTGTTAATGTGGGAAATTTCATTTGTGTTAAAGGAAAACAGGGAACAGGTACAGTATGGATACTTAAATGGCTCTTGTATCTTTTTGATAATTTGAAGACTAATCAGTTAGGATATAGACTTCCTTTGAGAGTAACCGCTATTCAGGCTAGAGAGGCTTACATCACAGATGTGTAAAGGGTCATTTCTACCTTTTCTTCTGCTGTCTTGTGCTGTTTAGCCTAGTTTATGGTTCTATTACTGTGACTCTGACTGACATTTAGACCACATGGAGTCACTAGATCTGAGTGTGTTAATGTGATTGATTGAAAATTCTGTATAATGCAATGGATATGATGTATCAGGACTCCTTGACTGCCAGGGAAACTTTGTCACTGAGCCTCTCAATGGATTGTTGGCTACTTGTGAGTAAATTCATCCACACTCACCACTGACTTTGTGCTTTCTATCAGTGACAGCACTGTGCTCTTCAGGTAGATATCTTTGGCGGAAGCATCCGTGAAGACAAATATCTCTGAGAAGGGTGGAGCACCTGTAAGGGCCAGCTGGACAGAGGTGGACAGGGGTGAACAGGCGTGCAGAGGGAGGAGAAGGGGGGCAAACGACTGTGAGATAAACTGAGACATCATAAAGCCTATACAAAATACATAGTGGACAAGGTCAATATCTATCTTTGTTTATTATTAATATTGTTCTTCTATGATCTAATCTGTCTGTCCATTAGTCCAAGTTGTATACTGGGTTCCTAATCTAATGAACCATACAACTAACTGACAGGACAGATATGCTGTACGGCTGAACAAGTTACATGGCCACCTGACAGGATGGATATGCTCTATGGCTGAATGAGTCAAATGGTTGCCTGATAGGACAGATATGCTGTACAGCTGATCAAGTCACATGGCTGCCTGACAGGACAGATATGCTGTACAGCTGATCAAATCACATGCTCGCCTGACAGGACAGATATGCTGTACAGCTGATCAAATCACATGCTCGCCTGACAGGACAGATATGCTGTACAGCTGATCAAGTCACATGGCTGCCTGACAGGACAGATATGCTGTACAGCTGATCAAGTCACATGGCTGCCTGACAGGACAGATATGCTGTACAGCTGATCAAATCACATGCTCGCCTGACAGGACAGATATGCTGTACAGCTGATCAAATCACATGGCTGCCTGACAGGACAGATATGCTGTACAGCTGATCAAATCACATGCTCGCCTGACAGGACAGATATGCTGTACAGCTGATCAAATCACATGCTCGCCTGACAGGACAGATATGCTGTACGGCTGATCAAGTCACATGGATGCCCGATTTTACAGATATGCTGTACGGCTGAATGAGTCAAATGGCCACCTGACAGGGCAGTTATGCTGTATGGCAGAACAAGTCACATGGCCATTGTCATGGGTCGGATGATAGGAGATTGTTCCACTTTATCTGCAGAGATAGAGCCATTAATAACTACGTCAGAAGTGTTTAGAAATACTCTCCCTGAGAGCCATATAAGGCATTCAGGAGAGGCTGTGGGGGAGGACAGACACAGGTTTGTCACACCCTAACCCTAACTGAGGCTCCCAGCTGGCTCTTTAGGTCTTGACCACCGCTGTTTATATACAGAGTACTTTAATTTGTTTTTCCTTCCCATTCCTTTTTTTTCTGTCACTCTGTCTGTGGACTCCTGGTTTCCATAAACTGAAACAAACTTTTTGTTTGACCACCACAATCTGCATGCCCCTGTTCTTGGATCCTATTCACTTTCAGACACCAAAGTTACCTGGAGTCCTGACAGACACATCTCTGGTTCATCACCTCCACCACTTGCCCCAAGTGCTGCAATTCTTTTCTTAAAAAGAGCTGCATCTGTTGTCCTTGTTAATGGTCCAAAATCTGCAAAGACAATGGATGGTGATGGGATAATTTATATGATTTTGTTAAATGCTCATGTCTGTGTAGCCCAGGTCTATAAAGTTACCATATGGCTTTGAAGCTATTATATAACGTAATTTGTAAAGAGGGAGACATGCACCTTACAATACATGTGTGTATTAGTGATGGGTCGTTCTTGAACGATTCGTTCATTTTGAACGAATCTTTAATGTGACTCAGGAAGAACGAGTCGTCTCGTTGGAGTGATTCGTTCAGTCGTGGATGCGCATTTGCGCAACTTCTTATAGTTTCTGTATTGGATTTATTGATTCACCTGTTTCCAGTCTTCGGGTTTTTCGAGTCGTTCGTTCATCACGTGACAGCCCCATAAGCTTATCCTAGTATGCAGTCTGAGCCGGAAACAGAATTGATTAGTTCATCTCTCGAGTCTTTCGAGTCGTTCGTTCTTTTGTCACGTGACCACTTACCGGCTCAGTACCTCAGTCAAATACTAACGTAAAATTCCATTTGTTGTATGTTGGAGCATAATTAGAAATTATCAAAAATATCTAAAACGCATTTTCTTATAAATAAAAAAGGTCTGTCAATTTCTGTCACTATGATTTTGTTACTGTTTCTTGAGGATCTGTGGTGTGTTATTTTATAAATAAATAATCCTGTTACAAATAAATTATTGATTAATTTGTCCTTTCATTGTCTTTGTCTATCAGTAAACAAACACTAGGCTATATAATAAAATAATCCAAGCCTACAATTACAAAGTACTTATAGTTAATAATTGTACACTATTCTATAATTCTATTCAATTTTGAGTTTCCTGGTATAATAATTGTTTTTCCTATGCAGACTTAACATATTGATCTAATATTTGTAAAAAAAAGATTGGTCAAAAAGGACATAATGACAAAATAAAAGCAAATAAAAAATGAATTTGAATGATTAAGGTCAGTTTAAAATATTAAGGTTATGATAACTTAAACTAATTATTATTATTAATAATAATAATAATAAACTATGCACCCGTTTGTAAGGAAGGTTGTAAATTAGTAACTAATTTCTATATCCAGTGCTGTCACATCACATAACATAAGAATGAACGACTCGAAAGACTCGAGGAATGAACTAATCAATTCTCTTTCCGGCTCAGACTGCATAGGTTAAACTTATGGAGCTGTGACGTGATGAACGAACGACTCAAACCCGAAGACTGGTGAGATGAACTAATCAATTCTTTTTCCGGCTCAGACTGCCTTGGTTAGCTAATTGGGCTGTCACGTGAGGAACGAACGACTCAAACCCGAAAACTTGTCAGATAAGAGGCGAGGTGAGCGAATCTTAGACTAAAGACCCAGGTAAACAATGAATTAATATTTTCTGTTTCTTATAGCATTATAGTTTTGTCTTGTTTGTAGTGTGATCAACATTTGTGTAAGCAGTAGATGTGTAAGGGAGGTAACAGGTAACATTTTAATTATATTTTGCTGAAATGAACGAAATGACTCAAAAAAAGGTTCGTTCATTTTGCTGAACGAGACTCAAAGGTCCGAGTAGGTAAAATGATCCAAACTTCCCCTCAGTAGTGTGTATACCAAATGGGCAGCTGTCTGTTTAAGACGTTCCTGAGTGCCGAATGGTAGGGTGGGAGTGTTTTTTTCTTTTTCGGCGGGTTTTCTAGTCGAAGGAAGGCGGGTAAAGAGAGCAGAAAGAAGCGCGAACAGCAACTTAATTCGAGAAATAAAAGTAAGTGTGTGTATATATATATATATATATATATATTTGTGAGCACTTCGTTTATTGCATAGAATTGCAGCAGTTAGTGGACAGAAAGATTTTGGTGCAAGTGCTCTCTTTTGGATATCCTGGTAGGTCAATTTACCTGTTTTGTTAAATGTTAATGAAATTTTTCATATAAGGATCATTAATGTGAAGGGGAAAACAGTCAGGATATGAATGTGAACATTTGTTGATTGTGTGGTTGATTATTTTCTTTGCTAATGTATCATTTTTTTGTAGCTGTATGTAAAATGCTAAAGCTACCTATAAGACTACTTGCTAATTGATCGGAATATGTTGACTCATATGGTGTTATTCAGTTTAGCCACCCTGTTAGTACCATTGCAGGTTGAAATGTGCATATATAAATATATACATGTATATGTCTATATTAATGTTATTCAGGAAATCTGTATAGTATGGCCTAATGTGAATCTGAGATGGTGGGAAGATCGCTCGTTTCACAGAGTCGCCCCCTCTGCGTTGAACTGCGCAATGTAACAAGTTTTTTTTGCAACCGAAGATTTTTTTCCCAGCTCTTTGTGAAGACACCAGACACGGACAATCGTGGTGGAGGTGTAGGAAGCGACACGATTCAAACTGAATGATTGATACCATTATTGTAATTGTTTTGGAACAGATTATACATGTGCATACCAATATCTCTTTTGTACAATACCCTTTATGTTACTTTAATTGTTTTTTTACTTTCCATATGTGGTTAACAAGCCATTTAAAGTAAAAAATTAAATCTACCTTTGTGCAAGTTGCTGGGGTTTGTGAGGTGAATGCCACAGTTTTCTTTCAACTTTAGACCATACTCTGAAAGAACCTCTTAGAACATACCTATTCAGATGTGAGGGTTGAATTGGATCAATATTTAGTGTGACATAGATACACCTGCTGTCAAGTGCCCTAACACACTGACACAGATGTTACATTAGTGTGACCAGGGGAAAGGGGCTGTTCAGACCTAATACAGGTGACACTGACCCTCAATGGACAATATCCATATACTCCTGTTTCAGGACAAAAATGTTTTAGCTAATTTGTTTGTCACAAAACATTAGCTGAAATTTTAACTAAGAAAAACTGGAATAACACTACACAATCTATTATTATTATTATAACTACAGCTTTTCAGAAGATGAAAAAACTAAATTAACTTTAAATTAGTGGTAAAACCAGACTGCAGTTTATATGCTGGACAGGAAGGCACCACACACCAGGGTCATTGAAGGGCACCAGGATGTAGGCAGAGGTCTGCTTGCTGTCAATGATGGAAAACGCCACACGCTTGGCCTCTTCAATGTCATCGAACATGCTGCCTGTGGTGTCAATCACGAAAGCCAGCACTGAGGAGTGTGTGATGCCCATCAGCCTGAGGGGGAAAGTGAAAGAGCATGTAAGTCAGCCTGCATCATCACTGAAAAGCATGTAGATCAGCCAGTGGCTTCAATGAAGAGCATGTGAATAAGCCTGTATCGTTACTGAAGAGCGTGTGAATCAGCCTGTGCTGTCGCTGAAGAGCGTGTGAATCAACCTGTGCTGTCGCTGAAGAGTGTGTGAATCAGCCTGTGTCGTCACTGAGAAGTGAGTCGCTCCGCCTTGCTCTGGTTCTGACGCGTTTGTACCGTAGGAAGTTGATATCTCCAATGGCTCCACGGATGTCTTCCAGAAGTTCCATGGTGGCGTTTATTGCCATGTTGGCAGCATCCACATGTCGATTGCCATGGTCTGAGTCTGTAGCATCTTTGTTGATCCCACCTATGGGCTTCTGTTTGCTGGTTTGGTCAAAAAATCCACCATGACTGCATTTTCCTTCAGACAGAATATAAGAAGGGAAACAGTCCATGTGAAGGTGAGTAAAGCAAAGGTGTAAGAGTGAGAGCATGTTTGGGTATCTCTCCGGCATGATACCCCTCAGATACTGCTGTGGTGCAGCCTGTGTCTGTTACTATGTAAATATTCACTGCCATCACAAGCATGCACATGCAGTAATTGACAGAGGTCAGGAGTGGCTCAACCTATCAGACAAGTAACTGGTCATTTATTAACACATTAACATCCATCCATCCATTTTCCAAACCGCTTGTCCTACTGGGTCACGGGGAGTCCGCAGCCTATCCTGGAAGCTATTGGCACAAGGTGGGGAACAACCAAGGATGGGGGGCCAGCCCATCGCAGCACATTAACATCTACAGATAAAAATGCTCCAACAAAACGGGTACATATGGGAAAATACGGCTAAACAGTTATTATAAAAACACTAAATGTTCATAATTTAGTTTATGGTATGGTCTATGCGTGAGCCTGCGTGAGCCTTTTTTGCAGTGCCTATGGAACTGAGCCTTTTACTGGTAAGCAGTAAGACAGTCGGCCAGGGAAAAGCCCCCATCTCAGGACATTCTGCTGCTGTCTGCTGTGCCAGTTTCACATACAAATGAGGACGGTGTAGTTTGATTGGGAGGCATTTGGAGAAGCTTCCTAAGTTACAGGGTTTTTGTGCAAATGGGTATTTCTGTTGTGACTGAGAATTAATTGCTAGTTTCCCTTCCCTGGAGTCATAAGAAATGTCATATAAAGCGTCCTGTATGGATGCAGAAAACTGGGATCCACTGGGATCCAAATCATGGTCATTGCTGGTTGTATGGGGAGTGTTTTCACTTTGTATTTTCACATTTTCATTTATATTTACATTTCTTGTACTTGTAAATACTTTCATTTTTTTATAGATGGGTTTGATATTTTGAGAAACTTGCCTGTTGGTTTCTTGCTGCTAAACACATCAAAGTACCCAGAAGTTAACTTCTTTGCACGCAGAATCTCTGGGAGGATGTTGTTCTCACAGTTGCCACCTATACAGTCTGTGCATGTCGGCGTGTTCTTATCTGCAAACCAAGTAGCAGAGCACTCCATAAGCGGACAGTCATAATGTCTCTAGAGTAGGGGTGGGCAGCCCTCTGCATACATTTTCAAATTATGTATAAAAAACTAACGAAATAAAAATACTTTTAAATTTATACTAGAACATCATCATGCCTGATTGCTACAAGGAGCTTGAGACCCCAAATGCTGCAGTGACAGCAGCCTATAGTGGGCTATAATAAAACGTTAGGGTAACATTAACAGAATGACAAAGAAAGGCTGACAATGGGCATGAGTACTGTTTGACCCCTAGAGTATGTTGAACACAGCTTACTTGAACCACCACTCACAGTTGTCGAAATAAACCAGTTACTGATATTTGTCCCTAATGGATGCTGCAGGAATCATTTTGAGTTGGGCCATAAAGAAAAAAATTATAGGTGGGGTGGCGACAAAAAATTTGTACACGTGAAACAGGTTTTGCACATTTATGGATCAAGTCCTGTTTATCTGTTGATCGCATTACATTTGCGCATCTGTGGATCATTTCCTTTCTATTTGTGGATCATGTCACATTTGAGACATACGCCTATTTATTTGTGGATTTTTGTCCACCGACTGAAAAATCCATAAATGGGAAGTAAAGTTCATTTCTACACCAGCAGGTGGCGCCTGGAAGAAATTAAGAGTCTAAAGTTAACTATCAATTAACAACAATAACAAGGACGAAATTAAACAATACTATAACTCTATAAAGATAACCCAAAATTAGAAAGCAGTTAAGACCTATAATAGCTTTAATCTATACAATATTATCAATTACCATTAACAGGTCATTTCTATACTTCTTCTTAATATACAATTCAAAGTGCTTTACAAAGATAGAAGTATACATTACAAAAACATTAAAATCACATTTAAAATACAAAAAACAAAACAAATATGTTTGACTGTTCTTTGCTAATTTAACCTACATGGGACTTTCAGGAAACACGTTTCTAAGGGTAAAAAAGCTATCCAGGCCTGTTTGCAAATGCAACACTTAAAATGCGTATGTAAAAATACAATCACTTTACCGTGTTTGGGTCGCTAGCCCTGGCACTTCTTTGTCAAATGAATGACCATAAAACAATTATTTTTATCTTTTTTGCTTTAAATTGTAGTAGTGTTGCAGATGAACAGTGTGTGGCATAATCTGGGAACATGATATGACGATGTAAAAAGTGCAGTTTGACAGGAAACTTCGTAATGTTCAGGAATATGGTATTCAATAAAAGTTTGTACAGACACAGTTACCTGTGGCTTGATATTTAAATATGCCTATACCGGATCACTGAGGACCTGAGGTATGTACACAAGGGTTATAAAAAGTAATAAATACATGTTGGAAGCGATTCACAGGTCGAAGTTTTCATGCTTACATTAGAATATAGATCAGTTAATATTTTGATATAGTATCTAATGTAGTAATGCTGCATCATATGTTTGAAATATATCACACACTGAATATTGAACTGAAGCTTGACTTTTAAAAAAATTTGCAAATGAAATCGCAATCGTGATATCTGTCAGAAATATCACAATTAGATATTCTCCCTAAATCGTCCAGCCTAGCCACAAGCAAAAAAATAAGTAGATTACACTTTCAGGAAGCCGTTGTGTTGATACTATGTTGCAGAGCATGTGAGCGGAGCGGAGCGGTGAGAATTTCCGCTCCTCGCTCACGAGGCTGTTGGCTCCGCCCGCTCCTCCGCTCTAATTCGCACTAAGCCGCTCCGCTCAACACCGCTCCTCGCTCCACTAAAATGTCCTCCCGCTCCAGTCAAATCGCTCCACGCTCGCTCCAATTTAAAAGAGGAACAAATAATCTGCATGCCTAACAAATGTCACCTTAAACCGAAGCCTTATGTCATAAAGAAATATGAGCAACGGCAACATTGCCAGTCAGAACAGAAAATATTTATTTTTAAGCAACCTATCGGCAACAACGGACAGGTTTGGAAATGGCATTACACACAAAAATAGGCTTAAAAATAAAGGAATCAGTGGGTTTAATAGCCTAAAGAATATACAGACACGATTTAAATTCCTCAATTTTTTTCTGTTGATGCAGCACGTCTCTAAAATAAAATTTTACGTTACGTGAAATTAAAAAAAAATCTTATTAGACCTACTTTGAATGACAAAACGAATTTATTTGATTACCAATATTTACTTTATAGGCTTTTATACTTTAATTTACTTTATAGACTTGATATGCTACAACCATATAAAACTCGCACGCGTTTTGCTCTGGCTTCCGCTTGTTCGCGTAGCACACTCATGTTTCTGAGAAAAGTGATTCCAAAGTGAATCTTTACTCACTGAAACAGTTTCACCACATTGTTGTTCTTGCTGTACATTCTTATCATCTATACGTTTGATAAGAATAGTACACTTGTATGATTTATCAGTTTCCTTTGTGAAATACTTTGCGAATTCCATCTCGGCCAATTTGTGTAACAGTCTTGATAATTGTACAGATGAATTCTGGGTAGATTTGGGCACGCCTCAGAATTGTAGTGTGAGCGGTATCGGAGCGAAATTGGAGCGAGACAAAGCGACCGCTCCAGCCTTAATTAGAAAACCCGCTCCGCGCTCTGACCAAATTCCGCCCGCTCCGCTCCTCGCTCACGCTCCGCTCCGCTCCGCTCACATGCTCTGCTATGTTGCACTATTTGCAAGAGATTCGCAAATAGTGCATGAGATTCGCCATGGGGGGGCATTGCACCATATTGCCTAGTAGCAGGCCAATATTACGGTCACAAGCATGCTCAGCACCACTGCTCACAATTGTCGCAGCAAACAAACAAACAGCCAAATAAATAAATTTATTCTTTGTAGTATTTTTCTGACAAGTTTTGAGATCTATGTCTACTGTTACTACACCAGAATTGTTGTTTGATGTTAAACTGATGTTAAATGTATTGCAGAGAGTACCCTGATTTAGCAGAACTGCTAATTTACATTTACACACAAACATGAGTATATACATTTACACTGTCTCTCTCTCACACACACATATTAATATATTCTGTGGCAGTGTGGCCTACTATAAAATTCCCCCCGCCTAGTATTTTTCTCTTATTGCCTAGCTCAAAATAATGTCAGCTACAGAAATATGGAGCACTCACTCTGTCTCATTCTGAAATCTTTGAGTTGCTGCAGACCTACAAGAACCTAGACCTAGGGGACACCTGGATGACCGACTAGGCTTGACTGCAGTCATGGTGCCCTCTAGTGGAAAGGCCAGGGCCAGCTGTCTTCCCCAAGGAATCTCAGGTCATTTGGAGAATAAGCAATGCTGCTATGGACTTTCTATATGTGAATGGTGGCAGCAGCCATCCTGAGCAGCGGCAAGAAACCAGGAGACACCAATGGATTGAAGAAGCTCCTCAGAAAGACTGCAGGAGAGTTTGGACTACTCAAATCAGAGCTGCTGTTCTGGACATCACTAAAATAACATCTATCTACGTGTCACTTTACAGCTATCAGGACATTTTATACCAGACCCAACCAACATCCCAAGTATTGCCCCCACACCCCCATGCAGAATACACCCTGGTAAATACATGGCCAAGTCTGCTGCCACCTCACATCAAAATAATAACAAAAAAATAACAAAGCGGAACCATAGAAGAGACAGTGTGTGGTGTGGCCATGCCCATAAATATGGCTGACCCATGAGGGCCACCCCCATAAACATAAGGCCAACCCAATCAAAACTTTCGGAGGCAGCACTGGACAGAAGTAACAGCCAATCACCTGCAAGGTTTGTGAAGGGGACGTCCGGCTTGATCAGGGTGCTAAATGGGGCTTGATTTTTCAGTTCTATCCAGTTACTATGACTGTAGAAATCCTGAAAAGAGCAAACAAGGGTGCTGGAAGTGTGTCCTTACCTACAGGCACCGAGAAGCCTGCGGTGTGGCAAAGTCAGTCATTTTGTTCATGTCTCACAAATAAAATGGACATGAAAATCAAAGGCTACAATTCAAAAATACGTACTGAAATCTTTAATCTTATACAATGCTTCCACATACAAACTAAAAGACAGAACAATAATCAGTTATGGCACCTTCTAACTTTTCCACTCCTATGGAAAATGGCACCTTATTTTACATACTGTACATCATTTTTTAAATCTGTTTTTGTCTTTGAACATTACTTTATATTTGGTATTTTAAACCTTATTGTTTTAATCTTGTACTATGAGAACTATGCAATAATTTCCCCGAAGATAAACAAAGTTTTATCTAATCTAATCTTATCGATAAGCTATAGTAGTACAAACAGGAAACATTGTGGCTCACCTGCAAGGTGTGACATATTTTCCCCAGTGTTACTCTTGCTGATAAAAAGCTCTCCTCTGTCACACTTTTTTTAACGATAGTCCTGCCCTGGGTGATAAGATTCCGACCTTCTACAAATGTTTCGTCGTCAAAGTGATACTCAGGGTAAAAGAAATGTAAACTGAGGTCCACCCCCCAGTTGCTCACATAGACCTCCACGATAGCAGCTTTAAACTTAATGCTTGACAGCAGGGAGGGGTCACTGCCTGGGGAACAGGCTGCCTGAACCGCGGATGCCGACAATCTGCTGTCAATCTGTAACACAAGGTGTAGAAAAACATACACCATTTAATGCAATATAAATCTACCTTTATAGCCCTTTATGTAAGGGTTGACAAACTATGCATTTTACATTTTTAAACAACAGGCTCGGAGTGCATTTTCAAGCTAATACCAAGGTTACTACACATCTAGGTTACACATTTGTACCCAAAGATGCTATTTTCACATTAAAAACCACAAATGTATTTATTGGTAAAACTACTTTCTTCCACCAATGATTAAACATTTTGCCTACATACAACCCAAGCCATTGTTATTCATTTGAAACCTGCCCATTGCTAAGATCATAAGCCAGACATTAGTTTGAAAACGCAAGAGCGTGCGTTTGCGTCCGGTTTTATCTTTGGTAAGTCAGTAACACCATTCATTACTAATGAGTTACAATTAGTTTTATTTAGGTCATTAGTAAGACTTCATTCCTTATTTAAAATGCATACATTAATTTCTTAATGTTTAGAAAAGATTAACAATATGTGGTGGAGCACATCATGTGGCAAAACACGAGCTCCGATTGACCATCCCTTCAGTTGGACTTCAAAGCACAGTTTGAAGAACACTGGCACACGGACTGAAGTGAGGTAAATAATTAAAATGTAGGTACTGTATACATATTTTAGGCAGTAACATTTTGTAGAATAAGTTGTATGTCATACAAACAAGTAGGAAGAAACAAGCCTGTTATTCCAAAAGGAAAAAAAATGGCAAAAACCATTGAGAACAGTAGCCTGTAATAATAAGTAATAGCAAACTACTATAATAATTAGTTCACTATTACCTATTGAGTAATTAAGCATAATTCCTTAGTAGTTAATAGTACCAATTTAAGTGTTAATGAAGCACTACTCCTTTGTTGCTGCTTACTTCTTGCATATTTACCTGTTAACTACGGAACTATTATAAAGTGTTACCAAGTTATCGCTGTAATATTTGTGGATGATCTCATACATTTTTGTTTTACAAAAGTTAAAATGTTGTCTTCAGATACAAATGTGCAAACCAAATGTGTAGCTATAAGTGTTGGGTGGTTCTTGGTGTGAATTAACACTTACATAGTTAGAGTACAGATTTAAACTGCACGTTGACTTCCTACTGTAATGCACCTGGCTGGCACTGTGTGTGCGAAAGAAAATTAATCATCATGCTTTTGATTAATCAGATTTGAGAATTCAATGGTGCTATGGTATGAATAGAAATTAATCCATAGTCTTGCTGAGATTTTTAATGGTTGAGTAACCAAGACCAAAGACAGCGTTTCTAATTATATGTGCCAGTGATGGTCTCAGAAAAAGAAACCAACATTGTTTTGCAACAGTGGAGACAGGTTGTTCTTACTCGGCAGGTCTATGTAGATTTGTTTTGCATAATATTGTGTGAATGCTGAATTTTGTAGTCACTTCATACTTATCATTACTCTGTTCATTATTGTCTGTATTTGACTCACAGGTGTGCTGAATATTCAACCCTAACCATAACTAGTACTATTTCAGAGTCCTTCAGCCAAAGTCCCTTGTAACTACTGCAGTTTTTGTATGGTAAACTCACCGTCAGGCTAAAGGGTCTCCCCTCCTTCTGCGCCAGGTCACGGCACACCTCTGCCGTCTTACGTAGGATGGCCATCTCAGTGATATCACCGTGAGAGATTTGCCTTTGGTCGAATGTGAATGGCTTGAATGTGTGGACCCCACCACACAGTATGGCAGAGAGAGCGGCGATGAACAGCCAATGAGACCTGGCCATTTTCGGTGTGTCTCTTCCAAATGTAAAGACTAACTGTATCTCTGTCAAAATGTTCACAAACTCATGGTTAACAGGAGGCATTTGTTGAGACGCTCAACAAGACACTTTATATTAGATAGATAGATAGATAGATAGTGTCAGCGTGCGAGCAGGGAAGCAGAGGCGAGAGCAGCCAGGTGGACGGACAAAAACGGGGTTTATTGGGGTACGAAGCAGACGGAGACTCACACATGGGACTTGACGCTGACAGATCTGGGGAAAACTACTCAAGACGTGGACTAAATACAAGAGACTAGGTAAACGGAACAGGCGACAGGTGAGAACAATCAGGGCGAAACAGGAGGTAATGAGGTGGGCGTGGCACACATCGGGAGCGGACGGAGCAGGGCGTGACAGAACCCCCCCCCAAAGGCGCGCACACCGGGCGCGTCCGAGAGGAGGCGACGGATGGGACGAAACCGGGAAACAGGACCTGAAAGACAGAACCAAAACATCAACGAAGAACAGGAAACCAGACAGACAGAGACACAAAACAGAAACAGGGACGAGAAAAAGGACAAGACCCGACAAAGCACAGGAAACGCGGACAGACAAACAGAGAAGGGGGACACAGAGGGGACACCCACAGGCGACACGAAGGGGCCAGGAGTGCACAGAGGAGGAACAGAGGGACCAGGAACAAAGACAGGCGGGATGAAGGGAGGGGGAGCAGACAGGGGAGACAAGACCGGAACGGAAGGAGGACAAAGGGGAGCCCGAGGGAGCCCAGGTGGGCGACGGGCAGCGGCCGGAGGGGCCGCAGGCGAGAGGGAGAAGGGAACAGAAGGGGACCACCCAGGGGCCAAGGGAACGGGACGAGGGAGTGACGGAGGGGACACGGAGGGAGCAGGAGGGAACACCAGTGAAGGCAGGCAGGAGGGGGAAGCCGCGGCAGGGGGAGGCGCAGCCGGAGCCGGCGAAGGCGCCGTCCGATGCCCAGCCGGAGCAGGGGGGCACGGAGGTGGCCGACATGGAGCCGGAGGCGGGACCAAGGACCGGCACCGAGGATCCAGGGGGGGACCCGGAGGAGACCGCTGACCCCGAGCCGGAGGACCCGCAGGCAGCCACCGAGCCACAGCCAGGAGCCGAACAGCAGGGGGCACCTTGGCAGGCACCTCGGGAGTGCGACCTGCAGGGGGCGCCTCGGCGGACGCCGCCGTTACTTGATCAGCAGGGGGTGCCTCGGCGTGCACCTCAGTCACTCGGCCAGCAGGGGGCGCCTCTGCGGGCGCCGCCATCACGTGGCCAGCAGGGGGCGCCTTGGGCAGAGCGGAGGCAGCTGCAGGCGTGCGACCAGCAGGGGGCGCCTCGGCAGGCGCTGCCGTCATGTGGTCAGCAGGGGCCGCCTGGGCAGGCGCCTCGGGCGTACGGTCAGCAGGGGGCACCGTCATCACGCGGCCAGCAGGGGGCGCCACAGCGGGCGGAGCGGAGGCAGCTGCAGGCGTGCAACCAGCAGGGCGGGGGGCGGTTCCAAGTCGGCATACCCCAGGGGGGCCAGCCAAACTGCCGCTCTCTCCCTCAGTAGCAGGAGGTTTCTGCCAACCTCAACTAGCAGCTGTTGCTCACCGGTGTGAAACCTCCCCAGCAGGAGGTCCCAACACCTGTCAATCAAGGGACGAGCTACTGGCTCCTCCTGGAGTTCGAGGTAGTTCGTCCACTGGATCAACTCGTCTTCCATGGGGATACCTTCCCCAGTAGCGCTGAGCTTGTTTAGGAGATCTGTCATTCTGTCAGCGTGCGAGTCGGCGAGCAGGGAAGCAGAGGCGAGAGCAGCCAGGTGGACGGACAAAAACGGGGTTTATTGGGGTACGAAGCAGACGGAGACTCACACATAGGACTTGACGCTGACAGATCTGGGGAAAACTACTCAAGACGTGGACTAAATACAAGAGACTAGGTAAACGGAACAGGCGACAGGTGAGAACAATCAGGGCGAAACAGGAGGTAATGAGGTGGGCGTGGCACACATCGGGAGCAGACGGAGCGGGGCGTGATAGATAGATAGATAGATAGATAGATAGATAGATAGATAGATAGATAGATAGATAGATAGATAGATAGATAGATAGATAGATAGATAGATAGATAGATAGATAGATAGGGTGAGGTATATTTAGGTATATGAGTGGCACTTCCTGCTGGGATTAATTAATGTTGTTCTGCAGTGACTCAGGCACCTGTGATTATATTTCATACATTGTAGCTGTAAATGTTACATTTATATTCAGTGACTTTAGACTAAAAGGCAGAATTTTTACTGTACTACTGTACGTACCTGCTGCATTAATAGCTTCTTATGTCTTTAGTAAGCTGGTGACACACTTTAAACCAGGGGTCTCTAACTCTGGTCCTGGAGAGCTACTATAATTGGCATCGGATGAGCCACACCTGTTCCTGGTGTTCACCTGAGAACAGGTGTGGCTCATCAGAAGCCAGGTATGATAGAAAACCTACTGGACAGTAGCTCTCCAGGACCGGAGTTAGAGACCCCTGCTTTAAACGCTTAAATGAATGGAAAGCCATTTAGTTTTTACACAAACATATAGGCATAAAAAGCTTCAATTACAAGCCTCATTTGTATGAATGTCATGTCAAATATAGATGTCACTTATAGTTATTAGCTTACAGGTATAATACTTAAATAAAATGATAATTAACTGGAGATGCATTGGGTGTACTTAGACTAATTGGTGTTTTTAAATCACGCACAGTGTCTGATTGTGTTTGTGTATGTGCCCTGTGGAGGGAGTCCCATCCAATCCATGGTGTCACCCACTCCCCCCCAGCCATGTAGCCAGTGCTGCCTGGGACAGGCTCTGGCCCTCATGTGACTCCGACCAGAATAAATGGATAGAAGATGAACAGACTGATATGTTTCACAGAACATTTTAGTGCTATTCTGAACCATAACTTAATGCTACTGATTCAGATTTAGGGTTTAATGGTCAATTTATTTTAGAATTGCACATTTGAACATGTAACACCTTTGTATAGATCCATATTCTACATACTGAAAACTAGAATACTCTTTTATTAAACCACTCTGATAAATTCTCTTTCACTATTTAAAGCCAGACTCTTATCTATTAAAGAAACACTCACCTCTGAGGGCTGAGATTGAGTTCTGAGAATAAGAATCAGACGAAGCTTCAATGTGTCTCTAGGCAAACATCTGTTCTTCCAGTAATCTGTGTCCTAATTAGTAGTTGGTTTCTTTTTTAACACCAACTTATGGGGTTGTTTAAGGAAGTTAGAAGTGGCTATGGGAGTGGCTTGGTCTATGTATCTACCTGTATATGAGAGTCCCTATGTGTGTGTGTGTGTTTGTGTGTGTGTGAGTGGGTATACCTTACCTTATGGGAACACAATGTCCCCACAACGTAATGAATACCAGTTCCCTGGCCACCATATGGAAAAACTCAAAAAAAAAAAAACTCTTGGATTTTGCTTGGTTACTTATGGCTATGGCTGGGTAGGGGGTAAGGTTATCATAGTTCGCGTTAGCATTTTCCCCATAGAAATGAATGAGCTGTCCCCATAAAGATATGTTTACCTGACATGTTTGTGTGTGTGTGTGTGTGTGTGTGTGTGTGTGTGTTTTGCTCATTTTATTAAGTCATCCTCAATCAGGCTGTGACATTTTGATTCCAAACTCAGCAGACAGGACACTTAGGACTTCTGATCAGGGCCTTCCGGCTACCCCCAGGGCCCACAGAACTTTTGCTGTTGCTGCCCTAGGGTTATGCAACAGTCTGCCTATGGACATTGGATCAGCCAGCAATGTGGAGTCTTTTAAGTGGCATCTGAAAACGTTAATGTACCAAAAGGCCTTACGAATATCATTGCTTTATTCCTTGTGACAATTATTCAAGAAAGGTGCTACGTAAATAACATGCTGTGTCGCTCAGCAGACCACGGCTCCTGAGTGGCAGGCAAGAAACTATAATATATGCAATAATCGGGTACACATACAGTTATTTACAATAACGCAGACAAGGGCTATTCACATGCGAAGGATGCTGAGACATGACAAAGAGCTCTGCTATTCAGAAGCCATTCCGCCGACAGTACAATACTTACTTACTTGCTTTGCCCTGCCTCTCCAGTTCCTCTCCTCCAGAACAGCCCATACGGTACCCTCTCTATCTGCCTTCCTTGTACATTATCATATACTTACCAAACAGAAATAAACAGACAAAACTACATAGACACAGATGATATTACTTGCACAAACCACTGCATTTTTTACACAAATTGCATTGCACGCAACTTCCTGTTCCCACCCTCTGGAAATGTCCATTCATCTATATCTACAAGAAGGGGCAAAGCCGTCTCCACCTGCTAAGAAGGCTGAGGTCCTTTGGTGTGTGCAGGACACTACTAAGGACCTTTTACGACACTATGGTAGCATCTGCTGTATTCTTCGCGGTGGTCTGCTGGGGGTGCGGGAGCTCAGGAAGGGACTGAACAAACTGGTCAGGAGCGCTGGCTCTGTCCTGGGCTGCTCTTTGGACTCCGCTGAGGAGGTGGCTGAGAGGAGGACGCTGGCCAAGTTTACATCCATTATGGTCAGTCCCACTCACCCCCTGCATGACACAGTGAGGACATTACGAAGCTCCTTCAGCAACAGACTACTGCATCCAACATGCAAGAAGGAACGCTTCCAGGTCCTTCATTCCATCTGCCATCAGACTTTATAATACCTCTTAAATTTACATCACTCGGTGCAGTCTGTATATATGTGTATATGTATGTGTATTTTTTGGTCTGTGCAATATGTGTAATTATGTGCACTAATTTGATTATTTAATGTATTTGTTACTGTATTTTTTGGTCTGTTTCTTTTTTTGTTGCTTTTTATTCACTGGCTGTAGCCACGAGTAAATTTCCCCAGTGTGGGATCAATAAAGTCCTATCTTATCTTACCTTATCTTATCTGCCGCAGCCAGGTGTTACGTGGGCGTCCCCTTGGCCTGGTCCAGTCACTCGGGTCCTCAGCAGTGAGGATCCTACAAGCCGGATCACCCTCAGGGAAACGCGCCACATGGCCGTAGTGCTGTAACCGACGTTCCCTCACAATGCAGGTAATGTGTCTCATTCGGGACTCATTCTAGCAACCGCCCATTCGACACAAAGTCATACCAGCGGTGCCCAAGGATTTTCCGATGAGAGTCCAGTCTTTTTCTCAGCCCACTGGATAGCGTCTATGTTTCACAGCCATACAGCAAGACATGGAGCACCAGGACTCTAAAGACTTGAACCTTCGTCCTCTTGCAAAGATATCGGGAGCACCACATACCACATTACAATTCTTTATTATTATCTATTTATTTATTTATAAGTGTCACTCTTGTTTTTGTCCCTTTATTTTACATAGTTTGGGTGACTGGCAGTAGGGGTGGGTGATATTGTTTACTGTAAATTGAATTGTACAGGTTATAGGGCACATTAAAGGTGGAAAAAGTTTTCAGTTGATTTAACATGGTCTCATTTTTTTTACATCACAAAACCTGGTATTTCAACAGGGGGTGAATATTTTGCAAGGCACTGTAGGTCTATAATTTCCAAAGTCACTAAGTTAAAGATTTGGTTTCTTTAGAACCTCCTGGTCTAATAACAGCAATGTTAAAAGGTTTTGCAACATATCAAAGTCTAAGAGATGGGTTTAACAGGGTAAAACTTGTTAAATGAGACTTGATTAGGAAACACAGAAGGACATGCTGGTCAAGCGGACTGAATGATCAGAGGCATGTAAGTCGTGTGATGAGTCAGCTGGCAGTGACACATTTTTAATTAAGGATGAAGTGCATTTCATTGAGGTTAGCAATATAAAGTATTTTGTTATGAACCACCCTCTATTTTCCAGTCATTGTATTTCCAGGACTCTGGGGAATGCATATGCTTTTGGGACCATTCTGCCACTGCAGCAGACACCTTGCTTGTTAAGATGATAACTCAAAAATCATTAATTGGACCTTTTTCCAAACATTTCAATCAGAGACATTTTATGAGTGAGGCACTAGAAGTAACAACATTATGAGACAGATCACCCCAAAACCGAAGCAGTACTGTATAGTGGCAGCAAAGGGAAGGGTGAAAGCAGACGACATTTGAGCCTGTGAATATGATAAATCAAAGTATTTGGTGGATGTTAAACTGGAAGTGCTCAAATTTAGACAGGTCACCCAAAAAAGGAGGCAGCACCACATAGTGATAACAAAAAAGGGCAGTTTCAAACATATGGAAGTAAATTAATGACAAAAGTCATTGATGAAAAAAAAAACACGTTGAATTACACTTATCGAATAAAAACGTATTGCATTAATGACGCTTTGAATTTTTGGGGAAAAAAACTTACTAGTTGGGGTTGCAATAAGTTGTCGTATTTACCAGTAAACGACAAGAAACATAAATAACACAATCAACAAAAATCTGCTGCCAAGTCAATCAGTACTTGTACTGATCGCTCGCTTCATTTTGATAGCGGTTCCCGAAGAGAACTCTATCGGCAATCTATGGCTCATCCTGCTAGACCCCGATGTAGAGGGTTGAATTTCGGATCGTATTTTAAACCACTGAAATTGTGGGAGCGTATTTGAAACAGCGAAAATAACGGGCAACGGGTAAAGCAGAAATAAGAGGACTGAATGTTACTGCTTGAATAATAAAGATGCGAATAAAACACATGGAATATTTTCAACTGAATCTGTTCTTTTGAAATTTATTTTGAGGCGAAATTAAATGAACTGAAATCATGTGGTTGAATTATAAACATGCACTTTAAAATACCTATCTTTTGGAACTGAATTTTGGAAGCCGAATATTTTTGTACTGAATATTTAAGCAATGAAATTACGATTGAAATTTTTTCAGCTGAAATGTTCAATGTTTAAATGTATGCACATATTAAATTACAGTCCCCAAAAATTCAAAGCGTCATTAATGCAATGCGTTTTTATTCGATAAGTGTAATTCAACGTGTTTTTTTTCATCAACGACTTTTGTCATTAATTTACTTCCATACAAACATTAGATCCCATTACCACCATAGCTCAAAAAGTATTTGACATTTGTTCACAACCTTTGCAGAGGTGTTGCATGGGTGAAGATTTTGAATGTACATTTATTTATTATACTTATTATACATTTTATCTTTTTTTCCCAACAGATTTGTTTGTTTTCAAGTGAATTGTACAGGTTAATAGGCTAAAGCCGGTTTCCGACCAAACACGGCATACACTACGCTATGCTCCGTGCTGCGCGCCGCTCGTGGAGCTTGTGCGACCACTGTGGTCAAAGACGAACTTTGTTGAACTTTGACCGCTGCGCGCTGTGACGCATTGTTGCGCGATCAATAGAAACAAGGCGTAGAACCGGGCACAGAAAACAAAATGGAGGAAAAACTTATATAATATGTGTCTGAGTTCCCAGAGCTATATCACACAAGCGTAGAATACTTTTGAATGCGAAATATACATCGTCGCTACTGATCGCGAGCCAAAATGACAGGAGAGTGTTTTGAAAACCACGCCTACTCTTTGCCTCACGGCGAGCACAGCGCATGCCGCGTTCGGTATGTAATCAGCTTTAGCCTGTAAAGGACAATATAAGCCTGATTAAGGTAGGGTTGGAATGAAAACATTCTGGCAGGTGGGGCACCAGGAACAGGATTGAGAACCACTGCATTACACCAAGACTAGTTTTACCAGAGGTAGCAGAATTACCACGCCCCTAATGATGGTAACTATAGCAGAATCATAACTACTATCTTCTGCATAGCATGGCTAGTGTGGTGAGATTTGGGGTGAGATTTAGGGTTGTATAATTTATGTTTCAAATAATAGTCAGTTGTACTACTTGTCCAATACAACTAATGTGAAAGTGATAAGAAAAGGCAAGTGGGACAAACCAATCTTATCTTCAAAGCTCTTTGACAGACATTCAGATCCTTTGAAATATTTGTGCTTTCAATATGCAGGCATCACTTCATGATCCGTCACTGCTCATATTTGCTGGAGGTCTAATGTTTATGGTATGCATATCCTCATTGTAGAGTTAATCACACATTGTACAATAATGACCATACAAACATGTCTTAGTGATAAAGATCATGGTGATTGAAAGGTATAGTGGAATGCAGGGACATGCAGAGAGCAGGGCTAATTTGCACTTTCGAACTATCAAAGATCTTGCCTGTGCAGGACAAAAAAAAAAACAACGACAACAATATACTACTGCTTCTAATGGGCCTATTATTATTATTGTTGTTGTTGTTGTTGTTTTTAACATTAGACAGATGATGAGCCAAGTACAAAAGAGCCAGGACCAGAACAGTACAGACCTGGAAAATAGGGAAAGGACAAACAACACAGAAAGTCAGGATAGGATGTCAACAGGGGAGGATACTGAGATGAAGAGTGAGGCAGAATCCATGAATACAGAAGGGGATTTTGTGCTGAAATTGAGTTATCCAGCTGATCCAGCCCATGTACAGAGCAATAATCTTAAATACAATCAGGCATTTATCAAATTTTCACATTCAGTTGGCCCTATTGTGAAGTTCCCAAAAAATGCAGAAGGGCGCTCTTTTCAAGCCCACTGGTATGATGATGACCCCTGGCTGGAATATTCACCACAGAATGATGCCATGTACTACTTCAGCTGCAGGGTTTTCATGAATGAGAAAAGGTTTAAGAACAGTACAGGATGGACGTCTGTGGGGATTAACATGTGGAGGCAGGCCAGAGTCAAAATAAAGGAGCAGCGCAGCAGTGAATCACATATGCTAAGGATGACCAGGTGGAATGCATTTAAGAAAAATACACTGCAGATGGCTTTTGCGGTAGCTGATTCTCAGATGCAAGCGGCCAAAGAAAGAGAGAGGCAGGCAAACAGAGAGATAATCTTAATAGAATGTGAGCCATTGTTTAACAAACAAATGATTTACAACAGGACAAAACAGAAGCACATGTGTAGTGAGAAAATGACTAGGAACCTGTCACCGCGGTTAAGTTAGCCTCATATTCGATACTTAGTTTTCTGGCTTTAATAACTTTTAACAGAAGTAAGGTGGGGCGTTTTTAATAATAGAATTGTGATGTCCAGTACACAGACAACGATGCACACCAATTATTTTTGCACTTCATGATTTGTGCCAAATCGTGTCACAATTCTGTCATTAAAAACGCCCCATCTTCCGTTAAAAGTTATTAAAGCCAGAAAACGGAATATCGAATATGAAGTCAATTTAACCACAGTGAACCTGTCAAATTTTTCATTAAAGTGCAATACTATCAGAATAGTAGATCAGTCATAACAAATATATGTCACAGAAGAAGATAACAAATTCCAAATCACCACCTTATGTCCGTCCATCCATCCATTATCTATACCGCTTTTTCCATCTGGGTCGCGGGGAAGCTGGAGCCAATCCCAGCATCATCGGGCGAGAGGCGGGGTACACCCTGGGCAGGTGGCCAGTCCACCACAGACCACCTTATGTGACTCCAATAAATGAATAGAAGGTGAACCTAAGGAAGATGTGTAGTCACTACCCCATTTATCATACGTAAAAGCATATTACGAGAAAAACATCTGTACATTGATGCTGTGAAAAGATTTGCGATTCACATAATCACCCTCGTGCTCTCCCAGGGGTGCACTAATTGGGATGTGTGTGCAATCGATGATTCCTATGACCCTTGGGAATCCTATGAGAACTTTTGTTCAGTATAAGCCATTTCCCTATGAAAATAGAATATTTTAATGCTGCGATTTACCTGCAATTGCATGAAATGATGGATTGAGTGCAGGTCTCTAATGGGCAGTTAACTGGGCAGGATTTAAATTAAGCCAGGAGTAGACTTTAATCTAGAATACCTAATCATATCTTAAAAATTATCATTTTATAGGGGCAGCACAGGTCTCCCCTGCTGGCCACCCAGTATCTCCAGTCAATCATACCTGTCCCTCATGTAGCCCTCATTGGTGGTAATTACAACTCTCATCTGTGATTGGTTATCTATAGTCCATTGTGATATCTTACACCTGTCTGTCCTTAGTCCTCAATGTATATATGTGTCCTTCTGTCCTGTGCTCCCCAGTCTGGCCACTGTGTTCCAGTTTATGTCCATACTCCTCGTATGTCCATATAAGGACCCACTCTACCACCACAGTATGTAATAACTTGACAGAATTTTCACTTCATTATGTAAGGACTCCTGTGTTTTGTAATGATCTGCCGCATTTTGTAATAAACAATTTATTACAAAATTCAGCAGATTATTATAAAATGTGATTGATTGGTCAGGGAAAAAATCATCTGTCTTTTAAGCATTTTACGGCAGTCGGCATCGGCCGCTTAATTGGACTACATGGCCGATATAGTGACGGCTCCACATGGCTGCGCAGGGCTGCATGACTGACACGCAGCCACACGGAGCACTCACTGCGTCAGTGTTGCAGTGCGGTATGATATCACCTACAGTTGTGAACCTGCAGAACACCCAAAGATAGTTAAGAGTACTAAATTCCTACCACCTATGTGACTTTTGAATAACAAAGCTGGAACGATCTCAAGTATTGTTTTATTACTTTTGTCATAAATTGAATCATGAAATGCCATGCAGAGATAGTGCTGAGGATAATTATTGTTATTGTTATTTTCTTTTACTTTTAAAATGCTACATGCCCTTAATTAAAATGTGATTAATATTTTGAGTTATTATTAGTAATAATGGAGTTATTATTGTTTTTGTATGTTATTAATGTGAAATAAATATTTAAGCTTCAGCAGTTCTGTTACTCATCTGTTACACTTCATAACAAAGGTTTTGCTTCTTGAACACTGTTGGGTGTTCTTTATAGGTTTTTGGCTGCAGCCCATCACATACCATTTCATCGGTACGTGATGAAATCGACAGTTTTGTCATGTACTTTTCTTATATTTGAGTCCAAAAATTTTTGTTTCTGTAAAAGACATAACAATGTTTAGTACAGTCTGGGCATGTCCAGGCATGGAATCAGGCCTGGTTGGAAACTGTTCTGTGCAAGTTTACAGCAGGCTATAAAAGCGGCTTGCATACACAGATGCTGCTCATTGGGTTAATATAGTATGTATAGCATTGCCTCAGTAGCAATGTAACAAGTAAGCTCGACGCTATAGACGTTTGCAGGATGATTGGCGTCGGTCAATATGTCTCGTTAATGTCGTAATAGATAATACATTCTGGCATATTTGTGGGGAATACACGCTTGGACCTCAGAGACCCTCAATGACTGCTCTTGTGAAGAAAGCATATCATCTGAACTTCAGCTGTAATATCGGTGATCAAGACATGGAATGGGCACATCACATTAGTTGTGTGACAAAAGCCTGGTTCAGAGGCACTCGAAAGACAATGGTGTTTGCCGTTTGTCCCGATGACATGACAAAAACAGAAAGACCATGTGACGAACTTACTTCTGTTTGACTAATGTATCTGGTTTCTCTTCCAAAAACAAGAAGTCAATTGAATACCCTAATTTGCCTTCAGCAATGAGACCCATGCCACATGACGAGTCTTCCAATTCCGAAACCACCAGAGGAATGTCCCTTAGACGAACCAGATGAGGAAACTGCAATGCAGGGAACTGGCAGTGACAATGATCCGGATTTTGAACCGTGAGAATCAAACAATCTGGTCAGAGATTTGGGTCTGTCAACAGCAAAAGCCAAATTGTTGGGTTTGAGTCTGCAGGAATGATGTTTGCTGTCACCAGGTTATAAATATTTCTACTGACTACTGTTGGGCACTGCAATGTGATGCACCTGACATTGAATACAAACAAAAATCAAGAGCAAAACACTTCTAATTATGTTGAACTTAACAGAGTTTGAGAAACATAAACATATTGCTGGTAAACAGTTAAGTGTCTATTTCTCTAGTTCCTACGTGATGCAGCAAAACCAAAACTATATTTGTGCATACCCATCTGGTACCTGTCGCAATCAGCAAAAACTTTCCAGGAAGCAAAACTTAAAAAAAAAAATGTTGTGCATTGTTATTTTTATACTTTAAAAAATCGGTCTAATATCAGCCGTCCACCCACCCCCCAAAAATTACCATTGGCAACTGAAAAACCCATATTGGTTGACCTCTAGTTCTGGGGTGGGTGTGATATTTCCTAAGAAATTGCATGTGAAGTTTAACACATGAGCTTTTAAAGGTTCCAGTTCTTGTTGTGCGGTGGGAAAGCAAAACACAAATGTGGCTACAAAAGTTCCCAGCTGAGACGGCCCAGGAGCTCTGAACCAGAAACTATGCATGTTTCTCAATGCCAAGAAAGCAATGAACATTCTTGTGGTCTTGGCAAATCAGTCTTGTTAACTTGCCTCCAGTGGCAGATCTAGAAAATATTACATGGAGCAGAGAGTTTTTGACAGGGTGGCGCAGAGGGCGGTATGTGTGAGTCAAAATGCTTAGATATATTGTCAGTATGTCAGTGTAAGTCTGTCAGTGTAACTCTGTCAGTGTAAGTCTGTTCCGGAGCTCCACAATTCTGAATGATAGTCGGTTCCCACTTTCTCATTGTCACTGACTGATCATTTTTCTTTTGCAAATTGTTACCTGTGAAACACATGCCAAAGACACAGGTTTCGACATTGCTAGTCTGTGCAATACAGTATATAAAGTTCACTGGCAAGAGAAACTTCTTCGATTTTCAATTCAATTACGTTTTATTTGTATAGCACATTTTCACTTTGCATTGTGTCAAAGCACTTTGCACAATCCCTGCCCAAAGTCCCCAGTGAGCAAGCCAGAGGCAACAGTGACAAGGAAAAACTCCCTTGGGGAGCCCATCCTGCAGGGGCCAGCAGAGGAAGTCAAATGAGCAAGATGGCAAAGTCCCAATTCACACTGTCCAAAGATTTAAGTCTCAAAGCGGGGGGCAGGGAGGTGATGACAGGCAGGTGCTGGTGCTGCTTCTGACGGCAGGACAAACAGTGGGACAGCAGCAGGGCATGTAGGAGAGACGCCACAGGCAGCAGGGTAGGTAGAAGATCTTGATATTTTGGGGTCTCCAGGCAGCACAGCCCTTGGAGGGGTAGAGGAAATAAAATGTGCAATTAGCCAAAGCAGGGGAGACTAAATGCACTGATAATAGGTGAGTGCAATGTGTTAGCTGCAGCAGATATGACAATGGCCATGCGGAGTAGGAGGGAGAGGCAGGAGGGAACGCAGGCATGGGGGGTCCCTGAAACGTCAACACTCCAATTCCACAAGGGGGGGGTGAAGCAGGAGTGACAGCGCTGACAGTTCAGTTCATCCAAAGCCAATGGCACCGATCCCCACCCAGCTCTACACTTCACACTATGGGTCCCTATAAGCTAGACTAAGCAAGGGTGTTTTTTTTTTAACTTATTTTTTATTTCTTAACAGGTTATACAAGTCACATTTTACATTCAATTCTTTACCATTTCAAAATATAAATTGGGTAATTTATTAGCATTTATAGCATTTTAATCACGTTTAAAAACTCACTTGTTTAAGGTGGCATATACAATTTAATCTTTATTTTATATTTTTGTGCATTTTATGGGTAATTTTGTGTATTTATATTTTACTATGTTTTTTATTTATGTATTTGTGATTTGTTGTGTTAAGTGACCTTGGGTGTTTTGAAAGGCGCTGAAAATAAAATGTATTATTATTATTTATTATTATAAAGGAGAAATGAAAAGAGAGCAAAAGAAACAATCACAGAAATAAAATACCTATGAAAAGGAGAAGAAAAAACAATGGGGGGTTTAAATACCCTATTTTTTAGTATGGCAGTAGCCAGACTCCATCTTTTATTGCAAATATCTTCTTGAAGTTGTTGTGCCTTGCACTCGCCTCATTGACAATTAATTCCAAGAGCCAAGGTTTGAACAACAGGTTCCTTTAGTAGTTTTGCAATACGCTAACACAGGTACAACTGTAATGCTCTCTTCTCGGCACTCTGTCTTTCCGCTCTGTTGGCGGGCAATGTCATATACCACCCCCATTTCAGTCAATTACCAAACAGGTCAGAGGTCAACCAATTAACAGTTTACAATTTAAAATTCCCCCTTTTTTTCTTTTGTGTGTGTGCACATACACCACAGTCACGGACTTGGGAGTTTCTGACACCGAGGCGAGGCATGATGCAGGCAGGAAAGAAATGGACGTTCCACTTGCGGCTCACAGGAACACAGGGGTTTATTTACAGAAAATGAAAACACCGGGAATACTACAAAACAAAGGAACCACGAGGGGTCATGTTGTGTTCTATTCCCCGCAAACATGCAGAGACACGGTTTGCATGAAGCTAGAGACTTCCTTGTTTTTTATTGAACATCAACATGCCACAGCGGTAGAACAAGGAATAACCAATCACAGGGCATTCCATCATGCTATTACTATGCAGTTTAACTAAATATTCAGTCTAGCGACACCAGAGCTTACTCCAAAACATTACACTTCATCCCTCCTATATATGAACTAATAATTCTCAGGAGGGTTACAACATTTTTTTTTTTACTTTAAGCACTTTTAACAAAAATAACTATAATAAACACCTTACAGTGTTAAGACATTTGGAAGTATTTAAACATGCAGTTATTCTTCTATCAGTCTTTGAGGGGGCCTACAGTTATGTGCGGGGTGGGTAGTGCCCCTCTCCCCTGGGCGTGTCTGCCTGGTCACCCACGGGAGTGGTAGTCTCAACGGCAGGTGTGGGGATCGAGGCAGGTTCATTGTGCATGTTGCTTGCAGTGGGCTAAGCTGGTGTCGTGGGCCCTACAGCATCTGCAGCAGTGGACACTGCAGACAGCTCTTCATCCCGAGTCATTCCAGTTTTTCTCAGCTGGTCAACATGGCGCCGCCAAGCAACGCCTGAGGCAACTTCCACAGTATAAGACAGGGGTCCACGTGGTTCTTTCACAATTGCTGAGACCCATTTCTGGGCTCCTCTGTAGCTCCTTGCCAATACTGTCTGCCCAGTGGCAGAGTGTCACAGCTCCCCTTTGCAGGCCCTCTGAGCCTGTTTAAGTTGACTGTCTTGGACGATGTGCCTGTAGTTCGGCTGCACTAGATCCAATCTGGAACAAAGGTGACGCCCCAGGAACAACATGGCTGGTGCCTGGTTGGTGGTGGCATGTGTGGCGTTTCTATAGGCAAGCAAAAAATTACTCAGCTTTTGGTGGAGTGTGATGTTATCGTTCTGCATTGCTCGGAGGGCTTGTTTCAAACTCTGCACAAACCTTTCTGCTTGGCCATTTATAGTTGCCGGGTGCCAGGGGGCTAAGGTGATGTGACAGATCCCATTTCTCTTCAGAAATGTCTTGTAAATTGTGAACCGTTATCGCTGACTAATTGCTCCGGTACGCCAGTCCTAGCAAAGCAGTCCCTCAGTACTGTGATTGTAGTGGAGCTCATAGTGAAAACCTCTGGCCATTTGGAAAATGCATCCACCCCGACAAGGAAGTTTGTGCCCATGAAGGGCCCTGCAAAGTCAACATGAATGCGTTGCCAGGGGGATGCAGGCCATTTCCATTGGTGAAGTGGGGCTGCCTGAACATTGCTACATGTTCAATGTCTTGGTCAATGTTAGGCCACCACACATAACTTCTCACTAGTGCCTTCATTTTCACCACTCCCAAATGGCCAGTATAGAGCTCTTCTAAAACCTTGGGTCTCAGGTTACTCGATACGATAACCCTTACCCTCCACATCACACAACCACCATTTAAGGTAAGTTCACTTCTTCGCTGGTAGAATGGAGCTAAGGTGGTTTTGTGAGGGGCACTCCAGCCCATTTGTGTGGCTGCATAGACTTGTGACAATGTCCTGTCATGCCTGGTCTCTGCCTGTAACATCTCCGCCGTGACAGGCATGCTTTCAATTTGACTGAGGGTAAACATATCTAAGGCACAGCTGTCTTCTTGTTTATCTTTCCCATCCTCCAGGGGCAAACGTGAGAGTCCATCCGCATTTGCTTGGTCCCCAGCCCGCCGGAACTCTATCCTATATTGGTGCCCCCCAAGATATAGGCATATGAGCAGTCGCTGTGGTTGGGATCCTCTTTTGTGGGCTAAAGATGGACATGAGGGGCTGATGGTCAGTAATGAGGGTAAATTCTCTGTTATACAAATATTGATTAAATCTCTTCACGCTCCAAACTAGACTCAGTGCCTTTTTGTCAATCTGTGTGTAGTTTCTCTCAGGCTTGGTTAGGGAACGAGATGCAAAAGGGTGATTCCTGTTTTGGGCCACATATTCATGTCCTCGTCTTTAACTGGCTCTTATTCATTTATAAAATTAGACAAATCTTTATAACAAACCTATTTTATTATGTGTTTAGGTGTTCTCTATTGCTCTAACGAAGATAAATTATTATTTTTATTTTTTTACATCTCTTTAAAGCACCATTTCTCTGGAATTGTTACGGCGTGTGTAGCACGGCGCGGGGAAGCAGGCGAACGGAAGCCAGGGATCGGGGAATACGGAGTTTAATCTCAAAACAGCACGCAAAACAACACAACATCACAACGTCAATGACCGGACTGGGGATACAAACGGAAACGCGGACTAAATACACTGAACTAATGACAACAATCCGAAACGGCTGTAAAACACTGGGATTCCACATGAGGTTAAGGAGGGGGCGTGGCACACAGTAGGATCGGACGGAGCGGGGCAGGACAGGAATATGCGCTCATTTTAGCATGTCCCAAATGCAATGCATTTCACTTCCTCAGTAAATATAAACTATTAAATTATAAAAACCAAAACTTATTCTTTATTTTTGTAGCAGGGTAGAATTTTGGGGTAGGATTGATTATTTCCGGTAGGGGCGTGTATTTTTCATACCTTGCGGGTATAAAAAGGCAAGTGGGTAGGACACCTATGGTGCGGTGCCGTCATGGGCGTTTCCCGATCCGGTAACTCCCCCTCCCGGACTGCAGTGGTTTGGTGTGGTCTGGTGGCACGCTGGCTGTGTCTCACATTTATTGTGTGTCTTGTCGTATTGTGGGAGCGAGAACAAGTACGTTGCAGCTCCAGGATTATAGTCTCAGTTTGTCATCTGTTCCAGTGTATGCCTCTTCAAGCAGGCAACGTAAAAGTTTGAGCCTGCATTGTCGCCTACGTTTGTTTAGTTTTCTTTTCCGTCCATTTTGGTTTGTCTTTGGTTAATTCAACGCCGCCCAACAACTGCGATTGGACGTTCCTGATCTTGGGAGTCCTGGGACGCGCTAAGGATCGCTGCGTCGCTTCCTGGTTCCTGGAGCCGTTTCATTTCCCTAGGATTGTGGCTTGACAACAGATGTCGGGGCCGCCCTTTCTGTGGGACTGCTACAGGGAAACTGCGTATATATATATTCTGCTACTCATTGCTTCCTTGTTTACTGATTTTAATATAATACCATGCAGATTCGTGGTTGGCTTGATGTATTTTCATTTTTCATTTTGTGGTATATCAGTGGCTGTCTCTATTTGATCCGCTGAGGAACCAATGTGATTGGTTTGGGGATATGTTCATACTTTCACCGTGTGCAGTATATTTGTGTGGTGGAGCACGTGTGTGTGTGTTCGCGTGTTAGACTCCATTCCCCTTTGGATCAACCTTATTGAACAACTGTTTCTTGCTGGGTTTAGTCAGCGAGTTTCCAAAGCCTGGTCGTTGGTTCTTTTTATTTTTCTTTGGGGTTGCTGATGCTAAAGTTGTTGTTATTATTATTATAATTATTATTATTATAATTATTATTATTATTATTATTATTATTATTATTATTATGATTATTATCTTTTCAATAAATTGTTAACTATATAAAACCCGTCTCCAGCTCCACTCAGTAAAACGAACCTGTGTGCTCTTAATTTAGAGTAATATTTCCTGGTGTGAAATTCCGCAGGTGGCGTAGTCGTATAGCGGTATTACTAGCCGCTCGCTGACACATTATTTTGATAGACCAGGGTATACTACCTTTAGAGAAGGAAACAAATCTGGTAACTTTATTTTGTTTTCTGTAATTTATATAATATTATGTCCCCGCATTAGTTTTCCACCCTGTGAGCCTCTAGTTTCTTGGCTCCCTAAAAAGATTACAAATCCATACAGCCATTTGCAGGAAGTGACATCATTTGTTATTGGGGGGAAATTCAACTGTGGCCTGTACTACGAACTTGTACGAAGCGGGGTTACTGGCTTATCGGGGTAACTTGTCGGATTTAAGGTACCACAGTTTAAATGGACTTCATATTCGCTCACTTACATTTTGCCCAGACTACCTTAAATCCAACAAGTTACCCCGATAAGCCAGTAACCCCGCTTCGTAGTACAGGCCACTGGAAGACTAAGGTAAGCTTTAACTGTCACTCTCTCCTGTATTTTTCTCAATTTTATATTACACACCGGATTGAGGCACCCTTAAAGTTCCACCGTGTTGGTATATATTATGGGAAATATTTATTGGAAAAAATATTTTTTAAAACATGTTAAAAATAGCTATTTAAATGCTGATCAGCTGTAGAGTGTGTGCTAGCTAAATGCTGCTCACTCAGAGCTAGAGCTAAATTAACTAGAAATATTCCACCCTGTTAGGCTATGTTAGATATTGTACAAGCATATTTATTATTTTCATTAAAATGACTTGTAGATTTATTTGTGTATTTCTTGTGTATGATAATGAATATTAATGGTATAATCAAAGTATTATTATTATTATTATTATTATATGAGTTTTTTCTTTATTTTTTACTACAGTGGTATTATTACTGTTATTAGTTGTAGTAGTATTGTTGTTGTGAATCTGAACAGTAAGTGTTTGGTATTTTTGTATATTGTTTTGTTAAATGAGGTACATATAATGCATCTACATATACTTTTATTTCTAATTAATAAAATTCCTCATGCACGACAAAAAAATGTGGACAAAAAATGCACAGATTCCATTATTCTGATATTGTACTCTTCATAAAATTAAAACTGTTAGTGCTACAAGAATGAAACTTTTATCATAGCAAAAGGGACACATTTTATCCCAGAAAAGTTCAGTATTGTTTGACTTGTTCATTATTTAGACTCATGTACATGCCCCTAACAGGGTGGAAAACGTCCCATAATTATAATATTTTCAACCCCTGAGCTTGGCAAACATGCATTCCTCATAGCTAAGTATGGTATAGTCCTGACAAAATCTTTAAACCATAAAATACAATCATTCCAATTTTCAGAAAACAGACAGCCAAATATGTGGTCCAAAACAGGAATCACCCAAAAGCTATTGGCCATTCACTGCCGTCATTCATAATGTGAGACATCCCGGCCCCAATGCCGTACGTCGAAGCATCACAGGCCAGCCGTACTGGTAGAGCTGGGTCGTAGTGGGTTAGGACTGTGTCTGATATCACAAGTGTCTTTGCATCTTTAAATGCACATTCGTAGTCCCTTGTCCACATTTGTCTCTCCTAGCACGGAGTCCTTATTCCTCCAGCCTCTGTCCGGTTCACCAGGTGTTCAGTGTCAGTACTACCTGTGACAATGATGTCATCAAGGTAGCACTGTGTACCTGGTGCACCTTGTAACACCTGGTCCATAGCTCATTGCCATATCGCTGGTGCCAAGGCTACTCCGAACACAAGTCTATTGTAGCGGTAGAAACCTTTAATGATGTTGATGGTTAAAAACACCTTGGAGTCCTCTTCCATCTCCATCTGGAGATGTGCTTCTGCTAAATCCACCTTTGAAAAGTGCTGCCCCCAGCCAATTTTGCACAAACATCTTCAATCCTTGGTAGGGGGTTTTGTTCGACCTGAAGCACTGGATTAACGGTGACTTTAAAGTCACCACAGATCCTAACTGTGCCATTTTTCTTCACAACCGGAGCCATTGGGGTTGCCCAGGGGCTCCAGTCAACTCTGGAGAGTATTCCATCTTGCTACTGAATTGGAACTGAGTAAAGTTTCTGAGGGAATAGAAGGAACTTGGGCAGGTGAGTCTGTGGAAACAGGAAATTCAAATGTCTTTTCCCTGTGTCACCCATTCTTGTGTCGAGATGCCTTGTGAGCGTTTCAGGAACACACGAGGTAGATGGACAGCAAGAATCTGAGGGTGTAGTTAGAGCTGTAGTTAGAAGCTTAGTTCTGGGTAGGTACGTCAGCGATTGTGGAAAATGCGGTCTAAGAAGGGTATAGTCACCATGTAAGTAAGAAATTTAATAATCTTTAATAGCTAATAAGGAATAATTTAGCTCTGGTCACGTATAATGTGAAGTTGTCTGAAAATGTAGTTTGAAACATAATTGTCTGGGTCTCTGGTCATAAGTATGGTAACTGTCTGTAGTGAGCAATAGGGACAGTTCTCAGACTGCAAAGTATTGTATTAGCACAGGGGTGGCTAATTTTATACAGAAAGGGCCATTAGGCATGCAGCTTTTCACTGCAACTCCGTGCTTAGAGTAGTATTTAGAGGATTGATCGCCTGAAGAGTTCGCACACAACTGATCGAACGGTGATCCCAAAAATACCTGCAAACACACCGGCCCTTTCTGGATAACATTGCCTACCCCTGTAGTAGCATATGCAGTTAGTGTGTATTGCTTGGTAAAGGATGTTGTGTACCCAGTGGTCATTGTACCATATGGTACACTTTGCCACATATAGTGGGGGAAAAAAAAATGGAGAAATAATAAAAAACATTACTAAAATAAAAATTACTAAAATATTTGTAGCTCTATGCAGATCATTGGGTGTTGTGCAGTTTATTCATTTCACACGTAACTTCAGAGGGACAACAGTCACCTTAGAAAAGAGTACAGCACTTTGATGAAGTACTCCTTATTCACTGACAGCTGTCATTGCCATAATGGATCGAAGAGTAGAATGACACTACAGAGGTCAGATACGAATCCATGCCTTTGTACTCGGGAAATGACGTCTGTGATGTTTGGATATTACACGCACCTGTATTCCAGTCAGCCATGTAGGAATTATTAGCTCAGGTAAATTTTAGTATCTCCACCAATATGTTTGAATTAATTAAAGTTTAATTAATTATTATTTAATGCTGATTATTAATCAATTGTTATGCCGAATGGTCGGCTCCTCCAAACTCGATTGCGGTATCCCCTTGAGTCTGTTAATGTGAGACTTAAATGGGATTCACTAATTACCAGTATCGCTTAGTAACCTGGGTTAGAAGGCTCGTCCACCGAGCTGCGTCACCAGGTAATGTAAACAATTGGTAGCGAAGCCCCTCTCACGGCCGATGAGAGAGAGTCTCGCGGTGTTTCAGGCGAGTTTGAGGTTCAGAGCGTGTAGCAAGATCGCACAGAGGCAGGAACTTAGTGTGAGTACTCAATGACGGAGGCTGAAGTTGTGTAAAAGACATGCATTTATTCCTAGCTAACACTACAACTAACATAAGACAGACATTACACCTAACACAAACAACAAACACGAAATAACGGAATAAAACAAACGATGTAATTATGAAAATGCAATGACCGGATTTAAAAGAGTAACCTTAAATGGGAAATACTGTTCTGCAAAGCAAGCACAGTTTGTGGAAACACGACCCTAAAGTCTTATAGCAGGTTAACAGAACAGCTTAAGTTGTTAGAATGAAAGGAAGTTGGTTTACTTGGTTGAAGAGTGGGGGGGGGGGTCTTGGCAGTTGATGGCTGAGCTGATGGCACTCAGGAAGGCGCGGCGTTTGGAGCAGTGGAGTGGAGTCCCTTTAGATTCTCTCTCCTGGTGAAGCTTTGTCTTGGGTGCTGTTCTCTGTTCAGCTGGGCCTTCACCGGAGGGTTTCTTGTGGGCTTCTCGTCTCCCGGGCTGATGTTCTCCTTCGGGCTGGCGGTTATTCTCTGCGCACCTTTGTTCTGAGGTGCTAGATTTTTATGGTCTAAAGTTCATGAATAGGGATGACCAGGAATTCGACTCCTGGCCCAATGGCTGGCCATCCACTTGGCGGGCTTTCGGAAAGTGGGTCTCTATCAGTCCTTTTTGGATTTATGGCCCGACTGATTCTCCCTTTACTGATGATTTTCATTAAGCTGTTATAACTTTTGATACATCCACTTTTATGGTAATCACTGACCAGATTTGGAATCAGGGGTGATTAACAATCAGTTTGACACCAAACATGCCATACCAGCTTCATACCTCATATCATATATGTGACTGATTCACATCAGTATGGGATACAGGTGTTTTGGGTTGCACCTCAACAGATGTTACACTTTGTGAAGATATTACATCAAATATTCATATTACAAACAGCACATCTTATCCATAGATAGGCGTGGCCGTTAATTTGTGGTAATATCAATATAAGTTGCTCATCTGGAAACAACATATTTTGTTTGGTGTGGCTTATGCCAATTCATCTTCTCCAGAATGGATAAGATACACCTAAATTCAGTTCTTTTAACATAGCATGGTAGAAACAAAGAAACTTGGCAACCGTCCACCAAGATCAGATAAGGACCACAAAGGAATGTTGGAAGAGAAGGGGGGGTTTTTAACAAAGCAGACTCTCTAAAAGTTAGGACACATTGGTTACACTCACTTTCCAGATTCTTCTGGTATACCATGAGAACATACATACAATGGTAGCTATACCTATCTATTTATTTAAATTTATATGTGTTCAAGTGCAAAGGGGTAAAATAGGTGATACTCCGTGAACATGGTTATAAGGGTGGCACACAAAACACTAAGATTGTCTAAGGACACATACAAACATAACCTATCTGTATATTGAGACTAGTAGTCGTGAGAAAATCAATATACAGGGTATACAAAAGCCAAACTTAAATGAAACTTCCTTTAGGGTGTTTGTCTGTTGGGTGAGTGATATGTAAGGCAGAATGTATGGGGAGGGGGTTGTGTGCCAAGTCGAGGGACCCCTGTCCGTGAAGTCCACTCTGCTTGTCTGTAGGTCCCTAAATCTTTGGGCAATAAAAGTTGGAGTGCTAGCCTCCCTGGTTATATGTGTGTGTGTGTTTGTGTGTGTAACCCCCCTTTGGTGCCTCTCGTACCAGGCTCGGCCTTGTCTCAGGCTACCTGGAATTTAGGCCCTGTGATACGTGCATGTGTGATCCTACAGCCACTAACATTATGTAAGCGACAACTTCGGACCAGGAATTTGTAAGTGTTCATAGTATGATTGATTGCAGTTCATTGTGTTTCAATGTAATTACAGATGGAGCGTCTTTCACAAAATGCATTGTCATAGCTAAAAGTTCTGTTTACGGCATTTTACGGTAGTCCCAACTGTTTTGGGAAACGGTCGTACTTCGGATGTTGGTTAGTTTGAACTACCATAGTACGATGCATCGTTAATGCTAACTTCCGTCGTTGTTTGGGAAACGCACCCCTGTTTGGTAATTGGTTGAAATGGAGTGGTATATGAGATTGCCCGTCAACAGAGCGGGAGAATGGGGTACCGAGAAGAGAAGCACTAGTAGAATCGTTATCTGTGTTAGCGTATTGCAAAACTAATAAAGGAACCTGTTGTTCGGACCTTGGCTCTGGGAATTAATTCTCATTTAGGCAAGTGACAATTATGCCTGTTACAAAGTAGCCTCCCTCAACAAGGATGGGGTGTTAATGGATGGAGAGTTGATTTCAAGAAAGCTATATAATTCACGACACAGGACAACATGCAAACTCCACACACATGGAACCCTGACAGAAACCTGAACCCAGGTCCCAGAGGTGTGACACAACAGTGCTACCCATGCTGCCCCACTCTTCAGGTGAAAGTAATAAAAAATAAATAATTACAGTAACTGGGCTGAGGCACAAATAACAAACCACTGAACACTTAGCAATGGGGCTTCCCCAGAAAACCACAAGGGGATAAATATATAAAAAAAGGCCACCTACTCACCTAAACGAGCAGGCTGATCTAAACCCAACACCGCATTAGAAAGTCAACGCCTTTCCTTCGATAAACACGCAGTTAACTAGCAACATAGAAAGAATAAAGCAAGCAAACCAAGAGGCTCTGTATTCACTCCCATGCAGGGCAGAAACATTACAGCACGTTTAATCAAACCAATTGCATCGACTGGATTTCTGGCCCTCCAGTGTGGCGAGAAACACCATGGATTTCACTGGGGTATCATACCTTGTAGTTTTCCCTTTGAGGGTAATCCTCAGAGCTGCTGGCTACAACATGGCATATCTAGTGCCCTCTGTCTTTCTGTGACAGGCCTGTACCTCACTGAAGGCCTTGCATTTCTTCACGGTTTACAGTCACATCTTTGGAGATGTAAATGGTTACGCTGTTGTAGGTGAGCTTTTCTCCCCTCGAGCCCTTCTGAACAACCGTATCCATAACTTGTTGTTTCTCAGGAATAATCACTGGGCGTGGGGGTCGGTTAGGAGCCGGCTTGGGAGCCAGACTGAGGTGGCACCTCTCCAGCTTGAACCAGCGGCATTTAGCTTCCAGTTGAAGAACGTTTGCTGGACGGCTTTTGACAAATCCCACCTGAGGAGAGTACTATGGGTCCTCAGGGAGACCAAAAATCTTGATATTTTTCCTTCGGCCTCTATGTTGGAGATCCACAATGCGATTCTATGAACCAGATAAAAATAAAAATAAAGGAGAGGTTGTTGAACACCAGCAGTGGTTCAAGCCATCCCTGCTGGAGGCACCACCCTATTGGTCAACCCGTTTAGGCCTAGTAACCCAAGTGGACTATATTGGTGTTTCCCAGCCTTTTTTCTGCCACGGCTCACTTAAGGCAGCGTTTTTCAACTGGTGTGTGTGCCACAGCATAAACACTGGACTACACCACCTGTCACATGATTAAACCCAGGCTGTTCTTTAGTTTATCATCATAAGGCAGGGTTATTCAAATCACGGTCCTCGAGGTCCGAGCACTGCTGGTTTTCCAGCCTTCCTTTACCTGTCAGTCAGGTGTGAAGCCTCTAACCAATCAGAATCAGTAATTATTAAACTAACTACCTGGGAGAAGTGAAAACACGGCCTGGATTTGGAATCGAGGTCCAGATTTGGAGAACCCTGTCATAAGGGTTACAGCAATAACAATAAAGTAAATTTCCCTGTGAAACACACAGGCACTGTGGGAAAGTGATGCACCTGTGCGTAAGCCTTCATAAATGAGTTTTCCGCTGCCGCCAGGAACCGAGCCGTAACTGCGCTGACATGGCTCTGCTTACTACTGCTTACTTGCAGGGCCGAAAGCTTGACCAGACCGAGGTAGTTGCGTTACCACCACCTGATCAGAAACAAAAAAAGGGTATCTTCTAAATATTATTAATTATAAGTAGCAACGCAAATCGCGATGAATTGATGCGTAACTAGGAAATTGAACATTTCCAACCGCTCACTAAAAAAGTATTATTCAACGGAATGGATCCATCAGTGTTTCCCCTACCATTATATTAGGGGGGCACGCCGCCCCCCCAATGGCACCTCCCGCCCCCCCCTTGAAGGTCAAGTTAATTTAATTTAATTTTTTTTTCTATATAGCGCCAGATCACAACAGAAGGCATTTAAGGTTACCTTTCCTATAGAACAGGTCTATACGTTGTCCTTTTATTAAACAAACTAAATAGCCTTATGTTATTTATCTTATTTACACAACAGCTTGTCATTTTTGTCTCTACACAGTCGCACGTTTACAATTCTCCTCTGCATCGCGCGTGGCAGAGTTCTGCCCCGATGCGTGCCTCTGAACGGAAGGTTAGCTGATCAAATCCCAGGTTTAGGAGAGTGGTTTCACTGCTGAGCCCCTGAGCACTTTTTAACAAAACTGTGTTGACAAAATGGAATCAAAAAGATTTTAAAGCCACAGAATGCAGTGGGGATCCTGCCTGCTACCACCAGGCACCACAACACCCCCTCCCCAGCCATAGCACTTTAACACTGTAAACATCCGGCGCTATCTGTTTTTAAATGCACATGTATTACCCATTACTTATATTCATTCACTTATTTAAAACATTGTATTCAGTTTGCACTGTATGCCATGCCTGTGCACATGCTTTGTGTTTCACAGTGTATTCTGTTTGCACTGTATGCCATGCCTTTGCACATGCTTTGTGTTTCACAGTGTATTCTGTTTGCACTGTATGCCATGCCTGTGCACATGCTTTGTGTTTCACAGTGTATTCAGTTTGCACTGTATGCCATGCCTGTGCACATGCTTTGTGTTTCACAGTGTATTCTGTTTGCACTGTATGCCATGCCTGTGCACATGCTTTGTGTTTCACAGTGTATTCTGTTTGCACTGTATGCCATGCCTGTGCACATGCTTTGTGTTTCACAGTGTATTCTGTTTGCACTGTATGCCATGCCTGTGCACATGCTTTGTGTTTCACAGTGTATTCTGTTTGCACTGTATGCCATGCCTGTGCACATGCTTTGTGTTTCACAGTGTATTCCACCTTAAGTTAAACGACTCACTGGAAACGATGCTGCCGTTTTTCTCATTCTTATTTGGTCTCAAAGGCCTTTTCACTGCAGCTCTGCTGGTCTAGCCTGTAATGGGCTGATGCTGGACCTGGATGGAACTCTGCCTCTGTTCTGCCTCCATTCCGCCTCTGCTCTGCCTCGCAGCACCAGGCACCGCAGTTATACCCAAGAGGCCTTTGAGGCAGAACCAAAGCCAGAATCACGATGATGTGATTGAATTCTGTGGCTTGCAGAAGCTGCCAAAGGTCCTGTATTTTTTGTGTGGTTGCTTATGGCTAAGGTTAGGGCTGGGTAGGATTTAAGGTCGTCATGCTGGGATTAGGGTTATGCCCATAGAAATGAATGCACGGCCCTCACAAAGATATGAATAGAAATGTGTGTGAGTGTATCTGTGAGTGTGTGTGCTGGCTTGCTCTGTATGTGCTTTTGCATGTTTGTATATCCCTACTGTAACCAGTGTTTAGTGTGTCTGGGTATATGGCTGTGGTGTTTTTGTATAATATGCCCATGTAGTTCATTTGTGAAATGTTACAGTGCATATTGCATTTTTCACGTACACACACACACGAATACGCAATCACGCATCCATGCGCATACACACACCCGCATGCATGCACGCACACACATACGCACAGAAAGCTATCTGGCACGCACACATTTGCATATGTCACCTAACCTCCACACAGGAAGTCTCTCAGACTGCCACTGCGGTTTCCTTTATTTGCACGGACGAGGGCAGAGTTCACACTGGCACACGCTCCTGACTCAGAACGAAAGCCTGGCCCCAATGCCCCAATCACGCAGGGCACAACACACCCTCACGCACAGGGGACTCCCTCCTCACATGTTCTGGGGGTTATACTGGCTCTATCAGAATTCAAAGCTCATTTTAAACATGCTGGAGGACTGAATGGTGCCATGTTTTCTGTGTGTCAGGGATGGCAGGACTGGGAGCCATGGGTGTCAGGTGATCAGCCTCACTCTGATGCTCAGTTAACCCTAACAAACCCTGTTAGAGCTTTTGGATTTAAGGTCTTTGCACCAGGAATCAAAGCTCACTATTTTCACACTTCCACATTTATTTATTTATTGGACACATGAGTGTCATTGAACCAGATGGGGTTAAGGGCTCTGCTTAAGGCCCACTGGTGGTATGACTACTATTAAGCCACAGGAATTGAACCCATGACCTTCCAGACACGGGCACTGAAAGATATATGCCCGCTAACCTTTGCAAGGCCTCAAATCATTCTAAATCCCCATGAGGAACAGTAAATGACCAAAAGAGAGGCTATGTAGGGAATTTAGATAGAACTGGAAGGGGGGAGTCACAGCCATGGAAGAGTCATAGAGGAGTCATGGCCCTGGAGGGATTATAGCTGTGGCGGAGTCACAGCCATTGGGGAGTCACAGCCATGGGAGAGTCACAGCTATGGGGGCTTAGTGCCTGAGTAGCTGTGGTCAGTCACTGGATGAGGAGCTGCACTCTGAGGGTTTATCAGTGTCAGTCTGTGAATAAAAAGCATCCATATTTACAGTGGGGGAATATTTATTCTACCAGCTCTGTACATAAGGGCAGGTTGCAAAACAGCTGTACTTCAGGTCCCTTTCGACTTACTGAAAAAGAATGAAATAAGAAAATAAAATATTCATATTTGTCTTCTGTCTTTTCAGAATCTGCTACTATCTCTCTTCACTTTCCACCCTCTCTCACTCCTTTCTCACCCTCTCTCACTCCTCTCCCACCCTTTCTCACCTTCTATCACTCCGCCCTTCCCCAGGAGCTGGGGCTGGTATGGGAGCTAGCCCCTGACTGCCCCCCCACTCGGCTCCTGAGGCCAAGAAGGCGGGCAGCCGGGCCCCAGCACAGTAGCGTATGGCTCACACCCCCAAAAACCAGGGGGTTTACACAGCTATTCGCGAAGGCCAGGGGGGCTGTCCACTCTATACCCTGCGCCGCCACCCATTGCAGCCAGCATGAAGCATCACTCCCAGGGGTCAGACTGCGACCCACAACCATCAGCAAGCGGAAGCTGTTGAAAGGGACCCAGGAGAGAATGAAGGCCGTGACCACCCAAAGCACGACCCGCATGGAGCGCCGTACAGAGCGGCCCGGTGGGGCGGGCCCAGGACCAGGGGCGGGATCATGGGTGAGGCCTTGAGAGTGCTGGGACAGCACGCGGACCAGGGAGCCGTAGCAAAAAACGGTGACAGACAGTGGGAGGAAGAAGGTGAGCAGAATCAGGCAGAGGCGAATCTCCGGCGAAATCTCCTTTTCTCGGCAGTAGGAGATGTCATGTTGCTCGTCATGCTCCAGCATCCGTGAGCGCAAGACGGGCAGTGCTAGCAGGGCAGATGCCAGCCAGGTCAGCGCACAACCCCACACCACCAGGGGGCGCTGCTTCACTCTGCGGTAGAGGCTTTGGCACACTATGGCCAGGTATCTGCAGCAGGGTGAGAGAGAGAAACCTGTCAGGCGCATCAATATCTCAGCTCACACAGCAACTTTTATCATCCATCCATCCATCAATCCATTTTCCAACCCACTTATCCTACTGGGTCGCGGGGGTCCGGAGCCTATCCCGGAAGCAATGGGCACGAGGCAGGGAACAACCCTGGACAGGGGGCCAGCCAATTTTACTTTAAAACAATAGTTCACTTTAAAGCTGAAAATACACTCTTACTCACAAACGTCCCCATTTGGTTAGGAAAACAGACACAAGTACCTGTCGATGCTCATGAAGGTCACGAGCCAAACAACCACGTACATGTTCAGGGCGGTGATGTAGGGAACTGCCTGAAGTAAAGAGGAGACCGGCTGTGGGTTCAGCTCCGCATTTGTCCTGGGATCTGATTTCTCAAGATTTACACAAATTTCAATGTGAAAGAATGCATGCACACAAAATGGTCCACAAACACACATTGGGCAGGGCGTACACCGATAAGTTTGCAGTTTCCCCTTGATAAATATGTATTTACAGGAGCTTGAGATCCAGCCCAGTTGCCGTCCACAGATGGACAGGAACATGATCTCCATATTCATCTATCCATTTTATGCACCCACTTGTCTTATGCAGGGGTCCAGAACCTATCCCAGAAGCTGCAGGCATAAGGCAGGGAATATCCCAGGACAGGGTGCCAACCCATCACAGGGCACACACACCATTCGCACCTACAACCAGTTTGGCAGCTCCAATTCATATGCATATTTTTGGATAAAGTGAAGGGGCGATTTGAACCTCCAACCCTGAGAGTAGGAGGCAACAGTGCTGTCCATTCCACTCACCTTACAGCCAGCTACCCCTCCCCTCCACTCCCCGCTCAGATCGGTGTAGATCCAGACCGGCAGTGAACCCAGGAACAGCAGGTCAGAAACAGCCAGGTTTGCAGCCAGAATCTCGCTGTTTGTCCAGGAGTGGCGCTGCAGCGAGGAGCCCAGCTTGCCAGCTCCCCGGTGCCTGGCCCACAGTGCCAGCAGCAAGGCCATGTTCGCCGGCACTCCCACCACCGTGACCAGGCAGTAGAAGGCCGAGCGCAGGAGCGGCAGCACCGCCCCTAGCTCCACCTGGCAGTCGTCTGTCTCGTTATAGTATGAGTAGTAATCGTAGCTCTCGTTCTGATCCATGCTTGGCTGGGCCTGAGCGAGCTGCCGTGTGTCTCTCCAGTTTCCGAGGGAGCACCTGCGACTTAGGACACACTGTCACTCACCCACTGCCTGCCACGTGCAGTGTGGCACGAAAACAGTGACGCCAGTACAATTAACTGTATTTTGATCTCAATATTGTTAAGTATGTTTGTTGATATTTGTTAATTTAGCATTTATTAGCACATAGAATTATAGGCTTACCAGGAACTAGTAATTTGTATTTATAACAAGAATCACATTTCTATAAGCCTATGCAATAAATCTCTGCTTGAATTAACTATGTTAAATGAAAAGTATTAAACATGAAGGAAAAAAATCTTAATAAACACGTTAAAATCCCAATATAAAAATAAAATCCCCATTTATCTAATGGCAATTTAAATATTAGGGTTATTATATGATCAGGGACATCTGAAATAGTGGGCAGACTCCCCGCCGCTCATAAGTCAACAAATTAACAAATAGGAAGATAGACAGACCGTCAAACAAACAAACAGACAACGGAGAGCGCGTGCCTTCTTTCATAATGAAACAGCAACTTACTATTTTGCCACGCATTCAGAGCGTGAGGACGAAGTATATACCTAACGAAGATTGTTGTCTTGTATCAGACAAAATCATTTTATCACATAGATCAGTTATATTTTTGATTATGTGTAGTTGTGAAACGGTACCGTAAACAATGTTAGTCTTATTTTAAATGATATAATCGGGGATTATTGAAAAATAACTAAATCTTTCTTACATCGTATCCTTTCACGGTGTCATTATTGCAGATGTGACCATTGCAATGATACATTGCACCCCGCCACAGTGTGAAACTCCATCCGACCCCACTCTGCTTATGGAACAAAAAAAACAGTCAGCCTATTTAAAGAATGATTTCCCTTCGTTGTCCTTAGATAGGTTCCTGTTTATTTCTTGTATGTCTGCTGTGGTGCTAGTGTTGTTGCAGCTATTTCTCATTTTAGTCACGTTATTTTCAACTGACGGCAACTTAAACGGAATCCTATCTAGGTCCCAAATGAAAGAAAACGAAAATACGGCGTTTTATTGACTTTCATTTTTGCACATTAGCGATAGCAGAAATGCATGCTACTCTTCAGCTCTACGTAAGTTGACAAAAGATGTTAAACGGAGTGCAATACCTGTTTAATATAAGTATAAATGGTAGTTTTCACGATGTCATCCGACGAAACTTTCAGGTTTAGTAAGTTTATATAAAGCAGAGTCAATTACCCGCGAGCTCAGTTCATGTCATATTCATGTCAGTGCATTTAGTGTTTAACGGGATGAGTCAAAACCTCTGATTACTCTTTTGGAAACGTCAAGTGGCTCTCCACGAAGCTAGTAGCTACAGACTACCGAAAAGTCACGACCTCTAAAGGTTTCTCGAACAAAACCCCCACGGACATCATTTTGAATCGCGTGTTTGTGGTTTTCTTTCCTTGATTCAGTGAAGATACCACTGACGCCTGATTAAAAAAAAAAAATGCAGCGACCAATGTTAGTAGTTATGATTAACAGTTTAGGATGACGGGTGAATCATGTTATGTGTATAGATGCATAACATGATCCTTCTCATATTCTGAATGATCTTTTATCTGCTGTGTCGTGAACACTATAAGAGCGTGTATTTCAAATGAACCTGTTGCCCACCGATACCACGACTGATGAAGATGGTGTAGCGCTTAAGGTAAGACCCCGAACACTTAAAAAAAAACATATCCGTTTAATATTTCGCGATTAATTTAAAAAAGAAACAAAAATAATAATTGTCATCATAATCATCATCATAAAAACAACTTCTTCTTGAAAAAATAAAATCTTCTAACAAAAATTTATCTCGGCGTCGTAAATTAACGAATAAAGAAGCAAATAAACGCAATTATATAGAATTGTATAACAAACATATGTCTTTCTATTTTTGTTTTATATATAGCGAAATTAAAGCACCAAATAAACTCCATAAAACATTACTTTATAATTTAATTTATAAATAGGCCTATAACATTATTTAAAATGTAGATCGAATATAATACAAAGCATTTAAGACACAATTAACGGCATTGCAATCAGAACTAGCTATTTGCCGTTTAAGAGTTAGTTTGCATTTCTCTGCATGCCTAATACAGACAAAAGATTATACATGAAGTACGGGGCAGTACGTAGTGGGGCATTTTTCCTTGTGCATTTTTAATTTCCTTTCAAAAACATAATTATAGTAACAGAAGCAGCATAAAACCACAGACTAAAATGAAGAGATTTAAAACTGTGTAAAGGATACCTACCCTTTGTCAGTCTTTTCTAGATCCTATAGAAGGATACAGCTGTGAAATTGCGCGTTAATTTATCGAACGCTGCTGCTCTTTACGGCAAAGTCAGCAGCACTATAGTAAACATCTCTGAATTGTGAGGCTCGCACACATCCTGTGTACTCACGCATCACACAAAGGGAAGTACATTTTAAAAACGATAAATAAGGGAGTTTAATCCTATTAAATTTGGAGGAATTAAATGTATGCATCCCTCACCACTAATGGATCAATAAAGACAGTTATCGAAAAATGAGGAAATAGATTTATGCAAGTAATTGCCAAATATTCAAATGAGAGTATACTCTTTCCATATCCTGTACGTATGTTATCCATCTGTTTAGGGGTTTGAATTTTAATTATGTGTTTGATCTGCTAAATAAATAATAATAATACTTAAAAATGCAAATATCTGACATCTAAATTAGTAAACATTTAAAAATCGATATAAGCAATCTAAATTAGTGGGATCTGGAATATGACTAGGCTTATTACCAGACACTGCAATGTCTTTCTGTTTTTGGTTGCATGTGTGTCAGCGAGCAAAGCCCCACTGTCACGGCTGCTAATATAAAGTCACAAACGATGGCAATAAAGAAATAGATAAATAGTTCATTGTTTAATACTGCTTAATTTTGTGTAGTAATGCAATAAATAGGCTAATGGATTTTTTATATCATGAAACAATTATTCATCCATCCATCCATCCATCTATACCACTTAACTCCACCTGGGTCGCGGGGAAGCTGGAGCCAATCCCAGCATCTTCGGGCGAGAGGCGGGGTACACCCTGGGCAGGTCGCCAGTCCACCACAGGGCCATGAAACAATTAAATAAGTGTAAATAATTATAATATTATCTTATAGAACCAGCGGCGTTTATCAGCTCTCAACAGTTTGTCTATCTGAGCCAAAAGGTGGAGGGCTTTCAGTGGCACGTGATTCTTTTTTATTGATGTCGGGATTTCCCATTTCGGCCATGTTTTGAAGTTGAACGGGTGTTTAATTTGTCTTTAATTAGGTATATTTGTTTTGTTTCCTTGACTGCTGGTGCTTGTAACAGAGACACATGGCTGGCATCATTAGATCGTTGGTTTGTGCTCATGGTGTGATTTAGAAATTGACCAGGGGTGGCTTTCCCGAAAGCAGTCGATCTTAGCGAATAACGAACAAGATAACGAACCGCATAAGTAAAGTACGAGTGAGGTATGTGGGCGTTTTCAAAAAGTTATTCCAGAATTAACGAATGAACTTTAAGTAGTGCTTTGTTGGTTCATCCCCAGCCGCGAGAGAAAAGCACAGACCGCCAACAACAGGAAAATCAATTCCATGTACTTCAGTGGTGAAATGTTACATGATTATCACACCAGACATATGCAAATGTAAAAAAAATTAACTAATTAATAAACCAATAAAAGCAAACCAACCATAATTAAAACCACAATTAATCAATCTATTTGTTGAAAATACAATAATGGGCTCAAAATTTCTTCCTGCAATGGTGAGCAGCAATAGGAAAAGGAAGTAATACTTCTCAAAAGAAGCCTTAAAACAACTTTTTGAGGAGGTGATCAAAAACATATTTTGATAAAATAATTATTGCATTGTTGTACAGCATACTATACACAACAAGAACAGCCCAGCAGCATTCAGGGGAAAATCTTACAGCTCCCAATGACTTGCGTAGGCACCAGAATCGCATCTTCCACATGCCCAAAGCACCTTCTACAGCAGTGTGTGTTCTTTGGTGTCTGGTGTTATTCCTCTCCTCAGCCATGGTTTGGGGATTCAGCACTGGAATCAGCAGATATTCACTAAACTGTCCCCCAATAACCATCCACGAGCAAACCCACCATCCATTTCCATCTGACAAACTCCAAAGCTGGACCAGATATAAGCATCATTTGTCTGTAAAACGTCCTTGCTGGTTGCATATCACCTGGATGTTTAGGACTCGTGGCAAGAATAGGTGCAGGTGGGATTCAAGGGTTGATGGGAGTTCCATCCACTACACCTGCAATTGCATGAAAACCAGTTTTAGTGTCATGCAAGGCATCCCCTCCTGCTGGACAGTATATGTAGCTGTGCCCATAGTGCAACAGAAATGTGATCGATGCACAGATGCTGGAGACCGCAGCCTTGCTGAGGTCATGTGCATCTGTAGGTCTGCAAGAATGCACCAGTGGTGTAGAAGCAGAGAGCTGTCAGAAGCTGCACGGTGCACTGAGGGCAAAATTCCTGTGTTCCTCTTTTCAATTTATCCTGCACCAGAACAAGGAGGCTCATTATTTCACCTCAGGCCAGCCTGTATTTCTCTATGAATTGTTCATTACTTAGATAGTCCATGGGGTTCATGGCAAAACAGCATTTAGACAAGCAACTCGATTTCCTTCAGTTGACTCGCACAATTCTCTGCCATTGCTTGTGGTGAGGGGTGATTCACCGTCCCCATTCTAAAGATGCGACTGAACGCATAGCAAGTCTGATTGCTTTGCTTATTATGTAGCCTACAAGGGAGTTCAGAATGTATGAATTGTACCCCATTCCATTCATCAAGTGGATTTTGTATTGACTTGGCCACGCCCTGTAAGGTGCTGAATTGGAATGAGAGTAAGAAGAAATTAATTAATTTCAATTCAATGCAATCATACAATATATGAATGTAATTTAATCTAGCAAAACAAATTACATAACAGATTTACTTCCAAGATTGGTAGAAGTATATATTGACCTAAAATATGTACTAATGATTGAACTATATATTTTTATAACTGTAAGATAAAAATTGTCTAATTGTTTTAGCCTGTTCTAACATTTGGTTTATATCAGCCCTCTAAGTCCTTTTCCATGTGCATATATTTATTGTTTTTGCATATGTAACTGTTTATGTGTGTTACCATTTGTGAGGAGTCTTTTCTTATGAGTCCTTAAGCTTTGTCAGATGGACAGGGTTGTGATAGGGCTACTTGTATGAGTGTATGAAGTGCTCTTTCACCACGGTACACAAAATGACAGTTAAATTATTTATTTTATAGGTGACACTTCTAGTGTGGCATTCATTTTGAATAATAGTGACATGCACAGACTTTTATGGAAGGGGGCGTGGCCGACGGTTACTAATTGCCTCCTTAAATATTTGTGATCGCGTGGGGGCCGGGAGGGGCGGCATGGTGGGGTTCAGTATATGCTGTTTATTTTAACATGCTCTGTAACTCATATTAAAATATGTATCTGTATTGTTAAACCTGCACTTCCACCATGTATATGAATTTATGTGAAATCAAGTCCATTTTAATTATTCATTATATTCAAATTAGACTTGCAATTCTGCACCCTGTTTTCAGTCAATTTTATGAATTGAATTAACTTTTTAGGGTCATTCTCGAGTAAGTTCTGAATGGTGCACATCCCCTCAAATTTCATACAGATGTTACAACAATGAGCCTCATTTGCAATATTTTATAGTCGACGTTATAGTTTTAAACTGCAATATTGACCTCTTATTATATCATCAGCTTTATTACGTTGTCCAAAAAAGACCGTCAATATGGTTTTGTCATCTAGTTTGATCTCCGTATTTTTGACAGGGCCGCAAGGAAACACTAGCTAATTAACGATCGATCTTAAGTGCTAGATAACGAACTACATAGCGTTACGAAGCCTTCGGGAAACCCACCCAGTTCATGATGAATGTAACTGAAATTGTTTGGTAAGTTTCACTTTTACAGTAAACTTAAAAAAAAAACAAAAATTTTCCAGAGGTTGTTCCTCAACACCGACATAGACAGGGCACGGCCCGGCGATGGTTACGTGTTTCCCCAGTGTACAGAAAATTTTCATATTGCATAATAAGTCAACCCGCTTTACTGGCAAAGACATGGCAAAAACACCGCCAGCGTTTCACTCCCAAAAAACACAGTATAAAAGGCCGTTTATCTACTTGTATTTCGATTTCGCAAACAGCAGTTCTACTTGTCACAAAAGCGAAAGACAGCTGTACGGCTGAAGATGCTTATGTCTTGTAAGATACCCAGTTTTAAACCCAGTTTGAATAGCAAAGAAAAATATGAAAAAAGTAAAGGTGTGTTTGTTCCAGCAATTTATTATCAATATGCAAACACAAAACATGAATTTCTGGAACGTAACCTTAGAGAAACTGGTCAAGATGAGAACAAACAATGTAAAACAACTATGTGAATAGAGCCGGAGCGAGAACGCAACCAACACAGAAGCAAATCAACGAAAGGAACCTGCAGTCCCAAGGTTAAACAGAATGAGCTTGAACGGGGACTCAAGCAAGACCGCGCAGAGCGCGCCACCTGCTGGCTGTTCGCACTAAAAGCTGCTGTATGTGTTGTACATGTGTATCTCAGCATCAGGGCCGTGCAGAGACGTTTAAAGGGGCGGGTGCTCAAAGTTAAAAAAGATAGAACAGGCTGAATAACAACAACTCACATTCATGACGAATCTAATATGGAAGTATGTGGATATCCATATTAGATCGTTTTTAGTGAAATAAAAGCCCTCCAGAAAAGAAGGGAAAAGTGCTGTAACTTACTTTAAAACAAAACATGTTCCCTAAAACGGTGGACAGAGCTACAGACCCCCTTGTAACACCCTTACCCAGTTAGCTAGCAGTTAATGACCACCACTACTTGTGCAGTTCATAAAAGGACAGGTAATGTTTGTCGCGCTGTTGCACAAACAGCACGCTCATTTATTTCAATTCATTTGTTGTTATAGACTATAGTGTGCGCTGTACACCCTATTTACTGTTTTGTTGCAGTCTGCACCTTCCAATTAATTTGCCTGCTTCTCCTCCAGCTCCGCACCACCCAGCCTGCAGAAAATGCGCGTGCACTTTGCGAGCTCGTACCCGGCTCGTAACGAGCGCTCTCTGCCCTCAAGGGCGAGCATTGGTTAATGGCACTCATGTGACTGATGCAAGCCAGATCCTTTTATTTAGCAAAATTGAGGTTAATAGTTACATTTTATTGTTGAGGGGCAAAGACAGGGCTCCATACGCACATACACATTAAAAAAAACAAACAAAAAAAAAACCAACAACAACAACAACAACAAAAAAAAAAAACCCAAGAAAAGGGCACTTGAGGCATCCTGGAGGAAAGCACCCTCCGCCCCCCTCCCTGCACGTGCCTGCTCAGCATGCAATACAAATATAAACTCATTTAAAGGAAATGTTAAAAGTAGACTATAACAGTGCCAGTCAAATCAGCAAAACAAAGGTCTACAGGAGAGAATACAAAGTCCATCTTACGTGATTACCAGCAATAATGTAGATAATATGGACGTAATGAGTGAGGTCGTCAGCTGATCATCGGTTCAGGACTTCAAAACAAAAAAAAAATGATTATATTGAATTTGTCATAAATTGCCGTACCGGGCAGACGGTCGCTTTGGTTCTTATCCTGCTCCTAATCGGACAGCGGAATAATCGGAAATTCAATTTTAAAAATTGCATCACTTTTAATTGCTTTTCAGTGGTTTTGACACAATTTACTGCTTTTACTGTTTTTACCACTTTCATCTGAAAAGAATTTTATTTACATTCTTAAGAACTGCTAAAGAAGAGCAGGGTTTTCTAAATAACAGGCACCATGCCGGCTGATGCTATCTCTGACTGCCAAGAATGTCTGAAACATTCCGAGAGAGGTTTTGAACCGGAAAGCAGGGTTTCTGCCATATCTGGGACACCAAACCACTTCTGGACACTTTTCTCTAGTGGCAAGAGTTTTCTGGCCATGCAGGTGGCTGACTCAGATGCTACCGTCCCATGGAATGGACTGAGCACATCTCCAGGGTGTTGGCTGTGTTATACTGATATAAGCTGGGTGCTAATTAAGATGAAGCTAATCTCAGCATCCAGTGACCAAGCTGGAAGCTTGGATGGTCATTGAGGGAGATAAAAGCAACGAGCAGCTATGGAGTCTACCGGACTCACATACCACTAAAGCTCAGTAACCAGGTACCAGCCATTGTCTCAGTTGGAGTCTGAGCTGAAGCACTTTGCCGAGGAGCCTTCACCACTCCTACAGCCTCCACACACTCAAACTTCATGTTCCCACCAGACCAACCATGGAGCTACATTACAGCATCAATGGTGCCATCAGGGTCCTAACAGCCCCCAGCTTTGCAGTGCAGCTTGGCTGCTCTACAAGTCAACCAGACCATTGGGGACTCAATAATCAGGGACGTCAGGAACAAATCTTTCAAAAATTCTGATTCCCAGGTGCCCCAATGAGGTAGGGGCTGGAGTCCCCTGTGAGGTAGGGGATTGAGTCCCCTGTGAGGTAGGGGCTGGAGTCCCCTGTGAGGTAGGGGCTGGAGTCCCCTGTGAGGTAGGGGATGGAGTCCCTATAGGCAATGTGAATGGTTAAAGTCTCACGGTTCTGGTGGTATTTAATTTATTTATTCATGCTTATTTATTTCTTTTTCTTTTTTTAAAAGGTCTGTAAAGCACTTTGTAAACCCTGTGGTTAAAAGAGTAGTATGTCAATTAAGATTTATTGATTGATTGACTGAAAAATATGCAATTAAATCTTATGTTATTTTAAAAATTTAAAGTGTTTTTAAAAAGTTTATTCGCAATATAGCCATACAGTATATATTCTTAACACAATGCCTGAGTTATAATAGATCATTAGCCCCCATGTTACACAATTCACTGCAGGGGGATATAACAGTGCAGCCTTAAAATGCAATATATGGCTTCATACCAACACTAGGTGGCGCCCTGAATGACCATGCATCCATTCCTTTCTCTGCTGATACTGGAATCTCTGAATATTTCCAGGTCTCAAATGATCAGAAGGAATCATCCTGCAACAATCTGCAGCCCCTGATTAAATGTTTTTGTCACAAAATACCAAATTGTCTTATTGTTGTCCTAATTCATTTCTGTGATCTGCATAAGCCAGAGGACAGCAGCTAGATGACAAAGATTGATGGTTCAGCTATCGAGTGGGAAGGCATATGAGTATGTGTGAAGGGATTTAAGGAGTGTTGGTAATGTTTTGTTGATGAAAAGATTTTGCTTTGCTAGCCAAAATGTTGCTGAGTGAAATGTCTGCATCAGCATGCAGTTCCCGGTCTTGCCAAAAGGAGCAGCAGCAGAGAAAGTAAAGAACATCACAGTAAAGCTGACAGAGTGCGAGGTTAAGGTCAAATCTGCCCTAAGCTGTCATAGATGACATCAGGAGCCACCAGGGCGAGGCTTGATGGGGCAGCGCGTTTCATCACATGGCTGTACAGATGTGTAGGACTGTCCTCCTCAGCGCCCCTGCATTCCCTGGCCACTGCACACCCCTCCAGCACCAAAGCTCCAGTCTGCTGGGCCAAGTCCCGATCCACGTCTGAGTACACAGGTTCGGGCTGGTTGCTGTGGCAACAGGACACTGCAGTGGGCCGCAGGAGGTCAGCAGGGTTAGCATAAGGGCTCGTCAGCTCCATCAAGGCCGAGCTCCTGGGTGTGGGGGGCAGGGGCGAGTGGGCTCGAGGGTGTCTCGGCACGCCCCCTTCCCCCTCACATTGCCCTTCCAGAAGCTCGTCTCCATGGCACCCAGAGCTGCGGACTTCCTGACGGATCCTCTCCTCCATCAGGGCAAAGATTGCTAGACTCTGTCGCGTCTCGAAGCTGAAGCCACCGGGCCCAGAGGCACAGCGCCGCCCCGCTTCTATCGTAAAGGTCTCCTGGGGGCAGAACCGCAACCAGACATATCTATCACTTTGGTGTCAGTCGGCTCAAATATACCACTCCAGTGATTATCATCATAATACACAGGGTTAGTTTGTAGCTCCACACTGTGCCATGTGTGTTTGGGCCCTAAATGAACTTTCTATTACCTCACATTAAATCCACCCCCTTCCGTGCTGACCTTGTCATTGCCGTAGCGACGGAGCAGCCTGTAGGGCCAGCATAGCAGCATCTCCTTGGTCTCTGGCTCCAGCAAGACCAGCCCATCCCTGGTGACCCTCAGCCAGTACGCCCCTCGCAGGCCACAGCGGTCAGCTGCCTCGGAGGCTCGCACACTCACACAGAACTCATGCACTGCAAGAGAGGCCAGAAAGCACAGGCTAAAGAATACAACTTGCCAATGTTCAGAATATCAGACTCATGACCAGAACCTGACCATGTCCCGGGATAGCAGGCTCATGATCTGAACTTGACCACATCCCAGGATAGCAGGTTCATGAACTGAACCTGACCATGCCCAGTGTCAGCAGGCTCATGACTAGAACCTGACCATGTCCTGGGATAGCAGGCCAGCTCATAGGTCTGCCTTTAACAATCAGACGTTCAGCAATATCACAAGATCTGCAAAGGTCTAAAATAACTTTACAAACCAATTTCTTACCTTCCTCCAGGGAGTCATATATCGTGTTTTCTGCCATTTGGATGGACTGCTGTATGCTGAAGTCTCGTCTACTATCAGCCTATGACACAGCAAAGGGGAGTGTTGGCAGTTTTCATTGTGATCCTGAGCCACATAAAAACAGCCCAGGCAGGCTGGTCCTTAACTCCAGGGCCTTTTGGATGCACATCTGTGATGTCATAAGACGGAAAACCAGTGTCTTTAGATCCTCAGATGCATGCACATGCCCCAGACATCTCCAGCAACCCTGACCAACATTCTCATGTGCTCAGCTTGGGACCACAGAGCACAGAGGGTGATGAAGACCACTACCAGCTTCCCGGGACACTTCTGCCTTCACTGCAGGATATTTATGGTGTCATCCAGGGCCCCGGGGCCCCAGGGCACCGGCACAGCCACTCTCCTCCCTTCTCCCTCCTGGCAGACGGTCTAGTTTCTCCCATCGTCAGCTGCTAATAATATGATGTTAAGGTGCTGTACATTAAACTGCTGTCTGTGTTACTGCTTCTGTTTTCTGTTGCTGCAGAAGGAGCAAGCAGCCATCGCCCAGCCCCGTCACCTAGACTGGAAATGCAACACTGAGGCTGTTTACAGGAATGGACACATTGGACTCTAGTTCTTGAGGAAGCTTAGGTGCTTCAACGTGTGCAGCAATTCTACACACACATACACACACACACACACACACACACACACACAAAATCCACCTGAAAGGCAATCAGACGCAGTTTCTCCACCCAGTCTGTGGTAGTCTGCTGCTCGCTGGCAAAGATGTAACTCTTTTCCGTGGTCTCCACCACGAAGGCAGCCATGCCATCCCCTGGACAAGGTTCTCCGGGTGCTTCCCGCACACTAACGCAGTCGGATAGGCGCAGCACTTTCTTGCCGGGCCTCCGGGAGACGGGCCCATCCTCTGTCCCGGCGCAGCGCAGGAGCTCGAGTCGAGCCACACCGTGCTGGCTGGCTCCGTACAGCACTAACCATACCTTCCTCCACTTCAGCTTCTGTGGGGCAGGCAGAGATGCGTTAACACTTAACTGGCATATGGTATTTGGTATAGCATGCGCTGTATGGCATATAAGTGCACTGAAATCAGCCGCCGGGCAAATCAAACTTTTTAAAAATGGGGGAGTTCTCAGAGAGGGAGGTGAGTAATTTACCCTTGAAAAAATAACCGAAATTACCAAATCATAATTAACTTCCCGCATTTCTAAATTTCCTTTCCATCTATACACTCTTAGAAAAAACTTCCAATTTGTACCTTTGAGGGTACAGTTACTGGGGCTGTATTCTCTCAAGAGTCTGCCTTTTAGTCTAATTTAAAGTACAGAAATGGACTTTTGCACCATTGGTGGTACATTAACGTTATTTTAACATTAGGGGTACAAACCTGTACCCGCAAAAAAGTGTTTGGTGAGGGGACAGACTCGTGTTTCAGCGAAAGTGGGGGTGCTGTTCCTCTCTTGCCCAGCCCATGCCGCCGGGGAGCAGGCTGTTAGTGCGGACCGCCGCCCTACCGGATGATCAGGCATGTTGCAGGAATGCGGGTGCCGAAAGTAAGCTTGTTCAAACCCGTCCCGCATACCAGACTGAAACAGCGCTCATGCGGCGTGCGGAAGTCTTAAAGCTGGACGGATTTTAATATATAAAGCAGACTGAATTCTGTATTGCAGACGGATAAGGTGTGAAAAATGTCAAATATCATTTCTATATGAATGCCTGAGTATTATAAAATATTCGCCTGATTTATTACATAAACAATTTTCTGTCTAATTTCAGTAACTAAAATTGTGTAGCTGAAAAAAATACAATGCCTTCTCCATCTACGTGGTCTTTTAGTACTATTAATGTTATAAAATCCATGTCCTGATACCGTGAATCCATCATGCAGCAGTATCCAAGAGCCCTGTACTAAAACAGCATATAGACTAAAGAAAGTATAGACAACTGTTACGTTTTTTGTTTATAGATATTCATCGTGGTTTGTAAACTACCATTTGTACGGTATACTCATTTTTTATGTTTTGATCATAACTTAGGAAAAGACAACGTAAGCCTGAAATGTCGACTTCAGTTAAACGTTGCACAAAATCCCTGTAAAATGAAAATCAAGATTTCGTTATCTAGCGAAAACATGATTTCTTACCTTTCCGAACTTGTGATGTTGTATGAAGAGTTTACCCTCTTTGACGTTCAAGTCCATCTTCTTGGTTTTCCCTAACGAGATCAGTCTTAGGAAACCTTGCCTTCTAGCAGATAAAGTGCGCCTCACTGCAGGAACACCTGGAACCTGTTCTCCAATGTCAAAAAACACAAACCTCATAACATCTGCGACACGACTCGGTAAGATAGTGAAACTCTGTGCCAGAAGGATTTATGATTGACCACTCATGCAAGACAATAAATGGACGTGTTATCACAATTAAGATTCTCCTTTGTTTTCATTTATTTTATCTCAGAGATATCCGTCATGCTTCAGGCTGTACGGATTCATCATTCAGGCGTAGGTGATAGTAATGATTTAGGGCGAGTTAAATTTTGTAAACTTTGTAGTATATATGTGTTTAGTAATACTTTATTTTCCACTTCTATATAGTGTTCAAGGGACATTACTGTATTTAATATGGCATCAAGTTCAAGACATTGGGATGATTCTGTGAATTTTCCCAGAAAGCAAATTTTCAAAAAGTGTTCCATTTTAACAACCATATAAAGCTTGCTTCTCTTCGCAATTATTTACATTTCAGCATTTTTTACTTGAGTTAAGCCACCAAGAACTGTGCTTTAGGCTACTTATGTAATGGTATCTCTGCCCTTCGCAAACACCGCACAAACAGCAAAACAGATCACACGAAACATACACATCATTATTCAATCGCCCAGAACAATTGGGTATTGAGTGCCTCCTATTTCTCTTTAGCCTTATTATTTTCACTGTAACATCGCCGTCACCCAACCATGCTCCGAAACCAAACCACAGCCTTCGCAGCGAAGAAAATCAACAGCAGACCACGCCCATATTTGCCCTGTGAGCCAATAAGAACGGGTATTCATTCTTCGTGCTGGAAGGTTCCTTCACGGAGTGCATTGTGGGAGGGGAAGCCACAGCGTTTTAACTATGATGGTGAGTAGACTGGTAGTTTTGTTATTACGTGCTTTGTAAGCGCGAGAATTTGGTCTCCTTCCGTTATGGTATTATAATAATTCTGTAGTAGTGTCTGCTCCTGGAAGCATGTCTTTTTGCCCTGAGTACTGATGTATTGCATAACGAGGTCCCGTATCTGTCAATTTTCGTGGCCGCTTTTGCTCTCGGTAACTATTAAGGGGCTGAGCAGGTTTCCTTATGAGTCTCTAGTTTTTTGTGATGAGGTCCTGATTGAGGACCTTTTGATTAACGTTGCCCAGAAGCTTGTGCTTGGTCCCTTATTAGACTGTAAAGGTTAATCTGCACGCACGGTTGCAAATTTGAAACCCGGGCGTTTATGTAAATACCACCTTAAATATGTAAACCACCTTATTACTGTGATTTTATAGTACCTGCACCTTTTTGGGTTGGATGCGACACTATGTTTGGTCGCTGTCAGTCCCGTTCGTGGAGGATCCTCCCCCGCCAGAAAGTTTTCATTCCAACCCGCACTGCTTTCAAACTGCCACATGCATCATTAGCCTATTAACGACCATCTGAGCCTGATTTTAGGTAGGGTTGGAATGAAAAAATTCTGGCAGGGGATCCTCCAGGACTAGGATTAAAAACCACTATCTAAGGTATCTTGCTTATACGTGCTTTACAAAGACTGCATGAGAGACAGTGGGCAATAAAATGGCTCTTGCTGCTTCGGTCACTGGAAGATGTAGCCCACTCTGACCAATTCCCCTGTGACCTGTCCCCTCTGACTATGTCCTGTCCAGTCCACACCTGTCATCCTGTTGAAGGAGGGGACTGACTCCTCTCAGGGTGTACCCCAGCTGGTCAGCAACATTAATGCCTGCCAGGTGATTGCTGAGGCAGTTCGTACCACCCTGGGCCCCCGTGGCATGGACAAACTCATAGTGGACAGCAGAGGTATGAAACTGGATGGACAGAAGTAGAGTGTGATGGTTCACCCCATCACAAAAGGAATAATGAGGCATGTGTGTTTAGGGTTGTAGGGTTTAGCTTCAGTTTCATTGTGTTTGTGGTGAAGAGGATGCAAGTGGTGGAGTCCCAGAAATCCAGCTGTTTGCAGTGTTGCGGGGACAATGCGAGTCTCGTGCAGCTTCCTTTTAGCGCAGTGTTTGGTCTTCAGTCAGCCCACCTTCTGCCCTTTCTCAGCCCATAGTGACTGAGCCTCTTAACCGTCACTATTCCATCCCTGCAGGCAAAGCCACCATCTCCAATGATGGGGCCACCATCCTGAAGCTCTTGGATGTGGTTCATCCTGCTGCCAAGACCTTGGTGGACATTGCAAAGTCCCAGGATGCGGAGGTGAGACACTGCAGTTGGGTATCAATCTATGTATATAGTATCAGAACATGCCACTGTCCTGTACACAAGTCTAAGAAGCTCTATGTGTCTCTGGCCTCTTCAGGTGGGTGACGGAACGACCTCTGTGACTCTGCTGGCTGCCGAGTTTCTAAAGCAGGTCAAATCGTACATCGAGGAGGGCATGCACCCGCAGATCATCATCCGTGCCTTCCGCACAGCGACACACCTGGTAGGGGTCGTAGGCCTGGCCTGTCATCTCCCTGCGTCAATGTTCCGTCGGTCCTTAAAGTCTCTTCTAAAATGTCTTCACACACATGCAGTGGGATCATTATATTCTTTTTTTTTTTTGAGGTCTTTGAAAAGACATCTGAGTGTGATTTTTTTTAAATTGTGTAGCAACCATGTTTAAAAATGGACCATCGCTTTGTTAATTCAGGTTTGCCGACCGGGTGTGTTTTTAAAGGTGCCATAGAATGAAAGTCTCACTTAACCTCGGCATAGTTGAATAATGAGAGTTCAGTACATGGAAATGACATTCTGTGAATGCTCAAACACTGTTGAAAGCAGAGGTCCAAACTTATTGCAAACAACACATTTACAAGCGGCTCAGGAGTTGTCGATTTAAAAACTGCATGAGGAAGCTAGCATCGTAAAATGATTTGTTGATTGAGATGCACAGTAAGCAATGTTCTGTTTACAGTGCTGAAAACAGTTGTGACTTTGCTAACATTGTGCCTAGGTTGATTTGGAAGTGTTACAGTTATCTGTGGCGAAGTAGAAAGAGTGCACTCTAACGATAAAAAGTACCTTATGGTGAATACATAAAAACCATTAACATGTTTATCATTATCAAGTATTATGTACTGTGCATAATTATGTCCTATACTTTTACACTATTAGCAGCGCAGTAGGTTTGCAGTAGGTTTGTTCAGACCAACATCAGCACAAACACATGAGTAGTGCATTTCTCTAATAGGAATTTTTCAGCTCCATCATAATCTTATGGGGCCACTGTCATAAATGTGGTTTGTCATTGATAAATAATAATAGGGTTTTAAATGACCCTGCAAGACCGCTTCTGGGCACTTTTATACCAAAACAAGTTAATAAATCTTTGTAATCAATTTAAAATGGTGGGGGAAAAAATGCATTCTATGGCACCTTTTAAAATGCCCATTTTTTCGGAAAGCAGTAAGATAGACTTGTCGATCTGTGTCTGTAGCAAAACGCATAAACAAGCTTCCATGTTCTCCTACAGGCTGTGAAGAAGATCAAGGAAATATCTGTAGCAGTAAAGAAGGATGACAAGCAGTGAGTGGTGGTGGTGGTGGGGGGGGGGGGGGGGGTATGATTCCCAGCATGCTTTAGTGCAGGGGTGTCAAACTTCATTCCTGTGTTAAATGTGGGGAAACCAAAAAATGTGTAGGGCTCTGGCCCCCCAGGACTGGAGTCTGATACCCCTGCTTTAGTGTGATATCAGAGTATGTTCTACTAATGAATGGAGCAGAAGGCTGCTCTGTATGCTGCTTGGTTGTGAATTTACTGTGTGATTCCCACACCTCCAGGGAGCAGATGGGGCTGTTGGAGAGATGTGCTGCCACAGCCCTCAACTCTAAACTCATTGCTGGGCAGAAAGAGTTTTTCTCCAAGATGGTGGTGGATGCTGTCATGATGTTGGATGAGCTGCTGCCACTCAAAATGATTGGGATGAAAAAGGTCCATGGAGGTGCCTTGGAAGTGAGTGCTGATTGGCTGACCTGATGAGCATGTTCATGAAAGAAGTATCAGTGGACAAAGCGGTGCTGCTGTTTTAGAGCCATGTTTGAGTGTGTTTACTTGATTTCGCTTTTATCTTGGTGTATACAATCCAGCTGCATTGTGGTCGATGTTCATCACCCGAGTGTGTGTCCCTGTCTGCAGGACTCTCAGTTGGTGGCAGGCGTGGCCTTCAAAAAGACCTTCTCCTATGCAGGCTTTGAGATGCAGCCAAAATGCTATCAGAACCCCAAAATCGCTCTGCTCAATGTGGAGCTGGAGCTGAAAGCTGAGAAGGACAATGCTGAAGTCCGTGTAAAGTCTGTGGAGGTTAGCAAGTTAGCCTAACTTATTGTCTACGCTCCCATACCACTATCTGTTGAATGAGGACCGCAGGTAATGTTTGCCTTTCCAATGGTGCTCTTCAGGACTACCAAGCCATTGTGGATGCTGAGTGGAGCATCTTGTATGACAAGTTGGAGAAGATCTATAAGTCTGGGGCCAAGGTGGTACTGTCCAAACTCCCCATCGGGGATGTAGCCACACAATATTTCGCTGATCGCGACCTCTTCTGTGCTGGCCGAGTGCAGGAAGAAGACCTCAAGAGGACTATGATGGTAGGAACGCCACACAAAGCCTTCTGATATTTTTTTCCCTATGTGTTGTAGTACAAATGTCCCTACAACATTTTCCTGAAAATGACCACAGACAGATTGTGTGTGGATATTGCTTAAGCAGAGCAATCGTGGTAGTGGGGTGACTGAGCAAACACCTGGCGTGTGTATAAATCCTGTTTTTTGAAAGTGATTTTGAAAATTGCTGGACCTCTGGACATGATGGCACTTGCTGTCCTTGTAAAGCTGGTCACTGACATCTCCTACATCCTGATCAAGGCTAAAACTCCACATCAGTTTCACTGTAAATATGGTTACATTTCCTGCTCTAGGTCTTCGTGCTGCTGTGTTCTACAGTCCATTAATTTGTCCTGTTCCTATAAGTTCATGGTCACCTGCCTCTTAAGTGATCTGTACCCCTTTCACACATGTTCAATGCATTATGAGACATTTGGTGCAATACATTCTCCAGGCCTGTGGGGGCTCCATCCAGACCAGTGTAGGCTCCATGACCGATGATGTGCTGGGGGAATGTGCCCTCTTTGAGGAGGTCCAGGTTGGAGGTGAGAGGTATGTGTCTGAAAGGGATGGGAACGGTCTGTACTGAAGCGACAGCTCTGGGTTACATTGATCATCTTATATTTACATATATAGCAAGTGCTTTTGTCCAAAGCAACATACAAGTGATGCGAACGGCACATTGCAAACATACATGCTGTCAGAGGCAACTAGTGCAGCCAGGCTGAGCTTCCAATGAATACCCAAGTACATGTGTGAACAGTACTGGAGCAGGAGCTACACAACACTGCCACCTACAGGTACAACTTCTTCAAGGGCTGCCCAAAAGCAAAGACGTGCACCATCATCCTGCGGGGCGGCGCCGAGCAGTTCTTGGAGGAGACGGAGCGGTCTCTGCACGACGCCATCATGATTGTGCGACGTGCCATAAAGGTGGGGGGTGACAGAGGTCCTGTTGGTGGGGGGCCGTGGGGGTGCTCACCAAAGGCTGTGACCACCCTGCCCTTTCCCCCCCCCCCCAGAATGACTCGATTGTGGCGGGAGGCGGGGCCATAGAGATGGAGCTGTCTCGCTACTTGAGAGACTACTCCCGCAGCATCCCGGGCAAGCAGCAGCTGCTGATTGGCGCCTACGCCAAGGCCCTGGAGATCATCCCCCGCCAGCTGTGCGACAACGCTGGCTTTGATGCCACCAACATCCTCAACAAGCTGAGGGCCAAGCATGCCCAGGTGTGACATGCACACATTCTTTGACTTAGTGCCAGGCCTGTTCATCTGTTTCCTAGCGATGTGCAAATGAAGCTTCATGAACCATTTGCTGTATTTTTTTATCCCCAGTAGATGGTGCTCTTGGTTTGCTTTGAGGCATGGTTTCAGGCCTTTTTGAACAGTCTAGTGGGGTTGAGAAAATACAAGTTGAGCAAATGATTTAAGAAGCTTTGTTTGGGCCATCACTACTGTTTCCCATGCCAACCTGAAAAAGTGTGCCTCAGACATGAACTGTCTCCCCCTGCAGGGTGGCATGTGGTATGGCGTGGACGTCAACAATGAGGACATTGCTGACAACTTCCAGGCTTGTGTGTGGGAGCCGTCAGTGGTGCGCATTAACGCCCTTACTGCAGCCTCTGAGGCCGCCTGCCTTATTCTGTCGGTGGATGAGACCATCAAGAATCCCCGAGCCTCTATGGATGCCCTCCCTGCAGGGCGGGGGCGTGGTCGGGGGCGGCCTCATGCCCACTAGGGCTTGTTGACTAGCCGGCTTGTCCTGCTGAATATCTGGCAGTGGATCCAGCTGCTAAAGGTTATAGTTAACCTGCATTCATTTCCGCTCATCAGAAGTGGTACATTTCATTGTTAGAAAAGTAAATTTAAGAACTGATTCCGACATCCGATTCAGCTGCATTTAGATGCCTGCTTTCTTTTTCTCGTTAAATGTGATTGCATCAGGTCTGAGTTTGCACAACTCCGTGCCCCCTGTGTCTATGCACTTTTTGGGTTCTAAACAGTCAGAACGAAACGCTCATGCTCCGCTGCATGAGCACAAGCTGTTATGTGTTTGTAGGAAAACGAAAATAAAAGTTTGCTAAACGCTTCTGCTGTTCCTGTGTCCCTCCATCTGCATCTCTGTGTTCTTCAGTACAGAACAGCTCGTTTTTGGACTATGCACAGCAGTTGAGACTAGGTACTGTATAACATGAAATTCATCTTCCAGCTTAAAGAACATTATTACATATTAAAAATGTAATACTACACTTCAGTATGACTATTGCAGCCCCCAAAGGCTTTTAACACAAGGGAACATGCAGGAATGCATGAGGAAAAACTGGAAGTGCGAACACTGTACTGGTCTGACGGGTACTCTTTAAAGGGTGTGGGAGGGGCCAACATCTCCTGTGGAAAAGGTCGGGTATGCAGCCTCACCCTCAGATAGCAAGTCAGCTTCCGAGACCGCCGTACACCGGTACCCTCTTCGGGAGGCCATCCGGCATGGAGAAGCGGAACTCTGGTAAGAGGCTCTAGCTCGTTAAGCATTCAATGCACTGTGAGATTTGGGGATCGTGTGGTTCTCACTTTTATATATTGTCAGGATATTGCTTCGAAAACCTTTTTTTTGTGGTCGGCGATAAATCCCATGGCAACATACAATCTTACACTGGATTTTTTTTTTGCGGCCATTTGTGTAACTCTTGGTCAGGTATTATTTAAATGTAAATAGAAAGCAATCTGATTCTGTAAATAAGTTGTGTCGTTGTGTAAGTTGAATCCTTCCATCAGATATATAGTGCAGTGGAGGAAGTCGCCTCCTCTCCCGGATTTCTCTGAGTAAACGTGTTTTTGCGGTTTCTTCTGCAAGGCCTGTTCCACCACACAGGCCTATCCGTCCCTTGCACACTTTTGCATGGAATGTAGCATCACAGAAAAGGTTATGAATGGAATCCTGATGTAGATGTGCACTTAGCAGCGTGAGCTGAGCGCAGTGTGTGTCTGAAACGTCTCACAGAATAATCCATTGTGATTTTACATTTATTTAGTCTAATGAGTCTTTGCACACCTTCCATTCAGTTCAGTCCCTTTATGATACGTGATCTGGCAGCAATGCCCTAAGCTCTGATACCATCCTGGACCAGTAATTTAATACTCAGAATACCATAGAACAGTCATAGACTGGGTGATGTAATGGTGCAAGTGCTGTATTCTCAAAAGTGTGATAATTATGGTTTTGTTTGACTGGGCACCCTATTGAGAATGTAGAGACTGAAGTCTCTATGCACTTTAGGGGCCTAGTGTGTGGGTCAGAGGGCCCGTGATCAGAAGATTGCCTGTTTGAATCCCCAGGCTGGTAGACTGATACCACCATTGGGCCCCTGAGTGAGGTCCTTAACCCCCCCCCCCAAGCCTGATCTGACCTGTCTGTGTCTCATGGACAGCAAGATGTCGAAAAAAAAAATTTCCCCATGAGAGCGAATAACATACCACTATTGTATTCACATTCTCAAACCCTAAGAATCGTGAGAGTATCAGATAACATGTTTGTCAGGAACTTGGATTAGTTAGTGGTTCCAGTCATACAGTTGTTAGAAATGAAGCTGTTGTGAAATACGGAAGTACATAATTAATCCATGAAATTTCCAGCTGTATAACCTATTCCATTTTCTCAAATGTACAATCTATCCATCCATCCATTTTCCAAACCGCTTATCCTTTTTGTGTCACGGGGGGTCCAGAGCCTATCCCAGAAGCTACGGGCACGAGGCGGGGAACAACCCAGGCCAGCCCATTGCAGGACACGCTCATGCACCATTCACTCACACATGTACACCTACAAATGCACAATAATGCAGAATAGCAGGTCCGTTCCTCGATCCCCACATTATAAGCAAATTTAACAGCTGCCCTCTTGCTTTATGATGAACAGCTGAAATCAGAAAGATCACTATTAGTCGAAAGTTAGTAGTCTGTTTTATAAAAGCTTTCATTAATTTAATTTATTACTGCTTATCCGAGAAAGTTTCATATGTGATTCACATAAGTTTCCTAACTGGTAAAAATTTACACCTAGTAGCATGGAAGGTTGTTTGACCTCATTCCAGAGAAGCAAGACTTATATATCAAGTGAAAATGTCTGTCATTCTTTGTCATGGGCAAGTCTACATCACACTATCTGCTCTGATTTCAGCTACATGCGTCCCAAATCTTAACAACTTAATTTATCCTCTAAAAATGCTGCCAAATTGTCCCTAGTGTGAATGATGTGTGTGAATGGTAAGTATATCCTCAGGTGGGTTGGTGCTATGTCCTGGATTGTTCCCTGCCTTATGCCTGGTGTTTCACCACTGTTAGCCTGGTAGTGACCCTGGCTCACTTATGATCATCATGCCGTTAGCCTGCTAGTGATACTGGCTCACTCACGTTCATCGCCGTTAGCCTGGTAGTGATACTGGCTCACTCACGTTCATCGATGTTACCCTGGTAGTGATACTGGCTCACTCACGTTCATCGCCGTTAGCCTGGTAGTGATACTGGCTCACTCACGTTCATCGATGTTACCCTGGTAGTGATACTGGCTCACTCACGTTCATCGATGTTACCCTGCTAGTGACACTGGCTCACTTACGATCATCGCCGTTAGCCTGGTAGTGATACTGGCTCACTCACGTTCATCGCCGTTAGCCTGGTAGTGATACTGGCTCACTCACGTTCTTTGTTGTTACCCTGGTAGTGATACTGGCTCACTCACGTTCATCGCCGTTAGCCTGGTAGTGATACTGGCTCACTCACGTTCATCGATGTTACCCTGGTAGTGATACTGGCTCACTCACGTTCATCAATGTTACCCTGCTAGTGACACTGGCTCACTTACGATCATCGCCGTTAGCCTGGTAGTGATACTGGCTCACTCACGTTCATCGCCGTTAGCCTGGTAGTGATACTGGCTCACTCACGTTCTTTGTTGTTACCCTGGTAGTGACACTGGCTCACTAACGTTCATCGCAGTTAGCCTGGTAATGATACTGGTGTCTCCTGTATCCCAGCCAGCATATCCTCCTTCTTGTCAGAGGAGCAGTTCCTGTGCTCCATCTGCCTGGACGTCTTCACCACCCCTGTCTCCACCCCCTGTGGTCATAGCTTCTGCATGGCCTGCATCAGCAAATACTGGGATAAAGACAGGAGCTACCAGTGCCCTATATGCAAGGAGACCTTCGGGCAAAGACCTGAGCTTCACGTCAACAGCACCCTGAGGGAGATCACTGAGCAGTTCAAGTGCATGCTTGGGCCTGACATGGGCATGGTCACAGGGCACCGGGGGGGTGTCCCCGAGAGGCGACCCCCCATGCAGGCCGAGCTGTCTAGTGACCTTCTTGCTGAAATGAAGGCTCGCTTTCAAAAGATTTCGCAAACAGCTGGAGACACCCAAGCCAAAGTGCCACCACCTGTCTCCAGGAGATCGTCTTTGGGCAGCCCAGCTGTCAGCACAGAGGTTTCCATTTGCTATAGGCACAACCAGCGCTTGGATATCTTCTGCCGCACTGACCAGGTGTGTATCTGCACAGTTTGTTTGGAGAACGAGCACAGGACTCACAGCGTGGTGCCAGCTAAGAGGGAGTGTCTCATCAAGAAGGTGAGTCTGCAAGGGTTGTGATGCGGGCTGCACGCTCATACAAGCAGGAAGTGTCACTCTAGTAATAATAATAATAATAATAACAATCATCATCATCATCTATGCTTTCCTGATCATTTTGTTACCTGCCTGTAGTCTCAGCTTGGTATCCTGGACGTGGAATTAAGGGACATGATCCAGAGCAGGCTAAAGAAGGTGGAGAACTTCAGGATGTCTCTGGATAGCCTCCAGGTGAGCCCCCCTACTGTCAGCTGATTGTTACTGAGCCAAGCCCACCCTCCCCATCCGGAAGCAAGAAGCAATACCAATGACAGTAAAGTGAGAGCTTTGTCGTCAGAAGACCCCAGTGTACTTGCAGTATTGTATTGGTCACCATTTACAGGGTGCAGGTTTCTGGTTAAATCAGTTGTGATTTGGATCCAAACACCATGACCACTCTCGGTCTCTGTAGCCACCGCAGCATTTCTGTCTCTTCCAGGCAACGGCAGAGCAGGAAACAGCGGGCAGCACGCATATGTTCACAGCCCTGATCAGCTCCTTAGAGAGAGCACAGGCATCGCTGCTTGAGAACGTCGAGATGGAACGTCTCGCAGCTGAGCGGCATGCAGGAAGCCTCATCCAAGACCTGGAGCTGGAAATTGCCGAGCTGAAGAAGAGGAGTATGAGCATCAGGGAGCTCTCACAGTCTGAAGACGAAGTCCACTTCCTTAAGGTCAGGGATCAAGAGCTATACTTGAGGCAAAATATCTGAAATTATGGGAACAAGTAGCATTAATGTGCTGGTTACTAGTTGGTCACCCATATATCGGAGTGAGTTGCATACCTTTACTGAAAGCTAGTGATGGCCAAATGAAACTTCATGAACCATTTGCTGTGTTTTCTGACTCCACTAGATGGTGCTCTCTGTTCATATAAGGGCTCAAAACATGCCCCAAACAAACCAAGCACACCATCCAGTGGGGTCAAAAATACAGCAAATGGTTCATGAAAGCTTAATTTGCCCACCACTATTGAAAGGAGCTTCTCTTTAAAGCAAAGACAAAAACTAAAACCAAACCCACTTTCGCCACTGACTGCAGACTTTCCCAGCCCTGTGCACACCAGTGCAGACCAAAGAATGGGGCCCTGTCACGGTGTCCCCTGACCTGCAGTCAGCGGCCGCGGTGCAGCAGGTGTCCCAGCTGGTGGAGTGCTTCCAGCGAGAGATGACGAAGCTGCTGAACACGAGTGAGGTAGCAGAAACAGGTAAAAGGGGCTTATTTCCAAACAATGAACCAAGAGATGAGATGAGATAAATCTTTATTAATCCCACTATTAGGAAATTGGCATTGTTACAGCAGCCAGTACAGGAGGAATAAGTGTGACATAACTATACAATAAACAAAGAATAGAAAAATAAGTATTAAGGAAATATAAGGAAATATCACCCAAAAATAAGTTTCAGTGGGTGATCCTTAATATCCATCTATCCTTTTGTACCTTATAAATAAGCACCCAGGAAGGTCGTGGCACAGATCAGGGTTAGATCTGAGCAGGGCACCACTTCACCCTCAGGGTAACACTGAGCACTATGTATAGTAAGAATCCCTGAAATCCTGTCACCCAGTGAAGCCTTTGGTAGAATCTTCACCGATGCTGGATCCACACGCCTTCACTCCTTTGTACCTGAACATTGCTGAAATTCCAAACATACCCAGCACACAGCCTGCATGTTACATGCTCACGCACTAATATATGAAGATACATACCTACCCATTCAAAATATATTCATTTCTATGGGCAAAATCCTAATCCCAACAATGACAAACTGAAGCCCTACCAGTCCTAACCTTAATCTTAAGTAACCAAACAAAATACAAAAATTCTGAATTTTTAATTTTTTGGTATTTGGTATTTTTTGGCAGTCACAGATTTTATAAAATGGAGGTTATCCAAATGGGGACCTGCAAAATGTCCCCAAAAGTAAGGAAGTTTCAGGTTTTACCACAGTTTGGTCCCTGAATGTGATCTATGCAAGCCCCCCACCCCCAACCCCCCCACACACACACAGAAACACGTAGTCTTCATATGGCAGCCTGGCAATCACAGCAGAATTCAGGTGCTTGTATGTGAGTAAAAACACAGCTTACTGTAGCTTCCAGCCACCTCTGAACAGTTATACACATCCTTTATTCTCCAACCTTAACAATTATATAAGCTGCTGTTAAATGGTACTGAATCACTCTGAGCAAGATCCCCTTTCTTTCCACAGATTTTTCTAGTCCAGCAAGCCGCAGCCTTGTGAGATACCAACCAAGTACGTCTCAGTGATACCATCTGTAGATATGTACTGTAGTGACAGTAACACCATTCATAGTGTAGTAATAGTAACATTATTCTTATTGTTGTGACAGTAGCACCATTCCTAGTGTAGTGACAGTAACACTATTCATAGTGTAGTAACAATAACATTATTTTTATTGTAGTGACAGTAACACCATTCATGGTGTAGTGACAGTAATACTATTCTTTGTGTAGTGACAATAACACAATTCATAGTGTAGTAATAGTTTACATTATTCTTATTGTAGTGACAGTAACATCACTCCTAATGTAATGACAGTAACTCGGTTCTATTGCTTCTGTCTTTCAGAGATGAAGAGGGTAGAAGAGTATGCCGGTATGTGTTCTTCTACTTGACCAATGGTTTTCAAATCATAGTCCTTAAGTTCCGAGCACTGCTGGTTTTCCAGCCTTCCTTTACCTGTAAGCCGAGTGTGAAGTCTCTGTGCCCAATCATAATCAGTAATTATTAAACTAACTACCTGGGAGAACTGAAAACAAAGCCTGGATTTGGAATTGAGGTGCAGATTTGAAGAGCCTTGTGCTTGATCTTCATGCTAGTGATGGGCAAATGAAGTTTCATGAACCATTTGCTATACAGTAGAACCTTGGAACTTGAACGCCTCTTAACTCGACCAACTCGGATGTCGAACTGGTCTGTCGAATTTATTTTGACTTGTACCTCAACCAAAATCTTGGAACTCAACCATTCCTGCTAAAACCTGTATGGGTCAAGATGCGTCTAACTCTACCAATTCAGACCTCAAATAGGTCGGTCAAGAAAAATCTAACCACAACTCAACTGAAAACTCGGAACATGACACAACAAAACAGACGTGCTAAAACTTGTACAGATGGACACGCAAAAGCAGACGGACCTACAGGGATGCTGATGCATATAAATTACTCTTAGTCTCACGGTACCTCCCGACCAGGTTCGACGTGCGAAAGCTGTGTTCCTGTTTTCGGTGGGAAGGTTTTTTGTTCTTTATCTACAGTACATTTAGTGATATAGTAATCTTGGCCCCTAAGAAAGTGAGCAGTGATACCAGCCAAACCAAAGAGGAAAGTAGTGAGAGTAACTGTTGAGCTTAAAAAGGAAATTTTAGCGATACTTGAAGATGGTGCACATTTTTCTGCTCTCGCTTCAGAGTATGGGATTGTCATTCATTTAATGTTTACTGCTTTTGTGTGCATGCTTTTCATGTCTGTATAACCTTAATATTGATTGTTAATGGTTTTTATCTTTAGTTAGGTAGATACATTTAAATAGGCAATCATTTGGGGGTTTGGAACAGATTCAATTTATTTACATTATTTTTTATGGGGAAATTCGACTTGGATCTCAAATCGCAACTTGACCAGCCTTCTTGAATAAATTAAGCGAGTATTCCAAGGTACCACTGTGTTTTCTGTTCATAAAAGGGCTCAAAGCATGCCCCAATGAAAAGCAAGAGCACCATCTAGTGGGGTCAAAAAATATAACAAATGGTTCATGAAGCTTCATTTGCCCATTAGTACTTTATGCACATTATATTAGAATCTTTGTGTTTTAGTTACTAAGAATGTTTTCAGAATAAGAACCTCTACTTTCTATGTTACCTGTCAGCTGTAAGATTTCCTTTTCTCCTACGGCATAACAGTTGGGCCCTTTGCTCTGACATCTTATCCCTGCTCCCACCCCCTGCCCCCAGTTGATGTCACACTGGACCCCAACACCGCCCACCCTCGGCTCATCCTCTCAGAAGATGGCAAGCGGGTGCGGTGTGGCGACCGACACCAGCTGGTGCCCGACATGAAACAGCGCTTCGATCGCGTGGTCTGTGTGCTGGCTCACCAAGGCTTTTCTGCTGGCCGCCACTACTGGGAGGTGGAGGTGGGTCTGAAGACAGACTGGGACGTGGGAGTGGCCAGCTGCTCCAGCAACCGCAAAGGCAAGATCACGGTGAGCCCCAGCCAGGGCTACTGGTTCCTGAGCCTGAGGGACAGGCAGGATTATGCCTTCCGGACGGAGCCCCCCACCAATTTGGGCCTCAGCACTAAGCCTCACAAGATTGGTGTCTTCGTGGACTATGATGTGGGGCAGATCTCTTTCTACAACGCAGATATCAAGTCTCACATCTACACGTTCATTGACACTTTCTCTGACAGCATCTACCCATTCTTCAGCCCCTGCACTAACAAGTCGAGCAAAAACGACGCCCCACTAATTGTTACCCCAATCACACTGCTGGACTGACACAGCATGTTCATGATTAATAAATAAAAAAGGAATTATGCTGATATTCTCACAGCCCATGCCTGCTGGTCAATTCACAGTGGATTTGTAGTGATGTCACACACAGCTAAGATATATTTATGACAGCTTAAGGATAGTCAGAAGGTAGAATAGTACTATGTACATGTCAAATTGATACAACTTTGAACATATATTCAGTGGCTGCTTTATTAGGTATGCCCAGTTGGTACCTTTTGCCTTCCAAATTTCTTCTTCTGTGTGTTCAGAGGCACTTGTGGCCAGTTAGCTGTGATGTCTGACCATTCTCTTCTGACCTCACACAGTACCAAGGCTCTTTCTGCCACGCCAGATCGAAAATCAGGTGATTTAACTTTTCTGAGGCTTAGCCAAACCATGAATGAAACTGTTGACCCTGTTCACGTGTATGTATTCAGCGTCAGTCACCATTTGCTGTTTGCAATAACCAGCAGGTGTCGCTAAAAACTGGCCACTGAATGTAAACGGCAGTTTAATATGTTATACTTTACTTACACTACACTGTTCGGTAGGTTTATGCACATAAGAAAGAGACAAAATAAGTGGAAAATCCCCGGAAAGCAGCTGACTTGTAAGATGCATACATGGTTTATGAAGTACTTTTCAGCAATACAATATTAATGTGATATACTGTGCATTTTATTATAAAACCGCCAAAATATATCATTGTGAATTAAAATACAGAAAATCAAATTGTCTTCAGACTACTTTGTTACACTGGTTACATTTTTGTTCACTATCAGATACATAAAAGTCAGAAAAAAAAGCTTGTTGTAGTTGTCAAAGTCAAAATGTTTATTTTCCTCTTCAGCTATGTGATCCATGGGTCACGCAGATGAAATTTCAATCTCGTCGGTCATAGAGCAAGAAATTTTAATTAACAGAATATTAATGCGCAAGACATAACATAACATATTCAAACGCGGATGTAAGACAGAAGCAGTTAAAATAACGTGGACTCATTCAACGAAGAGTAACAGTAAGTGCAATAGCAATTTATGCAATAGCGGTGTCTCTGGATCTAAAGGTAAACATTTTTACCAGCTGACAACCGCATCGGTAAACCTCGAGCCCCAGTAAGATATCCTGGCCGCTTTCTATAACCTTTTCTGCCCAGAGTACGCCGCTATTCCAGGGACCACGTGACGCAAATATGGCGCTACGGTGTTTGGAGCGCGTTTTAGCTCGGTTGCTGAGAATCGCCGTGGCGGTTCTGACTGCTATCCATGGGTCACTTACATCCCGAAGAAGCGGGACGTCGGTCAGATTGCCGCCGATCACCAACCCGTTGCTATTGCTATCTGGGGTGCAGCTGGCGCGGAAGATCCGCCGCCGGGAGGTCAGTCCGTGAGTCCGCAGCCACCAGCCCCTTCCGCAATGTCATCTGCGCCATCCATGCTACGGTAGCCGGGAAGCACCAAAAATAGAAAAACAATAAACATTAATAATACACAATTGTTTTCTCTAGGTTTTGCGTTTTCTAATTGGTAACTTTTTCTAAATTTTGCGTTTTTAATTCGTATTTTGTGTGCTTACTGACATTTTATTACCTGTTTTGCGTTCGAGGATTTCCACAATGTTTTGCGTTTGGCATTTGGGGACCGGTGTTCTGACGAGTTGAGCTACTTTGTCGAGTTGTAGTGCTAATCGATAGCCCTAGCCCTAACCCTAATCCCCCCCAAAAAACCCTAAAACCCCTACGCTAACCCCTAAAACCTAACCCTAATTCCAAGACGGTGGAACTGCACATGCGCAGAAAGGCTCGATAGCACGTCTCGATAAGTAGCATTGGTAGATAGAACACTGGCTGTTTGTGTCCCCAAAACGAAAGTGATCTATGCTACGAGGAGGCAGTATACTTTGGCTGGTTTAGTTGTGCTGGTGCAGTGGCTAGTACTGTCACCTCCCACCTCTGTCCAAGTGTGGGGAGTATGCATGTTGTATATGAGCTTTTCAGGGGGTATTCAGGGGGTATTCCCCCCCCCCCCCCCCTGTTGGTTCCACATTCTGGGTGGTTCCCTGTCTTGTGCCTGTAGTCTCCGGATAGGCTCTGGACCCTGAATATGACACGTGATTTTAAACGGATGGATGGAGAGCTAGCATACACTATGCATTTGGATGGAAGTATAAGCTGCGTCACATGCAGCCTAAATGTTGATTGGAAATAGTTGCTTATCTAGATCGTGATATGAAAGACAGACAAGAAAATAAGCTTCCTGCTGGTCTGTGGCCTATCTTGGTTGAAATGTTATGGGCACGAAATTCAACTACTTGACCGCAAAATTATTAGTTAAGCCACCCCACTGCACTTTTTAATAGTTCGGCGAAATCGGCAACAACATTAAATTAATAAGTCGCTAGTAGAAAAACGTATTTATTAAGTGTACGGGATTCGAACCAGCCAAAGAAACAGTGACAAGTAACCATCACTGCCACACACTGCCCCCCCCTACCCCCTAGAGGTCATAGTTGGGATGATGCCTTTGTAAACCATGCGCTGTCCCACTGAGCTACATCATCAGGGAAACAAGACTTTAGAAAAGTATGCAACATCCCTAAAGCTCACATTTCGAGCCTGAAACACAGGAGTAAAACGGATCTCTCTCCCGGCTAGCTTCGTGCTTCAGCTACTTCATGCTAGCTGAGCAAGCATTCTTCAAAACCACATCGAAACACTGCTTAACTGCGCTGCAAAGCATGTTGGAGTATCTTTAAATTACATGTGCAATAACTAGAACATAGATCTGCAGATATCACATTTTAAACAGAGAATTTCAGCTGGATTTAAAAGCTGATAAAAAAAAAAAAATAGTTTAACCACACCATATCCTTCAAAAACTTTTAATTACTGTAAATGTATGTTTTGTAGGTAGTTAGCCTTATGTACACACCATATTCCAAACAATCTTAACATAGGCATGTGATTTAGGGGGGGGGGGTGGCATTGCTACAGTGTTAAGGCAGGAAGCTTCGTGTAAAAATATGAAGATATTGCAGCTAACACTCATCTTTAATAACTTGTTTAGCTTTTAACTCATGACCATATCAATCCGCAGGTGACTAGTGTGGAGGTGGTGCAGGCCTACATTGACCGGATCCAGGAGATCAACCCCATCATCAATGGAGTTGCCAAGCATAGGTAATTTATTTAGGGAGAGCATGTGCAGGTGTGTAGGTTATGGATCCATGTCAGTGTGTTGCGTGCCTTATCTCTCCGGGGACTATGTGAGTTCTTGTTTCTCTCCTTCCACTTACTCTTTCACCTTCTCCCCTGTCCCCTCACTCTTCCCGTCTCACAGGTTCTCAGAAGCTCTTCAGGAGGCTGCCCAGGTAGATACATTTCTGGACGAGGAGAAATCTGAGGAGCAGGACCTAGAGGCCCGGCTTCCCTTCTTGGGCGTTCCTTTCACTGCCAAAGAGGCTTTTGCTCTCCGAGGTGCCAGTCTGCCGTGCCTTACCATGAACGTTGCTGCTCTGTTTGGTTTCTGTCCTCCTTGTGCTATTCTGTGCATGTTGAGCGTGTCTCTCTTTTTCTGCTCACTGCTGGGGTTCTGCACGGAGGGGCTTCTCCTCTCTCTTTGTTACCTGTCTCTCCGTGCCTTTCTGCCAACCCCCTTCCTGTTTTGACCTTGTTCCCCTGTTCCACAGGTATGCCCAACTCCACGGGACTGATTTCCCGCAGGGATGTCGTTTCCGAGCGAGACGCCAACTCCTTGGCCCAGTTAAAGAGGGCTGGGGCCATTCCTCTGGCTGTGACCAACTGCAGCGAGCTCTGCATGTGGTTAGAGTCCTACAATCGACTGTATGGTGTTACCAGCAACCCCTATGACACTAGCAGGATCCCTGGGGGAAGTTCTGGTGGGTCTCACCGGTCAATGCTCAGGGAACTGCAGGAGCACAATATATACATACAGTATATTATACAATATAGCATATATACATACACTGTACTATATACATACATATATACACATACATATACATACAGTGTTACAGTATCTGGAAACTCCAGCTGAGTTTATGGCTGTAGTGAAACTGCAATCTCTTCGCAGGTGGAGAGGGCAGCATTCTGGCCAGTGGGGGCTCCATCATTGGCGTGGGCTCTGACATCGGTGGCAGCATCCGCATTCCCGCCTTCTTTAATGGCATTTTTGGCCACAAGCCTACCTCAGGTGTGTGTGTGTGTGTGTGTTTTAGGTTTATATTACATTGCGGGAACCAGGTGTTCCCCACAATGTAATAAAAACCTGTTATTGTGACATTGTGGGGGCCATTTTCTGGTCCCCACAAAGATGCAATCAAAAACTGAAAATGCCAAAAGTCTTGTATTTTGCTTGGTTACCTATGGCTAAGGTTAGGGCTGGGTAGGGTTAAGGTCGTCATGTTGGGATTAGAGTTTTCCCCATAAAAATAAATGGAGAGTCCCCATAAAGATATAATTACAAACCTGTGCGTGCGTGTGTGTGTGTGTGTGTGTGTGTGTATTTGGGTATATTTACCCAGGAGTGGTGTCAAATGAGGGACAGTACCCCCCTAGGTCTGGCCTGCAGGAGGACTTCCTCACTACGGGACCCATGTGTCGCTACGCTATGGATCTGTTGCCTGTGCTGCGCATCATGGCTGGAGCCAATGCTGACAAGTACAAATCACCAGCTCTGTTTATCTGTGATGAGTTTCCCTCCTCTCTCTCTGTGACTCTGTGATGAATTTCCCTCCCCTCTCTCTCTGACTCTGTGATGAGTTTCCCTCCCCTCTCTCTCTGACTCTGTGATGAGTTTCCCTCCCCTCTCTCTATGACTCTGTGATGAGTTTCCCTCCCCTCTCTCTGTGACTCTGTGATGAGTTTCCCTCCCCTCTCTCTGTGACTCTGTGATGAGTTTCCCTCCCCTCTCTCTATGACTCTGTGATGAGTTTCCCTCCCCTCTCTCTGTGATGAGTTTCCCTCCCCTCTCTCTGTGACTCTGTGATGAGTTTCCCTCCCCTCTCTCTGTGACTCTGTGATGAGTTTCCCTCCCCTCTCTCTGTGACTCTGTGATGAGTTTCCCTCCCCTCTCTCTGTGACTCTGTGATGAGTTTCCCTCCCCTCTCTCTGTGACTCGGTGATGAGTTTCCCTCCCCTCTCTCTGTGACTCTGTGATGAGTTTCCCTCCCCTCTCTCTGTGACTCTGTGATGAGTTTCCCTCCCCTCTCTCTGTGACTCTGTGATGAGTTTCCCTCCCCTCTCTCTATGACTCTGTGATGAGTTTCCCTCCCCTCTCTCTGTGACTCTGTGATGAGTTTCCCTCCCCTCTCTCTATGACTCTGTGATGAGTTTCCCTCCCCTCTCTCTGTGACTCTGTGATGAGTTTCCCTCCCCTCTCTCTATGACTCTGTGATGAGTTTCCCTCCCCTCTCTCTGTGACTCTGTGATGAGTTTCCCTCCCCTCTCTCTGTGACTCTGTGATGAGTTTCCCTCCCCTCTCTCTGTGACTCTGTGATGAGTTTCCCTCCCCTCTCTCTGTGACTCTGTGATGAGTTTCCCTCCCCTCTCTCTGTGACTCTGTGATGAGTTTCCCTCCCCTCTCTCTGTGACTCTGTGATGAGTTTCCCTCCCCTCTCTCTATGACTCTGTGATGAGTTTCCCTCCCCTCTCTCTGTGACTCTGTGATGAGTTTCCCTCCCCTCTCTCTGTGACTCTGTGATGAGTTTCCCTCCCCTCTCTCTGTGACTCTGTGATGAGTTTTCCTCCCCTCTCTCTGTGACTCTGTGATGAGTTTCCCTCCCCTCTCTCTATGACTCTGTGATGAGTTTCCCTCCCCTCTCTTTATGACTCTGTGATGAGTTTCCCTCCCCTCTCTCTCTGACTCTGTGATGAGTTTCCCTCCCCTCTCTCTATGACTCTGTGATGAGTTTCCCTCCCCTCTCTCTGTGACTCTGTGATTGAGTTTCCCTCCCCTCTCTCTGTGACCCTGTGATGAGTTTCCCTCCCCTCTTTATCTGTGTCTCTGTGATGAGTCTCCTTCCTCTCACTCCATGACTGTGTCAGTGCTGAGTACTTCTGTATATCTATGGGCTGCATCTCTCTGTCTGCGAAGGCTGTCTTGTCCCATCTCCAGGCTGTCATTGACATCAGAGGTGGACCTCAAGAAACTCCGCTACTTCTCTGTCCCTCACTGTGGAGGCTCCCCTTTGGTGTCACCAGTCGACAAGCAGCTTATTCAAGCCCAGAGAAAGGTCAGAGGTCAGGTGGTAGAGGGGTTTAGATGGGTGTGTTAAGGGTTATTTTTTGAGTCTGCTAAGTTTAACTTGTGGTATAAAAAGTACCTGTTTTCTGCCAGGTGGTAGAGACTCTGGAAACTGATCTGGGGGTTAGAGTTCAAGAGCTGCATATTCCTCAGTTCAAATGCTCAACCCAGATTTGGGGGGCCTTCATGGCTTCTCCGGGCAGAGATGGAAAGGTGTGTCTCAGTACTCACAGTCTGTCTTTCACAATGCAGTCAGTTCTGCATGGTATGTAGCAATGAGGGATCTGCTCCATTACAGCCAGCCAGAAGCTTTGCAGACCTGATGGGGACTGAGCAGCGGAAGGTGTGGCCTTTGTGGGAGCTGGCCAAGTGGGTGGTGGGACAGTCATCTCACACCTTCCCGGCCATTGGTAGCTACAGACCACAGACACCAATAAACACTAAATTACAGCTCTGGAAAAAATTAAGAGACCACAGCAAAATTTTCAGTTTCACTCATTTCTCAATTTATGGGAATGCACCTTGTGCAAACTTCAGCCTGGCTCTTCCCTACTTCTCATTGATGAAGGGCTTCTTCCTTGCTTTATGAGACTTCAGTCCTGCTTCTAGGGGCCTGATACAAACTGTCCTAGCAATGCACTTCACACCTGCACTTAATATTTCCCATTCCTTTTGACGGTCACTTGAGGTCATCCTCTGATTTATGAGGCAATGTTGGATAATTTAATGGTCATCTCTGGCATTAGAAAGTTGCTTCTGCCCTCTAACTGGCTGGATTTTTGTTATTGCCAGTGTCTCCTGCTTCACCTTATTCCTGTGTCCTTCTGTCTTAGAAACTTTGATCCCGGAAGCAGCTGCCTCACAGTGTAGCCTCTGCCAGCAGAACCAGGGTTAAACCAGGATTTTAAAAATGCAGATTAAAAAAAAATATACAGTGGTCTCTAAATTTTTTCCAGAGCTGTAGAAGCTCACAAAGATCCAAATCCAAAACATATGTATTTGTGTATAAAACAATCACACATCTCTCTGGTCCCAGGACTGGCCATAGTGGAGATGGCTCAGAGTTCACTCCCCTCCAAGTTCATTGTGCAGCAGAAGGAGCAGCTTCATAACCAGCTGGAAAATCTGCTGGGAACAGATGGGATCCTGCTGTATCCCTCTCACCCCCACGTCGCCCCCAAGAAACACCTGCCCCTTCTAACTCCTTTCAATTTCTCCTATACCGGTACGCCTGCAGAGCAAATGCACATCACAGGACCTTCATAGGTAGCATACAAGTAAGGGTCAGAGAGCACGCTCAGCCAGGGTCCTAGGAGCAGAGAGGGTTAAGGGCTTTGCTCAAAGATCTAACAGTGACATCATCGTGCCGACAGCAGGATTTCAATCAGCCAAACCCTTTCAGTAGTATATGTAATGAACTGGCACAGGAGAACATCAGGGTTGTTGTTTGATGGAAGCCCTGTGTGGGCCTAAGATGTGTCTCTACCCCCCCCCCCCCCCCCCAGGGATCTTCAACATCCTGGGCCTGCCGGTGACGCAGTGTCCTCTGGGCCTGAACCAGGAGGGTTTGCCTTTAGGTGTGCAGGTTGTTGCTGGGAGGTTTCAGGATCACCTGACCTTGGCTGTGGCACGGCACCTGGAGGGGGCCTTCGGGGGCTGGGAGGAACCAGGGGCCCCTTCCACCCTTTTACTGGGCACAACATAATCTCACACTTACCTTTGACTCTGTACAAATGCACACAAACTCTTTGCTGTGTCACAATGCTGCAGCTTCTAAATCCAGCATTAGATATGTGTACGATATAGGAACCTGCAGACACACATTTCATTGTGGTCTGTATGTGTGATCTGACTGTAAATGCCATGGACATGCATAAACACATTCTTACTGTACCCATCCACCAACACAAAGTGAATTAAGGTGAGCGAGACCTGTTCTTATAACCATGCTCACTTTAACCTCTTTTCCCATGCTGTTCACACTGCTAAGACATTTATAAATGGTCAGTTAGCCTTAATAAGTGCTGTAAAACAATATCAACTAGGTTCTTTGCTTTTTCATGGAAACCTAAATAAAAAGTTCCCGCCTGATTGTCAAGCTGGCCTGGAGTGGTTAATTGGGAGACGCGGCCCCGGAGTGGCCAATCGGGAGACTCGATTCAAACCAGCACAGTTACTGCTTTGTCAACTGCACTGTATGCTGTCTTGTCCTGTAAATTTTTTTTTGCATAGTCCAGTGTTGTTTCTGTCCTTTTGTTTTTTTGTGCACCTCAGGCCTGGAGGAACAACGTTTAGTTTCACTGTATACTGTGAATATGGCTGAAATGACAGATGAACCTACTTGACTTGACTTGACTAACAGTGTGTTAACACGTTAAGAATGTGCCCATTTGGCTTTCCATACAGTAGATGTGGGCAGCGTGAAATAGGATGTTCTGGCTTGCCTCACCAGTTATCAAGAGGAACAAGACGTATGAGCTGTGTTACACTTGGGGAATGTTCAGACCTTTCTGGAAGCCAGCATGTTCTCTGCGTTGAGTTGTGCATTTCAAAGTTGCGTGGTCTGTACACACTGTTGACGGTACTGCTTACATATTCAGTACTCGGCCATTTCGGAGAAGCCATTTCACAGAATGTGGTGGAGTCGTGTCTAATTTTGCATTCGCACTGGTGCCGCTCACACTTACACATTTCCTTCCATCTGCAGACTACAGGCCAGAATGAAGTGAAAACTCACTCCTTTCTATCTCACATTATGGATATTAGATTCCTTTATTGTCATTGTACAGAGTACAATGAATTTTTTTGCACCACTCCAAACAGTGCATTCACATAACAACTGATTGTAAATGTAAACTGAGATTTTGGACATAAGACATTACACAGGACTTAATAACACCATAAACCCTGTATGGGCATGAAATACTGCAAACAGATAAGCTATTGCACTGAGGATGCTACCCGATATTGATATTGCCCAAACATTGTGGTATTGTATCACGTAAATGCAATCACCAGTGCAATTAATATAGATAAGGTACAGCTGGATGTGAATATATACAGTGTTGTTTGAAAGTGACTGTCGTGACAAACACCCCAGGACTCACTGGCACAGTCCAGTATCTATTTTTCATAGAGACACAGGACTCGGTATATCAAAATTATCAAAATGTGTGAGCTAACATGCTTTGACTCTTTTAGCCTTCATAAAAATGCCCATCAGCCAAAGATGTTCCTTAGGTTTGCATACTGTGATATAAGGCTTTATAAGAGCATGCAAGCAGCTCTGCACATTTCAAAGCATTTAACATGCAATATTAGTCTTGAGCTGATGATGCGTTCCTGACTAAACAATATGATGTCAGGCTTATATCTCTACCACTCTATGATGTCATTTGACATATGGACTATGACAGAACGTAGGCCTATGTCAGTGCAGAATGGGCCACTGCATAGTAAACTGCATTGTGAACGAGGCATCTTTCTCCCTACAGCACCAAAATAACCATTGAATCCTGAAAGCAGCACTCATCTGAAATTAGTTAAATCTCAGGTTAGTGTTAGAACCGCTGGGAAGCTGGTTTAATATTGGACTTTCATGACACATTTGTATGGAAACATTGTGAAAATGTACGTCATTAATGTCCACAAATATGGGGAAAATAAAATGGCGTAAGAAGTGATTTATTAAAGATTTTTATTAAAGAATTTGCATAGATCGTATTGTCTGCCAAGGGCCACATTGGTGTCAGAAGTGGGATGCCAAAAGTGGCCCTACTGGTGCTACTGGAGTGGGCTCTCAACGACATCATCTGGCAAGGCCACTGTGAAGCAGCGGTTGGGGAATGACGGTGGCAACAAGACCACAAGCGCCATGGCAAGAGGCTGGTTTGCTGGTGCTGCTGGGGGAGGGGAGATGGGACGCCGGGTACGCCTTTGCCCAGAAACCCACACCTGAGCCATCAGGAGACGAGCTGAGAGTGGTGCGGTGAGCCAGGTGCCGCCCCCTCCCTCAGAAGCGGTCCTGTGCAGTGTGCCTTCAAGCCTTTGGGTCTTGTTCCAAATTTGAGGTGGGGACTGGGTGTGCTGGTCTCTGGGACGGTTGACCTCTGAGTGGGGCGCAGTATAGTGGAAACCATTTGCATTTCCCAGCATGCTCACGAGCCTTTTAAATGATGCCTGTGTGTTATTGTATAGTTGTATGTATGTTGTATAGTATAGTTGTATGTAATTAGCATGCATCGTAATGTCTGGTGTGGTGATAAATGTTATGTATTGCATATAGTGTGTGCGTGCGCCCACCACGGACTTTTATTAATAGCTAGCTGTCTGTTAGGTCCTTCAATGGCTATTAATAAACGCGCATTCTGGCTTCAAGTAAATCGCCTCATCCCAATATAATTAATGCACACTTTGACGAAGTTTCTTATTGGTTTATGTCAAAGCCACTCCACGCTTTAATGACTTCGGTGAAAAATTAAATGAACGCATAATTAAAGCGTGTATGTAACTGTGGAAGATTATAAGCACAAAAATTGGCAATTCAATATCAGATTAAATATTGAAATGAGAAATGCATGCTCTGATTGAATATTGAATTGCCAATTGCAAAATGAATAGTCATTTGAATTTTTGTGTTTATAATCTTCCGTACTAAGTATCTTATTACTGACCTTTTACATCAAGTACATTCTTACCACGTTGACGCGGTATAAAAATGCACACGGGTGTTTTAAACGGGCATTTTTGCCGTCCATTGAACATAAACTATATCGTGTGGAAACCTATTCTTTCTCACGGTTTGTGCCCCGATGGCTTTCCATACAGCGCAGCGAGTAGATATGCGATCTCGGCCAGACCAACCGGAACCCCGGCCCGCACGGCAGGTGGGGGCGGTACCGGGCGGCGCGTATTGTGCGGGGTCGGAGTTCCTGTTACTCGGTGTCTGTGCTGCGCACGTTAGGCGAGCTTAGTGTCCTTGTGCTGACCTGTATTTTCTGGACAAAATCAGTAAGGTAACGTGAATTGTTGCGGTAACATATTTGGAAATTACACTGCATGAAACGTGGTCTTAATAATAATAATGCATTTTACCCTCACCCCGCATGCTTTTAATATGGCGTTTTACACACCCAATGCACTTGAATGCATGTGAAACTTTAAGTAGTATGCTGCTTGCAAGGTGCCTGCAGACGTTGCTTAATCTAAATTTCGGGAACAAACAAAGGCAGCTCCCAGCGTGCAGGTTTGTAAGAAGACAAATTTGTCTGCGGTTGACGAAAAAGCGGATGTATGCCGTATGTATCTGTGCGTCTGCAGTGACATTAACGCGTCTGTATGAAGTTCACGATAAGCAATTCCGCCCGATTGCGTAAACTGCAGGTAGCAAAAAAGGCAGAAATAGAGAAGTAGGAGCAGAAATGCACTGCAGGACGTCCCGACTGCATCGTCCAGCTTTGCTCGGGTTATCTGCTCGTTGCATCAGGCAGCTGTCAGGTGTAAACCGGCTGTATTGGACTCGAAATGCATTTTATAACTTGAACGTATGAACGTGCCAGTGTTAAATGACACTTCATCATTGTTTAATAGACTGAAACGAAGAACCATGGTACAAGCTAAGGCGTGGATCCTTCGCCATCAGTTTGTGGGCTTCCCCAAAGCTAGCGACTTCGAGATGAAGCTGGAGGAGCTCCCAGACCCAAAAGACGGAGGTAAAGGAGAATTGCAAACTTTCTAAGAGCTACCCTACCCACGAGTACGGCGATCACAGAAAAATTCGCTTTACGTAGGGTAGTGCTTCTCCATCCAATGCATGGAGACCCGGACATGGTCCACATTTGTGCTGCCAGCTTTCAGGGAGTGGGTTTTTATAGACGGACACGGTATGGTCTTGGGGTAGCATCAAAACCAAAAGCTGTAATAGTTATGGTATGTACACCAGTTGAAACCTGTCAATATGAGAGTTAGGGAATCACATACTGATATACTTTGGCTCCTTATTTTACAGTTAAAGTTACTAATTTTCTGATGTGCATAGACTAATACCTGTACAGTTAACATTTTGAATTCCACAATAATCCCGCTTTAATGTGTTATATATCTATATATAAATAAATTAGGCTGCAACTTTCTTTCATCTGAACTATTGTGAAAATATACATTATTGATTTAAATGAAGGGTACCTAATGTAAAATGTCTGATAGAAGCATTATTACATGCAGTATATGCAGATTGCTGGGGGGGTTATGGGGGGTTCTGGGAGGACCAAGTCAGATTGTTTCTGTAGCACATTTTCAAACAGAAGTGGTAGACAAAAGTGCTTGACACAGAATCAGTAACACATACAACAATGTTACTGATGTGTATAAAAAAAGTAAAAAAAATAGAAGAAAAAAAAATAAAAGAAACTTTCAAATCACACAAACACAAATACACACGACTTTTAAAACCTCTAAAAGCCTCAGCAAATAGGTGAGTTTTTAATCTAGATTTAAAACGTTTTATGGGAGGGTGCTGCCTGGATATGTGGCGCCAGGCTGTTTCGTGATCTCGACCCTCCTGTTTTCGCTGCAAACGACATCTTGTGACCAAAAGCAGAAGCTCTTGTTACAATAATCTAGACGCCATGAAAGAAAGGCATGGATTATGGTCTCGAAATCTTTAAAGGTAAACACAGGCTTACTCTTAAGACTCTAAGATGGTAAAAGGAGAACTTGGTCACAGCATTTATCTGATTATCAAACTTGAGATTAGGGTCGAATATAATGCCAAGATTCTTCATGTACGGTTTAGCATATCCAGAGAGTGGCTCAAGTGCACCACTTAGTCTTAACACCCTCTGGAGGTAAAGAATGTATTGGGGTGACGATTTGGGTACGATGGCCCTTGGATAGTACCAACAAGCTTGTCAGTGGCATGTCACATGGAACGAAATGTTGTTCTTCCAGAAATGATCCTGGAAGCATTATACCTGAGCGTGGACCCTTACATGAGGTATGTATGTGAACAGTGTGTCTTATAGGTAAAAATACAAACAAATTACATACCTTTGTTACCTTCGTTTCATTACACCGTAGAGCAGTGTTTCCCAATCTGGTCCTCGGCACCCAAAAACAGTCCACTGTCTGGAAGGGAGAGAGCGAAAACCCGGACCGAGTTTGGGAAACACTGCCCCTAGAGAACGGCACAAAGTTTAATCCTTCTCTGTATTACTAATTGAGTTAATGAAATGGTGCCATTCTGGGCATGTATGCTAAAGTGTTATTTTTGCTATATATGATAGGCAGCAAATACGGATGGATCTCTGAGATGCCAGATAACAGAATGGCACCAGTCAGGGGCAAAGGAACCGGGGGGGTGTAGGACATGTATCCACCAATATTTAATTTGGCTTTGTCTCCCCCTAAATATAGGCCTTTACAGGCCTGGGTGAGATACTGATAAAATATTGTATCACGATCATGAACATTCATATTGCTATCAATTTGAATATTGTGATATAGTCTAAACACTTTAATTGCATAATTTACAGTTATAATTCTCATTATACCGATCATTTGCTCCATGACTATTAGTAAAACAACTTGGTCATCATAATCAAAAAAACTCAAAACCGCCTGTCATATTTTACTGTTTTCTACATCTGAATTTTAGAATATTGTGATATATATGAATATCCTGAAAATCTCTGAAAATATTGTGATTACAGAGAAGAGTCAGAGAAAAAAATCTGACAAAAACATAGTTTTAAAAATAAAAAAACATAGAATAAAAAAGTTTATTTTGTATGATTTATTTATTAAAATTAGATTTCAGTCCATAGTTTTAGTTGAAAATATTGTGGTATAATGTTTAAGGCATTTTCCCCAGCACCAGTCAAATCCATTCCCTGGAACCGTGAGGCAGTCAGAGAATAAAACCTATCAAGTAAATGTATTGTCAGTGTTTTCTTATCTTACACCCTATGACAAAAAAAGTTTATTTTCATATATTTCACGTATTTTCACCTTTTGCCATGTTCTGAATCTGTATAGGATTATTTTACCTTCCCAGCCCAAAGCTTTTACATTAAACTTAAGGTGTCCCTCGAATATCAAACTTGCCACTACGCCTTTGCCACCAGTAGGGGGCCACCATGTGTTTGTGTGCTTGTGTTTCGGTATGGAGTCCTGGTTTGCAGACATGCACAGACACGTACACATTATCATGGCGACTTTTTGTCCTCGTTACCTGCTTTTATTAGTACGCTGCAGTCAAGCTCTCCTGTTTGCTTCGGTCTGTGTTAGGATCACAGGTTGCTTGTAATCTTCACGCCTGTTGTAGCTAGATTTGTGCTTATCCACAGGGCTTACAGCAGAGCGAGGATGAAGGAGGGTGATGTGATGATTGGAAGACAAGTAGCAAAGTAAGGAATACCAGCAAAATGCCTTCCCATGCGGCAGCGCCCTGTGCTTTCCGCGTCCTTGACTGAAGCATGGTTACTAACTAAATGCACAGTAAATGCTCCAAGCGTCTGCTTCCATGCAGAGTGTTTTATTAGTTGACCTTGTGACATTTCACCCCACAGGGTCATCGTCAGCAAGAACCCCGCTTTCCCTGTAGGATCCTACGTGGTAGCAAATTGCGGCTGGCGGTCGTTTGTGCTCTCGGATGGGACGGAACTTACACCCATTGTGTCAGACTGGCCAAAAGACATCCCCTTGTCCTTCGCCCTGGGGGCCATTGGCATGCCTGGGTAAGGCCTCTCCTACCCCTCACGTTTCATGGCGCGTGACTCTTTTGGAGGTCTTGGGTTCAAAAGGGAGATACCAGTGTGTTACATTATCTTGGTTTGGTCTCTCCTGGGAGCCTTGGTCTGTATCTTGAAGTACTGCAGTTTTTGGCAGGGCTGGCAAGGTAGAGGAGGAGTGCCAGAAGTGTTGAATGATTGATTGTCCCCGCAGGCTGACGGCCCTCTATGGACTGGAGGAGATATGCCAGCTGAAGGCAGGAGAGACACTCTTGGTCAATGCTGCTGCTGGGGCTGTTGGCTCTGTGGTTGGCCAAATTGGCAAGATCAAAGTAGGAGCTCTGTGACGCTCTCTACCATGCTCTCATGAATCTGAAACACATCCCTGCTCGTATTAGCTGTGAAACATTTAGATTGAATTAAGCTTGTTCAAAATATGAAGGTGACAGCCCTTCTGCCATCCACAGGGCTGCAGGGTCGTGGGCTGTGCTGGTTCAGACGCTAAGGTGGCATACCTGAAAGAGCTTGGGTTTGACCAGGCCTTCAACTACAAGACTGTTGGTTCACTGGAGGAAGCTCTGAGGGAGGCATCAGCCGAAGGATACGACTGCTACTTTGAGAATGTGAGTGACAAGGCCTAGAATGCTACACTGAGAATGTGAGTGACGAGGCCTAGCGCCCTGCACTGAGAATGCGAGTGACGAGGCCTAGCGCGCTGCACTGAGAATGCGAGTGACGAGGCCTAGCGCGCTGCACTGAGAATGCGAGTGACGAGGCCTAGCGCGCTGCACTGAGAATGTGAGTGACGAGGCCTAGCGCGCTGCACTGAGAATGCGAGTGACGAGGCCTAGCGCGCTGCACTGAGAATGTGAGTGACGAGGCCTAGCGCGCTGCACTGAGAATGCGAGTGACGAGGCCTAGCGCGCTGCACTGAGAATGTAGACATTACTTAAACAAACTCCTTACTTTCAATACAGGCATTATTTTGTGGGGGAGTATGTGATATGAGAGGGATAATTTGCTGAAGTTGACAAATGTATGTGCTCCTCAGGTAGGAGGGGAATTCTCGAGTGCTGTAATGCCCCAAATGAAGCCCTTTGGCAGAATTGCTGTGTGTGGCAGTATCTCCTTGTACAATGACACAGTACCCCAGACTGGTATGTAAGTTAGTAAGTGAACTATTATGAGTTCCTCTTGGGATTGACTCAAGATTTTTATTTAAACAAAAACTGCTCATTTAAATATGATTCTTTGTTTTGCTATAAACAGGTTATTGTGACAAATAATTACCAACTTGGGTAACTCATTGGACTAAACTTATTTAAGCCAACCCCACACCTGATATAAATGGGAAATGGCTTGCTTTGGAAAAATATACAGTTTGATCTGACTAGGTTTTAGAAATAACATGAGGCAACTTAAGAGGACCCCAACTGCAGGTGCTTGTATTGCAGGTATATCAGTTAGTAAATTTTCAGTCTGAGGAGAAATGTTTTAAAAATAACATGCAAAACAATCTGCATTGGACCAGTAGTTGCTAGTCGCAAATACACTTGACAGGATAGTTTCTCAACAAATACAGGCCAACAATTTCTACAACTGATCCTCTGTGATCCAGACTTAAAAACTATACGTTGTAAGCTGGAGTACCAAACCTGGACCTCCTTATTGTGTACTTGACTGCTATTTTGTTTGCTGTTTTCATTGTCTTACTCCTGTATATTGCTATGGTATAATGGTACATTTTACAACAAACATGTACCTTTTAAAATGACCTTTTGTTGATGTTTTACAGCTAATGAATAACCTATGTTTCTCTACAAAAAAAGATACTCTATAGACTAACTCTACGTAAATGTATCTGTTGTCCTAGGGCCATACATTCATGCCCACATGATCTTCAAACAGCTGAAGATGGAAGGATTTCTTTGCCACAGATGGTCTTATAAGAATGAGGAATCCTTACGCAGGCTGTTGGCCTGGGTGACAGAGGCAAGCAAAATACAGTTCGCACACAGCACATTGTGCAGATGGACCACCAGCATCAGCGCTATTCCCATCACCAGCATTTCCCACTGCAGCAGCAGAATCATTCCCATCACCAGAATTTCCCGCATCAGAAGCATTCACATCGCCAGCATTTACCGCATCAGCAGTATTCACATTACCAGCATTCCCCACTGCAGCAGCAGCGGCATTCACATCACCAGCATTCCCCACTGCAGCAGCATTCACATCACCAGCATTCCCCACTGCAGCAGCAGCAGCTTTCACATCACCAGCATTTTCCACTAAAGCAGCAGCAGCTTTCACATCACCAGCATTCCCCACTGCAGCAGCAGCAGCATTCACATCACCAGCATTCCCCACTACAGCAGCAGCAGCATTCACATCACCAGCATTTTCCACTACAGCAGCAGCAGCTTTCACATCACCAGCATTCCCCACTGCAGCAGCAGCAGCATTCACATCACCAGCATTCCCCACTACAGCAGCAGCAGCATTCACATCACCAGCATTCCCCACTACAGCAGCAGCAGCATTCACATCACCAGCATTTTCCACTACAGCAGCAGCAGCATTCACATCGCCAGGATTTCCCACTGCAGCATCAACACCATTCCCATCGCTAGCATTTCCCACTGCAGCATCAGCACCATTCCTATCGCCAGCATTTCCCACTGCAGCATCAGCACCATTCCTATCGCCAGCATTTCCCACTGCAGCATCAGCACCATTCCCATCGCCAGCATTCCCCACTGCAGCAGCAGCAGCATTCACATCACCAGCATTCCCCACTGCAGCATCAGCAGCATTCACATCACCAGCATTCCCCACTGCAGCAGCAGCAGCTTTCACATCGGCAGCATTCCCCACTGCAGCAGCAGCATTCACATCACCAGCATTTCCCACTGCAGCATCAGCATTCACATCAACAGCATTTCCCACTGCAACAGCAGCAGCATTCACATCACCAGCATTTCCCACTGCAGCATCAGCATTCACATCAACAGCATTTCCCACTGCAACAGCAGCAGTATTCACATCACCAGCATTTCCCATTGCTGTATCAGTAGCATTCCTGTCAGCAGCATTTCCCACAGCAGCAGCATTACCATCCATCCATCCATCCATTTTCCACGGCTGCATCAGCAGCTGCTCCTCGCCATCCAATGCACAGGTTGCTCTTTATCACCACTTTGGATAAAAGCTTTAGTTAATCAAAAATTCATATAGGATAGCATCCTTGTGCACAGCAACACCAGCATCTGCAATTCAATAGAGAAAGCTTTAATAACTTTAAAATATGACACTGAAGCTAACAGGAATCGCTTCAGTTGCATTTTGGTTTTTGGTGCAGTTTGCTGGAATGTGGTGCAGCTCTGTGTGCTGTCTTTGCTAACCTGGATGGTGTCCTGACAGGGGAAGCTACGATGCCAGGAGCATATCACCCAGGGGTTTGAGAACATGCCAGCAGCCTTCATGGGGATGCTGCAAGGTGACAACATTGGGAAGGCCGTTGTTCAGGTGTAAAAGTGATACAAAATGCCTATGTACACTCTGGGATTTTCTATTCATTCATATATTCAGGGCAAACGACACTGTATAGCAGTGTTTGCCGGCCCAGTCCTCAGGGACTCTGACAGTCCAAATTTTTGCTCCCTACCAGCTCCCTGGGGTTGCGGAACACTGCTTTACAGCTCTATGGGCAGCGGTGGCTTGATGGTTAAGGACGTGCACTTGTGATTGAAAGATTGCAGGTTCAAATCCCCGACCAGCAAGGCACCACTGAGGTACCCTGAGCAAGGTACCGCCCCCAAGCACTGCTCCCCGGGCGCTGAATTAGCTGCCCCCTGCTATGTCACATTGTCACATATGGGTTAAATTCAGAGAAAATATTTCGTTGTTGTGCACTGTGTGCTGTGGTGTGTCAGCAATGACAATTAATCACTAAATTGTAATTCTAATTAAGCATATGTTCTGTCCCGAGTGTGAGAAGGATTTTTGTATCTGAAATCTAGAATATTTCAGCTGAATAAAATCCTCTGTTGGGGTTGCCTTCGTACTGGCAGTAGCTTTGGTTGTGTGGTTCTTGTTTAAATGTAGCCCAGATTTTTTGAGCAATTTAAACGAACTGGTGACTACCTGAAAAACCAAAAACCATAACAAATTATGACTGACAGCTAATTCACACATGACTCTGGAAGAGGGAGAAAATGGGACAAAGGCCAGTTGCATTTTAAGGGAAAACGGGGAAAAAGTTTTGTAGGTTTTAAGGTAATTTTAATACATTAATGATGGTTGAACGAGTTATCCAACTACTTTCGGTACACAACAGAAACGTTTTAAGAGCTTTCTCAACTAACAGCATCCCTCCCGCTGGTGATCCCCCCCCGACTGTCTTTGTTGCCCGTTCCATTGAAATTGGCACTGCTGGATACTTTTTTATTTTTTATTTTGTGCTTTCAAATTTAATTGCCACATGTTGCCACTATGAATCTTTTATGCAATGTAATATAACACAATTTAAGAATAAGTGAACAACAAATAAGTAATAAACAGAATACAGTGCATGTAAGAATGTGCAAATATTAAGTGCAGAGGTAGGATATTAAGTGTGAGCAATACTACGCTGTTGGTGGACAGGTGCCAATCACCAGCTGTTTAGTGACCTGATGATGTGGGCGAGAAAACTGTCACTGGAACTGGTGGTGCAGATACTGATGCACCAACATTCCAGAGGGCGGCAGGAGCTGGGTGGATGGCGTTCCTGAAGATTGACTCAGCCGTCTTCTGGCAGCAACAGAGATCGATCTTATTGTGAGGAAGATGCCAGTGATTATCAGAAGGGTGAACAGGCTTGCCTAGATTGCAGCCTTGAGGCCCAGAGTGATCAGGGAGCCCCAATTGGCCATATATTTTTTCCCCCAATTATTATTTTTTTAATGATCCTTTACATGCCATTTATTGGTTGGTGAATTAAACCTGAAAGGGGTGACCAGTTCTAAATGCATCTCCTTTTTGGCAGTCTCTTTATACCATTTGGTATGCACATGCATAGTCTGGTTCCTATGCAAATTGGATTTTCTGAGCCTGATCAATGACTTTTATGCCAGGAAAACACAAAGGAAAACATTCAAATAGGAGGAACCTGTTTTATATTCTTTTGGAATTTGCCCCTCTCTAAAGTTGTATGTAGTCTATGCTATCAATGATAAATGTCTCGTTAGTGCACATTGTGGATACAGTTGACACACACTGGATCAGAGTAATGTTTTTAGGTTACCACTGAGATGTGTTTATTCAATGAGACCTCTTTCTGGTTGTGGCTTATGACTGATATGAAAGTATAAGTGTCGCAGTTTGTTGTTGTTCTGATGTGATTGCTCTTATTTGAAAGTGTCACACACTCTTTGACTTTGTAGAAAATTTTTATAGTTTCTAATATTTAATAGTTTTATAGTTAAATGTTGTATCGTTTTGGAGAGTGGGGGCAGAAGAGGGGCCTACGGAAAGTGTAGCCTAGGGGCTCTGGAACTTGTAAATCTGCCCCTGACCATCAGAGCTGTTCATACAGTCCTTTGCAGCAGCTTGATGTCCTAAGCAGGCAGGTAGGTTACCCAACACCATGATTCATCCAGGCAGGATGCTCACAGTGGTACAGCAGAAGTTCCATTGGTGTTATCTGGTTAGCTTTTCTGAGGTTCTAATGGTGTTTCATTCCTATCTTTGGCATAGCAGCAATCCAATGATAAACGCTTCTTTTAAACAGGAGTGGACGAAGTACACAGTTCCATTACTTGAATCAAAATATAGATACTCCTGGTCAAATATTACTCCAATAAAAGTGAAAGTTTTTCAGTCAATTTTAAAGTACTGGAGTATTTGATTTTAAAAACACTGGACATTAAAAAGAAAACATACTTTTTAATACTTAACATATTGCTGTATTGTTGCCACAATGCATTTACAATGCCTAATGATGGAAACACCCTACTGAGTGCATTGACTTGCTTGTAGAACCTGTAGAATAAAAAGCTTGTCCAATGTGATACAATGACAGTAGAAACACAATTGAATTGACATAAGGAAAACTATTGTTGTTTTAATGTGTTTCTTTTTTTAAATTTATCACCCTTCCTACCCCATTCCCACAAAACTTTACTGTGACTGGTGTTTCTCCTGTGACCAGCACAATATGGCCTATCGCATTTTAGAAAAAGAAAATTTGTATACTAACTTAACAGTGGTGGTTTAATGGTTAGGGACGCACACTTGTAATTGAAAGATTGTAGGTTCGAATCTCTGACCAGCAAGGCACCACTGATGTACCCTGCATGAGCGAGGTACCACCCCGAAGCTCTGCTCCCCGGGCGCTAAATTAGCTGCCCCCTGCTATGTCACATACGGGTTAAATGCAGAGAACACATTTCGTTGCATTAATGAGTTAATTAAAATATTGCTGCCTTCAATTCCTAATCGGAAGATCCGACCAGAGAGTTCGGAAATTGTAATTAAGTTAGAGCAAAATGGAACTGATATAAGCTGCTTTTTATTTTGCTTTATTTTTCGTTCATCACTAACCATTACTTCCAGTTAACCCTTGCTGAAATATTAGGTAGCTAACCAGGTACATATCAAATACTGAGACAAAAAGCTATCAATATTTTTTGACGGTACGCCACGCTATAACAAACTCCTCAACATTTAGACCAATTCAGAATTTTGTAATGACACGCTTCATAAAATGTACTACTTCCAAAATAATTTGCCTTTCACAGCGGCGCTATCCCTCCGCCATGATTGCTGTAATGACACGCCCCCAACTCGGGAACTCGGGGCTTAAAGAAAATCTTTCTTAGTGGCGTTCATCTCTTATTTACGATTTTTCTTGCACGACTTTAAGGCAGGTATGATTCAAAGTAATGAGTAACAGGAGCTTTTATAAAAATGCAGGGGAGCTAACAGTACAATAGTTGTCTTTCAAATGTAATGGAGTAAAAGGCATGTTTCCAAAAATATATATAATGAACATGGTTACTTTTTTAATCTAAATTTAGTGATCTTTTACAAATAGAATCTCAAGTAAAGCATTCCGAGTGACGAAAATGTGCGCGCCCTTCCCATTGGCTGCCTCGCGACAGGTCGTCATGGCGGCGTTTTGTCAAGTCATGGTGACTCCCGTTACCATACATTCCGTATTTCAATTAGAAAGGCATCCCTCACATTTTATGAAGTTATGCATATGGACCTCTATGGAGATGATACATGATATAATCTTATTGTGGTAATCTAACAGAAAGATTTCTAAAGTTGCACGTTTATTTGGCTTCGGCTGAAATGTTTATGTGTGAGCAGCTGCACAATAGTATAATGTCCGTCTGGGTGCCCAGTGGCACATACAGTAAAGTCTTTCAGTAATTGAATAAAGGCCGGCTGGCTGCGGTGCTGCCCTGGTAACCCAAACTCGTGTGTGAGGGGGCAGGGCTTCCCGTTCGTGTATAAAATGAGTCGCCAGGGTGGAGGGGATGTAGTGCAGCTGTTGAAGACACACACGTAAGTGACGAGACGTATTTAAGAAAAGGAAGATGGTCCGTGAGATTAAAGATCAGGTAGGTGTCCGCTTTGCGCCTCCTGCACTATCGCGCACATCCTTTAGTAGACTATATACTCTAACTTTACGGCGCACGCTTTGGGTGATGCGGGCCGACGGAGATGCCGCGCGCACCCTTTCCGGAGTGATTGACTTCCACTAGTTATTCGGAGGTACACGTACTTACAACTTCGTTTTATTCTATTATAATTAACGTTTAATTTATCTACACACTCCGGTGGGGCGGGACCGAAGATAAACATGCGTGAGGATGTTAATGTGTACGGGCCACGCTCATAGCGCAGAAGGGGAAACCTCCAGCATTACAGGGTGCGGAACATAATAATGTTTACTGATTCACGTGCCTTTGCTGGTGCATTTTAATTTTACGTCTAAGATTTTTTTGATGTGCTATTAGTGTGACACTTTGATATGGATGACGTTTGATCCGGTGCTGGGGATAAGGCATAACCAAGGGTGAAAGGTGTGACTATCGGTCGACATCCCTGCCTATAGGCATTCTTAGCCTCACGCTATTCCGCTTTTTCTGTATTCCCGTCCGTGTACGCATCGTGCGTAACGTGCTTGCGGCAGGATGGCCCGTACTTTTAGGATTTACCCGGAAACAAGTGATTTTTTTTTTCTGATTGGCTGGTAGGTGGCTATTAACTCTGTCTAACTCGCAGTATTGCCAACTTAGCGACTTTGTCTATATATTTAGCGAGTTTTGAGACCCCTCCAGCGACTCGTTTTTAAAAAAGCGATTAGCGACTTTTTCTGGTGTTATTGGAGACTCTGACGTGAAAGCACGTATCATTCTTACTCTTCTCCCCGAGCTGAAGGTGCGACCGTGGGATACTCTCCCGTCCCAAAGCGCTCACAGGCGGACAGTCCTCGCGCAGCAGCCCCGCCCAGCTGCAGTCAGAACAGGAGATGTGCATCATTTTCTCACATTGCCATTGACGGTTTTTTTCAATTCTCCTTTTTTGGTCCGTTTAGATTGTTAATATAGGTTATATACAAAAAATTTTATGGTTAAACTGTTCAATTGTTTACTGTGACTTGTACACTTAAGCAAACTTAAAAAACTTCGCCAGAATGACTCTTTGGGGTCACTTTTGCCGGTGATGTATATAAAAAATCGACAGAAGAAAGTTCATTTGTAGTTCTAAACGTATCTATAGAGAAACAGTTTTTGTCTCTCCCACGACATTATTCCTCTCTCCTACAGCGTCCATTACAATTACATGCATATTATGCAAATAAGGCGATGGCGTCTTTAGCGACTTTTGGGACGGCCAATAGCGACTTTCCTTGCTGAGGAGTTGGCAACAGTGCTAACTCGATCGGGACAGTTATGAACTCGGCGGAAAACTCCACTCCGTATGACTGCACATCGTCCATTAATTCTATGTAACGGGACCTCTTGGTGGGCGTTATCCCTTATTTCACAGCGTGAGAAATCCGAGGTGCGGCGTGTGAATGTGTGTACTGGTTGAAATGCGTGTATCTCAGGGTCAATACGTGAGACTTGAGTGCCCTGGGCATAATCGAAGTGCACTGAGTCTCTTCTCTTTCCCTTGTGCGGATCTTAGGCTGACTTTGACAAGACGCTCAAGGATGCCGGGCAGAAACTGGTGGTGATAGACTTCACTGCCACATGGTGTGGCCCCTGCAAGGCAATCGCACCCATCTTCCAGGTGTGTATGTGCTGGCCTGTTTGTGATAGGGATGTCTGACAGGAGCTCCCCCGGCTGACAGATCTGATCATTTGGCTTGTGTGAGCTTGCTAATTAATTGAGGCATGCATATGATGTCCACGTTAAAACAAATTGTTCCCTTTCAGAAACTCTCTGATGATTACCAGAATGTGGTCTTTCTGAAGGTCGACGTGGATGAGGCACAGGTATGAAGCAGGACTGCACTGCATACAGGTTCTTCTGCATATTTCTCATGATGGGTGTGGCCCTGGAGCAGTGCTGATATTCATTCTTATTCCACTTATGTTCTGTGATCTGACTTGAGATATGCGCTACAAATGGCAGACATTGACAAGAGATCTGCTGTGGGGGTTAGGATTGTGTATAATCATTCAGAATACCAAAGTCATATTTGCTGTTGCCAGCAGACCTTATATGATGGTTCTAAACACTCAAGGTTTTAATTTCTACTACAGCTGGATTACCTGGAGATGGGGCCTATACCATGAATCAGCATTTCTTGCTTAGCCGTAAAATTCAATTCAATTTTATTTGTATATTGCATATTCACAACATTACATTGTCTCAAAGCACTTTACATTATCCCTGCCCAAAGCCCCCAGTGAGCAAGCCAGAGGCGACAGTGGCAAGGAAATACTCCCTAGAAGAAAGAAACCTTGGGAGGAACCAGACTGAAAGGGGGAGCCCATCCTGCAGGGGCCGGCAGAGGAAGCCAAATGAACAAAATAGCAAAGTCCCGATTCACACTGTCCATTTTATTTTATAACTTTTGGATTTAAAGTAGTCTGTGCTAAATGTTAGTGAACGAAGATAAAGACCATTTTAATGGGGGTACCTTAAATCCAACAAGCTTTCCAACTCTGCAAGAAGTCCTGTTTCTTGGTACAGGTCCCTGGTGTTGGTACCCAGTTCAGGTAGAAGGTGTGTTTCAGTCTCCTGCACCCACAGGTGTAGCTTCAGTACACTCAGGTTTTCATGTATGACCTCCGCTTTGCAGGTTTATCTACAAAACTTTTGCAAAATCTTGAATAATCAATGAATATAGTGCAATACTTTCCATTTTCTTTCAAAACCTCAGATATGGAAAACTGTTCTGTTTTCACTTTAGCTCATGTTTCTAAGAGCTGCAGACTTCTGTAGGTGTTTACAGCTGGTTTGCCCCTCATGTTCTCCCTTCAGGATGTGGCCAGCTCCTGCGGAGTAAGCTGCATGCCGACATTCCAGTTCTATAAAAACGGAGTGAAGGTGAGCGCAGATGTCGCACTTGTCCCTGTAGCAGTCGGCAGCAAATACTCTTTATCATACGGAGTTATTTTTCTCATTTCCCAATATCTAGTCTGGTTCCCATTAGGTTAATCCAGGCAGTAATTGTTTCTCACCCCTTTGTGTTGAAAAACGGTTTCTTTACTGAAAATGTGACCTTTGACCAGTTATTTTAGTTAAAGTACGATCTCATTGGGTGCTTGGACTTGTCTTGCACACAGTTGGTAAACTTATATTGGTACTTTTAATTGTGTTATTGTAAATACAGGTAATGTTTTTACACCTTTTTCTTATCCTCTTGTAGATAGGTGAATTTTCGGGGGCTGACAAAAATAAGCTGGAGGAGATGGTGAAGAAACATATGTGAAGAGCCTTCGTGATGGTCATGACGCAGCCCTCTTTTCTGCACCAAATTCATTTGCCTTCAGAACTATTTGGTCTAAGATGAGAATAAACTTTTTTTTAACAGAGTGTAGACTCAGTCCCTTCTGTCACACAAAAGTAACGTCAGTCAGTCGCTGTTGTAGATTTTTGGTGCCCCTGTATTAGGGTGGTCCAAAATTAACAACTTCACACAGCTTTCCCTCCACAACCCTAATTTTATTCTTCCCCTTATTACAAATGTGTCTGCCAAATTTTATTATGATTGGTCATTATTTAGAGGTCGCTCAAGCTGGTAGTAATGCAACACTGCAACAGCTATATTGTATTGTGTAATTGTATGCAATAAAACAAGGAAAACATGCAGTAAACAGAATTAGAATTTCCATGAGTGAAAAAGAACAGAAGAAACATGTCAAATTAGCTGATACTATCTTGGATTCAGGTTGTCTGGACTCTTACTGTTATATATTGTCCCATAACGTTCTAATGTTCTTTATCATCAGTGTCGCACTGTTGCTGTCCCGACTCCGTTTTCAGAAGGGTAGACTTGGCGCAGGTTGGATATTTCTTTCTGTGTCTTTCAACCAAACTTAGGAGATACTGCTTCTCCTCCTCGTTCTTGGTCAGGGATGAATTGTATTGCTGCATCAATGCAATGGCTCTCTCTGCACAATCATTCACGACCTTCATTTTTGACGCTGCTGTTCGAAGTTCCTGGTACAAAGGGTCGTCATTCCATTCTCTTGGGTCCTTAGCCAAGAAATTTTGTGCCTTCATCTTCCCATTTAATGACGGTACTTGCAATTAAAGAGAGAATTTTTTCATTTGATTTTACCCTGGAATTTTGGCAAATTGTCTTAATCTGAGTCCACAACAAACTTGTGGGACCTTGAGCGACCTCTAAATGTAGTTCAATTTGCTCCATATTTACATCATATCTTTACTACATCTGATAGAACATATTTAAACTTGTGGAGGTGGGTTTTAATGAAATTCAAAATTTTCCATAGTGCCGTGGACCACCCTACCCTGTATAGTAGGAGGGCTAATTAAAACAAATCCTGAGAAATAATGTAGCATTTCAGTGCTCAGGAGTGTTGCAAGCTTTGTATGTCCAAGGCTTTTAGACTGTAAATGTAAAAATTATTTTCTTTTCTTTCTTAATAATCAAATATCACGACCATTAGTAACCTCGTGAATAACGAGAGAAATTAACCTATAAAAAGAAGCACACGAGTCTCTTTAACTCCTTAATAAAAGTGAAGATGATATAAAACGAAAGTGGCACTCGCTGGATTTGCATAAAACTAACGAATACAAAAAACTCAAGTTGTACAAAGGTATACGACCAAAGACAATATACAAATCGCCAAGTTCGTAAGGCAAAACCAAAAGTCAAAACCAAGTTGTTCAAAATAATCACCAAAAACTCCCCTGTTTTCTACTTCAGGGTTTTCCTTCACACGGAGAAACACCCAATAATTTACGTGGGAGGGGCGGGACTTCCGTCAGCTGGGCAAATCAAGATCCATCAGGCCATTAAGCATTAAAATAAGCTACTTCGTTACTCAGAGTGTATGTTTCCGGCAGTTCCAGGAAGTGCTTGGCAGGCAATTTGAATGCATTAAATAGAGAGTTTTTATGTAGTTACGTCAATATGTTGTTTCGGTCTGTGTTAGTCACGTGTCTGAGTGTATCGCGGATGTAAACACATTTGGTTAACAAACTTAATATTTCATATTATGTTTTTTTTTCCTCCACAAAAATGTAATTCAGACCTACTGTCTGAATTAATCTAATCAGTAATAAGCAATTTTCATTACAAAAACACACTAGTCATTTAAGAAATGAAAACAGTCAAGAACACCACAAAAATGCCATTGGACATAACTTTATTGGTCATATTTAAAATAAAAGTGGCAAGCAGAATACAGGCTCGGTATACAATAAGTTTATACAGATCCTTCCAGACATCATGTGAAACGTTAGAAACCGTACTTGCAAATGTTTCTAAACTTAAACTATAGGTGGGCATTGGTTTGTCAGGGCACAGCACACAGTGACAGCCTTATCCAGCATTGTGGCTTATAATCCATGCATGCGAATATACACATACATGCACTGATAAACGTGTCTTTACAGTTTTCCTGTTTACTTCTTTCTTTAAAAAGCATTCACTCTGTAACACTAATTTAACACGAATATATTAATATATATTGGCGATTTGTATACTGTCTTTGGTCGTATACCTTTGTACAACTTTTTGTGTGCGTACATGAGAAAACCTGCTGGTAAACATTCTGAAGAGTTGTAGGATTTTAAATTTATTAAATTATTTTGTTTCTGACTGGCCCAACAGCTATGCCACCCATCGGGAATTCTCGCAAGTCTCCCAATTGATCACTCCTGGCTCAAGTCTGCCGATTGGCCACTTCGGGCCTGTATCTCATTGTAACTAAAGATTACAATCTAATCTTTATGAGGACTTGCTTGCCAAGATTTATCAAGTAGGTTCCTAATTAGACGTATTTCATCCTCTGCAGATATATGATGTATTATGAGTCTGTCATGTGCAGTGGCTCTGTGCCCTTCTGGGAACCTGGTCTAAAGAGAAACAGGTGATAAATCAGAAGGTTTCTATCTACGGTTGATAAGGTTCAGAAGGGTAGAGGGTGGCTTTTGACCAGTGATGACTGGTGGCTAATAATTTTACTATATTATAATAATGAATAGAGAATGAATTTCTAGGTGACTTTAAATGATTAAGGCATGTAATCAGATTAGAAAAGTAGCCTACTTCAACAGTCAGCAACTGATCCTGTTATTGAACTGTGAACAAATACAGCGAGATTTGTGTGTCTTGATCTTTGCTGCCACACTGTGGGACATATATGCAACTACAATTTGTTCGCTCCATGGTGGAGATAAAAACCTGAGGGAGTTGGCTGGCTGGAATCACCACATAATAGTGTTCTCCAAAAGTGAAGAAGCTGGCATCATGGTGTCGGGAAAATCGCCTACAGCTCAACGTCAGCAAGACCAAGGAGCTGGTGGTGGATTTTAGCAGGAGACAGCAGTGACACCAAAAGCCCCTCATCATCGACGGGACTCCAGTGGAGAGGGTGAGGACCTTCATGTATCTGGGTGTCCACATCGCAAAGGACCTGACATGGACTAAACACATTCAAGCTCAGTCCAAAAGGACAAAGCAGCGCCTGTACCACCTCAGACAGCTGAGGAAGCTTGGGGTCTCTCCAATGATCCTAAGGACTTTCTAATCCAGCGCTGTGAAAAGCATCCTCATGCAGATCATTACATCATGGTTGGGGAGCAGCTGTGTGTAAAGCCCTGCAGAGGGTGATTCACGCAGCAGAACACTGCTGTAGGTCAGCCCTGCCATCTCTGAAGGACATTTACAACAAGAGATGCAGGAGATCTATAAAGATCATCCACAGACGATAAGACTCCTTAACCAGGACATGCCACCCCATGTCATCTTTCATACACTCACTCAAGGACTGATCACTCAACACTGTCACTGCTGCTGCTGTTGTTGGGACTTGTCTTTTTGCACAATCGTCACTCGCACTTTTTGGTCAAAATTTACACATTCATATGTTGTAAATTGTAAAACTGTAAACCTAGGAATACCAATGCTTTTTTAATTCTAACTATAACTTTATTCTTATTAATTTTTCTTGCTAAAGAAAAACTTACTTTAGTTATTCTAAGTTTAAAATACTTATAAAACTTACCTACTTACCTTACTTAACATTTAACTTTTTGCACAGTCTGAAAAAGGTCAGTTCAGGATGTATTTCATTGTGTGTTGTATGTGTATGACTATGCATGTGACGAATAAAGAATCTTGAATCTTGAAAATGTTAAGGATATGTATTATGATTACAGTAGCATGATAACAATGATTCAGCGTATTGAAGTTGATGCCGATAGTTGATGTACAGGCCATGCAAAATTATTGTGGTGGCAGGTTTTATACATATCCACAGATGCTAGCCTCGAGATTAGACTGGTGACTAATTTTATTTATTTTACAATTATTTGTAGGAACAATTTCAAAGTCGATACTTAAAAAACAGTACAAAGCCCTCATTAATTTAATTTATATTAATAAGCATAGGAAAAAAACATTCTAAGAAATGAAATTCAGCACAATCTTCTGAATACAAAATGAAACTCAACAACTGGGATGTCAATTTGACACAGAACACCCTGGCAGATATAAAAATATTTGAATTGTACACTTTTTAAAATCTGTCAGTTTGGCACATTACCACATAACACCCTGAAATATAAATATGTCAATTTGACAAAACAACTTGACAGATATTTATCTGTCATTCTGATATATAATACATATATACGACCAGGCCCTATAATGTTCCTCTAACCTGCTAAGTGTTACATTCCTTTTAAATTTTGTGCTTTTATGCTCAAAATCGGGTTAGCTGATCATAGCCAAAAGTCATTATGACCTTAACAGATCATCTACAGACCTAATGTATAAGAACTAACATTATTAATTCAATAATACATTTCTAGCACTTTCCACCGATACAATGCCAGGAAGAAGATGGGATGAACTACATGAAATGTCAATACATCAAAGCAAGTAATGTTTTTTGATGGTAAATGTTTTCCCATGTTCAACATTAGTCAGGAAATTGTTTTCTTCTCGTTCAGAATTCTTCTACACATCAGGGTTTTTTGCTGCAGAAATAAAGCAATCATTGTGTTTGGCACGAAGATCTTTTACTTTTATTAACATACTTTATAGAAACAGTTGTACAAATGAAATATTGTATTTAATCATCTTCCATAAATGTTTATTGAGGACAGATTATTTTTTTTCTTTACTCAACTAATTCATCATCTTACAAAACAGAAAATAAATATCTCTCTAGTATTTGCATTAGCTGATTGTACTGGTGCAGTGAGCTAATGTTTGTAACGCAAAGTACATGGGAATTGTTATAGAAATTTGTCTAGATGCAGTCAAACCCTTGTGTAAATTATAATAGAAACTTACTTTGCCAGGATCCTCTCAATGGTCTTTTTGACCCAGGGAGCGTTGGGGTCCAGGCAGATCTCCTGCCCAGTCTCTTTCAGGGTTGCACTGTAGCAGAATCAAAGAAAGTTTGACTGGGTTACAAAAAGGAAGTGATAGACAGAGAGTGAGGTCACTCCTGACCCACCATACCACCCAAAAGACATTTTCTTGGAGGAACTTACATGATCTCAGTGTCCTTGCAGTGCTGGCTGGGAGGGAAGATCTCCACGCTTTCGATGAGCCTGCCGATGCGCTGGCTCTCAGTCTGGATGCAGCGGCACCGCAGCTCCATTCCCAGACCTCTCATGCTCATTCCTGCACAGGGTTAGAGATCAGAGTCACACACAAACCACTGCAGTCTTTTTACTTAACATGGCATTTTGGGAATGAATCTGAACTACTAAACGCTATATACAGTGTTATTAACTTTACAGTCTCTTCTTGCCGTACTTACGAAAATGGTTTCAGTATAACCTACTGTCTGAATTAATCTAATCTATTTAATATCTGAAGACATTCTGCACTGCTGATAGAAAGGGAGCTTAAGCCAGTGAGCATCTTACCCTCCGTAATGGTCAGCGCAGTCAGGAGGACAGTGAAGACAGCAACCACCAGTCTGCAGTTCATGGTGCCTTTCTGTGTTTATGGGAGCGAGTGTCTGCTGAGGCTGTAGGAGTCAGGTCTGGATCTGCCACTGGAATGTGTTGCTTGAGCTGCAGTCTGTGTCACCTTTTAAAGCCTGAATTTTTCGACGTCAGTCATCCTGTGATTGCGCAACTGAGGAATTTCTCAACGTTCAACTTCAAAGCCAGTATAAGCAGGAAATATTGTTTGTAAATCCTTTAAGCCCACCCTTCAACATCTGTTTCTGTTTATACAGTATATATGTATATGAAATTATTATGAAAACAGTTTAATTCTGGTATTTCTATAAAACACAATGCCTTCAGTACCTTGTGCTCTATGCTGCCTGAGATGGGTTACAGCTAGTTGTGATTTTATTGTGGATGGATTGATGGATGGATGGATGACTTTGCTAATGTTTTAATAGAGGGTATTTTGGATGAGTGCTGTAGCCTTCATAAGATCCATGTTGCTAGAATGACTGGTCTGTAAGGGCTGTACTACATCAAGTCTCTCTGATCTAATTTTTCTTTTATCTATATTATCTATTACTGTTTAAGGCTACATATCATTAAGACAGACCTATTAAGTTTTATACCATTAAAACAGACCTATTGCGGCTATATTCCATTACACCAGACCTATTAATGGTATGCAGTGCCACCAGAAAGTATTCATACTCCTTCACTTTTTCCACATTTTGTTACAGTACAGACTTATTCTAAAATAGATTTTAGTATAGTTTTCTTTTATAAAATCTACAGAAAATGGTTCATAATGGCAAAGTGAAAATGTGTTTTGACATGTTATAACAGTTTTTTTTAAATGTAAACATTTAAACGTAATAGGTACATAAGTATTGCTATGACCCTCAAAATTGAGCTTAGGTGCAACCAATTTCCACTGATCATCCTTGAGATGAGTCCACCTGTGGTAAATTCAGTTGGTTGAACATAATTTGGAATGGCACACTAAGCCGGAGCTCCTGTGTTCCCTTGTGGAGATAGGAGAACCATCCAGAAGATCAACCATAACTAACATACTCCACCAATCAGGCCTTTATGGAAGAGTTGCCAGACGGAATCCAATCAAAAATCTCTGGAAAGACCTAAAAATCCAACCTGACTGGGCTTGAGATGATCTGCAGGGAAGAATGGGAGAAAAACCTCAAAAACAGGTTTGCCAAACTTGCAGAGGCATACCCAAGAAGACTTGAGGCTGTGATTCCAGCCAAAGGTGCTTCAACAAAATATTAAGCCATGGGAGTGAATACTTATGAAAGAGATTAGCAAGCTTTTGGCAATAAAAACATTTCTAAATTTCATCTTTCTAAAAAGTTGTTTTTGCTTTGGGGTACTGTGCATAGATCTTTGGGGAACAACTATACTCAAATTTATGTCAGAATAGTAACAAAATGTGGAAAAAGCGAAGGGGTGTGAATGCTTTCTGGTGGCGCAGTATACCATTAAAAAAGACCTATTAAGGCTATATACCATTAAAACAGACTTATTCAGCTTACATACCAGTAAACTGCAAGCCAGTAAAACAGCATCATTAAACAGTCTAGGATTGATAGTTTGATAGCATGAAGTACAGGAAACTTTTCAAATGTACAGAAAAATATTAATATTAATCTATCAGTATAATATTCATAGTGATGAAATAGAATAGAATGGTATGACTTTATTGTCATTGCACATCTCTTGCACAACAAAATTTGCAGAGCAGTCCCTAGCATGTGCAAAACACATAATTAAAAGAAAAGGAAAACATCCTACATAAATAAAATATTTTGGCCAGTTATTGCACAGCAATCACCGTTATACTATTTTGCACAGGTTTTTTTTAATTATATTGCAGTTAATTGGTATTATTTTGTGCTGTCTTTTAAATGCACATTAAAACTTAAGTAGCAGACCTGTTTACGCTGCTTTGATTTGTCAGCCATTCTTTTCCTGTCCTTATATGCATGTGTGACTCAGTGCCCCACCAACAAAGTGCACTGTCTCCAAACGGAGTCATTTCCTAAGCCATGCACTTCCCAGCACACTGTCACCAGGACCCTGATCACTAACATGAAAATGGAGTAAGATCAAACGAGGGCATGGGAACATTTAACATTAGTGCCAGTATTTGTACTGATCCCTGACAGTTTTCCAAATTCACAATTTCTTCTGTGACTAATAGGAATTTGCGGCACCTGTATTTGAGTTTAATCACTTCGTCTTTGTGCGTCGCGGCTCTGCTGTAATATCCGGCTATACGAATTCGTGCCAGACGCACTGATTTTTCTCATGTGGCTCACGGTTACAACAGCATCACATTGGCTGTGCCCCAAATCCACTCCTGGCCAGGTTGTGAAACTGTCAAGCCTCAGTATTTTGTCTATTATCTGCCCATATCTAACATAGTCCAATGACCATGATCCACTACAGTGCACACCTAAGAAGGGCCAACACTTTAGATCTCTGTATTTTAAATATCCTGTTCATTGAAAATGTATCACTGGCAAAACATGGTTTCTGATCATCTGAAGAAATCATAACGAAGGTAGAAATTTCAAGACTCGCTTCCTGAAGATAGCAGAGCACAAATAATGGTCTTTTCATGGAGCACCTGCTTCTTGCTAGGACTTCCTGATGGTGGAAGCATATGACTGCAGCCTGGAGTTTCCTTCACAGTTCACAGTGGTGATTTCCAGAGCTTTCTAAAGGTCCGCTGTGGTGGCCGAAGTGTCACAATAGGCAGTATCACTTCCTCCATTATTCACATGATTCAACACATCCGCCATGCAAGAGCCGGAAAAGGTTCCACAAGACTCCAAAGTCACATATCAGTTGAAATACAAATCATAACAATTATCACAAGAATTACTGTTCTAATGTAAATATGGAAGCTGTTTATGTTGCCTAAAACATGTTAAAATACACTGCCCGGCCAAAAAAAAGTCGCCATTTGAATTTATATCAGCAAATACTCAAGATCCAATGACTGGATCATTATTACAGCTCACCAACATTATGCAGCAATAAAGTAAAGTCAGCGGATTACCTGAATCTACTGAATGGCCAAGTTACACCTCCATCCATCATCAATGGATTTTTTTCTTCCCTGTTGGCATGGACATATTCCAGGACAAGAATGCCAAGATTCATTGGGTTTGAATTGTCAAAGACTGGTTCAGGGAGCATGAGGAATCATTTTCACGCATGACTTGATCACCACAGAGTTATGACCTTAACCTCATTGAAGGTCTCTGGGATGTGATAAAGGAGGCCTTATGGAGTGGTTCAACTCACTTGTCAATACAGGATCCCGGTGAGAAATGAATGCAAATCTGAATGAAAATAAAGGGTGAGATATTGCATAAGCCTGTGGAAACAATGGCATGACAAATGTGCACCATAATCAAAACTAAAGGTGGTCCAATGAAAAATTCAAATGGCAACTTTTTTTTTGGCCGGGCAGTGTACTATACACTTCATTGACCATCCAACATTCATAAATGGAGTGAGATTCAGATCATTTGTTCTGCTGGAAGAAGAACAACTGGATGAGGTCATAATGCCAAATGTGGTGAATTATATTAGATCAGTTTTCAGGGTTAATTTAGGTTGCTTTAACTATAAAACAAAAAAACAAAAAATGAATGAAAACAGCACTGTTGAACCTCTAGTTTGAGTGTGGTGTCCATTGTCCATATTTATGCTTTTCTGTTATTTAGTAATATGCCTGTGTATGTGTATAAGCTTCTTTGTTGGTATTATCAAAGAGCTTTCTAGCATTCCAAGAATTATTTGCAGAACAACACTTTGCTTTGTGAAATGAAGAAAGTTATAACCACCACAAAGGAAACCACAACACTAAATGAACACTGCAGCAACTTTCACTTCTGCTACTTCAAAAAGCTTGTGAAAAAGTCAGTCTCACAGCCCCCTGACGTACCCTCAGGACATGGATTAGGAATAAATTTTTACAACCAAGGGAAATCAATCAAGGGAACACCCCTCTCCCCTGACAGTGAACTACCTGGTGTGGCTGAAGGAATTTGGACCTTGCTGAGTCTTGAGCAAACTGAAAAGCAAACAACTGAAGAGCACACACCCCAGACCATCAAACCTTATTACTGATCTTGTTCCGCAAACTATAAACACCACAGCCACTACCCCACATCAACACCAATTAATGTTCCTGTAACCTTGCGTCTTCGAATCTTCCACTGTCCCCACTGGAGAACAGTGATGCCATATTAACCACCCAGTGTGGTTAGGAGTGACTGTAAAATGTCCTGCAAAATCTGCAAATAATAACAACTCAATTTATGTTATAAATTAATATATATAACAAATTAATAATAATAATGATAATAAACAAAGAAATAAAAATTGGGATGGAACGGTGGTGCACTGGTTAGTGCTGTTCCATCACATTTCTGGGACCAAGTTTTATTTATTTTTATTTAACCTTTATTTAAGTATCAAGTCTTTCCAGGCTTTGTGTTTGGGGAGTTTGGATGTTTTTCCTGTGTCACTGCGTGGTTTCCTATTGGTTATCTGGTTTCTCCCCACAGTCCAAATACATGCAGACCTGAATAGCAGTTGCCTAATCGTTCTTAGGTGTGAATGGTGTGTGCGCCCTGTGGTAGTTGGCTCCCAATCCTGGGTTATTCCCATAACTGAGCCCAGGATAAGAGGATAAAGGGTATTCCAAATCAACAGCCTAACAGGTAAGACAGATAAAGCATTTTACTTAAAAGACTTTCTATTGCTCTGCTTATTGGCAAATATGTGAAATTCCAGTGGCGTAACTTCCCCGATGACTCACCACGTCCTGTCTGGAGACTTTAAAAAGCAGCACGATCCAGTGGCAGATACAAACCTGCATACTACAGGCTCAGCAGACGCACGCTCTGATCAACACAGAAAGTCACCATGAACTGCAAACTGGCTGCTGCTGTCTTCACTGTCCTCCTGGCTGCACTGACCATTACAGAGGGTAAGACGCTCACTGGCTTAAGCTCCCTTTCTATCAACAGTGCAGAATGTCTTCAGATATTAAATAAATTACATTAATTCAGACAGTTAAATTATACTGAAACTATATTTTGTAAATATAGTAAGACTAGTCTGTAAAGTTAATAACACTGTATATAGCGTTTAGTAGTTCAGATTCATTCCCAAAATGCCATGTTAAGTAAAAAGACTGCAGTGGTTTGTGTGTGACTCTGATCTCTAACCCTGTGCAGGAATGAGCATGAGAGGTCTGGGAATGGAGCTGCGGTGCCGCTGCATCCAGACTGAGAGCCAGCGCATCGGCAGGCTCATCGAAAGCGTGGAGATCTTCCCTCCCAGCCAGCACTGCAAGGACACTGAGATCATGTAAGTTCCTCCAAGAAAATGTCTTTTGGGTGGTATGGTGGGTCAGGAGTGACCTCACTCTCTGTCTATCACTTCCTTTTTGTAACCCAGTCAAACTTTCTTTGATTCTGCTACAGTGCAACCCTGAAAGGGACTGGACAGGAGATCTGCCTGGACCCCAACGCTCCCTGGGTCAAAAAGGTCATCGAGAGGATCCTGGCAAAGTAAGTTTCTGTAACACTCTCCTTGTCCCTGCCCAACTTGTGATACTACTCAATGTCTTCTGTGGTTTCAATTTAATTCTAATGCAGAATCACAGTTTTTTTTACCGGATAAAAACACAGCTCTTTATTATTTTTACAGCAGAAAGCCCTGAAGCTGGGAAGAGGGTTGTGAAAAAATGAAGTTCATCTGATACTCCAGTGTTTCCTGTGTGACCAAAATTTAAAGTGTTATTTATTTAAATGTCAACGTGTTAATATATTGTTAATTTAAATGTTTTTGACTTTATATATATAAATTATTACAGTTGGTTATCGTATTTAACAAAAAGGAGGCTAGCGCAGTCGGTAAGATTGTTGCCTGTGGCAAAGTGGTGGTAAACTCTAGACAGGGTGAGAAGAAACACATTCACAAGCTGATTCAACACAAGATACTTTGTACACAGTGTTTTACTGTGAGCCATTGAGTACACTTTGTAGGTGAACGTGTCATATTGACATTTCATATAAAAATTACTGACACCAAAAGAACATAATTTAAAGCATTATTGTCATTGTTTTGTAAATGTTTTTTTTTTTTTTGGCAGAAATTTGTCTAATTCTTATTATTTTTCTTATATATTTATTTACATTTTATGTACTGTGATATTTCTGAAAGTTCGTGATTAAATGTTTTTTCTGGTATGCACAGTCTGATTTATTTCACCATCATTGGAAATGTATTTAAAAATCACACGGCATTGGACAGAGTAGAATGGATTTCTCTCCCACACGACATTCCAGTTCTAATACGGCCTTCAGGACCAGTTATCTGAAGCTTGGCCCACCCCAGTGCAGATACACTTCTGTGTATAACTTCTGTATCTTTGAAAGACTGTTAAATTTGTTTTGTTTTTTACATGTTGCCATTTGACATATAGAGTGCCATATTTTCGTTAAGTTCTTTAACTTTCCTTATATGACATCAGATCTTCCTTTTCTTAAAGTGTGGTGTCATCAGCATGTTGCTCTGACATAACTTGGAAATTTGGAAGTTCCCTTCCATTAAGCTCTCTAATCTGTACCGAATCATCATTATTATCTCACTAGTAATGTAAAGTAAACTATACTATGGCTTGCACACTCAGTGCAGGTTAATTATTCTTCATGAAGAGACCCAGCAAACGAGCTGTTCATTGAACATATTTTAATTTCCGTGAGCACACTCGACATGCTAGATCTCACTCGCCGAACACTGGACATTAATGCCTGCATCAAACATCTTTGCTCTTTTGAAAAACAATGCTGTTCACTGTCTTGCCACGGGAAAAATCATTATTTTTTGTTAGACTTTCTAATCATGCAGTCACTGGTTGAGAAACTGTGGGGTTTTTAATGATGTCACACTAATTAGCAGGAACGCAGAAAATGCAACATTTTAATAACATTCAGACAGTGATTTGGCATGACAAACGCCACCTCCCACTGTGTTAGGGCGGATATGCTAAGCTAATGCACAGCAATCCTCATCCTATATACTGATTCCGATCGTATAAATTTCACAAGATATGACAATTGAGGGGTGCATTAGACAATAATGAAGGGTCAGTTTCACTATAATCCAAATATTAACTTACTAATGTTTAATAACACAGTGTCTAATATAATGCAGACACTAAAAACGGGAACTGCTAGACAAGAAAACAGGTCAAGATGACCTCGTCCTAAATGGATTGAGGGGTTAATCATTTAAGAATGCAACTAATAATTGTTCCCGGCAGTAAGAGAACAGGAACCGAGCAGGCCAGGAGGACCTTGTTCCCGACAGTAAGAACAGGAACCGATCATGTATACCTGACACTTATTTTTACTCTTTCCTGGGAACATGCATACACACAATAATTAGAGCAAAAGTCAAAATATGTGGTAGTCACGTAGGTGGAAAAGTACAGAAAAGGGGGGCCACACCCCAAAAGGCCTATAAGGACCTAGAGCCGACACCTATGTTTTGAGCATCTTCCTGTACATGCTGAATGTGTGTCAGATCGTTGCTCCCTGATTAATCAGAATAAACTGGTGTCCTGCAACCACTCCTCGACTGTGCAGTGAATCTCTTCTCATCAACGGACTCCGGCGGAGATCTGACTCCAACACAATAAACACGTTTCTTTTATTTTTCTTAATCGGTATTCCAGTGGGTAGCGAAAGTGATCATATATTTCAGCGGTAAGCGGCATTGGTGAAGATCTATTCCGAAGCACAAGGAGGCGCTGTCGCCAAACTGGAGAGGTATTTTATTCATTATTTATTTTGGGGGCGGGGGGATTACAGTCGTCACTGTTCGGTTGCACTCGTTGATCGGAATGGAGACCGAAGAAGGAGGCAAGATGGCGGGGCGCGGGAAAAGAAAACCCAAGTCAGCAGTGCAGGTACACCGAAGACAAGCGCCAATGACCTGCCTAGGCTCAGTTTGCGTCGCGTGCATGTCCGTGCATGTTCAGCTAGCCGTGCAGGAGCTTCCCGCGGATGCTGGGCTGTGATGGGGGGCTGGAGTGCACCGGGCAAGACAAAAAGAGTTAAACATTCAATTCGTGTTATTGGAGTTAAGGCATACGAACCGGAGGTGCAGCATACATTATGTATTCATGCACATACGCTTTTGAATTGGGTTTTACGGTGTTCTAAAATTTAACAAAACAGTTGTGCAAAAAAATATTTATCACACCCGTACTACAGACGAACTGCCAAAACAACGGTGGCTGCATAGCCGAACCGGCTAATTAAGAAGGCTGGAGCTGGACACAGCTGAGGAAGTTGTGGAGAGATGTCCAGACTGCTGTCCATAATGGTTAATAAAGACCATCCGCTCAAAAAGGATATCGTCATCACAGTGTCCCTGAATGATGTATTTTCACTGGGAAGGGCACCCCAGAGGGCACGTCTCAATTGTAAGGGCACCTCATACGCACTACATCACGTTTGATCCTCTGGAGGGGCGCCTGATTGGGCACTTCATGTTTTCTCACCACTTAGGAGTACCCTTTACAGTAGGGGTTACCAACCCCAGGTATGTTGACTGGTACCCATTCCTGGTCAGTAGTCCACTGGGCCTCGGAATGTTTTCGTGAGCCTTCATGTTTGTCCGTTCCGTAAAACTGCCAGTCGTTCTGCTGGCAAGTAGATCATTGTATGGGCACCTTATAGGGCACTTCATCACATTCTCTTGCTCTATAGGGCATCATCATACTATTTCACATTAAGGGGGCACCCCAGATGGCACCAAATCGTTTTTTTCCATGTGAAGGGCAACTAATGCCAGCATTTTTACCCCCCTAGGGGGCACTTTAGTAACCTTTCTTCCAATGATGGGGGCACCAGTGCTATTGCTATATTGTTTTGTGCAGTTCTCTTATTTATCCTTTAAATTTCTCTTTCATGTTAATTGTATTACAAATTTTTCCTTAATGTATTTGTCTTTTTACTTATTTATTATCCTTTATTTTTGTTTTTTTTTTTCTCTTTCTGGACAAAGAAATATGCCCCCACAGGACTCATTAGAGTTCTGCCTTATTGTTAAAAATCATTTTTATGAGTTGCAAAAAGGAGATTACCGACTAGTACACTTTTGACCTTGTTGTGTGCTAAACATTAGATAATTTTTGGCTTTTAATACATGTAAGGATTGCTTGCTGGTCATAATGGTTTAATGCTTCAACTGAACCTTTTTCCTGCAGGAATCTGAACCAACAAACAGGGATATGAAGAGGCCCAGGTCTGACCTGGAAAGCCGTGACCTGGCCCTGGAGGCTGAATGTCTCTATAAACTTAGGATGCCACCGGATTTCTACCATTTCTGGGCCTTGTGTCAGCGCCTGAGCCCAGAGTGTCCACAGGGTTAGTGAGTCCCCCCGGCGACAGGCAGGGATGAGCCGGTATTGTGATGTGCAGCTTGTGATTAAAGGGCATTTAACCTCACTTGTTTCTTGTAGATGCCTTGAAGCAGGCCCTTGGCCTGCACCTCGTTGGCCCTTATGACATCCTCGCTGGGAGGCATAAATCAGCCCCGAACTCAACGCCAAACTACTTCCTGCACTGGCGGTACTTCTACGACCCGCCTGAGCTCCAGACCATCCTGGTGGGAAACAGGGACAGCCAGCATCACATGGGTTACTACAGGTAACTATGGAAACCGTTCACAACTGTTGACAAGACTCAGTGTTATATGAGTATTAACTATCAAAATTTTAACAAAATAAACACTGTACTAAAACTATGGCTGCGATAACTAATTGATAAGTCGATCAAAAAAAGAATGTAGTCATTGATATGTTGCATTTTTCTGTAGACCATTGGGGACGGTAAAGTGCTTGTATGTCTGTTTGGAAGGCTAGACGGTAATTAGGGTGCGTTCGTGTGCCTGTAGGGACAGTCCCGATGCCCTGCCTGTCTTCATCGGGGAAAATGAGGCGACGAAGGGCTGTGCGATCAGCCAGATGGGGGACAACGTGTTTGCTGCTGTGCTGTAAGTGTCACTGAGAAAGAGGAGGACCAACTGAAGCCTGAGCGTCTGCGTGTGTCTCTGCCGTGAGGACTGCGTCTCTGAGATGCTCTGTGCTCGTTTGCGCACCGAGGCTGAGCGGCACGTCCGGCGGCCGTGGGCTGGTGTCTGTGTCACGGGTTTTTTTTTTCCTGGCTGCCGCACACAGGCTATTCTTGGAAAGGAGGAAAAAGGAACTCCCCAGCAAGAAGCAGTCATCCTTGCTGTTGTCCCTGGAGGCGGAGATCAGGGACGCAGCTAAGACGCTGGGCTACTCCCTCGAGCAGAAGAGCAAGAGCATGAAGCAGCGGGCCAGGAAGGTAGCTGTGTACCTTTAACACCAGTGAGATGGGCAGCTTATCGAAGTACAGGTTGAGAAATAAATCCCCGCCCCCTTATTTCCTTGACCAATGAGCTTGCTTGTGTGTTAGGTGGTGGCTCAGACATTTCACGGTGCAGGGATTGTGGTTCCCGTTGACAAGAATGACGTGGGTTACCGGGAGCTCCCGGAAACAGACGGTGAGTGTCAGTCAGCAGACACTTGGCCTCATGGTGTAGCGCAGTGTCATATGAAGGCTCTCCATGAAGATAAGCGAGCCCATCAGCAGGAGCTGGCATGGTGCCAGTACAGTGCTGCCGCGCTCAGGCACACGGATCAGACCCAGCATGGTCGGGAGGCTCCCTTAACGCAGGTGTATCTTGTCCTCTCAGTTTCTGCGTTGTTATTTCACTAACACTTCATTTTGAGTGAAATATCACTTTTTCAAACACTGGGCAACAAAGCTGAAAATTAGTTCCTTGAACAATCAGCGGAAATTCAATAGATATTATTTGGTCACCCCATGACAGACAGTGGAAGAAAATCCTCAGCTACTGCTTGACTAACACACACAAACACACACGCCATGCTTTTAGAGAGCTGAATCAATTTTGCTTTGCTGTCAAGAAAATACCTCATCTTCCATTGGTGATTTCAATTAAAACTATCATCATAGTCTTCATACTCTTTTCACAATTAAGACTGACAATTAATATTCTGACTGAAAGAATATTCTTCATAAGTGGTTGAGAACCTCTTAAGGTTTTTTGAACATTTGTCCTCATTCCTCTTTGGTGGTAGTTTTGTGCGCTTAGCTTGGATCGTTTTCAGTAGACAACATCAGGAAGAGTTTTGTGACATTCTATCTGCAGCTGGTTTGAGGAAGATATGCAAAGCCATCGCAGATGCCAAAGATGACGAGGAGCGGATGAAGGCCTTCGCTCCCATCCAGGAGATGATCACATATGTGCAGTTTGCCAATGATGAGTGCGATTATGGCATGGGCTACGAACTGGGCATTGATCTTTTCTGCTACGGTTCCCATGTGAGTATGAACAAAGCTGGGAAGTGAACGGGGGCCAGGCTGACTCAGTGCTGGGTGGGGGGGGACTCTGGCAGGGTGGGGGACTGGCTGACTCGGTGCTGGGTGGGGGAGGGGGGGACTCTGGCAGGGTGGGGGCCAGGCTGACTCGGTGCTGGGAGGGGGGGACTCTGGCAGAGTGGGGGCCAGGCTGACTCGGTGCTGGGAGGGGGGGTGACTCTGGCAGGGTGGGGGCCAGGCTGACTCGGTGCTGGGTGGGGGGGGGACTCTGGCAGGGTGGGGGCCTGGCTGACTCAGTGCTGGGTGGGGGGGGGACTCTGGCAGGGTGGGGGCCTGGCTGACTCAGTGCTGGGTGGGGGGGGACTCTGGCAGGGCGGGGGCTTGGCTGACTCTGCGTTGGGTGTGGGGGACTCTGGCAGGGCGGGGGCCAGGCTGACTCGGTGCTGGGTGGGGGGGGACTCTGGCAGGGCGGGGGCCAGGCTGACTCGGTGCTGGGAGGGGGGGACTCTGGCAGGGCGGGGGCCAGGCTGACTCTGCCCTGGTGGGCGGGACTCTGGCAGGGCGGGGGCCAGGCTGACTCGGTGCAGGGTGGGGGGGGACTGTGGCAGGGCGGGGGCCAGGCTGACTCGGTGCTGGGTGGGGGGGGACTCGGTGCTGGGTTGGGGGGGACTCTGGCAGGGTGGGGGCCAGGCTGACTCGGTGCTGGGAGGGGGGGGACTCTGGTAGGGCGGGGGCCAGGCTGACTCGGTGCTGGGTGGGGGGGGACTCTGGTAGGGCGGGGGCCAGGCTGACTCGGTGCTGGGTGGGGGGGGACTCTGGCAGGGCGGGGGCTTGGCTGACTCTGCGTTGGGTGTGGGGGACTCTGGCAGGGCGGGGGCCAGGCTGACTCGGTGCTGGGTGGGGGGGGACTCTGGCAGGGCGGGGGCCAGGCTGACTCGGTGCTGGGAGGGGGGGACTCTGGCAGGGCGGGGGCCAGGCTGACTCTGCCCTGGTGGGGGGGACTCTGGCAGGGCGGGGGCCAGGCTGACTCGGTGCTGGGAGGGGGGGACTCTGGCAGGGCGGGGGCCAGGCTGACTCTGCCCTGGTGGGCGGGACTCTGGCAGGGCGGGGGCCAGGCTGACTCGGTGCAGGGTGGGGGGGGACTGTGGCAGGGCGGGGGCCAGGCTGACTCGGTGCTGGGTGGGGGGGGACTCGGTGCTGGGTTGGGGGGGACTCTGGCAGGGTGGGGGCCAGGCTGACTCGGTGCTGGGAGGGGGGGGACTCTGGTAGGGCGGGGGCCAGGCTGACTCGGTGCTGGGTGGGGGGGGACTCTGGCAGGGTGGGGGCCAGGCTGACTCAGGTTACCTTTGTTTTCTTCCTGCTAGTATTTCTACAAAGTGATCCGGCAGCTTCTGCCCATGGCGTACACACTGCTGAAGAGGGGCATCTTTGGGGACATCCTGGAGTCACACCTTTCCAGCCGCAATCTGGACAACCTGGATCAACTCTCTGCTTGAGGGGGGGGGGGGGGAGGTCGTTATAAGCTTTTAACTTCTCTGTGTAATAGGTGCTGCATGTTTATTTGTCATGAATTAAGGTTCTCTGTTTGGTACTGATCGTTTTCAAAGTGTAAAGGTAGATGTTTAATAAAAGCTATATTTTTAATAAAATGATGTTTATCTTACGTTTTGAATGCAGCTGCTTTTACGTCGTCCTGTTTACGCAGTGCCAGTGTTGACTGCAGTAAGATTGTGTCTACACTGGCTGGGAGGTGGCTGTTTATGCAAGGTGCCTCACAATCCAAGATGGAAGGGAGTCAGAAATACAGGATCTGTCCAGTTCAGCCTTGTCTCTGTGTGCTTCATATTGCGTTATTATTGTAATGCATTTGTTTACGTGCCATAGTGCGAGCGTCAGGCCCCTGAGTGGCTCTCGGCGGCCGCCCAGGAACCTGATGCCGTTAAGCGCTTTGCTGACTCTGCTCCGAGCTGGTCCCCATAGTACCATTAGATCAGCCCTGTCAGCTAAGCTAATGCAGCCCTGCATCTCACAGACTAACGTCTGATACGGGTCCATTATGTGTTACTCGATTTCCGGCGTACTGGTCACTCACAAGCCTGAGGTGCTGTATGACTGTACATAGATGCATTTTATAGATGCCCGAGTGCATGTATAGAAGGATACATACATTGGTATAATTCTGCTTGGTGTAAGCTGCAAATAGATGTATGGTTATGTTTGATGCATGAGGTGTCCTGCAAAAGATCTAATGTGAAAAGGCAGTATCACCATGTTTGACTGAATGTCATCTTATGTAGACCAACCCATGCCCTGGTGATAATATGGCATATTAACAAGTTTGACTCATTCTGCATTTATTTGCAAAAAGGTGGCCAGATATGTCATATCTCGTCCTTTATGAAATACATTAAATCCCGATTAATAAACGTCCCCTTGTAGCTCACTTCAAAGCTTAATTGGATGCCTGTGTCCTTCAGATTTTGAAAAATATCCAGCAGCCCTTTCTGACGGAAGAACGCTCCTTGCAGCCTTTGTGGCCAGACAGAGAGGGAGGGAGAGAGGGAGGGAGGGGAAGTGAGCCGCGTTATCCGCCCCTCGCCGCTAAGATGAGCGATCACATCATCTCCAGCATCAGCCTCCGGAGCAGCACTGCGGTGTCCGGAGCTCTGCTTGGCTCTGTGCGGAGCTGTTGACTTCCTAGAGTAACTGCACTCGTACCGTGCATGGGGCTTCCTGCTGGACCGTTAAATCACCATCCATTGGCTTGTCAAAGGCATCGGGTCTGAATGTTAAAGAGCCGCGGTGCTGCACCGAGGCTGACCGAGACGGGAACATGGCATCCCCCAGCAGCTCTTCGCCTGAGCGGGGGTCCCCACCAAACCAACAGCGCATTCGCCAGGTTAGTCTCAGTTCTGCTACAACATGGCCACATTTAGCTGCTTGGTCATCTTCCAGCTTTTCAATCTGTAATGATGAAGTAACAGTGTTTCGGCTCCCTGTCCTAGGGGGCGCTAACGGGGGAGGGTAGTTAAGGCGTTGCCCTGGATACGACATCAAAATGAGCCCCGAAACGCTGCGTTTTTAAAATTACGCAGTTGTTTCATTCTTAAAATAGTAACGCTGATTGTAATTCTACTGTATGGACCAATTTTCTACAAATTAACCCCGTTTTGAGTTGAGCTGAATTAGCGCTGCAAGGGCATGCGTGTGGGTCACCCTGGCAATATTTTTCCAGCATATTTAAGGTCTTTAAGCTAATAAAATGTGAACATTTATATACAAGGATGTGGTGAGGTTTAAACGCAGGATCAGAGCGACATGTGCATGTGCCCCCAAGACCCATGATAAGCTGCGCTTGTGAAGCAGGTGCGACTCTCTAGCCAGCGGCCATTTAACTGGGAAGTTAAACTGGTGCTTTCGAGCATCGGCTGTGTCATGGAAAGCCGCGGCAGAAAGATAGAGGAGCACGAGCTCATCGCTGATCCGTTCGCAACAATAAGGGAGTATGAAGAAAGTCTGTTGCCTCAGTGGTTCAGTATTTCTAGATGTGTTTCTGTTTCCAGGCTTGTCAAATTGAAATCTATTGCCTTTTTATGTACGTATATAATTGCTGTTGTCTTAAAATGCTATATGGCTTTAAGTTTTGGTAGAAGTATTAGATTCAAATGATTGTGGAGTTTGTGTGGTGTGCTTCGTGATTCTCTGGCTTTTCCTTTTGGAAGTGAATTGATAATTGGTTACACTACGTAGCAGTGTGTGTGTGTGACTGTATGTCTGTGTCTCTGTGAGTATGTGTGTGTCTGTCTGTGTGAGTATGTGTGTATCTGTGTGAGTGTGTGTGTGTGTTTCTGTGTGTGAGTATGTCTATGTGCGTATCTGTGCGTGGGCTGTGTGAGTATGTGTGTATCTGTTTGTAAGAGTGTGTGTGTATGTTGGCTGGATAGTTCAATATACACTAATATATCCTTTGACTGCCTAACACTTTTGCATGGTACTGAATACACATCCAAGATCAGAGACACCGCATTGAATCCTGAATGTGAACACTTATTAGCTTTTCTGTATTTCCACGTGTGGCTTGTAGACCTTGATTGCAGAGCAGAAAGGCGTGAGCAGCTCTAGCAGACGGAGGCTGATGGGACGGCCGGGTCCTAATGATGCTGTGACGTCTCAGTAATTAGCGTCACTGCAGACAGGCTGCTCTCACGCTTCTCCTAAATGCCTTCCCGCCGCTTCCACACCATATCTATGAAAATCTGTATCTGAGAGAATGCTTTCACACTGAGAAAACTGGGTCTTAATGAAACATTATAAATGAAATAATTTCCCCTTAGTTATTATAACTGTTTGAAAAGTGTGGGATACTGTACCTGCCTTCCAAGTCTCAGAAAAACAGGAAACGTTCACCGCCCTCCCTTCATTGATTCTGAGTGAACATATGTAGGTGACACAACTATGAGTTTAGTAGTTACCAGTAGTTGCCTGAATATAAACACATTATGGACATAATTATTGTGTTCAAGAAATATCAAAAAAAAAAAAAAAATGTTTTAGTAGAAATCAGTTGGTGACGCCTTCACACTTCCTGTCCAGAAGCTCCGCCCATGCCCCGCCCCTTCCTGTTTGTGTTGCCTGATTGCTGAGCCCCTTTCATCCATGTGATTTGCTCTCCCTGTTTCGGGAAGCCGCCCGTTCAGACCAGGTTGCCTGTCCTCTCTGCTCTTCCATACTGCAGAGTCATTGTGTGCTTGTATTGCACCACCTGGATTGGCCGTTAGGAATCACGTGACCACGCGTCTGTGTCAGTAAGGAGGCTTTCTGGCCCCAGCCTTGATGTTGTGCTCGCTCATGATCTGCTCAGGATTTGTCAGCTGTTTGCTGTCTCTCACACACCATCTGGGGTCACCTCCTGTGGCTGGCCTGCAAGACCAATGCATGGCTCGAGACTGTTGGTCACTGAACTGAAAGATAGGAAGGGGCAGTTTATCTGCATGCTTGTATATAAACATTCATTTAAAAGTAACAGATTATGGAAGGTTAAGGCACTTACATGGGGAAGGTCTGGGTATTGGTACATGTAATAACATTTTTCCACAAATCTTAAAATCCTCAGAAGATGAAGAAGTTGGATTGTTCACTATTTAATAGAAAATAATAAATTATTTGCTTGTCCAGCTGTGGTTGTTAATTATCAGGCACCGGTTGTTTGAGCTAAGGTTCTTTTATAAATAAATGGATCACTTTTCTCTTTGTCTGACCTGTAAAAGCCTCTCTCCCTTCTTTTCTTCTCCTTCTGCCAAAAACATTTCCCAGATCAATGTTTATTGATCATTGTGTACATTTTTTGTTTTAAAAAAGCAGGTACCTGCGCCGCTTTGCACACATTGCAGTGTAATCTCTGTGTTTCTCCCTGTGCATGTCCGTCAACTTCTTTGTCTTCTATATTTTATAGCAGAGACTCCCCAGGGATTCTAGTGCGTCACGTGACTTTGAGGAAGCTACAGCTAATGGCATCTCTGCTTCATTACATTAGCGTCCATCAGCAGTCACAGGGCACTTTATAGATAGGAGCTACTGTATTTCTTTACTTATCCCAGGGCGTGTGTCCTAAGTACACAGGCATCCCAAGTGTCTCTTCTCCAGTGTACTGATTTTTGCTTTAATATGACCTGTGATAAAGTTACACACATATTTGCACATTATTGTTTGACAAAACTACTCTCTGCTTGGATTATTTTTTTTTTGCCTCATCATTCAGCTGTGATCTTATTTTCTGTAGCACACAAATGGCCTACAGGCTATAGATCCATTAGCTATACTTTCATAACAGTAGGGTGAGTAGTGCTAACCCCACTATGCTTCCGAGCTGCAGTGCTGAAATGACTTTACATACTGGTGTCATACATAATCCTACACAACCAAACATTCAGAGTTGCCTGATTAATGATTTTGCTGAGCGAACGGAGCTTTAGCCATGAATCTAATACCTACATAGTGTCATATCGACCTGGATGATATCCAGAACACAGAACGCAGACTATGGATGCCGATGGTTTAGTGTAATGTGCAGTCCAATATATTAGTGTTCTCTTGCTGAGAAAACTTGTTGCACAAAGTACAGTCATACAAATGTACCTGGTCTTTGCTCTCACATTGTGATTCTTTTCAGGTTGTATTTGTGTTTGGCCTGGTCTTTCCCTCATACTGTGCTCTTGTTGATGTAGTATTTGTGCCTGGTCTGGTCTTGCCTTCATACTGTGACCTCGTTTGTGTTTGGCCTGGTCTTTCCCTCATACTGTGCTCTTGTTGATGTAGTATTTGTGCCTGCTGTGGTCTTGCCTTCATACTGTGACCTCGTTTGTGTTTGGCCTGGTCTTTCCCTCATACTGTGCTCTTGTTGATGTAGTATTTGTGCCTGGTCTGTTCTTGCCTTCATACTGTGACCTTGTTTGTGTTTGGCCTGGTCTTTCCCTCATACTATGCTCTTGTTGATGTAGTATTTGTGCCTGGTGTGGTCTTGCCTTCATACTGTGACCTTGTTTGTGTTTGACCTGGTCTTTCGCTCATACTGTGATCTTGTTGAGGCTGTGCCTGGTCTGGTCTTTCCCTGATACTGTGGTCTTGTTGTGGTTGGATTTGTGCCTGGTCTGGTCTTTCCCTCATATTGTGATCTTGTTCAGGTTGTATTTGTGCCTGACCTTGCCTTTTCTCATACTGTGGTCTTGTTATGGTTGTATTTGTGCCTGGTCTGGTCTTGCTCTGGTGTTGTTGAGGTTGTATTTGTGCCTATGCTGGTCTTTCCGTCATACTGTGATATTGTTAAGGTTGTATTTGTGCCTGGTCTCGTCTTTCCTTCATACTGTGTTATTGTTGAGGTTGTATTTGTGCCTGGTCTGGTCTTTCCTTCATACTGTGTTATTGTTGAGGTTGTATTTGTGCCTGGCCTGGTCTTGTTGTGGTCCTGTTGAGGTTATGTTTGTGACTATTTTAGACTCTCCATGATGGTGACCCCAGGGAGCTTGAAGCTGCTGAACTGATCCATAGAACCCTCTCTAGTGTAGATGGAGCTGTGCACCGTTCCCTCCTTCCGGACGTCCATGATCGGCTGCTTCAGTTTGCCAACATTGAGGGTGGGGCTGTTGTCCTGGCATCACTCTGCCAGGAGTCTGAGTACCTCCCTGTAGGCTGACTCATCACTGTTGCTGATCAGCCCCATGACGTTGGTGTCACCAGCAAACTACAGGATGGAGTTGGAGCTGTGCTTGGTCACACAGTCATAGGTGAACAAGGAATACATCCATAGCCAAAAGTTTTGAGAATGACACAAATATTAATTTTCACAAAGTCTGCTGCCTCAGTTTTTATTATGGCAATTTGCATATACTCCAGAATGTTATGAAGTGTGATTATATGAGTTGGAATTAATTGCAAAGTCCCTCTTTGCCATGAAAATAAACTTAATCCCAAAAAACCCATTTCCACTGTATTTCATCCCTGCCACAAAAGTACCTGCTGACATCATTTCAGTGATTCTCTCGTTAACACAGGTGAGAGTGTTGATGATGACAAGGCTGGAGGTCACTCTGTCATGCTGATTGAGTTAGAATAGCAGACTGGATGCTTTAAAAGGAGGGTGGTGCTTGAAATCATTGTTCTTCCTCTGTGAACCATGGTTACCTGCAAGGAAACGTCATCATTGCTTTGCACAAATAGGGCTTCACAGGCAAGGATGTTGCTGCTAGTAAGATTGCACCTAAATCAACCATTTATCGGATCATCAAGAACTTCAAGGAGAGAGGTTCAATTGTTATGAAAAAGGCTTCAGGGCGCCCAAGAAAGTCCAGCAAGCACCAGGACCGTCTCCTAAATTTGATTCAGCTGCGGGATCGGGGCACCACCAGTGCAGAGCTTGCTCCGGAATGGCAGCAGGCAGGTGTGAGTGCATCTGCATGCACAGTGAGGCCAAGCCTTTTGGAGGATGGCCTGGTGTCAAGAAGGGCGGCAAAGAGGCCACTTCTGTCCAAGAAAAACATCAGGGACAGACTGATATTCTGCAAAAGGTACAGGGATTGGACTGCTGCGGACTGGGGTAAAGTCACTTTCTCAGATGAATCCCCTTTCTGATTGTTTGGGGCATCTGGAAAAAAGATTATCCGGAGAAGAAAAGGTGAGCGCTGCCATCAGTCCTGTGTCATGCCAACAGTAAAGCATCCTGAGACCATTGATGTGTTGGGTTGCTTCTCAACCAAGAATGGTACCAAAACATCCTCCGAAAGTAACTTCTTCCAATCATTCAAGAACAGTGTGATGATGAACGATGCCTTTCCCAGATGGAGCACCATGCCGTAAGGCAAAAGTGATAACTAAGTGGCTTGGGGAACAAAACACCAACATTTTGGGTCCATGGCCAGGAAACTCCCCAGACCTTAATCCCTTTGAAAACGTGTGGTCAGTCCTCAAGAGGTGGCTGGACAAACAAAAACCCATAAATTCTGACAAACTCCAAGCATTGATTATGCAAGAATGGGCTGCCATCAGTCAGGATTTGGCCCAGAAGTTGATTGACATCAGGCCAGGGCAAATTGCAGAGGGTTTGAAAAACCATGAACTTAATGTAATTGTCAATAAATGCCTTATGACATGCTTGTAATTATACTTCAGTATACCATAGAAACATCTGACAAAAAGATCTACAAACACTGCAGCAGCAAACTTTGTGAAAACCAATACTTGTGTCATTCTCAAAACTTTTGGCCACAACTGTAGAGCCGGGGGCTCAGCACACTGCCCTGCGGGGTGCCAGTGTTGCTGGTGATGGAGGATGACCTATTGTCACCAGTGCACACATGCTGGGGTCTGTCGGTGATCCAGCTGCAGAGTGAGGAGCTATGGCTGAAATCTAGGAGCTCAGCAACACGCTGGCATGGAATGTCGCTGCTTTTATTTTACAGGTGAGACGGAGTGATGTGGAAAGCAGTGGAGATCTCTAGTATATGCTCTCATGCATCTTTAGCAGACCTGTTGCAGCAGTAGGCAAACTCTAGTGGGCCTAGTTAAACTGTCCAGTATGGTGTCCTTACTGTGCCTCTCAAAGCACTTATTTTTGTGATGGGGATGAGTACCATGGGGCAGTAATCATTAAGGCAGTCTGCTTTGGCTGTCTTTGGAGCAGGGGTGACAGGGATAGTTGACTCCCTCAGAGAGCCATTAAAAATGACAGTGAACACAGCTGTTAGCTGGTCGCAGCAGGTTTTTAAAACATGTGCAGAAAGTTTATCCAAGCTGCCGGGTTGAGGTGCTTTTGTCGGTTGAAAGTCCTCCTCGTGTCGCTCATGGAGACTGTCACTGGGTTCTCCTTTGAGGGGTTGGTATATATAGTACAATACACTGTTCCCATGTAATTGGTACCAAACTAATGACAGCATTTTTAAGTTGGGCGGGTTAATATCTCATGTGATTTCAGTGCTCACTGGATAGCTGGTTTGCTCAGACTTTTCTGTCTATATCATATATGATACTATGTGATGTTGACCATGGGCAGGTTTAATCATTCTTAAGTTCTGAAGTTTTCTGTGTTATCTGTGTCAGCATGACTTGTACGGTGCCTGTGAATCTCTTAGCTGCTGCCCTCTGATGACTGTCTCAAAATAGGACGGCTGCATGGTAGAAGGCACTTCATGCACTGCATTCCACATCATCACACCTGCATTAAAGGCTTTTTGTCCTTCTCCAAAAATGATCACGGCACTAATGCATTCATTTATACAGTGCATTAGCCTACTCCTTTTGAGCTGCACACAATCCAAGCTGCTGTCATTAATAATGTATTGTTCTCAGACATTCTAATGAGTTTAAGACCATTTTCCAGGAATCCATTATGGGCCATTAGTGATACATACAAAACCTTAATACAGGCTATGATGTGTGTGCCTCACAGACTGATAGGCACAATTTCATCACAGGCTGCAATGAACACTGTGCCTCACAGGCCGATAGGCACAATTTCATCACAGGCTACAATGAACACTGTGCCTTACGGGCCAATAGGCACAATTTAATCACAGGCTACAATAAACATTGTGCCTCACAGGCCAATAGGCACAATTTCATCACAGGCTACAATGAACACTGTGCCTCACAGGCCGATAGGCACAATTTCATCACAGGCTGCAATGAACACTGTCTCACAGACTGATAGGCATGATCTCATCACAGGCTGCAATTAAACATGTGCCTCACAGACCAATGGACACGATTTTAACACAGGCTGTGATGAACCCTGTGCCTTGCAGACAGATGGACACAATCTCAACATTGGCTTTGGAGAACCTTGTGCCTCACAGACAGATCAACGTGACCCTCATCTGTTTTATACCAATAAGAAACACTGTTGCTTGAGCTTTTGTTATGTAGTTTGGGGCAACCACTTAGGGAAAGCAACTAATTAAATATAAGTTTCTTTATGTCCAGAACACTGCTGCATCAACCCTAACCCTTACCATCACCACTCAGCTGCTGGCATAATGATGCTGTTACACTAATGTCCACCTGTCCTGCTCTGTCCCACAGTCTGACAGCAACACAAGCTTCCTGCGAGCTGCCCGTGCAGGGAACCTGGACAAGGTGTTAGAATACCTGAAGGATGGTGTGGATATAAACACCTGTAACCAGGTAACTGTGTGACAACAGTCGGAAGGAATGGCTATAAACACCTGTAACCAGGCAACCATATCACACATGAAGGAAGGGATGATTATAAACACCTATTACCAGGTAACCATATCACACATGAAGGAAAGGATGGCTATAAACACCTGCAACCAGGTAACCATGTGACACCCGAAGGAAGCCATGGATATAAACACCTGTAACCAGGCAACCATATCACACATGAAGGAAAGGATGGCTATAAACACCTGCAACCAGGTAACCATGTGACACCCGAAGGAAGCCATGGATATAAACACCTGTAACCAAGTAACTGTGTGACAACAATCGGAAGGCATGGCTATAAACACCTGTAACCAGGCAACCATATCACACATGAAGGAAGGGATGACTATAAACACCTATAACCAGGTAACTGTGTGACACCAGATGGTGTGGCGATAAAACCTGCAGCCACGTTACGGTGTCACACCCGAAGGAAGGCTTGGCTATAACACTTGCAGCCAGGTTATGGTGTCACACTTGTAACCAGGTTTCTGTTTATGCTCCATGTTGATGATCCATGTTGATATACGATGATGTCATGGTGAATGGTAGGGCTAGCAAGGTAGACCAGAAGTTTTGAGAAAAATTGCCAGGGGAAAGGACAAAACCTTGAATTATGGAGCAATTAGAATATTTAACAATGCTAATGGTTTATCTACCAAGGGTGACTCCAGCGTTTTTTCCCCCCATTATGCTTACAGAATGGACTCAATGCTCTGCATCTGGCAGCTAAGGAGGGTCACCTGGAGCTGGTGGAGGAGCTGCTGGACAGAGGGGCGTTTGTGGATTCAGCCACTAAGGTGGGTGCAGTGTGGGTGGAGATTGGGACAGTGGAGATTTAGGTGGCACCTAAAACATGCAAGCATACCTAAAACCACAAAAAAATGCTTTTTCTGTGTTTGGCTCAGAAAGGGAACACTGCTCTCCACATTGCCTCGCTGGCTGGACAGCAGGAAGTGGCAAAGCTGCTGGTGAAGAGAGGCGCTAGTGTCAATGCCCAGTCTCAGGTTGGAGCCCTTAGTCTGAAAGCTGTCCTTGTTAGCTGTGGTTCTTGGCTGCCTTTCCTTAACTCTCCCATTCTCTCAGAATGGCTTCACCCCACTGTACATGGCGTCTCAGGAGAACCACCTCGACGTGGTGCGTTACCTGCTGGAGAACGACGGGAACCAGAGCACTGCCACTCAGGTGAGTCATGTGACCAGCGGCTGTGAGGAGAGCCTGTGCATTGAGCTGAACCATCGTCTTCGCCCTCATCTAGGATGGCTTTACCCCCTTGGCCATCGCGCTGCAGCAGGGCCACGACCAGGTGGTGGCGCTACTGCTGGAGAAAGACACCAAAGGCAAAGTGCGCCTACCTGCCCTGCACATCGCAGCCCGCAAGGATGACACCAAGGCTGCAGCCCTGCTGCTGCAGAATGACCATAATGCAGACGTGCAGTCTAAGGTGGGCGTGGCCTGTGTGAATATAGGCATTGTGGGACAGGAAGAGTGGCTCAGGAATGACACAAGGCAGAGGTCCTCATCCCATTGCTGGGTATACACCCAAACACACACGCAAACACACCAATACACTATAGGCCACTTAGAGGTAACACTTCACATACCTGCATGTCATTGGGATGTAACAGGAATCATGCACAACATGGGGAAACCACATAGACCAAAGGTGGGATTTAAACCACCAACCCGGGAGGTGTGATGGGACTGCCCACAGTGCCTACATGCTTCCCAGAAGGTGTGTGTGCATGTGTGCACTGACTGAAGAGGATTATTAATGGAGATTTCAAAAGTATCTACTTAACTAACGTTTTATTCATTTTCGTGAATTTTTCTGGGTTGGGTCATGAATTAACAGTGAAATGGGATCTAGAGAGATCGATATGAAAAAAATTGTTTTTGTTTAGTATACTGTACATGTGTGTTAGTGTGTTTGAGTCATGTACATGTGTGTGTAAGTGTGTGTGTGGTGTACATGTGTGTTTTAGTGTGTGAGGTGTACATGCATATGTGTAGGTTATGTGTGTTAAGTGTACATGTGTGTTTGTGTGTGTGTAGTTTACATGTTTTTTTACTGGGTAGTGTAGTGTACATGGATGTGTTTGTGTGTGCGGTGTATGTGTATATACGTATGTGCATATGTGTAGTGTAAATATGTGTGTTTGTGTGTGTTAAGGTAACATGCATATGTGTAGGGTACATGGGTGTGTTAGTGTGTGTGTAGTATATGTGTGTAAATGTACATGCGTATGTCTAGGGTACATGGGTGTGTTGGTGTGTATGTAGTATGTATGTGTGTGTATGTACGTGCATAATTGTCATGTACATGCTTGTGATATTAACACATCTTTTTACATTCCTGCCTGCTGCTGAACCAGATGATGGTCAACAGGACGACGGAGGTATAGCCAGTTACTGTGTGTTTGCACGCATGCCCACATCACCGTGCCGTACCCGCTGCCCTGCTGCCCGAGCGCTCTGCCCTGCTCCCCATCACGCCTTCTGCTGCTGTGTTGCACTGATGTTTTGCTGAGCATTTGGAAAGTGGTCTGTCCCCCTGCATGGCGCCTGTAATTAGAGATTAGATCCCTTCCTCTGTTACTTTTCATTTCTTTCTTTTCAGTTGATATCAATACTTTTTTGTCACCTCCTTGGTTGGAATCCTTGCATCCACAGGATACATGGTACCATTACATCCCTATAAAAGTTTATATTTGATAGTAAATCACAATCTTTTAAGGTATTCTGTAGTTTCATTAGCTTTGCAGTAGAAATACATGAGTAGCTATACATTTTGTAAGGTGATATTAATAATTAATGATATTTAATTATTATTAGAAAAAAGATACTTGAAAATATTTCCCTTTTCTAACAGTATTTTAAACCTAGCCATTGCACCGAAGTGTAATGCTTCATATCATCGCATGTTACACAGCAGTAATGCATTCATATTTTGAATAGTTTTGTAGTTACAGTATTTTTCATAATTTGCAAATATGTTTTTACATTAAATCGGACCATTTTTGTCAGAATGGAAAGGTAAGGCAATGCCTCCACTGAATTACTCCGCATAAATAAGCCCATAAAACTGTAACATGGTTACTAATGTGATGTAGTCTCTAGAAACACATTTCTATGGTTGTATTTTTCATATATTCTGCATACATATATTTTTTATTGTTATCATATCTTTTCATTTTGATGTAACATTTATTATTTTGATTGTGAGGCTATCGTTTGCATGATACTGTTAAATGATATTTAGTTATGATTCGTTTGAATGATCCTAATAAGTGTATATGTAGCCTTTATGTGGCAGCTGCATGTGGATCATGGTGACTGTGGCTTTTCTGAGGCCTGTAACCCCTACATTCTCATCATTGCTTCTTCTTCTTCCAGAGTGGGTTCACTCCTTTGCACATCGCTGCTCACTATGGCAACGTGAATGTTTCCACGCTTCTCCTGAACCGCGGGGCAGCGGTGAACTTTACTGCGCGGGTATGAGTCTGCCTGTCTAACCCAGCAAATAGTCTGTCTAATTACAATGGGCTTTTAGCGCCTGTTCTCAAGTCGTGAGTCTGGATGGTCTCGTAAACATACCTCTCAGTCAGTCACTATAGGTCATAGCTTCAACATGGCCTTCAATCTTGATGGAGGAGAGGGGGTGGTTTTGGAAGATGACAATGTGTTTCCCCCACTCAGAATGGCATCACACCCCTCCATGTGGCCTCCAAGCGTGGAAACACCAACATGATCAGCTTACTGCTGGACCAGGAGGGTCAGATCGATGCCAAGACTCGTGTGAGTGCATCCTGCGGCCACCGGAAGCTGCCTCTTGTGTGACCTGTCCTGTGTGAGTGCATCCTGCGGCCCCCTGAAGCTGCCTCATATGTGACCTGTCCTGTGTGAGTGCATCCTGTGGCAGCTTGAAGCTGCCTCTTCTGTGACCTGTCCAGTGTGAGTGCATCCTGCGGCCACCTGAAGCTGCCTCGTGTGTGACCTGTCCTGTGTGAGTGCATCCTGCGGCCCCCTGAAGCTGCCTCATATGTGACCTGTCCTGTGTGAGTGCATCCTGCGGCCCCCTGAAGCTGCCTCGTGTGTGACCTGTCCTGTGTGAGTGAATCCTGTGGCAGCTTGAAGCTGCCTCTTCTGTGACCTGTCCCGTCCTGTGTGAGTGCATCCTATGACCACCTGAAGCTGCCTCGTATGTGACCTGTTCTGTGTGAGTGCATCCTGCAGCCTCCTGAAGCTGCCTCGTGTGTGACCTGTCCCGTCCTGTGTGAGTGCATCCTATGACCACCTGAAGCTGCCTTGTATGTGACCTGTTCTGTGTGAGTGCATCCTGCAGCCTCCTGAAGCTGCCTCGTGTGTGACCTGTCCCGTCCTGTGTGAGTGCATCCTATGACCACCTGAAGCTGCCTCGTATGTGACCTGTCCAGTGTGAGTGCATCGTGCAGCCTCCTGAAGCTGCCTCGTGTGTGACCTGTCCAGTGTGAGTGCATCGTGCGGCCCCCTGAAGCTGCCTCATATGTGACCTGTCCAGTGTGAGCGCATCGTGCAGCCTCCTGAAGCTGCCTCGTGTGTGACCTGTCCAGTGTGAGTGCATCGTGCAGCCCCCTGAAGCTGCCTCATATGTGACCTGTCCCCCGTGTGAGTGCATCCTGCGGCCACCTGAAGCTGCCTCATATGTGACCTGTCCCATGTGAGTGCATCCTATGACCACCTGAAGCTGCCTCGTATGTGACCTGTACTGTGTGAGTGCATCATGCAGCCTCCTGAAGCTGCCTCGTGTGTGACCTGTCCCGTGTGAGTGCATCCTGCGGCCCCCTGAAGCTGCCTCATATGTGACCCGTCCAGTGTGAGCGCATTCTGTGGCAGCCTGAAGCTGCCTCGTGTGTGACCTGTCCCGTGTGAGTGCATCCTGTGGCAGCCTGAAGCTGCCTCATATGTGACCTGTCCAATGTGAGTGCATTCTGTGGCAGCCTGAAGCTGCCTCTTGTGTGACCTGTCCAGTGTGAGTGCATCCTATGGCTGCCTGAAGTGGTATCAAGGATACATTTTGCTGCAGTTTTCTTGCAAATAAATAGAAAAAATAAACAATGCAATTACTTTTATTCTTATTCCAGGATTGCACATATCTACAGCACATTGTGTGCAGCTCATGGCCTGTGGTCCTGCTCATTCACTCTGCTTCATTGCTACCCTCACTATGTGTCCTGCTTTAACTGCGCTGTCTGCCTGTCCCACATCAGGATGGCCTGACACCCCTGCACTGTGCAGCCAGAAGTGGACATGCACCAGCAGTAGAGATGCTGCTGGAGAGAGGAGCTCCTCTCCTGGCCAGAACAAAGGTACCACTGTGCGCACATATACAGACACTCGCCGACATCCAGCATGTGCCTTGTGTATTACTTCACCACCACCATCATCTTGACCTCTGCTCCCCAGAATGGGCTGTCCCCACTACACATGTCCGCCCAGGGTGACCACGTGGAGTGTGTCAAGCACCTGCTTCAGCACCAGGCACCTGTTGATGATGTCACATTGGACTACCTGACAGCGCTGCATGTGGCAGCGCACTGTGGCCATTACCGAGTCACCAAGTTACTCCTGGACAAGAAGGCTAATCCCAATGCCCGTGCTCTGGTACCACCTTCCTGGTTCTGGTTTGGGTTGAGTGGTTTTGGTTTAGTTTGGGTTTAACCTGGGAAAAGTGGTAATGTACTTCTGAGGTCTGCTTCGGTGCTGACCGTCTCACTGTGTTTTCGAGCAGAATGGCTTCACTCCACTGCACATTGCGTGCAAGAAGAACAGAGTCAAGGTGATGGAGCTGCTGGTCAAATACGGTGCTGCCATTCAGGCCATCACAGAGGTAGGGCATCCGCAATGGCTGATCAGAGCATCGTTGGGGGTCTTGAGTGCAGCCACTGAAGCTTTTGCTCTCGCTTGCAGTCTGGCCTCACGCCCATCCACGTGGCTGCCTTCATGGGGCACCTGAGCATCGTACTTCTCCTGCTGCAGAACGGGGCATCACCCGACATCTGCAACATCGTAAGTCGCCTTCCGCCTAAGCAAAACCCTACAGGTGTGTCCTTCGACACACACATGTAAGAGCCGTTATTCCTGCACTTGCATGTTTCTGCAGCGTGGGGAGACGGCGCTGCACATGGCCGCTCGTGCAGGGCAGCTGGAGGTGGTGCGCTGTCTGCTGAGGAATGGAGCTCAGGTGGATGCCATAGCTCGGGTGAGACCCTTCACACTACACACGTGTACTCATGCATAACATTCTGTATGTGTGTGTGTTTGTGTGTGTGTGTTTGCATTTCTGAATCAATACTGCCCCTTTTCTGGCAGGAGGACCAGACCCCTCTTCACATCGCAGCTCGCCTGGGGAAGACTGATATTGTCCAGCTGCTACTGCAGCACATGGCCCACCCAGATGCCTCCACAGCCAGCGGCTACACCCCTCTGCACATCTCCGCCCGTGAGAACCAGCTGGAGGCAGCCGCTGTTTTGCTGGAGGCTGGCGCCTCACACTCTCTGTTCTCCAAGGTGGGCATCACAGCCATGGATAAGAATGAAAAATAGCACTGAAAAAAAGAGAAAATGTGCGAGAGAGCACCCCCTGCTGGACAAAGGTATAATATTTTCTATTTGTGATCTATAGACCATGACTTCAGAGTAAGAGGTTAAGAAGTTAAGAATGTGGAGTTAAAAATATGAGTGTCATTAACTTAAGGAGATGAATGTGAGCGTAATTTGTAAGTGCTATTTCTACTTTTCACTCGCCCCACAGAAAGGATTTACCCCCCTGCATGTTGCTGCTAAGTATGGAAGCCTGGAGGTGGCAAAGCTTCTGCTGCAGAGGCGAGCGTCCCCTGACGCTGCCGGAAGTGTAAGTGCAGCTGCCTTCTTAGGCATCATGCATTTCATAGCAAAAATGTTTAATTCAAGTCTAGCATCATAATCTGATTTTTATCTATATGCATATGTTTCGATACCACTTCAATTAAATTAACTTAAAACTTATTGATATCAGACCACTCCCTGACTAGCCTGACTAATGGGTTTCTAAAACCTCACTAAGGCCTCTCATGTACACTGCAAAACCCTTTAAAATATAATATAATTGATAATTGATAATTCTGCACCGGCTCACAGCCTCAAAGTCTTGTTCCTACATTCAAACAGAATGGACTGACTCCACTTCACGTTGCTGCCCACTATGACAACCAGCAGATGGTGCTGTTGCTATTGGACAAGGGTGCCTCACCTCACGCCACAGCCAAGGTAAGACGATCCCCATGTCCGGCACATACAGTAAGAGAGGTCGGGTTTGTGCTCGCGGGATGTGCATATTTCATACATAATATACGTAACAGTTCATGTAACGTTTCACTATAGCCATGTTTTGCATTACGCTTTCATTCACTTAAAAAATATGCACTGGACTTATACACTTTGTACTCACATTTTGTGGGCTGTATTCGGGTCTTATGTTTACATTCTACAGACTTGCATTGTACTAGAGCTACCGCGATTTGGCGACGTAGTCGATGACGTTGACGTTGCGTCGACATCAATATTTTTGATCGACACATCTTTTATTATTTTAATAAAATTACATTTATGATTTCTAAAACGCTTCAATTCATTATAACAAGGGTTTCCCTTTAATATTACTACATAGTTACGGAGGAGGAGGTAAGGAGCATGCAGTGATACAGTGACTTGAAACCACCTCAGGGGTGAGAACCTGAGTGCACCCATGTGGTGGGTGATACCTCAGCAACACGTACACCAGTCCAAATGGACAAGTGTGAGTTTTTTTCTGGTGGCTGGAGTGCCAATCCTGCCACCAACCCCCAAGTTTTTCCCTGTAAGTTGGAGTACCTCCTTATAGGGCTGAATGTAGGTTAACGTCACACTCAGGACGTAATTACGGGAGTGGTTCAAATTATCAGAAAACAAAAAGGTGGTTTTACCACAGCGGTACTAGCACTATGCACGATTGAGCACCTGAAGAAGCACACAGGCGCTGCTCTACACCGCCAGATTATGCGAAACTCCTTGTTGTCTATTCATGTTTATTAAATTACCATTAGTACGGAGAGATTTTTTAATATCTTTTGTCCTTGTCGTTGCTAAATACACTCATTATTAAAGCCATAAATTTGTCTAACATAAATTTGTCTACTAAACAAGTGTCTATGAAAATGTTTAGACTACAATCTGGGTTTATTCTACGTGGATTGACAGTATCAGTGTTCCTGCGCGTTGTAATTGGGACCAGTTTCGTTATTAACTTAAACTGAAACGAAAACGGACACTAAATAAAAATAATGTGTGAACTGAATTAAATTAAAATGAAAGTCATATTTACAAAAAAACGTGTCGGACTTTTGCAATGGCACATACAGTTTGTTGCTATGAAAATAAAATTAACTTAAGCCGTCGAGTCGGTTTTCTGGAGGAAAATTAATCGTTGACATTAATCGACCAATCGGTAGAATTAATAGAATATAAATTAGTCTACAGAAAAATAGTCGTTAGTGGCAGCCTTGCATTGTACCCACATCTTGTTACACCCTGCACCCATGGTACACACTGTCCTCAAATAAGTGTTTTAGTACTCAAAATTTACGTCGATCCTTTATACTCTTAAAATAAATATGTCTTACTCACTTTGCTTATTTATTACATTTTCTGGTAATACTGGTAACACAATACGGTTACTTAGCAGCTTAGTAGTAATTCAGTTACTATTCAAGTACAAATATAGTAGCTACTTGAGATAAAAGATGCATTAGGTTCATTAACAATGAACAAACGTGAGATCATTATATCACTTTTTGTGTTATTGATTATTTGTTCCTTCAGTAGTTCACAAAGGTTTATAGAATTATGAGTTGATTCATGACAAATTAAGAGCATAATAGGATATTATTTGTGCCCTGTCATGTACAGTGTTGCCCATTCTCTGCACTGATATATGTTGCTATTATGCTTACACTGCAGTCCAGTTTCTGGGAAGTTCTGACCCAGCAACCCATCTGTCTGTCTGTCTGTATATCCATCCATCCCTCTGTCCATCTGTCTCTGTCTATTGACTTTCCGTTTGTCTGTCCATCTGTCTCCCTCTGTCTCTGTCTGTCCACCATTTGCCTGTCTCTGTCTGACTTCCATTTGTCTGTCTGTTTATCTGTATATCCATCCATCCCTCTGTCCATCTGTCTCCGTCCGTTGACTTTCCGTTTGTCTGTCCATCTGTCTCCCTCTGTCTCTGTCTGTCCACCATTTGCCTGTCTCTATCTGACTTTCGTCTGTCTATCCGCCTGTCTCTCTCTTTCTGTCTCTCCAGAACGGCTACACTCCGCTGCACATCGCAGCTCGGAAGAACCAGATGGACGTGGCAGTGGCACTGATACAGCACGGTGCCTCCACCATCTCCGTCAGCAAGCAGGGGGTCAGCCCGCTGCACCTGGCCTCCCAGGAGGGCCACGCCACCATGGCCACACTGCTGCTGCGCAACAGCGCTCATGCCAACGCGGCTGCCAGGGTCAGTCAGGCCGTCTGACCTGCTTCCCAGCAGTCTCTGCTTTTGGAATCCCCTCCTGACTGCTGACTGATTGCTTACTTACTATTTGGACAGTTTCCACTTGACTTTCAGTAGTACTGACATGCACGTCATCTAAGATTAGTAGCTGACTGGCTATGGTTACTGATAAGCCGTGATTGGTCCGTCCTGCTTTCACAGAATGGCTTGACCCCCCTGCATTTAGCGGCCCAGGAGGACAAGGTCAGCGTGGCTGAGATACTTACAAAAAACGGCGCAAACATTGAGCAGCAAACTAAGGTATCTTTTTTGTAGAACTGTATTCTGTAAAACAAGAAAACTGAGTTTTGTTTGAATTTGACAGTCTCCCTCTTGTACTCTGTTCGCTAGATGGGCTACACACCCCTGATTGTAGCATGTCACTATGGAAATATGAAGATGGTGAATTTCCTGCTGCAGCATGGTGTCAATGTGAATGTTAAAACCAAGGTAGGCTTTTCTTCAGTGTTCCACTCTGGAATGCAAGTCCAACAGGGACAGCAAATCAGCTTGGAGGAATAACCTTCCTTCTGTCATCCTTCTTCAGAATGGATACACCCCCCTTCACCAAGCAGCACAGCAGGGGAACACACACATCATTAGCCTGCTTTTGGAGTGCGGGGCCAAACCCAATGCCATGACTGTGGTGAGTATGAACTCATACACTTATACTCCCAAACTCCAACCATAACTATAACCATAACCCTAACACATTGCCATGACTATAGTGAGTATGAACTCGTACACATACACCCTTAACCCTAACCATAACGATAACTATAACCATAACCATAACCCTAATTTGGGGACATAGGGTTATGCAATAGGACATTGGAAAGTTTGAAGTATACTGTTAAATCGAGTTACCCTGTGGCTTCCTGGGGGCCCTGAGTAATCATAGAAAGAGGTTTTGATGCCTGAAAAAGCTAAAACCTTTGTATCCCTAACCCTAGCTATTGTTGGCTAACTGTAACACATTGCTATGACTATAGTGAGTATGAACTGACATACTCACAGGTAACATAAACAGATACACATATGCAGCCCATATTTTTGTACCTTCATAGAGCGGAAACACAGCCCTGTCCATCGCCAAGCGGTTGGGCTACATTTCTGTGGTGGACACCCTGAAGATGGTCACTGAGGAGGTCATCACCACCACCACGGTGAGGGCCAGCTAAAAAGAACAGTCTGCAGCTATTGCTCAGGATATTAGGTTGCACCCAGCAGAGGCTGACTCTCTTGTCCTGTGTTTGTCTTTCCTGCGCTCGCATGCCGCATGTTCCTCGTCAGACTGTGACAGAGAAACACAAGCTGAACGTCCCGGAGACCATGACTGAAGTGCTTGATGTGTCTGATGAGGAAGGTGAGTCAGCCGGGTCGCCACGTGCTGCCATGTCACTGCTTTCTGTGTAAATGATGCATCATGGGTAATGAAGTTTCAGCAATGTGCTCTCCCTTAGACTCGACACAATGGTGGGTGAAGGTTAGTGTCATTCTTAATTAGATGGTAAGATGAGGGTTCCGTCATGCTTCCCAGGGGAAGACACGATGATGGGGGATGGGGGAGAGTACCTGCGAGTGGAGGACCTGCGGGACCTGGGGGATGACTCCTTGTCCGGAAATTACCTGGAGGGCTTAGACTACCTTCGCTTCAGCCTGGAAGGAGGCCAACAGGAGAGGTTTGCTGCTTTTCTCATTTCAATGTTTCCTTGCTTCCTATATGTTGGGTTAGCTGTCCATCTATCTGCGTGGCTCTAGGCTCAGGCTGCACACTTCCCTTTGGAGTACACACCTATAGCACACTTCCCTTTGGACTACACACCTATAGCACACTCCCCTTTGGAGTACACACCTATAGCACACTCCCCTTTGGAGTACACACCTATAGCACACTCCCCTTTGGAGTACACACCTATAGCACACTTCCCTTTGGAGTACACACCTATAGCACACTCCCCTTTGGAGTACACACCTATAGCACACTTCCCTTTGGAGTACACACCTATAGCACACTCCCCTTTGGAGTACACACCTACAGCACACTCCCCTTTGGAGTACACACCTATAGCACACTTCCCTTTGGAGTACACACCTATAGCACACTCCCCTTTGGAGTACACACCTATAGCACACTCCCCTTTGGAGTACACACCTACAGCACACTCCCCTTTGGAGTACACACCTATAGCACACTCCCCTTTGGAGTACACACCTATAGCACACTTCCCTTTGGAGTACACACCTATAGCACACTTCCCTTTGGAGTACACACCTATAGCACACTCCCCTTTGGAGTACACACCTATAGCACACTTCCCTTTGGAGTACACACCTATAGCACACTCCCTTTGGAGTACACACCTATAGCACACTTCCCTTTGGAGTACACACCTATAGCACACTCCCTTTTGGAGTGCGCTATATGCCTCACCATCTGCACTCTCAGAGCATATCAGCTATTTTTTATTTACATAGTTTTTCCTAAGTGATATTCTGAGCTGCTGTACTTGGGTGATGTTTCTATAACCCCTGGAGATCCCATCCGTAACCCTAACCCTATAACCCCTGGAGATCCCATCCGTAACCCTAACCCTATAACCCCTGGAGATTACATTCTCCTCCCTTGCCTAAATCCCTGCTACTCCTCCTCTTTTATCTCTGTTTCCCTCTGTCACCTGAGTAACAACCAGTGTTTGTTAATCAGTTCCAACAGGTCTCAGCTCACTTCCAGACAACAGCAACGTAATCAGAAAGGTGGAGCACTGATGGAGGACATCATCAGCAGTCAGAAGGTGAGTCACCTATTTACTAATGATGTCAGACTTTGTGTCACCTGATGGATGAACGTTATCTATGCTCAAGTGATGTCAAGTGATGTCAATGCCATCTTTGGCCACTAGGTGGCTATTTCTTTTGAGAACCAGAAAGATTCATACCGCTTGAGCTGGGGCATTGAAAACCTGGACAATGTGGCCCTTTCCTCTAGTGCTTTGCAGTCTGGGTGAGTATAATGACATTTACAGACATCCACATGGCTTTGGAATGCCCGAATAAATATCGTAATGCCAAACCACACAAAACAGAACTTCAGAAGTTGATGAAGTGACGTGAAATTAAATTGTTTTTGGAAATAGCCACACAATGTTACCTTCTCTAATGATCACTGTCTGCTCTCTTCCCAGCCACATCTCTCCATTTCATGAACTTGACAACAGCAGGTAAAGATCCTCCTCCTCCTCCGGCTCTCTGTCACCAGGAGCCCGGTCTGCCTGTATTTTCGGCCTTTTCTGAACTTCCTGTACGTTTCTGCATAGCTTCTTGGTCAGTTTCATGGTGGATGCACGCGGCGGGGCCATGCGGGGATGCCGACACCATGGTCTGCGCATCATCGTCCCCCCGCGGAAGTGCTCCGCCCCCACGCGCGTCACCTGCCGCCTGGTGAAGAGGCAGCGCCTGGCGTGCATGCCCCCCCTGCTGGAGGGTGAGGCGCTGGCTCACCGGCTGGTGGAGGTGGGACCCACTGGGACACAGTTTCTTGGGTACGGCCGCGGCAGCAAGGCCTGTGAGGGCCATCCGTCTGCTCTGCTTCATGTTGTTTGCTCTCGTTTATTAGGGTAATGGTTACAAAACAAGAAGTTGTTTTTTTTAAAGTTCAATAAATGCATGAAGTCAGTGAGTAATCATGTTAAATAATCGTGATCTCAGTATTGACCAAAAAGAAAAAAATCGTGATTCTGATTTCTGCGATAAATGAACAGCCCTAGGTGAAGATTACTTTGATTTTCTGCCAGTGCCAGGCCTCCCCAGTGCAGGATAGCCACTGGGGAGGCCTGACAGTTTCACTGCAGTAAACTGACATGTAGCCCTGGGCTCCTGGTTCTCCTCTCTCCCCTCAGGAAGCTGCATCTTCCAGCTGCTCCCCCTCCTCTTAACGAAGGAGAGAGCTTGGTCAGCCGAATCCTACAACTGGGGCCTCCTGGGACCAAATTTCTTGGGTAGGAAGCTCACCAGCTCATACTGCTGGTCCCACATCCCCCTTACCCTGAACGTCATAGGTCCCTGTGTCACTTTGTTAGTGCTTCTGTCTTTATCAGTGTGTTTTTCTTCAGTTTATTGCATATGTTTGTATCTGTTTTCGACTGTTCGAATAGTGTTCCTGAAAACAAATCCCACAAAGGTATCGTAAGAAGTTTTCCAGAACTTGTAAATGGCAGACAGTGTGCTCTGTGACATGACTGCATGCAGTCGACCTGGGGCCTAACACTGTGGCGCTAACACCATGGTGCTAACACTGTGGGGCTAACACTGTGGGGCTAACACTGGGGCGCTAAAACTGTGGGGCTAACACTGTGGGGCGCTAACACTGTGGGGCTAACACTGGGGCGCTAACACTGTGGGGCTAACACTATGGGGCGCTAACACTGGGGCGCTAACACTGCTGTCATGGCAGACCAGTGGTGCTGGAGATCCCACACTTTGCCGCATTGCGAGGGGCAGAGAGGGAACTGGTGACTCTACGCAGTGAAACGGGGGAGAGCTGGAGGGAGCATCACTGTGAACACACTGAAGAAGAGCTCAACCAGATCCTCAACGGCATGGATGAGGGTGAGGCTGTGCACACGAGCAATGGGCATGCAAGTGCCTCACTAAAGGTGGCCAGTGTGTCCTTCACAGCTTCAATTGTCAACCTGCAGAGCTGGACCCCCCAGAGGAGCTGGAGCGGCGGCGCATCTGTCGAATCATCACGAGAGACTTCCCACAGTACTTTGCGGTTGTGTCCCGGATCAAGCAGGACAGCCACCTGATGGGGCCAGAGGGTGGGGTTCTGAGAAGCAGCGTGAACCCTGAGGTCCAAGCTGTGTTCCCAGAGGGCGCACTCACCAAAAGGATCCGGGTTGGCCTGCAGGTACAGCCGCGCTCCAAATGGCCGCTAATATTAGCAGTACTATAAACAAAGCAAACTTCATTTTGATTAAGAAAACTACCGCATTTGGCACATTACTTACGCTGTCTGGTTTACCATGTTTCTCTCAGGTACAGCTGTCTGTCCTTTGTTTCCCAGGCCCAGATCATTCCCCCTGACCTTGTGAAGAGGATTCTGGGTAATAAAGCAAGATTCAGCCCTATCGTCACAATGGAGCCACGGAGGAGGAAGTTCCACAAGCCCATCACTATGACCATCCCTGTGCCTAAGGCTTCTGCTAACGACGGAGCCAGCGGATATGGGGCCGACCTGCTCACACTGCGGCTGCTGTGTAGCATCACCGGTACAGCATCAGCACGTCGTGGCTCTTTGGGGAGCAGAACGTTGTACCTGTGGTTTAAGTTTTAGTGTAGCAGAGGCTAGTTGTTACTGCTAACTCATTTGTGTGCCTGCTATAATCTGTCAGGCGGCACCACTCCTGCGCAATGGGAGGACATCACAGGAAGTACGCCGCTCTCGTTCTCCAACGAGTGCGTGTCCTTCACGACGAACGTGTCAGCGAGGTAATGCTGCGGTCATAAAATCCAGCTGCTTCACAAGATTATTCATTGCATCGTTGATCAAGTGCTGAATGATAGATGATTTTTATCTATGGGCTCTTGAGTGTATTGATGTTTGCCAAAATATCTGCCTGATCTATTTACAGATAATTTGATCCATTGACGTAGTATTTGTACAATGTGTCCCCATAGGTTCTGGCTGATTGACTGCCGACAGGTGCAGGAATCCGTTAACTTCTGCACACAGGTGTACCGAGATGTGATCTGTGTTCCCTACATGGCAAAGTTTGTTATTTTTGCCAAGACACTGAACCCCATCGAGGCACGACTTCGCTGCTTCTGCATGACCGATGACAAGATGGACAAGACCCTGGAGCAGCAGGAGAACTTCACTGAGGTGGCGCGTAGCCGAGATGTGGAGGTGAGAAGGAGCCAGAGAGCCTGAGAAATGGACCCCACCCCTACAGGCTCACTAACAGATTTCGTTTTGCTGCAGGTGCTAGAGGGAAAGCCCATTTATGCAGACTGTTTTGGCAATCTGGTACCACTAACAAAGACAGGCCAGCATCACATCTTCAGCTTCTTTGCATTTAAGGAGAACCGCCTGGCTCTGCTTATTAAGGTACAACCTCCCAAGAACTCTTAATGTATTAATGACATCATATTAACTTCCAAACATGAAGCACGTTGGGGAATTTTGTGTTTTGAGCATTATGAAGTTTCACATCTACTCTTGCACGGCACCAGTCAAATACAGACAGATCTTTGGCATGGACTCTCCCTCAAAAGTGCATTAAATTAAAATGGAACCCTCCATTTGTAAAATGCCTGTCTGCCATGTCCTGTCCCCAGGGGTGAAGTAATGCGGAGGTCACTCCCGTATCAGGGAAAATCAAATGGTGAAACCTAAAAGGAATCAGGCTTCCTTTATAATTCTCTTTCATCTCTTTTTCGGCTCGAAACAAAACCGCTCCCGTGACCTGCCTGTCGCTGATAATGGGGCCTCTCTGCAGGTGCGCGACAGCACACAGGAGCCATGCGGCCGCCTCTCATTCACCAAGGAGCCACGGTCATACAGAAGCCTGAACATGAGCGCCATCTGCAACCTGAACATCACTCTGCCAGCCTACAGCAAGGTGAGGCCTCCTGCTAAGGGCTACTAACCCCTACCCCTAACCATAAGGACTACTAACCTCTAACCCTAACCATAAGCACTACTAACCTCTAACCCTAACCATAAGAGCTACTACACTCTAACCCTAACCATAAGACCTACTAACCTCTAACCCTAACCATAAGAGTTACTACACTCTAACTGTAACCATAAGGACTACTAACCTCTAACCCTAACCATAAGACCTACTAACCTCTAACCCTAACCATAAGATCTACTACACTCTAACCATAACCATAAGACCTACTAACCTCTAACCCTAACCATAAGAGCTATTACACTCTAACCCTAACCATAAGACCTACTAACCTCTAACCCTAACCATAAGAGCTACTACACTCTAACTGTAACCATAAGGACTACTAACCTCTAACCCTAACCATAAGACCTACTAACCTCTAACCCTAACCATAAGAGCTATTACACTCTAACCCTAACCATAAGACCTACTAACCTCTAACCCTAACCATAAGAGCTACTACACTCTAACTGTAACCATAAGGACTACTAACCTCTAACCCTAACCATAAGACCTACTAACCTCTAACCCTAACCATAAGAGCTACTACACTCTAACTGTAACCATAAGGACTACTAACCTCTAACCCTAACCATAAGGACTACTAACCCCTAACCCTAACCATAAGACCTACTAACCTCTAACCCTAACCATAAGAGCTACTACACTCTAACTGTAACCATAAGACCTACTAACCTCTAACCCTAACCATAAGGACTACTAACCCCTAACCCTAACTAAAAGGGCTACTAACCACAACCCGATATACTCAGGTGTAGCATTTGAGGCAAAAATGTGGTGAATATTACCAAAGTCATCCGTACTTTAAAATAAATCTTAGAAATATTTTTAAATGTAAAAAGTAAATCTACGATTGTGTTCCTATAACATATACAATAAGGTATCTTCATTAAAATTGTATTTATTTGTTGACCTGATACTGTTAGTTTAGTTGCCTTACACTACTTGTTTTTTTTTTTCTCTATTCCTGAAAAAGGATTCTGATTCGGACCCAGAGACAGATGAACAGGTAAACAGCTTCAATGTGTCTGTATTTAAAGACAATAACCTGTCTTTATGGCAGGGCAGAGAATGGGAGCGCAGTGCCGGAAGCCCCGTCTTTAGCCACAGCCAAAATCCTCCATGCACCCAGAGGATGACATCATTGAGCTCACAACTGAATGGGGCAGAGTAGTGTGTGTGTGTGTGTGTGTGTGCCATCTAAATTACTATTATGTTGAATGATAATTGTTTTTCTATTCCTCTCTAATAGACTGATCAGACCCATGACAAATGTAAGTTGTGCTTTTGTGATTGTTTAAATGAAAAATTGAATGTTATCTGTGAAAACTTGTGCTTCTTGTGACTGCTTTACTTATATACTGAATCTTTCAGATATGCCTTCAGCTTGACAGCAGATTCTGTGTATAATCATGTTCACTAGTACTGTAAGAACCTTAAACTTGTTATATGCATTAAATGGCATTAGCTCTAGCTTTGCTAAGGGTATCATGCTTTTCCAAATGCATTTAAGTGCTATTTAAGGTTTGTGTTCAAAATCAAAGTTTTGCCATCACCTCAAAATTCCACTGATGCTGATAGCACACTGTTCATGAGTCACGTGTCCATTTCAATTACATAAACATAGCACAAACTATTTCTTAAAATGAACAGTAAATTGCAATGTGGGCTATCTGGTTAAACAGAATGGTCTACATTATGTAGTTTGACATCAAAACAAACCCCAATTTGTACAACCATAAACACATTTTGGAACTATGGTTTTGCATCCATGATGACAAAATATAGTGGAAATTATATTTTTTTTATGATTTACATCTGTCCATCTTTTTCCATAACTGCTTATTCAGTGCTGGGTTGTAGTTAAACTGGAGACTCCCCCAGGAATTCCAGGACTATATTTTCTAAAATTGTATCCTATTTGCTACTGACATTCTTCCTAAAAATCCATCTAGTCTATGAACATCACCACATTCTTCTTGGATGATCGAAATAATGTTTTGAATAGAAACCACAATCCAACCAGGCCCATCTGCTTTTTTTTTATCTATGGCCTTGAATAATTTGTTTTGTGTCCTCATTATTTCATTTGAAAACATTCTGTGTCAAGTGTGAACATTAGTTTTCCATTTTCATTGTTCACTGACGAAGTTTGCAACAGTTTCTTAATTTCCCTGTATCTTTGTTCATATGTATATATCTGTTATGCCTACTTGTTATGCGTATGGGTAGCCGGTGCATGTATGCGAGAACCACCTGCTCATTGTATTTGTAAATGTCCTGTATTTGTAGCCGTAGTTTCTGTGCTTTTGCTGATGGCACCATCCTGCTGACAGAACTTCATTTTGTGCTGACTGTTCATTCAGTGCAAGGTTATACTCTCTTCATTGTGTGTCTTTTTCCATCTCTTTTGTTTTTTATTCATTTCCATTTATATTTCTTTTGACTGGAATTGAAGATGATCAAGACTCAGAGTCCACAGAGACATCGTTCCTGAAATCGCAAGTTCTGTGCCACTCTGCTGCACTGGCCAGTCCAGACCTGTCAGACATGTCAGAGTTGAAGCAGGACGTCATTAAGTTGCCTGCTCTTCTCACAGTGGACTTCACAGGAAAGTCGATATTTACTGGAGTGGGGGATGATAGAGAAACAGAGGGGGAGCCAAGAAAGCCTTTTGAAATAGTGGTGCGAGTCAGAGAAGGCTTGGAGAAGGTTGGCGAGATGCAGAAAAGCAGGGCATCAATGATGGACACAGTGACAGAGACAACACTGAATACTGTGGAAGGAAGAGAAAGTCAGGATGTAGAAAAGGTGGAGAAAAAAGTTGAGGAAGCTCCGTTTCAGGAAATTCGAATCAGCAGGGGATACTCAAGACCAAATACAACAAAAGATGTCTCAGGCGTTATCAACATCCTCAGAGAGGATCTTATCACATACCTGTCTGGGGTGGTTGTGAAACCGCTCCAGGAGGACATTGTCAAAGAAGAATTCACACAAGTGATTTTGAGTAAGGTCTCCCCACCTGAAATCAAAAAGCCAGCTAGGAGGAAACTGAGGGAGAGGAAGCACACTGAACCGGAACAGGGAACCAGTTTTGGGGCCATTCTTCTCAGGGATAGCTCAGACGAGCTGCTTGATGATGATGTCCTGGGCCGGGGCCCGGACTCCCCAGCAGTTGTGGAGACCCCTATTGGTTCCATCAAAGACAAAGTACAAGCACTGCAAAAGAAAGTGGAGGAGGAGGAAAACCAAAGAAGGATAACAACATTCCAAGGAAGAGTATATTCCGAGAATAAATCCTCTCCTAGTATCACTAAGAAAGAATCTAATTTAATGGAAGCCCCCTCCACGTCTCAGAGTTCTGTATCAGACAAGCCAGAAGAGGCGATGTCTGTGCGAGAATTGATGAAGGTCTTTCAGTCAGGACAGATAGAGTCAAACACTAAATCTGGCCTCTTTCAACACAAAATTCCAACAAAAGAAACCTTGCCATTTAGTGGGACAGTCTGTGGCTCCCAATCCAAAGAAGAAATAAAAACATCAGTGGCTCTTCATAGTGAGATAACAGATTCCAGTGTTACAGACAAAGTGCAGATTGACCAGGTATCCATGCACACTGTGTATTTTAGTGAAACCTTGAAATCGGAGCTGGAGGAAAATGCAGTGTCACCAGGTGACAAGAATGAAGATATTTCAGTCTGTAAAATAAACTCTGAGGACTCTGAGAAACTTAATCTGACTGCCACGACTGCCCCAGATATCACTGCAGAAGAAAACAACCTTGATACTACAGTCAATATGCAGAGCAGAGCTCTAGATTGCAGCCCTCCAGACAAGGCCATGAAGTTACATGACTACAGTTTGCACACAGATACTGAGGATGGCTTTGTGCACAAGGGCTTGGAAGAAACTCCAGAATTCAGCTGTGAGAGTCAGGATTATTTGGACAGAAAGTCCAGTCATCAACTTTTTGAAACCACTGAGTCAAAAGACCAAATGGTAGAGATTAATTGCTTTTCCTCTGAGGAAACAATAAAGAACAGTGATGAGTCTGCTATCAAAGTGGTTCAATTTAGGCAGAGAAACTATGCCCTCTCTCTAGAGGAAGAAGATGTTCCATCAGGACATAAGCCCTCTGAATCTTGGCAGCCCGCCATTGACACTGGAGACACCATTTTGAATGACAGTCAGAACCATGCCCTCTCTCTAGAGGAAGAAGATGTTCCATCAGGACATAAGTCCTCTGAATCTTGGCAGCCCGCCATTGACACTGGAGACACCATTTTGAATGACAGTCAGAACCATGCCCTCTCTCTAGAGGAAGAAGATGTTCCATCAGGACATAAGTCCTCTGAATCTTGGCAGCCCGCCATTGACACTGGAGACACCATTTTGAATGACAGTCAGAACCATGCCCTCTCTCTAGAGGAAGAAGATGTTCCATCAGGACATAAGTCCTCTGAATCTTGGCAGCCCGCCATTGACACTGGAGACACCATTTTGAATGACAGTCAGAACCATGCCCTCTCTCTAGAGGAAGAAGATGTTCCATCAGGACATAAGTCCTCTGAATCTTGGCAGCCCGCCATTGACACTGGAGACACCATTTTGAATGACAGTCAGAACCATGCCCTCTCTCTAGAGGAAGAAGATGTTCCATCAGGACATAAGTCCTCTGAATCTTGGCAGCCCGCCATTGACACTGGAGACACCATTTTAAATGACAGTCAGAACCATGCCCTCTCTCTAGAGGAAGAAGATGTTCCATCAGGACATAGGTCCTCTGAATCTTGGCAGCCCGCCATTGACACTGGAGACACCATTTTAAATGACAGTCAGAACCATGCCCTCTCTCTAGAGGAAGAAGATGTTCCATCAGGACATAAGCCCTCTGAATCTTGGCAGCCCTCCATTGACACTGGAGACACCATTTTAAATGACAGTCAGAACCATGCCCTCTCTCTAGAGGAAGAAGATGTTCCATCAGGACATAGGTCCTCTGAATCTTGGCAGCCCGCCATTGACACTGGAGACACCATTTTAAATGACAGTCAGAACCATGCCCTCTCTCTAGAGGAAGAAGATGTTCCATCAGGACATAAGCCCTCTGAATCTTGGCAGCCCTCCATTGACACTGGAGACACCATTTTAAATGACAGTCAGAACCATGCCCTCTCTCTAGAGGAAGAAGATGTTCCATCAGGACATAAGTCCTCTGAATCTTGGCAGCCCGCCATTGACAGTGGAGACACCATTTTAAATGACAGTCAGAACCATGCCCTCTCTCTAGAGGAAGAAGATGTTCCATCAGGATATAAGTCCTCTGAATCTTGGCAGCCCGCCATTGACAGTGGAGACACCATTTTAAATGACAGTCAGAACCATGCCCTCTCTCTAGAGGAAGAAGATGTTCCATCAGGACATAAGCCCTCTGAATCTTGGCAACCCTCTAATGATAATGAAGACACCAGTCAAACTGAGGCAGACCACACGTATAGTCCTACCAACCTTGATCTGCCGCTCAAACCACAGGACTTAGAGGGATTGAGCTCCTTGGCTGATGCATCCTTCAGTGTTAGCCACAAGGATTCCCTGGAGGCCAGTCCTGTTACCGTAGACAATTCCTCTCGTAAATCCCCCGATTCAATTGAACCAAGTCCAACTAAGGAATCACCATGCCGTGATTCCCTAGAAACTAGTCCCATGGAGCAAAAATCAACAACCATTAATGAGCTTTCAGTTGATCCTTTATTGTTTGAAGTAGATCTTCTACCAGATAAAATTCAATATGAGGATAGTGTGGTGAAGGACCATAGTTTTGAACGAACCATTCAAATGGAAGGAGAGAGTTCACATTCCCCCAATGTCATAATCTGTGAGAAAGAAAGCTGTGATATCACCCTTAAACCATCTGAAAGCCCATCAAACATAACTGCAACATTAACAGACTTGAAGCCTGACAGTGATTCTGAATGTACTGAGCTTCAAAAGCAATTCACCCCGGAGGAAGAGATGTTTAAAATGGCCACAAAAGTTAAGACATTTAATGAAATGGAAAAGGACGCTAAATCCGAACAAGATGCTATTAAAGAAGACCTATCTCCTGTAACAACTGAAATTGTAGAAGACAGAAGTCATCACATAGGAGTGGTGTCACCAGGTGAAAAAATATTGGAGATGGAGAATAAAAATTTCATGGGTCCAGTTATGTCAGCAGAACATTTTGTTGAAGTAGAACCTCAGTCCCCTGTTTCACCACAAGAGCATGTTGATTCTTTTGAGACCAAAGAATTATACCCCATTGATATATCCAGTGAATCCAGAAAAGAAACAGAGGTTGAAGGCAGTGAAGCTATAGAAACAGTTTCATCAAGCTTAGAAAACACTGAACATCAGTCAGGTACAGCAGAAAACAAACAAGACGACAATTGCATTGAACATATTCGGACCACATCCAGAGATGAGGGATTGCAAAGGGAACTGAATTCATTTATGTTTCAAGAGGGCAAGCTGTTTGAGATGACCAGAGGTGGTGCTATTGATATGACACAAAGAAGTTTTGAAGAAGAAGTGTTTGGCATAGGTTTCTTACATATAGACAAGTACCCTGCTGAGGAGGGCCTAGTGGATGAAAACAAAGAAGATACCATTGAGTGGAACACCGTCAACGATCTGAGTATAGCAGACGGAGCAGAGAAAAGCCATAAACCTGTGTCAGATTCACAAGGATGTGGACATGATCAGTTTCTGGAGAGTGGCATCAGCTCCTCAGAGAACATGGACTGGGATTCTGCTGCTGACACCTCCCCGAACACCCAAAGGCTTCTTTCCATAACCACCAAATCTGTTCATGCCGAACAGGATGCAGAGTCTCTTGACCACTCCCCAAAGGAACAACAGTCTGTCATTAGACTCTCCCCCCTTGCTGATGAGACTGTAGTGCCCCTCTGTAGCCAAGTGGCGGACACATCAGAGAACATGAACCAGATCCTTTCACCCCTGCATTCTCCACACCTGGTCTTACCTTGGTCTCTCAATTTGCAGGAGAAAGAGAGACCCAGTTCTGAAACACCAGTCAAAGCAGAACCACTAAAACGCAAGTCCTGCTCTGATACAGCAGTACAGTATACAGAGTCACTCAAAGTCAGAAAAGAACATCAACCTACTGTGCAGGGACACAGGAGCAAATCTGACTCAGATACAGTTTCCTTCAAAGGGTTTTTCAAAACCCAAAATGAGTATGAAAATGACTATTCTCGGGAAATTGACACAGAAGATAGCCTGCGGCAGCCAGAAGATTCTTCTGATAAGTTAAATGCTCTACTTTCACAGCAGTGCATTAGAACTGAACCTGGACTAAAATTCAGCTTGTCCACCTCAGACAGAGAGCCAGCCTTTGAAAACACATCAAGTATAAAAGTCCGTCAGACCAGCACTCCTGAACAGGGGTCTGTTTCTGATGATGTCTTTTTTATGAGATCGCGGGAAAGTTCTGTACAGATTCGGACCATTACTGGTGAAAATGCCGCACGTCAACATGAAGGTATCTGCTTCTTGGATCTTTCTTTCTTGTTGTAGCAGTAAAGACTTGATCATTTCAAACTAGTGTTTTGCACACAGTCCTGTGGTGTTTCCAAGTTTGTCTTGTGTTGTGACACATTGTGTTTGTCTCTTGTATCAGAGTGCAAAAAATCTTGGCTGACTATTAAAGGCAATATTATGTTATAGTCTTAAATATAGCATAGTTGAAGTCTTAGTATAATACTATACTTACTGTATATGAATGTGAGCTATCAAACGTCAAATTTCTGTCAGTAAATGGGACAGGGAACTAAAACCAAGGTGGATAACATTCAAATTGAACTGGATAAGCAGTAACTACAAACTGAATGCAGTAAGCATCACATACACACCACACTCAGCTGAGAGCTTGTCCGTGTGGCTAAGAGTTTCCTGCTCTGCTTTGTTATGGCCATGCTTACAGTTGATGCACAGGGTGACCCAGAAAGGAATGAGGAAAGGTTAGCTGTCATTGCAGACCACCTGGGGTTCAGCTGGGCAGGTTGGTAGTATTGTCATTAAGTAGCACCTATTACAGTTTGATTGTACTTATCGATATATGTTAATATGCATTAAGTCTAATCCATCCTTTCACTCATTATCTGATCTGCATATCCACTGGCTACAGTATAGACATGATAAGCTGAAATAATTAAAGAATATAAAAAATACAAATGTAATGAATAATTGAAATCTGTAGAGAACATGTGTTGAAAATGCCAAATAAGGTATAATGATAAGGCATGGAGTTCATTCTAATGGAATTATGCCTGACACATAAAAGCTGATGTTTTCGTGAAAACACTGTTGCATCTAGAGCTAGCACGGGAGCTGGAGTTTGATGAAGATCGGATCCAGCAGATTAGGGTGGAAAATCCCAATTCCTTGCAGGAGCAGAGCCATGCCCTGCTGAAGCACTGGGTGGAAAGGGAAGGCGAGAATGCTACAGGTGTGTTGTTGGGACTGGCCCCTTTGCACAGTAGAGTAACAAACCTTAATGACAGTGAGCTCCTTTTTTGCAGACAGCAGGTGTAGAAATGAGAAGTTCTGGTGAGCTCTAACCCTGTTCTCTCTGACTCTAATTTACAGAAAGTAATCTGAATAGGAAGTTGACAAAAATTAACCGCATGGACATTGTGCATCTCATTGAAACCAATGTTTTCAAGTGCAACCAGACATCAAGGACCTATGCAGAGATTGAAAAGACACTTGATCAGAGTGAAGGTACGTGCACAAAAGCAGCCATTACATTTCTGTGACTGGTAACTACTGCAAATTTCTCCTTATGGAGGTGATCCTTACTGCTGAACAGAGTATTTGCAGTCTTCACCTAATATACAAATGTAGGGCATCAACCAAAAATAAAGACAAATAACATTAGGTTTTCATCTATTTTTTATAAATATTGCCACTCGAAACATGTACTCTTATATTTGAAAATGACTTTAAAATAGAGATTATAAAGACACTTAAAAAAAGTTATTCCTTATGATTATCTATCAAGGAACAAAAATTGCAAAGTGTTAAAAGATGTCTGTGTGTTTGGCTTAGACTTGGACAGTCCCAGACTGATACGAAGGACTGAAACCACGCCCAAACCCCCCCCTTCCGTCTCAGAAGAAGATCTGTCAGTCTCCTCTCTGCTGGACACACACTGTACAGAAGCTCTGAGACACTCCCAGCGACAAACCTATCAACAGGATCAGCAGATGACAAGGTATGTCAGCCTAACCTGCCCATCAGCAATACAGGCAGTGTTTAGCTTATCAATTAATTATTAAGTCCATTATTCACATTCAATATTAAAAAAAATTTGGAAAATAAAACATTATATTAAAGCCCATGGACACAGAGTGAAGAAGTTAATTATACCCAGAGTTGGGTAATTCAGGTCCAGAGAGTAATTTCAACTGGTTAGTTGAATCAAAATCTTGGTCTGCACTATTACTCTCTGGAACTGAATTACTAAACTCTGATTATACCTGGTTTGAGCATCCAGAATCAGGAATACATACTGTCCATTGCTACCATTACCATTGAGCCGTACCAATTAACTGAATAGCTTATTTCTGTAGTAGGTGAAGGTTTTTGACAACAATTAGAATGTCGGCAGCATTTGTTTCAGGGTTATGAGTGTAATGGGTGGAGTTCCACTGACATTTGAAGAAAATGGGACTTTGGAAACTGGAGGCAGAAGCACCCCAGAGCAGGTAAGTCCTCAGTACTCAGCAGTAGGGTTGCGGAGGGTGGCAGCGATTTAATGTGAAGGCTTAAGACTCCAGGTGTGTGGCTGGCCGTCTTGTGTTAAATACTCACAAATGTTGCTGGATTGTATTTTGTGTCATTCTCATTATGTTCATTCCATGTCCATCATTTTTTATTCAGATTTCATCAGAGTTGTTCATGGAAAAGACACTTATTTCCAGTGAATCAAAGGACTCTCTTAACAGGCTGGGTGAAGACTCTGATTTTGCTAAAACACCAGCACAGGTTTGTCAGGGTTCACCAGGCGTAAGCAAAACAACCGAGAGGCAGTTTGTCTTATCGGGAAGTAGGCTGACCTCATTTGATCTTAATGAAGAACCTGAAATGAATGATAATGCTTCAGAGTATGAGCCTGTAGATCAGAGTCTAATGTCTTCTGTACCTGAGCCCAGTGTGAATCTCATTGGGGGAACTACTCAGATTAACCAAGGTTCATCTGAACTAGCTTCTGAGAATACTGAGGCCTGCCCAGGAGCATGGATAACCTCCCGAGACTTTCAAGAAGAGTCATCACATTTTGAGGAAACCTGCTATGAAAAGAAAATATCCTGTAAATCTCTGTCTGAAGTAGAGCCTGAGTTTCTGGCAGAATCTGTTCTTGAAGATACACTAGTAATGGAAGAAACACCTGATTTGGCATCGTCTGGATTAACTTCTTTTACAAATGGCGCAGAACTGCTGGACTCAGTAGAAACTCAGTCCAGATGTTCCTCACATCACCTGTTTGAAAAAGAAACCACTGTTATCAAATCAGTTTCTGATGATGAATCTAGCCATGTGGTATATGAAACATATCCTACAACCTTTGAGTTTGAACAACCTTGTCCAGTAACAACAGTTGAAAATCAAGTGGTTTTACCAGAATCAAGTGTTCTTGTGTTGAGTGAAATGACATTTGACTCTGATGAAAGTGCTGGTATTCCTCCATTACCAAGCCCAAGCAAGGACACAACTTCTGATTCCAAATCAGAACCTTTAACCTGCAGTGAATCTTCCTCTGAACCCATTCAGATAATGCCTGAAGTCCCAAGGGAAATTAATGAGGATGATGACAAGTTACAAAATTCCTCTGTTCAGGTATCACCAGAAATAAACCAAAGCTCACCTGATTTTGAACACATATCATGTAAGACACAAACTGGATTTAGTCCAGAATCGCTGGAATCAAAAGAATCTGAGGAAACTCAGTACAAACTCTCATCACCCCTCCATGATATTAGAGTATCTGTTGATCTGAGTTCAGTGTCTCTGTTTGCCAGAGAGGATCTTACAGACTCCAGCCAGGTAGCACCTGATATTCAGTCAACCCCTGAGATCAGCCCGGTTTCTCTGGAGATGACTGTTGATGAAAAACCCGACCTACGAGCATCACAGCAATGCCGCCTTGAGCAGAGTGAAGTGTCTTGTAACTTTGTTGACTCAGCAGACATGCTTGTTTCTTCAACACCCATACAAATTGAATGTGACACTACTGAACTGGAGATTATACCTGTTTCAACTGAAGCCATTCCTGTATCTAATCAAATTGTGCAAAAATCACTCAGTGACGCTGAGCTACATGATCCAGACTCTTTAGGATTTGGTGCTGAAGATACTTTAGCTTCATCAAAAATGAACTTAAACCCTCCTGATTTTGAACAGCTGTTGTCTGAGGACGATGACAATTTGCAAAATCCCTTTTTGCAGGTATCACCAAAAATAGATGAGAGCTCACCTGACTTTGAGCAAACATTTTCTGCTTTTGAGACACAAGCATTAAATGTAAAGATGAAAGAACCAAATAAAACACATTCACAGTCAAGCCTTTCACCTGTTATTGACATGAAGCCAGATTTTGATCTGAGTCCTGTGTCACCAGTCTTTACAGAGTCTCCTTCAGAACCTAGTCAGGTTTCACTTAAACTCCTCAGTGACACTGACCAAAATGTGCATGAGTTATCTGGTTCTGTTATGGATGCTCCAGGAACACCTCCAGATTCATCAGACTGTGAAGAAAGGTTACCTGAATGGAATTCTCTGCAAACTCAAATTAATTCAAATACGGATAAACCAAAGGAAATGCATTCTCAGTCCAGTTGTTCGTCATCTCTCTTGCTGGACAGAGAACCTATTGATGTATGTCCCATGTCTCTCTTATCTAAAGAATCTACCTCCCAAAGTAGGCTTGTGACATCAGATGTTCTACAATCAGCCCATAAGCAATTTCCAAGTCCTCCTGGCATAGCACAAAGACGACAATCTGAACCACAAAAATCAAGTGATATTCTTGTAAGCTTGAGAAGTCTGTCATATGATTTGGACCAGTCAACGAGACTGCTGAGCTCTGAATCACATAGCCTGGCAGATGGTGAACTAAACATAAAATCAGATGAACTCTGTAAATCTCTCATTGAACCTAGTCAAGTTCAACATGATGTTCTCATTGATGCTAATGCAGAAGGTCAACAGCCACCTGAATCTTTCATAGACGATAAATCAGTATCACCAAAAACTCACCTAACTTCTACTGATTTTAAATCACCTGGAGTGGAAACAACACCTACTAGATTTAGTCCAGAGCTGACTGAATTTAGGAAAAGTCCCTCTCAATCCAGTCCTCCAATATTTCTTGGAAAGGAACATCCCGCTAACCTGAGTACAGAATCTTCTGTCTTCAGTGAATGTCATGCTGACCAAGGCCAAGTGTATGAAATTCAGTCAACCTTCAATTTCGATAAATCTTCTACAATAGTAGATCAGCCAGCCCTGATGCTAGAATCAGGTGACATTTCTTGTGAGATCAGTGAAGTAACTTGTGGTTCTGCTGCAAATAGGTATGATCCTTCATCACCTCTCCAAGTAGAAAATGTACTTATGGATGTTTCTCCCATTTCACCTTCATCCAGTGAATCACCCTCTGAACCCAGCCAAGTTACATCTAAACTCATGAGAAAAAGTCTTAGTAGTCAAGACTCCCCTGAGCATGTGTCTCAGGATATGTTTGGATTTCAGAAAATTCTTCCAACCTCATCTGAATTAGAAAAGACAGGTAATGTATTTAGTGAAGAACTTGAGGAATACAAAGAAGATGCTGCTTTATTGCCTCTCCTAGGCATTGGAACACCTACTGATCTAAATGCAATGTCTCCTGTTCTTAATGAATCTCTGTCTGAAGCCAGTCAGTGGGCGTATGACCTCTGTAGAGAAGAAAACCAGGATAGCGAGACAAACCTCGAATCTGTTAACAAGAATATCCCTAAATCACCCAAATGTCTTAAAGAAAAATACGCTGCATCAGAGGTAACACATACTGTATTTACTTCAGAATCCAGTTCTTCCTCATCTTTGGCAGATTTGACACTGTCTCCCAGTGTCAAACCTGATTATGACACTCTTCAGGATTTCACATATTCAGCTGAATCAACTGAACAGGTCGCAGCAGAAGAATTCGAAGGAGAAGTTAATCTTAATGATGATGAATACAGAGAACAAACTGCACAAACTCTGGGAGAATCATACTTGTTCCAACTGGGGGATTCTACAGCCTGCAGCCTCACAAGCCAGGTAACAAAATGCAAAGGACCTGAGGTCCACAAAGCTGTTCATAGTCTTTCAGCCAGTGCAGATTTCTCTCGCGCTTCTGAAGACTCAGATCCTGAATACACGCAGTGGTTTTCAGGGCACTGTGAAGCACAAACCAAAGGATTGAAACCAGCAAGGGCCCACTCAGTGGGTGACGGGAGAGGCTGCTCATTCAGTCCCAGTAGCCAAGATTACCTGCACACTGAGCAGACCCAGATCTCCAGCACAGATGCTGCCATGCTCACAGAGGGCACAGGAAAGGCCCACTCCTCAAGCAGTGACGATTACTGGGATGCCCACGGGCCAGACGAGGTTGGGCTCCCTGTGCTGGAGGAAGTCCCGCCCCCCAGAGACAGTGGAGCATGTCAGCCGGGTATAGACCCGCCCAATCAGCTCTCTGCAGGAGAGCAGGATGTGTGTGAGGATGATGACGATTCGTTAGCGAGGGTAAGAGTCTGAGCATGACCCTTTGCTCCCCCACCCAGCTTCTGCCCTCTCCTGCATTCAACCCAATGTGCTAATGCTCAGCTGCTCAATGTTCTACAAAAACACAAAGACTAAACCTTAACTGTGCCTATGATTTATGTATTGCAACCAAGCCCTGCAACTAACAAATAAAATCATAGCCCATCTAGCTATATTCCCTATGTGAAGGATGTGTTAGTAAGCCTATATTCATAGAATGTTTTAAGCTGCATGTGTTTGTACTCCTCCTTTAGAAATACTGACAGCATTAGTGGAGGTTGAAAAAAGGTTACTAAAGTGCCCCCTAGGGGGGTAAAAATGCTGGCATTAGTTGCCCTTCACATGGAAAAAAATGATTTGGTGCCATCTGGGGTGCCCCCTTAATGTGAAATAGTATGATGATGCCCTATAGAGCAAGAGAATGTGATGAAGTGTCTTAATGAGTGCCCTTATTGTGGAGAGAATGTGATGCAGTGCCCTATAAGGTGCCCATACAATGATCTAAGCGGACCCTTTAAGTACCCTTCCAGTGGAAAAGGGTGCTGCTATGAAGTGCCCTTCTAGTGGAGAGAATGTGATGCAGTGTCTTAATGAGTGCCCTTCTAGTGGAGAGAATGTGATGCAGTGTCTTAATGAGTGCCCTTCTAGTGGAGAGAATGTGATGCAGTGTCTTAATGAGTGCCCTTCTAGTGGAGAGAATGTGATGCAGTGTCTTAATGAGTGCCCTTCTAGTGGAGAGAATGTGATGCAGTGTCTTAATGAGTGCCCTTCTAGTGGAGAGAATGTGATGCAGTGTCTTAATGAGTGCCCTTCTAGTGGAGAGAATGTGATGCAGTGTCTTAATGAGTGCCCTTCTAGTGGAGAGAATGTGATGCAGTGTCTTAATGAGTGCCCTTCTAGTGGAGAGAATGTGATGCAGTGTCTTAATGAGTGCCCTTCTAGTGGAGAGAATGTGATGCAGTGTCTTAATGAGTGCCCTTCTAGTGGAGAGAATGTGATGCAGTGTCTTAATGAGTGCCCTTCTAGTGGAGAGAATGTGATGCAGTGCCCTATAAGGTGCCCATACAATGATCTAAGCGGACCCTTTAAGTACCCTTCCAGTGGAAAAGGGTGCTGCTATGAAGTGCCCTTCTAGTGGAGAGAATGTGATGCAGTGTCTTAATGAGTGCCCTTCTAGTGGAGAGAATGTGATGCAGTGTCTTAATGAGTGCCCTTCTAGTGGAGAGAATGTGATGCAGTGTCTTAATGAGTGCCCTTCTAGTGGAGAGAATGTGATGCAGTGTCTTAATGAGTGCCCTTCTAGTGGAGAGAATGTGATGCAGTGTCTTAATGAGTGCCCTTCTAGTGGAGAGAATGTGATGCAGTGTCTTAATGAGTGCCCTTCTAGTGGAGAGAATGTGATGCAGTGTCTTAATGAGTGCCCTTCTAGTGGAGAGAATGTGATGCAGTGTCTTAATGAGTGCCCTTCTAGTGGAGAGAATGTGATGCAGTGTCTTAATGAGTGCCCTTCTAGTGGAGAGAATGTGATGCAGTGTCTTAATGAGTGCCCTTCTAGTGGAGAGAATGTGATGCAGTGTCTTAATGAGTGCCCTTCTAGTGGAGAGAATGTGATGCAGTGTCTTAATGAGTGCCCTTCTAGTGGAGAGAATGTGATGCAGTGTCTTAATGAGTGCCCTTCTAGTGGAGAGAATGTGATGCAGTGTCTTAATGAGTGCCCTTCTAGTGGAGAGAATGTGATGCAGTGCCCTATAAGGTGCCCATACAATGATCTAAGCGGACCCTTTAAGTACCCTTCCAGTGGAAAAGGGTGCTGCTATGAAGTGCCCTTCTAGTGGAGAGAATGTGATGCAGTGTCTTAATGAGTGCCCTTCTAGTGGAGAGAATGTGATGCAGTGTCTTAATGAGTGCCCTTCTAGTGGAGAGAATGTGATGCAGTGTCTTAATGAGTGCCCTTCTAGTGGAGAGAATGTGATGCAGTGTCTTAATGAGTGCCCTTCTAGTGGAGAGAATGTGATGCAGTGTCTTAATGAGTGCCCTTCTAGTGGAGAGAATGTGATGCAGTGCCCTATAAGGTGCCCATACAATGATCTAAGCGGACCCTTTAAGTACCCTTCCAGTGGAAAAGGGTGCTGCTATGAAGTGCCCTTCTAGTGGAGAGAATGTGATGCAGTGTCTTAATGAGTGCCCTTCTAGTGGAGAGAATGTGATGCAGTGTCTTAATGAGTGCCCTTCTAGTGGAGAGAATGTGATGCAGTGTCTTAATGAGTGCCCTTCTAGTGGAGAGAATGTGATGCAGTGTCTTAATGAGTGCCCTTCTAGTGGAGAGAATGTGATGCAGTGTCTTAATGAGTGCCCTTCTAGTGGAGAGAATGTGATGCAGTGTCTTAATGAGTGCCCTTCTAGTGGAGAGAATGTGATGCAGTGTCTTAATGAGTGCCCTTCTAGTGGAGAGAATGTGATGCAGTGCCCTATAAGGTGCCCATACAATGATCTAAGCGGACCCTTTAAGTACCCTTCCAGTGGAAAAGGGTGCTGCTATGAAGTGCCCTTCTAGTGGAGAGAATGTGATGCAGTGTCTTAATGAGTGCCCTTCTAGTGGAGAGAATGTGATGCAGTGTCTTAATGAGTGCCCTTCTAGTGGAGAGAATGTGATGCAGTGTCTTAATGAGTGCCTTTCTAGTGGAGAGAATGTGATGCAGTGTCTTAATGAGTGCCCTTCTAGTGGAGAGAATGTGATGCAGTGTCTTAATGAGTGCCCTTCTAGTGGAGAGAATGTGATGCAGTGTCTTAATGAGTGCCCTTCTAGTGGAGAGAATGTGATGCAGTGTCTTAATGAGTGCCCTTCTAGTGGAGAGAATGTGATGCAGTGTCTTAATGAGTGCCCTTCTAGTGGAGAGAATGTGATGCAGTGCCCTATAAGGTGCCCTTACAATGGTCTAAGGGACCCTATGGGTACCCTTCCAGTGGAAAAGGGTGCTGGTAGGAAATACCATCTGTGTCACCCCTACATGAGGGAAGCAAAGCTATAACGGGTACTTCTAGTAGTGAGAAAACATGGTTAAGTGCCCAAATAGCTGCCCTTCCAGTGGATAGAATGTGATGCAGTGCCATATAAGGTGCCCCTTCTATATTTGCCCTGCCCTTCAAACAGCCTGAGTCTGCCACTTACTGACAGTACAGGAAAATGTGCAGGAAGTATGACATAAGTGCAGGGAACCATTCAGAGAGTCAAATTCACATTGTAGTTCTGTTTCAGATCTATTATTTCAACTAATTAAGAAATTAATTTTTCAAAAATCTGTTTCGTGGGGATGGCCCAGTGATATGTTTCATTGGCTAAGTTTATTCTTTGTTCAAAGTTTGTTTGTTCACGGTTCGCATTTCTGTTTCAAATGAAGCCACCAGTCAGAACAGTTTCCTGGGCACAGGGCTCATTAGCAGATATGAAATCAACTGACTGCTCCATCTGCCCTCAAAGGGCTGCTTTTCAGTTTTTATATCTGCTATTGTCAGGTGCACTAAGATTCCATGGAAATGTTAATTTCTACTGGTTGTGTTGCCTTAACAAAATATCTTCATAGTATTCATTTTCATTTAACTATATCTCCCCTTCAGTTCTGTACAAAATCACTCTGTAGTTTCAGATGGATGGCTGAGGGGGGGGGGGAGTGCTTCAGCTCTACCTCAGTCCCATTTGACAGTTAATAAATATCACTCACCTGCATCATTATCTTAATTCCCAAATTGACAAGCACTTATGTTGATTTCATTTGTATTCCATGTCTTGTGTGGATGTGGTGTGTGACTCTGTGGGTTTGGAGAGAAGATCACTGGTTCCAATCCTATGCCAGCAAAGTGATGTCACAGCTGGGACCCCACCCCCCGTTTTGCATGCTTTAGAGACTGGCAGTTAACACTAATATACATAAACCGTAATATACAAATTAAGGATTTTTTTCCGTTGACCCAAAATAATGGTTGCATTTGGTATGTGGTATTGTAATTGCACAAAATAATATTGTTTATGTTCATTGTTTTGGCGTTAGTGTTCTTTTATTTTTACAGTGTAGTGTATTGCATGTTAATCTGCTCTATGGGTTTCAACAAATGTGCATTTTTATGACTGTCTGATTTCTGTTTCAGGGTTTTGCATGATTTGCGATGCTTGTCCCTGTCTGCATGCTTCCACACACATGTGCCGCAAGCTGAGACACACCTTTGATTGATCTAGGTGGACGTGATGCTGGACATCTCCCCACTGACAGAGACAGAGCAGCAGGCCACGGAGCATTGCAAGACTTCTGTGGTAAGTCAGCCGTTCTGTTACACTGATAAGTAAGATTAATTATATTGATCATTTGAATTTTGACATTTGCAAGCTATTGTCTTAATTGATTTGGGGTGAGTTTCCCGAAGCCTTCTTAACGCTACGTCGTTCGTTAGTTCTATCTTTTAACACAGAACTTAAGAACGACGTAGCGTTAAGAACGCTTCGGGAAACTCACCCTTGCTCTTTTGAATATATACTTGCAATACAGATGAAACACCCCATGCATATTTTTTTACGTAGGTCAGCATCATTACATTTTTTCTACATGGCATGCTGCACGGGGCATTAAAAATATGGTTAAATGTCATTTTCCCAAGTTTGATATGTCTCTGGGAGAACAAGGGAGGGCCTTGCGTTTCACTTCTTTAACCAATCACAGTCTTCATTGTATGACATCACTGCATTAATTAAAACCAGTGTTTTCTGCACAGATTTTTAAAGTACCTGTTTTATTTTGTTTGCCTCTTGTTAAGGGACGTGTCATAGATACAAAACATAGGAATATACTTACCTGCAAAAGCTGTAAGGAGCAATGTAAGGGTGGATATTCATGATGATGATAATATTAATGACAATAACAACAAAAATAATAAGGCCTGAACCAGCAACCTTCCGATCACCAGCACAGAGGCTTAGCTGGCTGAGCCACACGCTGCTCCCGGCCTGATGCCTTGATGGCTGGAAGCCTTCAGTTTGAAAAATGACAAAGAACGGCCCAATGTGGTGATGTCATACAATGAAAACTGTGATTGGTTAAAAAAGTGAAAGGCAAGCCCCTCCCATGCTTACCCAGGGACACGTTGAACTCGGTAAAATCAGGATGTCCTTTATCTTGCATAGGTAAGCAGGAAGATTATTCAAAAAGGACTGTCAGCTGATGGAGTGGAGTGGGAAGAGGAGGTGAAGAATGGGCAGGGTCTGAAGCCAGCCTGCATCAAGGATGGAGCCCAGTGCTCCACAAGGCGGAAGAGGGCTCTTAGGAGTGAAGGGGACCAGGCAGAGGTGCAGCATTCTCTCAGCGTCTCTGTAACATTCACAGAGGTGGATCGGAGTACAGTGAATGTCATTCTCTACAGTGACCTGTCCTTCTGATTTTCAGGTGACCTTCTGTGAGCCTCTGTCTTTGTCCACTGAAGTAACTATGGAGGCTGAACCTGAGCAAGAGCACAGTGTCAGCAAGGTGAGCAGCACCTAAACACATACAGGTTGCAAGGTGAGCAGCATCTGAACACACAGTGTCAGCAAGGTGTGCAGCACCCAAACACACAGGGGCTGTAAAGTGAGCAGCACCTGCACACACAGGGGCAGTAAGGTGAGGATCATCGGAACACACAGTGTGAGCAAGATGAGCAGCACCTGAACACACAGTGTGAGCAAGATGAGCAGCACCTGAACACACAGTGTAAGCAAGCTGAGCAGCACCTGAACACACAGTGTAAGCAAGATGAGCAGCACCTGAACACACAGTGTCGGCAGGGTTAGCAGCTCCTGAACACACAGTGTCGGCAGGGTTAGCAGCTCCTGAACACACAGTGTCGGCAGGGTTAGCAGCTCCTGAACACACAGTGTCGGCAGGGTTAGCAGCTCCTGAACACACAGTGTCGGCAGGGTTAGCAGCTCCTGAACACACAGTGTCGGCAGGGTTAGCAGCACCTCAGACATACTGTAGTTTCAGTTTTTTGGTCATGTCTGTATTTTTATTCAAAAGAAGAACATTGCAATTTCACAAGATCTCATTGAGATACTGAAGTAGGGGTTGCCCTCAATATGTCCATTTAAACTTACAAAATGGTAATTTACCAGCTTTCATTTGAACTCCTTTTAAAAAGTAAAGAGTAAGTAGAGACATACCATTTCAGTTTTTCTGCGAGTGAGAATTTCATTTAAATAATTTTTCTTAAACAGTCTCCTCTAGCTTTCCATCCTTTTACAGGTATTGGTAAAAAAAAAGTTCACATTGAATTATCCTTTAGTGTAACTACAGTCTTCATAATATGCTTTTTAAAAAGAATTGTCCATTGTGTTCAACTGAAACACACAATATATTATATGTTACATTAATTTAGCAGACCCTTTTATCCAAAGCAATGCACGAGTGAGAAGGCAGGGTTAATTGCAGACTCACATGTGCATCCATTCAAACTCTTCACTCTTGACTTTTCCGACCATGAGAGCTTGTGGCTTTGCAGAAGGGCCGCTTCCCAGGGGATTGCCTTTGATGCTGTAGGGTTTCCCCGGGTCTGTGCGTGGGTCGTGATTATTTTACGCAGGCCCAGGTGGTCTTAACCCTGCCTAATTCCCTTGCCACACGCAGGACACTGATGAGTAAGACGAGCGCGCACTCGGAGCGGGAGTCAAGCAGCTCCCAAGGGAGACAGGTCTACCTGGAAAAGCTGGAGACGTCCCAGTGACCAGACCATCTCCAACAGCATGTGTAGTGTCTGCTCCTCTGTTATATACATTTATTAGCCCCCCAAGAGTATTATTAACAGGCACCCACCCAACACTGGACCTCTCTATCTTATTATGACCCAGATCCACCTCTCCCCTCAATATCTTGCACACTTACTCCCACTATTTCAAACTGACCTGCCAATGTTTTCCTCTGAAAATTGTTGACCATTGTCTGTCTGATATTCTGTCTCTGTTTTATCCATTTTGACCAAAGATCGCTTTCTTTTGTGGTTTGTTTAAGGGGTATTTTTTTTTCGCCTCCTTGGGTATTTTGCTGCTGTAGAAATGTAGACTTCTCTGGGGGAATTCTAACATTGACCCAAGACACACTTGCAAACACTTGAGCTTTGATGCCAATAAGGAAAACAATCTCTTCAAAAGTGAAGGGTCGGGTCTTGCTTGACCGTGTGTTCTGTGTGTAGTCTTTGAGTTGCGAGAAACTGCAGTTAAACTATCTGCATATCGTCAAAGGATTTCCACTGGACCTTAACCGTCCTGGGCTGTGCGTCCATCTGTGTTTCGTGTGCAGGGCAGTGATCATCCCTGCAGTGTCTGGCTGTGTGTCACCCTCTTCACTGTCTGATTCTGACAAGATTGTAAGAATATATTTATGAAATCTTTACAATGCTTACAATGTTTGTATTGCATGAATTCAGGCTTTATCTCATTCAATCCCTATGCAAAGAGAGCAGCCAAATGTAAAAGCTGACGTTAGAGAAGGTTTAGCTAGTCATACTTACAATGAAGTAAACCATTTGAAGGCTTCTACATGTAGGACTAAAGTCTAGTGAGTAATGGTGTACCTGCTGGCATTGTGTAAATGCATTTTAGACATGAATGCGAGGTTAGCATAAGCCACCTGTTTCAACCATACATGTAAAATGGTGTAAATGACACTTATTTACCATACTCTCTGAATCTGTGAATGTGTGTGTGTGTGTGGGGGGGGGGGGTGGTGGTATTTGCAGTGCAGGCTATATCTACTGCTTTTACACTTCACTGTTTATGCTGTGTGTAGTCAAAAAAGACAAAACAGTACTCACTGTGACGGTTTACTATTCTATATAATTACTGATGTGTTCCCATGGTGATACCAGTTACGGAAAAGTGTAATTATAGATTATATATCTTTGAAGGCATGTATCAGATATTAAATTCATTTTGAAGAACAATATCTAAACACTAGCTAACTAAATAAAATCTACAAATGTGCTTGACTCATGTCCTGTGTATTCTTGCTCCACTCAATGTGCCAGGCCTATTTGCTTTTATGACACTAGAAAATGCCTTTACCACAAGGATTTTGAAAACTATTTTTCTACAGCGCTAAGCTTGCTTGGATCGTCCAGCTTAAGTTCTCTGATGTACCAATGGTAGATTCCTTGTATTATGTCAAGGGAAACAAGAGCAGCCTCTTTAACATGTTTTGCCGACTGCAGAAACAACAGATTATTAACTTCTAAATATTAGGTGTCCTGCACAGCTCCATAAGTCTCCAGCAAATTCATTCAGCAGAAAAATCACACAGTTGTCACTAGTGGGTTTAGAGATATAAATGAGATGAGAAACCATTCAGCTGCAGCAATGAGAAGAGTATATACACCAGTGGTCAAAATCGGGGATTTGGAAATACGCTTTAAAAATTACTACATGAATTTTGGCGGTAATGTTTATAAACAAAGAATGTTACGAATATCATTAAATATGGTTACTACTGAAGCAACTGAAGCAAAATTCCTAATTCACCCAATTCTCTAAAAAGCGTTTACACAATTTTGGCCACTAGTGTGGCTGTAATTACGCATAACGTCAAGGTTTTTACTGAGGAGCACGACTGAATTAAGGTGTCTGGCTGTAACTAGTGTCAGAGGAATTTTCATTTAAACAAAAATATGAAGGAAATATGATGGCTTTCGTCATGTCAAACTTTAATCCGTGTTTAACTGCATGTCTCCTCCTCCATTGACTAGCACTTGTTAAATAAAGTGGGTGAAACCATGCAAAAACATGAATGTAAGCAATACTGCAACTGAAACCTTCCGGAACACCTCAATGTCACTGGAGCACGTGCACAGCATCTACTTGCTTATGCGCGCAGACAGGAACGGAGAAAAGAAAAAGTCAAAGGCAAACTTCATGGCTTGCATGGCTGTTCCCTGCCAGTCAGGCTCGATTTTGTACTGCTTTCCGGTAGGGACCAGCTGTGACTGGCAGTCCAGACAGTGAATGGATCGCATCTCAAATACGGGCAACTTGCTGCCCAGTCGGCCCTCGAGCACAGTGCTGAACTCCACCCTGCTCCCCAGAGCCATGTTAAGCAATGCTGGCTTGAACTCGTGACTGGCCCGGAGAAGGATGTCCTCACTGGGGTCATCCCTCTGGGCTGCCCTATGGTGCTCCTCTGGCAAAGCTATCGTGACTTCAAACTTGTAACTGTCAAAGCGCTTGACGTGGCATTCGTGCTTGGCCAGGGCCTTCAGGTGGCATAGTTCCTGCATCTCTGGCAGCTGCGCTCCCACGGCCGTGCCGTTCTGTCCGTCGCACCTGGGGTAGGGCTCTCCATACAGGCAACGCATCCAGTTACCGACAAAGACGGGCAGAAGGTTGATGACTGACTGGGCGCCGTTCTCCGTTTCTGCCACGCGCACGTGCCGGACCTGGCCAGTCCAGGTGACCCGATGCCCTTCCAGATGACTGCAAAGGATTTGTATGCGAGCAGCGCCGGTCTCCTGCCAAGCGCGTGGTCCGCACATGGCGCTGTACTGCTGCCACGTCAGCGTAGAGTTGTACACATTCATGCCCTTTGCACTGTACACGTATGCACAGGTAAAGAGTATAACCGCTGAGATCCACACTAGAATGAGCTTGACCATGCTTCTGTGTGACACTGAGCAGGCCACGTCCCGCAGGGAGAGACTGAAACGCGTCCAGAGCCGCAGAGTGACCGGTATCGCACACACGGCCATTGTTACCAACATCTTGGTCAGCTCTAGCTCCAGGAACCACTTGATCGCCTGAACCACAAGCATAGCAACCAGGCCCAGGGTAAGTGCAGGCAAAGCAAAGAGAAACAGGAAGTAGGCCACACAGGTGCGTATGAGGCCTACAGCTGTGGAGCTCTGCAGGAGCACCACAGAGAACTCACACCACATAAAGCAAACCATGTAGGGCACCAGGAAGCAGTAAGTTCCTCGGAATCCCCTCAGCTGAGCCATCCGAAAAAACAAGTAAAAAAGGTACATATAGAGGAGACAGGGTATGCTGAGCTTCAGGACCACAAAGTCACTGAGCGGCACCGTCACAAAGGTCCTCCCCAGGAGCCGGAGAGCGCCCATGCGCTCTGGAAGCAGCGTGGTCATAGCACACAAGGAGGATGCCACTTCAATGACCAGAGCCCGGCGCGTGTACAGCTCTGCCGATGGGCCGAGACTGAAATAGCTGGCTCCCGTGAAGAAGATGGCCACCGTGGCCAACTCAGAGCATGGGATCCAGGCTTTGTCAGCTACAGGGAAAGAGAAGATTACAAAAAAGACAGAGAGGATGAAATAGAGGTAGGGCTCCATGTTATTCCAACCAAAGTTGGTTTCGGCCTGCTCCACGTCCAGGCCAGGCTCGAAGCGTGTCAGTAAGGCAGTAAGTGTGCGGAAGTTCTCCCAGGCCTTGCTGTTTTGAAAAACTCGCAGAGTGCAGATCACCATAGAGATGAAGGACAGGTAGAAGATGAGCAGCGGGATGACGAAGGCAAAGAAATCGATGGTGAGGTTGCTGAGGATGAAGAAGAAGATGAGGGCATTGACGTGTTGTGTGGGGATGATGGTGCTGAGCCACTGGACCCCTGCACGTGATCCCCAGTCCACTAGGTGGTCTTTCATCTCAACCAGGTAGTGCAGCGGGAATTTCAGGATCTGTACCAGAAGATAGAGAGAGAAACAGACAGGAGATAGTAGGTGATTTACAGAGTGAAGCACATGGCTGCCCCAGCACTGGAAGGATAAGAGTTGTGCATTGGGTTACCATAAAGTGAGCCTGTACGTCCAACGCCCTGGATGTAGCGGTGGTGGTGCTGGGCTGGCCCAGTCCCCATCTGACCCCCAACATCTGCCTGCAGGTGGATTTGGGTGATGCCACTGCAGCTCGGCCTCTGGGTTCGTCCTTTTGAAACCCACTCTGTTAGGACTATGCTGCAGGGCATAGAAGCACTGCATGTACTACGCTTCGGACAGCCACGTGGTTTGAAGTTCTTCATGCGGCTTCCACTACTGCTCAAGCAGCTAATGCTGGTTGGTCCCAAAGGTCAGACAATTCAGCCAAATTGATGCTGTATAAAGCGGCTTCCTTGAAATGGCAACATTAGGCACCTATGATAGGAAAATTGGAGGGGGGATTTCCTGTTTACACTCAGCTCTTGGGACCTTTCCAAAACTGGGATGATCTGAATGTACACGAGCCTGGTTCTGAGAGGAACCAGGCTAAACACTGCGGGCTGGAAAGAACCCAAGTGACATGGGCTCATGAATCATTGAAAAGGTTCTGACCCTGATTGAAAAGGTGGACTGAGACCTTCCTGAGTATAGCTTCAGGCAAAGGCACTGTCAATCCCTCTGCCCTTCAGTCTAGGTCCTAGGACCTAGATATCAACAGTGGCATCTCTGGCCCAGAACACCTAGTGGGGCACAATAAACACTAACATGCAAAGTACTTGTTCAGTGAATCCTAATACAAATGCACCTCACCAATTAAATCGCAAGCCCACATTAACGTAACAGGCAGGAGTAAGTAAAAGCAGAGTCGGAGATATGAGTGGCATTATCGATAACAGCATTTGAGCTCACAGAACTGGTATACTACCCTGTTATACCACATCGAATTACAAATCCAGACTTATTAAGCAGTAAATGATCACTGTTATAACACATCCAAAGTAACATTTCAGAGCAGGCAAATCCATTGCTATACGGTCCTTAACTTACAGTCAAAACAACCGTGCAATAATGCAAAACAAACGCACATAGCAACTGATCCAGGGCCAGATTCGCCTGCATCTCCTTAAATCTGGGTGCCAGTGACATACGGTCAGGAGAGTCTGCACCAGAATCAGAGTTGTGTAAATGATTAAATTTGGTCTGTACACACTCTAAAGATCTGGCACGCATTCGCCTGACCATATACGTGTGATCAGTCACTGATGTGCTAAGAATCTGAGGGGCAGATGTTGAAGCAGAACTGATCAGCACTCAGTCTGTAAAAGCTGAGTTTGAGCCACATTTAACAAACAAGCTTTACTTGCACAATTACAGGTACATTGGAATGCTTCTCCTCACAGTACAGGGCCAGCTCTCCCACAGCTGGAGCTTGAACTGATAACCTTCTGATCACAGGCACAGAGACTTAGCCCACCGAGCCACAATCTACCCCCATTTAGAATCCAGATCAGAATTTAACTTTTGACTCTTGTGGAAATATGGGCCAGCTTTAGTAACATTCAATGCAAATCTGGCCCAGATATGGCCCTTATCCGTTTCAAATCCAGAAAGCAGATGCGGGTCCGTTATGCAAAAAGACACTGGGCCAGATTCGCTTTACAGATCTGTGGCAATTTCTGAACAACACTCGTCTTGGATCTGAGTCAGACTCATCTTGCTATGTGGGCAGTGATATCATTCTATTACCCTGCTAGTGGTGGCTAACATAACAGCTAGCAGTTGTTTGAAAACACCAATGACATCGTCTTGATGTACAATACTAGTCAAAAGTTTTTGCACACACTATTTTCTACATTTGCATATTACTCACTTAACATTTACTAAAAATTATACTCAATATTCTTTGCATACAAATACATTTATAGTATGTTCACCATTTGAGTACCTTCATTAGCAAGAAAATGTTATATTTTTGATTAATCAAAGTAACTTCCTCTAGCAGTTATAACAGCAGAGAAAATTTGAGTCATTCTTTCTCCAAGGGACATTAAATACTGCTCTGTTTCATGGGATAAAATGGTTAACTAGTGCATTTAAAGTTAAAGGACGGCCTAGAATTTGACTGCGCCATCACCACATAACCAGTTAATAGGATGTCAGACATGCACTGTTACATACTCTTTCCATGTTATAAAGAAAACTTGTTTTATTTGACTTATATTTTCATTTACAGTTGTTCACTCACCCTTCCAATGCTTAACAAGAATAAAAAATCTGCATTTTATGAAATAAATGGAAAAGTGGTAAAAACCTGTGGTGTGTAAAACCTTTTGACTGATAGTGTCAGATCAACTAGCGTTACAGGTTATTGGCTGCCATCAGCATGGGTCATCCTGATTGTGTCCCGCAGCTTATTATTGAAAGCGTATTGAACATGCACCTAGAGGTCTCAGCTGCTGGCTTGCTTAAACCAGCGCCGACGGGCCGCACCAAAGAAAAACCATTAGGTACAGTCCTGACTTTGATGCAACAGCTCTAGGAAGATATTTGGAATGCATGACAGTGTTACAATTGTCATATGTAATAAATGCACAAGATCATTAGTTAGTCGTGAAGAAAAACATATTGTTAGACTAAATTATTGATCATGTCGTGCACCGCTCAACAGCGACATCTGGTGGGCCCTGGCCACACTGACACCTGTTGTAGATACGCCACTGGATTTCAACGATCCATATGTGACTGGCGGGAAACAATCACCTCTCTCATTCAAAATTATTCTACTATTTTTCTGCTTGTAAAACTTGCAGACATGATGTACACTGATGTTTTCTGCAAGCTATCTTAGTCTAGGCAGTATCATAAACCCAAAATCAAAACAGCATAATTTCACACATGGGTCTCATGCATTACAGTGTTTTTCTTTTTTCTTTAACAAAAAAATACAATAATTTTTTGGAGGGTTAGGGTTAAGCTGAGCAGGCCCAAGTGATTGAACAGGTAGCAGGGGCTGATTTAAACTTGCTGTTTGATGCTACCAGTTTTCGTCCTTGTGTGTGAGTCGTAAATGCAGGACACCCAGCACACAGCTTCTCAACAAGACTAAGGTTCCCACTAATGCTTCTGGCATTCAGCAACAAAGTGCCCATCGAAACATAAGCTAGTAGGGCGGCATTATGGGTAAAAAAATAACTTCCCGTAGGACACAAATCACGCAAAGCAGCAGCCGGCAACCAGCTAAAACATGCAACGGCCAAGGAGACTCAGCTTCACCTCCTTATGCAGGGGCAAGACCTCCCCCCCCACCTTCCCACCAGCCTCGGCACTGCTCTCCGGCACGGACGCGGGGGTGATGCCTTGGGCAAAGTTTTTGGTGATTTCCACAAAGTCATCCAAACCCACATATTTACCAGCTGTGAAGGGAAACAGAGCGATTCCAGACGTTGCATGCTGACATTGGGGGGGGGGGGGGGGGCATGTATATCACGGCATCACAATGGGCACACATGCAATAGTGACATGAAAGGATGAAATAATGAAAGATTTCACCATTTACAATAAGACTTACGCTGTCTTGGGTGCAGTTTGACAACTAAACATCCATCCACACATACACTTTCAATAACTGATTGTCCTATATAGGGTCATGGGAGGTCTATCCCAGAGGCTACGGGTGCAAGGCAGGGAATAACTAACTTAACTAAATGAATAAATAACTGACCTATATGATACCCAATTCCCCCCTATTTCTGACGCTCCTTCAATTCTGAAATTTTGCTCTAACCCTAAACCTCAGCACACAACTGCACGCAAAGAGCATACTGCAGCAATGTCAATCTTATCAGCATGTGCACATACGAAGGCGTTTTCTTACACTTCCTGGAGACCATGCTCTCCAGCACCCTTCGCTGTGTTTGGACAGAGCTGCAGCCAGCTGCAACGGCCCCCCCTAGAACACACCAGGAAGGCAGGTTAGCAGTCGCCGATGGTTTAGCCTCCACTTAGCATGACGTGTCCGGTGCTCGTCCGCCTGTGTTACCTGTCTGAGCACTGACTTGGCTCACATTGTCCAGCAGCTCAGACAAGGCCACCTTCTTCTTCTTGTCAGGGTTCAGCTTCCAGTACATGAGCAGGGCTGCCTTTCTCACTGCCTGTTCAAACCTGGTCTCTGCTGATAGTTTCCTGACCTCAGCCTCATTCTCTGCAGTGATGCCTGAAACCAGCCGGCACAATGTCACCCTTTGGCCAGATAGATAGATAGATAGATAGATAGATAGATAGATGATAGATGATAGATGATAGATAGATAGATGATAGATAGATAGATAGATAGATGATAGATAGATAGATGATAGATAGATAGATAGATAGATAGATAGATAGATAGATAGATAGATAGATAGATAGATAGATAGATAGATAGATAGATAGATAGATAGATAGATCTTTATTACATACGAGTCAGCATAACATTTTAAGGAAAGTCAGCATGGTTCATACAAGCAAAACAATATTTTATTGATATACAAAAATATATATAGCTCTGGAAAAAGTTAAGAGACCACACTATCATTTTTCTAAATCTGTATTTAAATCCTGGTTTAATCCTGGTTCTGCTGGCAGAAGGCTACACTGAGACAAAGTCAGCAGTGCACAAGAACAAGGTGAAGCAGGAGACACTGGCGATAACTACAAACCAGCCTGGTAGAGGACAGAAGCAACTTTCTAATGCCATTGATGACCGTCAATTTATCCAGCAGCATCTCATAAACTGGAGAATGACCTTAAGTGACCTTCAAAAAAAATGGGAAACATTAAGTGATGTGAAGTGCACTGCTAGGACGGTTCATAACAGTCCCCTAAAAGCAGGACTGAAGTCCCATAAAGCAAGGAAGAAGCCCTTCATTAATGAGAAACAGGGAAGATACAGGCTGCAGTTTGCCAAAAAATGTATATTCTACACAGATGTGCATACCCCTAAACTGAGAAATGAGTGAAAATTATTTTTTTTCCCCAGAGTTGTATCTCTCATGTCAATGACAAAGACAGAAAAATATTGACTCCAATTGTATATGGAAGCTGGTGATAAACTATTCATTCCAGGCAATCCACTAACAGCAAGTCCAAAAACTTTCTATGATTCATCAAGTGCTCACAAATTAACTATTCTGTTTAAAGCACCTTCCGCAGCTACCTTTCCTCTGGGCCAAGCAGCTCTGCAAAATCTTGGTGGCATCTCTGCGGCCCTGTTTGGCGGCCTGGACCAGCCAGCCCACCGCCCTCTCGTTGTTCCTTGTGCTGTCCTCCTCTTCTGCTAACTTTAGGTAGTATCTTCCCAGCTAAGGGAACAGAAACGTTCACACATGAGACGTGTGTCATTCCATCACCAGGAAGCAACATCAGCTACAAATTCCCAGGTGATTCTGAAGAGGCACGTCTTCAAAGACAAATACAGGTTATATAGAAATTGAACGATCAAAAACAAACAGGACTGGAGGCTGTGCAGGACTATTTTAGCTCTTAAATGTGCTCTTTCCCTAAGTATCACTACATTGTTACAAAGAAGAAACAGGGTGCTTGATTTTACTTAAAGCATTCATGTATAATGCACTACAGATACCTTTATAATACAGTATAAAAGCATCCTTAATTTTTATAAAGATCCATAACAATGCATCATAAAGATATCTGTAGTGCATATAAAGCATTTATAATGCATAATAAACATGGCTATAGTGTGATTTGCCTTTTTATAAATAGTTATAGTTGTTATTCTTGCCAGTACTGCCACTTCACATTTTGTTTGCAATAAGAACCCAAATAAAATCAAATGGAGGCGAATGGGACAAAACAAAGTGAGAAGAAAGAATATGAGAATAAAAGCTACAAATGGCAGAAAAGAATACAGCACTGGCTGAGTCCTGGAAGCCGAGGACGGCACGCAGTGGGGTGCCCGTGGATTTTGGGGGTTATTTAGATGGTTAAAATACGCATCTTGTGTTTCCTTGTTGATTATGTGATTTTTGACTGACTTTAAATGACAATTTCTAAGTAAGATTTTTAAGTTGGGTGAATATTGAATGTTTTCCCAATGAGAAGTGATGAGAAGTCGACTGTCTCACTCCCACACATTTGAACAATCTGTAACCTTTCACAGTGTGAAGTAGAAACAAGTTTGCAACTTAACTGAGGGATTTTAGGTTGTTTACCATACCTCAGCAATGAGTGAGAACTGGGTGGACTGGAGTGAAATTATGAGTTGGACATGGTAACTGCGCTGAAGACTGGAATATGCTTGAGGGTTGGGTTTAGGGCGGGGCTTACACAAATCTGCGCCTCCGCATCTCCAGCCTTGGCCTTCGTCTGCAGCTCTTCATAGTCAAGCTCTGCCTCAAGCTCTGTGCCTGGAGAGCGAAAGATTGAAGAACATTCATATCCACAGAACTGATTGGCTCATGGTAGGGCTAGAAAATGGTGTATAGGTCAACGTTTTGTAATACAATCTCTGTGATGTGGAACCAGGGTTTAGCAAACTCTAAAGCTCCATGTGTAGGGATGAATTGTAACCGGTTCTGTTGACACCCTTAAAGGTTTTCACTTACTCGTGTTTGGCAGAGAGCTGCCACTAGAGGGCACAGATGACATGTCTTCTGGCATGTCAGTTACAATCACCTTCTCCTGTGTCAGCTGCTTGGCCAGAGCCTTGATGCCTCTGGAATAACCCCACAACAAACTAGATTTAGAAGGGGTGGGGGGTGGATCCTCGAAGCCTGACGGGGAGACTACAGATGGCAGAGAGACTGAAGGGGGGTCAGAGGGGGACGGGTTTGGTTTGGAGGGGTGATCGGAAGCCATGTCGATCTCATCTGGAAATAGGAAAGTGAAAAGATCAGATTCAGTTTCAGGTCTACGATCACTGGGCTTGCAGCATGTCTGCCAGTGCATAGTAAATGCAGCACAGGATAGCAGGAAAATAGCAGCAGTGTTCATACAGGAACATGTGTACTGTGGCAGAAGGAAACCTGGTCTGTGTTTCAAACAGTGTTTGTCTGCATGCAAAACTGATCAGAGACACTGCAAAACCTAGGAGGTGTTTTGACATGGTGCTTTAGAATATCTTATTTTTAAACATACTTCCTTATGCAAAGGCAGAGAAATAGCCATTACACCAATGTGTCTGCTTTACACAAAGGGTGGGTAAGGTTCTAGAAAGATTTTAGATGTATCATAAAGTTACAGTCCTTTGATTTTATTTAAAGAAATTGATCAAGACATATATGAAACATCCAAATGAAGAAAATGGTATGAAATCCTCTTATTTATTGTATACAAAAAGAGAGCATTTTTAAAAAGGCATAACCATTCAATAACACGACACAGCCATGCATTTGAGGAAAACAAAGCCAAAAAGACGTGGATTATTTGAGGAAAAAGTATATATAAACTTTTGTCACTTTAATATTTATGCTACAGACATTTAAAATTATTATATGACTCCACATAAGTTATGTTTGTAATAACTCTTAGTAGCATTTATTTAATTTTGATTTGTTTTGGTAGTTTTATGACCTGAGAAACTTATGGCTAAAAATAGTTCATATTCATAGAAACTTATTTTACCATTTTCCATTTATATGTTTATTTGGCATAAATGTTACTTACAGGTAAAATCTGAGCTGCCTTTCAGATCTGCAGTGAAGTTGTTTTCTTGATAAAGAAGTGAACGAAAACCTTCCCGTCATTGCATTTAAAATCGGACAGCTGGACATTCCTCAAATCTGAGCAGTGACACACTAAACCAGCAGCATTGGTAGTTATAAATAGGCAAACCACTGACCAATCCTTGAGTATGAAGCGTAAAGCCACAGTGTAATTAAATTCTTGCTGTCAATCTCTGTCCTGTTTTCTGGTAAAGACACATTTGTCTTGTTAATGTCTGTCCTATAATCCATACAAATAACATCTAATAAGAGAGGATGCCCATCCTTCCTTCCTCTTTGGATGATGGTTCATTCCTCCATCCCCTATACCCACTTACAGTATATAGTCAAGCCAAGCCTGCACCCACTTCCAGAAGGCACATGGGACAAACTCAGTAAGCAATTTGCTGACACCAATTCACCTAAAAGTCTTTGGACTGAAGCAAAAATCCATGCAAACACTGAGACAACATTCAATTGAGATACAGAAAGCTGGAGGAGTGAGGCTGCTTCACAACAAGTGAGTCACAGAGTCAGAAGTGCTGCTCTATGCTCTCCTGGTCCTAGAGAGTCACAGAATCTGTAGTGCTCCTCTACGCTCTCCTGGTCCTAGAGAGTCACAGAATCTGTAGTGCTCCTCTACGCTCTCCTGGTCCTAGAGAGTCACAGAATCTGTAGTGCTCCTCTACGCTCTCTTGGTCCTAGAAAGGCAACAGCACTGCTCTACACTGCCCTGGTCCTAGAAGTTTGCAGTGTCAGTAGTTCTACTCTACACTTTCATAGTCCTAGAGAATCACAGAGTCAGTAGCACTGCTCTATGCTACCCTGGTCCTGGACAGTCACAGAATGTGTAGCACTGTTCTACATTGGTTGTAAAAAAGAACATATATATATAAAAATAAATGGGCTGCTTATTTTGTTCAGTATCATCCATGCATGATTAAGTATTTTGGTCATTTAAACCATTTAACCTACGGTGGATATTGGTAAGCTGGGACATTTCTTGAAATTTTACTTTCTCTCTCACTTTCAAAATATAATCCAAATGATAAACAAGCCCCTCATCATCAAATTCGAGATAAAAAAAAGTCCTTGTGGGTGATTATCTTGCAAAATTACTTTATAACATATAGCTACTGTACCAAATCATTTGGCTTTTTATGAGATTCCAAGTCCAGTATCAGGGTTAAAAGTCATAAGAGAAGTAGGATCAGATACAGATATCAGATCCATAACACGGCCAAATAGTAAGCCTTGAATTAATCACCTCCTGTAGTTTTCAGGTAATTAATATAACTATAGCAACATTCTATACTATCAGGTTCATAAACACACCAAAGTTTCAAGTAATTCCAGGCTTAATGTAGCAGAAAACTTGCTGTGATAGGACAGGAACACAAAAGTGATAACCTACTGATCGAATACTGATTTTACTGATTTAAAGCCCTACCAAACCATTCAAAAACAACCCATGTATAGTATACAAAGAGTTATAATTATGGAGGTATAATTATTGATACATTGTTTTTCATGTAATGGCTACAACAGCCATACCGACACTTCTCAGCCTGTGTTTAACAGCCATATCGACACTTCTCAGCCTGTGTTTAACAGCCATACCGACACTTCTCAGCCTGTGTTTAACAGCCATACCGACACTTCTCAGCCTGTGTTTAACAGCCATACAGACACTTCTCAGCCTGTTTAACAGCCATACAGACACTTCTCAGCCTGTGTTTAACAGCCATACAGACACTTCTCAGCCTGTGTTTAACAGCCATACCGACACTTCTCAGCCTGTGTTTAACAGCCATACCGACACTTCTCAGCCTGTTTAACAGCCATATCGACACTTCTCAGCCTGTGTTTAACAGCCATACAGACACTTCTCAGCCTGTGTTTAACAGCCATATCGACACTTCTCAGCCTGTGTTTAACAGCCATACCGACACTTCTCAGCCTGTGTTTAACAGCCATACCGACATTTCTCAGCCTGTGTTTAACAGCCATACAGACACTTCTCAGCCTGTGTTTAACAGCCATACCGACACTTCTCAGCCTGTTTAACAGCCATATCGACACTTCTCAGCCTGTGTTTAACAGCCATACAGACACTTCTCAGCCTGTGTTTAACAGCCATACCGACACTTCTCAGCCTGTTTAACAGCCATATCGACACTTCTCAGCCTGTGTTTAACAGCCATACAGACACTTCTCAGCCTGTGTTTAACAGCCATACCGACACTTCTCAGCCTGTTTAACAGCCATACCGACACTTCTCAGCCTGTTTAACAGCCATATAGACACTTCTCAGCCTGTGTTTAACAGCCATACAGACACTTCTCAGCCTGTGTTTAACAGCCATACCGACACTTCTCAGCCTGTGTTTAACAGCCATACCGACACTTCTCAGCCTGTTTAACAGCCATACAGACACTTCTCAGCCTGTGTTTAACAGCCATACAGACACTTCTCAGCCTGTGTTTAACAGCCATATCGACACTTCTCAGCCTGTGTTTAACAGCCATACCGACACTTCTCAGCCTGTGTTTAACAGCCATACCGACACTTCTCAGCCTGTTTAACAGCCATATCGACACTTCTCAGCCTGTGTTTAACAGCCATATCGACACTTCTCATCCTGTGTTTAACAGCCATACCGACACTTCTCAGCCTGTTTAACAGCCATATCGACACTTCTCAGCCTGTGTTTAACAGCCATATCGACATTTCTCAGCCTGTGTTTAACAGCCATACAGACACTTCTCAGCCTGTGTTTAACAGCCATATCGACATTTCTCAGCCTGTGTTTAACAGCCATACAGACACTTCTCAGCCTGTGTTTAACAGCCATACAGAGACTTCTAGAACCAACAGATACCTGTACCTTAACAAAGTTCAAAAAAGTGCTTGCAGGATGTTAAGCATTGGCAAATATTTTTTTACAGTTAAATGAAGATAAAAGACACAATTCTATTTGCATCCTCGCGCTTCTACTTCACTGCTGTCACATAAGTTAGGCCCAATAGTATCTTATGCTAAACCATATGTCAAGAATTTGGAAGTGCTTTTTGATTCTGATCTGAGATTTGATAAGGAAATTAACTGTGCGGTCAGAGGAACATTTTACTAACTTCTTCTGGTTTCAAAAATTAAACCTGTTCTGCCTTTTAACAATCTAGAGAAAGTCATCCATGCTTTTATATCATCTCAACTCAATTACAGTAATTCCCTTTACTCGGGTTTGTTTAAGTCATCGTTATGTCATTGACAGTTAGCACAAAAGTAGCTGCTAGACTGCTGATTGGTACCAAAAGAACATATCACTCCAGTCCTAGCATTACTCTACTGGCTTCCAGTTAGCTTCAGGATACAGTTTAAAGTTTTATTGTTTGTATTCAAGGCCTTAAATGGTCTGGCGCCATCTTACGTATGCAAACCCCTTCACCGCAAATCGACCGCTCGAACGTTGAGGTCACCACATGATCTTCTCCTGCTTGCCTCCCGGTCTCACTTAAAATGTAATGGGGATTGTGCTTTTGCAGTTTATGGTCCACAGCTGGGGAATAGTCTACCACCTCATATTAGAGCCTCTCTGAATATCTCTTCTTTCAAATCCAGTCTTAAAACATCTTTCTATTCTAGGGCTTTTCAGACATTTTGATGTTTTACTGTTTATATCTGTTTGCAGCAGTTAGTCACGTCATTGAACGTTTCATTTTGTGTATGTACTATTTTAGCTGCTTTATTCATCTTTGTGCAGCACTTTGGTAAACAAAAGTGTTTTAAAAAATGTACTTTTTCTAGCCAATTTTGAGAATCAAGGCGTGTGTTTTTATACTGGTCTGTGGTTATAGTCACATGGAATCTGTTTGTTACTCCTGAATAACAGATTAAAATCATGAAGTGTGATAAAGACTTTCATCTTGTTCCAACACTGATCACAGTATATTGCAGCTCATTCTTGCTTTATTACCCCCAGATACTACACTGGACCCAACAGACCACTGAGATAGTAAATGCCTCGACTTGATAGATTTGTCAGGGATTCAATGGTACAACAAGGTGATTAACAGCATTGAGATGAAAGATTAACCTAAGAGGGGAGGGTCTGTGTGCCTTCAGTTTCTCATACAGCTACCAGCTTGGTGTTTCACATAAGGCTTTTATAGTCATGGTATCATGCGCCGGAACGAGAGCATAGAAGAGCAGGAACCCCAGGTTACTACCCCAGTCGGCTAACCAAACAAACATACTGTCATCAAAGTGAAACATACTTGCACAAAGTATTAAGGGGAGTGTACACTTATGCAACCAAAGCATTGAGGTATTTTATTTTGATTATATTTCACAGAAATTATTAATTTGTCTTTTACGCTATTTTATATAGTAACAACAAAAGTTTTGGTATGGGGTCTTGATTTCAGGTTTTACCTCAGATGGTGTTAGATGTTTCTCCCATAAATCACTGAGCCACTGATTAAGCAAGACATTAGTCACAATTGTATGATTTTGTAAAATCTTAAGATGTGGACAGTGTGAATTGGGACTTTGCCATCCTGTTCATTTGGCTTCCTCTGCCGGCCCCTGCAGGATGGGCTCCCCCTTTGAATCTGGTTCCTTCCTTCTAGGGAGTTTTTCCTTGCCACTGTCACCTCTGGCTTGCTCACTGGGGTCTTTGGGCAGGGATAATGTAAAGTGCTTTGAGACAATGTAATTTTGTGAAACAGGCCCCATGCAAAATAAAACTGATTGATAACTTGGTCTGTTTTAAATAAGGCATTAGATTCCAGTTATTTTCAATGTATCCAGGATAGCTACAAGTCAGACAAATGAATGTCACAGCTAAGTAGGTAAACGGCCAGCTTGCAGTGTTTGCACCATGGCGTTGCGTCCAGTCTTCCCTACTTGTGACCCACGTTCCTTAAGATAGGCTCCAAAACTCAGTGCAACCCTGTTTTGGATAAGGGCCCAGCATGAGAGTCAAAAGTCAATTTTGCAAACATAAGTTATGCTGAACCAAAGTATCATAAAACCACATTTGATAACTTCCCTATCTATTTGGAAGCAGTACAGCTACTCCTCAGAGGAGTCACAGGTTTCAGCCTTTCAACAGCTGTGGAAACAGCTACTGCAGTAATTGTATTATAACTGCATTATAACTGTTATAAATGAGTGCATTTGGCAGCTCCATGTTGGATAGTTCCTGGGTTAACCTCCGGGGGCTGCACTGGGCTGCCTGCCGTCCCAGCTTTGTCCTCTTCTGGGGGCCTTCTGCAGCAGATGCAGTTGCAGTGGGCCAGTACCACAGTAACCAGACGGTCCAGTGGCTGAAGTGAGTGCATCCAGTAGGGCAGGAAGTCCCATGTGCGCAGTACGCGGGGCAACCACCGGGGGCGCCGAGACTGCATGACATTGACGAGGGTAATAAAAAGCAATAGCACAATAAAAGGCACCCCAACACTGATCAGTGCCCACCAGCCGGCTAACGACAAGCCGAACACTACCAGTGGAAAGAAGACGAAGCAGAAAAAGATGTAGAGAACCGCAAACCAGCGGTACTTGGCAGTACAGTTTCCCAAGGCCTTGGCCAGCTGGACTGGAAAGCGCATACAAGGCAGGGTGTACCAGAGCATGATGCCGCTGACATTGAAGAAAAGGTGTACCAGGGCGATCTGGGCAGGGAGACAGCAGGCAAACACACACGAGGTAAGGGAACGCAGGGGCTAAGAGTCTGTCTTATCTTACAGGGGTGTGGCGTTTTCCAATCTAGAATTTTGTTGTTCAATTTTACTATTTGTTTACGTTCTGCATACTTTATTGACTGCTGCAAATGAGAAACTGAGAAATGAGGTCTTTCAAGAAATGCACAGCTCCGGAAAAAAATTAAGAGACCACTCTGTATTTTTTAAAAAAAATCTGCATTTTTAAATCCTGCCTTAATCATGGTTCTGCTGGCAGAAGGCTACACTGCGAGGCAGGCTACTTCGATGGTCCAAGTTTCTAAGACAGCAGGACACAAGAATAAGGTGAAGCAGGAGACACTGGGAACCACCAAAAACCAGCCAGGTAGAGGGCGGAAGTAACTTTCTAATGCCAGAGATGACTGTCAACTTATCCGGCAGTGATCATAAATTGGAGGATGACCTCAAGTGACCTTCAAAATGAATGAGAAACATTAAATGGTGTGAAGTGCACTGCTTGGGCAGTTCGTAACAGGCTCCTAGATGCTGGACTGAACTCCCATAAAGCAAGGAAGAATCAATCAAGGAAAAAAACAGGTTGGAGTTTGCAAAAAATACATTTTACACAGACATATTATCATTATTTGAGAAATGAGTGAAACTGAAAAATTCTGCGGTGGTTTCTTAATTTGTTTCCAGAGCTGTATACTCTTACGCTGCCCGTGATAACGTGCGACCTGAGAAGCTGCTACCTGAAGGGAGCTGCTGAGCGTGCCTGCGGGGCCAGCCAGGGCTGCCAGGATGGCAGTGGTGGTGGTTCCGATGTTGGCGCCCAGAGACAGAGGGTAAGCCCTTTCTATGCTGATCACACCAATACCTGCAGGGATCGGACCGTATGCGTCATAAAGCATCCTTGAGTGTGAGAAAAGCATTACATAAATAACTGTTATTGTTATTATTATTGAGACATTAAGACATAAACCAGCCAGTAAGACGTGAGCATCACTCACCAACCAGAGGTGTGATCGCAGAAGTAAACACAGAGCTGCTCTGGACGACAAAGGTCATTCCTGCCCCGACAACGATGGCTAGGTAGCCCGTCACCCAACTGAAGGGGAAGGGGAAATCTGAAGGGCAGTAGGCAGAAGGAAGAAGGTGACTTTAGGGAATTTTAGGGAAAATATCACATTCTCTGATGAACATGCAGCATTGGCTCACTGGCAATATAAACACAATTTAGCAATAATCAGGTCCAAACTGCGATGGTTCTGCATTCTTTTTTATGAATAAGTAATTCAATCCTACATGTAAACAATCTCTCATGCATAAATACAGTGAAAATTCTCTTATGTGGGCATCCACAGGCAATATTTTAGCACAATATGTCCTTCTGAATGACCCCAGGGAAGAACATGAACAGATACACACTCAATAACTGGCTCAAGATCAAACAGCGTGCCTACACCTGTTGATTATTCATTGACTGAGTCGTTGTGCTGATGACAGAGTACCTGCAGATGTGCAATTATGACTCCTGATTTGCTCACCTGTGTTAATAACCTTTCTGATAGCCAAAGCCACTTGGCCTTTCAGCACCGAGTTGAGAATCTTGACAATGAGAATGAGGCAGGTACAGAGAAGCAGCAGAGATAACGCCAGAAGAATGAGGCCCACTGCCAGGTCTGGCAGGTTGGCATTGGCAAACATATGAGCACCTGAAGCAGCCAAAAGCCAGGTTATTAGTTAATGATTTATATCAAAAGTATCACTCTAATGAAAATTTACTGCAGAGATTTGGCTCCTGATCATAGTACCCTTGCCGGGATCTTCTTCGTACAGCCTGTCCCAGCAAATGTCCAGGGTTTATCAACAGCAAATTAAGCACTTTCAAAGAGTCATTTAAAGGGCACGGTTCTGGAGAGATCTCCACTCACCAATAAACATGATTATGTAACTGCAAACTATAAACCAGAGATTCAAAACCAGAGCCCTAATTAATATTATATACATTACATTTCAGAGCATACATACACTTCTTGAGGTTGACCGTCTCCGAAACGTTCTTCAGGGTCCAAGTTAAGTTTCCGGTGACCCAGCAGAACTCAGGTGAGGTGCAGTTCTCTATGCTGAGCACAGTCACATTTTGCAAGGTCTGAAAATTAGAGGTGAAAACAAGAACATTTACAAAACCATAACAACAAAACTATGACACTGCATTGTACCACATGTGAAGATAAAGGTGACATATGTGAAATACAGAATTGTAAGCCTTGCGCTTCTCACCAAATGGAAGCAGTACAGTAAAGTTTTTCTTTTCTGAACTGTTATTGTGTTTATGGACTGTGGTGCTCTGTATAACCACGTAGGTATCTTTTACCTGACCAGTGTTCATTCATTCCCAATATCCTTTAAATGCTTTGCTACATTGTACTTATTATGGGAATCATATTTTTACCTATGCATTGTCATTGTGGTATGTTTATAGTATGTGTCATGTGACAGTAACATTGATCTTTACTGTCATTAGTGACTCTTCTGTTTACTGTATTGTGTGACAGTATACCATGTTTAACGTAGAGTGCTTATAATACAATCGGATCTTTTGTGCAGCAGATCTATTATGTGGGAAAGAACTATTTGGTTCCAAATTAGTTTGCTTGAATGCTGCGCCAGTCTCTGCTGCGTTTACACTACTTATTCAGATTGCTGTGCATAGTGTGTTCCTGTGATATATTACCGTGTTGGTCTCTGTTTCGCACCATATCTTGATAAGACTCCTGTTCCTGGCTGAAGAATCCCCAGTAGCAATGTCGTTTAAAACATCTTCATCCAACTAGGCACAAAAAAAATTAAATTTCATCTAATGTGGAGCAAATTTTTGGCTTTACATGTATTATGTCAGATTACTTATGTCTCTATGTACACATGGTAACCAAACATATTTTTGAAAGTCAAAGTCAATTAAGAATAATAAATATGACACCTTGCCTGGATATATATACACTGCCTCATTAACAGCTACCATTAATAAACTTGAAAAATAAAATAATTTAAGGAACACAGTCCCACAAAACACAGTGCCTGAAAAATCTCTCATCAGACATCAGAATACTTTTAAAGATGGAAAAATAGCTAAAAAAAAAAAAAACCTAATTTTCTTTGCCCAGAAAACTGAAGTATACTTATTGTTCAACACAGCAAAGTACAAGGCTAGGACACCAGTGGAATGGCTATTTAACAAGAGGGTAAGCAGAGGTGGCCCAGCAGTATCCGAACCCTAAGCCCTACACCCTAAGCCCTAACCCTAAGCCCTACACCCTAAGCCCTACACCCTAAGCCCCAATCGTATTATAAACCTGTGACATCACCAGGAGGAGAGACTCTCACCAATGTTTACCATGACCTTTGACAGCTAAAATGGCTTTGCAAATATTCCCCAATCAGAGCATTCATTCAAAGCAAAGGTGCTTCAGTTATCCTGGGCACATGCACATGTATCAAGCCTATATCTGCTTTTCATCATTTACATAGAAAATGATATATTCTTTTACGTTGCATGCCACAGTACATCTCCCCTGGATCTCAAGAGGATATGTATGGATTCTCCATCCCTGGATGCTACGTGTTGTAACGATACGTTGGCGCCGGTAACCTGGATGACGGCGTTGGTGAGCGGGTCGGTGATAACGCTGAGCAGCTGGGGGGCTTGCTCGCCACTCTGAATGTGCAGCGAGTTCACCAGGAGGCCGGTGAGCCTGTAGAGGTACCCGGAAGCCACCTCCAGAGGCAGCAGTACCAGCACTGACAGCCAGTTGAAGAAATCGTGCACAGTGGCTCCAGCAAAGGCCCTGCAGAGAAGCGTCATATTTGACGGCATTAAAAATGTTTCCAGGAAACCAAAGTTTTCCGGGTTTAAAAACGGCGTAGTGCGTATCCTCACCGGCGAAACACATCGCGGTCTCCTGCCTGTGTCAAGGCTACGATAGTGTTGGTGACAGAAGTGCCAATGTTGGTCCCCATGATGATAGGGACGGCACTCTGGACCTGTAACACTGTGACAAAGCAGAGCCATCCTTACCGCCATACTTATTTCATACGTTTGAATGAAATTAGGGTGTCTTAGAACAGAACCATCCTTAGCACCAGTTATGTATATATTTTCCCGGAGACACTAATCTGAATCATATACACGCATGCAAACCAATACATGTGACATCCGTGTCACCGTCGGTCCTGCATGCTAGTCTAACGGATACACTGCTGATAACGTTCTATACTCACAGCCAGAGGACACCATGCTGACGACGATGGAGGAGGACGTACTGGAGCTCTGTACCAAGAGCGTCACAAGAACCCCAATAACCAAGCCTGCCAGGGGGTTGGAGAGCACGGAGTTCTCCTGGAATATGTCCCCCGCAGCCTTACCTAAAAGGAACGTGAGCGATCCTTATTCACACCATTACCGGAACAACATACTCCGACATAATCACACTGTCAGTTATATATGTAAACTGGATGACAGTACTTCCATAATGAAACATCTAAAGGGATGAAAGAGAAGGTGATGAGGTGCGGGAGCCGTGGCACGAGCTCCCAACTCCCACTCAGAAAATCATTTGGACATACATTTGCGCGTCCGTGTAATTTTGCGGCTCATACCTCCAACGAGCTGGAAAGCAGAGCTGAGAATATCCAAGGAGCAGACAAACATGTAGAGGAAGCCAAGTAGCAGCACGAATTTCCCGCCAGAGACCATCAGCCTGGTAGCCTTTCCTTTTCTGTCTAGGTCTGCCTCAGACAAGAAACCAAGACTGCATCAGTGTGTCTGTTCTGCAGTTTTAGGCAATGCCGGCTCATATAAATCATCCAAGACAGACTTATCATATATTCAATGACAAGGAAAACGTAAACATTAATACAAGAGGACCTGAAGAACATTTTTGGGAAAACCATAAACATATTTAAGTATAATGTCTCTTCTATCAATTTAATGACTTATTTTCAAATAAGAAAAATATGACGACTTAAATTCTGTTTGGGTTATTTCATAAAAAAAAGCTTACATTTCTTAAAAATCGCCATAACCCCCCCCATTTGTTTTCTGTTCTTTATTCATTATTTATTGTCATTGTTGCTGCCTTAAAATGCTCTATCAGCAGCTAATGAGACTTTGGATTCCTTAAGTGCACTGGAAACACCATTGTCAGGAACGGCACCATAAACATTTTATTAAATGATCATGTCATTTTTTGGGATAAATACTCCATAAAATTGCAATAAATCGTGAAGCGTTTCACATGTAATAATTTAAGGGAACTTGTGATTTCTGTACCCAGCTAACTATTTGGTCAAAAAGGGGTGTTATAGCACACTTGTGTGTTATTCGAACGAAGGGACTTTCACGCTCACCTGACCACCGAATTCCATTGTCCTGAAGTTCAGGAACATTCCACGGATCTCCTTGGTCTTTGAGATCAGCTTCCAGCTCCTTCTCAATCAGCACCACGTCCGAGTGGCCCAGGACGACACTGGGGACATTAGGGGCCATCTTTGTGTCTGTAGGGATTGTAGGAGAAGGCAGAGCTTACATTCAAACACACTGAGAAGCACCTACACACATTTAGCCACAAACAAAACACACAAGCACAGAAATGTGCAAACAGAAACAATGATCAACACAAGTCGTACAAATCCTAACCGTACAATTATACATTCACACACAAACACAACAATACATACAAAGTATATGAGCAAAAACAACAAACACATACACAGCAGGGGAAATGGACTGCAGAGTAAGACCTACTTAAATAGGTTTATCGGGCACATTTTCTGCCAGCAGAAACAGAAAATACTATGTTGTCTCAGAATTCTTCAGGTTCTTACTGGAGCACAATCCTTACTTCTGCAATTATTTTAATGTGCAGATGACAATGATATATTTGAATATCAGAAATCAAATATTTGCCAGCACTGAGACAATCCAGACCCTGTGGTATATAGTCTTACCGTCACCAGCAGAAATCTGAGCCAATTCAGTACATTTCGTATTTAAAGAAGCAAAGTTACCAGCACGGACTTGGGATAACCCACTATCCTGAAAGCAGTACAGACCTGGCTGCCGTACAGAGTTCTCCTCTTTTTCTGACCTGTGCGAGAGGCTATGATGTTCAGCTGTACCTGTGGAATTACCTGCCCCTAGAACTATTTACTTACTGCTTTTATAGTGCTGCGGTAATGCGCACATGGAACTGTATCCCACACACCTGTGCTCAATATGCAGTCACAATAAGCTCATTTATGCTTCTCCAATAGAATTTCTGCTTGTTAATGGAAGACCACCCAATCACAATCATTCCTGGCTCTGTCTGTAAGACTGCCCAATCACAATCATTCCTGGCTCTGTCTGTAAAACAGCCCAATCACAATAAGTTCTCCTATACCCCTAACAGAACTCCTGCCTGAACATGAATCATACTGAAGGAAATATTGACATGACATACATCTATTACAAAATTTCAAAGTGATTATTTCATACAAAAAAAATATATATATTCTGCTGATATTCCCCCCACCAAAGTTATTTGATATTTGATAACATCACCCCCTGCTGGCTGAAAAAGATAATAGCAAAAGACACTTTACATTCATCAATTAAACAAATCTGCTCCAGATTCCTGGTTTTCAAGTTGTCCCCAGACACACCACAGCCTCCCAGATATCAAAGCACGAGTTTCACTGATTTTTTTGTTTTTACAAAAACTAAGCTTGCACTAGCCAATTACTTTGGAGTACGAAAATAAATCAAGGTTCTTTCAATTTAACCATTTCACTTCAAAGGGCATACTTCGTTTTATTTTCTAAAAATTACTAGTTGTATGTTTTTTTTTTTTCCCCACAATCATCTTAGTTCTCACTGTTATGGTGAGTCTTGATAAAATGTTTAATATAATAATATTTAAGAAGTAGTTCAAAATGTCGCATTTAAACTAAAAGTCACGCCGCTAGTGAAACATACCACTTCTCAGAAAGGGGATTTTGGCTAACCAGTAAATTGGATGCACTTGGTTCTGACAATGCTGTGGCGATCCTGCTTAGTCACAGCACCCCCGCCCCCCCCCCCCCCAAGAACTAATTAGGGGTGGGTCGATTCACATTTTTCCAGTTACAATCCGATTCCGATACAAGAGCTCCTTTTACTTTAATATTTTAATATAATAATATATAAAGTATAAACATTTAATATTTTTAAACTAGTAAATACAGATGAAAAAATGTACGCCAAAAGATCTTTAATTAGGCTACTAGAAACATACATAACGTACTGTTCCACCTCGTTTGTACATCGTCTTAAGCGTTTGAGGCATTTTACAGTCCTATTTGAATATCTTTCAAGTAAGGATACGCAAGTGTCAAATGCTTACAATGCCACACATTTTTTCTTCCACTGGCAACAGCATCACTTACACTACCACTGTATCACAAGTTGTAGCGCGTGCGCAGAACAGCCCAAGCAAGCGACTCCCACACCATCCATTGCTTTTTTCATATTACTCGCATTGTCTTGAACAGTTGCGTGCAATTTGTTTAGTGGGATTTTCCACTAAACGCTACTCCCATCTCTGAAAACTTTGCTTTTACAAAGATTGCAAATCACTGTTACTAGTTGCTGTTAAAAGCGTAAAGTACTTCTAGGTTCGTCAACCTGTGATGATTTTACGCTCCTCGTACTGCGAAGGATGAGTGCATGATGTCACAGTAGGTGGACGTCACTCCTCTCATATCCACTGAGTCGCAAAACAACGGAATGGCAGCATTAATGTTCAGCTTGAATGCCACAAAAACACATCCAAAATGGGAAAGAGCGATTGATTGTAGAAATAGATTTAACACGAAACAGGAGCTATCTTTTTAGAGACTGCCAAAAACTAAATAAGTAATGGACGTGGATCGGCCACGTATTACCGATACCTGATCGGTGAAATAGGTCTGGATCAGTGCCGATACCAATCCAAATATCGTATCAGTGCATCTCTAGAACTAATGCCCGAATTCTGTTGACCTGCCTACTCAATCAGCGCAATGCTGTAGGCAAACGTGGGAAAATTACTGACACCAGTTAACCTGACAACTTGGCCTGGTACTATGGGAGGAATCGTACGGAACATGGGGAGAACATATCGACACAGAGGTGGAATTCAAACGTCCAAAGCAGGAGATGCGAGGCAACACCGCTAACCACTGGACAGCTTAAGGACAGAATATCTATCTTTAAATTTAATTCGCAGCAATAATCAAAAACTCAAAAGATGGCAATTGACAGGGGAAATAAGATGTCGAAGAGCAGGCTGTGACCAGTGGACCCTGGTAGGAGAAACATCTTGTAATCCCATTTGACGATGTGCAGCATTACTTGGCAGTAGGGATGTAATCAATGCCCAAAATCAACCCTCTGCTTTGCACTCTGTTAGCATACAGCCACTATCTCAGAGGATTACAGCTGTAACTCCGCCTTGTCCTTGAATTATTCTGAAGGTTACAAGATGTTCATTTTAAACTTAAGCTTATCCAGGGGCATTTATGTATGTGTCACTCACCAAATAAAAACAGGAAGACTCTCACACTGAGCAAATGGTGTATGGGCACACTGTAGCCAGATAAACAGACCCACGTTAATACAAACAAACATTTCAGAACAATTCAGAATTCAAATTCATTTATTAAATACTAAACACTGCTTCGGTTCAGTAATCCTGCCCTTCGTGTTCTTAACTTCTGAATCCATAAAATCAAAACCAACAGGATAAATGAGTTCTGTGCTTTCAGCCATGCAGGCTGTGGATTGAGCATTACAATTGCTGAACCACCATGTAAAACACAACATTCCAGCCTCACCTGAGGGATACAAAAATATTCTTTCACGTTAAATTAAAAAAAAAAAAAAAAAAAAAAAAAAAAAAAAAAAAAAAAAACATTTTATAACTGGGCAAAGGAAGAAACCAATGCTGATACAGAATGAAAATGGCTGCTTTTGCCTATATACTTGCTCAAAAGGCAAATGTGCATATTCTTCTGACGATTCAAAATCCTATTTCAGACACACAGAGAGTAAATGTCTTGGCCAAGACCAGGTTCAATGCAGTTAAACAGTCCAAATGGCCTCCAAAGCCCCTCTAGCTCAGATCAGAGCTGATCAGCCTCTCAATGTCATGTTGATAGGTCAGGCGGACGGGGTCCCAAGGTCGGTAAGGCAAACAGCTGCCCTCAAGAGACTCTTTCCCAGAGGGGTGGAAATGTGTATAGCAGTGATTTCCCCACACACAAACAGCAATAGGTTGCACTACTAACATCTACCACCCGTTCAACAGAAAAGAAAAAAAAAACACAGGAATAACAGGGATTTCCAAAGAATCTGCTGATCCTGAGCCTCTAGGTTCCTGGTTCAGGTTCTTGGTGCTGGGAACAATAGGATCCAAATTGTCCAGGGTAGGTTTCCTCAATAAAGTGGGTTCAAAGTACCCTGGTTCAGGTCCTAGTTAGTAGGCAAAAGTCCAAACCACAACACGTTTCTACTGCAGAGAATCCAAGCCTTTGTGTCCATAGCAACTCAGGTCAGACTCCAACCATCTGACTTTTAGGTCACTGAAGATACAAACCTCGTGTCTGAAGGTTTTATACAGAAAGCCATCGGCAGAAATGGCTCAGAAGATGAACATGGAGTTTCAAAGTTCCTTCTGTTAGTTCCGAGGAGACGCCCCCCCCCCCCACCACCCTCCTGCACCATCGGCGCACACATGACTTCAGCTCAGCGGGTAGAGCCAGAGGCAATAACACAGGATGGAGAGGTGTGACAAAAGCGTCACAAATAAAGATTTAATAAAAAATGAAAATCCAAAGTCCAGACTGATCCTGCGCAGTGATTCCAGAGCCACCAGGAGAGCACCACACAAGGCACCTATGAAAGAGGAGGCCAATGCTCAATGCATAGCTAGTCTGGCCGTAGGATGGGAGTCTTGGGTAGAAATTCTATGAGTATGACCTAGAAAGAGAGAAATGACATCATACTCAAAGTCTGAAGAGTAAACACCAGCTTTACAAGACAGAACACTGGTCAGTGTAAACTAAACAATGTGCAACATTATCATTCCGTATTAAGCTGAACTGGGCCAAGCACTGCCCGCCACCCTGAAGCCACCATCCCAAACAGAACTTCAGCGACAGAATTCATGTCGCAACAGAATAATGACCCCCAACCACATCATGTTACAAATATGCAAGTCGATATACTACTAAATATACAGCTAAAGCTTCTATTTTAATTGCCACTAACAATTACCAAGACTGGAAAACTGCTATTCTCCTAAATCCTGTCTAATATGGCAGAACCCATTACCAGTATGAAGCAAAGCTTTCTTACACTGGAATTCAGATTTACGTGATAATCTACCAGCCAGCCAGATTCAAACGCAGTCTACATTTAAGCTAATATTAAAGGTCGATCGCTTCGCTCTCTTTACAGATAGGTGCCAAGCAAAGGACGGATCCTACATTTCAGAAGATGCCGATTTTGGGGAGCAAAACTTACATATTCCATCATGTTGTTGGTCTCACATTTCCTCTGGCTCAGTTTCCAATGCAGACAAAGCTGTGGAGACATACTGGAAGGTTATGGCTCCACTCTGTCTGCAATAGCAGAACCTAAGCATTCCCAACACACGTTACAGCTCTTTACTTCTCTCCCTACCGTACTCACCTTGTGGTACAGCCTGCTGTTTTCCCACTCCAGCAACTTCTCTATGGACCGTCGGGTCTATAAAAAAAAAATAATACAAAAATAACCTTTAAATACAAAGAGCAGGACCCAACAACTTCATGGTTGGTTATTGAGCCTGACATCTTAGAGGCTTTGCGGCATAGACTGATAAACCTACCAAAGCAATGAGACTAAAGTAGAACCAACAGACACTGCGGTACAAACAGTACATCGGTGGAGGGTGATCTCTGACATAAATGCTTATTCCCACTGCTACCAAGAACCGAGCCGTAACCGAGCTGATGTAGCCCAGCTTACTATTGGGTGCCGAAAGTGTGACAGAACGAGCTGGTTGCATCAACACCACCTGATTGGTCGAAATGCACAGCGATACCGATGTTCTGTGAACAGATTATCTGAAGGAAAAAAGGAATATTCTATATATTATTCATTAATAGTAGCATTGCACTCGACGCTGTAGTTATGAATTTCCAATAACTCACAACTTGAACATTTCCAACCTCCTACTTAAAAACGTACTATAGAATGGCTGAACGGAATGGATTCGTAATGCAAATTTTACGCAGGCGAATGCTAATTCCGCTAGAGTTTCATGCCAACAAAAGATGCAAATTCTCATAGACTTGCTAGAAAATTACGAAACTAGCAGAGAGTAAATCATGATGTGTACACCGTTTGAACAGTACAGAAGCATCTCTTCGGTTCTACGTCACTGTCGCTCTCCAAACCCGGCAGCGCCTTTACCGAGCCGACCCTTCTGTGGTGGAAAAGCGAAGCGAGCTGGAACCACCCTGTAACTAGCCCCTTTGCGGTATGGTACGGCTCAGGTACGGGTCTGTTCCTGTATGTCAGTGGGTAAGCGGCATTAGACTATAAAGCAATATACTGCAGTGTAAATGTCACGCATAGAGATATGGCTGGATGCTCACCCTCTTGCTGAGACAGATGACCGGCCACATACTGAGCCCCAGCGAGCAGCAGCAGCACAAACAGCCACAGATCAGCCAGCGAACATTGACTGGCAGCGTCTTCCTCAGGCAGCTGTTCACCCTGCTGATGCTAGCTTTAAACTCCTCTGGCGCCACCTGGGGGACAAGACATTCAGTCAGTTTTCTATCGGCATGAACATGAAATATAAACTGCAACCTGAGACTAAGAACAACACTCACTTTTCCAGTCAGCGATGATGGAAATTCTGACTCAAACTTGTTGCTGAGCCCAAACCTGTGGATGAGATACAGATCAGTGATTCTTCAGAAGAAATTTAAGAAAGCAGCAGAGCTCCACCGGTTACACAATACTGTTCTCATTTATCATTGTGTAGTTTTGGGGGTGGTGCGTGACTCAGTGGGTTAAGTTGTGTCTGTGATTAGAAGGTTGCTGGTTCAAACCCTCAAACAAGGCTCTTAATGCCCAAATGCTCCTAGCACTCGCCGAACCTACTTTTATTCCAATGCGACATGCGTTTTAGAAAGTATGTGCTAAACAAAATTTAATGCATACAGCAGCCGCAGATCCAACCAAGAATGAGCACAGCTAAACTGTGGAGGACCAGGAACAGCAAACGCTACAAACAAAGCAAGAAACAAATGAGAGCAATTCAAAGACAAAGGCAGAAGGGACCATTTATGATGTACAAGAGACCAACTCAGGAAACACAACTGAATCATTTATGAATAGCTGTTGTTGTAGATATGATGACCAGCTGTGTGAGCAGGGTTGGAGGTACCAGCAAATTGAATATTTCATACTGTTCAAACATTATACCAAGGTATACGGTATTTTAAAAAGCAGCACTATTCTGGCATTTTCAAATGTTGGCAATAAAATTTACTGGAGGTGTGGATACCAATTAATATTGTCATAAAGATTTCTAAATACCGTGGTATGCCATATTATCTTAATAGTGGCTAAGCCAAGACTAATAACTTTCCGACTGTTCTCTTTTATTAAAGTTTACCTGTGTCACTTCACTGCTTGCATTTGTGTTTGTTGCAATACCTCTGCCCTCTGCTGGTCTAGGGGAATATCACTGCTGTATGCATGCACCGACCACAACTATCCGCAGCAAACTGTAGTATAAACACAAGCAGCCGTGCAGACAACTGTTCCCAGACCAAAATGGATAAGTTTAGTATGACTGACCTTTAGACAATTATGCTTGATTAAGCTACAGACTGAACAAATATCCTGAACTGGGACAGCATGGTTGCTTAAAGGATAGCATTGTCATTTTATACCTCTAGGGATGGAATCCCAACCCCACAGTGTCGGTGTGGAGTTTTTAAGTTTGTCAGCTTCTTAGTCTGAAAACATGCCGTTAGGCAAACTGGCACAGTGTGTGCACATGGATTCCCCATGCTGGACTGGCAACCTGCCCAGGGAATTCCATCCTTAGGATGATGGATATATCATGTATCACAGATATGCTGTTGCAAAATAAACTATTTCATGTAACAACAAAGACCAGTTTGTTTGAATAAGGAATTGTATTGGCCCAATGCTGCCCCCCAGCCCTAAATGACGACACTGCAATGCAGAATGGTCAGCACTTCCTCAACAGTCTCCTCAACTTTTAACAAATATCGTTTTCGAGTTGAACTCCGCCGTTTGTGTCTTTTAACACACAGTACGTCGTTTTCAGAACAAACGCGCATGCGCACAGCCAGGCAGCGAGTCTGTTGCCTTGCGGCAATCTAAACACCAAATTACGTGAATGTATCATCGCGTTACAGACACCTAATAGCCCGTCATATCTAGGCCCTTGGCACTGTTCGCCAGGTAACCGTATTAGTATCAGACTCTGTGAATCAGACATTGAGAGAACACAACAAACCCCCAGACAAGGAAAATGCAAACTGGCCGCTGTTAAACCCAATTATCTTCCAAACAGCAGTAGCCATTTTCTCCAACGCCGTGAAACATGAACCCGCAGACGGACAGGCGACCGCGCTGCGCTTACTGCCCCACACCCGCGCCGATCCTTACACAGTGACGTGGCCGGATCCGCGCACCACCACCGGGTCCGGCGAGTACTTCAGCAGCTGCTCCTCGGCGGCCCTGTCTTCGTCCTCCTCTTCCTCGTATATCTCGTCAAAGTCTTCCATCCTGCCCGACTTGTGAATTTCAATGCGAAAATAACTGTGAACAAAATACTATTCTGTCTTAGCTGAAACTATAGACTACACAAAGCGAAAGCGGTAGCAGAAACCTCGGCCCCGAGAGTTTCCCCGCAGCTCCTTGTCGGAACAACAACATCCGGACCACGGCAAGCAACTCAAGCAGTACAACGCGAACTCCGGCTGTAATCTCGCGAGAAGTCACGTCGTTTGAGGCATAGGGCCCTTAATGACGTATACTTAAAGTATGCATGTAATTTTTTTTTAATAAGCATATGGAAATATAGCTACAAAGCAAGATAAGGAGTAGTAGAAGTATATAAGGAAATAATTTCAGCTGATAGTGGTGGATGATGCTTCTACACTCGAGTAATACCACATTCCAAATTAACACCCTGTTGAAAAAACTGGTTAAAAGCTGTTTAAGCTAGTTAACCAACTTATGATTGTTGACCAGCTTAAGGTATGTTTTCGCATGATAGTTATTAGCAGGTCATACCATGATGGTCATTCTGGCTGGTTTAGCTGCTCATACCAGCATGACTAACTGGTGACCCACCCACATAAAATCATCAAAGAGCAGCAAGAGCTGGGACTTAACCATACAAAACCATGGTGGACCACCTACCACCATAAGCTGTTTTTTAGCATGGCTGTTTGAAAGAAACTTAAATTTATAAATAAATAAAATTACAGGTTTGCGCAAGAGGAGCTAAAAGGGGCAAGATATGACACATTAGAATTGTAAGGACTAGAAACCCTGCTGATTTCCATGTTTCTATACTGTTTAGTACTGGTGTAGCCATGATTTCTTTAAGAGAAGCACTGATCAGCGACCGATCTGAAGAAAGCAAGAAATGTGTAATGAGCCGCACTTCAGCTTCCAAAGTTCTAAGTGACGTGACAGTGTCACTGACATCACCAGGCATTCTAACGTCGCCAAGGCAGCAGGCCGGAGCCAATTTGAACTTAGTGTTAGATTACATCACCACATAGAAAAATCCACAGACAGAAAATGAAATAAAACTTGCTAAGATATAACAAAAAATGAAGGAAAAAACTTTCAGATCAACTTCCATCCAATTTCCAAACCACTTATCCTTTTGGGTCACGGGGGGTCCAGAGCCTATCCCAGGACGGGGGGCCAGCCCATCGCAGGGCACACTCACACTCCATTCACTCACACATGCACACCTATGGGCAATTTAGTAACTCCAATTAGCCTCAGCATGTCTTTGGACTGTGGGGGAAAACCAAAGTACCTGGAGGAAACCCGACAGTGACTTGGGGAGAACATGCAAACTCCACACACATGTAACCCAGGCAGAGACTCGAACCCAGGTCCTAGAGGTGTGAGGCAACAGTACTAACCACTGCACCACCATGCCACCCCCGAACAATCAACTTTCCTGGGAAAAACGTCTGCATTAGTCAAAATGCAAAATTAGCCAAAAATTCAATTTTGGTAATGCAGTAACACAGTCTACAACATGTTCGTCTTTCCCAAAGAGTTGGGAACCCTTCAACTTTTCTTACAATAGTAAAGTACTATTAGGTACTGAAGCCTGATAGATTAAAATACTGCACTAAAGACTGCACTACTCTGTGCAGTCGTACTGTTTATCTAGACTATTGTAAGCAGATACTAAGATAGCAATTACCTAGGAAACAAGTTAAAAAAAAAAAAAAACTCATTAGGTATATATCCAATCCTGTGTCCCAAAACGATACAAGACGGTAAAACACAGCAAGGTCTATACTTTTATTTTACTGTTAAGTTTCAATTTATTTTGTTAGTTGGACTCAGATGTCCAATGTCCTAGCTGGAGGGTCAGCTTTAAACAACTGCTCCAAGTAGCTGGCCCAGCGGGTCACAACTGCAGTGTCATCTGTAAGGACCGTCCCATCACCCGCCCTGACTGCAAGTCTCTGAGGAACAAATTCAGATGTGCGTAATGCTTCGATTCCTCTGTAAGCAGGACGTGGGTCACTAGACGAGAGATGGTGTACCACCTGCTCACCGATTTGCTAACAAACGCCTCCTTATCTGCCCTCATAGTCCTCACAGCCATCCTCAGTTCCTGGTACAGACTGCACTCAGGTTCTCATCGTTGAGCTGGTTTGTCATGTGGTGGGTGTGGCAACGCCCCAAAAAATGAGTGTCCTAGTTTTTCAGAAATCAAACGTGGCAAGCGGTTAGTTACAGTGTGTCTATGAAAGCATAAAGAGTTTACTTTTGATTACTGTGCGTGAAAGAAAGTGATGTTTCCTTTTGTGTGCAGAATTCATGGAAGCACAATGCCTTTCGTGGACAGAAGGCTAATAATGTATCTACTTTCGTGAATAAAAGGGTCATATCATTTACAAAATGCATTTTGCAGAGGAAATACATTTATTTATAAATTTCTAACTCACAAAATCCATTTCCTGAAGTAAACTTTTCGTGCAGGCAATGCACTTGTGGAACCACGAAATGCATTTGCAGAGTGACGAAACACACAAAGTGTGTGTGTGTGTGTGTGTGTGTGTTGGGGGGGGCGTAGTACCTTCCAATGACCAAAAGGTGGAGCACCGGCGTTGATTTTGCAGACCCGTGTAATCCCAGTTTACTAAAGCCCTCAGGACGCCCTTTGAGAACATTTCTCCGAATTTACCTAAAAGTTTGTTTGTGGAGTCCTTTAAATCTCATACTTTGAAAAGAATATTTTATTATTATTTTAAAGGTAGTAAATTGTGAAGAAAGTTTAAAACAAATATTCTGGTTCCAGAATGAAAGCAAAATTGTTACCTGATACGTTTACATGTGTGTCTGAAATCTCAAAAGTAACCATACAACATTATAGTAGAAATACGGCACTTTCATAGAATTTATTCAAAAATGAGAAGAGGGAACTGAAAATTTTGGACTGGTAACCAAGTTGAAGCAGAGGAAGAAGTAGCTGCTTTTTACTGAATCCCTGGTACCTGAAATGTGCAAGAGTGCAGCATTTTTGTAATATGTAAAAAACCTCAAAATCCTTTGCTGCCATTCACAATACAGGTACGAGCTTCTGGTTGGTGAAATCCCCTTTAATCAAGACCTACAGAACATTAAGAACATAATCTAAAATCCTAAACAGGATCTACCTCTCCTGAATTCATGTTGGCTATCCCTCAGAATGTTATTTGAATCCAGGTAATTTACCATTTTCACTTACCATTTTGTAGATTATCAGTTCCATTACTTTTCCAGTTATGAAAGTTAAACTGATTGGCCTATAGTTTGCTGGATTACTTCTATTCATATTTTTTTATATATGGGCGTTATATTGGCATACCTCCAATCAGAAGGTACCACAACAGCAGATAATGATTTCTGAAATAGCTAAAGTTAAAGGTTGGCTAATAATATCCCTATAATAATAATAATATCCGGAAGCAAAAAACATTAACGAGGCACGGGGCACAGGACCATCACGCAGAACAGACACAAAGACAGCAACCAGGACGCCACCTGACATAACACAGGGAACATGTATCAGAGACAGGGGTTCCAGAGATAGAAACAACGGAGGGACAACAACAGGGGGCAAAAGGAGGGAAGGGACCAGGAGGGAACAAAGGCAGAACAGGGGGATGGGCAGCAAGTACAGGGGGCACGAAAACAGGTGACAAAGAAGCGAAAGGGGGGGGGGGAACCAGGGAGCCAGAAGGTGGGAGCTGCAGGGGCCACAGGCGACCGCGAGGCCAGAGCCGGAAGGGACGCTGAAGGGGGCGAGGAAGGCAGAGGGACTACTGGAGAAGGCAAGGAGGGAGGCGAAGGAGACACTGGAGGACTCAATAAGGGAGCAGAAGCCGCAGCAGGAGAAGGCAGAGCCACAGCCAGTGAAGGCACAAAAGACCGATGAGGCAGAGCTGGGGGAACTGCAGACGACCGACAAGGAGTCGGAGGCAGGACTGCAACCGCCCGGTGAGTCACCACATATGGAACCGCAGGCAACTGCTGAGCACGAGTCAGGGGGATCGCAGGCGACCACTGAGCAGGAGCCAAAGGAACTGCAGGCAACCGCCGAGCCGAAGCCAAGGGGACCAAAGGCGAGCAAGGGAGCAGGGCAGGTGGGACCCGACCCCGAAGCCGGGAGGCCGAGAGACGGGGACCCGGTCGGGATCTGCCATGGTGGGGAGGTGGTCTGGGTGACCCATTGGGGCAGTCATCAGGGAAATCCCCGAGGGGTCCCACTCAAGCTCCTCCATCTCCACCAAGAGAGAAGGAGGGGTGGACTGACAGATCAGAACCTCCTCGGGGACAGGGGGCATGGGAACTGGGACAGGAACAGGGAATCAGGGACCTCCTCAGGGTTGGGAGCCAGGAGGATGGGAGCTCGAACCACAGGGGGCTTAGCAGGAACCGCCGGGACAGAAACCACGGGGGGCTGAGCAGGAACCACCAGGACAGGAACCACGGGGGGCTGAGCAGGAGCCGCGGCTTCGGGTGCCGACTCGGGAACAGGCATGATAGCGCAGGCTTCAGGCACCGACAGCGAAGCAGCGGGCAGACGGGCTTCAGGCGCAGACAGTGAAGCAGTGGGCAGATGGGCTTCAGGCGCAGACAGTGAAACAGCGGGCAGTCGGGTTTCTGGTGCAGACAGCGAAGCAGCGGGGTGTCCCAGTAACGCGAACACTGTCTGGTCAAATATCGCAACGGGCTCCTCCCGACTCACTGCAGGGGAGGCAGCGGAGACCAAAATGGACCCCATGAAGACACCCGGCGTGTCCTCCCGTCTGTCTTTCCGCTTCTTTCTCCTCCTGCGTGCAAGCGCCACAGAGGCTTTTGCAAGGTTCGGCAGCTAGCACAGCCGAGAACAATCAGGAATTCACATGAGGTAACCAGAGGGGCATGGCACACAGGAGGATCGGACGAGCTGGTCGTGACAGCTATAGAGATGGACGGAGATGATTCAGAATTGGGTTGTCTCATTTTCTAATGAAGTACACACATACTATTACTGACACTGCCCAGATATGTACTTTCCTCAAAGTGATAAGTCAGCTGGCCTGTGGTCAGTTAATACGAATCAAAATTGTTCTGAAGGTAAGCCTTGCTAAATGAGTCTCTCTACAGGCGCAATCACGTCATTGCATTCAGCTGTGCAGCATTTAAGGTGGACCAGAAATTCTGAATAAGCAGCTGTAAATAAGGAGCCAAGCTCAGGCACACACTTCTTGTATCGTTCTAGATTTTGATCTAGTGTTTCACAATGCGTTTGCAGATTACATTGTCATTGTGTCCCTTGCACGTGGTTGCCCGTGTCACCCTAACAAATGGCAAAGTCGCGCGCGGCTTAAGTTAACTACTTATTTGCAGCTTTCGATTCATTTAGCTTCTTATTCATAGAGTCTTATTTTACGGCTTCTTATTTACAGCTTCCCTAAAGGGTAATGTTGGCGGTATAACATGCAGCAGTTTTCAGATATGACATTTTGGAAATACAAAATAACGTATGAATGAAACGCTTAAGTTGTAACACATATTTCATATATGTCAGGGTCAGCACCTGTTTGTTCCAGTCTTTTGCGTCTTCTCCCCGTTTGGCCAGCAGGTGTCGCTGGCCATCCTGTCCTCCCCATTGTTAGCCTTCAGTGTTTCCCCTACTCCATGTTGGCTGCATGGCTCAACAAGCTGAGCATATGGCTACCTATCAACGTATGTTCAAATCCTGGCTCCTCTTCTTGTATCGTTCTAGATTTTGATCTAGTGTTTCATTTGTATCAGCTTTCTAGATCCTGTGTTTTGTGATTTGTATTCGGTTTTGGTTTCATGCTTTGTGCCTTGGTTGTGTTTTACCTGTTTTTGTTATTATCTTAGTGTTAGATTCTGTGTCTTTGTTAGTTTGAGTTTCTTGAGTTAATTATTAGTGTTCTGTCAAACAACGTAGGCTGTTATGGTCCAATGGGTTTGATATCGCCTGTAAGGAAATATAGTAAAGATGCCCCAAGGTTCTTGGTTGATCATTTGGATACAGACAGTGTTAGCAATTTATGATCATGGGGGAAGTCAGGGAGAGAATGGGGATTCTGGTCGGCACCACTAGGGTGATAAGGAAGATAACTAAATTACAATGATCATAAAAGTCTCCACCCTGTCCTGCCCCATCCCTGCCCCAGGCTCCTCACAGGCCAGGGGGTCACTCTTTATACACTCACCTAAAGGATTATTAGGAACACCATACTAATACGGTGTTTGACCCCCTTTCGCCTTCAGAACTGCCTTAATTGTACGTGGCATTGATTCAACAAGGTGCTGAAAGCATTCTTTAGAAATGTTGGCCCATATTGATAGGATAGCATCTTGCAGTTGATGGAGATTTGTGGGATGCACATCCAGGGCACGAAGCTCCCGTTCCACCACATCCCAAAGATGCTCTATTGGGTTGAGATCTGGTGACTGTGGGGGCCATTTTAGTACAGGGAACTCATTGTCATGTTCAAAAAACCAATTTGAAATGATTCAAGCTTTGTGACATGGTGCATTATCCTGCTGGAAGTAGCCATCAGAGGATGAGTACATGGTGGTCATAAAAGGATGGACATGGTCAGAAACAATGCTCAGGTAGGCCGTGGCATTTAAGCGATGCCCAATTGGCACTAAGGGGCCTAAAGTGTGCCAAGAAAACATCCCCCACACCATTACACCATCACCACTAGCCTGCACAGTGGTAACAAGGCATGATGGATCCATGTTCTCATTCTGTTTAGCCAAATTCTGACTCTACCATTTGAATGTCTCAACAGAAATCGAGACTCATCAGACCAGGCAACATTTTTCCAGTCTTCAACTGTCCAATTTTGGTGAGCTCGTGCAAATTGTAGCCTCTTTTTCCTATTTGTAGTGGAGATGAGTGGTACCCGGTGGGGTCTTCTGCTGTTGTAGCCCATCCGCCTCAAGGTTGTGCGTGTTGTGGCTTCACAAATGCTTTGCTGCATACCTCGGTTGTAACGAGTGGTTATTTCAGTCAAAGTTGCTCTTCTATCAGCTTGAATCAGTCGGCCCATTCTCCTCTGACCTCTAGCATCAACAAGGCATTTTTGCCCACAGGACTGCCGCATACTGGATGTTTTTCCCTTTGCACACCATTCTTTGTAAACCCTAGAAATGGTTGTGCGTGAAAATCCCAGTAACTGAGCAGATTGTGAAATACTCAGACCGGCCCGTCTGGCACCAACAACCATGCCACGCTCAAAATTGCTTAAATCACCTTTCTTTCCCATTCTGACATTCAGTTTGGAGTTCAGGAGATTGTCTTGACCAGGACCACACCCCTAAATGCATTGAAGCAACTGCCATGTGATTGGTTGATTAGATAATTGCATTAATGAGAAATTGAACAGGTGTTCCTAATAATCCTTTAGGTGAGTGTATGTAAATTCACTCAACACCTACACACAGCACCTTGTTGGGGAGGGTCTTTTGGGGTATAAGGAACATGTTGCAGCTTTGGGCATTAGTCTGCCGGCAGATTCTGACAGTGATAGTGACACTCAGATGAGGAAGCTAATGTGAGCCCAGGTAAAGCTGCACCATTTCGTGAGAGAGAGCACGACATGCAGAAGGGCAGATGCCAAGGTTGACGGGCAGCCTGCTACAGCACAGTATGAATATCAGGAGATCCACGAGCATATCCCACTATCCACATCTGAGCTGGGTAATTTATGCAGAAATGTAGGTAAATGGGATGGTGCGTCTGATCCTCGGCCATATTTGTCTGAGTTAGAGAGACAAGCCAGGGCAAATGGTCTAGACAATCAAGACTGCTGCCAAATAATACAGCTAACTGTACCGGCAGACTTAGTGGAGTCACTCCCAGATAATCTCAGAATGGCTGTTGATGGTGAATGGGCAACTGTTCAGCAGATAGACAGCACTGCTGAACCTGATTGGCAATGCACAACCTAATTGGGGGCGGATCCAGGACACCAAGCCAGAGAAGGGTGAGAACCCTATGGCCTATATGAATCGTCTGTTTAATTGTTATGCTCGAAATTCTGGAATTCCACAACCACAGCGGAATGATCCTGCATTCCTGGCATTAGTAATGCAGCAGTATTTTTCAATAATAAATGATGCCGCAAAGCTAGCATTGAATCAGAAACAGAAAGAAGGTAACTTGACCTTTGCAGATATTGGAAGTCTTCTTAGTAGTTGGTATGAAACAACGCATAGCAGTCCAAGCCATAAGAGAAAGGTATCAGCAGTAGTCACCCATGAGGGTAGGCGTAAGACCACTCATAAGGATGCTTGTCACAACTGTGGTAAGGTGGGACATTTCAAGAAAGATTGTTGGTCAAAGGGTGGAGGCTCAGCAGGATTCAGGCCTAAACCAAGAGTGCAGGGAGCAGAGGGATCCAGGAATAAGCCGGAATCAACCCCGTCAGCTCCGACTATGACATACGAGGATATGAATAGACTGCTAAATGAAATTAAACAACTGATTGCTCAGGGTGATGCTCAGACTAACTCAAGTGTCAAGTCCAAGGAGAATGTGTGTTTAAAACAATAGGGGCCTCTATTAGAAAGGTGGGTGAAATCTGATAGATTTGGCAGACCTAGTGTTGAAGTTAGAGGCCACTGTAACAAATGCTTAGTAGACACAAGAGCTGCAATCACCCACACTCATTTGGATTTTCCCACCACTGGTAAAACAACAGAGTTAATTGGGGTTGGTAGTGGAGTGCTAATGGCAAAACAGTCTGTTCCCATACAAGCACAGATTGGTAGTGATTCAATTGTAATGAAAGTTTGGATGTCAAAGACACATGAGGACTCCATTCTTGGGGCAGATGTGATGAAAGACAATTCCATTGTTGATCTGGCAAACCAAACACTTTGGAAAGGTGAGGGAGATACAGATTATGTTGTCATCCCAGACAGGCATGCAGTAGCTACTGTAAAGGGTGTTTTAACATATGACTTGCCAGACCTTCTGAGAACAGACAACCAGAAACTAGCAGAGATATTGCAGCAACACGAAGGTGTGTGGGCCAGACATAAACATGACTGTGGGAGAGTCAAAAATATGGAAGTGCACGTTCAAGGGGATGACCCCCCAGCGCAAAGACAATACAAATATCCTAGTGATGCAAAAACAGACATCGCTCATGTTGTTGATTCACTGCTCGAACAAGGTGTCCTAAGGACATGTGTATCCACAGTCAACTCACCTGTGTGGCCTGTAAAGAAACCTGATGGTTCATGGAGGCTGACCATTGATTATAGACAGATAAATGCTTCAACACCTTCCGGGGCTGCGGTGGTGGCAAGGACCCCAAACATAATGGCTAGTTTACAAAGCACATCAAAAATATACTCCACTCTGGATGTGTCCAATGGATTCTGGTCAATTCCAGTGCATGCTGACAGCCAGTATAAATTTGCTTTTACCTTTCGAGAAAAGCAGTACACATGGGTTGTTTTACCACAGGGTTTCCACAACTCACCAACACTGTTTCACCAGTGTATGGCTGACATATTAAAGAATGTGAGCAAGCCGGAGCAGGCTGTTCAATATGTAGATGACTTGTTGATCCAGACAGAAACTGATGTGGAGCATTTTGAGCTTCTGGAGGAGGTATTAGACATCGTGAAAAAAGCAGGGCTGAAGCTGAACCCAAAAAAGGCCCAGTTATTTGTGTCGGAAGTGAAATTCCTTGGCGTCCAAATAACTGAGGGGGGGTGGGGGTCGAACACCAGACCCACAGAAGGTAGCAGTGGTGCAGAAGTTTCCAAGGCCACACACAGTAACAGCATTAAGGTCATTCCTGGGCATTGTAGGTTTTTGCAGAGACTTCATAGAGGGTTTTGCAGAAATAGCTGCCCCATTATATGACCATCTGAAAGGAAAGAAAAGTAAGACAGAGGACCTAGATTGGACCCCAAAAGACCAAGAGTCTTTTGAAACACTGAAAAAGGCCTTAATGACAGCCCCTGCCCTTAGAAACCCAGACAGTGAGAAGCCTTTTGCAATTCAGGTGGCGGCTACTGAGCAGGCGTTATCAGCAGTTCTGCTCCAGGAAGTACACTACCAACAGAGGCCAGTTGGGTACTTTTCCAGAATGCTGACACCAGTGGAGAGAGGGTTTGACAGGTGTACTAAACATTTATTATGAGTACACTGGGCATTAGAAGTCACAGAGCACATAGTGGGATTCAATGAGTTAGAACTCCAAACCCCACACACACCAATCAAGCTACTGCTCCAATGCCAGATCAAAGGGGTATCACCACAAAGGGTAGTTAGGGCGCTTTTCCACCGCACAAAGTACGGTACTTTCGGTACTTTCGCTTTTCCATTGACTTCCGGTCGAGTACCAGTACCGAAATCTCGAGTACCAAAAGTGCCAAACCAGTTGGGGTACTTCTTTGGTACTTCGGTACTTTGGGGTGGGACTTGCAAACGTATTTGCTGTCGATTGGTTATGCAAATAGCCTGCCGCTGAAACACAAAATACAACCGCCATCTTTTGAAACACAGCGAACAGCGAGAAACGTACGAACAAGTAGTAGAGATCAGTTGAAACAAAACTATAAAAAAAGTAATATGGAAGGATGGACAAATGAAGAAACGCTGGCTTTAATCGCCATATGGTCAGATGAGAAGATCCAGCGGGATTTGGAGTGCACGACAAGAAATAAAAAAGTATTTGCCATAATTTCAAGTCGCTTGGAAGACATGAGACACGCGCGAAACACAGAACAATGCCGCTTGAAGATCAAGAAACTGAAGCAGGACTACAAAAAACTGAAAGATCACAATAACAGGAGTGGCGCCGACAGGAAACTGAAAGATCACAATAACAGGAGTGGCGCCGACAGAAAACTGAAAGATCACAATAACAGGAGTGGCGCCGACAGGAAACTGAAAGATCACAATAACAGGAGTGGCGCCGACAGGAAAACCAACACATGGTTTGAGGCACTGGGTGCCGTTTTGGGCCACAGGCCCACAAATACGTGCCGAAGTAACATCGCGGACTCTGGCGTGTCTCCAGTGATTTCCAGTCAGGCTACTGAAGAACACAGTGTGACCCAAGACAATTCAGGTAAAATGAAGTACTTTTGTGTTCAGTTTTATCTGTAATATGTGACTCTATAAACAGTTTATATACAGCATGTGTTTATCTCTAGATGCGTCCCATGCAATCTTCACCAGCTCCTTCATCATCTACGTCCTTTGCTGGCAATTTGGAAGCCCGTAGTACCCCCACTGCAGGTAAGGTAAACGGATGAGCTAAAATCGAACAGCAATTTCTGCATTAAGATGGTTTTATAAGCAGTTATGTAAATGAAATTTTGTCTTTTAATTTAACAGCCAGAAGGAAACGTAGACGGTCAGAAACCTTAGCCACGATGTTCGAAATGGCGCAGCACCGCGAGGATCAACGCCACGAACAGCAGCTTAAGGTCCTTCAGGATCTAGAACAGCATGAATGGACTGCTGCTACGAGAGAGATGGAGCTGTTACAAAGCATGAACGAATTTAATTGTGGACTGCTTAATGTTTTGGGACGGCTTGTTCAGGCAGTCAACAACAACCGTCCCCTGAACTCAGCGCACTAAAACGTTGTGTGTGTGTGTGTGTGTGTGTGTGGTGTGTTATATGGGCATTTAATGTGAATTTTTGCATTTGACAGTACTTGGACTTAAGAACACTTGCACTCAAGACACTTTAATAAATGTTTTTCCACCCAACAGTCTCAGCTGTACAATATTGGAACAAACAAAATGAAACATGTGATATGGCAAATATGTCCAGGAAAGATTAACAATGCAACAAAAAAAACAGCAATGCTAAGCGGTATTTACATAATGCATCAGGGCATTGCGTACCCTAAGTGCTGCCCCATCGACTTCCCTGTTTGGTTCTGCCACAGGGAGTTGTTCTGCTGCAACAGGAGGGTCCCAGTCATCTATGTACCTCTCACCATGCATTTCACATAAGTTGTGAAGAATGCAACAGCAGAGCACCATAGACTTAACAAAATTAACATGGCAGTCATTGCGTTTAAGTAAACATCTCCATCTACCCTTTAGCCGGCCAAATGCTTTCTCAACCACACACCTTGTTCTGCTGATTTTAAAATTGTGTGTTCTCTGCTCTGCCGTTAATGATCCTGTATCTGGAAAGGGTTTTAAAAGCCAGTTTTGCAGTGGATATGCAGCATCACCTAATACATAGAAACCCACATCCTGACCATCAATGCTCTTTGTCTGGTTCGGGAACAGCAGTCCTTGTTCGACCCGATCCCACAATCCTGATACACGTAGGACTCTGGCATCATGCATACTACCAGGGTATCCTGCAGATACGTGCCAAAACAGTCCCCTGCCATCAACAACACCCTGAAGCACAATAGAATGCCAGCCTTTCCGGTTAAAATATTCTGTGTGGTAGTCGGTAGGCGACATTATGTGTACGTGTGATTCATCGATGGCGCCGAATCTCTGCTCGAAGAATGTAGCCATTTCCGCAAGCTTGTGTAAATTAGGAAGCGGCATCAGTTCCGGCGACAGAACCTTGTTAGCAGCCCTGCAAAACTCGTGAGTGCCTACGCCAAACAAATGTGCCACAAGCCTCAACTCAGTGTTGGTTGCCAGCTTCCATAGTGCTATGGGCTATGCGTTTTTTTAAGGGCACACAACTACGAAAGTTGGTATCACGTTTTTCCAATTTTGATCGCAATCTGCAGCAAAGGTACTCAAATGTGTCCTTAGACATCCTAAAATTCTGTGTCCGCTGGTCGTCTGTAAAAGCGGGAACGACCGAAGTCCATCCTTCATTCGCTCTGCTGTGGGTCCATATTGAAGGTGGGTTGCGACACGTTAGCAACACGTTTAAGGTCTGGTCATTGAACGGGATCTGAAATAAAACAATAAATAAAAAAAATCCTTAGCTTCAGGTAATGTGCTGTTTTTGCACAGCTTTAAATTTGACTTATAACTAGCTCGAGAATGAGGACATTAGTTGTAACCTGTACTTACCACTGGCCGACGTCTTTCTGCGTTCAAAATTAATCGTAGTCGTGCTCTTCTCCTTCTGATGGCACGGAGTTGTGCCTCAAAAAGCTGGTTGATCGAGTTTCTAATTATAAGAATCAACAACACCAGTCTCAGCACTTCTTCCATGTCTGAATTCAGCGAAAGAAACGCCGCGCCGCGCTTTGTGATGGCATCAGTCAGGGGCGGTCACTGATGATGTCATTTGGCGCCGGTACCAGTTTTTACGCCAGTGGAAAACCGACACAAAAGAAGTACCAAACTTTTGGTACTTTGTGAAAGTACCAAAAGTACCGAAAGTACGGTACCTGGTGCGGTGGAAAAACGCCCTTAGATGGCTAACTGAGATTAACAGCCGGCCCATCAAAGTGAAATATTCACCTTCCTATTGTCTACCAAACTCACTCATGTACGATGGAGAGCCACATGACTGTGGGGAAGTAAGAAACGCAAATCCAAAGGGAATTTTTAGACTTTTTGGAAAAAAAGATGACATACAGTTGTATGTTGATGGTTCCAGGTACTGGGAGGATGGCCAGTACTGGACAGGCTGTGCCATTTGGGCACCTGAACTAGGGGAGGAGACATTAATTAAATGTCCTCCAAGTGATTCAGCGCAGAAGGCTGAGGTCACGGCTGTACTAACAGCAGTTGAAAAGTATCACGGGCTAATACATGTCCATTCAGACAGTGCTTTTGTAGTGCATGGTCTGAGTATCTTGCATTATGGCAACAGAGAGGGTTCTGCACTGCAGATGGGAAGCCGATAGTGCATCACAATAGCCTGCAACAGATCTGGGAGATAGCTGCTCAGGAACCAGATCGAATTTGCATTACAAAGGTGAAAGCCCATCAGGCTCCAGGGAAAACTCCCCAGCGAGACCACAACAATTATGTTGATCAATTAGCAAGGAAGGCTGCTAAACATGGGGACCCCTGTGCAGAGAAGCCACTTACTAAGATGGCTGCAGGTGCTAAGTCAGGGACTCCTGTAGACTTAGTCATATTGCAGAAAAAGGACCTTGAAATTGAAGCAGTGCAAAAAGCATTGATTGAAGGGACTGTTTTGCCTCCAGCCTATGAAAAAGAACGAGAGTGCCTAGCCAATAGAGGGGCTACTCATCCACAGCAAACCAACTGAACGATGGGTTACCCCCAGATCCCTGAGAAAGTAGATTGTCGAATATATGCACAAGGTCAGTGGGCACGCAGCTTCAAGGAAAGTGTTAGAAATGGTGCAGGGTTCCCACTGGTGGCCAGGGATCAGGCAAACTATAGAGGAAGTTTGTGATCGGTGCATAATCTGTGCACAGATGGACCCCAGCCCATATAAGCGTAAGGCCTTGTTAGGACAGCCCTTGGTAGTTGAAGGACCATGGATAAACCTTCAAATTGATTATATGGGATGTTACGCTCTGCCAGCTCCTTCGACAAATGACCCTGATTCCCTGGCCCCTGTGAAACTTACTGTCTCCCCTGAGGTCCCCTTCACTACAGATGCTCTGATTATGGCACAAGCGGATGATCCCTCCTTGGAGATTTGTCGTACCTCTGCTGTGGAAAAGGGTGAGTTAAAGGACCACCCCACTGAATATTTTTATCGCAACCGAGTGTTGATGCGGAAGTGGACCCCTCCAGAACTTGACACCTCGTTAACCTTGGTTATTCACCAGTGGTTTCTGTTTTTTCTGATTCTCGGTTCTCCTGTATGTGGGTGCTTTAATCATGTGAGTCATGATTGTGATTGCGAACACCTGCCAGGTTCGTTCTTGTGTGGTTACGTGCCGTAAGTTCCAGGGGGAGCCCTGCAGAATCTCCGGACCTCCCTCCTTCGTCGTCATTCGCCGGCTGCATCTTGGCTCCGCCTCCTTGACTGGACCTCACCCACATATCCTCTGATGCATCACGCGTCACTTCCTGCTTCCTGTGAAGAAAAGACCGCAGATCGCAAACTTCGGGAGCTCTTGTTCAAGCTTTGTCTTTTGCTATCGCTGTGTTGGTTTGCTGTTTCTGATTGACTTCTGTGTATGACTGTCTTGGTTTCCTGGTTTCTGACTTTCTGTTTTGCTCTATTGGTATCTTTGCCTTCGGTTTGTTTGTCTTCTGGTTTGAACTCTTGCTTAGCTCCTGACTACTCTCTTTGCCTCGCCCTTTTGGATACTGTGTTTCGGCCTGTGTGTTTTCTGTACATGTCTGTTAGGTGCGTAAGGAGCGACTGCCTTGTTGTTTTTGCGAACGTGGTGTTTACTGTTGTTTTGGTTAGGGAGTTACACTTAGTCTTTGTCATTTTGGTTTCCTCTTGTTTTCATTACCTTTAGAGTTAACTTAGTTTGGGACGTGTTCGTTAGCTGTTTTGGTTGTTATTTTGGCGTGGGTCACTCCCGAAGTTTGTTGCACCTCGTGTTTGTAACCGTGTCTGTGAATAAATATAAAAAAATACAAAAAAAAGATCCCTTTGTTTCCTGTGTTCCCGTTCCCTGCTTGTCCCGTCTTCCCCTCTCCCTCTCCTCTACCTTTCTGGCGATCCTCAACCCTAGACTGGGGATCGTAACAGGGACCATTGCCACCTGCCAAAGGTGGGTACCACTACCTGCTAGTTGTTGTAGACACTTTTAGCAAATGGGTTGAGGCATTCCCAATCAGGAAATGCACAGCTGCAGCCACGGCCCGAGGATTATGGGAACAGGTATTTTCAAGATGGGGATTTCCACACAGATTGGAAAGTGACCGAGGCACACACTTCACAGGCCAAATTATAACAGATCTTTGTGAAATTCTGGGAATCACACAAAAATGGCACATACCGTACCACCCTCAGTCATCTGGAGTGGTGGAGAGAATGAACAGGACTCTGAAGACAGCCTTGAAAAAGGCTGTCCTAGATGCTGGGCAGGACTGGTGTCGTCACTTACCAGGAATCCTAATGGCCGTTAGGGCCACCAGCAGTAAGAGTACTGGCATTAGCCCTCATGAACTGATGACAGACAGGAAGATGCCCTTGTTGCATCCCAATATGGGAGATGTGCCGAAACCAATTCTAGATCAAGTACAACATGACCAGTTTCTGAAAAATGTCCAGAGGACTCTGGAAGACAAACTACTGTTTGCCGCGCACAATATGGGAATAGCCCACCAGGGAAACAAGAAACGATGGGATGATGCTGTAAAACCCAGCATCCACAAATTTGAAATAGGCGAGCAGGTATTGGTCAAAAATTACCTCCAGAAAGAGCCTTGGGATGCAAATTGGACAGGACCACATGAAATTGTGGATACCTGTGGGGAGGGCAATCTCAAGCTTAGACTGAAAGGAAGGAAAGAACCAGTATACAGATGGTTCCATGCTGACCAATGCAAATTGCATAAAAATCCAAGATATTAACCTGACATAAGAATAAATGCTGCACTTGATGTTTTTCAGGTTTCCATCGCATTAAGTCATGACACAGAGGAGAAACGATCAAGGGGGGCTCATCCAGTCCTTCCTACTCATGGTATGCTTTGCACTTGCGGACTGCAGCGACACAGCAAGCAGATGTATGGTGCATGACAATGGAACAGCATACCTCCAGTACAAGAACTACAACGTGACATGCCATGCAAATTCCACATGTTCAAAGACTTCCCTTGAACAAGAACAATGCCACTGCTCTGCAGGACTCATGGGAAATGGAGTTAATGCATGGAGGCATTGTGAGTCAGGCAGAAGGGAAGATTTTGGGGCAAATCTCACCATGTGTGCTGAAACTGATGTTAATTGGTATAACTCCAAATTAGCCTGAGACATTCTGAGTGAGCTACCTGATACAGAATGCCATCAACATAAATTCCAAAAGGAAATGTTCTTCCTGAGCAACTGGGAGAGTTTATGTATATATAACTACAAAAACGGTACCCACTTCACTTCTAGGATAGACTGTGCACATGACAGGGTACAAGTATCAATTGACAACAAAACCATTTGTGGTAATTGTGTAGAGAACAATATTAAGGAGGGTATTTGCGTATGTAAAAGATACAAAGAGGAATGCAAACTACCTGTAAAATTTGAGCATATAGTCAAGAATGCTATTTCAGAAGTATTATCGTACAACCACACAACCCAGACAATAGCATTTGTTATGGCTATACCCATCTACCATGATAAGGATGTGTACCGTAAAACTTATAATATGATCAACATGGGGAAACTACACGACAACACTTTGACTAAAGTACATAGAGACCATGGGATGACAGTACAGGATGGAATAGCAATGTTAGCAATAGAAAAAGTTTAGAGGGTTGCAATATTGGTAGGAATATAATAACGTGTTCAGGTGAATCCAAGTCTAGGTTGTGGGTGGATGAACAGGAGTGATGCACACTGTGTGATCTCCACAGAAGTGGTGAAGCCACAGTATGTGGACATCAGGTTCATTGGTAACAACACCTATTGCATTAATGCAATTAACAATAGTTTAACCACAACCAATTTACAGTGCAGAGCACCGAGCAATGTTTTCTGCATTCAGGCGATCTACCCAATGAACGTTGGAGGCAGAAAATTGTACTATACCAAGAATAGGATTTATCTTTACTTAGACGACCCTTATGCAGAATTCCACCAGCCTGAACCTTTGCCTGAAACAAACAGGATTCAAGACCTGCAAGAGGTTGAGCAGCAACTGAAGGTTCAGCTGCTTAAAATGCATGAGCGTGAGAAGGAACTGACAGAGCAGGTCAGTAACTATATCAGTGGAATGTCGACGCTGAAGGAGAACTACCGGGACATGTACTGGGATGTACAGTTCAAAGCAGTTATCACTGCATGTGTCGTGGTACTGCTGCTGGGTGTGGCCTTGATGGTCTATCTCAGATTCCTAAGGGAACAGCGGAAAAGGGACCTTGGGTATGTGGAGAGGAAAGTGTGCATGACACAAAGTAGGGTGTAGGTTATGGAGACAGACAACCACACCGCTACGACCTCCCCTATCCGACCCTTGTGTGTCGACCACTGATCAGTGTAATGCTGGTACTGTGCTCTGGGTAAACCTTTCACTGCTCTTGCACTAAGGCTCAAGGTTTAAGGGGGGATTATGTAAGAAATGTAGTAAAGATGACCCAAGGTTCTTGGTTGATCATTTGGATACAGACGGTGTTAGCAATTTATGATCATGGGGGAAGTCAGGGAGAGGATGGGGGTTCTGGTCGGCACAACTAGTGTGATAAGGAAGATAACTAAATTACAATGATCATAAAAGTCTAGACCCTGTCCTGCCCCATCCCTGCCCCAGGCTCCTCAAAGGCCAGGGGGTCACTCTTTATATGTAAATTCACTCACAACACCTACAAACAGCACCTTGGCGGGGAGGGTCTTTTGGGGTATAAAGGGGGGTGAAGAACTGCCCTTAATTTGTATTTGAGCTGCCTTTCAGTACCCGGTGTATGTCTACACTGTATTACATTATATTATTTTTACTGTTCAGTAAACCACCATTTTGCTGAAACTGCGGAGACTCTGCAAGCGGATTCCTTACATCGCCTGTGACGCCACGCATGCGATGCAGCAGGAAGCAGGTGAGACGATTCAGTTTGGAGACGCACATTAGAAGCTGCGTTGTGTGTTTGATTGCTTCGCTGTTCTGGGAGATTGTGCGGAAGAACAACATCAAAGACTGGAGAGGCAGCCGGTAAGAGGAGGAATTTATTTTATATTGCTTTTGCTGCCGGTGAAATCTGCTGTTGTGACTGATAACTGCTGTAACTATGGTGGTTGTAGCGTTTCTCTTAAGGTATAAGTTGATGAGTGGCAGTGTTATGGGTTTGGTCTGGGGTAATTGTTGGGAATTATGCTCCAGTTTAAATATGAAAGGTCGGTGGTTGAGCTGCAGGACAAAAAAAAAGCAGGTGTGTTAACGGCGAGATGCATACAGAAATTTAAAGTTGAAGGTGTTTATTGTGTAATGTGAATAATGTATATATCTTCCTACCAAGATGTTGTTTTAGAAGGTGTCTAACTTTATTCAAATGAAGTAACTTATTGATTATGTAATGTTGATATTTGTATTTGTACGTGCATTTGCATATTAATTTGTCCATTTGTTATGCACATATGTATGTAATACTTTGGGGTTTGTTTCTTTTCTTGTTTGTTTAAAGGTTTTCTACCTGACTATTTTATTTGGTGGCAACATTGGTTACCTTGCTGAGATCCAAATAAAAAGGAAATAAGGATAAAACAAATAGCGGGTTTTGCCTTGTCTGTCGAGTGGAATCCACTTATACCTCCAAGTGGATGTTGTTAGTCCTTTCAAGTTGGGGAAATTGCACAAAAGAAGAAGGGACAACTTGACAGTAGAAAACCGCAGTCCAGTAGCTGGAAGAACAGGAGCAGTGACTGGGAAGTTGGAGAACCAGCTAGCAGCAGAGTCCATCCTGGGCAGCTAATCAGGGAATCTGGGCGGAATTAATACAATGGAAGAGCAAGCTTCCCTGAAGTCAGTAGAGCACCTCAAAATGCAAAGAACAGTAGCAAAAAGGGCATTTTCTCGGCTAGCTAATAGCATTGTTAGGACTTATGGAAACATGACAGAAGAGGATCTCCGAGAGAGTTTTAGCAGACTCACGAAAGGTGCCGAAAGAGTTATGGAAAGTAATGATGATCTGGAAGCTAGACTCATCGCGGATAAAGAGGCAGAGCTGGGTGCAGGTGAAGTTGCTGTGCTAACTGAACAGCAAAAGACTGACGTGAGCAAGACTGCAAGTGAGTGCAAGCTGAGGCTGGAGGAGGTAAAGGATCTAATTCAGGAAACACTCTGGACCAACTTTGGTGCTATCGAATTGGACACAGTGCGGCAGAGGAGGAGTGCCAACGTGTTGTTGATGTTCGATCCAGTGGGAATCTGGAGGCATATGACTTCATGCTGAATCATCTGCAGCAATTGTTAAAGACAGCAAAGGAGGTACAAAAGCAGTGGAAGCAATGGGTTCCACTGGGTGAACAGAAGATGATCCAAAGCCGCATACTGTATGAGCTTGAACTCACCATTCCCTCCCTGGTATCCAGAAAGGCAGAGTTTATACAAGCAAAACGGAAGGAAGAGGCTGAGAGACTTGTACCAATGACAACTGCCCAGGACTATCCTGTGCGGACTGTCAGATTGAAGCCACTGGCTCTGCCTAGGTTCGCTGGCATCAAGTGAGACTTTCACAGGTGGAGAAAGGACTGGGAGGCATTGCAAAGGCAGGGTGAGCCAACAGGCTCAAAAGAGGTGGAAGCAATTAGGTTGTTGGACAGTCTGGATGAAAAAAAATCACCAGAGACCTCAGACTGACTGCCTATAACACTGCAGAAGATATTTTCCGTGTCTTGGAGAATCGTTATGGGAATCAAGCCTCCATCACCATTGAGATATTGGAGGAGTTGCAGAAAATGCCAGCGGTGAAAGGGTATCAGCCACGGAAAATAGTGGAGCTCATTCAAGCTGTTGAGAAGGCACTTCAAGACTTGAGTGACCTTGGGGACACTGGAGCCATAAAAAGTCCATTGGTAATAAAGTCGATAGAAGGTAAGCTTCCAGAGTCTCTTAAGAAAGAGTAGCTTGTCTGTGCGGAATGCCATGGGTCTGTGAAGGTGAGCGTGTGCCGGGGCATCATTATTATTTGTGCCCAAATGCTGAAATGAGGAAAAATAACAGGTCCAAGCAGGAGCAGGTATGGCCCAGAGCAAAGGGAAGGCAGGAAGAACTACACTGATGAACAAGAGAAATTTCTCAACAAACTTGCGCCAGAGCTGGCACAACAATGCCGAGATGTCTTCTCAAACACCGTAGCAAGAACACTCAGCACTGTGGAAGGTCAGCCAAGTCTTCTCATGGAAAGTGGTTTGCAAGAATTACCAGTTGTCATGATGTTGCTTGAGGTCACTGCTAATGCGGGGCAGCGAATTGGGACGTCAATTGATTTGGCTTCAGACACAAATTATATTACTCACAGAGCTGCAAGCAGACTGAACCTCAGGAGTGAGGATATCACTCTCGTTGTCCATGGTGTTGGTGGGATGAAAATCCAGGTGGTAACTAAGAGGTATCTTCTTAAGATCCAAGTGAAGACTTCAAAGGGTGCTCTATCTTCCCACCAATTGGTTTGCTATGGATTAGACAGCATTGCAGACATTCATAAAAGTGTGACGAGTAAGCAGCTCCAAAAATTCTTTCTGGATGTGCCAGCTGAAGAACTTGTGAGGCCCAAGGAGATAAGCTTAATAAGCCATCGAGAGGGTAAGCTGGCACCCCAGAGGGTTCAGGTTGTTGGGGACCTTGTGCTGTGTGATGGGCCATTAGGGAAGACAGTTGGAGGAAACCATCCAGGCCTTTTCGAAGAGATCGACGTCCCAGCCCACATGTCTAAAACCCACTTTGCTAGGTCTATGAGGACGGCTGCTGTAAGGTATGAGGAGTGCATTGTCACGGCCCCAGGATTATTTCCAAGAGATAAGCGGGATGGACTTAAACTTCGAGAGTCGAAAGTCTTCACCACCAATCGTGACTTCTTAGAATGATGGAAGTGGGATAGTATTGGCACTGCATGTGAACCGAGATGTAGAGGCTGCCGCTGTGGGAACTGCCAGCCGGGGGGCAAGGAGATCACGCTTGCTGAGGAGCGAGAGCTTCAAGTAGTGCGGGAGGGGCTCACGTACATCACAGATGACCATCACAGCAAGGAGCAGCATTGGCATGCTAAGTATCCCTGGATAGAGGACCCAGCTTCGCTTCCGAACAACAGAAAGGCAGTCGAGGCTACATTCCTTAGGACAGAAAAGCAGCTCTCTAAAGAGCCAGAATGGAAAGCTGCCTATACTGCTCAAGTACACGACATGGTCGCTCGAGGTGCCGCAATTAAGTTGTCCAAGGATGTCCTTGCCAACTGGGATGGGCCAGTGTGGTATGTTAGCCACCTTATTGCTCCAAATCCGCATTCTGTGACGACACCTGTCAGGCTTGTTTGGAACAGCAGCCAGAAATTCAGAGGTGTGAGCTTGAATGATTTACTGATGAAGGGTCCAGATGTCCTCAACCAGATCCGTGCTGTTCTCCTTGGTTTCCGGGGTGGTGCGTTTGCTGCCCTGGGTGACATAAAAAAGATGTACAACTCTGTCTGGCTTGAAGACCGGGAAATGCACCTGCATAGGTTCCTGTGGCGAGACTCAGATGGGGAAGAGCTGGGAGAGTATGCCATCACCAGGGTGAACATTGGAGACAAGCCAGCAGGGTGTATTGCGCAGTTAGCAATGCGTGAAACTGCCAATCTCCCCTGTTTTTTGCATCTTGAGGAAGAGCGCCAGGTACTCCAGCAGGACAGTTATGTTGATGACATTCTTACCTCGCACAATGACCTAGACCGTTTGAGAACTATTACACTAAATGTGGAGCAGATTCTGAAAGCTGGGGCTTTTGAGGTCAAGCCATGGGTCTTTTCGGGCCAAGGTAGGACGAAAGAGTGTGGTGTTGAGTTAGAAGGCAAGGAAACAGTTAGGTCAAGAACGATGGTCCTGCCGAACCAGATGGGTGAGGAGGATAATAAAGCTCTTGGCCTGGGTTATATAGTTGAAGAGGACAAGCTCCATGTCATGACGGCGATTAATTTCTCGAAGAGAAAGAAAAAGATGCGGCTTGGTCAAAATCTTCTTCAAAATCAAGTTAGGGCCCAGACACCAAACCCCCTGTCACGAAGGGAACTGCTCAGCCAGGTAGCAGGACTGTATGATCCAAGTGGCCTGATCACGAAGAGCGAAGAGCGTTCCAAGAAGCAAAAGGTGGGACTGGTCCTATCAGGAATACATGGGACGCTCCACTGTCAGATGGCTTCAGAGAAGACCCATTGAATTTTTGAAGAGTATGTCCAGCTTGGCAAGGTTAAGTTCACTAGAGCCCTAACTCCTTCATCCTGTGCAGGCAAGCCATGGGCAATCACATTCTCTGATGGATGTGAGCATGCATATGGGGCTGTCCTGTACTTGCGATGGAGTACAGACCAGGGTGCTATCATCCGGCTGGTTGAGTCAAAAGCCAAGTTGACTCCTTTGGATCACAGAGGTGATGTTGTGAAAGCAGAGATGTGTGGAGCCGTGTTTGCGTCGCGCCTGAAGAAGTACTTTGAAATACACAGCCGAATTCAAGTGGAGAAGTGGTACCATCTTGTTGACAGCCAAACTACCCTGGGTGCAATACAGCGGGAAAGCTATGGCTATCAAACTTTCTTCGCAAATCGAGTTGGGGAGATTCAAAGTAGTACATGGATTCAAGATTGGTGGTGGGTTCCAGGCCCACAAAACATTAACCTGTTGCCTGTTCTTGTGCCAGTCCTTGTGTGTTACCTAATTGCTCTTTGTCCTGCACCCTCCCTGATTGGTTAATTATCTCATTTCTCACTCCTGCTGCGTTGTTACCCATTTCAGTTTCTCTATTTAAGTTCCTGTCTTAGTTCAGTTCCCCAGTGTACCATCTTAGAGGAAGTTTGGAGTTTCCACTGCTGTTCTAAAGACTTTCTATTCTGCCGCTGTGGAGAACATCCAGACACAGAAGATCTTGTCCTGGTACGGGACCGAAAAGCCCTCCAGAGAGTGACATTGCTACAGGTCGGCTCTCCCTTCCCTTCAGGACATTTACACCAGGAGACGTAGGACCAGAGCAATTAGGACTGTAAAAGATTTGTCTCACCCCAGTAACAGACTGTTTCAGCTTCTGCAATCAGACAGTAGATCCTGCACCATAATGGTCAAAAGAGAGCCTTGGGAGTTTTTATCCTCAGGCCATTCGACGACTAAATCGGGACATGCCCACCTCCTCATAGTATTAGCTTCATGTTCACCGCAAAGCAACCTAATTCTTAGTGTCATATTGCACATTGACTGTCATATGTCATACTGACTGTCATTTTTCTTATTGTCTCCGCCTTGATTATTATTCATGCTGCTACACTGTTTACAATGTTTATACTGTTGTGCCAGCATTGCACATAGCACTGTAATATGCCTAGATCTGTTTCATACTTAGTTAAAAAATATATATATATATTCTATATTTTTCTATATCCTCTTTTTAAAAATTTAGACGGTTGCACAGTCGGCTAAGAGCGGTTTAGGATACATTTCACTGCGTGTTGTGCCTGTATTATAAATATGCACGCGACAAATAAAAAATCTTAAATATGCAGATTTATTATGTTACATAATCTACTTAATAAATCTGCATACTGCATAATCAATGTTACAAAATCTATTTTGGAATTTAAATAATTATATTTATAAGTTAATTTCTAAATGTAAAAATATGAATGTGTTTATAAGACTTTCTTCCATTCTTGTCTATTTTGACATACAAAGGTTCCATTCAAACTGATTGGAATGGACTTAATTGGAAAGTTGGTCAGATCTGACCAGCAAAATCAGTACATATGCATCGCAATTGATTATGGCACCATATGGACACAGACTTCTCATTAAAACCAAGTCAGCTGCAGAAGTGACAGTGCACCTTAAAACCTAAAAGTCCCCAAACGGATACTGACTGACCAAGGCAAAGAGTTTAATACTGTAAGTATTTTCATTTCTACTACACAAATGATCATGTTTTTCATGATGTTCATTGCTGTGTAATCAATTTGATATAAAATTAGACAAATTTATGTTAGTGTATAGCCTCTGTGCCCCATACCACCATCAGACCAACGGATTGGTGGAGAGGCTCAATGGCACCATACAGAGATGAAAAATGCATCCACCACAGTATGAGTATATATATGAATAGTGTGTTTTAAACATCTTTGTTTACATTATACATTGACTACATCATTTTTCAGAACTCTTGCAAAACTGGCAGAGGACAAGCCCAACACCTGGGAGCAATATTTGGAGCAAGTTATGTTTGGGCTGCGCACGAAGAAGCAGCTCACAACACAGTACTTATCATATTTTCTGATGTTTGGGAGAGAAGCACTATACCCGTCCGAGGCCCAGAATATTATTAGGTGAAACAAATGTTAAATCATTTATATCTTTAAATTTTTGTGCACATTATAATGATTTTATCAGCATAACTACCTAACATGTTGCCATAGGTTGATGGCTCCTTTGAGGATGACTACGTCTAAGAAGTGGCCTCTGACATGAAACGTTATGAAGAAATCATGGACATTGTTGAGGTCAGTGTTGATAAACAGTTACAAAGGAACAAGGAGAAGGAACACCAAGGCCTTCAGGTGGGGGACAGGTGGAGGAGAAATGTCCGCAGTGAGCAGTGCAACTGGGGAAAACTGGACCCAGATTATTTTGGTCCCTATATGGCAGTGGTTCCCAAACTGGGGGGCGCAGAGGTATTGCGGGGGAGGCGCACCAATGGGATAGCCTCAGGGGCATGTGCCACCCTAAAATACTCTTCACAGACTGGACGATTAAACAAATAAAGCAGTGCAACATTACAGTAACTAACAAATAAACCACTAACTTACGTGTACTATTAGAGCATTTATGTAATTTATTTAAACTTTATTTTACCAGGTAAATTAGCTGAAAACCAGCTCTCACTGCTTTACGTGATATTCGTGAGAAATAACAGATAACGCATCGGAACTTCCTGGGATAGAAAACGTCACGTTCTTCAGCCAATAAGGGCAAAGTTGTGTCGTCACGGAGGCTGTTCCAGTTTGTTCAGCCGGCTGAGAGGTGCTGTATGATCGGTCTTAAGTCGTCTTGCTCTTGCAAGGTTTTTGTACTATGTGACATGGTGACGCGTGATGACGTTTTGCAGCGCCGGACAAAAAAATCTAACCATATCATGAAAAACGAGGTTTAAAATTTTCTACATGAAGTGCAGGGAGACTATCAATTAATGGGTATGATTTAGTGTTGTTTTGTGCTATAGTATAGGCCTGCGGCTATCATTAAAAACAAAATGCGGTAATCGTAAGACAAACTTTAATTTGTTTACGCCAATGGATATTAACAGTGTTATGGCGACAGATCCAATACTTGCGTCATTCCAATAAACGGTACGAGCAAAAAAATGGACGCGTGCAAAGCCGTAAAATTCAACAAAACCTTTTATCTATAAATGTAAATAAATCCAAATGACAATATTTCCTAAACAAAAAAACCAAAGGATTCATCGGCTTTATTAACACCTCACAGTGCAAAGAGACCGTTGGTTGTGTGCGTCATTCTGCAGCTATGGCTAGTCCTGCCAAGATCGCGAAACAGGACCTTGAAACATTGGAGGGCTTTCTGCACTCCGTGTCTCCAAATATTGTGTTAAAGCGCAATTTGAAGTATTTCACTGCACTCCTTCAAACTAGCAGGGACGACTTTCATAAAGTTGTCTGCTTTTGTCCAGAGAAAAGCATCTTTCACGCAAGCCTGCAAAAACAAGACGGAAGTGAAGCTCACTAACGTCAAGCGAAGTATCAGTAAGTCTTAATTTTCTTAAAATAAAAGAAAACAGAACAGGAGCTTCTGCTTCAGATGAAGTGGCCATTTAACCTAAATGAAGGTGGTGTTTACTCGTTATTCATGTTTTCTAGGCTACTCAGATCCTACGGGCTTTGACGTTTTGTGCAACAGAAGCACCAGTTTGGAAGTCGTGAACCTCTCCTTTTTACCCAAGGTCCCTCCCAGCAGCTCAAAGCTAAATATTGCCTAAGTGCAAACACTTGGACCTAGGCAAACTGTAAGTAGATGGAATAATCTTATGAGTAGTACAATGAAATGTAGTCATGCATTGTTTGGTTGATATAGCCAATTATTAGAAGTGCGTTAATCCGTCGTAAGAAATACGTTTCTAATGTGCCTGTACATTTAAATTAACGACTGTTACCCTGTTTATGTGGTTTATAACTAGTTTTACCTCAATTTATTAAAACCCCTTTTAACTCTGCCTAAAATACATGTAAATCACCCTGCGCTAATATTCAACGAAATTACAATATGATAGCCATGTCGTGTGAAGTTAGCGATTATCAGTATTTTCTTATCAGTCCTACTTTGTGTACCTATATGTGTGTGTATCAGGTCGGTGTCCTAAAAACGAAAATTCTGGCCCCTGGAATCTCCAGTAAAGTCGTCAACGTGAACGGCATTGACTTGGAAGTGAAAGAGTTCCAGATCGGAGATTCCACGGGACACCTGAAGCTCTCTTTATGGGACACACAAATTACAGGTGGAACCTATGAAATCCTACAAATTTACTAACTTGTCCACTAGAGAACGGGAGGGACGAATACATCTCTCGGGGACACCATCCACTGCCATAATGGAAATTGACGGACTTGAAGTCGCTGAATGCAGCTACGTCTGTCAGGCTGAAACTCGTTTTGAATGCTCAGGAACTGTAACTGGAATACAGAACTTGTGCAAACATCGGTGTTCCAAATGCCAAAAGACGCAAAATGACTTTAATGGTAAATCATCTGTACAGAAATGTATTGGCTGTAAACTAATGCAAAAATGTTCGTCATACAACACAACATATACTGGGACTATGTCGATTACAAAGGATGGCACAGATCACACAGTCAGCATTACAAGTTCTGCAATTCGGTGTTATTTAAGTGAGCAGGATATGTGCCATCTCTTAAATGACGTAGAAGATATGGAGGAGAACTTTATTCATGTTGGTGAGTTTTCTGTCCTCGTTAATGAAGACAGACTGATCACCAAAATCAGGCAGACTGTTCCAAACAAAGATGACGCTGCAGATAATGATGATGTAGGTACTTCAAATGCAGCTCAGTAGCTGTGTTTTGCAAATTTTTTGTGTGTTCTTTCAAAATTGTTTAGTATTTTCTATATAACGTTTATATATTTTTGTGAGTGTTTAATTGTTCCTTTTAAATAAATATATATATTTCGCGTGTGACGTCTGTGTTCCATCCCAGCAAACAAGGGACATCCAGAGGATGTCCTTAGGTCGTCTGCAATACGTCCCTTTTTTGGGGATGTCCTAAGGACGTCCTTAGGACGACCATGTTATTATGAACACTAAAGAAATCCTTCAAAAGCAAGTTGTTGTGACAGTTTCCAGGAATACCATTTTAAATAAATAATTTTATCTGAAGTACTTCCTTTTATTAATGTTCCATCAGGATGTCCAGAACTCGTCCTTTGAGGACGATTTCCGGACCAAAAGAGGACATCCTAAGGACGACCGTGTTACTATGAACAATAAAGAAATCCTTCAAAAGCAAGTTATTGTGACAGCTTCCAGGAATAGCATTTTAAATAAATAATTTTATCTGAAGTACTTCCTTTTATTAATGTTCCATCAGGATGTCCAGAACTCGTCCTTTGAGGACGATTTCCGGACCAAAAGAGGACATCCTGAGGACGACCGTGTTACTATGAACAATTAAAGAAATCATTCAAAAGCAAGTTGTTGTGACAGCTTCCAGAATAGCATTTTAAATAAATCATTTTATCTGAAGTAAAAGTATCTTTTATTAATGTTCCATCAGGATGTCCAAAACTCGTCCTTTGAGGACGTCCTAAGGATGACCCAAGGAAGTCCGTGTTACTATGAAAAATATAGTAACAAAAAGTGGTCACACGGTTTTATGTAACTGTTTATTAACTTGATTTATTCTTTTTTTTTGTGGTCTAGCTCTCTAACAATTATAGAACTATAGGAGTGAAGCCCGTTCTTCTGTGCCACTATGAAAAATAAAGAAATCTTTCAGAAACAATTTATTATGACAGCCCGCAGGAACAGTATTTATAAATATATAAAAACTGACTGGATATGCATGGCTGTCGAGTGAATTGCATGCTACATGCTAGTGAATTGCAGTCAGATTCAAACTTAGGCCAGCTGCGTTTTTGTACTTGATGCTATGGAGACGCTTTTTGCGGCTCGCGCTCCCTCGCTCACCCTCACGCGCAGTTCAAAGCACTGTCACGGGTAAGACGCGACACTCTTCTTTGTGCATAAAACTTTAATAAAATCCTCTAAGTATCATATTAACGTGTATAAAGTGATAAAATACGATGGGTTGAAACACATTTAGGCGTAATCCTACATTATTTTTTAGTGTCATTGGTATTAAACCGATTAAATCAACATTTAAAATTCCTGTCAGAACGAGCTAACGGTATCGCTATGAATTTTCTAGGAAGAGTTGAGGAGATATCTATCGCCTGTGCTGACAGTTTTAATTAGCAGTAATGAAGTAATCAATGGATTGGGATCAAACATTCCATAAATGCTTTTGTTACAGGGCACAGGTTCTGAAGTAAGGAAGCAATATCCGGCCATCGATACTGATGACTCAGAATGAAATGTTCACAAGAAGACCTTTAAAATGTGTTGTCTTAATATTTATGTTGTATTTTTCTTAATGCCATTTGTTAAATTAGAAACTTAAAGAAAATTTCTAATGTTCTTACAATAAAAATATATATTTCAACGAATTTTTAAATTTTTTTTCAAAGAAGGTCAAAGCTGAAGGATATCCTGTGGCTGTCCTCTGGACATCCTAATGGAACATTAATAAACAGAGAAATACTTAAGACAAAATTATATCTATTTAAATGCTATTCCAGCAAGCTGTCATAATGAATTGTTTTTGAAGGATTTCATTACTTTTCATGAAAGAATGAATGAAAGTTACATTATATAGAACTATAGACACCCAAAGTGCTTTATAGATGCAATAGGGAGCCACTTCAGCCACCTCCACTGTGTAGCACCCACCTGGATGATGTGACATCAGCCATTCTGCACCAGTACGCTCACCACACAGTAGCTAAGGTGGTGAAGGAGCAGGAGAGAATTTACCAGTTAGATAAAGGGGATGATTAGGAGGCCAGATTTGATAAGCCACCTTAGGTAAGATTTGATAAGGCAACAGTGGGCAATTTTAGCCAGAACATCAGGGTACCAACCCTACAGGGATCTTTTATAACCTGGGACAGTCAGGACCTCGGTTTTATGCCTATCTGAAGGACGGCAACACTTTACGGTACAGTGTCCCCATCACTGCACTGAGACATTGGGATCCACACAGACCACAGTATGGGGTAACCTGTTGGCCACAGCAGCATGTCAGTAACATGGTCATCCTAAGAATGTACCCAATAAAGGACATTGAGCTGGCCCTCCAAAGGACATCCTCAGGCTGTCCCTTGTTTATGTCCCTAGTATTACTGGTAAAATGTCAAATATTAATTATTTAGAAAAAGGGATTTACGTGGGCTTAATGCCCATAATATGTTCACACAATATGTCCTTAAAATGCTCCCGGAAAGTCCATAATATGTTCTCGGAATGTCCATAACTGGTCCTGAAAATGTCCTTAAAAGGTCCATAACTGGTCCTCTAGACGTCCTTAGGACGTCCTTAAAAGTCATCCCAAGGACGTAAAAAAAACTTTCCATCAGGATGTCCTAAGGACATCCTTTGAGGACAAGATCTGGACCAAAAGAGGACGTCCTATGGACGACCTAAGGACGACTTGCTGTTTGCTGGGATATTAGCGTACGCCGAACTAATAGATCGAATCGTTAAATAGCCAAGTTCTTTTTACAGTACCCATTTTTAGTAAGTGTAATTTGTAAAACGTAACCATGTCAATGGTGACTTCCTGGCACACTACATTTCAAACAGCAAAATCCTGATAAGCCAACATTTATAAAGCATACGTCCAAAGCGTCTAGCATATCTTACAAAATAGAGTGCTTCATTAGCAATCAACTACAAAAAGTTTATATCCATGTCACTCCAACGAATGGGATTGATAGCGATTATACATCCCGTCTCTTGTCATACTACGCTAATTTTATATTAGCTTTTAATCGCTGCTAGCCACATTAGCGTCTTCTACCAATATCCCTAGCAGTGAGCGTTTGTTTTGCAGATGTAAAGCCGTAAACGTCTACCTGTAGCGATTCAATTACCTCTGTGCATTTGTGCTATGCGGAATGTATGTCATTCGGCATTTGTGTTGTGAAACGCTACACTTATGATACGAAATGCTGGAAACCTATCCCGGGGGTGCGTTTCTCGAAACCATCGTTGCTAACTATGTTAGCAACTTCCGTCGTTCGAACTATGCAAGTACGACGCAGGTGTTTCCCGAAACCATAGTTCCAACTACATAGGTAACGATACTGCGGACTTACGTAGTACGATGCATCGTTAAACGACGCAGGTGTTTCCAGAAACCATAGTTCGAATGAACGTTCGCAAACACTATCGTTAAGTTGTGTAGTTCGAACTGCAGCTCGCGAGCTGTAGTTAGAAGCGTAGTTCCATGTAAATTCATCAGCAATGGTGGAAAATGCAGTTTAATAAGGGTATAGTCACCGTGTAAGTAAGAAATTTAATAATCTTTAATACCTAATAAGGAATAATTTAGCTCTACGATCACATACAGTATAATGAAGTTGTCTGAAAATGTAGTTTGAAACGTAATTGTTGTGTGGGTCTCTGGTCATAAGTACAGTAACTGTCTGTAGTGAGCAATAGGGACAAATCTCAGACTGCTAAGTATTGATTAGCACAGGGGTGACTAATTTTATCCAAAAATGGTCGTTAGGCATGCAGCTTTTCACTACAACTCCGTACTTAGAGTAGAACGTAGAGAACCGATCGACTGAAGAGTTCGATAAGTTTAACCTTACCTCTGAAGCGTCAAGTGTAAATGAGCTTGAACAGGTAACCGTGATCATGGTGGAATCATTTCGTACCACTCTTGATCATGTAGCACCACTCAAGAAAATAAAACATAGAGATAAGAAACCTGCCCCCTGGTACTCTAACCGTACACGGGAACTTAAACAAGCTTCACGAAAGCTAGAACGCAAATGGCGGTCAACAAAATTAGAAGTTTTTAGATCTGCCTGGAAAGAGAGCCTGTCTAAGTATAAACAGGCACTAATGACTGCTAGGTCTATGCATCTCTCTAAACTAATAGAAAATAACAAAACCAATCCTAAATTCCTGTTTGAATCTGTATCTAGGTTAAAGAATCATTTAATGTCCCAGAAGCCCTTAGGAGTGATGCCTTTATTGCGTTTTTTAATAATAAAATAACCACGATTAGACATACCATCACAAGCACGCCCACGGCTGCACACAACCACCAATCTTCTGCTAGTGCTAGTGTTATTAGTACTAATGATAACACCACAAAACTATAGACCCATCTCAAATCTTCCCTTCATTTCTAAAATTCTGGAGAAAGTTGTTGCTCACCAGCTGTCTTCCTTTCTTCAAAATAATAATGCTAACGAGCTATTATGGGGCCGGCTCAGTGTTGCGTTTGCAAGATGTTTGCCCTTCTGGACGTTAGTGTCCAGTCGGACTTCATCTGCGAGCGATGTAAGCTAGTGGACTCACTCATGGTCAAGGTTCACGACCTTGAGGAGCAACTGGCTCTCATCCAATGCAACAGTGAGTTAGAGGAGCTAGTTAATACGCCGTTTAGGGAGATGGTGTGTACGGCACTAGCGGGGAGGAGGGAGAATGAAGAGCAGAGAGGTCAAGAGAGCTGGGTGACCGTAGGTCGTAGACGCAGGAAAAGGCATACACACGTTACAGAGGCGGCATCACCTGAGGTGTCTGTGTCTAACAGGTTTCAGGTGCTTCCAGCTTTAGAGCCGGAAGGGACTGGGGAGGCAAGTGGGCCCTTGGGCACTGAGGAGCCCCCTCCCCCCAGGAAGAGGGAGGTTGTGGTAGTGGGGGATTCAATTATTAGAGGAGTAGACAGTTATGTGTGCACGTGTGATAGAGGGTCCCGTACGGTGTCTTGCCTGCCTGGTGCCCAGGTAGGAGACCTTCCAGATCGTGTGGACAAGCTTTTGGCCCCAGCTGGGGTGGATCCAGTTGTCGTGGTGCATGTTGGCACCAACGACATAGGCAAGGGTAGGAGGGCTGTTCTGCAGGATAAATTTATAGAAGTCGCCAATAAACTTAGAAGCAGAACGTCCATGGTGGTATTCTCTGAAATACTCCCCGTGCCACGCACAAGTCAGGCTAAGTTAGCTGAGATAAGGAGATTAAATGCGTGGCTAAAAGGATGGTGTAGGAAAGAGGGGTTTAGGTTTATGGGGCACTGGAGGACCTTCTGGAACAGGTGTGACCTGTTCAAGCCGGATGGGTTGCATCTGAACCGGAGGGGAACCAGTGTACTGGGAAGGCGTATTTGTAGAGTAGTTGAGGAATGTTTAAACTAGGGACTGGGGGGGCAGGGAGGTTAGTTAAGTATGTAAGTGGGGGGAAACGGAAAGCCCCAAAAAATCATATTATAAGTGGGCACCGTAATAGGCCAACCCTTTGTTGTCTGTATTTAAACACCAGGAGTATTAGGAATAAAATTCATGATTTAGAGGCTTTTATCTCATCGGACTCTTATGATATTATAGGAATAACTGAAACGTGGTTGAGAGAAAAGGATGGACAAGAATATAATATGGATGGTTACACGTTGTTCCATAAAGACCGTATAGGTAAGAAGGGAGGTGGTGTTGCAGTATATGTAAAGCAAAACTTGCAGACAAGGGAGCTTACTGATATAAGTAAAACTACGGAAGCTTTATGGGTAAAATTAGATGCTAAAAACTCAAATAGCCTAATTGTCGGTGTTTGTTACAGAGCACCTAATGTAGCTGCTGAGGAAAGCAGATTGTTATACAGTGATATTAGGATTATGAGCAATAAAAATGATGTGGCAGTTATGGGTGATTTTAATCTACCGGGGATGCAGTGGGACATTGTCGCTGGCTCTTCTGAAAATGAACTGGAGATGGTGGAATTAGTACAGGATTGTTTTTTTACTCAGTTTGTTAACACCCCTACCAGGGGAGATGCCATTCTTGATCTTGTTTTCTCTAATAACCAGGACAGGATTGGTAAATTAGACGTTTTAGAACCACTTGACAGTAGCAATCATAACATGGTTAAATTTGAGGTTAAGTTTAGTGCCCGAAGAGCAAAGTCCAAATCAAAAATATATAATGTTAGGAAGGCTAACTTCAATTGTATGAGATTAAAACTAGAAACTGAACTGGATGGAGTTAAAAAACAAATCTGTTGAAGAGGCATGGGATTTTTTTAAAAGCACATTATTGCAAGTGCAAGAGGACTTCATACCTGTTTCCAGTAAGAATAAATCTATGAAATTGCAACCTAGGTGGTTTACTAGGGAAATAAAGAATAAAGTAAGGAGGAAAAGGGCTTTGTTCCAGAAATGGAAAATAACTGATGACAGAATAAAGCAAGAGTATCTAAATCTACAGGCTGAGTTAAAAAATGACATTAGACGAGCTAAAAGGAATGTCGAAAGGAAGATCGCATTGGAGGCTAAGGATGACGTTAAAAGTTTCTTCCAGTATTTTAACTCTAAAAGAGCTCTAAAAGCTGAAATTACTAATCTGCAGAATAGTAAGGGTCTTATAATTGAAAACGACATTGATATAGTAAATGAGTTCAATGATAGTTTTGCACGGGTATTCACTGTTGAGGACACTAGTCACTGACAAGGTACTGCTCTGACAATTTAGATTATGACTATCCTGCTGTATTTCCCACCTGTGTTCTCACTCGGTCTCAGGCTCGAAACTTAGCAGATATTGACCTGGCTGACACCTTCATGGCTGATCGGGAGATCTCCATTTTGCCCCCGTGCTCTAGTCCAGCGCCTGAGCTAGAAGAACCTGTTCTACACCAAGCCACTGATGATGGCATGTGTACGCGGGGAGAGTTAATCTCCACTCAGGGAGCTGACCCATCGTTGAGGGAGTGTTTTGATTCAGCCGTAGAGAAAGCAGATTTAGCAGACCACTCGGTAGCTTACTTCATGGATCACAATGTGCTAAGGAGGAAGTGGACCCCTCCTCAATCTCCCCAGGAATGGGCTACGGCGTTTCAGGTTGTTGTTCCGTGTCCCCTTAGAAACCAAGTATTAGCCTTAGCTCACGACCACCCGTGTTCAGGTCACTTAGGGGTTAGGAAGACGCTCGCTCGTATACTGAAATGTTTTTTTTGGCCAGGGATAAATTCGGATGTAAAGAGGTATTGTCGTTCGTGCCACACTTGCCAGTTAATTGGGAAGCCCAATCAAATGATTCCCCCCGCTCCCCTGCGCCCAGTCCCAGCGATTGGGGAACCGTTTGAACACGTCTTTATTGATTGTGTAGGTCCATTACCTAAAACTAGTTCCGGAAATAATTACCTCTTTACATTAATGTGTGCCACCACCTGTTATCCCGAAGCAATACCTATGCGGAGCTTAAAAACCAAAGGGGTGGTGAAAGCTCTTATAAAATTCTGTACCACATTTGGTTTACCGAGGTATATACAGTCCGACCAAGGGTCGAACTTCACTTCCCGGTTATTTTCGCAAGTGTTACGTGAATTGAATATTCGACATCGGGTCTCCAGTGCTTATCACCCGGAGTCCCAGGGTGCCCTTGAGCGTTTTCATCAGACGTTTAAAACGATGTTGCGAACTTACTGTTTAGAGGCAGGAAAAGATTGGGATGAGGGAGTACCTTTGCTTTTATTTGCAATTCGGGATACCGTGCAGGAATCCACTGGGTTCAGCCCAGCTGAACTTGTTTTTGGGCATACGGTGCGCGGCCCTTTAAAGATACTGCAGGAGCAGTAGTTCTCCCCGAGTCCACCTCCTCAGACTAGGAATGTGTTGAGCTTTGTTAAGTCTCTGCGTGAGCGCCTTGGTGCAGCCAGGGACTTGGCCAAGCGCTCGTTAAGTTCGTCACAGGTGGTGATGAAAGCTCGTTTTGATAAGAAAGCCAGAGAACGAACTTTCCAGGAGGGAGATTGTGTGTTAGTCCTTTTACCCCTGCCTGGCTCGTCTCTTCAAGCCCGGTTTTCAGGTCCCTATAGTATACAGGAAAAGTAAGTTACCCCAAACCGAAAGCGGAAAACTCGTCTGTGTCACGTAAACATGCTAAAACCTTACGTTGATCGTGCTGACCCCGCTCCTTCGTCCGCTTCTGTTCTGCTCCCCTCTGCTGTGGTTACTGTGCCGGTGCGCGAGTACTCGCCCGAACTCGATGACCTGCACCTCGGGAGAAATTGTTTGCCATGCGCTCGCCTACCAAATTCAGAAGCCCTTAAAACCCTCGAGAAAAGGCTTGCTCACTTACCCAGAGCCGCCCAATTGGATATCCAGGCCCTAGTGCGCAAGTTTCCGTCTCTATTCTCCGACACCCCTTCGCAGACCCCTGTGTTAGAGCATGACATTGATGTTGGAGATCATATCCCCATTAAACAGCACCCCTATCGCGTTAGTCCTCATAAGCGGGAGCTACTAAAGAAGGAGACTGATTACCTGCTGGAAACGGGTCTCGCCGTTCCCAGTTCCAGTCCCTGGAGTTCACCCTGTTTGCTTGTCCCAAAACCCAATGGTACGTCTCGTTTCTGCACCGACTATAGGAAAGTAAACGCGGTAACCAAACCCGACGCCTTTCCGCTTCCTAGAATGGAAGATTGTGTGGACCGCATTGGCTCCGCTCAGTTCGTAACCAAGCTCGACCTCCTGAAAGGATATTGGCAGGTACCGTTAACCCCTCGTGCTTCGGAGATCTCCGCTTACTCTACCCCAGACACCTTCCTACAATACACGGTCATGTCCTTCGGATTACGTAATGCCCCAGCCACATTTCAGCGACTTATGAATATAGTACTAGGAGATGTTAGGACCTGTGAAGCCTACTTAGACGATGTGGTTGTCTATTCTGACTCGTGGGAACAACATATGACGTCGTTAGAACAAGTTTTTACTAGGTTAAAAGGGGCTTCGTTAGTGCTCAACTTGGAGAAATGTGAGTTCGGACAGGGCACTGTCACTTACTTGGGTAAACTGGTGGGGCACGGAACAGTCAAGCCTGTGGACGCAAAAGTCCAAGCTATTACGTCGTTCCCCATTCCAAAAACAAAGAAAGACCTTCGACGCTTCCTGGGGATGGCGGGTTATTACCGCTGTTTCTGCCGAAATTTCTCGGATGTTGTATTACCCCTAACCAGCTTACTCCGTAAAGATGCCCAAGTTGTTTGGTCTGCAGAGTGTCAATCTGCTTTTGACTCAGTGAAATCTCTACTCACTAGTTCCCCTGTGTTAGCTGCCCCTGATTTTGGAAAACCCTTTAAGTTGGAGGTAGATGCTAGTGGTACCGGAGCCGGCGCTGTCCTTCTTCAAGAGGACGTTGCGGGTTTAGATCATCCCATCTCCTATTGGTAAAAGAAATTTATTAAGCACCAGTTGGCATACAGCACAATAGAAAAAGAAGCCCTCGCGCTATTACTCGCCTTACAGCATTTCGAGGTGTACGTTGGTGATAGTACCCAGCCAGTGGTCGTTTTTACTGATCACAACCCCCTTGTGTTTCTGAATAAGATGTGTAATTCCAACCAACGACTCATGCGCTGGTCCCTCATTATACAAGCTTTTAACTTACAGATCATCCATAAGAAAGGTGCCAGTAACCTGGTGGCTGACGCCCTCTCACGTGACTTTTTGTATAGTTGTTGCGGGGATGAGTTTAGAGGTAATACACCATTTGTAATTACCTGTTTGTAATTAACTGTGATTGTGGAACCTATGAGGTTCACACTTGTGGGGGGGGGGGTGTTACGCCCCGCTGTTGTTCGCTACGCCCCCTCGACCAGGACCACTCGGCTCGGCCCTTGCTCCGCCTCCCCGTCTGGACCCCACCCACGTTTCCAGATAGGGGAGGATCTTCAAGCTTCAAGCTCTGATTTGGATTTCTTCTCTGCTAGTAAGGTAGGACTCTGTCTTTGTTTACTTTCTGTCTTGAAACTGTTGTAGTGTCTGCTAGTTTCTGTTAATCAGTAGTTTCAGGTAGCCAATCAAGTGTAGTTTCGGTCTCGCTGAAGGTGTAAATTAGGGGCGGGGCTAACTGAGTTATATTGAAGGTGAGTCCGCCACAGACACGCGTGTCTGTGGCGGTTAGAGACAAACGCAGTTAATCTGTTACTACTCATTCTATCCTTCCTTTCTATTCTATTCTCAATTTTGCAAACTCACACCATCACTGCAGACACACTGCATGTGCCTCAGACCTATCCCAGTCCACTTATCTCTTAGATCTAGAAGATCCCATCCAACATCCAGGCGCCGCACATCCAGTAATCTTATCTACCCTCCCCTGTTATCCCAGTCCCAACGTCGGGTGTTGGGCGGCCTCTGGAATTGCCAGTCTGCTGTAAAGAAGGCTGATTTCATTTCCGCCTTTGCTTCCCACCATTCTCTTGACTTTCTGGCTCTAACTGAGACCTGGATATCCCCAGAGAACTCGGCTACACCAGCTGCTCTCTCCTCTGCTTATGCTTTCTCTCACTCTCCACGCCAGACTGGCAGGGGCGGCGGCACAGGTCTGTTACTACCTTGGAATTGGTGCTTCACACCCCTCTCTCTCCCCCAGCTCAACATTTCATCCTTTGAATTCCATGGAGTTGCAGTTTCCTCTCCATTCAATATTCTTATCATTGTTGTCTACCGCCCTCCTGGCCCCCTAGGCCACTTTCTAGAGGAGCTGGATACTCTCCTCAGTCTCTTCCCCACTGACAGCTCCTCTCTCATTCTCCTTGGTGACTTCAATCTCCCCCATGACAAGCTCCTTTCTTCTGGTCTCCTCCCTTTTCTCTATTCCTTTTCTCTGACATCCAACAACTGCTCTCCAACACACAAAGGAGGTAATGTTCTCGACCTGGTTTTCAGCCGCCCCTCTCCAGCCACCGACATCACCACTACCCCTCTTCACATTTCTGATCACCACTTAGTATCCTTTACCATCACCCTACCTGTCTTGCCCAATCCTGGCTTTCAACATTTCTCGCCCACTAGACCAAACCTCCACTCTGTCTCCCCTTCATCTGTTGCTTCCTGCACCCTGTCCTGCCTTCCTGACCTTAACTCCTTTTCCTCCCTTGCACTGGAGCCTGCAACTGATACTCTCCTCACTTTCCACATCCATGGATCACCTCTGCCCACTGTCTTTTAACCCCAGGAAAACTCACCCTGCTCCTTGGCTTTCAGCTGCATTACGCAGCAACCGAAGAGAATTGCGGGTAGCAGAGAGGACATGGAAGAAATCTAAACTTGATGCAGATCTGTCTTCCTACCGTACTCTGCTATCCAAATTCTCTTCGGATGTGACTGCAGCTAAAACTGCCTTTTATAAGGAAAAACTAGAGCTATCCTCACATGATCCTCGTAAACTCCATAATATCTTTTCATCACTAATCAACCCTCCAACTCCTCCTGCTCCATCCTCCCTGACTGCTGAATACTTTGCCAACTTCTTTGACGAAAGCATTGGTGAAATCTGCCAGACATTCTTTCCCTCCCCATCCACTACACTACACACCCAGGATTTCCCTTCCCCCTCACTGACCCAGTTTTCCAGTCTTACGGCTGATGAGATCATGAAAGTCATCTCATCTTCCAACCCTACCACCTGCCCACTGGATCCACAATCTCTCTGGACCTTCTCCTCTTCATCACCACTATCATTAATGGCTCCATAACTTCCGGTCATGTACCAACAGCATTCAAAATAGCCAGGGTCATTCCCATCTTGATAAAACCCACTCTAAATCCCTCGGACACTTGCAACTACCGACCAGTATCGGCAGTAGTGTAGTCCAGGGTATACGCAGGTATACGGCGTACACCCACTTCTTATTAGGTCGTCACAGCGTATATCCACTTGTAAATCCCCCTATTACGGGTATACGTTGCAGTATAATACAGGGTATACGCGGGTATACGGCGCTTTTCAGTCCACACACATCCACGTACATTGATGCGCATTTATGTGCTGCAGGCACGTCAATTTTTTTTCTGCCATTGGGTGCGTTTGACTTCATGCAGTCGCTTACAGTGCTGGTTTAAAGCAATGCATTATTGTCCTGACTCAATGCAACATGGTTAGATTTTTTTTGTCTGACTTAATCCAGCGCTGCAAAACATCACCACGCCCAAATCGAACGCACCCATTGTTGTCTGTTTTGGAAGAACTAACAATTGGTTAGAACAAACAGATTACGCCAATCAGAGGCAGAGTAGGGCGGGACATGCCGTTCCTTCGCTAAACCGGGAAAAATATCCTTTGCCACCACCTTCCTATCAGTCCATTGTTAGTTTGTTACACGCCAAAGTAGTTTCTCGCGGGAAGAGTTAATATAACCAAGTTAATAGTGAAAATGAAGCGAACCATACAAACAAAAATTAGCTCTCAGAACAAGCGACCTTGTGATGCTACATTATTGCTGCTATCCAGCCGGACAGGAAGCCACAACCCAACGCCTCTCTGTCCCCAACCACAGTCGGAGGGGGTGCTGACGGTGGAGACGCTAAATCTCCGATCGACGTTGCAAATTTAATGGAAGAACACATCAACCATGGTGAGTACTTCATAATAGCAAGATTTGTAAATTATGTTATGTTAATACAGTATTTCTACAGCATTACAGCATTTTACTGTATTTGACTCTCCCTGCCGGCCCCTGGAGGATGGGCTCCCCCTTTGAGTCTGGTCCCTCCCAAGGTTTCTTCCTTCTAGGGAGTATTTCCTTGCCACTGTCGCCTATGGCTTACTCACTGGGGGCTTTGGGTGGGGATGCTGTAAAGCGCTTTGAGACAATGTAATGTTGTGATAATGCGCTATACAAAAATAAATTTGTTGTAACTAGCAGCTGTTTTATTTAGTTTTATTTTTTGTTGTTCCAATTTGCTAATGCTGTGGCTAGTGTTGTTAGCTTTATGGAAGCAAATCTGTCTCATCACAATTTGAATTTTATATAGCACTGAATTACAAATTACAAAAAACTTAAGTTTCGAAAATACAAAGAGAACATTTCAAAGTTGCTCCAATTTGATGGTCCGAATTCACATGCAAAAATACAAGTTATACATCCGGGATACCAAGGCTAAGCAAACGAATCTGTGGGTGCCTTCGACTTCATGCAGCTGTTTACAGTGCTGTCTTAAAGCAATGCATTCTGGTCCTGAACAATGCATCATGGTTAGAATTTTTTTAAATTGGAACTGCCTCCGTGACGACACAACTTTGCCTTTATTGGCTGAAGAGTTTAGTTACATGCATGAGGTTTGTATCCCAGGAAGTTCCGATGCAGTATGTGCTATTTCTCCCGAATATCACGTAAAGCAGTGAAAACTGGTTTTCAGTTAATTTACCTGGTAAAATAAACTTTAAATAAATTACATAAATGCTCTAATAGTACACGTGAGTTAGTTGTTCATTTATTGTTAGTTATTGTAATGTTGCGCTGCTTTATTTGTTTAATCGTCCAGTTTGCGAGGAAGGCATTCAAGTAAGAATTGCATTGTATTCTGTACATGACTAAAAACTTTGAATCCTTAAAATACATGTATTTGATCTGTTTCCAGCTATCTTTTTGCACAGGGCCACTATACACATTAGTTTATCTTTTTCACTGTGAAAAGTTTGGATCAGGAGTTGGTTATTGTAAAAGAAGTAATGTGCATGCAGGTGATATTTGTATAGATTTATCTACACCCTTCTGGCAGTGCTGCCATTGCAGTCAGGTCTCGCACACTAGGAGGAGTAGAAGTTGTCCAACTTGGCTGCAGTCAGTTTATACTGCACTCCTGCAGCCGCCGGCAAATCACGCTCCACGTCACTTCAGCTGCAGACAGACCTAAGCCCAAGTCGAACCAGACAACAAATCTAACTATGATACATTGCGTTAGGACCAGAATGCATTGCTTTAAGCCAGCGCTGTAAGCGGCTGCATGAAGTGGAACGCACCCACAGATTTGATTACTTAGCCTTGGTATTCCTGATGTATAACTCATATTTTTAACCTCGTATTTTTGCAGTTTTTTGTAATTTGTATCTTTAAACCCTGAATTTGTTTTATGTTGAATTTGTGAACATGGAAAAATAGCAGTGAAACTGCATTATAGAACATTTGAAGACTAATTCAGAGGCGAAAAAAATCTGATACATATTTCCACTGAATGACTAATTTTATGACTAAATGTTGTTTTTTTTTTGTAGACACCAATAATGATTGACCACAAGTATGGACAGCCAAACAGAAAGAGGATTTCCAATCCAAAAACCCCTGGTTAGGATTAAAAAACAGAAAATTGGGTAAGTGTACATTGACTGATTGTTGGTTAGGCTTAGATTCTATAACCATGGACACTGAAAACAGTGTGTGTGTTGGAATGTGTATGCAGGAGAAACAAACACAGATGTGAATCTAGTTTTTGTTTATGCTTCACAGGATGTCTGGTCTGTAGCACTGTGTCCATTGATGGTAACAAGGGGCAAGGTGTATCGCTCTCAAGAGAATGGATGAACTTTGAAATTCAAGTGTCTGGCCTAAGCAGTAGAGAGACAAGTCTGTCAGCCTTAAGAAATAAAGTGAGGAAACATGCTTTGTCCAAAGCACACATTCAAGCTGTGAAGATAAAAGAGCAACAGAAAGAAGCGACCATTGAAAATGCAATGGAGGCCATGACAGAGTCCTACGTGAAGGAAACCGAAGCTGTCTTCAGAACAGCCTACCATTTAGCCAAAAGGAATAGGCCTTTTGCTGACCATGAGAGCCTCATTGAACTGCAGGAATTGAATGGCATAAAGATGGGCTCAATACTTCACTCACGCTACAGTGCAACACAAATAATCAAGCATGTTGCTAATGAGATGAAAAAAAAAATTGTCAGTAGTATAATAGCATCATCAAGTAAGTTGGCCGTCCTAGTTGATGAGTCCTCTTCTTTAAATCGCAAAGCTGTCATGACAGTTTCTGTGAAAGCATCAATTGACGAAAACAGTCCTGAATTCATATTCCTTGAACTTGTTGAACTTGAAAATCAGAGAGCTGATGGCATAGCAGAGGCTTTACTCAGTTGTTTAACTAATGCTGGCTTTATGGAGGAATGGCTTCATGAAAACTGGGTGACATTTGTATGTGATGGAGCCAGTGTCATGTTAGGAAAAAAATCAGGTGTAGCAACAAGGCTGACCTCAAAATTCCCAAAACTTTTTGTATGGTACTGCATGAACCATAGACTTGAGCTAGCTGTGTCAGATGCAGTTGATGAGGTAAACTCTGTCAATCACTTTAAAGCTTTTATGCAGAAGCTGTACTCTCTGTATAGTACATCAAACAAAAATGAGCATGAACTTAAAGATGCGGCAGCTGAAGTAGACTCACAACTTCTTCGTATTGGCAGAGTTTTAGATGTACACTGGGTGGCCAGTAGCTTTCGGACTGTTCGTGCAGTTTGGACATCACTGGGAGCTCTTGTGCAGCACTTTAAGAGTGCTTGTCATGATGTGACAAGAGCCAACAAAGACAAGCAAATGTACAGAGGTCTATTAGGCCGTGTTCAAAGTCCTGAATTTCTGTGTGATCTTGGGCTCATGTATGACACACTCCATGAACTAAATATCCTGTCACAGGAACTTCAGGCTCGTTCTGTTACTCTCCTTAGAGCAGACCATCTACTAAAACGCACAATAAGAGTGATACATTCATTTAAAGAGCGTCCAGGGCAAAAATACAGTGAGGCTTTAGAAGCAAAAGACAGGGGAATGTATCGGTCTGTTACCTTGAAACAAAATGCAAAGCTCATCTCTATCCATCCCAGACAATTCCTGCAAAGCATTGTGAACAATCTTGAACAACGCTTGTCTTTTGAGGATGAGATCATCGAGGACCTCAGCATCGTTGATCAGAGTAAGTGGCCATCAAACCCCAGCATTCGCTATGGTGAAGAACAAATTAAGAGACTCTGCAAGCGATTTAACTTATGCAAAGACCAAGCACTGAATGGGATGCGGGACTTGCTGGAAGAGCCCAACAGTGAGCCCAAGGACCTAAAACCACTCATTAACTGTATGAAAACATTCCCTGTCAGCACAGCAGAGTGTGAGAGGAACTTTAGCCTTATGAACAATATAAACACAGACAAAAGGGCTGTCCTACTGGTTTCAAACATATCAAACTTGATGATGATTAACATCAACGGCCCCCCTACTTCCAAGTTTTAACCTCAAAAATATACAAGGACCTTGCTGATGAGTCACCGTACTGCTAGTTCTGTGCGTTCCAGGCAGTGCAGGGTGAAAACCCCTGTGGAAAGCAGGTCTGTCTGGAGAATACTGTAGTGCAAGTCTAGACAAGCTGTGGACAAGTTTACAAGTTTGTATTTTTGTAAAAATAAATGTCTCTCTGAAAAGGCGTTGGCTTCATGTTAAATGGTATCTACTATTAATGAAATGGGCCTCTGTACCACCATTAATTTTCGCATACTGCCACTGACAAATCATTTTAATTTTATAATTGTGTCACTCTCTGGCCTTCACTATCTGTTGCAGATTAAATATTCTAAGACACTGTTTACAAAAGAATGTACTTTCCCCATGAACTAAGAAAATGTATGCGTTATGCAGTTGAATCACTGTAATCTATGAACCAGACAGATTTGCAAAATCTGCATCTGAATTAAGTCAGGCAGCAGATGTAAATAGTACTGTCCCTTTCTAGTGGGAACTAAATATGTAAGACTGTCACTATTAATAACGGGGCACTTTGTCCTTTTGCCGTGTAGACCGCTACAAAATTTGGGGGCTAAATTTACAGTATACCCACTTCTCCAGACACCACTGAGTATCGCTTCTTTCCTTCCTTTCAAAAATCCTCGAACGCACAGTCTACAACCAACTCTTTCTTTACCTCTCTCAGAACAACCTCCAGGATCCTAATCAGTCTGGCTTCAAAGCAGCTCACTCCACAAAGACTGCCCTCTTAGCAGTCACTGAGAAGCTGCATGCTGCTAGGTCAGCCAAACTCATCTGTCCTCATCCTTCTTGACCTATCAGCAGCATTTGACACGGTTAACCACAAGACTCTCCTGTCCATCCTTAGGAGTCTTGGCATTGGTGGTTTGGCTTGGCGATGGCTTGTATCCTACCTCGAAGGCCGATCATACAGAGTGACATGGAAAGGACTCACATCTACCCCACGTAGTCTCTTCACCGGTGTCCCTCAGGGCTCGATTCTTGGCCCACTGTTCTCCCTCTATACCAAATCTCTTGGTGAGGTCATATCCTCTCATGGCTTCTCTTACCACTGCTATGCAGATGACACTCAACTCATCCTCTCCTTCCCTCCTTCAGACACTCATGTCTCCACTAAGATATCTGCATGTCTAGCAGATCTCATCTTGGATGACCGCTCACCAACTGAAACTCAACCCTAGTAAAACGGAACTGCTGTACATCCCCGCTGACTCATCCCCCCTCCTGGACCTTTCGATCTTCCTCGACAACTCCCTGATCCGTCCTTCGGTTACTGCTCGCAACCTTGGGGTTACCATGGACAATCGTCTGTCCTTTTCCTCACATATCGGCGATGTTTCCCGCTCTTGTCGGTTTCTCCTGTTTAATATCAGAAGGATACGTCCATTTCTTTCCACACAGGATACCCAGATACTCGTTCAGTCCCTCGTCATCTCCCGTCTTGACTACTGCAACTCACTTCTAGCGGGTTTACCATTGAGCGTCATTCGTCCCCTCCAACTGATTCAGAATGCAGCTGCTCGACTTGTTTTCAACCTTCCCAAGTTCTCACACCACTCCTTTGCTGTGCTCCCTACACTGGCTTCCTGTGGCTGCCCGCATCAGATTCAAAACACTGATGCTCGCATATAAAGCCAAAAATGATCTGGCTCCCGCTCCATCCTACCTAAAAGACCTCATCACACCCCGCACTGCACCACGATCTCTCCGATCTTCCAGCACTGCTCGACTGGTCCCACCACCCCTCAAGGCACAAGGAAGACACACCTCTCGGCTCTTCTCTGTTCTGGCACCAAGTCGGTGGAATGAACTCCCCGCTAGATGTCCGAACAGCTGAGTCACTGAATGTCTTCAAAAGACGACTTAAAACACATCTTTTCCAGAAATACCTGAACTTCTGGCATAATACTTTTATATAAAAAAAAAAAAAAAACACACTTTCCCAACAGAGTATTAGATTGATGGTATTCATAGCCTTGGTTTTATTGAGCTAGTATCGGGAAAAATTCATTGTAGAGTCTTAAAGCACTTATGCAAGTCGCTCTGGCTAAGGGCGTCTGCCAAATGCTGTAAATGTAAATGTATATTGCACCCTATATTGCCTTTAGGGGGGTAGGGAGGCATGGCGCAATTAAGGACATCTGGCGCAAGGACGCCTATCTTATATTATCGCAAGCAGCATCAATCGGACAAAAGGGGGAATTTGGTTACATATTGCCTGGGGGGAAGGGGTGAGCCTGGCCAGCTTACCCCCTGCCCACATGCAACACTAAATTTAGTATAAAGGAAGGGGGAGATCCCAGTACTGACCGGAGCTCAGCCATGGGATAGAGCGCGCATCGCCCGGCACTTTCTCGGAACTCACATGTTGGTCTCCTGCCAGGACTGAAAAGGGTTCCCCAGTCCGTGTGTGAAGGTGGGTGATGATGGCACGTCCGAGTGTAAATAGTTTTGCAGCTGCTAATGCGTTTAATTGATTATGGGGATTGATTATCAATGCTCGTGATAATAATTAACATTTTCTATATTTTATTGTTTCATACACATACACATATAGATATAGATATATAGATATATAGCAGCGCCCGAGCCTGAAGTGCTCCCTGAGTGGGATGAGACGCAGTTTGCTGCATTAGCCCAGGAGATAAGGAAAAGGTGGAGAGCTTGTTGATTCCTGGACTGTCGCGTTGAGAAAAGCCGAGCCTGAGCAGGTATTGTCGTGCCTTAGAAAGGTTCCGGTTGTAAAGGATCCTATGCTGCTTTACAGAGACGCTTATGGATCGTGTTGGCTGCATACAGAATGCAGTATGAGCACACAGACCAGGCTGAAAGGGAGAAAGAGGGACAAATGAGAGAGTTAACAGAGGCATTAGGTCGGATGACCCTGGCACAGGGTCAGGTGGATATTTTACATCAACGCCTGCAACAAGTAACGGGGGTTGCAGAGCGGGCTGTGATGCAAGTAGCAAAAGCCAATGCTAGGAAAAAACGGACACCATGTCCACGAAAAATTAGAGCATTTGTTGCTACTGCAACAGCTACTAATTGGGATCCCGAGGGATGGGATGGCAATATCTGGGACTCAAATGAGGATATTGATATTTGCAACCCAGATAAAGTCACGGATCCTGATCTGGGATCTGTTACTGATCCCCCTCCGTTAACAACTTCTGCACTCCCTATTTCACGGAGAAGGGAAGTGCAAGATTCTGCTGGTCAGAGACCACGGCAGTCTGAGCTCCTTGTGGAGGATTTCACACAGAAGGAGATTAGCGATATACGGGAGCGGATGAAGCAGCGACCAGGAGAGCCATTAGATAAATAGTTGACCAGGCTGTATGATCAGGGTGTGGCACAAATATCCATAGATCATATGGATTTGTCACCATTTTTGTGCTCTAAGCACCGATGCTGTAGTGCGGTCTCAATGTCGTGAGCACAGGCAGCCACCAATAGATGGGAGAGGCAATGACACTACGGGTGAACCAGCGATACCCCGATGAAAGCAGCTGGCTGGAAAAACCGGGCCAGTGGCAAACCTTGTCAGTGGCAAACCTTGTCGGAAGCGATCGCTAGAATGCGAGAATTAACTATGAGGGCGGGCATGTGGATGCGCTGGATGATTTATGTTTAACAATACTAACCTGGAATGCTCTCATTAAAACAGCACTCACTCCGTACAATGCAGCAGTGATGTCAGTGTTGTTGACTATGGTAGGGGAGACAAAAGGAGATGTGGCTTTCAGGTTGAGAGAATTGGGGGATCTTGGGGAGTGGGATAAGCCTAACCATGATGGTGATTACACCTGGGACCCACGAGTGGGATGGACGATTTAAATTTGGAGGTACTGTGACAGCGTGACCGGTATTGGTGGGGAAGGTGAAGATGCAACCTTTCCCCATACCTCTCGCAAACAAGGTAGTGAGACTGAAGCAGCGCCGGATTGGTGGAGTGTAAGAAGCATGGGTTTTAAAATGGAAATGGTATGTAAATGACAAGGGCTATGAGCAAGTGGCGGATGTTGTAGAGAAAGGGGAAGAGATTGTGATATTGACGGCGTTTGAGTCCCCTAAATCGTGGGGAGTGAAGAACAGAAACAGCATGTGTGGTGTACGGATGGAGCAGCTAAGTATGTCGTTGGTAAGCGAAAGTGGAAAGCTGCGGCATGTAATCCATGTATGCAGCAGATGTTGGAAATGACAGGTGAAGGTAAAAGCAATCAATGGGCTGATTTGTGAGCAATGGTTTTGGAGCAGGAAGGGCTGAGTGATTGCTATGTTTATACTGATTCCTTGTCAGTAGCGAATAGCTTGGCTGTTCAGATGCCTACGTGGAAAATCAAAATTGGAAAATTAGGACTAAGGAGGTTTGGGATAAGGAATTGTGGGAACAAATCTGGAAACAAGTAAAGAGCATACAAACACAGCTATGTGGGTTCAACAACAAGACAACCCACCGAAGCCTGCAGAGGTGACAGCTGTGGGACGAAACAACACTGTGGCCATTATGGAGCCAAGCACCGAAGGTGGCGACATGTCCCAGCTAATGAATGTTATCTAGGAGAAAACTAATGTGCATGTGAGTTCTTTCCTTATGCGTGTACAGGATGACGCGATGGTTTTGGTGATGGGCGTGGCCGACGCTGCTGATGACATTCAGCTATGCTGCAGTCCCAGGGACCGAGTTGGAGCAGGACTTCTACTTTCAGAATCGGCTGGAAAAACAGAGCGGCAGCAAGACATCTTCACCTGACCAGCAAACCAATCGTGCTTCGTCGTTGAACTGACGCTACGTCTGTAGAGAATGCCACAATGGGAAAGAACATTCCCATCCTTGTGTCTGCCGGAGTGCCCCTCAAGTAGGTGTAGGAGTGTGACCTAACTCAGTGGAGGAATCGGACTGAATGCACTATGACTATGTTAAACACCAAAATTCAACTAAATAATGTTCAACAAGTGTTAATGACATTTTATTCTAATGGGAGAAATTCTGGAATATTGATTCCAGTATGTGGTTACATCTGAAGCCTGAAATGACACCGTGTAATGAGACTGTGTACTGGGCAATGGGAAATGTATAGTGTAACCACTCCCAAAACTTTGTGTAGGTTCCATGTGCTGCCTGTAATAGCTGGAGGGGCATATTGGACTTTAAAAGTAAGGGAGAATGGCTAGACATCTATACTAACCAAACATACAGTATGATGTACAAGACTGTGATGAAACGGATAAGGGACATGTGTGTTCTCTACGAACAGGGTATACCAACCCATGTTTTGACACGAAGGGAAGCGTATGTCAATGGGACTATTCACCCCTAATGGACATGTTATTTGAGAGCGGTCCTCACATCCTATGTGTGAGTATCATCCAGTTACCATATGTGCCGTAATCCGGATGTTTAAATAATACGTACATCTGGAAATGGCAAAATAAAACATATTGGTTAACAAATTACACTTCAGGAAATGTGTTTACGACAGTGCAGTGGCGTATCCTACATTACGGAATAGGGATATCATTACAAAACCATGCCAAAATTACTAAATGAATCTTTGCAGTTAAGGCAAATGGCTCAGGATCACAAGCATAACACCACTCAATTGACTGTGCAGACCGTTATGGTCGGTGGGAAATTGGTAGCTTTGGGGAAAACTATTGAATCCACGGCTCGAAATGCTTGGCGGAGCATATTTGAAGGATGGTCTCCAAAGGCACGAAGCTTCCTGGACGTACACTGTAGTCATACATCCCGTATTGGTACTTTTAATTGTTGTTATACTATTGGCTGTGTGGAACACCTGTTTATGTAGCTATACCCACAGGTTATATGATCACATTTCTGCACGGGTTATACATTGGTGAATCATGGCCGAGGGACCGAATGTATTAGGATGAATTCACGGACGATCACGTCACCCACGTGGCATGGAATTAATCCTTTATTATAATATTTTGGGAAGTTGTAATTGTGGATTAATTCTGGTCGCGTGTGGACTGATTATCCTGAAATTCAGATCAATCGTCCATGATTCACCCCGAATGTTAGTAAACTGCAGGAACACGTTATTTACCGATCCCCTGCAAAACCTAAAATTTTGCCATAAATAACTTGAGCTCATAAAAAGAAGCCAGGATGCTAATCTGGGCCATTAGATCGGCATGCAGAACGCTTATCTTGGTTTCGGGAGATGGGGGGGGCGTCGGTATACAGCACCCTATATTGCTTTAGGGGGGGAACAGAGAGGCGTTGCGCAAAGACACCTGGCGCCAGGACGCCTATCTTACTGTAAGATTGCAAGCAGCATCACTCGGACAAAAGGGGGAATTTGGTAACATATTGCCTGAGGGGAAGGGGTGAGCCTGGCCAGCTTACCCCCTGCCCGCATGCAACGCTAAATTTACTATAAAGGAAGGGGGATAGAGCGCGCATCGCCCGGCACTTTCTCGGGACTCACGTGTTGGTCTCCTGCCAGGACTGAAAGGGCTCCCCAGTCCATGTGTGAAGGTGCACGGGTGATGATGGCACGTCCGGGTGTAAATAGCTTTGCAACTGCTTATGCCTTTCATTGATTCTTGGGAGTAATTATCACCGCTTGTGATAATATTTTGTAACTTTTTATGTTTCTTTGCTTCTTTTATGTGTCATTGCTACTTTTCTGCATATATATTCATACCTTTGCATCTACTATTATTAGCTATAATACATATATTATTTGATACCCATTGTAGTACGATGTTATTTTGCATTGCTTTCAATATGATAGCTTAGTATTGATGTTAATGCGAGATTATTTTGTATTACTTATTAAAGTGTTTTTGAGTGAACCTAAGCGTGCCTGTTTGTTCCTTCGAGAGCCCTATATCCCTCTCACATCCATTTTAATACACAAGGTGTCGGCGTGGAGGACGTAATCATCTTCCTGCTCCATCGGTCCCTTTCTCATCTGGAGAGCTCTGGGGGCACTGTGAGAATCATGTTCTTTGACTTCTCCATTGCTTTCAACACAATACAGCCGTCACTGCTAAGGGAGAAGCTGAAGGGAGCTGGTGTGGATTGCCATCTGGCTGCATGGATCACTGACTACCTCACTAACAGACCACAGTATGTGTCTTATGTGGTAGTCTGCAGCACGTGGACTCCGCAAGGTTCACGTCGGACTTCAGACACAACACAGTCAGCTGTCACCTCCAGAAGCTCTCTGATGATACAGCCATCGTTGGATGTATATCGAAGGGTAACGATCTGGAATATAGGGGGGTCATCGCCAACTTGGTTTGAATGGTGCGGAAGGAATCACCTCCTGATAAACGCCAGTAAGACAAAGGAGATGGTAATGGACTTCTGCCACAAGCCGTCTCCACCTGCTAAGAAGGCTGAGGTCCTTTGGTGTGTGCATGACACTACTAAGGACCTTTTACGACACTATGGTAGCATCTGCTGTATTCTTCGCGGTCGTCTGCTGGGGGTGCGGGAGCTCAGGAAGGGACTGAACAAACTGGTCAGGAGCGCTGGCTCTGTCCTGGGCTGCTCTTTGGACTCCACTGAGGAGGTGGCTGAGAGGAGGACGCTGGCCAAGTTTACATCAATTATGGTCAGTCCCTCTCACCCCCTGCATGACACAGTGAGGACATTACGAAGTTCCTTCAGCAACTGACCAATTTGGGTCTTTTAAAAATACCAGTTTTATTTTTATTTTTTTTGCATAGGTTCATATTTGAACTTTACTTTGGAAAAAAAAGACCAGTCTTGGCTAGGCTAATTTCAGTGTGTCCTTACAGTGGTACTATGCATTTCATATTTGCGTGGGAATAACGCGGGTAATGCTTGTTAAAATTCTCTCTCGCTTAAACATTAATGTATTAATTACATTTAATAGCTGTAGGAACTAGTAAATGTTATTTAGCAACATACATCAAAAAACTATGGTATAATAGTGCCTTGGATATATTAATAAATGCAAGTGGAAAAACATCATTCGTGTTTGTTAAGCATATTGCCCACACACGCCCTGCCTATCATAGCATGAAATTGCAGACTTCTTATAGTGCAAATAGCTTTTTGTTATAGCGTTATTTTAAATTAGTATGAATGGGCTTATAAATCATTTACACAAAAAATGAGGAAGAGTCTAAACACACGTGTATCAGTCTCTGTAATAGTTTGCCACTAATGCCGTAAAAGAAAAAAAACCCTGGTTGTAGTAATTGAGTATAAAAACATAAATAAGTTTAAGGAATAAAGCACATGGCTGGTGTCACAATGAAAGAGGAAATTATCATTCCTGCCACCACCACCGACACCTCGACATTGTTCCTTGGAAGTGGTGTGTGAGACAAAGACGAATATCATTTTACTGAATTACTCGGTTACATAATCCAAATGCTTACCACTGTTTTGTTTCTGTTTTATCCTCAACAAAAGCAGATCCAGTTGTTTCTCCGGGACCATCCAACACACTGAATAGTCACCCAGAGACTGAGGGAGAATCACTGGAATACACCGACATGCAAACATTCAGGGAACAAAGTTAGTAAACTGCATAACTTAAGTTTTTTTTTTTTTTTTTAAACACAGTAGAAAATGTGCACGGAAGATGCGTGCAATGATATGGTAATCTGTTTCATGTGTGCGCTTGCACAGGAATTAAACACTGAATTATACGCCTACAGAAAGAACATCCTCTCCGGCTGTCCCACACCCTCTGCACCTGTCAGGAGAACAAAGTAAGAACAATCGTGTTTGTTTGTTTTTATGGAATTGCTATTTGTGTGAATGAGAGGTAACTTAGAGAGTGCAGTATTGCACTCAATCACAAAGAATCAGAATACGATACAAGATAGTAATTATGATCACTTAGGGTTTTAGAGTAATTTTTTACTCTAAAATGCTGAATACCTCGGTTGTAACGAGTGGTTATTTCAGTCAAAGTTGCTCTTCTATCAGCTTGAATCAGTCGGCCCATTCTCCTCTGACCTCTAGCATCAACAAGGCATTTTCGCCCACAGGACTGCCGCATACTGGATGTTTTTCCCTTTGCACACCATTTTTTGTAAACCCTAGAAATGGTTGTGCGTGAAAATCTCAGTAACTGAGCAGATTGTGAAATACTCAGACCGGCCCGTCTGGCACCAACAACCATGCCACGCTCAAAATTGCTTAAATCACCTTTCTTTCCCATTCTGACATTCAGTTTGGAGTTCAGGAGATTGTCTTGACCAGGACCACACCCCTAAATGCATTGAAGCAACTGCCATGTGATTGGTTGATTAGATAATTGCATTAATGAGAAATTGAACAGGTGTTCCTAATAATCCTTTAGGTGAGTGTATGGTGCCCTTGCTCCGTTTGCACACACACACACACACACACACACCTTAGACTGCCCACAATAAAATGCCACTCTGAAATGTGCAGTTTTAGCACAAAGACCCAAGCCAAACATGTGGCAAGCTTACCTGCACACCGCCCGCAAATTAGCACTTGACTGCTGGCTGCAAAATGGTGTGGTTTTCCCCATCAATTGTAAAGGAAAATGGGGTAATCTCATTTTGCAAATGCACCAATTACAAAAGCAGCCAATGGCAAGGACTGTGCTGTGTATAAAAGTGCTGCCACAGAGCTGCATGAATCATTTCTAAACGTGATTCCTGAAGAACAACACCAGAATAGCCCCTCAAGACCTACCACGCCAGAAAAACGGACACTGCGCAAGCTGCTTTGCTTCTGATGCAGGAAATGGATGATGGCGATGTTTCATTCGCTGTAGATAGCTCTGATTTGTCATCTGATGAAGGCGCCGACTTTACAAATACGACGGAACAAGAAAACACCAGCCCCCCACGAAAGAAGAGCCCTGGTATAGGCAAGAGATGCCAAGCCAAGCGTGACTGCAAAAGATGGCTCAGTTTGGGTGCATCAAGAAGCCGGACAACAATCTGAGGCAGTGCATAGCACATCCTTCACTGCCAGCAGTGGACCCACAGAGTATGCAAAAGTATGTAATTTCACTACTTATATATTATAATACTCAGTTAAAACGGTTTGACTTTCTGATGTACATAAGGTATGGTGTTCTAGAGTACTTGCAGTTCGCAGCTAGATTTTGTGGAGCATTTTGTAATTGTAGCAATGGTGTAGTTGTTAGGCAGCTGGGAGATGAGTTGAGCAGGAGGGGGTCCTAATATTCAACTAAGCAGAGAGTATCAGCTTTGCTAGTGTGTTATTCTGTCATGAGTCATTACAATGCAAACCACATTGGAGTGAGATTCATGTCAGTTTACCATATTCTGTATATTTTCTGACAGCGTAAAGTCACCAGCGTGCTACAGAGCTTCCTGAGTCTGATTGACATTGGGATGCTGCTGACCATCAGGGAGTGTACGCTCCTGCAAGGCCACAGAACAGATCCCGAATGGAACCTGTCAGTCTATGAACTGATGGCTTTCCGATCAGTTCTGTTTGTCAAAGCAGTTATGTCTCCAGTTGGTGCCATGGTGGACTCCTGGTCGGAAGACTTTCTGTTACCAGCAGTCAAGGCGACAATGTCCAGAGACCGCTTCATTAGAATTATGGCAAACCTTCGCTTTGACAAGGACACCCGTGCTGAGCGTGTAAAAACCAATAGATTTGCAGCAATTTCTCACAGGTGAGAAGCTGTCAGAGAACGTGGTGATGCGTCTCATGGAGCCATTCCTTGATGCGGGCAGGAATGTCACAACAGACAACTTTTCCACCGCATCACTGGCACACAGACTGCTTCACCGTGACACCACTCTTCTTGGCACGATGAATAAAGTTCGGCGTGAGCTTCCACCTCCAGCAAAGGACACTGCAGCACGGGAACAATTCTCCACATCGGTGTTCAGAAGTGGCAGTGTCACGTTGACAGTCTATGCTCCAAAGGCGAAGAAAACAGTGTGTGTTCTGAGCTCAGTGCACCAACACGTGGTGCCTGGGGATGACAGAAAGAAAAAACCAAACACAATAACAGACTACAACTATATGAAGGTATGTGCATTTCTATATAATTATTATGTAATTTTGGAGCAGTGCTACTATGTTTTCTGATTTGTACTGGACATGTCTGTTTTGGATAGAAAAAAAGGACATACTCATCTCTCTTTCTCTCTGTCTTTTTTTACAGTGTGGTGTTGATGTTTTGGACCAAATGGCACGCAAATAATAGTACGAGCAGCAACACGCAGGTGGCCAGTTGCAGTGTTCTATAACATGCTGGACTTGGCGGCAGTGAATGCCTGTGTGCTCTACAAGGCATGTACGGGGTACACAGGTACTAGAAGACGGTTTCTGCATCGTCTAGCCATGGAACTCCGAGGGCGATTCATGCAGGAAAAGGAAATGCAGAAAGAAAAGGCTTCTGCTGCTTCTACTATAGCCGCTGTTGCTGCTGAGGCTGCTGTGCCAATGTCCTTACCCATATGGACAACACAGTGTCAGGCACAGCAGAAACGCAACAGAAAATCGCAGCAACTTTCGCTGTGCAAAGTGTCACAAGTACACCTGCGCCAAATGTAGGGACCAGGATTACTGGGTCTGTACAGCGTGCAAATAACACATGCTGTCTGAAAGTGTACAACCATGTGCCAACTCAGTGTTGGGGACCATGAACCACGAGTCACCAAGTACATAACACCCTTAGTAACCATTGATAGGGAAAAATATATATGCATTACAGACTGTTTGCATGTTCACTCAAGTTTGCTGACGGAGTGGGTGACCGGCTCCATATGAAGTGTCCCAATCGCACACTCAGGAACTGTAAAGCTGCCACTGGCCATCAAAGTGAACTCTTTTTCTGTAAAGCTGTTTTGTTTTGACAATTGTAAAAAGCGTTTTATGAATAAATTTGTATTTCAATTTGACTGTGAATGTTCTGTCTGTTTGGCTGTTTTTTCCCCCCATTTCATTTTTTAACAAATAAAACACATTTTTGTTCTAAAACATTTTGTGACAGTTTCTCTTTCGTAATTGCAGTTTAGTCAGTGTGTGGGACATTTTGTGTGAATAAGGTACACAATCAAGTCACTGCTGTGAATGTTTCTCTGTGAGTCAGAGTTCTGGGCTGTAGGTGAAGGGTGTGAGCAAATGCAAATACCTTCCCTTGGAGAGTGTAAACGGGTAATTGGTGTTTACACAGCAATTACAGGAGGACAATGGACTGGCTCAAAATGCTAATTTGTCTCCAGGATTATTTTTTGTCAGTAAAGCTAGTGTCAATGGTTGCACAAACCTGTTCTTTCCGCACAGATAACTCTGAGCATACAAGGACTCTCAACCATGTCAGTTTAAAGAACATGTGCCCCCCCACCCTCCGCCCCAGCCGTGTGACAAAGCCCAGTACAATGCATGGCAGTTGTCCATGCACGGAAGTACAGCTGGTTTATATCATACACCCCCTGTCTGGGAGCCAGCTGCCAGCTTCGGGCAGGGGGGTGGTGGAGGGGGCGGGATTCCGCACAGTGGTATATGATCCCCTCAGCACATCCACAGACTCCTCATTCCAAAACACTCACAGCGAGGCGCGATATGACGGACATCCTGGAGAGTAGGCCCTTCGGATCGCAGTTTTCCAATGTTTACCTCACCATCTTCGCCCTGTTCTGCTTCAAGCTCTTTATCAAGATCAGCCTCAACATCCTGACGCACTTCTACATCGTCAAAGGGAACCGCAAGGAGGCAGCCCGCATTGCAGCGGAGTTTTACGATTTCGGTCAAGGGCACAGTGAGTATCCCCCCCCCTCCACCGTCTCGGGCGGGTCCTGGTCTGTTGGTGCAGTGCCTCCACGGTTGAGGATTCTTGGTCTGACAGCAACGCACGCCATTATTTCTGCGCCGCCAAAAGTTGCCTGTTGTGGATGTGATGTCAACTTGTCACAATGGCAAAGACCCCGGGCGCCCCGGTCCCAAGCTCAGTGCCGCGTTTCTCAGGAAGAGTGTTGACGCGCACAGATTATCTGCTTCACAGAGGGATAGTCATGAAACATCCGCCAAATTCTCAACAGCACATAACATCTGCTGCATTTTAATCCTGTTTGGCAAAAAATGTACTTTATACACGACAAAAAAAAAACTGACTTACAATCTTCGTATAGAATATACTTGCATTAATCTGGAAGGGAGACGTGACTACACTTTCGTATACGCCGATTCCCCATTTGATTCTGGTTTCATTAAGTGTTTCTCCATTTGTCCTTTCCCCGTACAACTTAACACAGTTTGTATGGAGTGTACTGGGTTTGTTTGGTGGAAAGACTTGGCGCTGCAGCCTGTGTTTGCACACAGGCAACATCGATGACATTTTTCCATTGTGTTCACGCCTTTATCAGGCTGTGGCGACTGGCCGTGCTGAGGTCAGCCTCTGCATCCTGTCCCAGGTCACGCCATGCCGGTGTTCCAGTCAGCTGTAACTGGTAATGTCTCTGTTAGTGGTATCTAACAATTAGTGATGCCTTTATGCTACAAGGTTATTTTTCAACATCTTATTCATGGGCATTGTGTGGCCAGGCAGCAGACGGTATTTGGGGGGGGGTAGGATGATTCTATGGGTCCCCCAAAAATAAATAATTAAATAAAGTTGAATTGGTCGGGGTTGGTGACCCAGTATGATATGGGGTCCACAATATCTAGTTACCTCTTCCATCCATCCATGTGTGATTTTGATTACTGTCCATCACTCTAGGTGATGCAGAAGACAAAATCCTGTTGACCTCACTTTATTTACACATTCCAAACAACTTTGGGGACATTTACGGCAAGGGCCGTCAACGCAAGCACATTCTGCAGCAAGGGCCGTAAGCACCTGGGGTAATTAACAAAGGCGACTCCATATAAAACAGCAGGCAGTACTGCACATGCCCTTAGAGGTACCTCTGCATTCGGACAAGATGCCAACATGTACAAGGCTGAAGACAGGGAGGCCAGGAGACACACGTGGCACAGAGCAGCTCACGTGCAGCATGTGTGCCACGTCAGAAAGCAGGACTTGACGGGAAGCTGGAAAATGTGTGTTTAGCTTTAGTCGGGAGGTGAAAGCAGCCATTTTAAGAGATTCATAAATCACCACATATTACACTGTGCTTTTATGCAATTTAGATTGCAGTTAATGCAGATTTGACATCTACAAAAATAACTTCTCGCCTCATTTATTCAAGGCTAATGGCTCCCCTGGAATACACTGGAACTAGCAAAGTACAATCTAACATCGTCAAAGTTTTACAATAAACGTAGTAAGTAATAAAAGGAACAATTCAACAAGAGACACGGCCGTAGTTTCATGGCAGCCTGTTTATCTAGAGGTTGTTTGTGCCTTAAAATAGAAAGTCAGCCCCCTCTCGTGGCTATTTGTAGCGTCAACGCATAGCATGGAAAAAGTGAACGACAATGAAAAGGAAAATAAAAGCGGGGCTCGGTCGTATCATACGGGGGTACTGAGACCCAGCTTACTAATTTTAGACCGTTACACCGAGATTCGTGGGCAACAGTAGTTTGTAGGTGCGTATTTATTCATTGGGTGTATCATTAGGATGCAGGACATCTATTTATGGTAGATGCTCGCGGTTACGGAGCCGAAATAGCCTTTAGTACTATTGTTGCCCAAGTAAATGTGGCACATAGGAATGGCTGGTAAAGGTATGAAACGCAACAAAGCCGGCCTTTACATCGTTCGTGTAGGTGAGTAGCATGACATAATGTGGAAGGTGCGCTAATATTCATGCCATGATATTAAAGCAAAGTCTTTCAGCGATGCTAAGCTGGTAATCATGTTTATAAAAAGCACCCCTCCCATCAAATTTTAATGATAAAAGGTGAAAGATGCGTTAATATTCCCGTCACGACATTTAATGAAAGCGCATTTGCTGTCATTACAAGTTAAACTGGACTAAGACGAATTTATAAATAGACCCCTTGTACCCCCTTCCCCCGGTGGCCCCTGCCAGCTTCGTTATCGGGCTTCGCTGGAGATCGGTACAGAGCGACAGCCGAGCGGCCAATCCGCGGGGGTGCCGAGCCGAGCCGAGCTCTGCCGAGGTTTCCGCATGGACACCAGGCTTGAAGTAAACATGCCCGAGGTGCCGTGTGTAGAGAGCAGTCGTGGAGAGAGGGCGCCGGCAAAACGGCCGCTTGACAGCTCGGAGAGTTTCCCTGCAAGGAAGAAATCCTGCTGGGGCATCTTAACGAGCCAAGGTCAGTCCTCAGACAGTCTGCATGCGCCCATCGCGGGTTTCAGTCAACTTTCGGCGATGCTTGTTAGCAGAAGGAGCCTACTCGGAGCACAGGACAGGCGGACTGTACGGACAGTTCCACCCTGAATGCGAAAATGAACAGTGATGCAGAATAGACTGCATTAGACAGGGAGGGTGCACCATGCTGATGGGACCCCCTGTTAATTTGTTCCGGCCCAGACAGATCTGCTCCACAAAGCGTCGCTGTAAGGTAAAAAGCTACCCATCGATTTATGTGGAATGTTTTTCTGTGTTTTTCTTATCTAAAAGCTGCTTCGCGACACAATTCACGTTGAATTGCAAGGAGATTTCTGTATTTCTTTAGAGGGCCACAGTATTTGCGTGACAGCTCCCTCCTACATGATCGTATAGTAACTCTGAATTCCGTACATTTGCATTGTACATGACTGGCGAAAAAAAGAAAGCAGAAAGTCATATTCCCTTAAGGCAGGTGGCACATGGTCACGTGAAAGGGTCAGATGGCGCGGGGGCTCGGGTAAATACGGTCATGTGACCGAAACCCGAATCCTGACCCGTCGGGGATTCTGCATCCCAAACGCATTTTTCGGGCAGACGGTGACTGTGCCCTGCTAAGAATATATCAACGGAGGCAGGAGGACGGAGTTAGCTTCATGCACAGATCCACCATGCAACACAGGGCTGTTTATGCATGAACACGCGCTCGCGCACGAAGTCTCTTCTGTAAAGTATCTGACAGTGTTCGGCTTCCGGATCATAAAATGTTAAGGAAGTGAAATAAATCACGGCAGCCAACAGGTGTAAATATAAATTGCCTGAACCTGGGAAGTCTGGCCTTGTACCAGTTGCTAAACCGCAGAAGCAAAATTGTGAGCCTAGAACGGCTACAGTAACATTTTAGAACAGCAATAGAAATTGTGTACATGTGTTTAAAGGCTGTGTGAGGTCTAGTCCACTCATCCTGAACAATTACTGACTGTTTTGCTTAGATCATCTTAACGGAGTTAATTTCTGTTAAAGTTTCTGTTCAGAAGCCCAGGGCACAATGTGGAACTACTTTTGTTACTATAGCAACTAGGCAGCCAATGGTGCAAAAAGTACTCAATGAGCATATAACTATCTTGGTTGTTTTAACAGTATGAACACCCTTTAGCTCTGGGAAGAAAATGTGCCTTTAAAACCGCTCCATTATTTTCTTTTTGCACAAATGAAAGCAAAAATGGACGTGGCTTTAATGATTAACTTCATCCTGCAAGTACGTATACAGAATTAAATCCACGATCCAAGGTGTCCCATACCGTAGAAGATAAAATAAACTTTGCCAAGCCAACAGGGGAGGAGTTAGCAGAGCAGACACCCTGTGACGTGAATAAGACCAGCGCACATGGGGGTTCTGTCTGAACACACTTGACCCCAAAGACTGAGGATTTTCAGCATAATCTCTCAGGAAATTGTCACCTCCTATTTGCTGTGGAGGCATAGCATGTCTATAACTGTGTTGGGGGGGGGGGGGGGGGAGTATTAAAGATGGCTGCAGAAGGGAGGTGACGGGTCTTCCGTTTGCAGGCCGGCCATGTTTAGATTGTTACAGTGTGACTGGCTGGACTTTCCCTGGGGAGATGGAGATCTGGGTATGTAGACCTGCTCTCTCGTCATCACTGCCTGCACTCGTGCCTCCTGGGTTCTTATATTTGTCATTCTGTGCTTTTGGGAAGAGCTTAGAGCTGACAGACTGTGGCCTCTAGCCGCGGCTCTTCTAAAAATAGCGCCAACGCTGAAAGAAATGTGATATCGGTGATCGCGTTGACGGGCGTGAGCCAGGCGGGAAAGGTGAGGTTACGCTACATTTTAAAATCTCGCATCTCCCGATTACAGAAAGACTGGGAAAAATAAAAAAAAAGGGAGGGAAATATGTCTGGACGCATCCATTTTTCTTGAGAATGTCACTGCTCGCGCCTGCTTTGTGTACGGATGGTGCACTGCTACGCATTAAGAACACACTTCGAAAGAACACCGTGGTGCCCAGGAAGTGTTTAAGTCAGGGTTTCTCAACCCAGTCCTCGGGGACCACCAGACGGTCCATGTTTTTGCTCTCTCCCAATTCCCTGCCAATTGGGAGAGAGCAAAAACGTGGACCGTCTGGTGGTCCCCGAGGACTGGGTTGAGAAACCTTGGTTTAAGTCATCTTCCTGTGGGCTGTGAGCAGCACACGCCATAAACCCAATTCATTAATCAGAAAATGATGCCGTCCATTAATCATGCCATGGCTTTGTGCTCAGAGCAGCGGACTCAAACCCCACGTTGCCACTGGTTGTTCATTGCTACAAAAAAAAGGGACGGTGAGTTCGCCAGTAGCATTTACTTAGCACCAGGTGTGCATGTTCCACTGGAAAATGCACTTATCCTGGCAATGGGGCACCATGTAAGATGCACATGTGCCAAGTATCACTCTGCCCCGGCGACTGCAGAGCCAGATGTGTGAAGAGGCTCCTGTTCCCCTGTGAAGTGTGAGCAGGCCTCTAACGTCATGCGTCAGAGAGCCTAATGTCACCCAAGCGGCTCTGTCACTGTGGCTCTACTGAAATCCATTTCAGATGCGCAACAGCACCCTTCAGCCAGAATAAAACGGGAAACAAAGCAGGAATCCCCGGCAAGCCATGTCCACTCCACTTAAACGCTCTGGGGGTTTGCATTTTCACACAATGAATGGCCATCATTCTCATAGTTACCACCACCCACTGTAGTATGGACATTGTTAATTAAACATGCAGTTACTCAGTTAGTGTTTTTCTTTTTCAAAGACACTAGAGCAGTGTTTCCCATTCCGGGGTCCCCAAAGACCCACATTTGATCCATGTTATCCTCCCAGCTCCCATTTCAGTCTCCAAGTTTGAAGAAATTAACGTTCAGTACTTTTGCATTATAGGAATCCAACTGGAAAAACATTCAGTCACCAGTCCAGTACATCATGACTGCACCACCTAGTGGTTGGGAGGCAGGTTTTTTTGTGCATCATGACTCAAGCATGTTATTTGCTCTTTGACAGGGTCATGGGCTGACCGTTCTCCACTTCATGAGGCTGCCTGTCAAGGTCGTCTCCTGGCTCTGAGGACTCTGCTGTCTCAGGTGGGAGGGGTTCCATCTCAAGGGCTGCTGGTTAATTGAGTTTCCCAAGGGTAGAGAATCTGTGGCATTTGTAGTTCAGTAGGAGGATGTATGGAATTTTGGATCGGATCCCTGTAAAAAGTAGTTCAGCAACAGGTTATATATGTTTGTTAGTTTGATGTGAGTGTTACTTTTCAGGGCTACAGTGCGAACATTTTCACCATCGACCATGTGACCCCTCTACACGAAGCCTGTCTTGGAGATCACGTGGCCTGCGCAAGGGCACTAATCGATGCTGGTGCCAATGTAGGTATCTGACAATGACCGTGTGGGACATTAAGTGCTGCAAGGTACAGCCATTAGTGGGACAGTGGTGATGTCACCATAAACACCTCGTTTTGCAGGTGAACGCCACCACCATTGATGGTGTGACGGCGCTGTTCAACGCCTGCTCAACGGGCAGTGTGGCCTGCACAGAGGTGCTGCTGGAGCACGGTGCCAAGCCCCAAGCGGAGCCATGCCAGCCTTCGCCCATCCACGAGGCCAGCAGCAAAGGTATGTGCACACAGTTATGCTTGCTGGGAGTTGTAGTCCTATATGCGATTTGTAATAGTTGCTAAATAAGCCTGAATTGATCTAAGATTCACCAAAAGTGAACAGCAAATTCAGATCACTGCATCTCAAAATAAGATCCAATATAATTTAAAATGAATATTGTTATTTTGCTATACACAGCAAATGTGCCAGTGTTAAATTAACACTGAGTGGTGTGTATGTGTCTACACCAATCAGTGTTACATTTAACACTTTACAGTGTGCGGTGAGGGTTGGTTTTACATTGTTAATCTTTATTAACTCTTAGTGTTCAATTTACACCATAGAGTGTTAGGTCAAACAGTCTCCACCTCTTCCTCGCAGATTGCAAGCCCATATTGGTGGGACACAGGTACAAAATGAGTGGCTCATATCTGCCCCATACTCTCATTTCAATTCATTTGGGCATCAGCTGCTGTGTTTTACTAACCCACCATAATGAGCAAGTCTCTGACCAACATGGCCTTTACTCTTTATGTAAATTTTACTTCAGCTCAGCTCCTGATAACCAAAGAACTGTGCTCATGCAAGTCAGAACATTGAAAACTGTCATTGTGAATGTTTTATTTAAGCATGAATAAGATTTTTTCCAATCAGGATAAGAAAGAACCAGTCAAGCCCCCCTGACAACCACCCGTGGTATAAAAGTGAGTACAATGTATGGCACCAGTCACCAAACACATTATGAAGCATAACAATTATTTAGCAGGGGTGAGAAAAGGCGAGAACTCTTAATGGTTGCAGTGCATTTCCCTTAAAGGAGATATAATGGGCGTTGGCCTCGTTGCTTTTATCCCACAACTTTGGATAGAAGAACAAATCAAATCAGTTTGCTCATTTAATATTCAGATTTTCATTTAGCTTAATTTTTAGAAACCAAGGCATATTATGTGGAAACCCACCACAATCGATGATGGTATGGTACTGATATTAGGCTCCACCACATTTTGTTATTCGTTCTTCTAGGCTGTATCTTCAAGGAAATCTCTTCAATTCTTGAGGTATGTCTGGTGCTGATATTTTTCCTAGAGAGAGCCTAGGCTTGGAATACAAATAAAATGATTTGTTTAACTAGAGAAGGCAATGGTTGGGAGGAAAATGTTATGGGAAACCATAGAGGCCAAGTCCTCTCACCTAGTCACTGGCTAGCACATAAGAGCAAGTCCCACAAGATCTATTTCTGTGGTTTTTGTTCTCTTGCCCAATTCATCACAATTGCAGCACATTAAAAAAAATCTAAGTCAAAAACAGTACTGTGTCATGTTATGCAAATATACATCCAGCACCATTGGTCTACAGGGGAGTGGCCGGTACCAGGAGCTACACAGAAAAGGGTATCACAACTGGCCTAACACCTTTCTGCATATAATGTCAATCATCCAAGGCCAAAAGTGGCAATCAAATATACCCTCACACCATTAAAATATATACCACTCGAGACTTGTCTTGTAAGTCTCCAAGAGTTTCTCTGGCTCAGTGTCAACATACTATAAGACCACCAAGAGCAAGGGTTTGTTTAGCTTGCAGGACCACAGCTCTCTAATCTTCAAGAGCACTAAGATCTGAGCCAACAAAGCTTCAATATAAAACAAGAAAAAGCTGTATGGTCCTTTTTGGTCGGAGTCTCATGATGGTGTGTAAATCTGGGATGGCTCTTCTGATCCTCATGACTTCCTGTGTGCATATTAAAATGGGGCAAGTAAGTCAATGAGTCTCCACCTCCACATAACACCCTATGGTGTAAATTGAACACTATTAAAGATTAAAACTGTAAAATCAAACACTCATTGCACACTAAAGTGTTAAATTAACACTGATTGGTGTGGACACAAACACCACGCAGTGTTAAATTAACACTGGCACATTTGCTGTGTATGATATTAAAGTATGATATTGGACTACAATGTAAAGCAACATTCCAGGAGATTGAGATTTAGTAAATGATCTACACCTTCCCCGCCCAGGTAGAAGCGCATGCGTGGAGGCCCTGATCACGTGGGGTGCCGATGTCGACTATGACATTCCTCACCTGGGAACGCCGCTCTACATAGCCTGCATATCCCGGGAGCTACAGTGTACCCGCACACTGCTGGACAAAGGTCAGGGGTCAGAGGGCAAAGGGATGGCATAGTGTGGGGAGTGTGACGTCAGGTGGGTTTTTCTACACCAAAAGATCATGAGGGTGTTCTACAGGGAAAGGAGATACTAACAGATAAAATAAGGGAAGTGCATGGTCCCTGATGCCCCCATGCTATGCAGGTGCAAATGTGCAGAAGGGGCGGTTCCTGGAGACGCCTCTGCACGCGGCCGCCCAGAAGGACTGCCCAGAGATCGTGAAGGAACTGCTAGAATATGGTGCTAACATCAACTCCCGAAACCTGGAGCTGAAGAGGCCGGTGGAGGCAGCCCCCGCCAGCAGCCTGGCTGAGGGGTTGCTCCTCCTCTGTGAAGGTATGCTCAGACCCCCCCCCCCAACTCCCCACGGCCACACCATGACATTAAATCATTCTGGTAGACCGCAGCACGGTTTTGAGGCAGCTGAAAGTTCTCGCAATTAAGTACTCATGTTTAAATAGTTTAATATGTATTTGTGTAGTATTTGAGAAAGACTACATTAATGCATTTTCAGCAGTGTCGAGAGCATGGCTATGTTGTTCTACACTCAGTAAATATGGGGCAGAATGGTCATGTGGTGTGGCATTCTGTTTCGGGGAGAAACAGTCACTTCTGTTACACCTAAACTCCCCCTCCTTAAACTCCATGTAAACAAGCAGGCAGGTTATTTCCAGACAGTGTTCCAGCCTGCCACCTAGGGGGCGTTGCGGCTCCCGTCACAGCTCAGCCTGCTCCCATACGCTCTGCACTGGTGCCCCACATAGCCTGACCACTTGTCTCCTCCCCCTCCCTCTGTAGCCATGCCCAGCCCTCTGCGCCAGCTCTGTCGGCTCGCAATCAGGCAGCGCATCGGCCGTTCTCGACTCCACCTCATTCCCCAGCTACAGCTACCCACCCTCCTCAAGAAGTTCCTGCAGTACAGATAGGATGATCACCGGCTAAAACCCCGCCCCCTTCATCCCATGTGACCCGACCATAGAAGTGCATCTGCTACAAGTCCATCTCAACCCTGCCATGTACGCAATGCAGCATACACCGTTAACCAAGATACAGAATGCATTTAAGCACTGGGGGTAAAAATAAAAATAAGAGGTTCAAGGATGAAAATAAAACAGTCATATAGCATGTCATAGCAGTCATGCTCACTCCCAAACAGCCGGCCAGAGCTTTTTAGTATCAAATCTGCATGTGAATACAGTTGTGTTCAGTCACTGTACAGTGCTACATGCTAGATGTGGTTAAGCGTGTTACTGGGGTTGTTCGCGAATCATTTGACATGTTTGGTTTCCCAGAAGCCACATATGACACAAACATCTATCATCTTTTAGTGCACACTCCTGGAAGATTTCGTATGCCACCACGGTCAGTTCACGCACGCCAGTGACATCACAACAAACCAAGCCAGTGTCACACACACACACACAGACCATCTGAGTCCCTTTAACCAGGAAGTCCTGAAAACCTTGACATTAGATCATTATGTGGGAACATGGGGGACATTTAATTGTGCTTTTTTTTTTTTACTCATCCCATATTGTTGTAAGTCTGCATGTATATATTAGATAGCTACATGAGATTAAAAATTTGATAAAAGCACGGCTTGCGTGTTCTCCTTCTGTTCAGGTTGAAAATTGAGGATTGCCACTTATGATTGTGGTAACCAAAATACATTACCAGGTGTAAACAGAGTCATGTCCTACAGACTTTCAGCATTAAAACCACCTCATTTTAGCCCTGCTTCGCTCTTAAATTTCAGCGAACAGAGTGAATTGCTTAAGCTCAACGATGTACATAACTACGCACATTAAGTCAATGAATGTCATTTGTACAGCTAGAAGCACTTACAATTACAATTAACCTAGCCCCTAGGACTGATTTAAGAAATCACTAAATATGTCCTTCAGGAGTTGCCGTTTCACCAGCAATCAAATCAGCGGGACCAGTTTCCTTGCAAAATATGCATCACGTGACTTTAATCAACAATGTCAATCAAGCCTCATTAAGGAGTACGTGCTGAAAATGGAGAAGCACAGCTTTAGAGCGTACTCTAGATTTAACACAATGTTTATTGTCATCTTACAACCAATGCGTTAAAATTTGTTCCTAAATATAAACTGACAACCGATTAAAAAATATACGTTGGGTTGATACTGAAGGCGCTCGTTTTACTCATGTGCCGTTTCTTAAAAAAAAATTATGGGAGCATTCTGTCGTAATCCTACGGCTGAATTATACGGATCATTTCCTCTTATAAAAAGTACTCAGCGGTTATACTATACATTCCACTACGTGCATGATCACAGAACGATGCTGTGAAGAGGCGAACAAAATGCCAACAAACTGAGCACACTAAGAAGTCTTAAAGAGGCAATAACCTGTAGAAGTCTTTCGGTAAACGTTTTTAAATATCTAACATGCACACAAAAGCGGAAAACGGGCCCTTAATTATTTGTGTGTATACATAAACACGGCGAAGCGTCATGCAAAAACCAAAAATATATAGGGCAAAGAATTAATGCGTTGGGTTAAAATCAGCTCCTAACGAGGGTTCGCGGATCTAGCTGTGGGCCATATTCCAACAGCCTTTCCAAAAACAAAATGTTTAAATACCCCCTAACGGAGAAAAATGGGTCACTTGTGCATGCACAAACAGTGCGAATAATCGTTCAAACAGACACTAATCCCCTAAAAGCCCCCAAAAAGTTCATATATACACATTGTTTTTATTTATATATATATATATATATGAACCCTATAAAATTGCTCGTACTAATGCTCTATGGCTTAACCTGTCGGCTATAATCTATAAATACATATATATATATATATATATATATATATTTCTAAATATCAAAATAAATATCTAAGCACAACACCTAAACTTCCGATCGATAGAACACCAGCTAGTCGAACACCAGCTATTCAAACACCAACCAATTAGTGACTGACCAATCAGAACACCAGTTCTCAATGCAAACGCAAAGCAATTTAACATTGACCAATCAGACGACCGTTAATCAGAACACAATCAGTCCGACACCTACTACTCATCACACAGACATGGACCGCTGACGCGGTATAAGCTGTTCCGAGTCAGATCCCAGGCTGTAAGATGACGTATCTAAAGATGTATGTATACAGCGCCATCTACCACTTAAAACAGGTAATGAGCCAAGGAAAGATTAGCAATGGTCTTTATTGTCGTCATTGAAAACCACAGAACATTAACAAAAGTACAAAAAGCTATGGAACTTTTTGAAAAATTTAGGTAATTTTGCTTACACATTAAGGATAAAGGAAAGATGCTTAATATTTAAAGAGGTGCAAATAAAGATATATACACTCTTCAGCTTCTATTCCTCTGCTTTCATGTGTATGCTTTAATAGGCAAACACTGATGAAACACCTGATATGCTTGCATTCTGGTAAATTAATAATGTGTTATAAGTTGCTGCAAAGATAAATAGCAAATATGGATAGCCTCTAACATATAACTGAGCTAAATATACCCCATCCATTTTTTAAAAACAATTTTAGACAACAGGAATTTGTTGCAGTATATTACAGTGAATTTGATTACATGTACGTACATCTCGCACATAAAATGATAAATTCATAAACACACTAACAAATTAATAAATATCACAGTGCAAAATGAGAAACGCATTGTATTCTTGAACCGATACTTTATCTTTGTAGAGGAACATTCTGTGTTCCTGAAGCTGTCTATCAATACTTACCTTCTTTTTATAGGCAACGTTTTCGAAAACGTAAATGATGTTCTAAAGTGTGATTCGATTAAGGCACAGCTTCCATGATCCAACACATTTACTAATAACGAAAACAGGCAAATTAAGGAAATAACACGACACACACAAATACTAGTCATTGTAGCATTACTGAAGGCCTGGTTTTGAAGGTAATTTTGCCAGCTGACAGTGGTCATTCACACTGACATGTAATGTAGTGACTCATGTAACGGGAGAAATGACAAGCTTCAGCACTAAGGATGCTCTGTTGTGACGAGGTAAAACAGAACATCTATACTGATTCTCTCGTGGAAAAATATAGTTTATTTTCTTCAGCTGCCTTGCTAAAATATGCATTTATGTCCATCCCTTACCCAGAAACAAAGCACAGCCAAATTATATATAATAATACAGCATAACAAATTGGTAAATAAACCTCATAGCCTATACATCAGAGGTGGAGATTTCAGGTCCAGAGAGTACAAATCCAGACCAAGATTTTGTTTCAACCAATCAGATGAGTATAAAGAGTCACAGTCACAGAGCACTCAACAGGTTGGTTGGAACAAAATCTTGGTCTGGATTTGTACTCTCTGGACCTGAAATCTCCCTCCTCTGCTATACGTTTCTTTTGTTTTGGTTCTACAAAAGTAATGTTCACAGCCATATACAGAACACATGCGAAAGCGTAACGCACTCAGTACGCAGCAGCTGGCATACTTCATGGAGGCTGTCCTCCTCTGCTAACCGGAGTCGGCGGACGCTGACCATGCTCAACAGAAACTAGCAAAACTGACAGCTTTATGAATCGAGATTTTTCTGGGAGAACACCAAGCCATGTTCTTCCCCAAGTAAATTCAATGATCACATAAACTCACAGTGTTATTTGAGTAATTAAAAAGCGTTACAAGTTCAATTAGACCTGGCCACAGGCTTAGGGGGAGCGCTCCAGATCTCATCTATGTGCACGGCTTTGAGTACAACCGGAGCCAACAGTAGGATAGAGTGCAAACTCACCATGAATTTCAGGTGTAACTAATAGTGTGTTGAACTGAAAATTCCGAATTCCTAGTTGGAGATTTCAACTGGAACGACCCCTGAAGTCAAAGTTCCAACTTGGTAAGTTGGTGGAACCTCTACAACCCCGACCTCAGAATTCAAGATGGCTACACCTTTCATCAACAGAAGTGAAGGCTGTAGTTATATATTGTTTATTAGCACTTATGTCGTATTTGTTTCTCATTAAATAGGTCATACACACAGTACTGTCCAACTGCTATTTGTGGACATGTTGCTATGCTGTTTTTATGCGCGAAACATAGTGTGTTGTTATCAATTGGTATTGCTAACCATGGCTAACAATGAACTTGGCTAGAACTGGTATTCCTGAACGGCTTTCCGACTTCTTGTAGTTGAACACGGTTAAATTGGGTGTTTCGTCATTCCCAGCTCTGACTTCCAACCTCCAGGGTAAATGGAACGCAGAGTGAATCATTAATGACAGGTGTGAAATGTACCTGTTTCACTGCTGGCTGGTGAGCACCTGAACTACTATGTTAAGTGTTGACTATAGGCCTACTTCTTAAAAGACTTTTAAGCAAGCTCACACAAACAGCACTGAGACGTCTTTCTAAACAGTTAAAATCAGATCAGCACAACTCCAGATTTTAATATTGAAATTACACACCCTCGACATTGGAAACAGGGTTTACTCTGGTAATACTGAAGGTCTGTACTTTCCCAGTCCCCTCTACAATGGGCCAGCAAGAGTTTGATTAAATATATTGATTCTTTAGCATTAAAACAATAAAATGTTACATTCATGTATTACTTGCTAAATATTCAACAAATATTTGAAAAAAAAACTAAATATACAATATTTAAATTGTGTTTTCTCATTTTCCATAAAGAATTAAGCTGATGTGTATAAGCTAATGAGTGTTTTGGTTTTAAAAATGTCACAAAATCACTCAAATATACAATTTAATAAACAATTTAATCGCTTCTGCTCTATGACAGTTTGGTCCTGGATCGGTCCAAAGCTGTCCGAGCCTTTGCCTTCTAGAGAAGACAGATACAAGCGCGATTTTTGCGCACATGTGTTTGCGTGTGCGTGTGCGTGTGCCTATATCTGACTGTCTGTGCCTGTGCTCAGAAAGGATTGAGACGCATCCCAGTCCCGAGAGGCGAAAATGGATTCACTTTCGCCCACATCAGTGCGTCGTTCAGTGTGATCGCCGACTTCCCATCTTCGAGGAAGAACACAGGCCCCTGTGTGAAGCAAATGGAACGGATGTCTCCAAAGTGCTGACAATGGAACGTTCCAGAACACTAGCCATGAATGTACAGTTTATCAAGATCCGTGTTTGGAAGTATGAAAGAATGAAAGATGAATGGGACAACAGTGGCCGCAGACCAACCTGTATCCTGAGTCCAGTGAAGCAGGAGATCTGGACATCAGAGTGACTGGGAAGGTTGGATCCTGTGACGTAGTCAGGCCCCTCCATCCCCTTCAGTGGCTCCTCCCCAATTCGGCTCATTAGCAGCGCATGCTCCGCCCTCTGGCTCTCGGTCGGTGGGGTGTCGAGCATGGCCTCGGGGCATCTGACCATGAGGAAGCCACGTTAGCGCACAGCCGCAGACAGCAGCGGCAAACACCAGCCCGGCTACAGCTTGTTTGTTCTACTCCTGCTGTTACGTTAAATCTCTTATAATCCAAAACACTTTTTGGCTGAGCTGACACGTTGATTTCCCCCATAGCAATGGTCCGCAAGCCTGGCCCTGAAGGCACAAGCCTTGTACAGTTTCTTCAAGAGGCCTTACTTGGATTTCACCCTCGGTAAATAGCAAATTGCTACATTAGCACTGAAAAGGAACCCTGATGCCGTAACACCCAAGCAGCGCAGCAGTAACGCGGCCACCGGGGCAGGAGCCACCCACTTGGAAGGTGGCTGGGTACACGCTCTCCAGGCCTCCAACTCCGCGGACAGCTGGTCGATCTGCAGCGGCACCGACACCTCCCGCCTCTTCAGCAGCTGGCTGTGGTTGGAGGAGCGGTGAGAAAGCACGTGGTCAGCGAGTGGGAAGGGAACCCCAGGGGCGCAATGGCACACCTTCACCACCAGAAAGAGCTCTAAGGCTTTTCTGGTTTCAGAGAACTGACATCATTAGTATATTCACTACGCGTTTAGGTTTCATTGAACTGGTGATGCTGAGATGCTAGTACAAAAAAAATGTTATAGGTCTGTTACACATAAAAATCCATTATATCTTTGCAGTTTTACAAAACACAACGTTATCCTTAAAACAGAATGAGACAGCCCCCACGGGCCTGATCACCAAGACCAGAGAGGCGGTACAGATTTCGCCATGGTGATTCCCACGGTTGCACATACCTGGTGTACTCGTAAAGCACCGGTACGACGCTGGTGTACTGCCTTTGCACGGCAAGCAGGGCGCCGATGTAGCCACACAGAATGAGAAGCTGGTTGCGCTCCCTGGAAGCAGAGAGCCGGTGTGGCAAGGTGAGCCAGGGCACGGAGAGCGAGGCCCGTGGACTGCCGCCCCCTTCAGGGCAGGGGGAGTCACCACACGCAGGCACTTACTCACTGCACTTTGGAAGGATAAGCCTGTCCGTCCGGATGTAGCTGAGGAGGTCGAGAATGGGGTAGACTGAGTCCAAGGTCCAGTCTGGGCTGCTCAGTTGATCTGTTAAGGAGTAAAACGGAGATTAAAAAAAGATGTGCAACAGTTGATGTTAGACACAAGCTGGAAACACGCCTGAGTATAGGGACTTAAAGATCAGTGACTTAAAGCTTGCCGTAGTATGTAAGGCATGCTGGGGCAGGACCTAAACAGAGCAGGCAGACTCACCTTTAACAAACGCAAGCCCAACAGGCAGGGCTCTCTCTGGCTCTGAGCTCAGAAGCAGGTACTTCACAGCTTGGAAGGTATCTTCGTCTGCGAGGGCGGCCTCGGCCAAGTTGTTGCACTCCTCTAAACACGGTAGACTGCACTGGAGGAACAGAGGTGGGGGGGGGGAGTTGCTTAGCTGCATCAATCTTCATAAACGAAAGAAGGACCGCTGGTCTCTGTCATCATGGGGGGTGGTTTAAAATTCACATTCCTGATGGCTGTGATGCCAGCAGCCTCGAAATGTACCTCATTTAACGTTATCTGAAGTTTCTTCACATGTGGCAGCTCAAATTCTTCGCAACATTTAAGAAACATTCATTAAATCAATAAAGGTAAACAAAAAAGGAGTGGAACTCCGTAAAAGCCACGTGGCTGTACAGCAGATCCATAAAACGTGGCTATTTTCAAACCGTACTTTTTCGCGAAGATCATTGATTTCACTGGCGCTCCCGGGATAAAAAGCACAGAGCTTGACTAACAGGATCTCGTTGTCTGGGATCATTCGCAGCAAGTCAGCAGCCAGATCCCTGAACAGGGAGACACATGTTATCACATTAGTTACGGCCACTGAAAAGAAGCACGAGAGAGGGGAGGACTGTGAGAGAGGGAAATTCAAACCCTGAATTGCACTGGAGGTTCTGTAGTGTCTTACACTAAAGGTTCCTCTTCTGGTTTGCAGACACTATGCATATTTGAATATTACAGCATATTCTCATGAAAGAAAAAACTGAAAATAAAGCATCGGACCAATATTACAGACACAAAAATCAGTCCTTTGATGTAATCATGCAGTTTAAAAAAAAAAAACTTTTCTCAGAAAGATTCTATTGTCCTCAAACTATCTGCCACTTTTTTAACCTGCTAAATGAAAAGAGCATGAGCCATGTTCTTATTCACATGTAAACAAAGGTCATTTAGATATTACATTAGGAGGTAAAGGAAAAAAATAATGGGCCAGTTCGCGTCCGTCACTAGTGTACAGAAAAAGCTAGCAGACAATACACATCACACTGCCCCCTTGTGGCCATGACCAATATTTCAGAGGGAAACCACCACCAAATGTGGGGAAAGTCTTCAAACATAAATCTGCAGCAGACGCTTTGAGGGCTGACTTTAGGAACGATGACAAGAAGGTCTAACACGCAGCCGTGAACAGATACAAATGGGCAACATGCAAGGAAAACATAGTACCTGTTTCCAACACATGGAAAGCTGGGAGCAAGTGAAATGTGCAGTGAATGTTCAGCATTATGGAAAGAATATTCTGCATACGTGGTCCGTCTGGGAAACAGGTTTGCAAAGGGGTTCCTTCCATTCGTTTTGGCACCACAGCTGTCTGTTGCCCCGTGGCAATATATATGTCTATACATTTAATATTCATGCATGGCCACATACGTTACATGTTTGTACATGTGCACAGTGATGCATGTTATATGTACATAGATATATTTACCACGTGGGGGTTGTCATGTACTTCATGGCTAGTAGTTCCAGGGCGTAGTGAGTAGTCGGACCAGCCGCTTCCTCCAGCACCAGGCCGGCACACACGGCCAGCTCAAGCTCGTTGCCCCGGATCAGACTCGCCATGGCCAGCTGGATCAGGAAGGACGCACACACACACACACACACACACACACACACACACACACAGTCAGAAATTTTTTGTCAGTGGATGATTTCCTTCATATACTAAATGCAGCATCTGTGTGTTGTGAAAGAAAAAATCAGATTTGAACCTCTGGAGTGATGTCTGTTTAAAACAAATTAACTACACTCCTGTGCCGAAAATATTAGACAACTCTGCTTTATTTTTTAACTTGTCAATTTGTTCGCTCTCGGTTTTTCTCTGTTTCTGCGGCATCAGTTTTAGGGCTTGTTAGTCACAGCGAAACTGGAGTCCCTGTCATGTGTGCTGGGGAAAGCTCCACACCTCTATGTTGTCCACAGCCAGGTGACAGCATGCGGCTAGGACGGCCCGCCCGTCCTGAAAGTACCACTCTGCAAGCTCCCCGCTCACGCGCTGCAGCAACCTGAAAGCACCGAACGTCAGGTGTCAGTCTGTTTATTCAACCTGCTCTACAGATACAGCAGTAAATGTACTGCAACCCCAACCCATACTGTAGATACTCCAAGGAGGATGCACCCTTACCCGTTATACATTTCCACATTGTTATCTTCAGTGTTAGCAGGTATTTTTGTTGAGGACGTCTGAGGTATGTGGATGTTCCCTTCACAAGCAACCTATCCAGCAGGAGAGAGAGTCAGGAAAAAACTCCAAGCATAATAGTACTACTGTAACTGTGGGACTCAGTGATACTGTCAGCATAGGCATAGTCATTTCCACATTCAGTTTTTTAGGGTTCAGTCTTTAGCTTTACTAAAGGCGCCCTTATTTCCATCTTGAGTCTTTGGCTTTCATAAATATTTGCAAATGTGCCATTATTTCTGGGTTCAGTCTTTAATAAACGTTATTAAAGTTGGTTATTTCTTTTTAACTTTAACTAATGTCTATTATTCCAGGGTTCAGTGTTTAGCTGTTAATAAACCTTCACAGGTTATTTCCAGGTTCAATCTTTAACTTAAATAAACACCATCAAAAGCGCGGTTATTTCCGGGTTCAGTCTTTAGCTTTAATAAACCTTAACAAAGACGCGGTTATTTCCGGGTTCAGTCTTTAGCTTTAATAAACCTTAACAAAGACGCAGTCATCTCCAGGTTCAGTCTTTAACTTAACCGCGCCATGTATGGTGTTTCTTTATTTCCGGGTTCAGTCTTTAGCTTTAATAAACCTTAACAAAGACGCAGTCATCTCCAGGTTTAGTCTTTAACTTAAGCGCGCCATGTATGGTGTTTCTTTATTTCCGGGTTCAGTCTTTAGCTTTAATAAACCTTAACAAAGACGCGGTGATTTCCGGGGTCAGTCTTTAGCTTTAATAAACCTTAACAAAGACGTGGTTATTTCCGGGTTCAATTTTTAGCTGTTATCCGCGTCTTTATTAAGGTTTATTATTTCCAGGTTCAATCTTAAACACCATCAAAGGCGCGGTTATTGTTTAACACGATCAAGGGCGCAGTCTTTTTCGGGTTTATAGTCTAAAATGCTGCAGGTTTAAACCCTGGAGACATATACTTGACCTGTTTTCTGAAAGTGCAAAATGTATAATGCATTATGGTGGTGATGTGTATATGGTTTATGAAAGTGTGACAAAAATGAATTAGGGAGGGTGACAGGAACATGTACGGTTAATAGTAAAAAAGGCTGCTACCTGAGCCACTACGAGGGCTTCGTTCAGCTGTCCCCGGGAGGTAAAGAAGCTGACCAGCTTCTTCACATCACCCGTGGCGATGCAATATGGAATAACATCATCATCTCCTTCCTGAATGAGCTGGTCAGCCCTCCTGTGTGACAGTAGTGCGGGTGGGTTAGTGGGTTAGGAGATGAAGGTCATCACCAGGAGGTGGAATCATAATAATGAACTTAATGATTTAGCCTCTTACTTGCTTCCATGGGAACTTAATCTATGAAATGGACAAATTGATGATGCACCGGCTTACTCTCCATCTCTGCGGTCAAGCTGGTTCTAAATGGGTCGGACCATAAGATGGAAAGACTATAAAATTACCTCTGCATCAGTTTCTTCCAGTACTTCATGGACACGCCGGGGGCTACAGATAAGGCTTTCTCCCACTGCAAAACACAGCACAGGCTTAAACTGTCAGCTACATGATCGATGGCACTACACCACTGGAGAAGCATGCTGCATGAGCTCCACCTGGCCAAGCTCCACCATGAGCTCGCAGTAACGCTGGATCTGCCCCAACCGCAGGTGGATCTCCGCTGCCCTCTTCAGCCGCTCCTCTTTGCTTGGCGCACCGATCCCACCTCCAAACTTGGACATCTTGACTATCGTTAGCTCCTGGGCCTCTGACTGGTGACAGGGAAATAGGACCACTTAGGTCACCTCGCATGAGAAAAGAAAAACTATTTTCCCCATGCTGATAAAGTTACGCTATGTCATTTATTATGTAAAATATACTGCATTGTACTAATTGTTTACCTTAAAACAATTAATTGCAAAAAAAATGCCCAAGTAACCAAAATAAACCCAAAGCACAGCCACAGAAGTAACTGCCTGACTCACAGTTTTAAAGCGGACTAGGTGCTTCATGTGCATGATGCCATTCCCGTAGCCCTGGGGCAGGAGGCTGTCGTCCTGGCCAGATATCACCGCCACCAGGTCCCACAGGTTGTGGCTGCCTCCAGGAGGCTGTGAAGTGAAGATAACCCAGTTGCACACATCCCGTCCTTCTGTGCCAACAGAGCTGCAAGCTCACAGAACAAGCAAGTGCCCTAAGAGAAAACTTTCTGTCTTGTAGAGTGTCTTTGAGTCTCTGTATGTGCTACACTGGTTCACATGGCAGATCTGAGGGGTGGCCTGTCGCTCACTCGCTCTTCTTCTACCTTTGTCTCTGTCCTTCCCGCCTTTTTCTTTCCCTCACCTCCTTATCCCACCCCCAGAAAGACAGCCAGTTCCTCTGGTGCTCAAGCAACATGAAAAGGATAGCAGGTGTTTTGCAAAGAGTCCAGTCACAAGCGTTAAATATCATATTGAAAATGGTTGCTGGTCGGGGTGCTGCACTCACAGAGAAACACTCGGAGAACCACCTCAGCTTCTTGACCCGGACGTCACCACTCAGCTTGTCCAACTCCTGCTTGATGTCCCTGGACACTTTGCCACAGAGCAGAGGTGGGGCACCCGGAACCATGGCACGATCTGCACAAAGGATGAATGAAGGAAATTCTGGATAGCAGCACAAACTTCACACTCATGTGAAGTTGGAACTGGACAGATCTCGCTGCATATTGCTGAACCAATGTAAGCCAGATACCCTTTCCTAATTAAACATCTTTGATCTTGCTTTGGCACAGTAAAGACACAGTTTTGAGTGACGTTACCTCCCTTGGCATCCTTATCAGTCTGACTGCAGCAGTGCCGTGGTTGTGGCATTAACTTGTTTAATCAAGACTCCAGCCGCACCCCCATATGGTTCCTGTGCCGCCCATTCCAGCTGCACTCCCGGAGATTCCTGCATCACTGCCCCAGGTCCCTGTCCCAGTGGCCCCTGCAGCGCCCTCCGAGGTTCCCGACCCGGCGGCCCCAGCACCGCCCTACGAGGTTCCCGACCCAGCGGCCCCTGCACCGCCCTACGAGGTTCCCGACCTGGCGGCTCCTGCGCCACCCTCTGAGGTTCCTTACTTGGTGGCCCCTGCGCAGCCATCCGTGGTTCCCGACCCGGCGGCCCCTGCACCGACCTCCGAGGTTCTGGTCCTAGTGGCTAATGAGCTGCCTGCTCCTGAGGTTCCCATCCCCATGGTGCCAGACCCGCCGTCCCCCGAGGTTCCCGTCCCGGCGGCCGACGCACCATCTCCCAAGGTTCCTGTACTGGCAGCTGACGTGCTGCCTCCTGAGGATCCAGTCCCCATGGCGCCCATGCCTGAGGCTCCAGTCCTCATGGCACCCGCACCTGAGGTTCCATTCCCAGCGGCTGACACGCCACCCTATGAAGCCCCAGTCCCAACCTGACCCTCCGGCCCCAGTACCTGTGGCTCCTGACCCCTCGGCCTCAGTACCTCCGGCTCCTGACCCCTCCGCCGCAGCCCTCTTGGCTCCAGACCCTCCAATTTGTCCCCCCGGATCCAGTTCCCCTGGTTCCTGACCTCGCTCCCATGTCCCCAGCTACCTTGGCCCCAGTCCATGTACCCGAGGAGGGTCCCAATGGCTTGACCACCGCTCCTCCCTCCTTGATGGAGCTGGCGGAGGAGCTTGAATGGGACCCCTCAGGGATTACCCTGACTACCCCAGTGGGCCTCCCCAGTGGGTCACCCCAGTCACCGCCACTTCATCGTGGCAGATCCCGGCTGAGTTCCCATCTCTTGGTCTCCCGGAGAGGGAGGGAACACCAGCGTCAGGGTCGACTTCCTAACCTACCCTTTCTCCCCCAGGTTTCAGCTCCACAGACACCTGTGGGACCCCCGCCTGCGACTTGCAGGTCGCCTGCACCTGAGTCAGCTGTGGCAGCGCCTCCGCCTGCCATGGCTACGGTACCCTCCTCGTCTTCTTCGCCAACCCCTTTGCCTTCCTCCTCGCCACCTTCAGTGTCCCCTTCAGCCCCTGCTCTGGCCTCGCAGTCGCCTGCTGCTCTGGTGGCCTCTGCCTCACACCCACCAAGGGTCCCTCCAGCTCCCCGGTTCCCCTCATCCTTTGCTTCCTTGCCCCCTGTGTTTACTCCCCGTCCTGCTCCACCGTTGTTCCCTTCTGGTTCCTTTGTGGGCCCTGTGTTTGCTCACCATCCCTCTGTGCCTTTATTCCTTTCTGGTCCCTTTGTGCCCCCTGTGTTTCCTCCTCATCCCTCTCTGTGCCTTTGTTTCCTGTTGGTACCTTTGTGCCTCCTGTTAGTGTGTCCCCTGGTGTTGTTCCTCCATTGTCCCCTCCCTTGGTCTTTGGTTCTATGTTCCCGTCCTTGGTGTCCCTCTTCGTTTCTGCATTTATTCAGTTGTTGTCTGGTTTCTTGTCCTGTTTGTCCTTTGTGCAGTTGCTGTTCCCTATACTCCATTGATGTTTTTGCTTTTGTCTCCCTAGGTTCCATCGTGTCCCCGGTTGCGTCTCTTCGCTGCCCTTGGTGTGCCCTTTGGGGGGGGTCCTGTCCTGCCCCGATCGTCTGCTCCTTCCATGTGCCACATCCCCTCGTTATCCTCATGTGGATTCCCCATGCTTACCAGCTGTTTCCTGTTGCTCCTAAAACCTTACTTTCCCCAGAAACTACTGTCGGGTTAATGGCGGTTTCTGCAGATAATGGTGAGTTGTGTTCTAGTCTCTCATCTACAAGTGTGCCATGTAATGTTGTATGTCATGGTGATGAAGTAGTTGCTGTTCTCTCTGCAGAAGTTCTTGAGTGACAGTTCAGGAATTCCCAAATGCTTATTGACTTGGCCGCCTTTTTGGCTTACTTGGCTGCAGGAAAAAGAGATATCAAGGCACTGATCAACTCTTTCCCATCTCTCTTCCCTGATGTGCCCAGTATAACATTGGTCATTGAGCATGACGTGTGTCACGTTGAGATGTGGGGTTAGCCCAACCCATCAACCAACATGCCTACTGGGACAATCCCAAAAGAAGTATTTAAAAAGAGGCATTTTATATGCTAAGTAATGATTTAGCTGAGTTGAGTTGTAATCCTTGGAGTACTCTTTGAATTGTGGTTAAGCATGATGGCCGTACAGATTTTGTACAGACCGGTTTAATGCCATAACAAAGCCTGATTGTTATCTGTTGCCAAGGATAAATGATTGCATTGACGACGTGGAGTTCACAAAGTTTGTAACTAAGATCGATCTTCTAAAGGGCTATTACAGTACAAAGTCATCCCTTTTGGTGTCTGAAATGCTTTGACTTTCCAGTGTCTTGTCAATAAAATACTTCTTGGGTTGCTAGGCTGTGAAGCCTACCTTGAAAATGTATAGTTCCTCCTGGTCTGAACATCCTGAACTTATCCAACTTTTTATTTGTCTTGTGAGGGCTAACCACACCATCAACCTCTCCAAATGTGACCTTGGAAAGGCCAGTGTGACTTACCTTGGTAAGATAGTTGGGGTGGGCAGGTGCATCCTATGGATGCCAAAGGTGAGGCCATGTGTTCTTTCCCAGAGCTCATACATCATAGGAATTGCAAAGGTTCTTGGGAATGATGGGGTGCTACTGTGTATTCTGTGAGATCTTTGCTACTGTGGTCATATCCTTGACTTTTTTAATAATGAGCCTTAAACCATTTTTTCAAAGATCTCCTGCTTGTCAGCAGGCTTTTGAAACAACTAAGGCCTTGTTGGCAAGTGCACCAGTGCTGCTTGTGCCTAACTTTGGGCAGCCCTTTAATTGTAGTAGATGCAAGTGACTTTGGGGATGGAGCTGTCCCTTTGCAGGTGGGAGAGGATGGTATTGAGTCCCCCGTCTCTTACTATTCGAGGAAGGTTAAATTCTGCCAGCAGTGCTATGCCACTGTTGACCAGGAGGCTTTTGCCCTGGTCCTTTCTGTCAAACATTTAGAGATTTATTTGGGATCTCCATATCTTGTGGTTGTTTACACCAATCATAAACTTTTAGTGTTCCTTTACTGGATGGAAAATCATAACCAAGAAGTTATATGGTGGTTATTGATCCTGCAACCATTCAATCTGATCATTAAGCATATGAGACGCCAGGACAATGTGGTTGCCGATATCTTATCTGTGTGAGCTTTTTTTCTCCCTTCTCATCTTCCTCCTACTGCCCCTTTGTATACCTAGGGCCCAGGATGCAGAAGACTGGACTTTGGTGATGGGAGGGGTGCAACATCAGACCTATTTTTGCTTAATGTGACTACGAAGTGGAGTTCCTTTTGGGGAAAGAGATGATACATCCCTTTGCACCCCCATCAGCCCAGTGGTAGCAGTGTTGTGGTTGGAGGAGTTGGAGTAGCAATAGGTCTCATCATTCTCTCATACTATCCACCTGGCGTATTAAGAGCCCTACAGCTCCTCCCTTGGATTCTCTCTCATTTTTCATTTTTCAATTAAGACTACATATATACACATGCATACCCAACTCACAGATCCATTTTCCTTCCCCTAGACATCTTTACTGTTTTTTTTTTCCTTTCTACAATAAACTCAACATTGAGCTACACTATCTTGTGTTTGCCTCATTTTACGTTGTGGCTCGAGCTGGTCGTAACAATAAAAATGGCTGGTAGTAAATAAGTAGCAACCATTTATAATAATTTAACTCTCCTAACTTTGATCTAGTTGAGGACTAGTTTAGTTGTTGTTCTGAAGCTACAGAGCTAGCCTATAGTGACTAACCAAATTACACTACATGAACCGGATTTTTATAATTACTATTTCAGTCTCATTGCTGTGTGAGAAGCAGCCTCAGAAGGCTTACCGGTGTTGCCCATGATGTCATCCCAACTGTGATCGGCCAAGATATTGACCAGGAGTGGGGCGATGAGGGGCGTGAGCGACCACAGCCTCACGGTGGAGTCTCGAGAGCAGGAAGCCATAGTGAAGGGCCGGCTGGCATGGCAGGTGAGGCCTGTAGCAACACAGCACACACAATGCCGTCTTTAATCACGATCTGCCCACATTACCAGAATGTGGCGAAATCCATCCTCCACAGTATATCTCAAAAAACATGAATATTTTTTCCTAGGTTGCATAGTTCTAATTAAAATGTTTGTTTAGACTGCTTAATAATTAATAATTTCATTATTTAGCCTAATTGGGTTTGGGGAGCATGCACTGGTGCAGCACATTGCCACACCCACCACATGATGAAACACCTCAGGATCCTGGCTGCTGACCCCACAGGCAGATCCAATCCCATCCATCTGCCTGGTTCAGTCGCTCGGGTCCTCAGCAAAGAGGATCTTGCGAGCCGGATCACCCTCAGGGAATTGCACCACACGGCCGTAGTGATGTAACTGATGCTCCCTCACAAAGCAGGTAATGTGATTCATTCAGAGCTCCCCTAGTAACTGCTCATTCGACACAAACAAGCGGTATCCAAGAATTATTTGAGGAGACATAGTACTGAAGGAGTCCAGTCTTCGTCTCAGCTCATCGGAAAGCATCCATGTCTCACAGCCACACAGCAACACAAGGAGCACCAGGACTTGGAGACTTGGACCTTATCGGGAGCACCACACACTCCTTTCCAGTGACCTCATGACCACCCATGTTCTTCCAATCTGTCTCCTGACTACATAGGAAGAGTCACCAGAGACATGAGTGTCACTGCCGAGGTAAGTGAACCTCTCGACGAGGTCGACATTCTCTCAGCAGACAGACACACTACTGAAGGCTGCGCCCAAGAAGTCATTAAAGGCCTGGATCTTAATTTTTATCCAGGAGACTCGCAAGCCCAGACACCCAGATTCCTCGCTCAGTCTCTCGAGAACCCCGATCAGGGCCTCCATAGACTCTGCGAAGTTCACAGCATCACTGGCAAAGTCAAGATCAGTGAATCTTTCTTCACCAACAGGTGCTCCAGAGCCACTTGACCCCATGACCCTGCCCGAACACCCAGTCCATGCAAGCATTGAATAGAGAAGAAGCAAGAACACACTCCTGATGAACCCCAGAATCAACTGGAAAGAACGCAGAGGTTCTCCCTGCACTCTGCACAACACTCACTATACCAGTGTACAGGCCAGCCATGACGTCCAGAAACTTTGGGGGGATCCCACAAAGTCTCAGGATGTCTGACAGGGCAGCTCAATCAACTGAGTCAAACACTTTATGAAAATCGTCAAAGGCTGCAAAGAACCTCTGCCGATATTTGCGTTTGCGCTCAATGAGAACCCTCAGTGCCAGGATGCCGTCGCTGGTAGACTTTTTATTCATAAAACCAGACTGCTCTGGTCACTGGTTGGTGAGCAAGTGATCACAGATCCTGTTAAGGATGACCCTAGCAAGGACCTTACCCAGCACTGACAGCAGTGTTATACCCCTGGAGTTGCCACAATCACCCATCCACTTCCAGAAAGAGTCCCATTTTCCAGTGAGTTGGGATAAACCAAATGGAACCAAAGTTTGCCTGCAATGCCAAGAGGACAGCCTTACCACCAGCCTGGAGAAGTTCACCCAGGAAACCACAGATCCCTGCGGCCTTCCCTACCCCCAGCTGATTTACCACCCATTCAATCTCGGTGAGACTGGGTGCTTTACAGTTGATCGGAGGACTAGCCTCAAGAACTGTGGAGATGTCCAAAGTCTTAATTGGAGGATCAACTTTAATCAGCTGCTTAAAGTAGCCAGCACAGCGGGTCACAACTGCAATGTCATCCATAAGGACCGTTCCATCACCTGCCTTGACTATGACTCTCTTAGAAACACATTCAGATGTGCGTACTGCTTTGATTCCTCTGTAAGTACGATGTGGATTAGTAAACCACAGATGGTGTGTCACCTGCTCACAGATTCCTCTAACAAACACCTCCTTATCTGTCCTCAGAGTCCTCACAGCTGGCCTCCTCAGTTCCCAGTATGGACTGGTGTTGCTATCAAATCGTGCTCTGCGACTCCTCTCGATAATATCCAGGGTGCCCTGCGAGGTGAAACACCAGCATCCCCAAAATAATTCTCAGCAACCTTCGGGGTCTTCTCATGGCAAGTCTCCCACATCACATTAGAATCTGCAATCGCACCCAAGTCTGCAAGTTTCTCACACAAACTGCAGTGCAAAACAGCTTCATCAGAAACAGCTTGATCTTGGAGTCTGGCCAAGTCCAGCCTCATTCTACTAGTATGTGGTAACTAGTACTGGATCTAAGCTGAATCTTCAAAGTAGCAACAGTCTGTGGTCAGAATTCACAAACTGGGCACTTCTGTAGACCCTGGAGTTCTGCAGGAGCCTCCAGCATCTGCCCACGAGGAAGTAATTGATCTCCTTCGCCGCACCAAAAGTATTGAATTACCAAGTCCAACGATGCAGCTCAGGGTGCTAGAACCAGGATCCAACAACCCGCAGCCCCTGACCTTTCAAAAAGTCAAGGAACATGGAGCCACTTTCACCCCAGTCACCAGATCCGTGGGGTCCGACACAATCCTCATAGCCAGCCTAGTCAAGTGCCAGTGGTTGCACTGAAGTCACCCATGACCAGAGGAGTGTCACCTCATGGGCACCCATCAACCACAGAGCAAAATTGTGAATAAAATGTCTTTCTCAATGAGACATCACTCACCATGATCAGAGCATACACTGAGACAACAGACAAAACAGGAAACCCAAAGAGTGCCTTAGCCTCAGTCTCATAATGCGCTTATTGAAAGGAGTGATATCTAACACCACCACAGCAACAGCTACTTCCTGAGTATGACAGTCATCAGAGTAACCAGACCAAAACATAGAGATCTGGCCACTCCTCCGTCTGCGTACTTCAGAGAGTGCCACCACTGAAATGCGGAGTTTACAAAGCTACTCCAACAGCAGAGAAAGATGGTGATCTTGCTGGAGAACCAAGACATTCCACGTCCCTACCAGGATGGGCCGCCTCAGACTGGGGCCCAATTGCAATGGGTGACTCCTCAGTACCATACCAGTTCCGATCCCCAACAGGCCTGACCCTATTAGCTCTCCAGCGGTCTCGACACTTCCTGGGATGAGGTTCCCGAAGGCTTTCCCCCATCCCCTTCATGGTGTGTGCAGCCCTTCTGTGGGCAGCTGCAGCAGAGCTACTCCCGCGGAGAGCAGAAGGGTGTCATGTCTGTTTGGTTGGAGCTGTCGTGAAGTTTTTTTTACAGTGGCTGGACTGCCAATCCTGCCACCAACACCCAAATTTTTCCCTGCAAGCTGAAGTACCGCTTACTGGGCCAGATGCAGTATACCGTCACACCCGGGATGGCAACCAGCTGCAGCAGTGCATACTCCTCAACCTTAGCCTAATTAGATATATGACCAATGTTTGAAAATAACAGAATTGTTTCCTCCTCCAACCTGGGATTGGGTCCCCCACAGGAGATCTGCATTGTCTTACCATAGACATCAGCACCATGGTCGTAGACGGTGTCCAGGCATGTGCCATCCCGAGTGTCCCACACGCGGATTGTGTAGTCCCAGCTGCCTGAGATCAGCAGATACGGGACCTCCGTGTTCCACATGAGACCACGCACGGGGGCACTGTGCCCACTAAGCACACTGATGCATGCGTCCTGGGTGTAGTCCCAGATCCGTACCGTCCTGCATTTCATGCCAAAAGGTGGCACTGGGTTACTCGACGGACAGTTAATGGAACTGAAAGTTAAACCCGTGGAATGTGAGGTGAAGGAGAACCTGAATTATGATAACAGGATGGTACATCATGACTATCAATGCTGAACAAAAAAGGGAAATATTTTTGGAGTACAATAAATGATTGCTGCGGTGCAATAATTGTGTGAAACAGTTTCAGAATTTCCCGCAACATTTTGGAATGAAAATGTTCATCAGAGCTGTGAGAAGTTCTGTGCTCATTAAGCCATGATCAAGGGCCGCGCAGTTGATACCTGTCCCTCTTACCCATCATCGGAGCCACTGCAGAGGATGCCCTCCCGGAGGGGTGACCAGCGCACGTGGAACACCTTGGCCGTGTGTCCGGTGAACACCTTGAGTGGCTGGTCTGAGCTGGTGGCCAGGTAATACACTCGCACGTTCTTATCCTCACAGCCCGTGGCAATCATGTCTCTACAGAAAGGCAACCATGGAAACAACTATGAGACAAAACAACCACGAAATAACATTTGCAATGGTGAAAAAAAGGGCAGCAGACAAAATTAAATGAAACAACTGAGATATTTCGTAAGAAACGTTTGTTTTAAAGAGTAAAAATTGTTCCAAATTCAGAAGAACTTTGACATGAGGTTTTGACAACTTCTTGTACAGAGCTCAGCATGTTCCTCAGTGTGACATTCTGGGTATCGCTTGTAAGGCAGACTGAGAATGTCGCTGACATTTTGTTGTGACAGTTGTGTTGGCTGGCAAGGCATTCTGCCTCTCACCCGTGTGTGTCAGTCAGGCCACTCACTTGTTGTTTTGGCTCCAATCGCAGCCAAACACAGCCGCCGGGTGCTTGTATCTGTGCAGCACCTTCCCGTCGATGGTGCGGATGATGCTTCGGTTGGTGGGGGAAAAGAAACGGGGAAGACGTTTGCGTAGGAACACAGGAACAAGCAAAAGACACTCGAGACATGGGATACTCACCAGAACCCGTCGCCGCTGCACGTGGCTATTCTCTTGGAGTCTTTGTGGCTCCATGCGATGCAGAAGATCCCATTCTTCCCATGCTTTCAAGAGGAACAAGGGGTTCATCTTCATCTGATGAAATGCTACTTACATACCTACGTATCCTGGCTGTGAAATCACTGCCTCTTTGGTGTACATTATGTTCTTTCCAGTATCATCCATACACCACTGATGCACAAAGATTTTGTCACAGAACAACTAATGGCTGTCTTTTTTATGCTGATTTCAGAATTCACCCATAGTTTTTGAGTGATATCATGTTTAGGATATATCAATAGTATATCACTCCTTATTAAAAATCCATTGTCCAACCTGCTTATCCTACTGGGTCGCGGGGGGTCCGGAGCCTATCCCAGAAGCAACAGGCATGAGGCAGGGAACAACCCTGGATGGGGGGCCAGCCCATCGCAGGGCACACTCACACACCATTCACTCACACATGCAGGCTAATAGGGCAATTTAGCAATGCCAATTAGCCTCAGCATGTCTTTGGACTGTGGGGGGAAACCAGAGTACCCGGAGGAAACCCCACGACGACATGGGGAGAACATGCAAACTCCACACACATGTGACCCAAGCGGAGACTCGAACCTAGGTCCCAGAGGTAACAGCACTAACTACTGCACCACCATGCCACCCCTATGCATGAGTATATTAAAGTTTAATTTAGGAAAAATGATTTCTATTTTGAAACATTTTAAGACTTTACAGAACAGTTAAAAGCACTGTAAGTCTGATTTGCCACAGTTTACAGGCTGTAACATATGTTGAAAAACAATCCTGGAAAAATATTATCAAAGCAGGCGGAGTCCCAGTGTGCTGGATGACTTCTGCTGGAGCCTTAAGAGGGTTGTTCCTGAGGCCAAATGCATTTCTACCATTTAAATGAGTCACTTCTATCATGCACATATACTGTAAATATACATTTAACATAAAGTTTTATTGTTTGTCACTCAAAATCTTTACATGATAGGGAAATTCCAGTTAGATATTTGAATTCATAATAATTACTGATACTTTATTGATCCCCGTGGGGAAATTCTCTTTATGCCTCCCCCAATTTGCTCTTTATAGGCAAGAGTAAGCTGGCCATGAAGGGCAGCCACCTCGTGTGGCGCCCAGGGAGCTGGAGGTCAAGGGCCTTGCTGAAGGACCCGCAGACGTGCCAAAGCTGCGTTCGAACCGGCGACCCTCCAATCACAGGCACACAGCCTTAGCCCACTGAGCCACGTGCTGCCCCGAAAGTGCTGTAAGTTTCACCTATTTTGGATCGTGTGACAAAAACAAAGTAAAAAATTGTTGACCAGTGTAATTAGTTAACAAATACCCACAACACTAGAAGGCGAGGGATTTGGAAGACGCTGGAACGCACCTCATTAAATCTTGTGATCATTTTGCCTTTTTTCACATCCCAAATGAAACCGCCATTCCTTGACGTGGCCCCGGCAATGCAGTTCAGGTCACCTTTAACCGAACACATGCAGTATCAGCATTCAGGAATCCTCCTCACCCTCGTCGTCTTAATCGTGATAAAAACAGCCCCCCAAAGTAATGTGTCACCCTTACCTGGGGCCCAGGAGAGCGAGTAGACCACGCCCTCATTCCCAGGTGATGTGTACACAGCCGTCAGAGTGTTAATGTCCCACACCTTTATTGTCCCATCAAACGATGCCGTTGCAAGCAGATTTGGGTCATCCGGTTTGAACTTGCAGTCGAATATGGTCTCCACATGCCCCTAAGCGTCAGAATATCTCACTTTGTCAATAGTAACAATCATAAATAATGATAACCTCTGTTTATAAACTTAACCTATCAACCATCAAGCTGTAAGTATGTGTCCTAAATTGTGAAGTTCCCTGCTGGCCAATAAAGTAACATCAGTTTGCTACCACTGAAATGCAGGGTGCGTATAGCTTTATGATTTGTTTATGGTACAAATTAATATTTAGTATAAGAGCAGCTGTGATATTAACTGGTTGCTCGTTACATAGACAGTATATATCGGGAGGGTTGTTTGGTCTGGCTAGGCTTCCGTACCAAGTCCCTGAGAAAGTCCCACTTCTTGGCCCCCATGTCGTACAGGCCCACACCGCCGTCCATGAAGCAACAGACCACATGACCTGGCGGCAGCGAGAAGGCATGGTTCTGGCACAACGTCGGCGGGGGCACGGCCTCACTGGTGGATGACGTGTGGTGGTTCTTGGTGGGGGAAACGGCGACGAAGGCTGTGGGAATGGGGGTTGGACAACCAGCGCCCGTTTTCACAGGACGGCCGAGAGGAAAGAGGAAGTGAATGAAGTCGCCAAGTTACAACCTTACAACGGAGGCAGGATGTTCAAATGTTGATATTAAACGTGTTAGAGAGACAAGGTGCCCCGTGGGAAACCCTGGGCCATTCCCAGGCGGCCTGCTCTTTAGCTACTTGCTTTTTTTGGCAGGTGGAGAGTTCAGTACGTGCAGGGTGTGGAAGCCGGTCTTCTTCAGCTTGAAATTGTCCAGTGGGGTCGTTCTGGACACATTCCACACCCTCAGTACTCCCACCTGTGAATCTGGAAAAAAAACTCATTTAAAACAATTGATTATCTCGTGCTTAGAAAGAGTATTAGCTGTCTGGCATGAGAGTTGGAACCATTGAATTTGCCAAGGTTTGTTCATTGCCAACTATTATGTGACTTACTAGCTTGTTTGTACACTTTATATAGCGGCTGGGAGTTTTACTAACACAAAAATGTTCTGAGGGCAAAACAAAAAATGATTGGTTCAGAAAGATAACCGATCAGATTGAAGAAGAGGTGGGTTGAAGCAAGTAGAGGAGGCAGAAACAAGACAGCTGATTGGTTGGTCTCACCTCCTCTACAATCTGATTGGCTATCTCTCAGAACCAATCATTTTTCTTTCTGCCCTTATAACATTTTTGTGAGGCACTGTGTCTGTGCTTCTTGATCACTGTACCTACTTCCGGTCTATACCTACAAGACCCTCCATATTCAATGGGTTTCTGTAAACTTTTGGTAGTGAGAGACTTCCGGTGTAGAGTTAGAAGAAACCTTGGAGCAGCACCTACCCCCCGTGATGAACATGCCGGGGGCGCTGGGCACCCAGGCCAAGCACTGCACAGAGGCAGCAGAGCTGGGAAGGCAGAAGGTAGTAATGCAGGTCAGGGACTCCGAATCAACCAATCGGATGCCATTGTGCAGGTTGGCCACCAGCAGGTAATCGGTGGAGAGTGGGTCCCACTCCAGCGCCGTCACTGGGTCCTCCTCATCGCTGCCCTCGAGTGACTCTGGCCGCAGGACATGCTTCTGGTTTTTGGATCCTGCAGGACCAAATTGAAGCAAACAAAAGCAAATGAAACCAAACAAAAATAAACTGGTGCTTATTGCACCAATTAGCCAATTATGATTAACGAATTACTGCAAACCAGACTTCTGCTGTGAAGTAGTGCGTCTCCCGTCAGATTCCATTGATTTGAGCTGAAACACACTGGAATGGCTAAAGATGATGGCTGACATACAACCCAGTCAGAGAGCTCAGTTTCACCGACTAGCTTTGAAGGTGAGTTCAACATGCTAAATAGGCCAAAACAGCGCCGACTGGGACCGACCATGTCACACAGACACTGGCCCAACAGGTAGCCACTGACTCAAACAGCCCAATTGCTTCCAATGGCCAAATATCGGCTTGATGTGTTCCAGACTTTAGAAGGAATTTCAGTACATTCCCAGAACAACCCAAAACCAGCATCTTTGTCTATAAGCAGGATTTTAAGTTTTCATGAGCCTAATCTAATCATCTAATGATTATGGTTTGGTATCAGCTTTTCACGTTCTTCTTCCCAAACACTCTCAGAAAAAAACTGTAAAAATGTATACCTTTGCTCATCCCTGTGGCTGTACTTTTGTAATTGTACCTTTTAAGGTACAGAAATGGACTCTGAGGAACATCCAAAAAGTACAAACAGCATTAATGTACCATCAATGATACAGAAAAGTTCCCTAGAGTCCTGTGCCTTAAAAGGTACAATTACCTACTGCTAAGGGTACAATTGGCAGACCCTTGAGGGTACAGCCCCAGTGCCAAGCAAAGGTACACATCTTTACACTTTTTTTCTGAGAGTACACCACATCTCCTGAGGTTGAGTTAACAGTTACCAGGCCAGTGAACGAAAGAATTATTGGTTACAGAAACACTCCTGTACATCAGTAACTACAGCTTCCACTGAAGTGTTGTGGGAGAGAAACCCGAAGTTGAGCAATTGCACACTGGATCGCACAGGTGCTGCTGTGCATTTCAGTCCCTCACCCGGCTGGAAAATGGACAGGCTGCCATCTGTGTGCCCAAACACCACTTTGCCCTTCTTCAGTGGGTGCCAGCGGAACAAGCAGATGTCTGAGAGGAAGCTGTGGGCCTCCTTGTGCACGACGACGCCAGCGTCCAGCCCGGAGATGGTCCACACGTAAAGGGGGCCCCGGTGGGATACGAAGGCAACTGCATCCCCAGCGTTCCAGCACCAGCTCAGGGAAGCGGGTATCCCTGGGGAGTGGGGTGTTGTGGAACGTGAGACGCAGCCAGACACAGACAAATGTGCCAGCATTCAAACACACACACACCTTTGGTGTTGTCAAGCCTCGTCACTGCCTTCTGCTCCGGCACGTTCCAGACGATGAGCAGGTTGTCAGCACTGGCACTGGCGAAGACGTCGGGGTTGTGTGGGCACCACGATATGGCTGTAATAGTCTTCTTGTGCTCGGACATGATGGCTCTCAGCTTGAACTCATTGTACCTGTGATCGAGCTGGAGAATGTTCAGCGTGACCGTGAGGACGTGGAAGCCACAACGCTGTCTCAACTCGTTTATCAACCACGTTTGCAAAAACGCTCTGTTTGTCCCTAATAGGCACCCTTACCTGGTACACATATATAGCAAGCGTCGCACAATATGCAAATCTGTCCCCACTGGCTGCGCAGACATCCTTGTTCCAGGGTTGGCAGCCTGCGGCAAGCAGGCCCACCTGTTTCACCTGCGGCATATTCACCTGGGGACATGGGCAGCCGTTGACAGTCGTTAGTCTGGGCTAACACGGGCTAACTGCGTGTTGTGTCAAGGAGCTTGTGCTGCAATGCAGTCATTTTCTGCTTTAACATCACAGATAAATCTCATTAATCACTGGTGAAGAGGATGTCTGGAAACAGAACTTCAAAATTTTTCCGTGGTTGTGGATTCAGGTAGTAAACACGATTTCTTAGGCTAGTCGGGAATCTTCTTTCTCTCAAGCTGCTGGTTTGGCTTTCGTAACTGTTGACTAATTTCAGAGTCATGTGACTTTTCACAAGATAGGAAACCCAGACTGATCCATTACTTATGTCATTTTTCAAGTTTTAAAAAAGATCGCATCTGGTTTAGGGTTTAAGAAACTGAGTTGGAGACTACAAGCTCTTCAGAATTAATACACTTAGAAGCAAAGGTGTTAACTTAGTTTTCTTTCTGGAAATATTTCTCCATCGGTCAGTCTATACTGGGAAGCACATGGCTCAAGGTAGGGTCTGGATGGAATGGCAGTTCGTAATGGGACACATGACAAACCCAAACCCAACACACACATTCCCTAGATAAAGAATTAATGTTGCATTGTATATGCGGTAATGTCTGTATATAAAGCAGCGATTGTTCCATAATCACCCATATTGTCTGGAACTGTATGAGCACATACCTCATGCAAATTATGCTGGACATGATAGTATGCGTGTTTTTGCCTGTGTTACAATTTAAAGCTTCAGTAATAGATGTATTCAGCTTTTGACTAAGTAGGCTCAAGAAAATAATTCCTGTGTGTAACTGTTCTGAAGACCCATTCAGGGGAATGTGGCAAATCTTGCAGTAAATCAAGAAGACACACAAAAAGATGGGCCGGGAAATAAAAGAAAGTCTGCTCCTTTAAAAATACCATCAGAACGTGATCTCACAGTCAGGGACATGAGATATCATCCAGCTCTCCTTCCGCAGGCCACGGCCCTTTTTCTTGAGGGATTGTTGTGAGAAAAATGAGGAACAGTTAACAGCAGGAGCAGATGGTTAATAATCAGATGAGCTCTGACACTCAATGTTATTTGCTAAATATACATCATCAGCCAAATGACACAAAACAAAGGCGAAAAGCTGTTTGCTCTCTTAAGGACGGCTCGTCCTTATTAAAATATGCTGGTAATGAACGTGATGTTTGCGCTGAGGAAAGGCAGCACTTGCATCTCTGGGGGGGCTTAGCATGAGCCTCTATGTCAGGGCGACACAAACTGAGACCCCCCCCCCGAACACTAAGAGCAGTGACTCACTGGCAAGGGCCAAACGGATCTGGTCTCATCTGCTCTCCGGCCTGACAGGTCGCACTGCGTCCTGACACAAACCCACTCACCCCACACGGCCCCCTCCCCCACCAGCCTCCAAGCTCGACACAACAGCCCAAAACCAGGCCCAGACCCAGCCGGCCAACCCAAGAGAACCACCGAGCGACATCCTCCTGGCCTACCTTCCCAGCGACGTCACCCGCGGTGACCCACTCCAGAACATCTGCGTCCATCTCTGGGTCCCCTGTGTTTTGGTGCTGCTCGTTGTCTCCCTTAAAAGCAGAGAGAGAGCGAGACTCCCCCCTCCCCCTCCCCCCGCCCCTCCGTCCACCGCTGCCGTGGGAGACCAAGAGACAAGCAACAGGCAGGACCAACCAAACAGTGCCGTCAGTAGCCAGGCAACTGCAGAAGCCTCTATTTAAATGATGTATTTCGCCCCCCCCGGCAACCCCCTCCAGCTTCTTAAAGGTGCCTGTGTGAAATCCATTGCTTTATTTATATCTCTGTATCCACAGTTCATTATAAGCCACACCCCCTCACACAATCACCACTTCCTTTGACCATATATGGCCCAGCGACACCAGGGCAGGGGTAAGAAGCTCATACCTGAAGAATCCTCCTCCCCATGTACATCACTCTGTGCTTCCCGTCAGATTTATGTGCCACTGCATGAGAACGTGTCATGAGACTGGGGGGGGGGGGGGCTGTTCCATCAGCAGGCCTAGGGGGGCTACCTGTTTTTCACTACTAAGGCCATCAGACAGACACCTGCCGACACTGGTACAACACAGCTTGCAGCATCAGGGAGTCTTAAGCATGGAAACAGCACCTCTTCTAGCTGAGGATGTACAGTGCATGTGTGTGTGTGTGTGTGTGTGTGCTAGGAGAGGGGAGACAAGCACTCAGCATCGTTTCCTAGGCGATGAGGATGGAAGCTCATGGTTTGGCGAGGATGAAGTGGCTGGGAGTGGTGTCGGAGGAGCACTGTCCCCGCGAGGCGTAGTCACGGCAACTTTCACCCTCTCCCAATCGGCACCTCCGTCTCGAATCTGCCGCTGATTCACCGGCCACACGGCACAGAATCCGTTTCCAGAGACGATGCCAGACTGGATCCGGGAGGCGTGCAGTCGGGTACGGGCCTGCACCGTGCCAATTAAAGCACAAATTAAACCAAAAAAAAAAAAAAAAAGCGCCTCTGTCCTGAACACGGTGGCCTTTTTCCCATGTCTGACGTCACAGATCTCGTGTGTCCTCTGTAAGTGCCTGAGCAAAAAGGTCAGCCAGAGGTCTGACTAACTGAGCGTCAGCCCCGATCTGACACTGCCTCACAGTCAATAATGACAACTGAAAGACAGCGTCATAAAAAAACCTGTAATTTCTTGACAGATTTGAATTATAAATGGATCCATCCTGTGATAATCTGGGCCTAGCATTATGAAACAGTTCCTGTCCATCCATCTGATTATCAGATCGCAGCCCCCACAGTCAGAGCTGTGGTCTGGCTCGATCCGGCAGCCGTTCTCCCTGTGGGACTCGTGCACACCTTGCGTCTTTCCCTCCAAAACTGATCTCCCTCATTATAGGTCATCGTTGCCACGCTGCCGTCGTCACAATTGCGATGCGCCGTTTAGCGTGAGCCATCATCTCGACACGACTCATCCGATACCGCGGTCTCCGTTGCACTGCCGCGCGACGCCAGGGACAAATAATGCAGTCGCAATTACCATGCGGGCGGAATAGAAACAGCAGAGGTGTAAAAGCACGCTTTCGGTCACTTGGGACTCGCATCAGCAGGGAGACACGACACAGTGCTGACCTGAATGCTCGCTAACATCAGGGATAATTTACTCAGATTTTTATAATATTCATATTCATGCACCGCTCCTCCCCCACACACATACACCCCCACAGACACCCAGTGCTGCGTAATCACGTCTAAACTTTCCCACAGACCTTCTGTTCTAACCGGTCACTGCTACATCTGACAGGCTACCTATCGTTTCATCTGTACAAGCCACGTTTGATCTCCTGCACCTTGGAATCGCTGGACGCCACCCCCCCCCCCCCCCAACCCCACCCCCACCCCAGCAACCACTATTCAGTGCTGTGTCTAGACATGAGGAATGAGCTCTGCTCCAAACAGGTCCCTCAGGGTCTCCCTCGCAGATCCAATCGTCCGACGGGAAGGACCGGGCCGGCCAATCCGAAAGCTTGGGGTCTGGTATTTGGAGGAGCCACAGGGAACAAAAAGGCTTAATTCTCATTCTGTCTCCTCATGAAACTGTGCCAGACTAAATAATGGCTTCATCCTCATACAGAAAGTATACTTAGCAAGACCCAAACATGCCACTGTTTGGATTGCCGGTTCTGTATTCACAGGTGTAAGCTTCTCGCACCCGCGTCAGTACGCCTTTGTTCGAGTGTTTCTCTTTCATTAGAACATTATCCCTTTTTCGCTTAGCTAAGGTCTTCAGTGTTATTTCCGGTGCTCATTTTCTGAAGCCATGTTCTGGGGCTTAAAGGGGCAGCGCCGATGACCTACTAGGGTTTTCACCTCAGAAGCTTCTAGGCCATCACTTCTTGGCAACACTCTTCTTAGTCTACACAGGACCTGCTGGGGGAGGGGCCTACACTGACCCCACCTACCAAGACCTGAGGACTGCCCTCCGTCACATTACGCGTGCCTTCATCAGGACGTCAACCGCAAGTGTTGCTCAGCACACAGACCGTGGGACGTTCAACTGAACACACGTGCCATGCGGTCGATGTTCGACAATGAGCATATGAAGAATTAAGTCTGACTACCCAACAGTGACGTCACTCCCAGCTACATGAAGTTCACACTTCACAAACACCCCAGATGTTTTCATGGGTCTCATAAGGCATCATCTTTGTTGGTTCACTGTGGTTAAAGTCACATTAATTCCCTTGAGAGTGGACTACATGTAGTTCTTAAGTGCATCACACAACATCTTGGACTGTTAAACTGGGCTTAACATCAGACTAGGTGATGGTACAGGTTGCACTTTTCATCAGAGACCAAAGCGAAGACACAGATTACCAGCAGTTTCAACATTTCTCACATTCACGGTTTCAGATTAATTATTCTGCATGGACGAAATGTTTGTTTGCATTGCCCCTCTGAGCTTTGGGTGTTACCCCTTAGGGTTCACCGGGCAACCCACAGCCCGCAATCACAGCCCAGCCAAAACTGGAAACTTTAGCACTTACCACGCCGGAGGTCACAGATGTCAGCAAAAAACTGCAGTCTGAGAGCAAACGTGTGCCGGGGAGGGGTGGTGGTGGAGCGGCCTGTCCGGCACTCCTCCAGCACCTGCTGCTCAGGTCAAGCAGAGCAGGATAATCGCAATTGAAAATGACAGGAGTCTGCGGGGGATTCTGTAAATCTCATTTCCCTTCGGGGCTGGACTGACCTCCGGCTCACAGAGATACACCCCCCGCACCCCCCAACCCACTCAAGCTTGGGGAGACTGAGGAGGCGGGACCGACGTGTCACCCAGTCACCTCCGTGACCATGGAGACCAAGTCCTCTCGTGCCGTAAAGAGCCATAAAACAGATGTTTTCACTCAAAAGCTTAATCATGTTATTATTAATATGACAGGTTACACTTTTATCCTAATAATAGTTCATGTTCATATTATTATTGATCTTAAGTGAGATCACCTAGGTTAAATGCTTATTCCTTAGACAGAACTTCACAATGCAACTGGTCAGGACTCTAGATCTGCAACCTGTAAAAGATACATCACCTTGCATCAGTGTCAGATGTTTATTATGTTTAGGGGAATGCCTGGAATTCAGCTCCTAACAACCATAACTACTGATTTTTATAGATATTAAAGGGCATTTAGTAAATCGAAATTTGGGCATGAGCCCATGGGTACCACATCTTGGGGGGGGGGGGGGGGGGGGGCATGGAGCAGAGCAGCCCTCCAAGCCCCCCCCCCTTCCCCCTGGTCCATTTCAGGAATGTCTTTTAACAAGTTAATGCGATTAGTATCTAATAAATTTGATATGATTGTATATTGTCCTTTTAAAATGGCACTCACTGAAAAGCCTGTGTGGCATTTTCCCTGTGTTAGACGCATTTATGAATTTCCTGAGCCACCAAACGTCTCCGTTTCTTATGACGTGACGTAATGTGCGCTGCTGCCCAGGGGCAATTAATACTCTTAATCCGGCCTCACTAAAGTGTCCTTAGTAGATGTACGTGAACATTCTCTGGTATCATGGTCATTATGAGTGAATTGGATACTTGTAATTATCCGAACAACACTATTGAACTACATTTCACGATAATAATCGGTCGAATAAACACTTGATCAAAATGTAGAAATAATTAAAAATAAGAGATTTCTGGAATTTTGCTGTATTAACTGCAAGATACACCGGCGTGTCTAGTGTCCTCGGTTTTAATACGCAATAATGCAGACATATTTCACTACAGCGTGGCGGGAAACGCCTGAAAACTACCTTAATTAGCAAACAAGCACCACCATCACAGCCGAAAAGTTACAGCAATGTCGATTTCTTACAATTTTTTGTTTTATTTCTACCTTTGATGGTCTTTAAGAGCCCGTATTACACCCTTTCTTGTCTTCTGGTTTAATTTTCAGGAGCTTTAAAGTATTGTTTTCATATAGTTATATACTTATAACTTATACTTATAAAATATAAATGGCTCTATTTGTAAAATTGGCTTTTTGTTTCTGGTTAAATTAACTTTTCAGCGGTTCCCGTATGGCACAGTTCCACTTAATGAGTCCGAATACGGCCCCTGTGCCTTCGTTTAACGGCATTTAACTTTAGCGTCACTGTCCCCGGGGCCGCGCTGCCTTTCAACGCGACCCAGCCGCTCCAGCGACCTCGAGCGTCGGGTCTCCTTCGAGAGCATCATCCGCAACAAACCTATGGGGGCTGGCGGCATGTCAGCGCGTAGAAAGAAATCCACAGGTGCCAAAGTTCCGCTTAATACATGGTCATTTATGTTCACCCGTTTCAGGCGGCTGTGAAAGTCTAGTTCAGCCCATAAGTGCACCTTTTTACTGGCTGCTGTTACGATGTCACATTATATTTCCGGAAGGCACGTGCATCAGTTTTGTTCGTCCAGACAATATGATTTATTGCTGCAAACAGTGCAAACCACTCAAAGCCGCCTGCACTCATCTAGAGAAGTTGCGCGGAAGCGGCAGGCATTTTGACATGCAGACTTGCACCCATCCAGGCACCGGTCCACATGGACACGGGCTGTCTTATGACAACGTCGTCTTTAATCACGTAGTCTGCCGCCCTGTAACTTGAGTCCAGTGCCCCCACACTGGCTGTCATTTAGCCAGTTCGTTTACGAAAGCTGCATTACATGCCTGCATTAATTTCATCAGGGCATTAAATCTCAACAGAATTACATCTGAACAAACAGTCATATGTCAAGTCGGGGGATTCGGACAGACGCAGCCGATCACTTAAGAGTCATTCACTAGGTCTATGTTTTGATTTTTTTTTGTCAATATACTCACCTTGTCTGGTGCTGTCACTGGAGAGCGACGTGGTGCTGAAATTAGGTGTATTACCGATCAGAAATTCATGTAGCTACAGGAGCCAGTTAAGGCTGCTTCCGTAGAACGGCAGCCATTGGCCGAGCGTTGTCACCGCCTTCGTTACCGTGTCAGTGTTTCCTAGCGATCATTGGATCGTCGGCACGTCAATCAAACTTGATTATCACTCGGCCCACGACAGATTGGAGGGTCAGTCCCTTTAAATTGCGAACGTGGGAGGTTCCTGGGCGCGATGTCTACGCGAATTTGTAGTCCCGTTAAACCGATTTTACAGGATTGTTCAGAACAATGATAAATAACACGTCACATGCCGATGAGTGTAAACGGCTATAAATGAACAAAAATGGATGCATGGATATTAAATCCATCAAAAAATAAAATGAAAATATTGTTGTCATTCATCCACCCCATAATCAATTCTAAATGAGACGTGCGTTACGTAACGTGTAACAGGTATTACATTATTAAATCACATGCAAATAACCTGGCTGAGCAAATCACATCGACGGTCAACGACACACGCAGACATAAACACGAAAGAAACATACAAGCTAGCAACCCTGTCCGACCACTATAAAAATAGCCACATGTAATATCATATTTTTAAAAATCGGTAATGTCACATTCTTAAGCGTGCATTCATCGTGTTTTCGTGTATTTTCTTTGAAACGTGCATCATAAAGGGTACAAATATTGCCTCATAAGTGTGTATTTCATAAGGTGTTATATATATATATATATATATATATATATATATATATATATATATATATAATTTTATTTTTATGTATCGATTAGCACCATTCTCGCGCAATATCTAGATAATTACGTCGGCATTGATTATATCGCCTTCAGGTGGCGCTAGTGGCACTGTTAATGTTTTTTAATAAGACAGCACCAAAGAAAGGGTGTGTTCACCGATATTTAGAGTGGAGAGCGGTACAACAGCTGTGGTTTACCCATGGGATTAATAGCCAGCATTATACCTACACAGATTTACATATTATTTGAAATTGGACAGTTTAAGCAATATAGGCCTAATAATGGAGCAAATAGCCAATAATGGTGAAAATAATAATAATCATATTGAAACAGCGATTAATGGTCGACCAGTCGTTTTAATTATTTTGGTGTAGGCCTATAAACGGAGAGAACATCTGTGTAACCCATCTCATTAAAATCTATGACTCGTTGCATAGCTAGAGCTAACGAAACAAGCGTCAAAAACTGAGAAAAGACGCTAGGCAGCATGCTCTTTTAGGCGTCTATATGTTTATTTCAAATTGATTACGATTGCTTGGTGTTCAATGGGAATAAATGTAGCCTATGTGTATAATTGTCATAGATTTAAGACATTGCAAGTTCCCTACTGCTGCCATGTTTGCTATTCTGTCGCCCCCGTCGCTCAAAAATTTGTCCAGCAAAGAAAAAAAGCAGAGATGATGCCAATAAACACCAGTGGCGTGTAATCCGGCCGAACCACGCCGTTTCCGCCTTCGGTAACTAAAAGATTCGGTGATATTCAATACTCACTGTCGTGTTTCAGCTCTCATATAAACTGTAAGTACAACTGAACCCCCGAACGCCTTAAGCCAAACCTCACGACGTAAGCATTACCTAGGCGCGGAGTCGGGACCGCTTGGGAAGCAATATGCAATATGCATGTTCCCCCATATGAATCAACATAACGCAAGACAAAAAAAAACATACTGTTAATTACGACGTAGTAAGTCACTTACGTCGTGTTGGTTTTAAATGGCACATGAATTGATAATAATAATTAATAATATTATGTGAGACAGATTTCCAGGGAGAGCCTCTGAGTGTATTTCTTCGTGCAGCGTTTCATTATATAAAATAGCGTCTAATTTTTAGCCAATACATGAAATTGTTAAAGAATTCCTTGCTATCACAAAAAGTCATAAAATGGTGTTTCCTTCAAAAATGTCGATATCCGCATGGTTTTGCATAGTTCGTGACAGCTTTCTTAAGTTCCCCCTGTAGTCATTAATTCGACCGCACAGACCCCCATTGATCTACAGTGATTTCTTGCAAATTAGGACTCCGCCCGCCGCTCGGCTGTGACGCCCCTCGTCCCCCCCTCCCCACCCCCGAATGCAGCCCGCGACCCGCACGAACTCAGCTTCAGAAAACTCTCAACAAGTTACTGCCGTGGACTAAAGATCGTCAGAAAGTTCAACCAATACGACCCGGGGCTTGGTAACTTCCAATGGGTAAGTCATGATCAGTTACTGTTATTTTTTAGGGAAAGTACTAAGAACATGTTTTCGCGAGAGAGCAGGTGGTCTGGAGTAGCGGGTCCTCGGCAGGGAACCTTTTATTAAGTCTATAACGATAGCAATTTAAATGGTATATTTTCAGTTTATACAATCACACAGTCGTAAGAGATTTGATCCACGCGGATGCAGGTGCCGTCCCGCTTCAAACAGGGCATTATTAAGGCAGGATAGTTAAAGCCATGTTGTTTACCTTCTGGATCAGCACGGCAGCTCCCCCGCCCCTCGCAGCTTTTGGCTGATACCAGCCCTTCGCACTGAGAGTGGTTTTGTCTGCAAGCAGGAATGTGCGCAGGAAGCTTGAATGACTTCCAGTCGCACCAAACCGCCATGTCCCCTTAACTATATCTCAAATGTCGGGATACAGGAGAAATCCTGCTCGACACTTCTGTCAAAAGCTGTTAAAGGACCCGCTGCTTCTACAGCTCATCCTCCTCTCGTTATGTATTCCTGCCCATCTTACACAAATAGACGCAAAAGCCGCATTAACAATTTCAACGTAAGCAACAGTTGTCTCAGGTGACGCACAACTTCTGAAGTACGTACAAAATGTGCTTTCTTATACAAATATCCAATAAAAGAAAATAAAAGATTTGATGACGTGTTGCTCTAGTGAATGTTATGAAGGACAAACTACTGCTTATTATAAGTATGAAAACTACTGTGCGTTTATAGATTATGACTCATACCCACAGGTATATAGACCGATATCTATTTTAAAATAAACAGCCGAGGAGATCCGGAATGACCAGAAACCTGTCGGTTTAATAAATAGAGTTTCATAAACCGATGCGCGGTGAAGTTTTTTAAAGAAAACATTGACTACTGAATTATAGGCTATCAGTAGTGGGTATTTTAGTGTATCTAAAAATACGTTTAACTAACAGTGGACTGTGTATTGTCACGATGTCCTGTGCTATGGAATAATTATTTTCTGTCTAGTGCCTGATAATATATGTGAGAAATCACGAGGTCCAAATGTCTCTGCTACGTGGGCGGTGCTCCTCCTTGAATTTCCTCCTTGTGTATGAGGCCTTTGATAATCCCAACAACGATTGCGGTGTTCCTGCGATGTTCTGCTACCCAACGGAACAGAAATCCCTGGATGTTCTTTGGTTCGACCACAGGATATCTTGACGCCTGACTTAAAGTGAGCAAAGCCTGTAACCGGGAGGCGGTTATGTGGCCGGTGTTAGAAAGCTGCCTATGGGTTCGAGGTTGTCTTCAAATCCACATTGTGGTTCAGTGGCTTAACGTCGCCGCAGAAAACTGCAAATAAAGAAGCGTGGGTGAGAGACACATTTATTAGCTCCGAACATGGGCGTAGCTGTAAATTCTGGGCCCTATACAAAATGTGACCGTACTCCTTCCTCCCCCTACCACCAAACTTATTCAAATATTCAAGGGCCCCTGTAAAGTGCTGGAGACGCTGAATCTGTCAGGGTACCCACGCCCCTGTTGCGCCCCAGGCTCTGGACAAATTACGGTGAAACACCCATGTTGTTTGGAAATATTTGTAAGATCGCCATAATTAGTAATAAATCAACAGCATTGATATTATGGAGCGTGAAATGCAGAACGCAAGGTCATCCCATCTGCCAGTGCTCTGAAAAATTATTTTCCGTCATAAATGGTTTGATCCATCCCATACAGAACAGTTAAAAATACAGAAAAGATATTTTAAAAACAGATGTGCAGCAATGTATTCTTTAACAGTGATTATTTTTCCGTATTCAGCCGATTCAAAACTCTGTGCCCGGATTATTTTACCTACACCACAATAAATATGTGCCAATAATGTAACTAAAATGATTTTCCATGTTTTCGACTTCATCATCACTCATACTTCACCGTATCTGCAAACTCGATTTCTCGACCGTTACTGCTGTGTAGCCTGCATGAATGATTTACATTGCTTTCTTCAGACTGCGCCCACAGAAGACCTGGACTCAAGAAAACAGTGACAAAAAACCAGCTTCATCACTATAATTCGAATAAGCGTTTTCTTCTTGATCATTGTCGTCACCCGTATATTTCCTTCATGTAGCCTACAGGAATATTCTCCATCGCTGGTCTGACGCCAGTCGCTTTTGCGGCTTTATTGTCCTGATAAAACATTTCGCAGTTGGACCAAACAACCCCATCTAATATTCACACACAGAACCGTGTCTGTGCTCAGTCGGGGCTGTGTAGGCTATTATGCGATCGCCAAATCTGCACATATTCAATGGGCGTTTTAAACTGCATTATCACACTACGGGGTAATGGGCGTCGAGGAAAACGGGTAATGTCATCATGCTCTGATATGATCTCTAAACCGCGACGTGGCTGACATATAAATATGCTGAAGAGGGCGCGGCAGGGACCGGTGACGGCGGGGTGTCAACTGTCACCGCCGTGACTCCTTCAGGATGCACTGACGTGGGACTCCGCATCCTCCCCTCAGATAGCGAGCTCCTGCCATTTCATCCGGTTGTAGTTACCCTTGACTCCCACCGGCTCTTAAGCCAGAAATCTCTCCTTCCAAGAAGCACGGTCTTCGTGAACGCGCACGGACGACGGATGCTGCGTTTTCTTATGGGTACCGAGTCGGCGTGGGAACAGGCGGTGACACACCGGCGTTTCAGGTCATATCTGGCGAGCGAAAAAAAAAAACAGTACAGTATGTATATACAACACAGTGCAGCAGAGAGATAGGACTAAATGCATCCAGCAAACATTTGCCTGGACTCCATTTGTATTACCACCTCCCCCATGTGCTGGGGAGGGGGCTCCTCTCAGTGATGCCTAGAAACACCAACACAATTCGATATCACTGGTACAATATTGGCTCACGGCGTCCTTCAGCGGCGTATTGTGAACCATTGACAATCTGCCCTGCCTACATTTTCCACTACATGATGTATTCGCCCAGAGGACATTTTAATCCAGAGTGACTGAAACACATTACACCTTTATTTGCATGGTTTATGCTGTTTGCCTGCTTGCTAAGTGGCCTACGGAAATACACAATTGTCTAGAAAAACATTGCTTTTTATGTGGAAAATCATAATACACGATACCATAGAAAAAATTTAGAATGGAAAACATAAAGTTACTTTGAAATCCGTAAAGCTAATTTTTTTTGGCTTGTTCCAGAAAGTTGCGATATTTGGCATGACACTGGACGAGGTTGCTGCCATTGCTCGCATAAGCTGGCAGGTCTTGGCAGGGTGTAGATGGTCAGGATGGTGCCTCTTATCTGCGGACACAGCCGGCAGCGACCGGAGATACGCTCCGCGCCCCGTTTTTGTCGTGCCGCTGCGCTTCGTGTGTTTCTTTTCTGTCTTTTTTTACACGACGCTCATTAATGTCTCTCCTTCGTTTAGACTGGGCGTATTTGCATTTGCCGCTGCATCCACTGACGCCACCAGACTGCTGAATGGAGTCGCTTTGTTTCCGTTTCCCCAAAAAGCGTGCGGTCAAGGTGTCGTTACCCTCTTGTCTCTCGCGCACCGCAGCCATCGTAAAGCGATCGCCCATCTGTGTCACGAGGCTCGATCTGGGTGCATGCCATTAATTACCCTTTTGTGGAAGTATCGCTATTAATTAGGCATGATCTGCAAAGGACAAAGAAAGAAACGGGAAGCGACATGGGCTGGGTTTCGCATCAACCGCAGCCTGTTTTCGGGTCCCTGGTTTTTTTTTCCTCTGGAGTTTGTTGCCATGGTTACAGCAATGCTGAAATAGGAGTCAGTAATAAGCTGGCTTTGAATTAACCCTTTAAATGTTGAAGAGTACCACGTTATGCTCCGCCTGGGTGTTTATGTGGTACAGACAGACTCACACACATGCAATTGGGTTGCTGAAAAAGATACTGACTGTATAGCCTATCCCACGCCATCCTCTGTTTCTTTTCATAATTAAAACCAAAGATCAAGAAGCAGGGTAGGGGTGTGTTCCTGCCGTGGCCCCTGCCACAAGGCGGGGCTAGAGTTCCCTCGCTGACGCTCCTTTACGAACCTCCGCCCCTTTCCATCTGTGACTGCGAAAGCATTTTATATATATATATATATATATATACACACACACACACTTGAAACCTGTTGTTGTGGCTGTGTAAACTCGCGGTTTTTGAGCGATGACTCAGACTTTTTTTCCCTCCACCAAATGCTTCGGAGTAGCTCACGTACATGTGCGATTTCCTACACCAGCAAGCAGTGCAGGTTCTGTAATCTGTCTGTTGGTGTGCGACGTCGTGTGCGGGGTCGTCAGTCTGTCCCATTGGAGAGCACAATTTCACTTGCTGTCCGTTTGCTAAAAGCTCACGGCTCTCTGCTCGGCACTCTAACCTGCACTTATCTGTCAAACCACATCCCCCACTTCCCACTTTACAGCAAAATGGGGTGTTTTAAGTGGGAAAACATCCCACAGGCATTAATATCTGTAAGGCAAGTGCAGCACTTTCTGAGGCCGTAACTATTGTTCTGGTGTTTCCCGTTGACCCTTTTTAAGGTCCCCGAAACGTGATTTACCGTCCGCCGGTAGTGCGTTTCCTGTCCAGTTTGGCTCCCATTGCCCCCAGAGTAAAGACCCTCTGTGGAAGTCATAGTGCTGGGATGGAAACTGAAACACATTAAGGCAGTCGTCAGCCGAAGGACGTATAGAGAGCTCTATCACCTTCCAGTCAGAAGACCTATCCTTTGAATGAGTATTACCTGTTGTTATGTGTAAACACGTAAAAAAGTTACTGGGTACTGGGAGACAAGGAGACTGGGTGTTTTTTTTATGAGAGGTGCAATGCTAAAATAATACCATTACGGATTTTCTGAATCATATTAGGACACATACGGCCATGACTGATGTCATCAGTTTGTCTTGTGGCATGGTAACTCAATTTTTTTCTCCACTCTGATTCCGTTACGTCCTGTACGAAGGCCAAAAGTGGATTACCCCGTTTAACTGGCCTGCGAAATCGGATTGTATGGGGCCGGCCGTTTTAATGAAATGCCTGTTTCCGTAACGGCGGACACCGTGCCGGCCTACGGAGAGTAGAGGCATCCGGACTGAAATCCCATGACTGTTTGAGCAAGAGACGCTTGCTGATGAGGCCAAAAGCCACTGCGATGGGGAACTGGAGGTCCATCTTCTGCTGTCGAATCCTCACAGCTACTAAAATTAACAATCCCGGCTCACTGTATGCTTGCAGCAAAGCCCACACTGCATGACGTCATCTTCCTTGGTCTCACCCACGTCTCACTTCCTTTGAGACTGCTTGTGGATGTTGATTTTCGATCAGCCCTTCTCACTTTGGGCCGGGTCTCCGCGGGGGAGTAACCCATCCGATCCGAACGGCGCCGATCGGACATCCAGCTGCACAAAGAAGTCGGAGCTGTAAGTTCCTCTGGATAAAAGGGTCCAGCTCGCGACATCAGTGTAAATATGGAAACAGCATGTCAGCCGCAATAATAAGACAAAGTTCTGCCTTGAACCGTCTCCCAAATCAGCCGGATTTGACCCTCAAAGCCACCATTGAGTGTTGGTCGCCCCCTTTTGCTAGTGCCAATGGCTCAGCACCCCCCTGACAGTCATCGGACCGCCGGGGGCCGAGTGCCGAGTGCCGCAGCATGTGAGGGGCCTTGTTCTGGGATCCGGAGGAAGTCGGGGTGCCAGCGCCCTCCGGCCCGCAGCCATGCAGCAGAAATGCGCCCAAGCTGATCTCGAATGCGCCAGAGCCGTGTCAAAGGCGGCTTTGTGCGTGTCGGGATGGGCAGGGAGCTGGCTGCCGTCGAGGGGATTCACTCCTCTTTCTGCTTCAGACTTCTTTATTATTATTGTTAATATTCTTGTTCTTGTCATTGTTATTATTGTTGTTGTTGTTTCCTTAGGACATTTGCATTCTTAAAAGAAAGGGCCTGAAACCTCAATGATCCTCGCCTAATTCGTTGAGACTGTCAGACAATTTAATTGTGTGTAATTACAGCTTCTGTCCATTAATTAAGCGACAGCAGCCAAAAAATGGTAGAAAAATTAAAAGCTTTCTGTCAACGGGCCTCCAGCCCTGTTGCACTGTCCCTGGTCGCTGCCGTTTATGCACATAGCATTTCTGCTGATGGAACGGTACCTGGGGGGGGGGGGGGGGTTGGTTTGATAGGAAACCCCATGTGCAGGATCACGCCAGGCATCAGCACCACCCTCAAAGGCCCCGTCATTCAAGCACATATATTTTAAGTTGTAGGACCTTCGATTTATCGCCCACCTCATTTGGTTGATTGGCGTAGCCATTATAGCTGTTTAACGGATACTTTTGATTGACACCTAAGTTGACAAACGCTCAGTGGAGTAATTACAGAAGTCACCGTACAATGCCGGAGGCCCAGCCCCCACAAGCCTTAGCAGACATGGTGCAAACAGACAGTAAAATAAGACCCACTAGTCCTCTTTAGTTCATTTCCTCTCTCTGGAGGAATGGCTTTTCTGTGCGTCTAGTCTTCTGGTTGCTAAGTTACCCCTGTGCTAGTTATATTATTGATATTAAAGCCTTCACTTCACTGCCAAGCATGGATTCTGAGAGTTTCCTTTGTCTTTAAGAATTTACAGCCAGTATTAACTGTAGATGAGAGAGAGAGAGACAGAGAGAGAGAGGGAAGGAGGAAAAGAAGTGTCATTATGCTTTTTGGTGACCAATAAATCTCTCACAGATGATTATTAACAGAATCACGGTTTTTTACAGTCGAATATCATCAGACCCAGGTTGGGTTCTGCTATATTCAAACAGCCAAAATGATGTTCTAAATGGCTTTCAAATAAGTTGTTCTGTAGCAAACACGTGAAAACAATGGTCCTCTGTCCTGTCTATGAATGCATAACTGACATGACCTATATACATTTGGGATCAATGAAGTTCTGGTATTTAAAACCACGGTTTTGTATGGAGAATAACGGCCCATAGCTGGCTGCCTGAGGGAGGAACTTATAAATATTTACGAGAGAGACGCATAAAGAAAAGCATGTACCAGTGATCTTCTCAAAGAACAGAGGACCTGGGAATAATTATTTCATTAGCATAACTGAGTGTTTAATTCCTGAATATATGTGTTGAACAAAAACAAAGTCAATGACCTCAGTTTTTTTAGAATGTTGGAAGCTGTATAAATAAGGAATAACAATGCAAACAAAACTATAGTCTGATTAGTAAAGGTAGTAAAGATATGGGCCTAGTTTCCCGAAACCTTCTTAATGCTGCGTTGTTCGTAAGTTCTATGTTAAAAGATAGAGCTTACGAACAGAAATGGAATAGGTCCAGAAAGTACAAATCCAGACCAAGGTTTTGTTTCAACCGACTAGTTCAGCATAAAGAGTTACAGTCATAGAGTACTCAGCTGCTCAGTTGAATCAAAACCTTGGTCTGGATTTGTACTTTCTGGACCGGAACTTTCCACCTCTGCTTACGAATGACGTAGCGTTAAGGCGACCTCGGGAAACTCCCCCCTGCCCTGTTTAGTAAAGAGAAAGACTAATGTGGGTAATGGCGAAAACTCAAGTTCTGAATCTATAACTCATTATTAATGTCTGTCTTCAGTGTCACAGATTTTGCGAGGCGTTTATATCAGTGGCGGGTGAAGATGGCTCCCGTTCAAGAGATCGATCTACTTCATATCCGAGCGGTCGGCCTGGAGCAGAAACAAACAGGTCCTGCGCGGGGCCCTCTCTGGCTTGGAGGTTAATGCCTGACAATCACAGAAATGAAAACCCAGGACAGATACTTTCAGGCTGGGAGTTAGATTTGAACTGAAAACAAAGGGGTGACAGATGGGGACAGATACCCTTGGAAACCCTTGGTGTAACCATTCCCCCCTCCCTCATGGGTCAGGTGTACGGTAATGGGCCTCAATCCCACACCTGGGGACCCTCTCTGTCCTCTAATACTCTAATCTAATTAGGCTTCACTGCCACTGATTGGATTGACTTCCCGTCTCATTTTATAATGCCGCCCTAGGCTGTTACTTTGCATATGTCCAAACGGACATATGTGTATTTTAGATATCCTTCCAAGCTGTACCGTAACAACACAGTTGTTCTAGGTGACTCCCTGTTTATAGTCTCGTGCTCCCCCCCCCCCCCCCCCCAATTCCGCTGGGGTTGGAGGAGGGTTTTCTGAATGGGCAGCGCAGAGGGTGGCTTCGCCGGCAGCATCGACGCCGGTGCTGCAGACGGCGATTAGTGCCGCCATCAAAGGCTTGACTCATTCCCCGTCCAGACCGCCGTCATTCCTGGCTCTGCCAAATGATCTGCATTTGCATCCCAATTGTCTTCGCTTTGGCTCCGTAATCTCAATGGCAGCTTTAAAAAAGGGGAAAGTGTATCCATGGTTTCCGTATTTGTGTGACGCCGCCAGGCTGGATGGCTCTGTGTATCAGGTACACCTGCAGTTCCCCTTTAACGGCACAAACACAGCCCTTCTTATGGGTTAAATTACAAGGGACCCAAGATGAGAGGGATTTGTTCCGGACGCCAGGTGCTGTAGGGGTTGAGGACGGGGGGGCTGTAAACCTGTGGGCTTCCCTATCCATGTCCTGCTGTTGGGCCTTTAACAGGGGCAATACTCTATTGTGAACTCTATTGTAAACTGTACAAAACCAGGTGAAAAACTGCCTCGATGGAAGAGAGAACTGATCGAAATTTAATCGTAAGGATTGTTTTCTGAGCAAAACCTTTCCGATCCACGTAGGTAAGTGAAGTTGTGACCTGACATTAAATTAGTTAATCCCTCGTTCTGGGTCACAGGGATGGCGCTTAAACCGTTAGCTTGACTGTTCTCAGTGCATTGCATCCATCTGAGCTCATTAGTGACTCAGTCTCCAATGGAAAAATTATGGATATTTGAACTCGCCTGCTTTGTGGGACCTTATCTGCGCAGCTAATGTGCGGTGAAATCTCATTTAGTCACCCCGGTGGTTAATATTGAGCGTCGATGCTCTCAGGGGCAATGGGGAAAAAGTCGGCCGTAGCAATTATATTTACCATTAAAACCGAATTATAAACTGATATGTTTCAGCTTTTGCAACTTACTTCACAGGAAGGGTCATTTTTTCATAATTAGCTAATTGATTTGTAAAATATAGTAATTTTTATATACTGGTGAGCACACCATTACCGCTGTATAGCCAATGTTTTTGCCGGTGTATTGTCGTAGAAATTTATGACAATACAGACGGATGCCTTTGTATGTGACTTCGCTTTATTAATGAGCTCAGGGAACAACCATCCAGCTGCCACCCTCGTGGTAATGTTCCAAAGACTTTCTGGTCAACATAACCTTTATAGGGGTACATTCACAGTTCGCGCCCCCTCTTCTGAACCAGATCAAACTGGTTAGGGTAGGGGGTGCATTTTGTAACACATATATGCCTTATGCAGATTGCATCTTTCAAGCATGTATACTTCACGTGATCAGCATGCTGCAGGCCTGGGGCATGTGAGGGAGCGTCCATGCTTTTGCATGGCCTCTCTCTGTGTGGTGTTCCTGCCATGTCCACTACGTGCCCTCGATGCTCACGCCTTTGTCCCCCAGTCTGCGTTTCTTGTCAATTCTAACAAGTACTATGTTCCAAAACACGAGTGCAACACTTAGCTCAAACCTCAGTCTTCTTTTAGCTTGTCTCGTGAGTGTCAGCTGTCTGTCACCCAGGCGTTCTTGCAATAATATATAAAAAATATGTTCCAAAAGCAGTTTATCTAAAACCTGGTTAAGAAAAATATATCCTCTGTTCAATTTTCTATCACAGTATGGAGTCCCCCTATTCAAATCTGGCCCTCGATTCCAAATCCAGGCCGTGTTTTCAGTTCTTCCAGGTAGCATGTTTAATAAATACTGATTCTGATTGGCCAGAGGCTTCACACCTGGCTCACAGATAGAGGAAGGCTGGAAAATCAGCAGTGCTCGGACCTTGAGGACCGTGATTTGAATAGCCCTGGTATAGAGGGTAAATATACTGTGCATGTTAAAAGGAAGAGGTTCTACAAAAGGTGAACAATAATAATATAATAACAATTAAAATCTCAGAGGAGCGATATGGGGCTCTGAAAGCCACAGTGTGTGGGGCTTACACTGATTTAATGAGGGACAGTAAAGTAACCAACCAGCCGATGACGGACTCAAAATAATTCCACCCACGGCAAGTGGGGGCCTCATCTTCTTCGCTTTCTGTCTTCATAGGACTTCAGCAGAGCTGGAAATTTCAGGTCCAGAAAGCAATAAAAATCCAGACCATGATTTAGTTACAACCAACCAGTCACGTACAATGAGTCACAGACACAGAGTACTCAACTGGTTGGTTGAAACTAAATATTGGTCTGGATTTTTACTTTCTGGACCTGAGATTTCCAGCCCTGAACTTTGGTGACAAGCAATAACAGAGCCACTGGCCCTATACAATTCTTGCATAGTCTTATTATCTGTGTTCTCCAAATGGGAATGTGTGATATGTGTTCTATTATCCTCGGGGCAGTTTGTTCTAGGAACAGCATTGTGCTGGATTAATACCCTCAGCCCCTCAGAATGGAGATAGATCATAAAAACTGAAGTGAAGGAGTGTAAATAGGTGTTTTGTATAGATAAGATATCCACTGAGCTCCTGATACAGCAGGGTGGACGTGCAGAGAGCTGTCCTGGAGACCTTCAGCCACACGGGGAAAGAGAGGGAACATCTGCTGCCTTTTCACATGAACAGCATCGTTGGGAGGGGGGGGGGGTACCAGACACTTCACTATGCCAAAGCTCTCTGTTAAATCATGTAAGACCATATACCCCCCCCCCCCCCGTGCCCACTATGTGGTCACTCCCATGCTACAGTTTAGCCTGACTTTATCGAAGACTCAGTGCAGAGCTTGGGAATTCTGACATCAAACTAAAAGAAAAAACACCTACCAGCTTTCCTCAAGAGCAGATTTGTGGGACCGACTGTGATATTAAAAGTCGAACGAGATGAAACATCCATTTCTGGACTTTGCATAAGTTTTGGCTTGGTGTCACCGGTATGGTCTCAGCCACTGTTCATGGTCACAACAACCTCCAGCATCCAGGATGTCTGTCAGTAGCTGTCTGCCGCTTTATAATAAGAGTGCTGAGCTATGGAGTCTGACAAGAGCTTCTACTGAAGCTTGAAGGAGCGACAATCCGCGGAGAGAAGACGTGGCCCAAAGTGCCGCAGGTCTCAGACTCACAGACCATTCATTCTGGGCTGATCCAAAGCTACTGATCATGATCCCAACTCAGATCGATGACAAATTCCGTTATTAGAGAGATTTTTTCCCCAAGTAGCCTAATGCCTCTCACAGTTCAACCCGCTAATACAGCTCAGGGGTGCGGCACCACCTTAGAGCCCAGCCTGTAACCATTTAGATGTGGACCTTCCTTCCTGACCGCCGGACTCACTGCTGCCCTCTAGAGGCCTGATTGCTGATCCTGCAGCACGAGCTGCGACTGAGAGGAATCGTGGGGAGGAGGGTCAGGCCTACAGCTCTGGAAAAGCCTCTAGGTTTCAGTTTAACTGACATTAGAGCCCAGCCTGTAACCAATTATGTGTGGACCCTGTTCCCCGACCACAGGACTCACTGCTGCCCTCTAGAGGCCTGATTGCTAATTCTGCAGAGCGAGCTGTGACTGAGAGGAATTGTGGGTAGGAAGGTCAGGCCTGCAACTCTGGAAAAGCCTCGACATTTCAAACTAACTGGCACTTCAGTTGCTGGCAAGGATTAGCCAATACAACTAGCATTTAAAGCGTAAGTAAGATGTGGGATTTGAAGGGGCTTCATACAATCGTTCTGTGTGGGAGTATGACTGGATGCTGTCACATAGCTGGTAGTACAGATTGTGGCCTCATCTAAGGAGGGGAGAGATTTAACACCACAGCTCGCTAAGCCTAAAGCAGTCTTCGAATGTGACGCCTTTCAGTAGCACGTGCTAACTGCTGTTAAGGTTCTTTCTGACGTAGCATTTTGCACAATGCTCACAGATAGAAGACTGTGGGTTCACACAGGCTAACTTGTCATCCTGCACGAGGGACAGCCAGCTGTGCACTGTTCATGCGTGACGGAGATTCTACATGACTGATTGACGACATGGAGAGCTTTCAGAGGTCCTCACATCATCTTAAGTGACCGTCTTTAGCAAAGCTGACCCAAATTGACAATGTATTTATATCCAGAAATAGGAGTGTGCTGGGACACGTCAAAGCTTTTTTTGGCTGCTGCAAATCTCAACATGATTCAGCAGAAAACATCCCTGTCCCTGTAGTTCTGTGAAAGGTCTGCAGATTTAAAAGCACACACACACACACAGGTTTGTAATTACTGTATATCTTTATGGGGACTCTCCATTCATTTCTATGGGGAAAACTCCAATCCTAACATGACAACCTTAACCCCTACCCAGCCCTAATCTTAACCATAAGTAACCAAACAAAATACGAGACTTTCTACATTTTTAGTTTTTTGATTGCATTCACAGATCTTTGTGGTGACCTGATAAATGGTCCTCACAATGTCAAAATAACAGCTTTTTATCACATTGTGGGGGACATTTGGTCCCCCACAACATAATATAAACCTAATCCAAACACACTCACACACACACACACACACACCGATCTGACCATCTGGCATGTTCCTAATGATGCCCACGGTTTTATGCTAACAAGGCTTGCTAGCTAATCCCCTTTAAAAATCCAACATGCTTCATATAATTCCCAGTATCTAGTGTATTAATAACTATATTTATGCAACGTCTGAAATGGCCTCAGGACAATTTTTTTTCATACTTATTCCACAATAATGGTTTACTCTATGAGAGGAATTCTTTCTTGTGCCATTAGATTACATAAAAATTGATTTCATTAAATTATCCATTGATCTTCTAGTCACTTACCCTGGGCAGGGATCATGAGGTTTATTAAATTATGTTATCATTAAATTATTCACTTATTAAATCAGTTAAGTGCTTAACAATAAAAGAATCATTAAAATAAACACCATGCCTGACACTACTTTAAAAGGATCGCATTTACAAAGGGGAAGGGAGGGGCTTTATTGTCATGGCAACTGTGGATGCAAGTTTCCGTGGTACAGCCTGCTGTGCCCTTGTCAGCAGATTTCCTTACTATTGCATAGAGTTCGCTGAAATATAGGACTTTGTTTTGGGATGAAATGGCAGTTTTAGGGCTGGGTTAGGGTTAGGATTAGGGTTAGGATTAGAGTTAGTGTTGCTTGATGGGATGTGGACTCTCTGTTCAGTCACATGCTCTAAATGGTAAGTCAGTAAACCTGCCCTGCATCCAAGTCTGCCATGATTCACATCCATCAGGACTGGAAAGAGACCAGAATCGGTTTTGCGTTACACAGCACCAAATGGCACCTCAGATGAACACACTCTCGTTTGGACAGCGGTCCCCCACTACTCAGAGTGATGGTTCTGATTGAGGTTTTCTGTGTTCCACATACTGATCGTTGGAAATTTATCCATGTAAAACTACTCTGGTCAAAAGTAAAAGTTGAACTCTTTATGTAAAAACATACTTTAAGGTCAAACAAAAGAATTTCAAACACAAAATCACAGACACAGTTAAAAGTTTGTGTCTAATCTAATTGATGCCCTTTTGACATCAGACAGTAGGATCTTCCTAAACAAAACAAAAGTCTTGTATTTGGAGGTGCGTAGGATCTGTGCCTGCATCCAGAAGCTCATAGGTTTAAATCCCATGACTGACAGAGTAAGAAGTATGTGAGAACTGCCCAGTTTCTCCACAGGGATTAACAAAATGCCTTGATATTTACTACCTATAATATAACCATCACATTCATGTCTTTGGCTGAGGTTTTCTTCATCTGCCAAAATCGAAGCTGTGGGACACTACAAATCGAACGAAGCCACCACATGCAAAGCTGCAAAAGTCACCACCGATCAATATAATATCTGTGATTATTACTACTTATATTTCATGTTCGATATGGACTTATGGGGATAATCATTTCTCTGTGGTTAAGCCTGATTCCTACAGATGGCACGTATTGCAGGATGTTTCTGACGCGCGTGTTTTTTTTAGCCTAATCCATGCGGGAGCAGGGAGGGCATTTACGATTAGAGCGCATCTATGTTGTCGTGTGGCTCAACATCAGATTAAATCGATTAGTGAAAGCTGGATTTTAACTGAGTGGTCAGAGCTGGACAAATGCTGTTGGTCTCCTTTGCACTTGCAGAACTTCAGTCACCCAAAATGCACTGGGAGAGGTATAGGACTTATGAAACAAGACAGGGAAAAACAGAAAAAGGTTTCAGAATGAAGGGATTGTCCTCACAACTGTTGGCAACAGTCATGGAAGTTCTTTATGCTATCATGTTTTAGAGTTTTGCATTTTATGCAACATTATTCTCAACCAGAGACCTCCAGGCGGTCATACCCCACTGTGATCTTACTCCACTGAATTAGTATGATCGCGGCCCTCGTTGCCTTTCCCAGAAAATGCCATCTGATTGTTCTCGGGAAGGTAAACAATAGGCAACCTTTAGTGTTCTGATATTTTCCAAATGGCTTCCATTATCAAGCAACCTTTGTGCTGCTAAGACAGACATCAGCAGACCATCAATGGCCGTGCACGTTAAAGTGTACCTCACCCACGTGCTGCTGTGGTTGCCAAGGACGCACATGCTATCACATGCGTGTCCAGAGATCACGGCGACAGCCTCCTTTAGTCATCGGCATCGTCGTCCTGCTGCCGGCGGCACGGCAAGCTGTTGGGGCTTAAGCTGTGCGACTCATAACTTTCGTAGCAATTACCGAACAGGGCCAACACATGATAAGACTGCAGCTGAGATCCTGCATGCATTTTGGAGAGCGTATTTGCCCGACAATAAGTGCAATTAAGATGTGATTAAAGTCCAGGGGGGAGGGGGGGTGTTTAAGTGGTAAACACAGATGAGAAGATCACTGCTGTCAACACTGAGTGGTCACTTTGACCTGCTTGACCCAGTTAAGCTCTTAGGACAGGATTAGACTTGGGGAAACAAAATCAAGAACGTTAATGGGGCACCGGGAACAGGACCGACACACAGAACAGGCACAAGGACAACAAGCTGGACAGCCACTGACAAACCACAGGAAATGTGAACAGGCACAGGGGTACTAAGAAAAGAGGCACAGGGGGAACACCATCGGGAGGAACGAAGGGACCAGGCGTGAACAAAGGAGAAACAGAGGGACGAGAAGCAAACAGAGGAGGCAGGAAGGCAAAGGACGGGGAGAAACGGGGAGCCCGAGGGAACCCCAGCGGACGAGAGGCGGAAGCCGTAGGGGCAGTAGGCGACCGCGAGGCCGGAGCTGGAGGGAGCCTCGGCGAGAGCAAGGGAGGAGCTGGAGGAAGGCGGAGGGGGTGAGGAGGAAGGTGGAGGGACTGGCGAAGAAGGTGAGGAGGGAGATGAAGGGGAGACTGGCAGAGGGGAGGAGGGAACAGAAGCTGGCGCAGGCAGAGGCACCACCACAGCCAGTGAAGGCATAGACAACCGACGAGTTGGAGTGGGGAATCCTGCAGGCGACCGACAAGGTGCCGCAGGTGGGACAGAAGGCGACCCCCGAGCCGAAGCCAGGGGGACCCCAGATGACCACCGAGCCGGAGCCGGAAGACCCATAAGCGATCACTGAACAGGAACCAAGGGGACTGAAGGTGAGCCAGGGGGCAGGGCGGTCAGGAACCCACCCCTGCACAGGTGTCCTCTCCCCCTTCTGGACACGAAGAGCCGAGGTACCGGCCAGGATCTGCCACCCTGGAGTGGTGGTTGGGGCGACCCACCAGAGGGGCTTACCAGGGCAGTCACCAGGGATATCCCCGAGGGGTCCCACTCAAGCTCCTCCCCCCCTGGAGATAGAGGAAGAGTGGTGGTCCAATGGTCTGGGACCTCCTCGGGGACGGGGACAGGGGCCATGGGAATTGGGGCAGGCATAGGGTCCAAGGGGGGCGGGGCAGGCGCAACAGCATGGGCTTCAGGGCGCAGGTGAAGCAGCAGGCACACGGGCGTTGTGCGCGAACACCGCTGGAAAGGGCTCCTCCCGACACGTCCAGCGCGTCCTCCCGTCTCTCTCTCCGCTTCCTTCTCCAGCAAGTTGGCGCTGCGAGGTCCGGCAGCTCGCCTGGCAAAGGAGGAAGAAAACCACAATTGATGGTCCCCTGCTGGATCATATCTTCAGTGACCCAGCTTCTCAGCCGGGTCACATTCATCCGGACCTTCTCCGTGAGGTGCAGATCCACAGAAGGGGAGATCCATTCTAGGATTTCCCTCGACCGTAAAGGAAAGGCTCACACCGCGGGGTCCTCCGTAACCTCGGGCTGTCCGAGCCAGTAAACTACCTCATCCAGCACATTGAGGTGTTCCGCCTCGCTGAGGGGAGGCATCTTCTTTTCAGTTCTGGTCCAAAACGGGGAAGCAGAAGCAGGGACACAAAGAGCAGTGTAAACACCAAAACACTGGACAAAATGCGTACGAACGTCAATGACCGGACAGGGGTAAGACAGAATTGGAAGCACTAAATACCAGACTAGATTAACAAGAACTAGACATAGCTGAGAACACCAGGATTCCACACGAGGCAAATGAGGGGGCGTGGCGCACGGGAGGATCGGACAAGCAGGTTATGACAAGGACTGACTATGAGAGTGGCTAAAGGGAGATCTTAGCAAAAGATACCTGCTGAATCCCTTCTGATTTTTTACACCTTCTCTGATTGGAAGGACTGTACTAACTTACTTAAAACAAGCCTTGACATAATACAGTCAGCCCTCCTGCATTCGCGCTTTGTGATTCGCAAATTCACAGATTCGCGAAAATTTCATGGGAGCCTTAACGCCTCATGTATGCTATGCAGCCATTTTCATATTTTCACCGTACTGCACAGCTAATTCATAATCATCATTATCTTAAATTAGTATTCTACTGTTTTATTAATTTTGAATGTGTATATGCATTTTTGTTCCCTCTCTTTTTCGTGGTTAGTGCACACATAGTACTTTTACAACTTATTTCTGTATGTCGTTACGTCATTTTTAATTGATTGAATACCTGTACCCTGTATGTACAGTACATGTTTCCTTTACGTACCTATTTTATAGAATTGTACCTGGCTGCAGTTTTCTTTTGCATTCACAGTAAGGTAAAATGAGTAAACAAACGGGACTGTTAACTTATTGACATGTCATATACGTATGTGAATGCAAAAGAAAACTGCAGCCAATGCCGTGTTCTATGAATTAGTAGGGGTAACATTAGTATACTGTACTGTCAGGGGCGGATTAAGGTGCACAGAGGCCCCTAGGCTACAGTAGTCTGTGGGCCCCCCAACCCCGCCCCCCTCCGCGCCAATGGGGGCCCCCTTGCAGGCTGGCACACGTGGGGCCCCTAGGCTTAAGCCATATCTAGCCTGTGCGTTAATCCGCCCCTGTGTACTGTAAATGTGCTAGTGTGACAAATATCCGATAGGCGATACTGTACTCTATTTTTACATAAAACATTTTTTTTAAGGTAATGTATCAAGCTAACTTTTAAATGAAATTAAAGTGTTTTGGGAGCATGGGTGTGGTCATATTTAGGCTTTAAACTACAGAAATAAGCACATATTACCATTTTTAGTGACTCTACCAAACATCCGCGAATCCTCCTCATTCGCGACGCGATCTGGATCCTAACCTCGCGAATGTCTGAGGTCTGACTGTAATTGGAAAAAAAAAAAAAAAACAATAAACAAGAGAAGCAATAGGGAAGAGTCCGTTGCTGCAGCTAACCCACCGGCTGGCGGGTTTTTCCATTTCAGCAGAAATAGGGGGAAGCGTTGGAAGGGGTTGGTGGGCTGCGCGCCTCTCAGATACACCCCTCCGTCTGCTCGAGGTGTCGCGCTCTGTTTTCAATGCGGAGCGCCTACTTCAGCGCAAGCCTGCGTCCCCGTCTCCAAACACCTGCCCAGCCTAGGTCGAGAACGCCTGCCAGCCTGTCGTCGCTTCCCTCCAGCCCCAACAAGAGCGCAACCTGCCGCCCAGATTTATCGGGACTGATCGCATCCGTACACAGGTTGTAGTGTCTCGCAATGGACCGCGTCGCGAGGAAAATCTGACAGAAATTGCTATTTGAATTAAACAGCCTCGCAGGAAGGGGTGATCAACTGTGCTGATCTGAGCTCCTCGGACAGTTTTTTTTATTGTTATTTCTGAGTTGCCGTTGCATGAGCATCCAGGGAAGGAACAAAAACACCACCAAAAACTGATTTTCCAAGCCGTCCATTTAAGGGTTTTGTTTAGGTGTGAACTACAGTTCCCAATCCGAGCAGGCAACAATGGAAGAGAATATGGAAGAAGGACAAACACAGAAAGGTAATGCTTTAAATTATTCAATTATATATAAAAACAACAGAAATTGCCACTATTTTCTAGGTTTTGCGTAAATGCTCGTTAATTTATTTACTTAATAATTATAATTTAAATGTATTATTTGTCTATGCAAGACTGCATTTTGGTTATTCCGTGCGTTCTTTTGTTTTTTGACAAAAATGCATATAATCTGCGCGGTTCTGCACGGTTCTGCAAGCCTGCTTTCGGGCTCCGCTGCACGCCTGAATCTCGGTGCGCTCGGAGCGCTCTCTCAGAAGCGTCTTTGTCTGCTTCGCGTTTTCACGCCTGTCAGGTTGGGTCAGGGCAGAACCGAGCTGAAGTGGATCTGAGGCTGATCTCTCCCGGGTTACAGCACACAATGCAGATATTATGTGCCCGGTCTCGGCGCTGACTGAGATTACAGTTCGCCTTCAATGATCTGCTGCCATTTATGTATGTTTTATGTGCTGTTTCCTTAAATACCAAAACAAAAAAATCAGAGCCCGTGGAGACCGCTCTGCAGGGACGGTTACAGTGACATTTGACAAATTTTGCGAGATACACTGTCTGCCCTCTCCTACTTAAGAATACTTACTTATTTCCATTCAAATGGGATTTTCAAACGCTGACTGGTTTTAAACCAGCGCTATTAGTTATATCCTGACCTCCCTTCCTTTCAGAGATGAGGCAACCACCATATGTCACAGGATTTAAAAACTCCACTACGTGAGAATCTGCCGAGAAAGGATTTTTGTCGTTCGTTTGGCTCTTGCTTGATGTTTGGAGGCGGACTCCCCTTGCGTCTCCAAAGGGACGAACAGATAGGGGGCTTCGCTGTGCGGCCAGTCCGGTCCAAGCACCCCCCCCCCTCCCCGCCCCCCACACACCCACAGAGGAGCGATGGGGTGGAGGCTTTACTGATCAGCAATATCAGGTGGTAACTACACCACCTTGCAAAACCAAGTGAGAAATGCCCAATGGAGAGCGATAAGACGAACGACCATTCCAATTATGCATGCATTAGGATGAGCAGACTGGGAAAACAAGGATCTGTCTGCTGGATAATGATGCGGACTGTTATAGTAAGGGGCATTTGATTGGCATCAATCTGAACAAAAGGTCCGGGGCAAAGCCGTCCCGCAGAGACCCGGGCTGCGGATCTGTTCCTCGCAAGGGAGGCGGCGGAGCGCGCGCAGAGGAGGGGGCGCTTTCTTTCCTCCATATGACGCTGTTGTTGTGATGAATGTGGTGGTGGGGGGGAGGATGCAAAACACAAACAAGGAGCGCGACACTGTAATGGCGCTCTTCGTTTCCCCTACCGCATCCCACCTGCCCCCTTTTCCCTGGTCCACCGTCCATCAGCTCTGACGGGGGGGAATAAATAAAGCAGGTGACAGGGGGTGCCAGATTAATTTTACCCTTTAGTGGATCAGGGGGCGGATAGACACCCCCTCGACCCCTCACAGACAAGGCAAACACCGAGACGGTCTTGGGCGGCAGATGATGAGGGGGGGTTGCGGGGGGGCAGGGCGGGGCTGGCACGCTCGAATTAAGATGATGGCTGTTATTAATGGCTCTTATTTAATTAATAAAACATTCCAAGAAAACACACTTTTATTATTAGGGCGACGGTGATGATGATTGCAATGAAAGTGGCAGAAGTAATAAAATATTGATTTTTGCCAAATCTCTTTTGTGTCGGTAGGCAGCTCAGTGAGTATTTAGAATCGATTTTCTATACTCGGGAATCGGCTTCCTGGTGAAGTGTAACGCAATACTCGCTGGGCGAGTACCTAACCTGTAATTACTCATCTTCTGTTCCCATGCGCGCAGATCCTTCTCGATGCGAGGCGTTCAGAATTACGGCTATGGGGCCAGCACCTTTATGATTTATTGTTCCGCGCAGGGAAACTGTATATCACAGTTATAATTACCGCGAATGCCCCTATCCATGCGTGCGTGCTGAACTTGACACAGTAAATTTTGATCCATCGAAAGCTTTGTTTAGGTGTACCATTTGGCCCGATGACGTAATCGTCCCCACCCCGTCACAGGAACATATAACCTAAGGGAGAGATACAGACGCTGAATTAAGTCTCCGTTTACAGACCTGTTAAAATATGATACATGTCTAATTAAAGTGGTATATATAAGCAGTATACCATAACGTTAGCCAGAGGGTGGTATTTAAACAGCTCCTCGCTACTTCCAAAGGGTACTGCAAATACCACTTGGTGTTACGCAGATTCGGATCCAGTTGAATATTTCATTAATTATTTATGATTAGCCAATCAGTCGTTTTTTTTAATAAAGAGATGCATGTATAACCGTGCTGATATAGGCAGGGGCGTTTTTAGCTATTGAAAAAAGAGGGGGAAGTCAAGTTTTTACCTGGGCTTGACTTTTTTTTGAAGGAAGACTAGCATCAGGGGTAAAATACTCGGCGCTATAGATCGGACCTGACGACGCCCATGCTGAGAATGCAACAATTTTAATAGTAATGGAAAACTGTGAAATCTAACTATAATCATTTACTTGGTATTCTGGACGGGTCAGTTCCGGGACTAGTAGATGGTGGGATGAAAGATTACAGGTAGATCAGTACTATCTTGCAGGCTAATCGGACCTTAATCAGACCTTAAGAGGCTTGATATCATCATGATTGGATTTCTGCCGTAGAGCCATTTGATCCTATTGGTGTTGGTTTTTATTTTCAATAGGCCTATAACTTATTTAAACCCGTAATAAGGCATAAATGGGTGAACCGGCAGCATTTACATTAATTTATTACTAAAGTTACAGCAAATTCATTCAAAAAGCCAGTGCTTCAAGAAATTCTTAAGGCGCGTCACGTAATTCCCGTATGAGCGGGTCCATAAATCTGCACGTTCACATCCTGCTCTGCGGCCATAAATTTAAACGCAATAACCTCCTCTGTCGGGAATGGGGGGTCCAGCAAACAAAGGTAACTGGTGTCCCAGTGAAGCCCTGCATCACACTGGCAGTAGGTGTGTAAGCTCAACGGGCTCCTGCACTCTTCGCGATGGTCCCCGCAGACACCGTGTCACAGTGTATGGCTCGCTGTTAGCCCGTTATAGTGAGAATCGGTGGCGGGGGGGCGGCGGAGACCAAATCTTCACGCAGAGGTGGGAATTCTCTCTCTCCGGGGCAAACGTTCGTTTTGGCAGCGGATTTACCAAACATGAGCATTTGGGAGTTATAGCGTAACGGCCTTTCGTATGGCAGGAAAGGTGTGAGGCGCGTTATTGGGGCATCGGTGGCTCCATAGTGGGGGGGGGGGGGTTGGGGGCGCATTCTATGACTGAGACTGAGACTCATTATTCACCCAAGGCAATGGCGTGGCTAATTGGGAGGCTGGTGATTCAGTGGTCCAGCATATTCTACAGCAGCCATGAGTATTACTGGCCAAGTCCCAGAACAGTGTTTCCAGCATTTATGACAGGATTATACGTCAACCCTGATGTGCTTAATATTGCTGCACCTGACAATTAAGTAAACCTTAATTAACTATCGTGGTCCTTAATGGCACTCGTTTGTCATTAAAGTCATCAAGTGCACCGTTTTCCATAATTTATAAGCATGTTTTTCTCTGTCTCCTTTGTAGGACACTGTAATTGTTTTATTTTTTTTGTCTCCGCAGCTTTTGAAGGATCTAGAACAGTAATGGATTGTAAACCTGTGGGAAAATTAGATGCCTTGTCTTGTATCGATTCGTTCTTGAGGCCCGGTATTATGACAGCATCTCTAATCAATCGAACCCCTCCCATCGTTCCCTGACAGGTCTGTGTCAAGCACCTGTCCGCCATGCTAAGCTTCTGGCTTAGAGTAACAGGAATCCATGCTTTCATTCTTTCCTCTGATACGGCTCTTATTAGGGAGACAAACGTGACTCAGGGCCACAACATGCGGATCCTGCTTCATACAAAACCATCTCGTTATTAATCTCTACAAAGGCTTTGAGGATACACTCATACAGAGGTAATACGATGACCATACCGTAAGCGGGTTAATTAGCCAGGCAACGATATAATCCTGTTTGATGAACAGGCGCAGTGTCCACGGTAGAAACGCTATAACTGCTCGGGGTGTTTATCGCGGCATCAGTTTTTAATAACATCCATCCATCTTCCATCTCCATCGCCGGGCCGTAAGAGCTGCCCCCGGGTCTGTCCATTTTTTTGCTGCACTGAAAATCGTCAGGCTGGTTGGCTGTTTTTCATTTATCTTTTAGAGCTATCCCATGGGCATCTGGGGTGGTGAACAGCACAAAATGTGTGTGTGTGTGTGTGTGGGGGGGGGGGGGGTACAACATATGGCGAGTCAAGCTGCGGATGTGTGTGTGAGTGACCGGTTCTCCTGTGACCAGTGACATTCCGTAATTCTGAAGCTGTTCTGACACAGAATAAACCAAGAAATAAGTGCGCGGGGGGGGGGGGGGGGGGCTACGTGGAGTCTTATTTCCTCTTGGTTTCATTACATTACCTCAAAGGGAAACTCTACACTATTGCTATTGATTATAAACGCATTTGCAAGCGACTCTGCTTCGCATAAGCACTGTCGGTAAGCAGACACGCTACCCCGAGGGTCCGGAGAAGGATTTCGGACCCTTATTTGGTTATTTGGGTTCTCCCGCACCCTCACCCATGTGACCAGTATGTGCAGCTAGCAAATCTGTCATCGGGTGCAGAGCGCATGTGTGCAGGAATGATGAGATATATCTATGGCACTTTGTTGTCAGGGAAAACATACAGACTTATAAGGTAGCGTACATGGTATGATCAGGATTACGGTAAACCTGGGGTTTCTAGTATGGGATTGTTTTTAATGTGTGTGTATATATATATATAGAGATGCACCGATCAGCCATCGGCTCATGGCTCAGAATGAGCTGATATTTACCACCAATAATTCCCCTTTAAATTAATGGTGACCCATATTGCTTTGCACATCCGTGTACCAAACAGTTAGAGAAATGTCTGCTCTGAAGTGTTTCTGAAAAACGAATCCGCTCCAATAAAGAAGACTGCAGTATTGACGAATAACACTAGTCGATCAGTAACTCAATTGATAGCAAAACAAAACTCAGTGCTGACAATGCAAAATCAAAATATATTACTTGGAAAATTATGGAGGTTATCACAGTTGATGATCAGCCCATCTCTGATGGGCTAAATGTCATAAATATATAAGATGTATACAGTCATAAAATCTAGTGCTCTGGGACTGTTGTTGTATGCCAGAGTTGGTGTTTTCTTATCAAAAAATAAATACTTTTTCATTTTCTTAGAATGTAATAAATATATTCTTTAATTTATTTCGGTGGATTGTTCCTTTACACTTTACGCAGAACCTTCCAAACAATCGGTATTGGTATTGGTGTCAGTTTTCAAAATAATCAGCTATTGCCATCAGCCAGATCAATTTCCTTATTGGTGCATAACTTGGTGCATGTGTGGATTACTGCTCACTTTTGAAAATTTGGAAGGATGGCTGTTAAAGTCAGTCTGAGAGATCATCGTTCACCGGTCACCGCTTATCATGTCCCCGAGGATGAAAGACACTCCTCTGTGGGATTGCAGTCCAAAACTGAGAGGGAGGGGATTGAATCCGCCACCCATGGCCAGGGGGCTTGGGGTCATACAATCAGAACCATACAGAGATGGTTTTTAGAGTTTTGTGAATCATCCATATTTATTTATAATATTCCGACTTCAGCACGCTGAGTGGGCCCAGCCGGAAGGTGTATGCTCGCTTTGGCGCCGATCAGTTTCTCAAGCGCCTCTTCCTGTCAAGCTGGCCGACCTCCCGCGGTGCTGTGGGCTCTTCACACGGTTTATAGCAGGAAAGGCTGTGGCGAGGGTTCCCACGGCAACCAGCACCGAGACCCTTTCAGAATAAATTACTGAACCCCCTGAAATGAGCAAGAGCAAATCTATCTGCGTTTGTTTGTTGACCTGTTGACATTTTACACGTCCTGCAAGACCTGCTCTGTCACCTTCATAGATTTTTTAAGTTTCGTGTTTGATTGTCAGACACAGTTACATGACTGTGATTCATTGGCTGTTTTAATTTTTCATTTGAAAAATATATTTTTATGTCCATTTCCTTGAAAGAACACTGTTTTTATCATGGCTGCTGGGGGAGTGGGCGGGGCTAGCGGCAAGGGAAGGGTTGAATCCACACATCGAAAATGACACTGCAGAGCACGGCCTAGTGGCGGCGTTCAGAAATACCTGGGGGGTGGCAGGTCAGCAATCAGATGAGCTGGGTTTTTTGCTGGAGGGAAAATTAGTAAACGCTGGTGTAGGCAGGGAAGACCAGGTTTACTGTACATGGGAGAATCATGTGACCAAGGGCGTAGGAGAGAGTTTGATATTGGAGGGGGGTACAAAAATTTTTATACAAAAATGTATTTATTGGGAGCGGTGAATGAAGCCAAATTAAATAATGGAGGTACACACCCCCTGATTCCTGCACCCCTTTATGTGACTGGTCATGTCTTACATTCCACGACGCTTTGGATCTCCAGCAGTTTGCTTCACTTCATGCTGCTATGGATCTGCAGCCGTATGCTTCACTTTAAACAAATCTGGATCCCCTGCCGTGTGCTTCACTCTGTGCTGCTTTGGATCCCCAGCCATGTGCTTCACTTTATGCTGATCTGGATCCCACGCCATGTGCTTCACTTTATGCTCATCTGGATCCCCCACTGTGTGTTTCACTGTATGCTGATCTGAATCACCCGCCGTGTGTTTCACTTTATGCTGATCTGGATCCCCAGCCATGTGCTTCACTTTATACAAATCTGGATCCCCTGCCGTGTGCTTCACTCTGTGCTGCTTTGGATCCCCAGCCATGTGCTTCACTTTATGCTGATCTGGATCCCCCGCCGATTGTTTCACTTTATGCTGATCTGGATCCCCCGCCATGTGCTTCACTTTATGCTGATCTTGATCCCCAGCCATGTGCTTCACTTTATGCTGATTTGGATCCCCTGTTGTTTGCTTCACGTTATGCTGATCTGTATCCCCCACCATGTCCTTCATGGCATGCTGCTTTGAATCCCCGGCCATGTGCTTCACCTTGTGCTGATCTGGGTCCCCAGCTATGTGCTTCACCTTGTGCTGATCTGGGTCCCCAGCTATGTGCTTCACCTTGTGCTGATCTGGATCCTCGGCCATGTTTCACTCCATGCTGCTTTGGATCCCTGAGTGCTTTATGAGCTGTGTGCTTGTCCCAGAATGAAGGCGGCAGTGATTAGTTAATGTCATAGTCAATGCAACCGATTGGGAACCGGTTGCTGGGTCAGATATATATTAAAATTGTAATAACGAAAATGTCATCGTGGCTGTAATGTCATCTTAAAGGTACATATGCAACCAAGGATGCATGATGGGGTGTGTTTGCAGGTGCATTGGGTGACCTCACATATGTAGGGTGCAGAGTGTGTACAGGGGCCATTTCTGCAGTCATACTTGCCCTGTTCCCAAGCTACCCACCCCCCTCCACCCATGCGCCCCAGATTAGATGAACCATTCATCACCAATGACAAAGATGAGCTTGTGGGGCGGGAAGAGGCGGAGATGGAGTCACGGTGAATGCAGAGAGGATAAAATTAACTCAGCCCAAGTCCCCTCCCCAGAACAAAAATAAACAGAAAATCAGAAAAGCACCACTGCTCAATTCATACAGGTGGTAATTTAGATATTTGATTCCTTATAATTTTTTCTGCTTCCTCATCTGGTCACAAGCAGCACTAAGCTGGTTACTAATAGTTTTTCCTTGACTAGGACACAAAGGCTTTCGGGGGTCTTGCTGGTTGTCTTTTGTCTGGTCTCTGCTCTGGTTGCCCCCCCCCCTTCCCTGAGCATACTGCATGCTAATGGGACGAGCAGACCAGAGCCCTCCCGTGGGGGCAGGCTGTCAGCTTCCCCCATCTCCGATAGGGGGGTTTACCGCAGAGTTTCAGGGGCGTCTCTCTGACTCCTCCCACATTGCTTTGCTACCCCAAATATGTGACTCTCTATTGTTGTTGTTGTCTGTGATTCTCTCTTTTGTTCATTTTCTTCACTTGGTTGCTGATCCTGTTTTTTGTTGCTCTTGTATTTGGGTGGGGGGGGGGGGTAGGGTTACCTTGTGCTGTCACTTCCGCGCTATGATTGGACGATATTTCTCCTTTTTTGCCGCCGCATTAATTACCGATATTGAGCAGGAAACGCGAGCAGGGAGGATGAGAGTGAGCAGAGCGAAGCAGCGACCTCATGCGCTAGACCCGCGACCCGAGTCCGGCGGCGATGGGGGGGCGGAGATGGGGGAGGGGCAGCGGTCAGGGAGCTGCCAGCATCCCAATCTGTTCCCTTCCCCCCCACCCTCTCGTCTGCTTGGGCCGTGGCCTGCGGGGCTCGTTAGCACACGGGGGCAGATGGGAGTGGCGCACTCAGTGAAACGCCTGCGCAACGCATAATGACGACCTCATCCCGGCTGCCTTAATCACTGTCATACCTGTCACTCTGCCCTCTATCTCCAGGAGGAAGACACTGCAGCTGATCATGTTCAGTCTTTGTTACTTTTCTTTGAGAGCTGTTCACATGCACAGGAGGGACGTGCTTTCGCTTTTTACGTGTGCATTTTTACATCGGGCTGTAAGGGTTGCCCCAGGTCCTGATGACCATGTGAACTGACATGGGTTCCCTAACACAGAACCTTACTCAGGTTCTGCTGTCACTGAGCCCGGCGGGTTGGTGGGCTCCTATCAGATGGGTGCTGAGCAGACTGGGTCACGCCGTGTGTCCACATGTGGCCCGGCAACAAACCAACTGCGAAACCCGCTTTAGCACACTCGGGCCTCCGTGTCACACAGGAACCGGTGGAAACCCGCCCCACAGAGGTGTCCATCCGGATGGCCTCCTGCACGAGTCCATTACAGGTGTTTCCATAGTAACGTGCGCAGGTTCACTGGGTCTCAGGACCCAAACGCATGGTAGCACATAGTGTCCTACTGTTTGGTGCAAGAAAGTGAAACAAAACTCGGCCATTTTTCTCTTTGCTTAATATCTTTATGCTTATGGCCTGATTTGAGGGCAGAACCGCAGACCCACAGGACTGGATGCATTTGGACTAGAGGCCCAGCATTATTTGGGGTGAGTCTCTGGTTCAAGACATAACTTGGGGGGGGGATGTTTAAATAACAACAGTAGCTCACAAAAACAGAAAGCAGCTGCATAAATGGCTCACAGGGGACTAGATGGGAGCCCCCCCCCCCATCCACATATATGGGCTGACTGATTGTAGGCTTATGCTTCGAAATGCAATAATGCTAATGAGGCACCCCCACCCCCAGGGTGGCACTGTGTACATAAATCACCGGTGCGACGGCTTGCATGTTTTTCTAACCCCCCCCGGCGCCAATGCAGGGGCCACAATATTTGCATTGTGCCTGGATCCTCATTGTCCCGCTGCCGTAAGTGGGTCACACCGCTCGAGTGGGATCCGCTCCCTCAGTCGGCATGGCAACGATGCGGGCTCGTTAAACGCGTGCGGGGTCCCGGGGGGGGCCACACGGTCCTGTCAGTCACGCCCTCCCCAAGGGGTTGAGCTTTATCAGGTCCAGCACCGGCAGTTTGTAATTATTTTCTAGTTGCAATTCATTTTTTAAATATTTTAAAAGACTGCATTGACAGGCTGGACGATTCCTCTCCTGCTTTTCTCCAATTCCTCGGGTTGCCATAAAGCCCCTTTTTATCCGGATAATTCCACCCCTTGACCGCATTTGGATTTAAAAAGGAGATTAATCCCAGTGTTGCCAGTTTGATGTGGCTCTGGCAGATGGGGGGTGGGGTGGGATTGGGTGTGGGGGGGTCCCTTTGTTGTCGCAGAGACGCCCCTTTGTTTCCTACATGTCGATGTGGGCGTCGGCGAATCACAGGAGCTTTAAATAGCTAAACAATATGCAACCCCGACCTGACAAGCCGTCACCTGACCCCTCTGCACGACCCTGGAGGGGGGGCGTCTTACAGTGGGGGGGGGGTTCGTTCCCCCTGAGCTGGAGGGCAGTATCGGACGGGTGAGAGCAGCGGCCCTGAATAATTAATGCCATCAGCTCTGACCTCTCAGTGGCTAAATAATGAATGAAAGCTCAGCATCGCCGCATCAGCCCCCCTACATGTCGTCCCACTTAGCATGCTGCCCCCCCCCCCCCCCATCAGAATAACAACACACTAGTGAAGCGAGGGAAGCGGCGGAAGGGTCAGGCGCTCTTTTTAATTGCAGGTTACCTGCTTTGTGCCTGCAAATATTTGGTCTGGAAGTTAGACGGGGAGAGAGAGACAGGAAGATGGGAGACAGAGACAGGAAGATGGGTGATGGAGAGGGAACAGGAGACAAGAGATGGAGTGAGAGAATAGGAGATGGGAGACGAAGAGAGAGAGAACGAGGGACAGGAGAGATGGGGAGGCAAGAGATGGGGAGAGAGAATGGGAGATAGAGACAGAAAGAGAGAGATGGAGAGAGAATGGGAGATAGAGACAGAAAGAGAGAGATGGAGAGAGAGAATGAGAGATAGGAGATAGATAGAAAGAGAGAGATGGAGAGAGAGAATGGGAGATAGGAGACAATGCTGTGTCAGCTGCAAATGCGGAGCACCGCCCAGGGTGACGAGCGAGGGAAAACCGACCCTGAAACAGCACACTGCCGCCCCAGGGCCACAGGGAAAACTCCCCCCCAGGAACACGAGGCTTGAATCCGAGCTCTCTGAGCGTGAACTTCATGAACGATGCATCGTTTGTACACAAAACACAAATCATGAAGGAGTTAAAGGTGCAGCTATTTGTTTGTGCCGGTGACACTTCCCCAGGAAGAGTGTGCAGTTTGGGGGGGGGCACTGAGCGCCGCGTTGGCTGTGCTTAGCATTGTGATGTTAGGCTCCTGAGTTCAGGGTCACACTAAGCACACAAATGGTGTGTGTCCCTGGGAAGTCCCTTGAGCCACGTGGTGTGGGGAGGGGGGTGTATTTTTTATCACACTTGCATGGAACCTGCTGACATGGGTGGGTTTTTATTCAGGTTGACTGGGCTAACACCCAACCGTGTATGTGTGTGTGGGGGGGGGGGGTTATACAGTGAGGGTGTATTTGTGTCCGCCCCCCCACTCCCAGAGGGACCGGCCCAGCCCTTCAGTTTGTTGTGATGGTTACTTTGTCAAGGAGGGATTTTCCCTTGGGAAGCAGGAATGAGGGAGCGTGTGGGGGGGCGGGACCACAGAGGCCTTGAAGTGACTGAGGAGTTGGTGGGGGGGGGGGGGGGGGAGGGTTGAGGGGGCGCAGCAGGGGGGCACATTATGTTTTGGACGTCAAGATTGGCTAAGAATGTGACTTCTGAGCTCTGCAAGGCCACGGCGAGGGAAAAGCGAGAGAAAGCGAAGCCATCGGACACGGCGACAGCGAGCCCTAAGCGACAGCGAGCCCTAAGCGACAGCGAGCCCTAACCTCACGTAGTTATAGTTCTACAATAAACACTTTCATATATTGGCAGACATCAGACCCCACGTGTCCCGTTTCCTGCTTTCCACACACGCGTGTCGAAGGCCGGGCGACTCGGGAATATTGGAGTCGGCCAAAAAAACCCCCACTGTTGCATGTTTCTTTCTTCTTCCTTTTCTTCACGCGGTCGCTGATCCTGGTTTTTTGTTGATCTCATGTCTGGGGGAGGGGGGGGTGGGGGTAGGGTTACCTCGTGCCCACGCGTGTCAGGAAACAAAGAGGGTTTCCATGGCGACGGTCCCACGGGGCAGACCGCTGCCCCAAACCCGAGCTTTAAAAGCGCTAAGCCCTTAGCAGCATAGACTGAGGATATACTGCCTAATTTTATTAAATTCTTGCTGTGAGAGTAGGGGGGCGTGGCCATCTCAGGAGGGAGTGTCATGTGATCGGAGCTATTTGCGTCGCTAAAATCCTGTTGGTCCCCAAGCCCTGAAGTTCATTCTGACATTCTATTGCTTACCCTTCTTCCTCTGACGCTCGTGTTTGCCCTCAGGGCTGTGCTAACTCTTCCCACAATCCCTGCAGTGGGAAGCTCTGCCCCCAGCAAACAGAGCACTGCCCTCCCCATGCTGACCCGATCACCCATCCGGCAGGAGCAATATCCACACGCTGTTCTATATGGGGTGCGCTATACACCGGTAGCAAAGGCAGCCTGCGGCGATACGGCGGTGCTGCCAAGTCGCTGTCTCCGCGCAGAAAGAGCCTCTTAGACGCTTCGCTTTCCGTGTCAGTCTGAGAAAAGTGGGGTGACCGAAAGCGAAAAGGCAGTTAATTAATCATTAGTTAATTACGCCCCCCCCCCGCTACGCGGAGCACGTGGACCCTGATCACGCAGGTGGAGCCGCGGACGCACCTCGGGTAGGGAGGCGACAGGCGATGACCGCCGGATGTAAAGCGAAACGTGTGAAGGGCAGCGCGTTTTCAGTGCGGGTTTAGGGTTGCCACGGCGACCCCATGCCATCCGCAGCGTCTTAACAGAATAAGGAGCAGACCGGCGCCCCCTCAGTCTGCACCCATCAGTGTAACCCAGTGGGTCATTTAACCACCCGCAAACTGAATTAGCTAATTAACCAGCTGGATGAACTCAAATGAATTAATTAGTAAAGTGTTGAAACTGATGAGCGTCAGCTGCTGTGGGTCTTTTTGGGTCTGGACTGACATCCGGAAGTGTCCCACTGCGTATGGTGGGGTGGGCGGGGGGGGGACATCTCAAAGCCCTCACCAATCTATCTGGGAGAGACTGACACTATTAAATAACCAGCATCACCAGTGTCTGAGTGGGAGGATTATTTTCCACAGGGTGGGGGGGGGGGGGCGGGGGTCAGAGATCTTGTATCACGAATGAGTAAACATGCTTCAGCTTGGGGGGGGGGGGGGGGGTATGAGATTAACCTGTGTCCAAAAACAATACAGACAAGAGAATATGACATTCTCACCTGATCCAGGGTTCGAGAGATCAGGTGGGGAAGGGAAGGCAAGGATTAGTTGGTGGGAAGACGAGCATTTACAATATATACAAATGATTAACGATAATAACAACAAGTTACATGTTCATCCGGAAAGGGATACAAACACGGTTTAACAATATGACACAGATAACTAAGATCACAGCGATCGATGCTGCTTCACGGTGCCAATGTGGTACCAACTCATGCAGTGAAGGAGATTTATGGGAGAGTTACTATTGTGAACAAATTCTCTTGGATGACAAGATGACTGGGGTGGTTGTGGGTGGAAAAAGTGATCTTGCATTTCCGCTGAGGCCCGTCAGAGTAGGTGGGTCTGACTGTTAATATTTCCCCCTGGAGGAGGGGCTATGTATGCGATTAATGTCTACTGGACTCTCGAGCGTTCGGAAGGCCGGCTGCAAAATATCCAAATAACATGAAAATAAATACCTGACAGCTACAGGAATGGATGTGGATTAGCGTCCCTGAGAGCTGGAGGCACGGATCTAAGATGCAGCGTCCTGAATTAGGAAGCTCACTGATTACAGATGACTGGACTTGAGGAATTGTCCATCTTCGCGAGAAGTGCTGCTTTAGCAGGAGTGGGGGGGGGGGGGTATTTTCTTTGGTCCTGAGTCACTCTGTCAGTTTCCCTGAGCTGTGTCTGCAGTCAGCGGTTGGTCAAGCCACTAAGCACTATTTACATTTTATCTTGCTTCTTTGCAGATTTATGTAACTCACCCATATGGCCTCTTGGGGGCCACATGAGTGACTCTGACACGGGGCAGTGGCTCCATGTTTTCTTTCAGTGACGGGGGGGTCAAGGGGCCCTTTGTTATGGATCAGGAGGCCTGGGGGTGTGGTGCCTGACCAGCCCGCGCGTAGCAAAAGTGTGAGGCTGAAAATCAGCGACCCTGAAAACAATTACCTTGAGTCACAGTCATCCCACTGCTTCCTGACGGGCCCAGAGAGGAGCACGGACGGGCTGCCACCGGTCAGTGGGGGGGCAGGCCGGTGAGCGAGATGGCCTCTGAAATATACCGCAAACAGTCGCCGGTTCTGATTGGGCCAGAGCCGCTGCCCCGCTCCTACAGCGCAAGTGCTGGAATATTTATGCTAATGAGCCAGCAGAATAAGAACAGCCACTCTGTTTGTGCGCGCTCCTCCCTCCGAGGCAGCGAGAAAACGCGCTTTGCACGGCACTCCCCATTGTACTACCTGGTGTTTTTACGCTACTCACGCTGGATTCTTGGGGATTCTTGTTCAGCCTCGTTGACCTGATTCTCCAAGTTCAGACGGGGCTACTTTCAGAGCAGGCGGTCAAAAGGCGCGCTGAAATCAGCAGATGATTGGCTGGTGAGGGCGGGCATGACCCAGATTAATGTGGCCACTCCCCCCATTTCGTTAGGAAATACTGACTGGCGGCTGTTTTTGATTGGCTCCCTGACAGTTGCCGGGGCGGGTGGAGCTATCAGTCAGCCAATTGGACAGCTGTCAGATTCAGGAGCTGATTAGGCGCCGGATTCCTGCTCTACGCTGAACGATACGTTTACTGTTCACAGGGGCAGACGGTCAGATCAATAACGGCGGTGATGAACAACCTTTCAGCTGCACACGATGAAATAAAATAGATGCAAAAGTGGGCAGCACGAGGAGGAGGGTCGTGGGGTGATCTGACACCCCCCCCCCCCAAGTCCTGGGGGACATCTGTTGGCCTGGGGAGCTCAAAGCCTGGAGGCTGGCGCTGTTCTTCCCTTTCACCCCCTCTGTGGGGGGCGGGTTGGTGGCGCATGCCACTTCAAAAGCGACGGGGGGGGCACGGGTTTCCGCGGACCTGCTGGATCAGACTCTAGCGCTTGTGTCCGCAGCCCCCGGTTCTTATCAAGACGCTGGCGGCAGCAGGCAGGGCTGTCCGGGGTTTTCTGTAGGTCGACTCTTATCAAGCATATGTGTAGCTCTGCCCCCTTGTGGGGGGTTAAGCATACCCCTCCGCGCCGTAAAGAGTCGCATTATGTGCTGGGCTGCCAGCGGCTTCGTGGTCCGTGAAGCCTCATAAACGATGAATCCTTCCCTGCCCGCGGCAGTCTGGGAGCCGTCTCTGTGCTCTACTCTGTAGCCACCGCTCCCAATCAATAACGCTGGCCTCGCCCTCGCCTTCAGCCGATTGGCTCACGGCCGGAAGCCGGGATTGCCGATTGGCTGCGACTGACTGCTCTGCCTTTCTTGTCTCTTTTCGAACAGGGTGCTTCGAGTGTTGCATCAAATGCCTGGGCGGCATCCCATACGCGTCGCTGATCGCCACCATCCTGCTGTACGCCGGCGTGGCACTCTTCTGCGGCTGCGGCCATGAGGCACTGTCCGGCACCGTCACCATCCTGCAGAGCTACTTTGAGGTGGTGAGGGGGCCCCTCGACACCCTGGACGTCTTCACCATGTGAGTAGCCGAAAAGCCGACGGGGGTGACCGTGGCAAGGGCCCCCCAAAATGCCCCAGGAGCTTCGAGGGCCACAATATCGCATCTTAGTGCCCCATGAATTGTTTTGCATTTTCTGCAGTCCTGTTAATCTCGCATCTCCTACCAATTAATTATTTTATTTCCAATATACTGATTTATCCAAGTGTAAAATTTTAATCTGGAAAGTAAAACCTTAATACTATTTACAAAAAAATGAAACCGATCCAGTGAAACTGACTTTCCGGATGTTCCAATTTGATAGGAACCGATTACATGAGCCCGGCGCGCCCTGTCCATATCCGCTTCCCGGTTTAGGATACCGTAACGGGAGGTTGGCATCCTTGCTGTCAGGTGTGCCCATGTGCCAAGGCCAGCGAATCAGTCCTGCCTCCTTGCACCAATATCACCGTATGCCGCTGGCACACATGCACTCGGCTGCTGGGATTTGGTTGATTTGGCAAATCCCTGCTTTCAGGGGAATTCGGGGAACTCGACGTATTGAGCCCTTAGAGCAAGGAGGGTGAGGGAAAGCAGAAAGGAATGGGGGGTGGATGGGTACGGTGTGGAGACAGGTGGAGGGAACAGTGGGGGGGGGGGAGCGCAAGGGGAGGGTGGGCAGGTGTGGGGGGTAGGTAGAAACAGGGTGGCCAATCAGGAGGGAGCCGGAGGCGATGTGTGTGTGTGAGTGTGTGTGGGTGGGTCATGTATTCACTTAGCCTGACAAGTTGAGCCCGACGTGTTTCTGTGGTGAATGTGGCAGCGTGACTAGAACTAGAACATCAGTGTGGAACTTTGGCATGTTTTAAATCTAGAACATGGGAATGGGCTCGAACATGGGTATGTTCTAGAACTAGGACATTGGCTTCTTCTAGAACCAGAAGGTCAGCTAGAACTATAACATTAGCACTGTGAGACTGTTTGAAGGGGCCCCTCCCACATCCGGCTGTGTCCCTGGAAGACGCGGTTTATGACACAGCTTGAGGAGCGCCAAGCTAACGTAGGCATGTCACTCTGCGTTGGTGTCTACGAAATTATGATTAAACAGACACAGAGCAACGCGACGTCTACGCCAGGCCAGTAAACGCTCCAAACCCCTCCCTATCCGTCCGCTAGTATCTGCTCATTAGTCGGTGTCAATGGATGCTCTTTTAGTCTCCAGCGACTGGAAAGAAAAGCCCTCTGAGTTCCTGGAGAGCCTCCAGATACCGCTTTGACTTCTGTCCTGAAACAGGATCCGTTTCAACCACAATCCACACAAACAGAAAAATACTGCAATAGACGAGACATGTCACATTAGACTCCCGCCTGCGAGCAAGTTACTCAGTGTGTCGCGAGAGTGCGGCTCCTCAAAGGATATTGACTTTTGGTGTTTTCAGGCACAAATAAACAGCGGGGTGTTTTAGCGCACTGCCTTTGAGGGTGTCGTTGATCTGACAGGCGTACGGGAGCACTGGCTGCAGATCCTCTTCTGCGGATTCTGTCGGGATGTCACCTGTCTCCACGTCTGGCGTTCCCTGCTGCAGACATTCTCTGAATAATATTTCCACGTACTCTCATATCTGAAGTTATGTGGTGTACTGGTCCTTTAAGAGGCGGGGCTGGGTCGAGTGCCACTCCCTGTCATGTTGTAGCCTCGGAGGTTGATTTTCCGCACCGGTGTGCACCACATTGGCCCTGAGCCCGTGTGGGGGATTAGGTCTGCGGGGCACCCTCAAGCGCATCTGTTCACCGGAACTGTGCCGGCTGAGAAGCCGCGCGGTGCCCCACCCACCCTCCGGTAGGGGCAGGTCTCTGGCCCTGCCCATGCCCGCTTCCCCACCAATCAGAGAGCATCCTGTGAGACCAGGAAGTGGGACTTGTTGGCGGAGGGTGAGGTCATCGGCGGAGGCAGGGCGTCCGTGCTGTGCCGCTCGCTTGCCGTTCCGCTGTTTAAAGAAAAGCCCTTCAAGGTCAGCTGGACATGTCTGCCCATTACTGTGACCCGGTATCTTGTTGGCACCCATCGCAGTGACGCCGCACCCTAATAAAGCGAGGACAGCATCCTTCGGGTGCTTTGTTTCGGCCGTAGCGAGGAATTACCGGGCCAGATGGCGGGAGGGCAACGACACGGGCATCCGCCTCCAGCGCATGGCACGGCGCCACCCTTGGTGTCTTTCCTGCCGATCTGCACCACCAAAAATGCCCCATACAGTGCTTACCAGCTCGGGGCGACAAAAATTCAATTTATTCTGTAACTTGCGTTTGAATTTGTTTTGCTGTTTGGTTAGTTTGCCGTCACTCTCGCTCGACCTTTTGGCATAAACAGTCGGTTAAAGTCCAGAGAGTACGTACCAGTGCAAAGAAATTGAATTTCTAAATCAGAATGATCCAGGAAGAAGCTTCACATTGCAAAGTGGAACCTAACTGTCGCTGCTTGGAAACAGTCGGCTTGGCAACGGGTTGCGAGAATTCTCACAACATGCCAATGGTCGATGACATCATAGCGTAAGACTGAAAAGAGTCACATCCCTGTACCAAGCGAACCCCACATCTTACCTCACAAGGGTGGAGCCTCCTCACACCCAGCCCTGTCCTACCCTCTACCCCCCTCCCCCACCAGGAGAGAATCCTGCCTGTAGGGACTGAGAGTAGGCTAGCAAGCTGATGGGAACATCAAAGTGAGACGTTAATCCCAGCCAGGGAGCTCAGCAGCCTTACAGAGGATGAGCAGGACAAGCAGAAGGTCTCCATATGGGACCAGCGTGGCCACGCCTGTCATCAATCTCCATGTCTGTTTATTTTCAAGCCGTCTAACAATAACGATTTTGGCAGCCCCAGTTCCACAGAACGTGTGACCCGTGATGTCAGGTCTCTGTCCCTGTCTCTGTTTCCAGGATCGACATCTTCAAGTATGTGATCTACGGCGTGGCTGCCGCCTTCTTCGTTTACGGCATCCTGTTGATGGTCGAGGGCTTCTTCACCACCGGCGCCATTCGGGATCTCTATGGAGACTTCAAGATCACCACCTGCGGCCGCTGCGTCAGCGCCTGGGTAACATACTCTGCTGTCCAAGGCTTCCCCTGCAACATTCTCATTGGCTTTTCCCCTGGGGAGCTGTTTGCCCACACGGCTGCTGTGGAACGCTAAGTATCTTTAAGTGCAGATCAGATACAGCAACCTGAGGCCACATTAGCACAGTGTATAGTGCGGATGTGAAACTTTTCAGGCTGTGAGTCTCACCCCAACTTTCTGTATCTGCTTCATATTCATGGGTTTTCTATCAGGGTATCACAGCCCAAAATCTTCTGAGTCAGGCCACAGAACCCTACTTAGTGAGTGAGCGTGTACAGATGCACCCTGTCACAGTATTGAGCATTTCAGGTCCAGAAGCTACAAATCCAGACCAAGATTTTTGTTTCTACCCACCAGTTGAGCATAAAGAGTCACCATGACAGAGTACTGAACTGGTTGGTAGAAGCAAAATCTTGGTCTGGATCTGTAGCTACTGGACCTGACATGCCCAACACTGCCCAGTCACACCTGTGGCTATGGTTCTCAGGAAGCTGTGCAGATCTAGAACGTAGAGTTGAGTTGGGCATGTGACTCTATGTGTGTTCCTTGCTTCTTCAGTTCATCATGCTGACCTACATCTTCATGCTGGCTTGGCTGGGCGTCACGGCCTTCACATCCCTGCCGGTCTTCATGTACTTCAACATCTGGAACATGTGCCAGAACACCACAGCTATAGAGGGGGTCAAGATGTGCCTGGACCTGCGTCAGTTTGGTACGGCCGATGTTGTTTTACGGCAGCCATCGGTGGCGTGGAGGTGACCTGTCACTGCAAGCCACGATATCTAGGTGCAGTTCAGCTGATACATACAAAATAAGACATTCACATGGTATGGGTAACAGCATAGCAACGATGGAACTCAATAAAAAAAATCCACAATGTTTACAACACTGTTTGTGAAGGTTTAATTTCTTCATATTCCTGGGACTGAGGTTGCGTGAAGAGTATGGGGTGAGGGAACATGGGGGGGGGGGGGGGTCGCCATGGCAATAGACGCCAAGGCTGCCAGCCGATGCTGCTGCCCCAGCTGACACAAGACCGTCTCTCCTAGGAGTCGTCACCATCAGCGAGGAGAAGAAACTGTGCACAGAAACGGAAAAATTCCTCAAGATGTGTGATTCTAACGAGGTCAGTGTCTGGCGAGGGGGTCGGGAGACTCGAGACATTTTACCCACCCCTTTATTCCAACCGTCTTATGGGCAGATTTTAATGCCCCTGATCCATAATCCGTTATGCCTGGGTCTGTAGGTGTTTAGAAATCATTTTAACTCATGTTATTTAAACAAAATCCAGTCAAGTACCTTTTGTTGTCATTCAACCATATACAATTGGTCCATACCCAGTGAAAGCATTCTCCTAGCCACCTTAGATAATATCAGTGAATACTGATTTGCATTGTATACAGCAGGATTAAAAAGTGCTTTTTAATTTTCTGTTTATATATGTGTCCTTCCAAGCGGCAGGATTTCAGATTCATATTCTGACATCATACCCTGCCCCCCCCCCCCCCCCACACACACACAAACACACATACTTACTCTTTCTAAGTGGCAGGTGTGTGTACGTATGTATTCATGTACAGGCGTGCTGTGACTCAGGTGAATCACCAGCATCGCTGCTGCATTATGTAACAACTCTCCTCCTTTTCCATACCTTTACAGCTGGACCTGACGTTCCACCTCTTTGTCTGTGCCCTGGCTGGGGCAGGAGCAGCGGTCATCGCCATGGTGAGTGCAGAGACTCCCATTGATTGGTTTGCTGGGTGACCTGTAAGTGCACCAATCCCCTTCCCCTTTAAATAACACCCGAGATCTGATTGGCTTGCAGATTTGACAGATTCGATACAACAATTGGGAGTCAACTTCCCACTGTAACTGTCACGAAGTATATGGAGAAATTATGTAGTAATATTCTGAGGTTTCACAGTCAAGGGAAAAAAAAATTAAGAATCCGTAATGAAAAGCAAAAGCTTAAGCCTCACTTGTAGGGCGTTAGTGTAAAATCCGGTGTGAGCGCTATGTCCGGGCCGAGGAGGCGTGACGCCGCCGCAGCGCACCTCGGAGAAGTGCGCCCGCGAGAGCGCATGGAGCGCCGTTGCCATGGAAACTGGGAGAAGAAAGCAGCTTGTTGAAAGCATCTCCGAGTGATGTTTGGGAACCATCTTCTGAGAAGGAAAAGGCGGTGGGTCGACAGGGCTGATGGATAGTAATTTAGCGACAGATGCCTTGATATTGAAAAATCGTTTTATCTCGCATGCAATTACTTTTAAGTCAATATTTGGGTTAATTACACAGTTTTACATTATAAAATATAAATTTCAGATAATTTGCAAAATCACCTCAATTTAATCTCTTTGTTATATTTATTATATAAATACCAGCTGGGTTACAGACGTTAGTAGTATTCATGAGGTACGTCATGCAAAATATCAGATGGAATCGGCAGCGTTCGTGGTAGCTGAGTGACTGGCCGTTCACGCCGAGCTCTGAAATGTTGCACATTTAGAAGGACAGCTTTTGTCCGAAATGGAAAATAAGACTGCAGTGAAAGGAGGGCCCGGAGCAGGGGCGTCGCGCGGAGCCCAGAGTGACTGCTTCTCTGGACTCAGAGTCGCGGCGCTGCTCTCTATGCTCCATCGCCGCCTGCTGGCCGCTTTAGGAAAACAACAAGGGCGTGATGCGCAGTCTGCTGACGCCCCCCCCCCCCCACCCCTCCAAATGTGCTGCATGCAGGATGATTTAAGATCTGAGAGACACTATCATAAGCTATGGCTAAATCAGATTTCTCCCGCTCCGTTTAATGTTAATGATCATGCAATGGGAGTAAAGAACAGGGCCATTTGATTTTATTTATCACGCCCAATCGCGATAGTGTGAAATATATGAATAATTATTGTTACATAATGAAGTATAAAGTGGGACAACGTCTGTGCATTTTTTTATTTAATTACATCATACCTTGGATGGGTCTGCGCCGCTTGCTTGGTAAAAATAGCTCGACTCAACACAACCTCCCTATGGCACAGAAGAGTATTGCAAGTGACGTTTGTAGGCGTGTGATTCCGTAGAGGAGCTGTATTATAACTGGCTTTTCCTCCCCGCTCCTTCATGATTTAGGTAAAAATTATTTACAACACCGTTTATTTCATTTTATCTCTGGCCACCTCGGAGTACCACTGTCTGTATTTTCCAGTCACTGCCTTCTCTCCTGTCCTCCCTTGTTGGTGTATAGGTGATGGGAGTTTCGGTTCTGATCAGTAACTTCGCTACTGTGAAGTCTCTCAGTCTTGGAAAATACTGCACCAGATTCTAAAAGAAAAGCGGCCCCTGTCACCAGCCTCCAATACCATAATAACAGGATCTCCCCCCCCGGCGCCCAAACTCGACCCCAGCGGAAAGGAGGGGAGTCCGCGGTGTTTGACACCCCGTCAGAGGGTGGCGTTTCCGTTAACCCTGGACGCTTGGCATGCTGACTGAATTCCCCGGTCTCCCCTATTAGTTCCCGACTGACCATCCACTCAGTCACCGCGCCCAACTCGCTAACAACCACAGTGATCAACTAATTGCCCAATTGTGCAAATATGCAATGGTTTACTTTTGTTGTTGCAAAAGCAAATAACGTGCGTTTGATGTGATCCGCTTCTTTTTTTGATCCGACTACTTTTGCAATTTAACAGGATGTTTGTTTTTTCCCTAATCTACCCTGAATTAAACCGATTTGCCACCCCGCACCCCACTAACCCCCGTCTCTTGCAGGTGCATTACCTAATGGTCCTGTCCGCCAACTGGGCTTACGTGAAAGACGCGTGCAGGATGCAGAAGTACGAGGACATCAAATCCAAGGAGGAGCAGGAGCTGCACGACATTCACTCCACCCGCTCTAAAGAGCGCCTCAATGCCTACACATAGAGCCGAAAGCACACGCACCGAGGGGGTGTGACTCCGGTTTAGGTCGGGGGTGGGAGCCCGTGGGTGGGGCGGGGGGAGGCGGACCGGTTCGCCGAGCTTACGGGGTTGTGTCGCAGCAAGGTAGTCGGGGGGACTCGCGCGTCTCCCCAACGACGTTTCTGGGGACAACCCTTTACCTCTTTCTGGGACTGAGTTACTCCTCCTCTTCATCTATTTTAACTTTTCTTCAGAGACAGTTAGTGTTACGTTTTCCTTATTTTAACCTGCTGTTGATTTTTTTGCCATTGAATCCTTAATGCCGCTGGTTATTTCTGGTGATATTTATTGCTTTTCGTTCTGGTAGTCTTGGGCAGGGTCGGAATGCCGGTTCACCTTGGCGAAAATCACATTTATAATATCCTGAAAACTTCTCATCCGTCAGGGCTTCACGCATCGAGTAACGAAAAGCTGTCTTTTTTATTACGAGACCAAAATTCGACCAAACTTTTATAATTTACAGGGGAATTTTCGTACCACCAATACTAGAAATGTACAGATTCTTTTCCAACAAATTCTCTATTGGTTGGGCTGGACGTTTAGGACGAATATGAGTACCTTCGAGTGAATTTTTACGCACTTTCACATCATGTAGCTTAATCAAACCTTCAGGAGCCATCGCTGTTTTTATCTGCGCGCTCCCCACTTTAATGTACCATTTATAAATGACAGTATTAACGTTTGAGAAAGCGAAGCTTTTTAGCCTGACAAGCCAATGGGACTCACGGGAAGCATAGAAATCGTAAAGGTTAAGGGAGATCGTGGGACGATTTTTTAAAATACTGCTTTTTTTAATTTGCTTTGGGCACTCTCTATAGATAGCTAAGCGCCACTCCATCGCAAGCCATATAATCACATGCAAATAGCATTTTATTACGTTATTTTGTTTTTGGTAAACCGTTTACTCACATGCAAATAACATTTGATTTTTTTGAAGCTAACTTTTTTAAATGCAATTAATCAGAAGAACACAGAAGTTACTTTTTTCAGTATTCTACAGTGTATATATAACTATATAAATATATACATATATGTCAAAACAGTTCGATTTCAGGTCATTTCGCGGGAGCTTAAAACACATCTCAGTGGTTAACTTTGATATTGCAGTGATATTCCAGCGAAGGTTTTTTTTTTTGTTTGTTGAAATTGTTTTTAAATTACAAAATCGAGATGATGGGTGGGTGACGTCATGGTTCTCGACGGTGCTGTTTTTTTCCCCAGTGCTAAGGTGAATATCACATCTGAGAGGTAACTAACCATTTGCTAAGCTACTTACTACTAAACGGCATTAAATGTCGCTTTAAAAGATATGAAATATATATTATTCTTGACTATGGACCAAACTCGATGTTTTGGATCTTGTCTTGCCTACTTTAACTGCTATAGAATCGCAGTTCAGTGTATCATTGTTTTGTTGCCTGACAATACTTGTTTTTGTCAGTGTTTCAAAAATGCTAGTTTTGTGCACTTATTGAACCATAGTGAGCTCTTTCTGGGTGTAAGTGCATTTCTGCTCTTTCAGAGGTTAATCTCTGTACTGTTACTAGTCATGCAGCGTTGTTTTTAAACAGAACTTGTATTAGGTAAAGACTGTGACTCTAGGTGTTAATTGTGGCATGGTTATGAATTAATTGGTAAATAGTTTTACTGATGATTCTTTTTCTTTATGATTTTCTTTTTTACACTGACTGTCTTGCAGGGTCAACGGTTTTCAGTATGTGTGCAGTATTATGACGCTGACGCTAACAGTATTATGCTAGATATCTTATTAGGTTGTAGTGTTTGATTTGTGTCCTTATATAGTTTGTGATGATTTAAAAACCATGTCTTAAACGATACCTGTAATAATGTTGCGTATTCAGTATTTACCCGACGATGCTTTCGGCTTTCTCCTTGTATTAGTCTTTTGTACTTTCACAAAGAATGCTTCGTAGCAGGGCTGTAAAATGAATCTGTTTTGTAAATATGTGACAAGAGCTTGACGTCGCTTTTTTGAACTGTAGGAACAAATTGCTTGCGCAAATAAAACACTTGTGTACTTGTTAATTGATCGTGGTCAAGAGTCTTTTTTTCTGTCTCACCTACCATGTCCAGTAACACAGCTTCACATATCGCCAGCCAGCCTTTTTTTGCCAAGAATATATGCCTTCATATTATTTTTGCATTCACTACGGACGTAAGAATCTATGGATCACTCTCGCATTAATATTTACCTTTAAGGGGGAACAAAAATCTCATTTGGTTTGACTTGAAAATTGAGTTTGGCAGGTTGCACTTACCTGCACTGATCTGACTTGTACCCTTGCCAATAATAAAAATAACCCCTCTGACACAGCGTGGGAGCGCTGCTGAAGAATGAGCGCGTGCGCCCCCTGCTGGCTGATTCTCGCAATAAATCGGACTCATCTACTGCGCAAATTAAGCCCAAATCTATTTTCGAATACGTATACACTATTCTTATTATACAATATTATATAAGAACTGAACAACATGCCATCCAATACCAAATAATAAATAAACAGTCTATGTATATAAATATGATTTTAAACTGGTTTAGGTAATGCAATGAAAAATTACTCCAATAACAAGAACATGTAAGCTACACTTTATTTTGAAATTATAATATTACAACATTGTCGTAATATTGTATACAATATTTTACATAAATATATTTACAAGTACAGAAATATGTACGATTAAGCCTGTGCATAATAATAGAAAAAATGTAATGTCACTTGTGACCAGGTGGTGGCAGTAAAGTATTTAAAACGATAGTCAAATTTTCACGGCTCCAGGAAACATTTACGCACAAAACATTTACGCACACATCACAAAAAAAATCACTACAAAAAAAAATCCTGGAGTGGGTCGGAAAATAATTTAAAATAATTTGGCAGTCTCTTGGGTATAAAGGCATATCAGTTATATTGCTCTTTCAATGTAATACACATTTACTTTCACCAGTGGTTTACTGTGTTTCTTGGTGGATATTTCAGCTGCCAGAATCATACCTGCACGTGACGCTAAAATCCTTTAGTGTTTGTTTACTTGCTGGTATCTTGGTTAAACCTTGATCAGAATTAGAACAAGAATCATAAAGATATATATTGGCCAAGTATATTTAACATACAAGGAATTTGTCTTGGTGGGTATGCAAGACAAGTACTGTATGTACACATGAAATTTCACACACACTTTTTAAACTAGACTGTCTACCTATGGAAGGTGAAAGGTCACAAGTCTTTGCTTATATACTATATTTATACACATATACACTTATGTTATTAGTTCACCCTACACTGTCGTAGGCAGAACCCGCTTTTCTTCCCACACCACTGTAGCACTGAGCTGTTGTTTTGCACTTGTGATCTTCATGTTGGCTTTAACAATGAGCCGTTCTCCTTTGACCTCTCTCATCAGTAAGGTGTTTTACGCCACAGAACAGCCCTGGACGTTATTGGTTTATCACACTTTAAACTCCAGACCATCATTTCCCAATGCAGTCCTTAGACCCCCAGATGGTCCACATTTTTGCTCCCTCCCAGCTCCCTGCCAGAGTCCACAGCTGGGAGGGAGCAAAAACATGGTGTCAGGGAGTGCCTGAGGAAGGGATTGAGAAACATTGCTCTAGACACTGTATCGCATGAAAACCACCAACAATCAAACCATATTTAAAATCACTTAGACCCGGAGTCGACATCGTTCTGGTGCTTAGCAACAGGTGGATACTGTGAGTGTGTGTGTGTGTGTGTGTGTGTGTATGTGTGTGTATGTGTATATATATATTTAGTTGCAGCCACGTGTTTTGCTGTTTGCAGGGCCAGCTTGAGTTAAGGTGGGCACTGAGGATTAATTATGTTTGGTACTAATACGGCTTATCTTTCTTTTCTCTTTACAGAGTGTTGGTTCTTATGAAACATGCCCCCTCCTATGGCGACATTTCTGCTCTGGGCTGAGAGACTTGCGCAAATTAAATGTATCGATCCGCACGCTTTTCAGGGTTGGCTGGCGATCAATGTAATTCGCCCGAAGCGCAGAAGGGGAGGTCTCCGTGCCACCTGGGGTCTCCGCCATAAACTGACCGGCCAATGCAAGGCATTGCCCGTGAGACTGCAAGTGGACCCCTGAGAGAAGCCGGCACTCAGGGTAGCCGGGCCAATGTGTCATTACTCGTTCAGCCACTAGGGCAGCTCCACTATGTTTAGTGGATTGGGTCTTCTGAAGCTTGACCTCTCAGCTTTTGTCATCTGAAAGTGCAGATGCTCAAGCTGGGATTATTTGGCGTTTATTTATTGTAGTGCTTGATGGACATGAGCAAAGATGCATGATGCATGATGAGCTGGGAAGCTGTACTACCATCCCATGGAAACGAATCTTAAAGACGGCTATTTCCGAGACAGAAGTGTAAATATCCACTGCTCAGTGCGGAGACCTGACCTTGGAGATCTTGCTGATGGTGCTGAAACGTCAGCTAGTCCAAGCCCTGTACCACCAAGTTCACATCCAGCCCTGACATCTCAAATGAAACAGCTATTGGCCTCATCAGGTCCACAGAGATAGCCAAGGCCAGTCTCTGGGGGGTATTCCATGAAGCAGGCTTACGGGAAAGTCTGACTTATTTGGACAAGTCAGTCTTACTTAAGTGAGAGTTCCGTTCCATCAACGTGTCTTAAATGAATCCCCGCTGAATTAACATTTGTAATTCCGGACCAGGCTATAACTATCTCGCTTTGTTTAGCATTGTCTCAAAAACGTCCGACGTGTGGGAACAGATTCCCAAAAGATCGTTCCGTCGGACGAAATTCCGCGATCTTACTATTCATGTCATGTAATCTGTTGAATTATATGTCCTCATCTGACATTATGTTTTACATTATCTAATTGATTTTTTTGTTAATCTGTAAGGTGTACCAAAATGACATGATTTTGTTTGAGTTAGCAGGAGAGTGAGTCTTGTATATACGTATATAAAAAAACGGAACCCTGTATAGTCAGTGCAGTGAGTAAGACGAGAAAGCAGAGAATACAAACCATCTTTTCGGAAGTAATCCTCTGCGTGATACTTCCATAATATGGGGAACAGAGCTGAGATTGCTACATAATCAATATAATAAAGCCTATAAAATCACGTCTTAGCATTCCAATTAATTCCAAAATAATTACAGTAAAATTCCGTTAAAGTGGACTCGCTTATAACGAAATATCATCTATAATGGACGAGGTCCGCTGGTACAGGTGTTGTGACGAGTTGAGCTAGCTATCAAAACGTGTTATGGAGCCTTTCGGCGCATGTGCAGTTCCACCGTCTTGGAATTTGGGTTAGGTTTTAGGAGTTACTGTAGGGTTAGGGTTAAGGTAAGGGTTTTAGGGGGATTTGGGTGGTTAGGGTTAGGGTAAGAGTTAGGGTTAGGGCTATCGATTTGCACTACGGTAGCCTAACTCGACAAAGTAGCTGAACTCGTCAGAACACCGGCCGTGCGCCTTTACGAACATGCAGAAAAAGCATCGGATATAGAGGGCTCACATATAACGGAATTTCGCTTATAATGGACAAACAATTTGGTCACCAGGGCCGCTTTTAGCTATAGTTCTGTTCGACTATAACGGACACGCAGTTCCGCCTACAAGGCGTGTGGCGTGCCGGTGTTATGCCGAAAAAGGCATCCCTGCCGTAGAATTCATGCCTGTCTCTAAATGACCGATTGGTCGCTGTTCTGAAACGAGTTGAGCTACTTTGTCGAGTAAGGCTAGCGTAGTGCTAATCAATAGCCCCAAAAAACCCGTAAAACTCTAACCCTAACCCCCAAAAAACCTCTAAAACCCTAACCCCCAAAACCCCCCTAAACCCCTAACCCTAACCCCCAAAACACCACTAAAACCCTAACCCTAACCCCTAAAAAACCCATGACCCCAAAAAAACCCTTAAAAGCTTAACTCGTCGGAACACCGGCATGCATTCTAGGCAGGGATGCCTTTTTCGGCAGGAATGCCTTTTTCGGCATAACACCGGTGATATATATCCAGTGCAGATACGTATGTAGTCGGGATTATTAATAGTCACATATCTGGTCAGGTAAAGTTGGATTACTACATGTAGCCTACAATATAATAGTCTATAGGCTACCACAAGTGTGTCTGCTGAGGTGTGGCATGAGTAAATGGAGTCCTGTAGTTGTGTTCTGGGCATACAGCAACTGGACTGTTTTGCCAGGTCCCTTGAAGTCCGGTATAACGGAATTTTACTGTAAAATAAAAGCGTACGCATATTACAAAGGTGAAACATGAAATGCAATGACTGTAATTGGAAAAAAAAAATCCGTTAAAATAATATGAACAGGAAGATATCTTTATAGGCTATTTTTAGTCACTGTCTACTTTGAAAGTATACTACTAAAATAGCAAAGACAATATCCGGTTATTTGTGCAGAACATTTCACGCGGATTTGATTTAAAGTATTTTACGGAGATCAAATAATATTATACAGTAATAATGACAGGTGAAATCAACCCAGAAGGATCCCCCTTGGCTATGGGGATCGATCCAGCAACTTTCGCATTATAAGGCGACAGCATAAATTAACCACCGTACCACCATGCTACTGTACTAAGCATTTGTAACATTTACGTAACTTATGCATTTAGTCTGTCTGCAATTCATTGCCAAGCCAACTCCCTGGCTGTGTTTATGGCCACAGTATTGCCCTTTTTTTAACGATTACATCTTTGTATTTTTCATACAGCTCCATCAGCAGCGTTTATTCTGCGGCGGAAAGAAACACCGTTCTAGTTTTACAGGCTTTCCGACTCGATCTATCGTTCATCCATTTATTTGGGCTCCTTAAATATCGCGGGTGTGCGCACTAAGTGAGACTATGCAAGTCTGTCTTGAATGAACCTTGATTAATTAAAACTGAACTGCGTTCGTGGAACGACGTGAGGCTAAGTTTAGAGATGGAGGTAGGTTGAGTCTGACTTTTTCGGGAAAGTCTGCCTTTTTTTTTAGCTACTTTCATGTAATACCCCCCTGGTGCCAGTGATGTTCATGCGAAGGCTAACACTCCCGCGAGTGGTTCCCCCCCGCCAAACCCTTCATCAACACATCTCTGGCTTCTTTAAAGCCGTTTTACTGGCCTCACTAGTATCAAAGTGACGTATCTTCTATTTCCAAAACCCTGCATGCAAAGAGCCTTTAAAACAAGCAATTTTCTGCATCCTCTAGTTTGCCTGCGTCAACAGAACAGCATCGATTGCGAGCCTCATGGCACACGGTCTGTGACCTATGACACTCCGATGACCCAAGCGGCAGATTTAATACCATGCTGTTCTTTTATGTGTCAGTCCGCGTTCGTAAATGGGCGTTTTATATTCCCTAAGACTGCATAACGCAGCATATTTTAATGCGAAAGAAATTAAAATGACAAAATGATGGCTGGTGACGTTATTGTCATAATTGTTGAGCATAGTTTGAGCTTCTTGTAGCACACAGCCTTCTGGCGGCGGGCTTCTGGCGGCTAGCCAAAGAAAAAAACAGAATACTAAACATAGGAAATAACATTTCATATTATGAAATGCATAATTTATGACATTGTACAATTTCTTATTGTTAGTTTATGAGTTGCATTCCAAACTGGCTATGAAATTTCCATTGTTTATTGCTTTATAAATATGTATCTATGGTAAACAACAGCACTGCCAGGGTAGCAATATGAAAGCCAGTTTTTCTGGAGCTGTGGGCATTGGGTCTGCCATACATTAAATATAAGAGACTGAATCCGGTTTTTCATTTTCCAAATAATTGTATTTTAGAGAGAAGCTACCTTCTGTAACTGTAAGCCATTAAAATACACCCTTCCTGGGCCTAACAGTGCAGCAGCTGGCTGGGAACATATCAGCCCCGTTAATGCAAATAATTATTTCCATTTCTGTTTTTTTCTGTTTTTATAATAGATAATTAGTAGATGCCCAATGGTGCAAAAGATCTCTGTCCATTGGAGGCAAAGGCTAGTTGACCAGGTACTTCACTTAACATCCATCCATCCATCCATCCATTCATTCATCTATTTTCCATACACTCTTCCGAGAATCCTTGGATGTTGAATGAGTGGATTGTAGAGGAGTCCCGAATGAGGCACATTACCTGCATTGTGAGGGAGCGTCAGTTACGGCACTACGGCCATGTGGCGCGTTTCCCTGATGGTGATCCGGCTCACGGGGGGGATCGTCATCCGGGATCCCAAAGTGTTTAGTCATATGGTGGGTGTGGCAACGTGCTGCACCAGTTCATGCCCCCCAACCTAACCTGACCTGACCTTGTCTGATGCTGTGTTGTGGGGGTCTCAGAAACAAGATGAATGGCAGGGAATAGACCAGTATGGGGCACCAACCCATCGAAGCTCCACTCAACATGTAAGTGCATGTTCCAGATCACTTAATATCTGTATCTCATTACACTGGGGGAAGAGCGTGTTAGAGCAGTAAACTTCAATTTCACAACAAGGTGTGTTAAACCTGATGCGGAGAAGCTGCAGCTTCAGACCAGCGTCTCACTCCATCTGGTCCGGCTACGGCTGTTTGATTAACAAAGTGAGAGCAGGTGCGAGCAAGTAGGCTGAGAAACAGCCAGATGCTAATCTCCGCACAGGGAGCGATGCACAGGTTTGGAGGCATGACCCGAAACCATCACATGATGGCCACAGAGAGTCGGCCATGCTAGGTCATGTGACATGCTAAGTCACATGACATCTGGAAACGAAGCCCGATGGTGTTTCAGTGGTCTATTCTCACCTGGTCCATTCTCATTAAACTGATCCAAATAAGGACATGACCAGCCTGCCTTTTAACAATTTTGCAGGTAAAAAAAATGTCATTAAGTCAGAAGTCATATATCACAGGATTTTTTTCCACCTGTGTACAATATATAAAGACCTTGGACAAATAGCTATTTACTGTAGCTCTGTTCAAACTTTGTAGATTCTCACGTTGGATATCTAACTCTGTGTCCAGAAGGTTGTGGGCTTGATTCCTGTGTCCAGTAGAGAGATCATATCATCCTTGAGCCTTAAGCCCAACAGCTCCAGGGGTGCCACACATCTGGAGCCCCTCCTCCCCCCAAAAAGCTCTTATGATGGGTAAAATGGGGCTTGAACAAACCAAAGGATTCCGAAACACTGTACAAATAGCAAAAAGAGTGTCCTGCCATGTCACAGAACACGGGGACAGAGTCCCGCTGTTTGCATGCCACCATTCCCAGCATGCACTGAAGAAACTCACATCTTAACACAGGAATAGGCAGAATGGTCACATGTAAATGACAGGCAATTGTACTCCCACCTGTGTGACTGGCTTCACGCAGGGTAATGAGATTCACTAACACCTACATCCCAGAGAGGGTGACACGCTGGCCTGTCACATGACACATGTCAGGGAAACTGCATCCCCAGTGTGCAAAACGGGACCTGAGGTGAGAGGTGACATTCCCTGTGCGCCATGCGGCTAGATCACATACGGGGGACCTTCTCCTGGAACCTGGTGATGATGCCACCAGTGGTGCAGTGTGGCCACCCCCATTCCACATCGCCTGGAGGACACGACGTGGAGATGGCTGGGATGGGAGCTGAGGACAGTGACCACTGGCGACTGACAAAGAGACGGATGCAACATGCGTTGGAAATCAAACTGTGTCTTACTGAGGACATCTGTACAAGAAGATAGAGTGACTGCTCGTAACTGCTTTATGAAAAAGAACATATGCACAGATAAATAAAACCCGAGTTAAGGAATTAGTCACCATGGAAACAATAATTCTCAGCCGTCGGGCAGCTGGTGACGATTTAGCGTCAGAGATTTGAATTTTCCCAATTTTGGGGACGAAATGCAGGCCGAGGATGAATTCCATTCATTTATTCTGACAGTAATGAAACAAAAACGAGAGACAGTCGTGATTTGTTCGGGCTGTGAGATGACATACATGAAGGGTGATGTTGATATTAGCAGTGGTCAAACTTTAAATTCTGTCTGGTGGGATGAGACTGTCAGCCATGACGACTGATAACATTTCCAAAAGTTTGACTCCGTTATAACTTGTGCTGTGTTGGATCAGTACATTTGCAAACGATGCAACCGTCTGCCTCAAAATCTGTGAGTGGCTCCACGGCGAAACAGAGAGGAGCCTTCATCTTCCCGTCGCTACAGCTGAAATATCAAAGCTATAAATAACAAATCAGACGATATTTGCATGGACGGGTAGAGGAAACTTTAATTGGTTTGAGATTTAGTGTAAAAGCTACAGCATCCTGCTGGTGAGAGAGCAAAAATAGCCAGAGATTGCCAAAGGCTGGGGGAACAGGGGCACATTATCGGAAATGTCGCGGTGATCCTGGAGATTTTGCAAGCAAATTATCGGCCTGATATAATTATGAGGACACCCGAAACCTCAGTCATGTCATGGCAATAAAATTACCCACATTCCCTTGGCTGTCAAAGACATGGACTGGGCATGCAATCGTTTTATGCGAAACAGATACACAACGAATTCAATTCCCGCAGAAGCACAATTTATTAAAGAATATCTCTAATTGCGTGGTTACAAAAACAGGGCAGCGGGATTGCTGGGCGTGTCTGTACACATTCCATGATGAAGCGGAGCCCGACACGTTATCTGGGCTCTCAGCCGTGAGACTACGGCGTCTCCAGAACGGCAGACAGGCTTGCCAGCCCAGGCGTCTTTCCTGAAATTAGGTGTGCGCCGTTCTGCGTGTCGCATGCCTCAAGGAGCTAGTTAATGACGAAAAGCAATAATCAAACTAGCGCCGCAGTTAATTTCAGAATGAACTGTGGGGGGACGAGGGCAAAACAAATTAACGTTTTTATCGCCGCTTTGTAGCTACAGATAACCTCACAAGTCATTGAGTTTGTTGGGGGTCCACATATTCCTCCTGGTCCACAGAGGTGGGTGTGCAACAGGGGGGGCTGCTAGCTAAAGGCTGACGGACCACTCATCCAGAACGAGAAAGTGTGTTTCCAGCCAGGTTGACCCAGAACATTCAGCACGACAGAAGTGTATCCTGGATGGGGGGGGGGGAGGCAAATATGGATTATAGGAAAAGCCTTAGTGAGAAAGCTTCTCAATCAATTGATTAACTGCTGTCAGGGCAATAGAGGCACACTGCTTCATGGCCGCCCTTTGCACCCGACCATCCATTACATGGTACCAATTGAGAGAGAACCAGGTCCCATCCGCCTTGATTGAAAGAGTCAACAAGCTTCCCTGGATCTCTGATTAGTCTGATTAGATTTGGTATCTACTGGGTCTGTCATATTAGCATCAGCGTGTACTTGGTGATTCATTTTAGCATTAGTATATACTAGGTGAGTCATATTAACATTATCGTTTACCTGCTGATTCATATTAACATTGGATTATTCTGGGTCTGTCATATTAGCATTAGCATTTACTTGGTGACTCAAATTGGCAATGGGATATACTACATTAGTCATATTAGCATTAGCATTTACTTGGTGATTCATGTTAGCTTTAGTATATATTGGGTTTCCTTGAGGAGTTCACTTGTCATCCATAGTTATAGCATCACTTATTATTAGTTTCTGCCTTAGTTCTGCTCATACTGACTGCCTGATTCTCAGACATACCCATTACACTGACTCAACAGTAAGGGTCCCTACAAAATGTGATGCTTATATAAAAGCCAGAGCCGGGATGGTTTGTCAAAGATCGTCGTTGACTTGTGATGTTTCTAAAGGTCTTTGCTGAAAAACAAACAAAAACAAAGAACAGAGAGACAAAAAATTAGAGCTAATTAACTCAGATTGATGCTCTGTCAAAAGGACAAAAGGAGCATATGAAAGAGACGCCACGTAAAAAAAAATGTTCGCACAGAGTCACATGGGTGACTGGTCACATGGGTGATCAGTGACATGAGTGCCTGGTCACATGGGTGATCAGTGACATGAGTGACTGGTCACATGGGTGATCAGTGACATGAGTGCCTGGTCACATGGGTGATCAGTGACATGAGTGCCTGGTCACATGGGTGATCAGTGACATGAGTGCCTGGTCACATGGGTGATCAGTGACATGAGTGCCTGGTCACATGGGTGATCAGTCACATGAGTGCCTGGTCACATGGGTGATCAGTCACATGAGTGCCTGGTCACATGGGTGATCAGTCACACTGGTGACTCACTGCTGATGGACTAAAGCTGTCCAGAAGCCCAGCTGATCCCTGAGGAATACTGGCCTACATCTGTTCAAAGAAAATACCGCAAAATGCTTCCAGTGAAAACCAAATTTGATGTGACAACAAGGAATACGTAGAGTCAGTTGTTCATTTCCTCTCCCCCTTCGGCCGCATCCGGCCATTTCCAGAACTCCGCTCCCTACTCCATGCGCTCCCCTGCACCCCTGAGGGTCACCCTTAATGCCAACCATTCTTGACCACCTAACAAATTAACATCTGTTGCCTGGTTGGATCCCCTGCTTGTGATAGAGGAAGCATCTCTGGCTTGTATGACAAAGAGCATGACAAGATGCATTAGATTCATGTGCAAGGGGCTGTTTTCATGTCTGGCATCTCTACTGTACTCATCTAATTAAGTGTGTCTGAGGGGAAGGAGGGGTGTAGACGGCTCATTGGTGGGGCCAAGTCAGGTGACCGGCACACTCACTTACATCACCTGGACTTTACGGCTCTTCACGTCAGCTTGCTTTTGATTAATCCAGGGCGGACACCGTGTCCTTATCACCTGGATCTTCAGCCCATTTCTCACAGCAACCCTCCTCCGGGGCAAGCTGATGCTAAAGATTAGTGCGGGGTCTATCAACCGAGTTTAATAACCACCTCGTATCCACGGAATAATGACAGGGCATCATAAAAACCAGCACCGTGCTAGAGATGTTCAATCTCTCACATGCCTTACCAGGCCATTTATGTGGACGGCTGTTTCCAATTTAACGTATCGGGTTTCATATTAAGTTCACTCTCTGCCCTCAAAAAATAAAGGAGAAAGACAATACTTGAATCAATATAAATGTTCCCAGATGCACTTAAAATGTTAACATATTGCTTTATTTCTTGTGGGAATTTTGTGCTCCTTGGAAATTAAGTTGAGTGCAACCATTTGTATCAAAGTGATGGGTCTTCATATTATGGATTTTCATAGGTTTTTCTAATAGAGCTGAATCAAAAGTGCTTTTGTGGTGTGTGCATAAAGTGTGCAAATCAGTGCCTCATTCTCTGAGCTTCTGGATGCTTCTGGAATTTTCTTTTAGATTCTGACACCGATGGCGAAGCTACAAATGGAAACACAGCATGTTGGATAGTCTCTCATCATACGTTTCTCCATAGTTCTGCTGGATACCTCAGTTTTACTCATGTAGCAGATTTTTAACGCATGAAGCGCTTGGCTATCTGGACGACAAGGAAACACTTTAAAGTTCAATACGGGTAAAGATTCTGGGTCTAGAAGCTACATTCTGAGATACTGTAAACTGATCTCATTCACGAGGCTTAATGCCCAACAGTAGTAGCACTATTTAATGCATTTTCAACAACTCACATCACACGGGATGAAGGCATTGCACAACACATTTCCTGAAAACGCCCTAGCTGCGCGTAATCAGCCCAAGTACAATGAGACGTTAATTTTTCATAAACACTTCATATTTAATGCCTGTGTTCCGAGGGGCCAACCGACTAATAACTTTACAAAGTACACTTTGGAAAATGTCGCATTATTTTAGCTGCTCAGACGTCGTTAATTTAAAAGTCATCAGGTGCCTACGCTGACTGCATACTGAGCAGAAATGCTAATGAAACAATGCTACATGGGCTACGCATTTAGACAGTTAGCAGTTGGGCCGTTCCATAACTCACCGCTCCTGAGTTGTGTTGTTCATTGTCAACAACATTATCCCTGTCCTAGTCCGTCACAGTCCTGGCCCTGTGCGAGTCTTCGAGCACATGGGCAAGTCCATCTTGACAAGTTGGAGGCTGTGTAAGGGAAGCCCCAAGGACTACTCCCCAAGCCCCAGATCGGTTAGCTTTAGTGCTAATGGACGCACTGAGCTAACCTAGCGGCGCTTTTAGCACACTGTGTGTTTGGACCCCAGGGTGCTGCACAGTCGAGCAGAAACCCATCTCAGAGTGAAGAGGAAGCCACGGGCACTAAAACAAGCCACTCTGCTTCCTTGCCAGCAGCGAGGGGCCTGCAGATGCCATGACAGCAGCAGCAGACTCTCAGTTGTGCTCCTCTGTTTACAAGCTAAGGCTAGTGGTTCAGTAGGCAGCTCAGAGCAGAGCAGGGCTCATGTTGAATGTCGGCACACTTTCTTCTCTCTTATCTCACAATAGCAACAATAGAACCACTGTACTAATAAATAAATAAATCATCATGCTCATATGCGGTTAAGAAGCTCTGTATTCAAAGACCTTCAGATATTTTTGGAGTCATGATCCATATTAATGATACTGACAAGCGCAAGTTCTCAGATTAACTCCAGATGTCAACTAAACTAGTCTCATGTGTTAGTTATAAATTAGTGGTTTAAATATTGCTGTTGGTATTCCATCCACAGTCTGTGCTGCGTGGGATAGGCTGAAGGATTCCCCCACCTGGCATGGATGGATGAATGGATGAGTGGATGAATGGATGGATGAATGGATGGGTGGATGATGGATGGATGGATGGAAATTTTTCGATTTGGAATAACACACTATTAAAAGAAATACATTTTAGTGTATCACTGATGTGGCCAGCCACAACTTAGATCATTCGGAAATGAAAAAAACGAACTCCCCGGCTTCTAGGAACAGCCTCTGAATTCATCCATCTCAAATTCAGCTACTTTCACGGCACAGATAATGATTTGCATGATTTATTGCGGCCAGTCTTGAATGCCATGCGTTCTGTTGTTATCGATTGGCACGCCGTCCCAATGCACTTCATTAAGACTCCAGTCGTAATTAAGGTCAGGTGTGAGCAGGGGGCACCAGTCACTTGCACTTTGAAATGCCGGCAGCAGGTGGTGCAGTGGTTAATGGACAAGTGTGGGAGCAGATGCTCGGTTTGGTTAAGAGAACCTTTAAGGTGAAGAAGGGGAAACAGGGTGGAGTTTTGAGAGGTCGGTGATAAAACTCCCTGACTGTCAACTACTGGAAAAATGATGAGAAGAACCTTTGGGTGCCCCCCTGTGCAGAAAGCATGATTATTCACAACTGGGCTGCACAGATGCTACATTCCCAACAAGCTCACAGCAAACCCCAACCCCCCCCCTCCATGGCAACACAACCACATAAGGAATTTCAGCAGCCATATTCATTACTTTTTTTTTGGTTTTGGTATCTGTCAGTACAACTTACAGCCAATCAGCTGCAGGTCACAGTTTGCATTCTGTCCCTGACCAGTAGAGCTCAGTATAGAACTGCCAGCGAGGGCTGAGACTTCGTCTCCTAAGTCCAGGGATAGATATACAAAGTGGATGAACAGTGGAGATTCGATATGGAAACCTTCTCTGAAGGATCTCACTGGTTCAATTGGCACTGCCCGGCCCCTCAAGCTGGCCAGCCACAACTTAGATCATTTGGAAATGAAAAAAACGAAATGGGCGGAGACAAAGTTCTCTCTCCAGCTGAGGGCCCCATGGCAAAAGCAGCACGAGGCGGGCAGCTCACAGACGTGTGGAGAACAGCGATAAGGGGGTAAGCGGCGGGAAGGAGATGACCAGCAGGAGGCAGCGAATGGAGAGCGACGCGTTCCGAAAGCCGGCAGGTCACTCCTAAGCAAAATATATAAAGAGAAACCGACAGAGCTGGAAAATAGCAGGTTTCTGGAGAGGAGGCCAGCATAATACAATGGTTCCCGGGAAGCATTCAGCATGTGATCATTTCAGCCGTAAAATGTCCCATATTTCCGAACGGGGATTATCGAAACGGCCAGAGTCCTACACTGATTCCTAAGAGGGGTGATTCTCTGTAGGGTGGGTTTGGCAACACGGCTACTTGACATTTCGTGTTTATTTCTTAGCTAGATCCACTGTTCCTGAGGCAGGTAATTGCGTGTGAATATTGCTTTTGGAACTGCACGATTTTCTCACTCAGCTACTATATTTTAAACTGATTAATTATAACATGAAACGTTTGAAAGCAAACAATTCAAATTCCCTGGCCCGAAGGGGATTCGACTCAGGATGGGTTTTATGTCCCACATGGGACACCATAGATTTACCTGACCATGTCATTTGCTTAATTTTTTTCAGAAATAAGAAATAAATTATGATTAATCTTCGGGACAATGAAACTGAAATAATTGAAATTGTGTAACAAACCAACCTGCGGTGAATTTAATGAAGCAGTTGCATTTTAAATCAGCTGAGCTGGCATAACTGTCTCTATGAATAATACAGACAGAGATGGAATGGTTTTGTGGTGCATAACCTTTAAGGATGCTTGATTTTTTTCATTCAGCTCCAAGACACAGAGATAAAAGCACAATCATTTTCAGGTTCCCGACACAGTATATCTCTCATAGCTACTGAAGTCTGTCTCATTTTTCTTGAATTGACTTAACATCAGTCCTTGACCTTTTCTGTCATTGGAAGAAGAAGAAAAATCCATTTTTATTTCTGCGTTCTCCTTGAACCTGACAGCCCCTGTGTTTGTTTTTGCATTTGGTAAGTATCCATAGTGTCCGATGGCAAAGATGATCCTCACGAACTAGTTCTGACACGCCGTTAACCAGGGTTATCCCTGTCCTATCCCTTCCTGCCTGCCATAAATAACCAAATCCTTCTTACCAAACTTCGTTTTGTTTTTGAAAAATTCTACATATTCAGATGCATCCTCCATTTATAAACATTTTTTTCCCATTTCTGCCCTGTGTTCAATTTTAATTTTTAGTCCAGTTTATTTTCATTGTGGATTTATTAGTTTTTATTTTAAAGATATATCTCCATTTAGTTTTTATATATATTTTTAATATGTTTTATGTGTCTGATATTTAGAGAATCCTACATGAACACACAATGCACATAATGTGCTGATGTGCTCAAAATGGGCAAAACATGTTCCAGGTATTATTAATGGTCATTGAGGATAAACAAATCATTAATTTAGCTAAAAAAGCATTTAAAATTAATAAAGGAAATTATTTGATGCTTGCTTTTGTTTTATTTCATTTAGTTTCTGAAGCAATTTTTATAGTTTTCATACAGCTGTAGTTTTCAACATTTTTATCTTTGCATCTTAATTTATTTTTTATGGAAAGGTTTTCTTACAGTTTGTTTTTGTTAATGATAATGGCCTTAACCTTAGCGGACCACAGGGCTCAGATCTGGCAGATGTCCAAACAGCTATGTTCCGAATTCGCCACTAAGTGACTGACTCCAAAACAGAGGCTAAGGCACGGCAGCATAGCGCCCGCGTGCCAGTGGCCGCCAGCCAACAGATTGAGGCCAGGCGGGGTTTGTTGCCAGGGTAGTGATATGAGGAGTGTTCCACAAAGCAGGATTTCCTACTTAGCTGGATAACTTAAACCAAATGTAAAAACTGTCCAATAGGAGGATAGATAAGTCACAATCCTATTGGACAATCCTTTACATTTGGCTAATGAAAAAATCCTGCTTCATGGAATACCCCTATGGTCTCTTAAATCCCCCTGGGGGTGGGAGGTGGAGGGGGTGGGCAATAGGCAATATCATTATCTGCAGAACGCTGGTCCTTTTGGCTCCAGAATGCAATATACACAACAGGCAGCAAAGCATGAGAAATATTAGAATAATTCATTTGTGGGAAACAAACAAAGCTTCCTGCCTGCCATAAATAACTATAATATAATAAATAATCCTTCTTACTCAACTTCGAAAAATTCGACATATTCAGATGCATCCTCCATTTATAAACGTTTTGTTCCCATTTCTGCCCTTTTTTATTTGTCGTTTAAATGAGATGCGGAGAAACCAGCCGTATTTACAGATGCTCCCGAGAGGATTAGCGGCGTGAAGATAAGCTCAGCTACTTTGCTGAATATTTCAGAGCAACGTGTGCATCCGCTGAAAGCTGCCTGCTTTCGGCAGCCATGCATTAACTGAAGCGCCACGTTGACGTACATTCTAGGTCTAGCTGTTAGTTGGGCCGGCTGTGTTTTATGAAACCATGTCGATGTGTTTTCTCGGGTGAACATTTGAGGAGCTCAGGGTTTCATGGACTTAAGTCTACATACCAACATTCTCAAGATAATTACAAATGGAGGGTGGGGGGGGAAATGCAGTCCTTTTTCTAAATGGGTATGAGAAATGCCAAGGCTTCCCTATATGAGAAAGGGTAGGAAGAGTCACAGCCCCAGTAGAAGAAGGATACGTGCACATTACCGAAAGTGTCCTTACCTCAGCCTATCACACCTACCTTAACAGCTTTTACTCCCAGAGCATAACTTGCCCCTGTTTGCACTGCTCCCCCTGTCTGAACCTTCCCTGTTTTATAGTCTGTGATGTCATAAGGTAGATCCACAAGCTCACAGACACCCAGGGCGCTGCTCTTCAGGATGTAGGCCTGCATTTATATGTAGTAGAATCTTTCATGTATGTGAGTCATATGTGCTCTGCTGGGCATGGATTGTGGCTCAGCAGGTTAAGACTTTGTGATCAGAAGATCATCGGTTCAAATCCCACGGCAGATTGATTTCGCCGTTGGACTCGTATCCCATGAAGGCTCCAGGGACCGGCTGACCCTACATCCTCAAAGATGTATGTTGCTTTGGGTAAAACCGGCTGCTAAATAAATAAAATGTACAATAAGAATGTCCACATTCATCTTAAAAACTGTTTACACAGTCTGCTTCAGGGCTCTTGCGAGACACGGGGGACTCCACACACCCCCCGCCTCCCCCCTCATGCCACAGCATCACTGTCTGGGATTCCAGCTCAGCCCACACATGGCAGGAGGGCCCAGGGTATGTCATGTGACCAGGTTACGGCTATTCCTGACACAGCCCACGTGCTGTTTGGGACAGACTTGCTTTCATTTGCTGTGCTGGGTTAGGTTTAGGATTACTTTTGCATTAATGTACTTAGCAGATGCTTTTGTCCAAAGCAATGCACAGTGAGATAACACTGATGATACTAATCGTCTCTATCAGTTATATGTATTAGATGATACTGTAACACTTCACTTGACGGGACACAAATACTTAGTAATAACTCAGTTACTACTGCAGTACAAAATCATAAATGGTGTGGCTACTTGAGATAAAAGATGCATCACGATTCATTAATGATGAAAAAACATTAATCAGTATTTCACTTATGTTACTCATCACTTGCTCATTCAGTAGTTCCTTCAGTACTTCACAAAGGTTTACAGAATTAACAGATATAGTAACAAATATAGTAACTGCATGAGATAAAACATGCATCACAATTTATTAATGATGAATTAACATGAGATCAGTATGTTAACTACAACTTAATTTATGGTTAATTAATACGTAAGTAATAGTATAATACTATATTATTTGTGCCCCTCAAGTAAAGTGTTCCCGATAATATAGTTTGATGTATAATATTAGTCAGACTCTTACAAGCTTAATGGCAGGTTAGCATGGAGTAACATTCCCCCTCTTCACATCACTGTAAAATGAAGGAGGGGGTGGGAGTTACAGCAGTAAAGGGACCGGGGCGAGATTGCAGTATCTGTGTACATGGAGGTGATCTACTGTGGTTTGCTGGGGCCGGTGTGTGAGCCAAGCAAAGCGATACGACTCAAAGCATGAGTGAGTCCGTAATGTGTGTCATTTATCCATAATGCTGTGAATCCGTGTAAGCAAAGAAACACATGCAAATGCAAGCTTCACATATCAACCCTGCATTCTTTCATCCATCCATCCATCCATCCACCCATTTTCTATAACGTGCACATAACGTGTGATAAGCGCTCGTACTATTTTCGGAGAGCCTGTGTTCCCCTCCTGCTTTGGCCACTCGGGTCAGCATGCGAATCAGATGCGCCGTGATGATCGGACCCGCTGAGATGCACTAATCCAGACACATGTTTTGGCAGCACGGCATTAATGTCTCCCCATTGCCAAAATAAGACGTTCGGCTGAAAAACGGCAGCCCCCCTCCCGGGTTGATATTACACACAGCTTAATACGCCTCTCGCTCATACGGCTGCCTGACACGTTTCTGACGTTTTGAGATCAAATACTGGAGTCTTGAGCTAAGACCTGCATGGAGTTCACTTCAAAGAGTGCTTCAGCAAACTGCTAAAAGGTCTCTCTGGAGATTATGTAAAGAGCGGGATACATTGTATGGAATCATGCATAGCTGAGGACCTTCCAGAGGTCCTGTGATGTTCAAGCAAAGTGATATTTCTCATAGCTATATTGTCATCCATCCATCCATTCTTTAAATGCTTTTCCAGAGGCAAAAAGAAGGGAAGACAGGGCATAAATTGGTTTCACTCTTGGTCAGGATCTCAGTCCATACACACACACACACACACAGGTTTGTAATTATATCTTTGTGGGGACTCTCCATTCTATGGGGAAGACTCTAATTCCAACATGACAACCTTAACCCCTACCGAGCCCTAACCTTAACCAAAAGTAATTAAACAAAATATGAGACTTTTTGTATTTTTAGTTTTTTGACTGCATTCAGAGATTTTGTGGGGACCTGAGAAATGGTCCAGGCAAAGTCAAAATAACAGATTTTTATTACATTGTGGGTGACATTTGGACACACAGACACACAGAAACACACACAAACAGACACACACACACACTGAATTACCACCAAAGGAGACCCTTGTGCCACAGGAAGGACATGCAAACCGTAGCAGCGGCCAGTGACACAGACGCCACATTTTCACGCCACACTGACGGCCAACCGGACACAAATCCGACGCTGAATTCCGGTTTTGGCTGGTTTTGTCCTCTTCTGGTCTGTTCCAGACATTTGTTACTGATGGCCCGATCTCACTCACCCAGGCCACGTCTCACTGGCCGGTGGATGAATTACAAATGTCTGCCTCGATCCCTAGGAGCTGAGAGTTTCCGCAGACAGAACCGGTACCTCTAAAGGCTGCGGGGGTGGTGAGTGGGAGCAGAGAGGCGTCTCTCCGCGGAGGGAGGGGCCACTAGACAGAAAGCAGAAGGGGGATTTCAGGCAAAATCCCAGTGATTCGAGGAATTCTGGCACCGTCTGCTCCATGGGCGCTCCTTGCCAAATTCCCAAGAAATTATTTATGCTAAACCTCTCTGTGTAACCTTCCAATGTTTATCTTCTGTCTGAATGTAAGGACAGAGGCAGCATACTTTCAACAGGTTAACAAAACATGTTCGCTAAGTAATTATAATAATAAATTGTGGGTTTGTTTTTCTTGTTCAGCGCGTATATAGAGTAACCCCAAGGCATTCTGGGTTTAATGGCTCAGAGAAGCTCATTTCTAAGTTATGCCTCTAAGGCTTCTGTTACTACGGCAACGTGCTGACAACCTGCTTCGTAGTAAGTGTCAACGACCAGCGGGGAGGTAAAGGCGATGGAAAGACACTGGGCACATGTGACGGGATGCTTGCCACGGCGCCCGTTTCACTTTCCGTGGCCTTCCGGCACGTCCGCGGACCTCAGGAAAGGAATTTCCTGCATTGCAAGGACTGCCCTCGTCCAGGCTCGATTTGGCTACATCGAGAGGGCGGAGCTGGAGCCAAAAAAATAATTAACAGTAATGAATAAAATGAGAAACAGAAAGATAGTGGTGAGAACAGGTGTGGAATGTGGACCAGGAAGTAATCCGGGAAAATGAGCTGTCAGAGGTGATGGGGTCTGTCCAGAGCATGGGGGTAATTCATCTTCCTGAGCCACATCTGCATCCCCCCAAGCCATCTCCGCAGTGCAAGCAAGTAATGAGCCAACGGCACGGCTAAGCCAGGCCCCTGAAGCATCACGGAGGCTGAATGGGAATGAGCCCGCTACCCTTTCTGTCAGCCATGCCCGTTTTAATGCAGCTACAAAGCCAGCACTGGAGGGGGAGGGGGCACTGACACCCCCCCCCCCCCCCCAAGGAAAGTGCCTCTCCCCTGAGTCACCAAACTCGCCTGTGATTCCCAGATTAAAACGAAGCTGATCACTGCTGAATTTTTCGAAGGATCAAGAATTAGGATTTTAAAAATCCTAAGTAGGCCCTATAAAAATGGGCTATCGTTTATCACGAATATTGGATCCATCCTCTTGTTTTAAAGACACCTTTGTTTTCTCCTTTGGTGACATTAAGTGCTGCTGGACTTTCCGGTTCCTTTTGTCACAGCCTCTGACTGATGTCACCAGACTGACTGGACAGTAACAAACTGGACTGCCATGTGTCCTGTGCTGCAGACATAGCAGCATATACTGCTGCAGGATGTTCTGAAGCTGGTGTTGAGCTGTAGAATGAACTGTAAACAATCTCAGTCCTACATTTCCCCTTATTCCCTCACAGAAAACCAAAATCTGTCTGACAGACAGCTTTCGCAGTGGCAGCCAGGCGACCCAGGGATTAGACTCCTCAGGTCTGCATCATATCAGGGGTTCAAAGCCTAAAAGAAGGCATCTATGCGGAGCCGTTACACAGGTAAATAGTGTGTGGTAGCTTCAGGGAAGCAGCCATTATGGAGGCGGGGCCTGGGATGTGGGCGGGGTTAAGAATGACGACCTTCCTGGCAGGCCGGCAGCAACAGGGTAACAACGAGCGCAGGGGACAGCAGGGACAGTGATGTGGGAGACCTGTGTGACTCGCAGACAGCTGAAGGTCCCCCACAGGTCTGTAGTGTGGCCCCCACCCCCGCAAACCCATGGAGGTGATCGATGGCTGTTTCCACAGAGGCCTGATGGACTGAAATTGCCCCCCGGTCTCTGCATTGTAAATTTCTGGGCCGGTTCTGATTGCTGCCCCGACCTCAGGAAGCACTGGGTGGGGGAGAGATTTACGCTGTGCTGCTGCCCCCCATCTGTCTGGGGAGGAGTGAGCACTGGAGCGTGACGCTCGCTCCCCCCGTGAACTGGACCCGATTCCCAAACGTTTTCTTACTGCATGCTGAACAGGCCAGGCTTCCTTTAATTGGTGACGGCTTGTTCATCCGGGTCCGTTTCCAAAAGCCTCCGAGCCCACAGCTGCGCATCCCCCCCGCCCCCCCCCCCACCACCCGAAGGCTGGCTGGGGCTCCGGTCACGCACAAATGCCTGCATGATCGAGCACCCCCATCTGGTTAAACACTCCACTACAAACCTGTCCTCTATTCAACAGCGTCAATGACATCAGAAATAAGGATCATGTCAGTGTTCCACAACCATTGCCACTTATATATATGGACGCTCTTGAGTTTTGAGTCACCATGTGACCTCCATAGCCAGACCTACCCCCCCCTACCCCCGCTAAGCTCATCCGTTTCCCAGAGACAGTGTCCGTGCTTTGCTCTCATCTGGCTTATATTTGTTACAAAATAGCAGCGACAGAGCATTTAACTCATATCCACCTCAGACGAAATTACCCACACATTCCCATTTGCACTGCAACCCCCCACCCCCCATCAATAGACCTTCACACCCTCCACCCATAATTCTGTTCGGCTCGGATACACAGCAGCTCGTATTCAAAATCTCGGACTATCTGAATGAGTAACTCAGTGCCTCTCTGGCTGAAGTAGTCCTTATGAGGGTGATGAGCACAGCTGTCTGATGTAGCCCCCTGTCTGAGAGGTGGACCTACTCTTCCTCTCCCAGCCCATCATTACTACAACAGGATCACAACACCTGTCTCCAGAGCATAGCAGATTAAATTGAGCCCTAGTGTCAACAGTTAGGTGCTTCTACTTACCATCTGACCTGGATCTGGTGAGGTCTAGAACGGTGGTTCCATCCAGAGGTTCCTCTCCACACCAAGATTTATCACCATTCTCTGCAGAGGGGAGGACTGTAATTCGTCACATAAATAGATTTCTGGCGCACTAATTAATTTTTCCTGCACTGCTGTTTTTACGATGCATTTATGAAAAATGCATACTTTAGGGCAAATTTCGAAACAGCCGTGTTCCTGTAAATGATATGATAAATAATTATCTTCTCCACGTAAATTACTTGAATAGTTGTTTAATGTGATGTCAAGAAAAACAACCACACTTAAGCTTGACTTTATAATTAGCTTGGTTTTAATTCCCCAGCAGTATTCATTGCATAATCACAACAATGGAAGTGAATATTTGATAAGAGGGGTAGCATGTAATGAAGAGCAGGTGCTCTTCCATGGTAACTGACTTTTCAAGAGGTGAATGGACTGAAACAGTTCCAGTGCTTTAAACTCACCTCTGTAACATTGCCAGCTGAACGCCATTGGTTCAGGAATGTCAGCTGATTGGTCAGGAATGTCAGCTGATTGGTCAGTAATGTTCGCATCATCGTCTGGCCCCACAGACCGGCTGCTCTCAGCTAACAGGGATGTATGATGACGTAATAACAATAACTCAGTTTGTTTTAATTACCTTGGAGGCACTACTGTCAATAAAAGGAAGGTTTGCTCAGCCACTCTGGAGTCCTCAGTCTCTTATGGAGATTTTCAGCAGAAACCGGGTCAGGACCTGCTGGCCTCGCAGAAGGTGCTTCACTAACAAACACGAAGACCACATCACTGTCACCTGCCAAACGTGCTAAGTCAGGGCAGGTCACATGCCCCAGTGCAAAGCAGGGGGTCTTTGTTTTATATTACAATCAGCCAAATGAGCAGCAATACAGGACCAAGGAGTTTATTTAGGCTGACATTTTTAACGAAATGAAAATACTTCCTCTTTTCATTCCCCACAAGGGCTTCTGTCTGGTTTGATTTTTTCACCTGAAGTTATTTACACTCTAAATTAAGCCCTGCATATGTTGCAGTGTAAATGAGAGTGAGTAATCTCGCAATATTTAAACGCTGCGGATATACAGGGGCGGAGACGTGTAAATATACGAGCATATGGGAATCACTGCGATGTTAGAACCCTGATGCAAACGCTAATCACAGCCCACAAGTAAATAATGAAACGCCTCATTTACAATCTTTATTGTTTGTCTTGCCAGGGTTGATAGCAAGGATAATACAGTAATTTATCATTTGCCATGTTGAATTTGGAATTTACCATATAGAATTTACCATGTAGAATTTAGAGTTTACCGTGTAGTTCATTTGACAAACAGTATATTGGAGTCTGAGCAGTAGGTGGTCATGGGAATGAAGATGAAATGACTGCATGAAGGAATATGCAAAGTATATATATATATCAGTATCTATGTATTTATTTGTATTCCTTACCAACAAACCCTTATAACATGTACAGGTACATTGGAAATAGCACCTCCCAGCCAACATTCACCAAAAACACCGGCGGCAAATGCATTAATTCATAGCTTGACGGTAAAATGTTAAAAACTGATCCGATTAAAAAATTCCACACGGTCGCTCAGCGCAGCACATTCCTAGGCCCTCATACGATGCTCCAGCAGCAATGCATTAAAATTCATTTTGATTAGCAAAAAAATAATCAGCAAGGATTCGCACTTTGCTCCAGAAGCCAAGCAGACTATGATTGTCCTTAAATGGCTTATATGTTACATCTCTCATGTCACCTGGCTTAGGTGTTACATCTCTCATGTCACCTGGCTTACGTGTTACATCTCTCATGTCACCTGGCTTACGTGTTACATCTCTCATGTCACCTGGCTTACGTGTTACATCTCTCATGTCACCTGGCTTAGGTGTTACATCTCTCATGTCACCTGGCTTAGGTGTTACATCTCTCATGTCACCTGGCTTACGTGTTACATCTCTCATGTCACCTGGCATCTCTTATGTTACATATCTCAGGTTATACCCCCTGAATCTGGCTATTGCTCATTAGCACTGATCAAGAAAACACCTCCCCTTTTAAAGTTCATTGTGTTAAACTCTTTAAAAGAATAATAAAAATATACTAATGAAGTCAGATGCTAAAGGAGGGGAAATATAGCTGGAGAGGGGGGTGCTTCATTTTATTTAGATTGTTGTGATGGAGATGATCTCTTAATCTCACACAGAAATTAAAATGTTACCAGTCGCAGTAAGTCTGTGAGCGCTTTGATTTGGTTTGGTACCCATGCCTGCGATGGTGAAGTTAACAATAAATCTTTTCCAACTGGAGACTCAATCAAGGAATGATGGTCCCTGTGCCTGAACCTGGTTTATGGGGCCCTTTATCGTTAAACGCAGAAGATGCATTTCATGTTTTATTCATGTCCATTTTGCCCAGAGCCTCACAGCTTGTGTGCCGTACATGAACTTGAAAAACAATAGGAGCGAGTTCCCATTTTGTGTGTTAATCCCAACAAAATATGTACAAGATGGTTTTAAAAATGAAACACTTTAAAAAATGTACTAAATGAAATCTATGGTGAAGCGCTCTCTTCCAGCAAGTACATAAATACAGGGAGAAGAAGGTTTATAAAAAACAGTTTATTTTTTTATAAATAAAGAACTGAAGTAACTATGTTGACAAGAAAGTAAATAAAAAAAGATAAATATGCCTACATTTTTTGTTGATATAATTATGTTGTAGATCAAAACACAAATTAATTTGTAAAATATCACAGCCTGTAAAATTTCCCTCTTCTTCAGGAAGCCCCTGAAAACTGCTAGTGTCAGTATAACAAGTCAGGCGTTAGGATGAATTCTGACTTTTGACGAGTGACCGCTACTCGGATCTGACCACATTATGGCATGGGGTCTGCGTAGGTTGCCGGGAGACAGAAAAGGTCATAGGCTCCGGGTCAAATGATGGGCTGCTCCCCCCCAGAGCAATTCAGCACTCGCTTGGCTTCCTCTGACTGAGTGCTCGGCTCTCTGTAAGTCTCTTCTGTTTGACAGCACAGCCAAATAAACAAGCGAACCGAAGCCACACAGCGTCCACCGCGGCACTGTGTACAGAGCTCCTAAGCCGTAGACATTTTCTTCAATGCTACGAAGTGTTATGTTTGCACATATAGGTTAATTCTAGTTGACTGTTAGATTCACTTAAATCATCACATAAAGCGACGTAATCTGTCAAATGAATGTTGAGGAATTTCATCTTTTTTACATTACATGTGTGATATGTCTGCGCAGTCTGTTTTTTTTTATTATTTACCTAAAACTTAAAACGGGTTCTCTCAGTCACCCTGCCCGAATGCATGCTGGATATCGCCATGGCGACATTGCAACATTCCTAAGTCTCAATTTGCCTAATGTGTTTCTAAATAAACATTTTACAACGAAAATTGCAGCCATTAATTATTCTGCATAACAGATTTGCCATTTCGGTGCTGGAAACTGTCCAGACATTTCAAAACTTTTAAACGTTAATCTGCTACAGCTTTGTTTTAATTACTTTAGAGCTGACGGGGGGGGGACACTTTTGAAAAAGCATTCTAAGTTTTCTCTGGGTCAGATCCCTTAAATAACTAATTAAAGAACAAAAAAGTAAACAAACGCCTTCCAATAAAAATCATAGTTTGATGTTCTCACTTTGCCTGATAAGACGAAAGCAAACAGATGATATGTGCCCAAAACCAAATCCAGCATCCTGATATCTCTAACTGTAAATAACATGAAAGCCATCCAAAGTCCTTATATTGAAGTGGTGGTTTATTACCGTTGCCTAGGTAACAGCCAATCAAACAGAGCTAAATCAAGTGGCCTGGCTTGAACCTTCAGATTGGCCTGATTCTGTGCAGCTGTAGTCAATAAGACACCGCTGGCTGCAGCTACACTGACACCCATGAAGCGATATCAGGACTGCTTATTATTTCAACGTTTATTTTCACTTTGGTTGGTTTTCCTTTATGGTTTTCCATTAAGAGCAGCAATTGTAAATGCTGTAATTTGTTACTTTTAACAAATGTTGTTTACAGTTTACAGTGCAAGTCCTTGCTTGTATTTTCCTTTTTAGAATGTATCGCGTACTAGGATCCTCCAACTGAAGTTCACTACATAGTCTTAAAATACTTAGTGACCAATGATTCTGCGCTCTGCTTCCTGCTGTTTCAGAGTACCCTATATTTAGGCTGCATGAGCAGAATCTCAGACTGTGAATAGCCCTATTATTAAACTGCACAAACACATATTTTCCAGATTACGTAACTACTGGTAAAGCAGATTCAGCAGTGACAGACGCTGTCAGCAAGCTTAATCTCTCCTATCAGGATGCACATTACTCATCCCCGTAAAGCACACAGACTACTATAGCTATTCAGGCTCAAACCTGTGAAGGTTGTTTTAGTGACAGGAAGCCCTAAGACTGAATGTGCGGCTGATGTCCAGAATGGCTACTGCGTACAAATCGGGCCAGCAGCACGTACTCACTGGTTTGCATGGTGATTCCCAGGCACGGGCACGTATGTGAAGGAGCATGAGATGTTGGCGTGTCCATTGTTAGCCGTGCGTGGCGACCACTCTGTCCTCTGATGGACCTCATCGATGTTCACTGATACACTGAGACGTGTAATAGCCAAGACACAGCTGTTTATAGGGAGATATTGTCGGCTCTATTTGGCCCAGTGCTGTTGACTAGGAGTTGTTGGCAGAACGCTTTATCTTCATAATCTGCCTGCACCTGAAAACTGTGCTTCTTGTCATGTGACAACTGTTATTCGATCAGAGAGATTTTGTGAAAGCTGGATTATCCCCCCCCCCCATAACTCCCCCCAGTTATTATAATGATTAGTCTTTTGTTGTGCTGTGCTGTGTGGTGCGGTGCTGTGCTATGCCGTGCAGTAATGTGCTATGCTAAGCTGTGCTGTGCTATGCTGTGCATTGCTGTGCTGTGCATTGCTGTGTCTTGCTAAGCTGTGCTGTGCTAAGCTGTGCTGTGCCAAATAACGCACCCCCAGGGCAGAGAAGGCCATGTCAGATGGAAGCCAGGCAGTGACAGTATTGCACGTAATAAACGCATTCGGGTTCAGGCTGTGGTTTAGGTATGTCTAGTGCCATCTGGCAAGCGGGACTGGAAGTTCTCAGGGGACTTAAAATGTTTTGTGTGTCAACAAAGCCTAAAGTCAGCCAGGATTTTCACAGCTGAGATTTGCACGCCGCTGCGTGTACCGACAGACGGCACCATCCCTCAACTGGAGCCGTGGCGTAATCTCACACAGCGGGCGGGGGGCAGGGGGGGCGGGGCCTACAGGTGACGTGGGCTCGTGAGAGGAAGGCGTCCAAACGTGCGCCTGAATGCTTTGGTAAGCGTGGATGGCTTGCTGGTGGATCACGCGAGTGAGTGTGTGAAGTCTGTGTGAACAGCGATGTCCTGATATCATAGGCGGCGGGCTGACGCAGGGCTACACGAAGGTTTGGACTGGTCCGCTTTACGGCATGAGTTCACATGACTATATTGGGAAATTTATGGGTGCTCCTTAAAAGGGAAATGTGAGTGTTTTCCCAATCCATTATGCTGCTGCTGTATTAATTATTGTTTACATTCACATTGCACTATGTAAATAAACCCTTGTGTTATATAATAATAATAATAATAATAATAATTGATACCTTATTAATCCCCAAGTCCCATGTTTCACACTCTCCTGTGTTTTGCACTTTTAGCACAGGCACTCCCTGGGTTAAGAACGTGCTTACGAACGGACTGCCATAAAATCTATTATATTAAAAATTCAAGTTAAACAGAATGGTTCGTCATAACTACATTGTGACACTCGTGAAAACATTGCACGGCTTCAGCAGTACTTTTGCTAAAGGTATAGTACAATACTCTATGTAGCTACTTTTATTATTACTGAATAATAATTATCATTATTATGCCTTGTATTGTTATTTCTCTGACTTCTTTCATTTGGCCTGGTTGCCCTGTATCGTGCCTGAGCACGATTGCCCCCCTCCCACCTGCTGGGCTGTGCCCACATTGCACTTAATGTTCTAGGACAGAGCACAGTTTAGCAGTCACACTAGTCAAACGAACGGGACTTTGGGGGTCAAACGTGCTTGGGCACAGTACAGATCACCTTGTGCGAGTACACCCCTAAAGGCACACTTAGGGAATGGATGTCATTCATAACCTCGGAGCTGCCTGCATCATATGGGTGGTATGACAATAAAGCCCTTTGACATGACTTGACTTGTGTGTGTCTGTGTATGTGATCAGCCATCTCTGTAATCCAGGCAAGTTTTCATCTCCTAGTGAGGCCTTCCGCCTGGCTGTATCCACAGCGGACGCATTAGACAGGAAGACCAGTGCTCCAGACAAATTCATTGAACGGCAGCAAATTGGACCAGATGAAAATAGGATAGTCCAAAATAGACCAATAAACGTTGCACGAATAACCGCAGGAGAAGGAAAAATTACATCTGCGCGGACTAGAGTCTAGCCTGAAAAGTGCCGGAGGTGTCTTGCCTTTGTGCTGCGGGGAACAAATTCAATTTTCGGCCTTTTCACAGAAAGACGTGCGAGAATAAGGAGCCGCAGCGTGAAACCCATGCTGCAAGCGCCCATGGAGGTTTCAGGGGCTCTAGCAGAAGCTGTCCCGAGCGATTTCACGCAGCAGCGGCGGATCTGTCACACACGCATGCATGGGAAAAGACATGCGTTCCCTCTAGCACGCCATTCGCGGCGGGAAAGATGGAAGAGAGACACCTTAATTTGGCTGCTCACGACCCGTGAAAGAATATCAGAGATAGTCAGACAGATATCTTTTTACCAAAACTGGAGCCGACGATTTTGATCATCACCTTGGTTATCAGCTGATCTGGGGCCTCCTTGGACCATGATGCCCCCATGCTGTCAGAATCCAGCAGGGGCAGCTGGGGGCTTCACCATGCAGGCTGAGACGTTCTTCTGACAAAGAGCTCTGACCTCTTCCACTCCATCCGGCTGTAGCTCTGACGTCCCCTAATAAACTGCTCTTTAGTATGCAGAGCACAAGGGGAGATTAATTACGAGACACCACTAAACTGGGGCATTCACCTTTCAGCATGACACTTACTGTAAATCTAATCCCGTCTGTAGGCCTGTAGCGTGCACTGCACTTACAGCCACTGTTACTCCTGTAGAAATGATAATGCAGGACCTGTAGTCTGACAGCTCTAATGTCCTAGGGCCCTGCTATTGTGTGAGGGCTGACAGTCCTGTCAAATATGGTGAAGTGGGGAATCCCTTTTATCTTTACACCAACACGGATGCGCACTTCCCAGTGTGGAGGACAGAAGCAGAATGAATCACATGGAAATCTCCATTTTTGGGCAAGTGCCTCCCAGAGGCAGAAGGTGTATGGAGGAGGTGTTTCAAGTTTGTTTGATGTACACAAGCCCAGACCTCAGATTTTAAGATCTGACAAGATTAAAGCCTTGCACTGGGGGTAACAATGAATCACCCCATAGTGCTATACAAGAAAACAAGTTCTTTCTTAAAAATGAATGATACTATTCACAAAGGCTAATAAGTCTACAGTATGTGCAAACCAAGGACACCGAAACCCAATGATGCATAATGGCGAGTGTATGGCATGGATTTTTGCTGTGGCTTAGTTTTTAATTATTTTATTGAAGCGTCCGTACAATGTGAGACGATGGACCCTCGCCCTTCACATGGGGGGAGGGGGGGGGGCGGAGTTTCAGATCCTTTAAAACATGTCTGTCCAAGGGAATGAAGTCTCCACCAGCTGTAAATCTATCCCAGCTGGAGAGAATCAATTCCGATCACAGGGAGGATACTGGGACTCTCACGGCGCGTGACTGAACGGGCTGTTATAATTGGAGGAGTTGATTTAAAATGGGAGTCAGAAACTGCTCCCCCTCCCCCCTGAACTCTTCATATTCCCTCCCACCAAGCCCACCCATTAAGTCCAAGCAATATACAGTGTATATCAGTAATCATTAGGGAACACAAATCAGTTTGAACAACGGCATAGAAATAACCAACAGCTGCTTTTAATCCAAATAAAGGCAACTAAATATCATCTTTTCTATTTGATAATGTCCTCTTCCATCTTATCTTCTATAATACACATAAACCATCTCTTTGAATTTAGAACATCCTGTCACGGCCCATCAATTGAGAAATAGTCGTTTATTGGCATCCAGACACTGAACTTAGGTAGAGGGTCACTGTGCGTGGGCCAATTTATGTCTCAGGTACACACTGTTTTACATAAACATCCACGCCTGAGAAAAAGGCGTGATGCATCAAGGGACCTGCAAGGACTCCCACAAACACAACTCGCCAGAGCTGTGCTGTACTCGGGGGCTGCGGGAGTCAGATCCCATCTTTCCCATCAGCCCACCCACCGTCTGCGAATCACAGCACCTGCCGTCGAACAGTTCTGAGGATCTTGCAAGGGGCTTTTGGTAGCTCATATTCATGCCATTTTCTTATTATCTGAATCCTAGAATTTCTGCAGGCTCTGGAATTGTCCTCATTATCAAGCAAAACAGTAGCAGTGACGCTCCAGTTAGAAGGAAACCTGTTCAAATTGACTGCAGTGAACCTTATTTTTAAAATTCTATTTTTCTATTTAATATTCAAACACAACATGTAAGCTAAAGCCTAATTATTAATCACTAACTATGCCGTCGTTCTTTGCCAGGGATAAAACAAACTCGTAACTATTTAGCACGCGGACGTTTCAAACGACAGCGAGACCTCCGCGCGAGGGATTCGCGCGCCCCGTGCGGTATTTATAGAGCGAGTGGAGGCACGCGATGTCAGTCTGGCGCGCGCTGCTGGGCGGGATCTGGCTGTGGCCACCGCTAAGTGCGCTGGGGTAACTGATGCGCGCAAAAGCGCCCGGGCTGCGCCGCGCTGCTCCGTCGCCGTCCCCTTCGTTTCACTTGTTTGAGCGTTATTCCACCGCCGCTGTTACCTAGCAGTTACCCGCGTATTTCAGAAACATTTAGGCTGCGTGGAATATGCCTGCCGCTGTGGTTTTGCGGTCACCCGAAGCGCCTCTTACTGGACTGAAGGCAGAACAGTTGTGGCGCTGTCCTGGGTTCTGAAGTCACAAATCCAGAAGTGTTGTTAAAGACCAGACTTTTTTGTGGTGGCTATGCTTCTTCACTACTAGAGTCTTGAGATGAGTTGGAAAAGGCTGCATTCTGTAGCTGTCTGGGGATTCTTCGCATGGGAAATAGCGGGTTTACTGAGGTAAGTAAGTATGACCATTTTAATCGTTTAGCTTATAGTTTCATGTACGGCGTCTCGTTTTCATACTGTCAGACATCATGGTCGTATTCTGCCTTGCTTTTAAAATAAAATAAATGAAATAAAAATGAAACATTTTAACTTTAATTATATTTAAACAATAAACTAATAGATCGACTGTGGTAATTTCCAATACGAACTCGCTCATTAATTAATTTTCATGGAAATTCCACTGACCCGCAATTATCCAGAAAGAGATCCGTAATTTCACGACACGCGACGATCCGTCACAGCAGTGGGAGCGCGAGCCCTACTGCGTGCGTGATGTCGCGCCGGGGTCCGGGTCGCGCGGCAGATGCTCGCGCTGACGGTCTCGGTCTGTTCCGGCTACCCGGAGATCCGGCGCATCTCTCCGGAGAGTAACAGGTGCCGCTGCGTGTCTGCCCCTCTGCTCGGTGCAACTCGCCAGCTGTCGCTTCTGCCCCCCCCCCCTGAGTGCTTTGACATTGGCAATCACCACGTAAGAAGTTCACGGTGAAAGGGACATGTTTACCTTATGGATCGTCTCGATGCCTCATACTAACTTGGGTGCGTCTAATAATTCTTTATTTCAACAGTATTTCTTACATGAAATGATAATTGGTGCCAGAAAGATTTTGCAAATGAGTAGAACATTAATATGTAGATTGCATTAACGCTTGTTATTTAACATACTACTCAAAGCAGTTGTGTTTAGTTGTGTGGATATAGTGGACCAAATGTAAAAAATCAGCAGGATCGGTAAAGCAAAGTACATTTAACAGTTTAACATTAATTTTGTACAGATGTGGTGTTGGTTCGAGCAAGTAGTCTTCCTAACCTATAAAGTTATTAACTATAATGTTGGTTCATCATTGTTTATTTTTCTTTTATGATCAGATTTGTGTTTTTATAGTGTGTCTTACAGGTTCATGCTTTTGATTATATAATCATCAAAAAAATCGTCCTTCCTAAATCAGATGCATGCAACAAAATCTTACGACGATAAAGGTTTAACAGTAATTATTGCAGCACCATTTCTCAGATAAGTCCATTTAATACACGGACTCAGTTTTCAGTGCTTGATGGATGATGTGGTGATCCATCATTTTGAAGTCATTTGTCTGTAACACATTCATTTTCAGGACAGTCTCACTCATGCTTCTGCTGAACTGACATTTGCTTTATTTGTGTCCCAGTTACATGCTTTGGGCACAGTAAGTGTGAGCCCGAGGGGCCCAATATTCCTTTATAACAGCAGTAATAAAAACTGGTGATGAAAGTTTAGTTTCCTTTCTCTTGTAGGATTCCTCTGCATCCCTACAAGTAGTCTTCTCCGGGATATGTTTGAAAACAAATGCACACTCTGGATCGCGTAGAGACAGCTTAATTCAGTTGTAGGTGTAATGCGTTTTGCAGTGATTATATATTATGGAGGTGTCTGTTTTTCCTGATAATGGTCATGTATCACTCTGTCCTGCGTTTACAACAGGGCTGTTTGTAATCACTAACCACAGCCTTGTTGATGTACCTTGTGCTTATTTCCCTATTGTAACTGAGGCCTTTTGCCATTTTATGGACATTATGATGCTTCAAGAATGTTTTAAAAGCAGGTGTCATAAATATGCCTGTTTGATGTCTGTCTTTTTATCACTGTGGTATTTTTGTATTGGAGCTGAACTGAAGGTTTGATGTCCCATTTTGCTAAAGTGCATTTTAGGAATTTGATCTATGGAATATGCCATTGACAGGGACAGACTCTCCACAATACAGAGATGTTTTGCAAGGAAAGAATTTATGGTCTGTTGCTGATATATCCTACAAAGAACATCCTGGGACGTTTTGTAATAACTGCAATTGTATGAGCCTACTCAGACATCAGAAAGGTCCTTGGCATCACAGTTATGACAGAATTGCTACAAGGGATTTATTCACAAAGACTGCCAAGCATTTCTCTCACATCTGTAAAAGGCATTATTATTAGCTTTGACCAAGCTTAGATGTCTTGACAGGCATGTTTTTTCTTTGCTCCGAAATATGCCATGGTGAGAGATTACTAAAAGCTTATGGGAGTTTTACTTACACAAAAATGTTCTGAGGGCAGAAGAAAAAAATGATTATTTCAGAGAGATAACCAATCAGATTGTACAGGAGGTGGGTCTGAGCAACTAGAAGAGGAGGGACCAAGACAGAGGGACCAAGACATCTGATCAGTTGGTCTCACCTCCTCTGGTTGCTTGGACCCAGGCTACCTCTTGTGTACTGAGGGCCAGATGTGCCATATGAATGTCCAAATAATCGATTTTAAAAGTGAGCCGTGAGACATCCGCCAAAGTCTGGTCCTCGACCTGCAAGATGACAAAGCTAATATATGGAGCTCTACCATCAGCTAACAGCTAGCATGTGAAGATGTACCAACAGCTAACAATGGCACTCAACTAACAAGATCATTGGAAGGTCATTGGAAGCCAAACCTAGCTGTAGCTATGTTTGCTGCTTGACAGCTGCATGCTGATGTATTATCTGCCTTGCTGGTACGTCTCCTTGGAATAGAAAGTCTACTAAATAAATAAATGTAATGAGTGGCCTGTGAAGCTCTACCAAGTGACAGCTAATGTGTGGACTTCGATTACCTAACAGCTATGCATACCAAAATAGCCTGAAATTATAGAGATCCCATGTTTCCAAGCAGAAGCCAGAGGACTGAGGCATATTTCAATCAATCTTCTTCATAATAGTAAACTGTTGTTTATGGTCTGAATTCTTATAACAGTACATTGTACTACCTGTTACTTTTCACTTCTCCATGGACAGTGCTGCTGGGTAATGACGCACATTGTGTAGAGTGCATGACAGCGTCAGGGATGCGTTTTTTTAACTTTTACTAAACGATTTTGCAGTTCCCCTGCAATTTTTCTGTGGACCCCCCAGGGTTGAAAACCCCCAGGCTAGGGTATGAGTACATTTAAATGGTCTTTTTTCCCCAGACATTTATACCAAACAGGAAAAATGGTAAATGCACTCATAAATGCATTAATTTCCTCGCTCAGTAACCTTGTTTTCTACTGTGTATTAAAAGGCCATGCATTGATAATAGATAAAAACATTTGTTATTTAGATTTTGATATTAGATTTATATTTATTCCCAGCATTTTATTTGTCATCGTTTGAGAGTAAAGAGGTAAGCAAAGTTGCACTGTTCATCATTTTTTTCCCCATTCCCAATCACTGCACTGTTCATGTTTTCAGGATGCCTTGTCTCTTCAGATAAGGAGCTGTTCATATACGAGACACAATGGCAAAAGGGCACATCGACGCTTTCCCTTTAACTTGGGATTTCAGCCTACCGCTTCTTTAAGAAGGCCTGATTGTTACCCAGTGCTGTCTCTGCACCAGAAACCCCAAGCGGTGACATCATCAGAATGGCTCCATTGATAGTTTGTCCAATAGCTGGCTGACAGTTTACATTTATCCAAGGGAATGGGAGACTCAGAACCATTAGAAGTGATAACCGTTTGGTCGAAATTAAAGCTGAAGGAGCCCCAGGGGACCAGAAGGTATTCAGATTAAACCAGGGCTGTGGATAACAGCAATCCCCCAGGCACCAAATAAGAGCCAGGATAGAGTGCCATGTGGTCTGTTCTCGTTACTCCAGGTCCTGGTTTTTGGCCATTCAGTGCTGTAGATCAGGTGCTCCTTATTTTTTTAGGCACCACCCCCCCACCCAAAAAGGTTTCCAATTTATGTATTTTTCTCTGTGATCTGTGATTATTCTGATTGTTTTTTCTGCGTATAAGACAAATACTCAATTATACTGTTGGAGTATTGAGAAACAAAAGTAGTGTTTATGTCATGTAAATGCTATTAAATACAAATCACATCTAGTATAGGAATACATTTAATAAATGTAGGAATAAAAAGACGTCAGTGGCTATGAGTCGTCACTCATAAACATGCACTTACTTCTGCATTCTTCATCAGATCTGTTGGCTGGACCTGCACAGCTGCTGTCCACCAGTAAAAAAAAACAAGCAAAAAAGTGCTATGATTTATTTTTAAAGGGAAATTTTCTAGCTTTGTAGTTTTTGCACACAGCAGAAATACAGAATGTTGAATAGCTGCTACTGAGATATCTACAAAGAATCTATAAAATATGGATCTTTCATAGTCTCTCTTTCCTCTGGACTGTCACCAGCTAGTGTGTCCCTTCTATCAAACAGTAATTGGTACCATTTCTGAATGCCCCAGTGAGCCTTTGAGATATTTTTCATTGATTCGGCCAAAAACATTTTTTTTTTTTAAAGTAAGCAGCTTAATTTTTTTTCCTTAAAGTTATTCTGTATCTAGAGAAGGAGGGCATTTCATAAGAAGCTCACTGTTCAACTATATTCAAAACAGAAATACCACATTCTTTTTAAAATGGGAACCAAATTTACGTTAGCAGACAATCCCACAAAACCCAGGGCAGGGGATGCCTTGCATTGGAGGCCAACCCATTGTAGGACAATGCACAATGGGAAACTTAGAGACACCAGTTAACCTGTTGTTGGATTACAGGGAGGAACCGGAGTGCCCTGAGGAACCCCGCATGAATACAGAGAGAATATAGAAACCCCACTCACACAGAGCCAAATTCAGAATTGTACCCACAGCCCAGGAGGCATGAAACCACTGTGTCACTTCCTTATGAATATATCAGACTGATACGCTTAGAATCACCTAGCATCTAATTAGATAAGCGACTGCTGAAAAAAGGACAGATGGATAAATGTAGTTACTGATACAATTCACTGCTCATGTAGGCCTTCCCCTAACAGCACAATAGCTTGTCCCAGCGTGCAGAATTTGTCATCCAGCATTACAAGAGCAAACATGCCCCTGGCAGTCATATCCAATATTGTCACAAAGAGAGAGAGCAGTGACAGTTCAGCACCACCATTATTTCAGCGGCATCTCTAAGAACATGCCATGCAATACCTGCCGTTTCAATCATTTTGAATAATAATAATAATAATAACACAATTTTCAAAATATTAATGTATTTTTCCATATGACTCAAATGTTATGTGACTTACCTTTGTCCATTTGGTACCCGTGCTTTGCCTTTTTTGCGATCATTTCCGACAAATGGCTTTCAGCTAGCCAAATGCAACTAAAATGATGCGAATGAAATGCTGTCTGTAGTAGTTAACCATTTCAGTGTTGCCCTTCCTCCAGAACTGTGTTTCGAGGACAGGTCATTATCAATGAGTCATCTTTTTGGCACTGATTTGTTGACTTGGCAGCAGGCATGAATCTGGGATTATTGACATCCAGCCAAAAATGATTGTCTTGCACCAAATTATTTTTTAAATTAAATTTCAAATGTATCTCACTACTGAGGAATAAAGTCATTTCTCATTGGTGCTTTGATATGGTATATGCCCATAGAATAAATTATGTCTGTGTGAAGAATCAATAGCAGTCCCAGAAGTTTGTTCTGACATGTGAAATTTATATCTGCATAAAATCCAGCCATGCAGAGCTTGGCCCAGGTGATTTGCTAACAGGAGCATCATCATTCCATCTTTTCCTATTTGGTCATTTGGTTCTAATTAATCCCACGATAATTATTGCTGTAAAAAAGAAAGGGATATTTAAAACCAGTCTGCTGGCGCTGATAAAAAATGTGAGTGAAACCTTTGTCTCAGACTAAGCCAATAAGCAATGATCACACAAGACCGTTTCAGATGAGAAGTGCCGAGATTAAAGTGGGGGTTTTATGTTCTGTTTTATGGCATTAGTCCTGCTTATGGAGTCATTAAAACTGGAGTGGATACTCTTTGTGCAGTGGGATGCGGCCCCTTGCAGGTATGGGGAACTCCAGCCCTTGAGGCTGTGGTACTTCTGAGTTCCCTTCAGTTATGCTTAGAACATCAAAAAAGGTTAGATCTTCAATTGACCAGTAAACAAAGTACAATGAAAACCAGGACACCCTGTGACCCCTGAGCACCAGCTCCCCATGCCTGTCCCAGGCAATTTATCCACTCTTGGGTTCTGGTGTCTGAGTCCACAACATCCCCCTTTCCGCCCGGAGCACTAAAATGACCTCATTGTGCTACTACATACCAAGAAGGAAGCAAGCCATTAAAAAATGGGTGAAAGTGGTGAGGTAGGGGGGGGACAGGTATGATTTGCACTCTAAGGGTTTTGGATGCAATTTTCAATTGCTTCCCCACTGGCCCCGTCTGGTTCTGTCAACTCCCAAGAGTTGACGTGAACAACACAGAGATAGTGTAGTAGGCAAAGGGTCAGTGGGCTTATGCTCCTTCTGGGGGTCAAGGCAGGGTTCACAGGAAGGTCTGTCACTCATTGGTTAAGAATGTGTGGAATGCTAGTGGTTTTCAGCTCCAGAGCCCCAAACAGCCTAGCAAGTTAATTATTCTGTTGATGACAGATTTATGAAGCAGGAACTATGGTAAGAAGAACAAAGAAAAGCAACTCTCAAGATTATTCCGGACATCCTCACCTCCATACAGCGAAGGTGAGAGGGCAGGGTGACTCATAAAGATCACCCCTCAGTCCATATGATCGTCTCAATCTGTGCTTCCGCCAGACAGACCGAATACCACCCTCGCCAATGCTGGCATATGCTGTCAGTGCAGGATGATGGCTGGCATAAAATACCAGCTTTAACAAGAAGCACTACACCCATGCAGCCAGGGAAGTGAAGGAGAGGACAGAAGTTCACTCGTCTCCGGATGATTTCTGTAGACAGCTTTCATCAAGTCATCCAAGACTTAACAGGGTAGAATAGGAACGAGTGAATAATACATACAATATATGAAATATACGGGGATAATATATGAATAATAAGGAGTATTTTAATTGCTAATCTGCTCTAACTGCTTAGGAGACCCTTTGGGGCATAGAGTCCACAGACCACTACCTGAACTTTCATGTTTGATTCTCCTCTGTTTCATAGACATTTGCAATAGCGATTGCTACTTGTAAGCTTAACACTCAAGAACATTGTGCAACTTATGCTCTGTGGCTGTGTTACATGCCTGTGTGCCGTGCCTGCTGTAAATGGCTCCAGACAAATCTTTCAACAAAGGAAAAGATCTGTCTGAGATAAATGTTCGTTTCTTATGATTCCCCCCCCCCCCCCCCCCATACACAGCCTCTAATGTTAAGTTAAAAACACAGATGTCTGACTGTTTTTTTACAGTACATGGCACACTGTCCTCACACTGTCCTGCTGTCCATCTTGTCTTCTCCAGGTCTTGCAATGTCCCATGTCTGACTGCAGATGAACACTGTGGCATCTGTCCACAGACGTCCCCTGCTCTTTAATGGGTTATTCAATGCACTCTGACTGGAGAATATGGCAACTTGCATCTGAATGACCTCTCAGCAAAACGTACATGCAAGACGGAGACAGGCTGTCCAATTCCATAACTTTAGAATGCCCAGGATAGCAGTACTGGACGTTTTTTTCCCTGAAACTGGTTTACTGTAAATTTCCTATGCGGTTTTTGTTTACTTTTTACTAGCCACTGGAAAAAATATACATTACATTTGTGACAGTGAAGTTTCTGAGCACAGCAGGCTGTTACAAAGAAAATGAGAAGTACTGACTGAATTGGTATGACAGCATCTCAGTCCATTTCCATCACCATATCCATTACATTAAATATCCAAACAGAATGACAGCATGGCTCAAGAAGGCATAAAATACAATGAGTGAGAAAGGATGGGCGCAATGTAAAAACTGCATGTGTTACTGATGCATGGTACACGGCGGACCTGGCTTAAGCCTCCTAGGTGAAAATTACTGGGAGGTCATTCAATGTAACCAAACCGACATCCCTTTTCGGCCGCTGAGCTTACATCTGCACTGTAACAAAACTGCATCACAGAGAAAGAGTGAAAATACATTTAAGCAGAAACGATGGGCGAGGTTCTGTTTGGCTGAGGCAGGAATCCCCAGGAGGCTTATTTGAGCACAAAAACAGCCACTAAGCCTCAGTGCTACTTTCTGTTCCTCCTACTTGAGAGAAGTTTTTGTTCTTTTCCTTCACGCTCAGTGTGTTAGATTGGGACCTAGAGTGCATACAGTGTGGAAGGTCTCGTCAGCCTTATCGAGAAAGAGCAGAAACACACAGGCTCTGTTGGCATTTACCTCTACATTATCCAGGAACTATCCTAGGAAAAAAGCTGCATGGATCAGACCAATTTAAAGTCTTTTCCCATCATTAAAATCATGTTGAGGATAAGGCTGCACGGCAACACATACAACGGAGTGATTCCTTAGAAAATTGGTGTCCATATTTGATTAGGGCTGGATCCTCTGGTTTTCTGTTTTATTTTTTAATTTTATAGCCTGTGTACTGTATTTGTTATACAGAACTAAGCATAATGTTATATTTTCCCACAGATTTGTTTTTAAACATGGTCTTATAGCATGAATACAAGCAGGGATGGACATAACTGGTACGCAAGTACGGATTCACCTTTTAAAACAATACGTGCGACAATCGATTGTTTGTAAAAGCAGAAATGCGTACTTATTTTATGTGCATTTGCGCTGATATGAAAACAAAATATAATGCATTTTAATCTTTGTATGCTAACTCTACATCATTTGCGGTATACAGGTTAAAATGCAAGGTATTTTCTTGTCATAGCAGCGCAAATGCACATAAAATCGATTATAATACAAACAATCGATTGTCACACATGTCGTTTTTAAAGGTAAATGCGCACTTACAGTATGTTATGTTCATCCCTGGTTATCAGGTAGATGACCTGATGCTGGCCCAAGATCTGGGGAGATAAACAGTCACATGTGAAATGCATGCAGAATCTCTCCATGGGATGGTTCACAGGATTCCTGCTGGCATAGCCAGAGTGGATCCACGTCTGGGCGACGCTTTGCACCTATTCTATGCTTGGCAGGGTGCCGTTATGAGGGGGCATGTCACCTGCGCAGTGTATGGCGTGTGGAGGGAGGAGCAGCCACAGCACATCAGCTGCACATTATCTGAACATCTGCATAGCAGGCATACATGGGTCAAGGTTATCCGCTTACAAGGGAGAAGTTATTTACTGCTTAATTGCGTTGCTCTTGCCAAATGTGCTTGTCATGGTTATTCCTTTAAGACAGAATGTTACCTTTAGTTTGTTGCTAAGGATGCTAATGATTGTGTTCCGATGGAGAAGCTCCTCTCTGTGGGAATGGCCTCCTTCCTGCCTCAGTAGCCTCCCTGCTCCCCTCTGCTGTGAGAGACAAGCAGTCCAGGCACTAAGACCGGAGGGGTTAGGAATTAGGTTATAAGCCCTTGTTTTTATTGCAAGCACAGTGTGAAGGAATCATTGGAGTGTTTAGTCCAACAGACATTCCTACTTCACCCTACTCAAGGATTAGAGCTGCTTACTAACAGTGAGGAAACATCAGATCAGGTCAGAATCTGCTATTTGCCCATTTTCCGCATATAGTCTAGGTCACTATGTGATCAAAAGTGATTCAGCAAACTACATTCTAAAGTGAGTCTAAATATTAGTGTACAGCTTTACAACTTGGGACAAACAGCAAAACAAATAAAGCTACGTTACTGTGAATGAAGCACCACACCTTCTTGGGGCAGTTAGCAGTTAGCTTCCCTTCTTCTTGGTCAGGCAGGTCTAACATCACTTCAGCTGCTGAAAGACAAGGGCAGGCAATGCCATTTTCCGAAAAGCAGAGCTTCCGGTGCTGCCCTTCCCTGTACAGAAGTTAGTCTCCAGCCCAGGAAAATAGAAAGACTTCGCAGTCATGCTTTTGAAAAGCACGTTTTAAAAAGAGCAGGGCTTTAAAAATAATGACTTTCTCCCAAAACTGAGATAAATAGCTAGGACAGGGCGGAAACACGGCATAGGCTGAAATTACTAAGGCAAAAGCTAGGCACGCTGGGATTTTGCTGTCTTCATTACCCAAGAGTCTTTTCCCCTCCGTTATCATGTCTCCGCTCTCTCTGCTCACCATAACTCTGCCTTCTTCCCTCGTCAGTGTCATAATCCTAATGTTTATTTCCAAAAAGAGGTGCTATTCAAAGCCTTCGCTTGTGAATCGCTCAGGTTGCACACAGGGGTTCGGGGATCAACCCTGAGGTTCACATGGTGAGCTCTGTGCTGCCTGCTCCATCTTGAACACTAACACAAACAAACAAACCCTAAGATGGCTGCGTTTATTCATCTGAAAAAAGTAAATTAAAAAAGGTCTCCCAGCAGTCGTGCCACACACTGTGCTGCACCCTTAGGCAGAGTTTCACCATCGTCTGGCTGGGACCAACCCAAACCCCTATCCCCATCCCGTGTGTGAGATGGGCTGAAATGGTGATGATAGCCCCACGCGCTACCCCACTGGGGCTCTGGCTTGACTGTCCACAGGGAAAAAACTAAACAAGCATGCGTCACACAGCAGGGAAATGAACAAAATGATTGCTCTCTGTAGCCAATTTGGGGTCTTTTTCACAGGTGTAAAAGTGTCCCTTGAACACCTGTGACACGTTTATTGGCTTGTCGGAATGGCACATCCTAAAAATATAGCTTTTTTTTTTGTTTTTTTTTTCTCAGAAACAAGGCTATGTGGCTGTTTTAATTTGCATTACACACTGGGAATTTAAAATTCGTGCTCATCGCAGTAATGAGCATGGAAGACTGAAGAGCCTGAGAGACGACAGGACATCCTGCAGAAGGCTAGCCTTTCTGGTCACTGGGAGCTGACATCAACTTGACAGCACCTAATAATAAATTTAATAGGCTGCATTAAATTTTTCATTACGACATGTAACCGATCGTGTCCCATTGTATGCAAAGATAAAACAAAATACTCAAAAAAACATCACAATACTATGTGTAGCCACCTGACTTAGTAATTCATAGCTTAGTAAACGATTAAATGCTTTTTGACACAGCCCAGAATACCTTCTAAGTAAGTGGGAACATCCTTCATTGAAGACCAAAAGTGACTGATACAACCTGCCAGAAGATTATTTGTACCTCATTCTGCGGTGAAATTGCCCCCCGACTTTGTGTGTGTGTGTGTGTGTGTGTGTCCTCAGTTTGTCTCTCCTTTTTCTGTCGCAGCCTAGTTGCATCTAAGGACCCAGACAGCCCCCGCGGGAGAGCAGTGCCCATGTCACCATCTGACTTCCTCGACAAGCTCATGGGGAAGACCTCCGGCTACGACGCCAGAATCAGACCCAATTTCAAAGGTATGGCCATATATTTTCTGCATTCCACTTGTATTAGAGTTTGTCAAGTTTATGCGTTACATTGCTAATGAATGGATGAATTCCCCCCACATGGCACTTGATGTTTAGAATTTACCATAATTTTGTGCCTAAATGTGGGGAGGGGAGGGGCGGGGGGCACCCAGGATAAGACAGCAGAGAAAGAAACATAAAACTGGGACAAGGAATTTAATCTCTTATATTTGTGTATATTATTTAGAATTCATTATTGTTCAAATGCAGTTTCCTTTTTGATAAATGTAGGGGTGCGGAATATGCTCTGTAATGATATATAACTTGATATTCTGTAAGGTTCATGCGGGCGTTGTAACAAAATAAATAAAAACAATGTTGGAAAAAAAAAAAAAAAACTGGGACAAGGCAGTGCAACCAAACAACTGACAAAAAAAGATATAGAATGCAGCCCGGAAACCCCCTACCCTTATTAAAATAATGGTACCTCCCTGTCAGCTTCCTGTGACCGTATCTCCCTCACTGGCCCCCACATCACCCAGCCCTGTCACCTTCTGACTCTCACTTTGCTTTGATTTTCTTTAGGCCCCCCAGTGAATGTATCCTGCAACATTTTCATCAACAGCTTCGGCTCCATCGCAGAAACAACAATGGTATGTTCCCGCTGAGGACAGCTTCTGGTGACACTACCAGCTGAGACGTACTACTGGCCTTAACCAAAGAAAACACTTTGCAGAAGTTGTGGAACACATAAGCGTTCGCAGTCAAATTGAGAGGATTACTCATTGATGAGCTCAGAGATGCAGTTGCCACTCATGGTCATAGTGGGTGTCAACATTAGCAGATTGTCTTTGGCCTGCATTTGATGGTTTCACACCAGAAGCAGGCGTGAGGTCATCTCCCCCTGAGATTGGGCAACATCCTGGGTATAATGGGGAAGACGAGGTGGACATGGACCATTGGGAATAGCTGATGCATGTAACGAGTTCTAGGCTGGGTCTTTAGCCCACCCCCTCCAGGACTGGTGGGAGCTGCCCAACCCACAGCTCTGTTTGAGCCTGACACCTGTCATGTCATGTGACAGCCTGACCCCTGACATGTCATGTGACAGCGGAACTATACCATGACCTGCTGCTTCAGCTCAGCCCTCAGCAGCTCTTTCAGCCAAGGGCTGATGAGTGTAGTCGCCCCCAGGACAGATCTCCAGCCCCAACCTCCACTGACAAGGAAAGGAAATAAGTCCCACAAAATCACTAACGCAGGTCTGCAGTCGCTAACCTGATTCTTCATGAGGGTCTGTCACAGGGGCACTCCACATTCTCTCACCTTGGCTCTTTCGGGAAACTGAACCTGCATTTTGTTTGTACTCTGCTTTCATTATGCAATACAAATTAACTATGTAATTAAAATATGGTTTGGAGCTTCTATTCTGGATTTTAACAAAATCTAGAGCAAAATGTGAGCTCTATATAGTGATGGTATGTCAGTAAGGTCCCTGTATCCGGAAGCTGTTAAATGAGACATGTTAGATTCTCCATTGTCCCGGTTTTTATAGCTTTTTATGAGCATTTCTTAACCTTGGGAGATCTACATAAAATTCAATTTAATGTTACAAAATTCAGCTAAATGAAAGAAAACTAATGAATGATACAAGGGCATGCGGCTACTGTTGGGGGGTAAATCTGTGGTGGCAGGTTATTGGGTCAGAACCAACTGCAGTCACGGTTCATTTGTGGGGAGTCCTGAAAGTCATATTTGTTTTGTTCTCTGTTTTCAGTTGCCTCAGACCTTGACCCAAATGGGTCGAACCTATTCTGCTCCATGCCACAAAAACAGGCCTGAGGGTATCCTGCGATATGGTTCAAGAGGCAATTCAGGAAAATAGCATTCGTACAGGTTTCCATAGTTCGCTTTCTGCGAGATTGATCCGCATCTGAAAATACCTGATAAGACGACTTGCTGTCTGCATAATCTTTATAAGTAGCTCCTGGAATCTTCATGAACAACAACATCTGCAATTTCAGGGTCAGCTTGCTGGTACAGTTTCCAGGTTTTTTAATCATGCCCCTGAGAGGTTAAACTAAACCAGCACGCTCTGCCGCTGGCGAGGACCATAGTTCCTAACACCCGTTGAAGGATCTAACCATTACATCCTCTGACAAAGAAGACCAGAAGTTCTGGTTTGTTTCAGCATCTGGAAGTGATTTCCTTCCTCGAAAGACTTCTCTGACATCTAGTCACATCCTCAGGACTACCGGGTGAACATCTTCCTCCGGCAGCAATGGAACGATCCGCGCCTGGCCTACAGCGAGTACCCAGATGACTCCCTGGACCTGGATCCCTCCATGCTGGATTCCATCTGGAAGCCTGACCTGTTCTTCGCCAATGAGAAGGGGGCACACTTCCACGAGGTCACCACCGATAACAAGCTGCTGAGGATATTCAAAAACGGCAATGTCCTCTACTCCATAAGGTGAGCGCGCCGTCAATCCTTTAACACACTATTTTAACATTGCCCACGGGGCAATGACTGTTCATTGAATCACAAACAATGTTCACTTAACCATTAACGCCCATCCAGCAAGGGCACCACTCTCTAACAACAAAACACATCCTGAAGAGTGGCCACAGTCGTTTTCAGGCAGAAGTATTTTATCGTAAATTCTAGGCTTTTATCTGGCTGCCGCATGAGGAGAGTGTGTCGAATTAACAACTTATGCTGGATTCCTTACTTTAATAACGGACAAATCTCCAAGTACCCTTTAAACCAGTTCATGTTCCTCTACAGGAGCAACATCTGCTAAGAGACAACCCAGGGTTGTATGGTCACTCACAGGCATGTCCCAATTTTGCCCGAGATCAACATGTCCCTAAGTCAAAAGGGGAGGGGCTTATGTTTCTCTTCTTCAACCAATCACAGTCATCATGCTATGAGATCACCACATTAATTAGCCAGTGTTTTCTCTTAAGCGGCAAGGTGCACAGATTTCAAAAGTACCAGTTTTATTGTGTATGCCTTTTGTTAAGGGACGTGTTGTAGATACAAAACATAGGAAACCAGCAAAGGCTGTACAGAGCAATGTAAGGGTGCATCTTTATTTTATGATGGTAATAATAATAATAATAATACAATAATTACAAAATAATAAGGCCTGAACCAACAACCCTCCGATCACCAGCATAGAGGCTTAGCCTGCTGAGCCACATGCTGCCCCTGGTCTGATGCCTTGATGCCTTGAATTTGAAAATGAGAAATAAATGGCCCAATATGTGGTGACGTCATATAACGAAGACTGTGATTGGCTAAAGAAGTGAGACACAAGCCCCTCCCTTATTCAAACAGGGACACGTCGAACTTTGCAAAATCACAATGTGCTCACTCTCAGAGGAACATGGTAGGAGAAAGGATTTCCTCTTCAGTGATTATTTGTCCTGGGCAGGTGTTAACCTGGACTCCCATGTAACATCTGGAAATGTGTTCCGCTGACATATAAATAGGGAAGATGGATTACATGCCCTGAGAGTGCGTTCAGCTTCACTGGTGCGGTTTTACATGCGACGGCTGTTACCATGCAGGCAGATGGTAGCAGGAATGCCACATGACTGCAGATTTACCTTTAAAAAGCTCAGATATTATTTTTAAGAAGCCTATAATCTGCAACTGTCACCCCCTTAGTAATTCTCCCTATTTAGTGTTCTCTGCATAAAATGCACTGGTATTTTAATTGCAGCCGACGCATGAATAAACAGTTTTTTTAGTGCTCTGTGTTTATACAAATAAAGCTGATGTCTTTGCACCTGCTGCCGCCACACTGTTTGCCCCAGACTAACCCTGACGCTCTCCTGCCCGATGGACCTGAAGAACTTCCCGATGGACGTGCAGACGTGCATCATGCAGCTGGAGAGCTGTGAGTACCCAGTTACGCTTCCGCTCCAGTCAGCGTCAAAAAGCCCGGTTACGTAAGCTTCGGGTCTCGGGCTGTTCTCCACAACGAGGGGGCAGGCACAGCAGCTCCTGAAATCGCAGGCTCCCGCTGGAGGCGGCGATGAGGTCACTTGCAAATTTCATGAGCTCTTCATGGCATGGAGGTTTTACCTCCAGCTGTAATGTTGAATCATTAGCAGTGGTTTAGATCCAAGCTGGCCGTGTCGGCCATGTCTGGTCTGGAGAACAGGACCCCTATCCCTCCCAGCTGGTTCAGTATCTGTTCCAGATGCTTTGAGAGTTTGCCACACCTGTGCTCGCTCGTCTCGACCTGGAAGGCCGTATTGCCAGCAGTCATGTGGTATTTTGTAACTGAGGGTGCCATGGGGTGGGGTGGGGGGGGGCTGTATCTGTATAATGACCAGTGGGGTGTCCAGCAGACCGCTGATATCGATCTACTACACTCCGATTCCGTTGCTTGACAGATTCTTTAAGTCATCGCTGCTTGCATGGGCCATGTTTATTAGATGACTTGTACCCGCTGAAGAAAAAACAATGCACAAAGTCCTCTCTTTTGATTAGGGGAAAACAAAACAAGTACAAAATATCTTACAGAAATTATGAGAACAGACAGGAATCTCTCAGACCTGTGAAAGTACAGCCTTGTTCCGGTCCTGCCATGCCAAGGATCATTGACACCACAGTAAAGATAAGAGCCCATATCCCCCTCGCTGGAGTAACTTTTCATCAAGCCAGTGGCACGGTGCTGCCGCTAATGGGAGGTGACCAGCTTCTCCCACATGCCAGGAGCTAGAAATGGGCTGCATGGCTATTTAAAGAAACAAAAGCTCTTTATAATTACATCTGTCATGATTTATTTAAACATTTTTACATGCCATCTCCTTTGCAGTGCACTTACAAGCTTGGGGATGTTTTGCTAGCGCGGTTTAGTGCTTCCAGAGATAATCTGTCTTCATTTGAAGGCCTTGCGTTATTGCATTACGCACCGCAATTGGCAAAGCTGTCTGGTCCTCACATTATGAAGCCAGTATGGAGAGCGCGTTGAAATATTGCGAAAACCTGGCTGCATATTTTCCTGTCCGAGGAAAGGGAGATTACATTTGTGAATTGAGCTCAGGCGAAGCAGTTGACATTGGCTGTGGATTTAGCATGTCCAATTCAGGACACCTGTTTGATAAAAACCACAGGGGTGCTTGTGGTTAACAATGAAGTTGTTTTGTTCTGGGCAATAAGAGTGTGTCGGTGAGTATTTACTGCAGATGATACGGATTCTTAGAAGCCTGTAGTTTAGTTCATTATGGTCAGACCCATCCGTGCCCCCCCCCCCCAGTTGGTTACACGATGAATGACCTGATCTTCGAGTGGCAGAAGAATGGACCAGTCCAGGTGGCCGAGGGACTCACGCTGCCCCAGTTCATCCTGAAGGACGAGTCGGACCTCCGCTACTGCACCAAGCATTACAACACAGGTGAGCAGGCTGGACCCTCTGCTGCCCGGGCCTGCTAGCTTCGGGAGACGCAGTGCAAAGCTAGCAGACTTGTTTATTTTCACCATGAAGTATAAATTCATGAGAACATCCTCATGGATGGTATGGAGAATATGGTGTCTGTTTGTCAGGGGTAAATAATGCAGAGCACCTTCCATTTCTCAGAAGTCGTTCCATGTCCATGCAGCCTCCACTACGCAGGGTTATGACCAATCAGGGAAATGTTTCCCTCGAAACAAGGGGGAAAAAAACATGCATGGAATTATTTTGTTGTATGAAGGGGCTTTGAAGGTGAGGCTCTGTGATTTTTTAATTGGAAAAGCGTGTTCCAACCCCTTTCCTCTTTAATTATGGATTTATTCTAAGTAATGCTCCCCTATACATGTCCGCCCTCCTCCTATTTCTACATGGACACTGAATATCCTAACACCCGCATATCAGGAACATCTTCATCACTGAATTCCTTTTACTGTTGTCACCCAAGTGGAAGCGTAGTCGAAACTCCCTGTGCGCATGAAACCTTTCCTGCTGTTAAGAGGGTTAGCAACAGGCTATCTAGGGTCTTCACCTCTTCTGATCACCCAAAGAGCCTCCTCACTTCTTTGCTGTACTTCTTAAGAAATGCTGTAAATCCCGTAATCAAACCCTGTGATTGCCGATCATGCCCAGCCATTATAGTAATTACTGGGATATATAAACAGTAGGGCTGGGAGATTTATTGCGTTAACGCCTTGCATTCATTTTCAAGTCATAACGTGTTAATATTTCTTTGATCGCATTGATGTATGCGGTTTGTTGTTGCCCAAAGGGAAGAATAGTATGAACATAGGTTTTAAAGGAGCCCTATAATATTTGTGGTTTTAAACAAGGTTGTGATGTTACACAGAATCACAGAATTCAAAGCTAAAATCAAAACATTCAGCTAGCGCTTCAAAGGGAAAGCTGATGTTACTGGATTATTTTGTTTTAAACAATTATGAGGCATACACTGGATAAAAATATTGTAATTTGAAATATTTTTAAAACCATTTTCCCCAAATAAGTAACCAAAAATCAGTAACAAAAAATATATAAACTGATTTTAAAACTTTCAACTTTACAGCATAAGATGTACGTTATTAAACAACTTAATTTGTACATAATGTATATTTTTGCTGAATTTTTGGTTAATTTTTCTTATTTTTTTCTCATATCAGTAACTCTTGCCCTGGATTTGATGAAAAAGTTTTGTTTACAGAAATAAATGGTAACATAGCTAACAGAATAACTATCCCAGAGGCAAAATTGACAGTTTATAATTTGAGTCTGCCTTCTAACTAATTTTGAAAATTAGAGAAAATTAATGTTATGGTAATGAGTTTGGGAAAATGATCCATGTACCCCCCTTTGTGTTAATTCCACAATAAGATTCAACATATAAATATTTATGATTGTAAAGTTTAATATTAAGTGAGATTAATTGCGATTAATCACAGAAAACTGCGATTCATAAATTAATTCATTTTAATCGACTCCCAGCCTAATAAACAACATTTCACGTTTCTCTTGATGCCGCAGCTGATACTGATTTATAAGCTTATTTTACAGAAATCGTTAACATTACCATTAACCCAACCCTGACCCCGGCCTTTCAATGACATGTAGTCATGACCTCCAGTGGAGGGAGGGCCATCACAGAACTGGAAACCCTGTTATTCTCCCTGTGATGCGTCACAGTTTGCATTGGCCACAGGCCACGATTGCCCAGAGACTGAGGCCTCAGTAAGTAGCCGGCTATACACGCGCACTGTCCTGACGTTCTTCCCCCAGAGAGGAAAATCATCTTCCTTTTCCTTTTATTTATTCACTTATTTTCTTATGAGGTCCCCTTAAGGGGCCAGGCACCCTATTACCGGGTCACCAGTCACGCCGGATCTCATCAGGAGCTTGTCAAGGTGCAATCTCCCCAGGTCAGACCGAGCCAAGTGACAGCCACCCCCCCCACCCTTACTGCCCCAGGGCTGCAGGCTCTGAAAGCCTGAGTGTTTTTTTATTCACCCAGGACTGCAGTGACAAGGCAGCGCCGCCATCTGCTGCCAGGCCAGGCATACATTCCCCAGAGTCACGTATCGTCTGGGTTCGTGGCCGCTGCTCGCTTATGTAACCGCGACTTTGATGCGAATCTGCGTGCGTCCCACAACAGCGCCTGAAATTTCCCAAACACACAGCTCAGATTCGAGGTTTCAGCTTTTCATTCGCTGCCTGGGGGCCCGCTGTGGGTGAGAGGGAAGGGTCTCACAATGTCCCGGTTTCCTCATGTGGTTCCGGTCGGGGGGCCCGTCTCCGTTTATCGCCCAGGCAAGTTCACCTGCATCGAGGTACGTTTCCACCTGGAGCGACAGATGGGCTACTATCTGATCCAGATGTACATCCCCAGCCTGCTCATCGTCATCCTCTCCTGGGTCTCCTTCTGGATCAACATGGACGCTGCTCCGGCCCGCGTGGCACTCGGCATCACCACGGTGCTCACCATGACGACACAAAGTTCGGGCTCCAGGACGTCCCTCCCCAAGGTGCCCCCACCTCCAATTTCCTCATGGAGAACTGTGCCCTGATGTGTGCACATGAACCAAGCCTTTGACAGCAGATAAGAGCATGACCAAACCATTTATGTAGGGAAAAATGTGATCTTGAAGTCAATTAGCCTGATTTGTTTCAGGAAGATATCCAACTGATGAAAAACAGCATGACTAAAACTGTAAGCCAGGTCACGTGACACCAAAGGGTCTATTATTGGAACTCAGTAATGTGAACGAGTGATTCACCAGCGAGTGATGCGCTTCGGTTAGTTACACAGTCGGCGTTACTGACTGCCCATCCACTCTCTTGTGTCACTCCTGCAGGTGTCTTACGTGAAAGCCATCGATATCTGGATGGCTGTCTGTTTACTCTTCGTCTTCTCCGCCCTGCTGGAATATGCGGCTGTCAACTTCGTCTCCCGGCAACACAAAGAGCTGTTGAGGTTCCACCGGAGGAGGAGGAACAAGGTACGACCCGTTAACACCGCATGCCCCTGTTGAGATGGGGGGTCACACAGAATAAGCTCCCTCTGCAGGCAATGTATTTGGCTTCAAATATCAAATTAATTACCAATAATTACTGTTAAAATGCTTATTCAGCAAAATATTGCAAATGATTTACATCCAAATTTAATTTAACATCACTCGGATTTACTATTCGGTTTTCCTGCAAAACCAATACTCACAGAAATCACTAAAGAGGGGTGGGCGGTCTCATCTGCAGAGGGCCGGTGTGCATGCAGGTTTTTGGGATAACCTGTAGGTCAGCTGTTCAAACCCAGGTCTGAGGACCCATTAGCCAATCAGTCCTCTAATTAGTAATCTAATTAGGGAGTTGCAGCAAAAACCCGCATACATAACGACCCCTTCTGGATAAGACTGGTCACCTCTGCTTTATAATTTATTGAAACTGGAAAGAGATTTTGAAATGGGAAAACTCAAATAAGTGGCAAATGTTCTGGCAAGAAGTTATGTTAATTTTAAATGGGCATAATTGAGCCTGTGCACCATTTTAGAACACATATGAGCTGGGTAGCTAGGACCCTTCTAGAAAGATCCAGAAGGAAAAGACAGCGATATGGACTGCTGCAACAGGTCAGCAAATGACACAGAGATCCAGTTGGATCATTGCTTCGGGGACTGGTTAAAGGGGCTGTGACTTCAAGGATTTGTGATTTCAGGGCCTTTGGGCAACAAACATTAGAAATGGGTGCGGCTGTTAGATGGACAGGTTTCATACAACAGAATGTGATGCTTTTCAGTCAAAGTGAACAAGAGGAGAAAGATGAAGGCGGAGATACCAAAGGCTAAGTATTGGTCTGATGGCCCTGGAGCAGCAGAATCAGAACATAGGTACAGGCACCAATTTGGCCTTCTAGTAATTTGCCTGCAGTACTGTCAGACGCCACTAGAGGGCATACGAGCAGCAAATTCTTGGACCTGATATTTTTTCGAATGAGACTGGTGGGTGTGATCATGCAGAGTGATACATCTGGACGCTCATAAGAGCACAGCAGCAGCACACGGCGGGATTTCAGGCACCTACACAGAGGAGGCAGTTTGGTACATCGGGGCCTCCAGCACTGCAGCCCGCTGAAGAAATGTGGTCGTTAAAAATACGTTTGCTGTGGCTTCCTGCTTAATATCCTACACGGCGTGCGTTACTTAACGGAAGTTAAACATTCTCACCAGAGCTTTTAGCGGCAAATTGAAATCGCAAAAAAACCTCGATACATCCTTTATGCCTTTGTACGGAATCCAAGTGTAAAATGGGGATAATTTTGCCCCCTAGTGGGCAGAAACGACATTGAGCGATTATATCCTTGGTGAGGGAAAATCCTGCTTTTCTGTTAACCTATATGACATCCTCACAAAGGGAATCTCAGATAACTGCAAAGGCGGACGCAGACATCATACATCGCTCAAGTCGTATATACAGTGTTTTAATTCAGTAAAAATATTGCAAATTTATTAGTTCTATAACAAAAATCATAACTTTATTCATTTGTTTAAAGAAGAGCATATCAGATTAGAAACAATTAGTAGTATTAAGTAAAACATTAATTTCAAGTAGTAATAAATTGAAATCCAAATTTATTATATAAAAGCTGCTCTAAGAAAGTTCATTAACAAGAAGTCTAATTGGGCGTTTATTTTTATTATTATTAGGAACACGTTTACAATAACAAAACATTTTTACATTTTTATTTAGCATTCATTTGGGAGCCAGTGACTACAGCTGCAATTAATAGAAAATGGCAAGAACAGAACTGAATGAGTCAGTCAAAAAAAATATGACATTTGATAAGAAAATGTGTGTGGAAGATATGGGCAGACATGATAAACATTGCTTGTCAATAGACTTTTGTTATGAAACCAATAAATTTGCAACATTTCTACAAAATTAAGCAAGTATCCCAATACTTACTGTGAGCACTGTACATACGCTCAGAGATCTCAAAAGGATTTAATTCATCAGCATGTCCTTAGTGGTACTGAAACTCATCAGCCCATATGCATATAAGGGGTCTCTGCTGGGGTTTGTAACAAGATTTCCTGTTTGCTAAAGGGCATATGCATTTTTTGGGACACCCTGTGGTTGTACATAGAGATTAGACAGAGACTCACGGCACACGTGAAATCTGATATCTGATTAACAGTAAGACAACATCAGTAGACTGTTTTCCGGTTACCTACAGAGCAGCAATACTTGCCTGAAAGCAATACTTACTCTTTAGGGATCTACATCAGATTCACCCCAGAGTTTTATGTAAAAATAAATAAATAAAAAAGTGAGGACACACTCCTACCGATGTCCGCCAGAAAATGTCAGCTGTCAGCAACTGGATATGGGCGAGAATTTTCACGCCGTCTCCCTCTTCACGTCTCCTCCTGCTTCTTATCCATTTTGGTTTGACAGCACGCCCTCAGGCCACACCTGCTCATATGACCACGCATTTCAGTGCTGTCCTTTTGATCATGTCCTGCAAAGTCTCTCATAAGCTCTGTATCCACCCAAAGTTTTAAGTATCATGTGACAGGAGGCCAGGGCACCGCTAGAGATTTTGGGCTCTGTGACAGCATATCATACTGGGCCAACAAAACCAGTCCAATTAGGTTCCAGATTTTTCTGGGCCCCAGTCACTCAGGGGCCCTCGGAATCATCCTACCTCCTCCGCCCCCTTTACAGCACCCATGACGAAAGGTGCTGACCCCGTTGGATTATGGGTAACCCACCACTTCGAATTATAAATATAAAAATATGTAGTCTGGTCCAGATCAGGGCGTCTTCCCTGCAGTCTCTGAGCAATCGCCTGCTTCGCTTGTATATACTGTGGTATCACGTCCGCAGTCAGGTAGCCGCGTGCTCTTGGCTGTGAGGTAAAAGCCCTTCTCTGTTCTGCTTCCCTCTCACTCTCTCTCCCCCTCCCCCTTGACCGAAGGCCATTGATCGGAAGCTTGATGGGAATGAGAGCAGTGAGTCGATGCCGCGTTCCAATGGCGCGAGAAGTTCCGAGCCCAGTTACAGACCAGTGGCTCATATCCGTGGCTCCTGTAGCAGGGTAATGGATGGCTGGCCCCCTGTTGTTTGTCGTCCCCCCCCCCAGTATTCTCATTCATTTATCACTCATTATTGTCAAATCAATGCATTATGGTTAGGAATTCAGCTCTGGAGTTACACAGGCACATATTTACAAATGTATTTAATGTATTGTAACAGATTTGCATTATTTTTTTACATAAAAGATTAAAAACACCAATCACTACGATTTTCATTTTAATATGCGTATATGATGGCTCTGTAACGCTGTAAAAAACTGGAATTTAGAAAAAGGTAAAAAAAAAAAAAAAATTGTATGCAGCTCTGACTAAAACAAATAATTTGTGCATGATTTGCTTTAAATGCTGACACATTATATTTGAACAGTAGAATGTCAGTTTTTTTGTGATGTGTTTCCTATGTAGTTTGAGAAGCTGTCAATGAAATATTCAAGTAACAGCTTATGTTGAAAATAATAGTAATTGATCCTTTATTGTCTCCATGGGGAAATTGTCTTTACTCCTCCCTCAACTTGCTCTTTGTAGAGTAAGCTGTCCGCGAAGGGCAGCCACCCGCTGGGGCGACCAGGGACCTGGGGGTTAAGGGCCTTGCTCAAGGACCCACAGACATGCTGAGGCTGGGTTTGAACTGGCGACCTTCTGATTACAGGCACAGCCCACTGAGCCACACGCTGCCCCAGACAAAAATCCATGGCGTTTTCTCAGTAACCTGTATGGCGGGAGAGCAGAAAGGCTAGTGGCTTTCCAGGAGTCATGATTCATAACGGCACTGCAGAGGCCGAGATGCATGGAGCACACACTCAGAGCAAGACCGAAGTTGCTACACGCTGCTGTACGGAGAAACGTCTGAGTCAAAACCAGGATGGCTAGTCTTACTCAGCCGGGCATAGGACTTTGATTGGTGTGTAGATACTAGAGTTTGGTACTTAATTTAGGGTTACCATACGTCCGGGTTTCCCCAGACACATCCTATTTTTGGACACCTGCCTGGGCGGTTTTTCAGTTTATCCAGGTTTAGCACTGCAACCTGTATGACCCAATGTTGCAAGTTGCAGTGGAGAACCAAGTGAAGGAAAAGGCACCAATTTTCAATATACGGCAGCCATTTAGTATCATCACACAACGTTTGCAAGGCTCATGCACACGTTTAAAAATTAAACAATATGCACATCCCTGCGAGTCATGCTGCCCACGAGTGAAGTCAATTCTGGAAATCATTGGCACTTTCACACCTCGTCATTCTTTTTGCGTGAACAATGAATCGCGTCATTTGCTTGAAGTTTAACAAACTTTAGCTTAGTGTTTCGTAACTTTCATAGAAAAAGACTTGCACACCCATATTGTGTCAATTGTGTGTAGATTGTAAAAAGAGAGTTAATTGTAAGGTTACGTGAATTTTCATTTTACAGGATGGTTAGGGAAAACATTAATATATAAGAGCAATCACTACCTGATTGGCTGGTGAACGGGAAAACTCATGAATATCTATGAGACAAGCACTACCTGATTGGCTGGTGAATGGGAAAACTCATTAATATTCTGATCCCCGGACACATCCTCTTCTTCGCCTCACCAAATATGGTAACCCTAAGTTTGCCTCAAATCAGTAACATGTCTTTATGTAATCATTGCAGTAGTGCCATATATCTAAACGTGTTTCTTTCTCTAATAATGCCTTGATGAAGTAACCCCCCCCCCCCATTTCATCATGCTAATGCTTTGCCTTTTGTCCTCATCTTTAATTTAAATTGCTATGAAGTTGTGTCCTCCTTCTGTTTTTCTCACTCTTCTCCACCCATTTCATGGTGATTTCATGTACAGAAAACCTTTTCCGTCTGCCATGTTATGGTCATATTTTCGTCTTGCACAAATATTTGCATATGGGTCAGATATTTATTAGTTTTGTTTATTTTGCAGGTAACTTTTATTTTAGTTTATACTTGTTTTCAGGATGTTTCCAGGTTCTCTTAGAGTGAAATGCATTTCAAGGAAAAAGCCCTGTCTTCATATGAAGGTTTGCCGTAAATAAGCATCAGATGTAAAATCTACTTTGAAAATGTTCTTACACCATAAAGTGGACTGGAACACTGAGTGCCTTTAAATGGCAATAAATATGGACAATAGCCATAAAACAAAGCTTTAAAGTGCAATCTGTTATTTTAAGATGTTTCCAAAACACTTAGTGTGAATTTATGTTAACTGGGACTAGAAGACTCTCAGATTTCCAAAAGGTTCTGCTAGTTCTAAAAGTCTCTTAAAGTCTGGTGATGGACGAACAAGGTACAAGTTGTTGTCGTGTCTGACATCACAGGAGGGGGAATCCCGCGAGGGCCGGCAGAGTTTCAACACCGGAGTCCCCTGCAGCACGGCGAAGGACGGGGCCATCGCCGCTAACAGCAGTTCCCTCCAAAATCCGGCCCAGGCAACAGCAAGAAGCCCGGAGGAGATGAAGAAGCTCTTTGTCGACAGGGCAAAGAAAATCGACACCATCTCCCGAGCAGGCTTCCCCCTGGCCTTCCTCCTCTTTAATATTTTTTACTGGGTCCTCTACAAGATTCTGAGGTACGAGGACGTGCACCAGCAATGAGGACAGGAAGGCCCAGGACTGTAGGACAGGGGGAACGGCCACAAACCATGTCCTGAAAACAGGACCACACGTGGGCCAGCCGCATTCACGTCTGACGCAAGGAGAACCAGCGCTCCCTATGCAAAGCCCGGCTCCCTATGCAAAGCCCGGCTGTGATGATCTAGCTTGGTGAGCCACACAATGCTCCTGTCAGTAGCAGGGACTGATACCCAGGACTGTGACACGCGGGTGGTGTCAAACCTCGTGTCTTACAGCATAACTGCCAATATCCTTCGTAGTGTTTTGATACACGTCTGATAGCAGCACCAGTGAAAACCAACAAGCAACAAGAGGGTATTCTGCAAAATGAGAAGCACTTTGGTTGTATAGCATTACTGTATTTGTATTAGTCAGAAAACAAGGCCCTGGAGACCATGTGACTTTCAAAGACCTAACTGATGGTATAGATTACTGAGGCCTGACTTGCAGTGTACCTCTCCTTCAGTCGTGCACAGGTCACATGAGCCCAGTGAACTAAAGTTCCCAGAACCATAGCATTGCACAAGAAACTCGGCTCATCACATCAACAAGAAACTGCAGCTGAAGATGATATCACAATATACCTCACTGCAATCTCAGAGCACATATCTGATTGGCCAGTCCCATCAAAAAAATGTAACAGCGGAAAGCATTTCTAACATAAAGTACCACATACTTCTTAGAACAACGTGTACTATGGGAAGGACACCAAGCTTTGACACACCCTCTTGACTGTGGGCCCCATTCTGATCAGAAGAAAGGAGAAAAATGCAAACATTACCAGCAAGATAAGAGATAAGATGCCAGACACTATGCTGAAACAGCAAAGTGCTTCTATACTAACAAGTTAAAGTTTTCATTTCTGCGACTTGTATGTGGAACTGTGAGGAATTTTGCATGTCTAGAATCATGTTGCTGAATTGCCCCAGATAATGTGGATTAATTGTTTCTCATAATGTAGATTTAACATAACATATATACTGTAACTGTGAGCTCATGGGGTCTCCCATTATGTATTGACTGGGGCTTCCTAAAAATATCAAAATATTTTAAACTGTGTGACATTAAGACCTTAATATTATTCTACTAATACTTATTTCCAAATTAAATGTGTAAAAGATTCTTTGAAAGATTAAAAATCCCCAGCCCACACCTGGAATGAGATAAAGCATTCTACATGTGTACAAATAACCAATCGGAAGTGTATCGAAAACAAAACTTGCGTGTGCCAAATATTTCAAGTATACAGATAAATGTCCCAACGCATTCCGACAGGTCTGAATATTGCCATACATTTCTGGTGCAAGTGAATTCCACTAACATTTATTTCGTACGAAATCAGTCATGTGTTATGCATGAGGTTAAGTCAGTGTTGATGTATTTTATCTTAGAAAAGGTTTTGAATGATTATTTCCTCTGTAGTTTTTTTTTGTTCCATGCACACGTGTAAATTATTTTCACATATCTAATAAATATCCTTCAAATGAAGGAAATCGTGTGTTTTGTGACAATGGCGGTTCGGTCCGTTTATCGAAGGGCGCGGTGGACTTCGACCCTAACTTTTGTGAGTTTAACTCCTAAGTAGGGAAATAAAGGTGTGTTACCTACACATACATGCATGCACGGTATGATATTCACATTTATTTCATTTAGCAGACACTTTTGTCCAGCGTCGTACAATGAGGAAATATACCACATTACAAACATATGTTACAGGCTACTCACAGACCGGATGTACATGTGAGCATAAGCATTAATGTTTTTCTCTTAGTCAAAGACCGCGGAACGCATAATGCTTGGTTTTGTAAAGCTCAGATATAACTTTCTGCTTCTTCATTAGCATGTACGATACACACGCGAAGCATGTTGAGATTTAGCTAACGCTGCCAATAACGAAACCTTAAATATGCAGTCTAAAAATAGTTGATTGGTAGATTTCAAATCGCAACTCGGTGACTAACCAATAGCCTATCATTTGCATCTGTAAAAGCACACTTTCTTTAGAAACATGCATTTATCAAGCAAGTATCGGTTTGCATTAAATTATTTGTAGGCAATCACTAGTCACTACATACTTAAAGATGTTCCAAAAGTTAACCCCCCCCCCCAAAAAAAAAGTGCACCCCCCGGTTGTGCGGTCTCTGTTTAAAACAGTACCTAATGAGTTCATTAGTCTCTTGTCAGCAGTAACTGCCTTTAAAATCTGATAGCATCTGAATAAAATAAGTATTTCTAATCATATAATGGTTTGTATTAAATGTTATCAGAACACACAAACTGTATTATATAAAGGTTTATTTATGCACAACGTGTGAACTACGTGGGGCGCAGTTTTAGCACAGGTTTGCAGCACGCGAAACATTTCCCGAACCTCGAGAAAAACCTGCACACGTGAGGAAAACATGATAATATAATATTATAATAAAAATGCCGTCAATGAAATCCACCGAAGTTTTTAGTCTTTCACAATTATATAACTGTAAGTACCTTTGTCAATTCATTCATTCGGCTATGAAGTTTCCACAAATATTTAGAATCCCCGTCAATAAGCGCGGCTGGAAACCAGTGAATGTAAAGGCTGCCCGCCTTTTTCCGACAGCTGATCGTGGCCGATGATAACCGATTTATAGCTGCGAGCCGGCAGGCGAGGCTGACAGGGATGGCTTTGCGTGGGAGAGTCGCGCTGGTCACCGGCGGAGCCCAAGGGATCGGAAGAGCAGTGGCAGAGTGTCTTCTGAGGAATGAATCAAAGGTGAAGGAAAACGACACACCGGCTTCCCTTTCCCACTACATGAATTAAAGCTTTGGCACTAGCAGCGGTGGCTGGCGCCGCTTCTACTTTTACTCCGTGTTTACTTGCATCCTTTGCGTTTCCTTAAGGTCGCCTTCCTGGACTTTAATCGCCAAGTGGGGGACCAGTGCAAGAAAGAACTGGACAATGAATTTGACGAAGAAAACAGCATTTTCATTCCATGTGATGTCACTGATACACTGAATCTGCAAGGTAAAAAAAATAAACCTGACTCTTGACAGGTTTGTCTTAGTTCATTACGCAAGGAGCGCGGCTGCATTTATTTTAGTCGCATGTATAGAGTAAGTGTTCGGTTGATCATTACCTTGACATATAGTTATATCGATTCAGTTATCAAAACACGAAATAATCTCGAAACAACCTCGTGCTTTAAAACGTGATTTTAAGGTAAAGTAGGCTAATTAATAACGCATGCATGAACCTACCATTTAAAAACACCGTTGCCGTTTCAGATGCATTCAAGCAGACGGTCGGACATTTCGGAAGGCTTGACATTGTAGTTAACAACGCGGGGATAAATAACGAGAAGAACTGGAGGAAGACCATTGAAGTTAACCTGGTAACCCTGTGAATCGCTTTATATCCGTGTACAGGAGACTGTAGCTACGGTGTTTGTATTTCGACGCCGCTTTGACGTGTGACTTACCTACAGCTACTTATTATTCTGTAAATAGGCCTATATAAAGTGGGAGAATGAACTACATTCAGAAAATGTTTTTACCCCTTTTTAGACATCAGTAATACAGGGTACGTACCTGGCCCTAGAGCATATGAGCAAAGAGTACGGGAAAGAAGGCGGCGTGATCATAAATGTCTCGTCCATGGCAGGTGGGTATATTTCTAAACAGTATTTCTAAAAGTATTTCTAAGCAGAATAATGATATATGATTTCCCGGTTTTTTCCTGGTTTGCTGGGACTATATAGCCAAGTGAGTTAATGTCGCTACGCTGGTGGTTCTGCTTCATTCTCGCGATCGAAGCCCTTTGGGTGCACTCATCTACACAGCTATCGGCTCACTGGAAATAACACTATTTCCTGCGTCCTAGACTACACACAATTAGCAAGGAAGACAGCGTCTTATCGATTCTGCAGTGCATCGTTTCAATGCAAACCTTGCGGCGGATTTGCGGTGTATCTTAAAAAAATAGGCTCCATGTGATCTAATCTGTTCGCCAATCTGTAGTGTAATAATCAGATAATATAGTGCTGTTCCGAAGTAGATACACATCTGTATAAGACAGTTCGGGGAAGATCGCATGTTAACGCCAGTAAACACTCACAAAAGTTTCAAATATCTAAAGCTGCTATTGTCCAAAAAAATGGGGAATTCGCTCCGTTTCCTGCAGCACTGTCAGTCCAGCTAGAGTGTGAAACCGAAATTTAAATCGCCATTAAACACCTACATGTCCATCGCGATTTCCTTTGAAGCGGTCGTACAACCTAGACAATTTAAAAGTGTTAAGCGTGGTTGACACTAGTCGTTTAAACTCATTAAAGAGTTTTAGGCCTAGTAATTAAATGTACATGCAGCATGTTTGTGAAAATATGGCAGTGCCAGATAAGCATTTTGGCTGTGTCTGCGTAACATACCTTTTTCATATATTTTGTCACTTATCACAATTTAGTCCCCCTGAGCTAATTAGTTTCCAGTCATCATAAACGATGTGACATAACAGAGATGTACAGACGCAAAGCCACCTCTGAGTTAATGACAGTCACAGATCCGTCACGGCAGCCCAGTGGATATTTACCGAATTGCGCACCTCGGCACTCCTGCGCGTCCGCGTCTATTCAGCTGACGCGGGCGTGACGGCAGATCCCGCCCCGCTGTCTTCGCTTAGTCACCGCATGTTTCAGTGGTATGACTTCCTTTCTGGAAATTGCGTCTTAGTTCCTCCATCCTTGCAGTCCTCAGTGCAGCAAAATAGGTAGAGTAAGGATGTCCATCGCTTGATTTTCAGTGGTTTTTAATGCAGGTGAATAGACCGAGAATTCCATTTAGGAATTTCCATTAGTCAGTTTGCGCACCAACCCCCTGCGGGACAAGTGCTTTAACGAGTTTATTCAAAGAATAAAGTCTCGTTTGCTGGTTATTGAATCTTAGATAGAATGGGCCTGCAGTTGAGGCAGTATTTTGGATGCGTGGGTTAATCTCTATGGGCCACCATCGGAGGCACCTTGTTTGTTTCCACTGAAAATAGAAAATGGCAAAAAAAAAAAAAAAAGAAGAGATCGCCGGCAGCGCCTGCATCATGAGCATGAACACTTAATGGATGAAGGGTCGAGGTATGAGCAACCATGGATTCCTACTTAGGTCACTTGGAGAATTAGACTAAACAATACATAAAAAAAGATCAGAAAATCCCAACGATGACAAAAAGTGATATAAAGCAAATCCCGGCCAGATCCCTACTTGACACGGTTCCATACTCACCGTGACTGCTGTTAAAACGCTTTATAAACGAGCTGCTGTCTGCCAAGGCGGATCGCCTTGTTTGTTTTAACATGTAGCGTAGCCGCCATTTTCTTAATAATGGTCTCAAAGTTCACGTGTGGCAGCCTGTCTACTGCATTTTTCTCTTAATGCTGTGACATTTCATTGCGCAAATCGTACATGGTGTCTTGTAAACAGTCACCAAGCGTGAAGTTGTTTCACTGATGCAGACAGGAAAATATCTCCACAAGCAGCTATGCACAGTCGTTCAAATAGAACAAGATCGATCCATCTATCCCAGGGGTGTCAAACCGCAGTCCTGGAGGGCCGGAGCCCTGTGTAGTTTAGTTCATTTAGTTTCATAATTATTTCACAAATAGTTGTTCTCTTTGCAGCGGTCCAGTTTAAGTCCACAAAACCAGCCCTTCCTCCATGTGCCTATGATTACATGCATTACCTTGATTTATGCACAATAGTAGTAGGTATTATGGTTGCGTGTAGGCATTCAGGTTTAATACTGTATGTTCTTGATGAGCTTTGTTCTGGGTCTCTGCTTGCAGCCTTCCTGCACTCCCCACATCAGCCTGTGTACACTGCCACAAAGTGTGGGGTCGTCGCCTTCTCCCGAGCTCTGGCGGTGAGCTTCAGTCACCAGTGACGCTGCTTCTCGACCAGCGATTAACATTGTAGCGAAAGCTTGCCGCTTTGTCTCCATGCATATGAACTGTGTAACGGCTGCTTCTGAGCTTCAACCAGGGATCCCTAGTTCTGGTTCTAGTTCTGGTTCTGGTTCTGGAGGGCCCCCACCTGCAATGCAATTTGCAGATTTCCCTGCTCAGACACACTCACTACACCTTGTAATTAGCTCACTAAAATGTGTTTGAGCAGGGAAATCTGCAGACTGGCCCTACGGGACCGGAACTGGGGACCCCTGGCTTAAACGAGCAGCAGTATAACGCCCTCTTCTGTCCACCGACAGGAAGCGGCCGAGCGGGGAAGCTATGGCGTCAGGATCAACATGCTTTGCCCGGGATTCGTGGACACGCCCCTCCTGCAGTCCGTTAATCAGGAGGACAACATGGGCAAGTTCGTCGAGTACAAGGATGAGTTCAAGCAGCGGATGGACAAGTACGGCGTGCTGAAGTAAGCCATGCCGAACGGAGCGGGCAGGCCCTGCTCTCGCTAGGTGCCATCCCGCCCGTCTCCGCTTCAGCTACCGCGCGGCATCCTCAGAATCCAGCGAAGCCTGAAACTACCAGCATCCGGAACTCCGCGGCCCCCTGAGCGCCGCCCCGCCTCACCTCGCCACACTGCATCTAAGTTACGGACAGGCGTTAAGCAGCGTCACACGCTGTTGGACGGCGCGCCGCAGTTCGCAGTGCTGTCACGTGTTGCCAAGCTTCTGCGAATGCGTTAAACGGCATTTTTGCAGCCGTGAAAGCGAGTACGAGAAAGTGACACTTTTAGGGGTCAGCTGTTTGTCAAGCTAGTGCTCGATATCGACCTGCATAACTCTGACAGCCTTCAGCTACAAAACACCAACTAAAAGCTACAAAATGGGAGATTAACTGTAAGGCTTGTTCCAGGTGCCAGAGAATAGTTAATAGAAAGACTGTCTCTCAGATGAGCGCACAAAACCCAACCACAGAACTCTGTTTAAGGCCATCAGGAACACTAATGAAAGTGGGAATTTTAAGGGAATAAGTTTAAATTCCTCTCAACCAAAAGTTAAAAAAGCTGCTCATCACTGCAGTCACGGTTCCTACATCTTCATCCATTCATCTGCCCGCCTCACTTCTATCCACTTATCTTACTGCTACATCTTAATACTGGTTCTAATTATCTGGAACCCAGTCCTATAGCAGAGCCAGAAATGATAGCGTGGGTGAGCTGGCAGAAAGTCAGGAGTCCCATAGCAATTCCCTTGCCGACAAAAATCACACTACAGACAAGTATGTATTTATCAGTTTTTAAATGACGCATAGCATTACTAAGACCAAATGAGCTAAGAGAGAGGTTGATCTAACCAGGCACACACATACCTGTCAAACAATTGTTTACTGTACTGCATTGCTTGCTGGGAACGCTCAATTGGGGGGGGGGGGGCACAGAACCACCCAGCTCCATCCATGCCGCTGTAGCACACAGAAGAGGAAGAGGAAGAGGTAGACCAGCCCTGAAACGGTGCTACTCAGTTTTCTGTGCTGTGGATAGAAACTCCGAGAAATCCTTGTTTCACTAATAGAGTTTATCTTTTTAGATTCCATCGCACCACATCTACAGAGACTTGTGAGCCGTTCTGTAGAAATCAGACCACAAGCCCCCTCTCAGGGCGGGACAGATTCCCACCTCACACTCAGCTGCCCTTTTTGTATTTCCGTAGAGGGGGGGAAACTTTGCCGCCCCCCCCGGCCCCGGCCCCCTTGTCCTGACGCTCTCTCCCCCTTTCAGGCCCTCTCTGGTCGCCGAGGGAGCGGTGAGAATGATAACGGACGCCACCCTGAACGGCGCGGTGATGAAGATCACGTGTTCGAAGGGGATTCACTTTCACACCTACGAGCCGCCCTCGTGCTGATCAGCCGCACGTCCGCGCCGGTGCCCAGCTGCCCATTTCCGGAAACGTAAAGGCTCCGTCGCTTGGAAGGCATCGGAAATCGGATCCAAATCCGCTGTGTGTTGCTACCGCTTTTTGCATAGCTATCAGTATGTATTAGAGATGGCACTGGAGATGAGCTTAGTAGGCGTATGTTATAGCATCTGAGAGGTGGCACCCAGGACAAACCTCAACCTGACTGAACATGATACATCAGCTTTTCCTCTGCAGACTTTCTAAGCGAGATATCACAGCTTTCCAGCTCCGATAATGATGACATCGTCTTCTTCATGACTGAAATAAACTGGATCGGAGGTACCCAGAACCACTTTGACAGACCCCCACCCCAGTTAGATGCCAGTGGTGATCTGCCGCCCCCAGCACCCATTTGTGTGTGGTTTCTCATTCATGTATACAGCCGCAGGAACTGAAGGAAATTAAAGTGGTTTGACCACGTTCACACCTCCCCTTTTTATTCAGAATGGCGCTCACACACACATTTATCCTTCAGACACTCTGCCACTACACAGCTATATCCCCCCCCCCCACACCCTGTTGGCCCAGGTGAGATGTTTTTTTTCCTTTCCCAGGCAGGCGAGTCGAACAAAACCCCAAAACACGGCGAGCAAACGTGCAGGGTCAGCAGGTCAAATTCCTCAACGCGGGTGCTGCTAGAACGAGCCAGGACCGGCCCTCTGGGCGAAACATCCAAAACTCATAACAGACGCCACAGTGAACTTCACAGGCAGCCCATAGCGCAAAGACCTCCGCGAAAATAACAGGGTCACACGACTGTACGTCCCTTCAGGCTGCAGTTACTTGGGCAAGTTTTCAATTAATGAGCAGATAATCCGATCCAGGGTGGATGAGACACTTTATACGGCTCTTATTCTCAGAAGGTTGTTTGTCATTCCTGTTACGCCAATTATTCTAGGTGCTTAGCGTGCCACACAAACACACCTACATTTCACAGGGACAGTAAGCCACAACCGATCCCCGAATTAGCCACAAGGTACGTATCTGTTGCCTTTCCTTGAGCACAGATGTAGTGATGCATTGACGACCGCAATTGGCTTCGATTCCTCAAACCTAAGGTCCTTGCGGCTCCTCAGAATGGCTCCAGTCGCCCTAAACAAAGCAGCATTTGTCCATCAGGAACAGGACAGCAGTGGTTAATCAGCAGGGTGTCACGGTCTGTGACGACAGCTGAGGAACAGCAGAAATAAGCCTAGCTGAACAAACTTGGATACGTACTAATGAGAATTAGGAAGCTAATCTGATAAGCTGCAAATATTATATAGACAGGTGTGTGTGTGTGTAAGGGCTGCCAACTTTGGTCAAGTCTGCACACACATGCACACTCATTTACATTTAAGCAAGAGTTTTATCACCTTGTAAATAGTTTGTAGGGTTTGCAAACTACCCAACGCTTTTGACGCATCTAATTTTAGGTTTATAATGGAATACTATAGATTTGCCGTAGGATTTTTTGCGTGAGCATGAGAGTGAGATTAAGGCTGAAAACATGAGTGTCACACTAGATACCTGAGTTGGCAACCCTGATAGCAGGCAAAGCAATCAATTAATTCCAGCACCTTCCACCTGCTTTGCGTTTGGCCAGTCAGAGGCACCCAGTCAGAAGAAAAGCACGGAACAATTCAACTGTTGTATGTCCTTTTTTCTATTAAAGGTCACATGACTTGTGCTGGCAACAATGGTGACTTATGCCTTGTCCACACGTACACGGGTATATTTTAAAACGTACCTTTTTCTATAGGTCTTGGTCTTTTGTCCACACGTAAACGGCATCTCAGGTCACTGAAAACTGAGCTTTTGCAAAACTCCATCCAGGGTGAAGATTTTAAGAAACTCCATTTTCAACGTCAACATGTAGACAGGGAAAATGTCAGATTGTGCGCCGTTGTCCACTTTAACATCAGAGCGAGCGCCGTTTGCTGTATACATTAGGCGAGTTTGAGAAATGGCGGACTTAGCCGAATAAAATATACCCGTGTACGTGTGGACAAGGCATTAGTTTTTTTTCACAAGAGCATAACTATGCTGGTCAGGGCTTTATTTTTTGATGATTTTCTCCTTCCATTCTGTGGCACTTCAGCACCACTGGCCGACTAGAGCCAGGGATTGCAATAAGTCTGCAAAGGTTTTAAAGAACCAAGTGTCATGTGATTAAATCCCACCTTCAGCTGGTGTTGGTTTTTTTTTTTTGAGAGCTCGGTGGAGGCGAGGCACGGACATTTCCGGCCACGCACAACTGTCACTGAAACAGGGGCACGCGCGTGCTGCTGTCCCCTGTCGTCTTAGGAACGGCGGTAACCCAGGCGACGAAATATCGCCTCCCAACGATGTAAAATTCAATAAACTTAAAAACAAAAAAATAAATAAAGGCGTCTTCTTTTGTCATTTATGTGCCAGTGTGAGTCACCTATTATGTAAAACATATAGGCGCTTTATGCCACGGGGGTGTTGGATAGAATTAAGGCTGAAATGACGTTAAACGATCACAATAACTCTTCAAGAACAAATGGACTCGAATGTCTTCCCCCCTCCCACTTAGCATTAACATGCAAAGGAAGGCACGACGAGGGGCTGCAGGTACGGGAAAGCCGACGGAGCCCGGATCCTAAACGGAGCGGCCCCTCTTGTCAATGTCTCAGACCTACACAGGGCAGGACGCGCTAACAATAGCGGCCGAGATAATAAACCCCCTCGGCGCACTAAGGACACACTACGCATTTCTGAATTATGCCTGCGGATCTCGTAGGCTACATGTTACATAACGTCAGGTATTTCTCTTAAATGACCCAAATCAGCGCGTACTTTTGGTGCTACTTATGTTTCCTGCTGAACACGTTTAGTTTCATTCACATTTTAGTTTATATGACCAGCAAAACCGCTTCTAACGTCTAAATGCAAAATAGCCGGTTCCTTCTTCCCCATGTATGATATGCAGCCTAATCAGCGCTCTAACATCTATAGTAATCCGACGGGTGAACAGAGCGAGAAGTTTAAAATGCTGAGCTTGCACAACACGAAACCAGATAAGACCGCTAAATTTACCATCAAATATATACAGAAGCGTATGAACAGGAGGCGGTACAAAGACCGATATCAGCAATACGAAAAAACGTAGCAAACAGATAGTCATGGTTAAAAAGACAGGGAGCAATTAATCACTACATCTCTGGTGCTCGGTCCTGTTTCCCCGTACCGTAAAACACAGCAGTAAGCAAAAACCACGGCATGAACTACGCACCACATGCGTCCTGTACGTCTCCCTTACCTGCAGACTGTGTTTACCTAAGATTATACCTTTTGCACCCATAAAAACTTATAGTGTAACCCAAGCCAGGTCTTTACCATGCAAATCATGTGGCCGTTAGTCTAAGGAGCATGTTAACAGGAGGATGACATGGTTACGGGGAGGGTAACGTGGGGGTTTGGGGGGGGGGGGGGGTGCTGTAATACTTGCAAGCTCATACTTTCTTTACCTTTTACATAATAACTTTCAGTGCATGGTCTTGAAGTTAGTGCGCACTTAGAAATACATGTCACTTGAATTTGGAGAAGAAAGGTTTTAGCAAATATAAGGTAAAGTGCACTCCATAAGGGTCCCACTACAAAACAGGACCGCCTCAGCCGTCGATATACAACATAAATTCCTTCGTCTGGTTTATAAATCTGGACGTTACTTACATAAAGTAGCTGTTTCAGCTGCAGGAGCGCCATAAGGTGGGGGGGTGTTAGGATGATTCAAAAGGCCCTTTAAAATGTGGGGCCCTCGAAAACATGGAGCATAACTAGACTGGTCTGGGGGCCCAAATTGATGTTTTCCTGGCGCCCACAAGCTCTAGTGGCACCCGTTCAGCTGAATCAAGAGAGGAAAATGGGTGACCTAACGTTTTTCTCCTTCTGTTCCCTCCTATATGTCGCGATTTGTTCAACGATATCATTCCAACGATAACCCAGGGTCCCGTGGAGGAAACAACAGGGGGTCAGATGGAAAGGCGTGCTGGTTAACCTTCACAGACAGACTCCGCCCCCATCTGCATGTGCATGACGCCGAAGCTGGATGAAATGCCCAGCGCCATGCTCCCGCACATGGGCAGCCTGCAGCGCCGCCCTGGTGGACAAGGACAGTGCCGTTCGGCATTTATAAGCAGCGGGGGCTTTTGGCCAGGGCGCCTGTATCAGGCGATAAGGTGCCACCTCGGGGCCTTCCCTTGCGCCTAAGAAAACTGTTTCATTTGGCACCGAGCAAGACTCCGGCGGCCTGCCAAGAGCAACAAACGTCAGTGATATTTGGGAGAGGGAAAGAAATTAATTTGCAATCAAGATCCGGGAACGGAAATTCTCCTATGGGGGGGGAGGTGGGGTAAATTGAAACTAAGCAAAACATTAGATTTAAAGAACAAAAATAAACAGTGCTGCCTTCCACAACAACAGAATATAAGTCATGCCTCCCACATCTTGTGTGTACAGAGGATATAAATTATCCCACTTGTTTGGCAGGAGACTACAGTACAAACTGCACCACCAACATCATCCCTGATCTAATTCTGCCGGCAACCCTCCCCCGACCCCACCCGTCACCCTAACCCTAAACATCTCTCCGCCATCCATCACGGACGTCCTCATTACTGTGACGGATTGCTTCAATTAGTTGATGGGGGGGGGGGGTTGAATTTCGCCTGCTCCGCAACGGCCAGGGAGGTAAAGAGTTTGCGCGCAATAACACACTGCGGTTAGCGGCTCACTGGGGCGCTAACGCAGTTCTGGCACGGTGCGCAGGCCACCCCCAAAGCGCACACCCTCCGCAATGACTAACTCGCAGGATTAGCAGTAGCCTGAGGCTCCGCCTCCAATTGCCCGTCGCCAGCGTTCCCGCCACCTGCACCTGCGGTACATGGCGCTCCCGCCGTCACCGTGATGCGCATCGCCATCATTCCTACTCACAGCTACGGTCTGTGGCCTCCAGCTCACAACTCCTGCCTTACACCACATTGTAATTACGCCATGAATCATGCTTCTGGCAGTTTGGGCAGGAAGGCATGGTTACTGCAAGGTAGTTCTGTTTATACAGAAATATGCATAACAGATGGCAAGTAAGGTAAGCGTACATGTATTTTAACAGCTGGGATTTGGGCGTGCTGTAACAGAACCCACCACAGGCAGCCTGGTTTCTACGCCAGAGTAAGGAGCTGAAGTAGTCGTTTATACCGAGCGGGGAGGGCAGCCCGTATCCGGGCAATTAAGCCCGTTTAGGGGGAATTAAGTGGGTAAATTAAAATACTTCATAAAAGGAGAATCGTCCGGTTCTGCAGAGGGTGCCACGGCTCTGCTTCCCGAGCATGCAGGGACTTCATCTATTTATGATGAAGCCATTAGAGCTAGTCAGCAGCGAGAATGATGGAATCGGCCCGGTTCATTAATGACATGGTCATTTCCAATTTCTCAATAAGCTGTGAAAGGAGCAGCGAGCTCGTCTCCAATCTCCTGCCCCAGATTTATCTCCCGCAGCGATGCACGGTCTGCCGCCCAGACCTGAAACACCGGCCCACTTCACTTAACAAACGGGAAGTTTACACTCTCAGCAACCCGTTCCCAGGGCACTAGACCGGCAGCCAACTGAACCAGCTAATATCTCACCTGTCGATTTTCAAAAGGAGCAAAATCTCAATTTAATCTAATATACACAGCTCTCTAAATGTAATCTTACAATACATTATACAAACTTTAGGAGTGCCAGAGAACCTGAAAGTATACATTTCCCCCATACTGCCATCTCAGTCATCAGCAACACATAGCAACACATACTGTAGCAACAAGCTGACATGTGGTTAATGCTCGACACGCGATTCCGCCAACCAAGTTGTGGACGCCTAATCAGCTAATCTTGGTATTTTAAAGTTGCATGTTCAGAACACAACTATTCATGAAATTCCAAGCATTCCGAGGCTGCAACCTAAATATGCCTGGTATTATTACACATTCTGCGTGTCAGACATGTCCTAACCCTGTCCGTTTTATTTTGAAGACTATCTGATTTTAGGAGCAACACTACATAAAGAAATTAACAAACGATGTTTGTTTGATCCTTAAGCTTCTGATTCTGAAAGCTGAATGGAACAGAGCTTGCAGATTAAGCCAAAACATGAACTTGTTTCGGATAGTTTGCATTTTTCAGGTTCCATACACAGTTCCTTTAACTAGCCTGCAATGCTGCCGCTGCTCCCCTAGAGGGCGAGAGCGGGTCATGAAAAGCATAAATGGAGCACAGCCAAGCCACAGCGACCTCTACTGGGCACTTTCAAGCACTTCTTTACAGTTAAAACACTTTTCTTGAACCACAACAAAAAAATAACTTGTTCTGCCAAATATTAACTGGTCACAGTTTATTTATGTGCATGAGAATGTTTTAAATATTAAAATACATGCTTACAAAAGAAAATGGGAAGAATTTACATAGAGGGATCTGCACTTCTCAGAAGACCTGATGTATCTTTCATCCTGTGTGGGAAAAAAAAACTGTTTTAGAGTCTAAACAAATCTGAAGGACATGAAAGAAACCAGAGAGATCCTGTATAGATATAAATGCCTGGGGTAACAGTAACAGACAACAGTTTGTGTTCACGGGACACAGACTTACATGCTGGCGATTCTCTCCAATCGCTTTAACGTCCCCTAAAAGGAAAACAAAAAAAAAAAAACAAAAAAAAGTAGGAAGGATGAAAATAGAAAAAGACACAAACATCCAAATATCGCAGCGTTTCAGTAAAACGTGTCTCTGGCTGAATCATCAGGTCCCTGTCATTACGAGTTTCTGTCATTGGGCGACGGCTGCGCTCGGGGGACCCTGGTTTGACGTGCGGATTCACGGCACGGACACAGGGCTGCAGTTACCCGGGAGGGATGAGATCCCAACAGTAAATAAGCCGCAATGCTTATTGCGGACCACATTTTTGCTCCCTCCCAGTCCCCTGCCAGACGGTCCACGTTTTTGCTCCCTCCCAGTCCCCTGCCAGACGGTCCACGTTTTTGCTCCCTCCCAGTCCCCTCCCAGACGGTCCACATTTTTGCTCCCTCCCAGACGGTCCACATTTTTGCTCTCTCCCATTTCCTGGTAAAAATGTGGACTGTCTGGAAGTTCCTGAGAACGGGTTTGTGAAGCACTGGTCTAAATGGTGCCAAGCATTTGGGGGGGGGGTGTGTTTACCTATGGGAGGAGCCAACAGTTGGGGTTTTGGAAAGACGCCCCCGCGACATAAGCTACACTGACCTTTGAGACATCTGTCATAGAGATGGGACTTGCTTCAGGGGGTCGATGTCCTGCCAGACTGCCGCAGAGGGCGCTGGAACTCTCAGGTCCAGCTTCTGCATAAACAACAGCCCCATTTAGGCTATGAGTCCTTTGTCTGTGTGCTGCTGTTAGTACACCGAGAGTAACCTTTGCTAGTATAGTGTATGCTTGGTGCTGATACTACATGTGGTGTTCATATACCGTCCATCAACACCAGCCCACAGACAGGTAAACGTCAACGGCCCACAGCGCCATAGCAAAGAAACGTGGGCGATAAAGGTCACAGTTGGCTTTATTTTAAGATGCACAAAAAAATCCGATCGGGCTTTGATCTCACATCATACTGGCCGAGTGCTGATTTGACAATGTCAAGTGTTTACCAGAAACTTCTTGGCTCGTTATGTCGTCCTTTTCTGTCAGCAGTAATGATGATTCTGCCTGGGGGAGGGGGAGATGAAATTCATTTGTTTGCCTACTGGGGGGCTTCTTTATTACATTATACATTCTGATCAACACAGTGACAGTCAAGGCCCCCCTCTTCACTGCCTCCTATGATCATTCGAGTCCAATTAATGTGAAATAAACAGCGCAGAGCATCTTAGGACACCTTCCCCCGGAATGCGGATCCAGAGCCGGTACCAGAAAAATGAAACGCATCCCGATCTGGACTGCATCACCTTGTCGAGAATAAAAAACTGACGCAGAAAGTCAGAACACATATTTAAAACTCATGTTGGAAGAAGCTCTTTAAAAAAAAATTTGAATCTCAATGATTCAGTGAAACAGCTGAAAAGTAAACAACAGGCGAGTCACAGGAAAAGAAAAAATGGCATAAATTTAAATGCGAAACACATGAGCGAAGGAAGGAAAGGTGAGAGGAAAACAAAAACAGGCAGGATGCGGTACAGGATGGGATCTGCACCGATCTCCCCGCCGTGCACCGGAAGGTGACAGGATCCTACCTGTGCTGAGCTCAGGGCCAGCCTGGTTTCCAGCAGCAGCACCCGGCTCTCCAGGTTCTCCCACTGCTCCCTGTCCATAACGACCTTCCCAGCTGTGTCCCTCTCCAGGGCCTGCAGCCGCCTCTCCAGGCTGGAGAGCTTCTCCAGCTTGGCCTGGCACTCCTGCAGCTGGGCCTCGAGAGCCTGCAGCCTTGCCTCATCCATCTGCAGGTCACGTGCGTGACAAGAAGGTGGGCTGCCCATTACTTGCCACAGTGGGAGAGATTGCGTGGGGCGAACCTGCGGCCCCGTCGGCCAATCGGGTGACGGTGGGTCATCAGCTTCAGGCTCCTCCCTCTCAGAGCTAGTCTCAGATCCTTCCTCAGAGTCCCCCTCGTCGCACAAGGGGTTGGTGAGCGCGGAAGTCGTACCGCCGGTGTGTCTCTCCACCAAGGGCAGCTTCTGTGCCACCGAAAAAAAACAGGACACCAATCTCTGACAGTGCACCAGAATGTTGTGGGTTCTGTACCCCTTCGCTCTAGAAAAAGGCATCTGGTTCCAGACACAATACTAATGTTACCTGATTAATGGGCTTTAACATGTTAATCCCCGATCAGCCAACATCGAATTACTAAGTTTCTCAAAAGCACAAAGCAAATTATGGTGGGGCTCAGGTGCCACATTCACCAACGAGAGATGAGGGGAGGAGGGGGGAGCGTGGTCAACCTCCGGCATCACAAAGACTTACACTGAAGGTCCCAGACGTTACTACATCAGTGGTAGGGAGCTTCTCCATTTTACACAGCGGATCGATGGATGGAAATCCGGATTTACTCCTTTTCTGGAAAGTAGGCTGACAATGTACACAAAACACAGGTAAGTAATACTGTCCACTGTATATTGTATACTTTATAGTACATATTAATTTTTCACTTTACTAAAGCATACATCTTTCAGGTTTGACAAGTTATAAATATTTTTTAAAAACTGTCCCACTCTCTGAAATGGTCTCCAGGCCTCCACACAACCAGCGAGAAGGCAGATGGATGCTTAACACTTGAAAATGTTGCAGACAGTGACACCAAGCTCTACAGCACCCCCTACAGGCTAATCTACAGGCAGCAATGAGAGACGCACAGTGCCTGCAGCAGACAGCAGGGTGCGACAGTGCCGAGTGTGTCACCCTGATGACATGGCAGCCGTGACCTTGGACGGCAGATTAAATACTAAAGGGGCAGTGACACACCATGTCACCTGTGTGTCTACAGAGCTTTTCACAAAGCCGGCCATGGGCAAACGTCTTCGCGAAGGCAAGGGATTTGTGACAATCTCAGTCACCCTATTAAACTTGGAACAAGTATGGTTATCTAACATCTACAGTATATTTGATGGAGTATTTAAAAGTATGGAAAATTATAGCAAAAACAGTTCTGAGTATTTGGATAGCCACACACTTGTCAAGTACCTTGGGGCGATTCTGTTGTGAAAGGTGCTATATAAAATAAATCGGAATTGAAGTAAAAAGGCTCACTATGAAAAATTCCAGTGACCTTCTGTAACAACAACGAGTACAGTCAATCATCCCACTCATTGTTAAACTGCTTATTCAGAACAGATTCACAGCGAGTTTAGAAGCCATCCCAGGAGAGACAGACCACAGGGAGTGGGATTCGAACCCCCAGCCCTGGAGTGCCGCCCCCCTGAGCCTCAGTGCCTCCTCACATCAATATCCCACTTTCCGAGATGACAGTCGTACCCTGGACGCTTTGCACAGCTGTCCGTGCTTCCTGGTCACGAATCCGATGACGTCGCAGAGGATGCCGATCTTATGCTCGGCGAAACCGGGCTGCAGGAACTGCTGCTTGGTCAGCAGCGGCTTATAGTGGAAGACGTCGCGAAGGACCTGGGCAGACGAGAGCAGAACATGGAGAGATGCAGCTGACACATGCTCGGTACGCACCAGTGCTATAAAATGATAAAGCGACTTAAGATAAAACAGAGAGAGCATCACATGAAACTCGCTGCCCTGTGTCCTTTTAACATTATGATAATAAAAATTAAATAAAATGCTACTCTTTGGTAAAGTCCACAAGATTCCCTTATTGATCCAACAGAACTTGTGGCTGCACTCTTCCTGTTACCCTGACTTTTAAATTATCAAGAGCGAGTTACGAGGTTATGGGGAAGGCGTGGGTCCGCCCGGAGGATCGAGGGTGGATGGCAGCTTGGAAGGGACACAAAAGCTGGCCGAGCTTGATGGGAAACACGGATCGCAGGGGCAATCAGGCCAAACGCACATCCGCGAGGGGGAACACGGATCCGTTCAGGATGTCCCTGCACGTCCCACTGGAGAGAGCGACAATCTCCCCCAATAGCACCCACATAAATACCGTCTGTCCCCAGAAGGGGAACAACATCGGCTGTGCATCTGCAATCAAGTTTCACTCATCCCTCACTATCACTGCACTGCGGTTAGCGTCTGTAACTGGATACCAACACAAATGTGTTTCTGGTTATTCTTCTGATTGCTGAAGCGGCCTGGGAGGGGGGGCGGGTGGGCGCTCCAAGGAACTCAGGCCCCAGGAGACCCCAGGAATGGGCGTCGGAACTCTTCATGCCGAGTACGGAAGCAACTGGAAGCACTCTGACACGCCGGGCCGGCGATGATAACTGAGTGAAGGTAGATAACTGAGGTCCTTTATACATGCGAGGGGCCCCAGAGGCCCTTCATACATGCGAGGGGCCCCAGAGGTGGTGGCAGCGCAGCCCTCGTCTGAACGGCATGGAAAAGAACCTGAAAGTGCCCCCCCCCCCCCGCATAAAGGGACCCAATTCTCATGGCTTCCTGCTGCGAAACTCCGCTTCCTGTCCGCGCTTTCTCAAAGTCACGGCTCACCTTATACACGGTTTCCACGAAGCGAAGGTCGTTCTTCCCCGCTAGCTCGACCCCGAGCCCGACCAGGTGCTCGGCGACATGCGACGAATAGGAGACGAAGGCGTAGCTCACGATTGGCAGAACCGACGAAGGCTCACCTCTGGCCAAACTGAAGATGAACGACAGGCGGGATATTAGTCAATATCACACATTCAAATATACATCAAATATATACTTAAATCTAAAGAACCACACAATGCACTAGAATGAACTTCTGAAAAATAGCGTAATATACTGCAGAGTTAAAAACATGGGCGCAAATCATATTAATACACATCACTCATACTGCATTTATTACAGGTCATTTTTTAAACAACTCCCAAAAATAGTGATGAATTGCATAAATCATTATCCTCTGGGGCTCCTTTTTCATTCTCTGCTTAAAGATGGGAAATAATTAGCTAATGACATAAGGGGCTTAATGACGCGACAGAGCAAAACAAATGGGCTTCCGCGTGAGGCCCGTCAGTTTAATGTCGGCCGCGTGACAGACCTTCAGCACGTGGCACACGGGAATGCGGCCACCGCGCTGACGTTGAGCAGCCTCCACCGGGCATATCGATTTCATATCAGGGGGAGCGTCATACATCAAGTTACGTACGCTCTCTGACCTTCCGTAATTACGAGAAAGTTATAATAGCCTCTCGTTTCGTCTCTGACAAATCAAAGCCCATTTTGTCATTCTCAGACACGACCTTCCCAGTACAACAGTATTAATTATGGTCTGTTGGGAGTCCCATTTGGGGGGGGTTGACACAGCTGGAGCCTGCATCACAAAGCCGGATTTCTTACTTAGCCTGATAACTTGTCAGATTCTAGGTAGTCTGTGCTAAATGTAGTCCATTTAGTTGTAAACCTGTGTACAAAACATTCCAGACTCAAGTGGCTTGAAATGTCACACAGGAAATAAAAAAGCGTCCCACTGCACTGGGCCACACACCACCCCCATGTTAATATTCAAGCTGTCATCAGCAGCTGTGTACACATTCACAGTGTGATGGGACGTTTCTCCATGGACCGGGGTGCAACATACATCGATATACAACAAAAGTACAACGTGCACACAGACAACAACAACAATATCTGAAAAAAGCACACAAATTAATTCTCTGCTAATATTAGAAAAATCACATTGTCAAATTGGCTCATCTGAAATGACTATTAACTCACTCAAATCACAGGTTGACTTTGACTTTTCTTTTTGTTTCAGGTATATTTTGGAAAACGTGTGTTAATGACCGCCGCCGTTACTTCACACCAAAAGGTCAAAGCTTTCAGAAGGTTAGGTACTCCGTTCCTCTAGAAACTGCATCATCTCACGTGTTAAAATACTGCGTGTCCTGTCGACTGTTCTGCCCTTAATCGTCCAAGATAAGTGGTTAGTGATGGATAGATAGATTATCTAAGCGGGAGCCTATACAAAAACAAAATTTCAGTTTCTACTCCGCTTTCACTGACAGAGCCGCGCGTTCCCGCACCGTGCGCGCGCTCTCCGATGCTTCCCGATGTGAACCGAAAGGTCCTCGCCGCGTTCGTGGTCACGTGATCGTGCCTTAATTAAATAATTTAATAAATCAAGTCAAAGATCTCCACTTACGCGCAATAATCCACTTCTCTGGGGTACTTAAGCGATCGAAGCTGACGTTCAAGCTTTCGGAGACATCCTCTCAAATCGCCAGTTGTCATAGCTGGCGTCTACTTTGGTCCGACCAAGAAGTAAGAAATGCAGGCGCTACATTCAAAATGAAAATTACAAATAAATAAATATGCCGTTCTTTGCGCATCTTGTTTTTCACTCCAGTCTGTAATTCACATTGTTTAGAAATAAATTCTGTCCATGTTTAAAATATCTAACATCTCCCCGATAGCATACTTGAATGACAACTTTTAAGTTCACGTATCTTAAAAGAGAAAACACTTTGACTCAGTAAAACTTAGCTCCCGCCGTGTCCTATAAGACAAGTATACAATACTTTCCACAGTGACTGATTTTAGAAGTATGTTGTTAGGTAAAACTTTACTAGCTAACAGGTTATAAAAGTCACATTTAGCTGCAGCTGAACGTGTTTAGCTACAAATCAAAGTGGACGTAGCAAAACACGTATTAACTGATTGCACGACATATGCATTAAACATATACCACAATCAGGAAAAAAAAGCTTATTTTAATAACAATGGCTCCGTACCTATGCCAATTACTTGATAGTCGCTTTATTTTTGCCGGTCAAACTGCAGCAACTGCCGCGATTGGTTTCCATAGAACTACAGGTTGCTTCTGGTTTTGTAGCAGCATATTCGCCAGAGCACCTCAAAAAGCCATCTGTTCATCAGGTTACGGTCAAGCATATAAAAAATATTGTCACATATTGTTCAACTATCCAAGCACGTTGGCGTTAGATAGAGGCAGAAGGACAAGTCGTACTTTGCTCTAATGTTTTTAAATGGTAGTCAAGGGGGAAATAAAGCCCATTCAGCGTGACGCGCTAAGGGCACAGATCCACAGATAGATTTACGTAATGTCCTACGTCATTTCCACCAATAACAAGAAACGTCAAACTTGACAACGGTGCGTGCGACACGGAGAGGAGGTGGGAGGAGGAGGGGAGGAAGAAGCCCTACGGGACTGATAGGTGGAGATTAAGCTTGTTGTGTCATTGTGGCCCTTCCTTTCACAACAGTTGCAAGCAGGAGCTTTTCCGTCCGACAACAAAAACGACAACGACAGCAGAGATGAAAGTTTTCCTGAGACCGAAGTATCGCGGATAACTATCTCTTGTGAAAGTTAGCGTTGGTCTTCGCTGTACGTCGCGGCGGCGGTGGAAAAATTTTCTACAAAACGGGTAGGTGGCGCTGGTTTATTTTCGCCGAGTCAATCTAACTTAGTGACACAGTGGGGTCTTTGGAGTGACGTCTGACTCGGCCAAACGCTGTGTCTAGTTGGACATAAAGGAGCAATGTTAGCCAATCACGTTAGAGAAAGGCGGGTCTGGTCCTCAACCTAGAATGATGAAGTCAAGTATTCCCTCGTTGCTTTGGAGAAGAAAAACTGCTGAACAAAACTTAAATTTAGATATTTGTATCACACCACATCCCAGTGCTTTAATTTAGACGACGCGACAGTTTCTAAAGCACATGACACGTGATGCAGTCGAGCTGTGTGCAGGCGGATGATGCAGGGGTGTGCTGTAACTTGAGTCTGGAAGAGCGCTGAAGTCTTTGTTAGGAGTGCTCTCTTCCAGATCGGACACTACAAATCGTAATCAGAATGTTGTGTAGCAAATAAGTCATCCCTATGCTTGCCCCTCACTTTGTGCCTGTGCGTGTGTGCCTTTACTACGGTGGATTATGTTGACAGCCTCTGATTACCGGACCGGCTACTGCCGTCAGCAGCGCTGGGGGGTAAATTGTAAACATGTTGCCTGTTACCTAATTCTTATAAACGAAGCTCGATCTGACCCCTATATTGTTTTAGGGTCGCTATTCTCTATTAGTCGGTTAAAACAAACAACACCGCAACTATACGTGGGGGAAAACAAGCGCTTTTGATATTTAATGAATTAATGAATCGAAAAGACGTGGGGATACTCGGCACCTGCGGCGGTAGGAGCTCCTAAGACCATCCCCCAGAAGAGTATTAAACCCTCAAAGCGATCCCATGATTTAAGTGTGTGTGTCTTCTGAATTTAACTGATAAGGTGAAGATGTGAATGGCTGTCATTGTTTTGGGGTTATGCGTTTTCCTCCCATATAAGCACAGTAGTTGAAAGTTGAATTTATCCTGAAGAACTGTACTTAACGTTAATTTTATATGGTGTGTGCATGTATATAGACCAGTGTCCATGTGATGACCTAGGCAATCCTCACTGCTGCTGCTCCCCATCCGAGAACAAGTGAATTTGGCTTGCTAAGTCAGCAACTCCACAGAAGATGGCGCCCTAGGCAGCCGCCTATGTCACCTGAGTTCAGCAGCACTGATGTAGACAAGTACTGTATGTTACTTAGTCGACAGTGTTCAGGGATGGTGGTGGTGCTCTGTGTCCAGACTGTCACGGGGATTGTGGCTGGTCTCCTGGCAGTCACGGGGAATGGAATGTTGAATAACCACTCATGGCTTTACAGCAGTGATTTTGGCATGATCACATCACACTGGTATACAAAAGATGAAAGAGAAGTACTAGCATTGAAAACATGTGAGGAATTCTGCTGTGGGTTACCAGGCAATTCCAATCTGAGGCAGAAAAACTGAACTAAGATGTCCAGCTAAATTAATCGGAAAGCGTTGTGGGTGCGTACAGAATTCTACACAGACTCCTGTGCGGCGAAAACACTGTATCAGGCTTGATATAAGGTCCAAAGAGGATTAATGAGGTCGAACTAAAGGCAAATCTGCCTCACCTCTTACTGGAGGCAGCAATGCTGGTGGCCAGCAGCAGGGGGAGCCGCAGCCAGCACCGCAGGTCATTCGTGATGCGCTGCCATCCATCCCATCTGACCAATTATAGAAACGTCATTCTGTGAAAACAGAAAGCATTCCCTGTCACATCTGTGCTTTGCCTGTGCTCCCTGGTGACATAACGGTGAGGGGGTCTGTCACGCTGGACAGTGGCTTCGCCCTGAAGTTTTGTGTGGCCCTGGAACAAGGATTTTTGGGGCACACAGTCCTTGTGGAGCCCGCCATTCTTTGCTGAGTGAGTCTGACGTTTCAGGGCATCTGCTGACCTTTGGCGTTGCGTGTTTGAGCCATGCTGTGCTACAGAGTAACAAATCACGAGTGGAAATAATCATTTAAAGTGACAGCTATTCTACTTCTCTATTATTAATATCTTCACAGAACATTCTATGAAATGATGACTCAGGAATGATTCGGGAATCTCATTTCTGCCTTTAAGAAAAACCTTTTAGAAGGTGATGCCATACAGGGAAGAACACTGACTCAGCAACTTAATCATTAATCTGGATGCTAATTTGAATTTTTACAGAGATACGCATGTGAGTCAGAAGTTGTGTGTAATATGACAGTTGTTTGTGTTAACCTCTGAGTGCTTTTCCACTGTACCAGGTACCATACTTTTGATACTTCAAGACAGTATCAAAAGTTTGGTACTTCAAGTTATTGGTTTTTCACATGAAAACTGGTACCAGTGCCAAATGACATCACATCACAAGCCGGGGTATTTTGTACTGAATTCAAAAAATGGCTATAGTATATTATAGGGCTGGACAATGTGCACTATTAATATAGACATCGCATGTTATGCACATGCAATTGTTACATCACTAGTCAGCTAGATTAAGATCAGGTTTTTTCTTACTTTCAGTCCTTTACAGACATTGCAGCGCAGGGGGTTTAAATTTCACTAGAACATTTTTACTCTGTCATAGGAAAAAGTTTTGCAATTTTATTGATTATTCCTTTTCAAGAGTATCTAGCATACATCTAAAAATCAGTTTAAAGTTTACCTCTGCTGCATTTGGATGAGCACTGCATGCGTTCCCCGAGGCAATTGTAATAATTTTCATCTTTGCTGTTTAAATCACTCCTAAATGGGTTTGTGAGAAATTTATGGTGAACTCCTTTTTTGTTTTATAAATACCCCAGTATTTATTACAGCAGTATAATACCATGCTGTCCTAATATATTATACAATTTATTTTACTTCATGTCATGCTATCCTGATCTGTAGTATCTGTTCTTCCAACCAGATCACAATTAAAGCTTGGGTCTCTTCATGTGTCCATGCATCCATTATCATTACTTCTTTTTTTAAACTTTGTTTTCAGAGTTTGTGACTTTTTTCAAGGTGGCAGTTGTATTGTGTTTCAGAGGCAGGCTACTTGCATAACCAGATCGACAATGAAAGTGTTTGCAAGTCCCACTCCAAAGTACTGAAGTACCGAAAGTACAGTACCTGGTGCGGTGGAAAAGCGCCTCCTATTGCATTAGCATTAGTATTTACTGAAGTGATTGTTTGCAATCCATCTCCATCTCTTTTAGTAACATGACTCATCTTTGGCTGTTTGTTGTTGCTTTGCATGTGTGATCCTTTGGGTCAATCTGTCTGCTTTGGTACTCTGCCGGCTCGCCCACGTCTTGCCGCCTTCCATTCTTAGGTTGGAGCTGATCGGGCTGAGCCCGACTCGGTCGTGGGAGGACGTGTGAAGCCCATCCGCCAGCTTAGAGGGCTGGAACCGCGTGCTGGCTGTTATTCCTGCTACTGCCGACTGATTTCATGTCAGCCTCCGATAATAATAATAATCGGATCACATATGAATCCCTGCGTTCGATTATTTTAGCATCAGATTCGTGTGTGCGTGCTGATTACACTCCTGACTGGAGGATGTATGTGGGAGGATCCTGGTTTACGCACAAATTCTGGGGGAGGAATTGGGGTTTGGCCGTGCCGGTGTGGGTGGAGTCTCCCGGCCTGACTGCCCTGCCCCCCCCCCACCCACTTTCAGATCTGCAGATGGGTCAGGGTCTGTGGAGGGTGGTGAGAAACCAGCAGCTGCAGCAGGAGTACAGCGAACAGTGCTACCTGACCCGAGAGCGCAGTCGCAGGATGGCGGCCGCCGCCTCCTCCGTCGACCCCCTGACCCACCGGCGCCACTGCCAGGGCACCGACATCTACCAGCTGCTCCGGGCGCGGAGAGGCAAGGAGGAGCGCGGCTTCATCGACCTGGAGATGCTCCCGCCAGAGCTCAGCATCACCATCCTGTCCTACCTGAATGCCACCGACCTGTGCCTGGCCTCCTGTGTGTGGCAGGGCCTGGGCAACGACGAGTACCTCTGGCAGGGGTGAGGAGTCCCGGCCATGCCTCTGGGGGGCGCCACACTTCATGCTAAAACATCACCTTTCCTGCTTTAATGCCAGTATTGACTCTGCTGCTTAGATGCACGTCAGCCCAAATCAGCAGCAGCAGCGAAAACAGCCCTCAGTTTGGGCTCATAGGAGATTTACTTAACTTTCTGCCCTCACACACAAATGTTCTATCTCCTTGAACCATTCAGATTGTAGAGAAGGTGAGTCCATGGAACTAGAGGAGGCAGGGCCAAGACATCTGATTGGATGGTACCACCTCCTCTACAATCTGATTGATTGAAAGAGATAACCAATCATTTATCCGTACGCCCTCAGCACATTTTAGTGTAAATAAATGGCCCAAAATGAGAGTTTTAAGAAACTCCACTGAGAATAATATTAGTAATTCTGAGATTGTCACAGGGAGCCGCTGATGCAGGTCTCTGTTTTGGATTTCTTTCCTAGGGCAGCAGTGATGTTCATCCCATAATGCCCTGCTGTCTTTTTTTTTCAGGCTCTGTAAATCCACTTGGGGTCACTGCTCCATATACAACAGGAGGCTTCCGCCAGGCTTCTCCTACAGGAGGCTCTACATGCAGCTGGATGAAGGAAGCCTCACATTCAACGCCAACCCCCAGGAGGTAGCCGTCTCTCTCACCGACCCTCTGCCGTGTTTGATGCACGTTTGACACTTCTGGCGAGGTTACCCCCCCCCCCACCCCGGACACCGGCGGAGGGTGTTTTTTGTGGAGAGTAGATGCTGGGCAGCTTTGGCAGCACAGGTGTGGCCTAACCCGGCTCCCCCACCCCCAGGGGATGGAATACTTCCTGTCTAAAGGCATCCTGTGCGACCACGCAGCAGAAGTGGCCAAGTTCGTCTTCTACACGAGAACACTCAACTGGAAGATGTTGAGGATTTACCTAGATGAGAGGTGCGAGCCGTCACCCTCCTTCCTTCCTTCTTTCTTTCTCATCATTTTCTTTAGGACCTCCTATTTGGGTCGGGTTTCTGTGGGTGGCACAGAAACTGCAGGTGGGGATGCTCAGAATGGGATGCCGGTCTATCATAGGGTCCCGACCCACACACACATCACCCACCTTATCTGTAATTACTGACACCCATTTACTGACATCCTTTCTTAACACGTAACAGTGCGGCTTGACACCAGCCCCTCTTTTGGCCAGTCTGACGGCAGACACGGTTCTGACCCTTGCCCCCCCCCCACAGGAGGGACGTGCTGGACGAGCTGGTCACCCTGCACAATTTCAGCAACCAGTTCCTGCCCAACGCGCTACGCGAGTTCTTCCGGCACATCCACGCCCCTGAAGAGCGCGGCGAGTACCTGGAGACTCTCATCACGAAGTTCTCGCACCGTTTCTGTGCCTGCAACCCCGCACTGATGCGGGAGCTGGGCCTCAGCCCCGGTGAGTGTGGCGCGTCTGACTGCGTCCAAGTGGTGATGCAAATTTTTAAGGAGTGTCTGTTTTGGCTGCTGGTACTGTGGCACACAGATGGCGTCTTCCCAAGCACGTAACACAGGGGAGTGCCACAGTGCCACAGTGCTACAGGCTACGTATCACGTTATGGGGACATATGGGGACCGGTTTCCTGGTCCCCATAAGGGAAAACTCTATTATAAAAAAAAATCGTTGACTGCTATGAAAAAAATAAAAACGCAAAAACTCTTGTATTTTGTTAGGTTAATTATTGTTATGGTTAGGGCAGGGTAGGGGTTAAGGTTGTCATAGTTAGCGTTAGCATTTTTCCCATTGAAATGAATGAGCGGTCTCCATAAGGATATGTATACCCTACATGTGTGTGTGTGTGTGTCTTAAAAAACAGAGAGCGGAGATATGGGGGAAAAAAAAACACATTCTAGTGTACCGGTCATACTTATACAAATGCACAATAAAGCACCATTTTTAAGAATGACCATAACTGCCAAACTATAACTCAGAAGTGAAGCACTCTCTTGTGCAACACTTGCAGATGTGTCGCTGATAATTGACTTCCTGTTGTCGATCTCCGGAACTTGTGGTTTGACTGATGCCCCCACCCCCCCACCGTCCGCCTCTCTGCCCCTCAGACGCCGTCTACGTCCTGTGCTACTCGCTGATCCTGCTGTCCATCGACCTGTCCAGCCCGCACGTGAAGAACAAGATGTCCAAGCGCGAGTTCATCCGCAACACGCGGCGCGCCGCCCAGAGCGTCAGTGACGACTTTGTGGGACACCTCTACGACAACATCTATCTCATCGGCCACGTGGCGGCCTAGCTACGCGTTAACGCTAACACTGGCACTGCTCACGCAATATACATATGTTGTTCTCTTTCTTGTGCACTGAGAGCAGGACGCCGTGTGTCACTTGGGGCACGACCCGCCCACCTGTGCTTCTGTCCTCCTGAGCTCTGCACCTACGAGACATTACTTACACTACAAAACCTACTTTGTGCAACATTTTTGCTCTCCCTTGACAGGATTAACAGACAAAAAAAAAAAATGTAAGCACATTACTTAGGCGTTTTGGGGACACTCCCTACGTCTTCACACATGTGTGTCTGTCATCATTAACAAGTGGTTTATCCTTAACTAACTAAATTCGTCCTTTACATCCATTAATATTTGTTAAAATTAATGTTTAGGGTCTCTCTCTTAGCATGCTGGGATTTCACCGCTAATTGTGCTTCAGAAAACAAGATTGCTCAGGAATCACAGAATGTGGTTTAAATCGATGAAGATTTAGATTAGTCTAGAATACCGTTATTCACCGCTGACATCTAATGAAGAATGTTCCAGACAGGACACACACCAACCTCGTCTGCTTTCATCTTGTTACCCTTATAAATCTTGTACTTCCCCCCCCCCCCCATTTTGTTACTGTGCTCCGACCTAAAGGTCGTCCCATCGGCGTATGGACGCCAGCCCCCTCTCGACAGCTGTCGTGTCCTTGCTCACCTCACCTGGCAACCCGTCCCGGCACTGCCCTCAGGCTGAATTTACCGCGATTTTGAAACGCGGGTTAGCGATTAGCCGGTCTCTACATGGAACTTGGGGTGGGGGTGAGGGGCGCAAATGAAGAGGTAAGCACGTGCGTTCCTGCGACGCCGCGCATCTGACATACCCGTCCAAGCCATCGCCGTGGAGATCTTGCTCCGTTGCCGTGGAGATCTTATACTGTCGCTGGCGTGTTGCACATCAAAGTGCCAATAGAACAGAAACTGACATCAGAAGCAAGTGTCCTGTTTGAGAAGTTTCCTTTGCAATGAATTAAACCCTGACTATTTTGTTTGCACATTATGTATATATTTAAGTATAGAGATTTATGAACATAATTTTATTTTGAAGTATTTTAACAAGAGATTTAGTTTTCTCAATGAATTTTCTTTTTGCACTTTTGCAACATTGGTTACCATATTTTAGCACTTGCTAAACTGCATGTTAATCCTTCCTAACGTTGTTTTATATTTGCATTTACTATTGATGTATTAAAATAAGATTATAAGGATAGGATATGGGGAAGGGGATACCATGTTATCAAACCAGGAAGAGAGGTTGCCATGGTGACAGGCAGCACTACAGGAACACGGCCTATTGGTTGATCTGATTTTATGTTAAAATCTGCTGTTATAAACAGGATCACTTTATATTGTGAGCCCTTTCTGTCTGATGTACTTCATTTTAATGGAACAGCAAATAGTTAGAGGGGTGCTTTCTGATTTCTGACACTGGAATAAAACGCTTTTTAGATTGTATGAAAATTTATTGCGATAAAACCAGTCTCCCATGAAAGAGACACATCTCTGGGTTTCATTAATCTGCTGTCATTTCATGAATCTGCACTGAGGACGATGTGAACGCTGCATTCATCTTCCGGGCCTTAATGACTGATTGGACGACCGGATATTAACAGGAGATCCATGACTAACCTGGTGTGGCTTCTCGTTAAGTAAAGCACTTAAGTTCATTTCAAAGTGTCGTGGTTAAACTGACCCTCAGCAAACCGTCCACCATCATTAATAGATAGCAACAATTAGTCTCACTGAGTAAATGCACAGCTAATCACCTTAAAAGCCATAAACTGTCCAGCTGTATGACTTCAGATAAAAATGTTACTGTAGACAGGAATAATGAACTGACAGCCACAACACCAGGGCACGTAAAATCAGAAACGTTGCGAGCTGGGATGGAAAATCACTTTTCTCTGTGGCCTCGATGCCAAGGCTCAGTAATGCCTGGTCTGTAGCACCAGGAGGCCACACCTCCTTATTCATTCCTCCAATCAGAAATCAGGCATCCTTGTCCTGTGTGACTAGAAATCATCCTCAGATCATTGTCTGTGGCTGCATGTTTCAGCTCATTTAAGATGTTAAGATAATAGCAGTTTATGCTGTGCCTTGGCAGGTTCTGAGATTGCGACCCGCCACAAGCAGTTGGTTGTGTGTTCAGCACCCAGTAGGTTGCTGCTATTGACTGGATGCCTGACATCACTGAACTGCATGCCAAAAGCGCAGCTGAGGGATCTGTTGACCCCAAACAGCCCTTCGATATGGTCTTTCTGGTGAAATACGTATCCTCAGTTTCACTCCATCAATTTAACCACGACACCCTTCAATTAACTCGGTAAACATACTATTTTTTGTCTCATGCCAAACTTTAGCGCTTAATTGTGACAGCCTCTAAACCACTACGGCGGTAAAGCGGGGAGCGCGATGAAAGCGAGTCTGTTAGACCGATTAGTCAAAGAGGAGCCAAGGAGCCGTCAGTTTGAAGACGGTCCAAGTTGACATCCATCAGTTTTAACAGCCACGTCCAGCTTCCTGTTGTCTCTAAAAGGACGAAATGTCAAAAGGATTGATGATAAGCGAACATGTATCTCACAGGCGAGTTTAATGATTTATCTTCATGAAAGCTCAGATTAGACACAATCCGTATTTCACCAAACGCACATTAAATCAATCATGGGGGGGATGTCACACTTCAGGCAAAAGAAATAGTGTGACTACACCAACTCAACATTATAATTATGATGAGATCTGAATACTTAGACATCTGAACGCTTACAGACAAGCAATTCAGATGCTTTTTAAAGTGAAGTTCTTTCAGAATAGTCTGCGGTTACGACATAACATATATATTACAGTGTGGTGTTTTAACGCGTCAAATCAGCAGTGTTTCGTTTAGTTAAAGTTAGTTTGATGTTTACTCTGCATATGCTAATGAAAATAACTTCCAGTATAAATGGCTAGTCTATGTAGAGTGACTTATTTTACCGGTATCGAAGAGGCCCATGTTCATTTTATTAAAATGTTTGTGCATCACGGTTATCGGTGTTTTTGTGGAACTTTGCACAGGTTATTTTATTTATTCCTCAGTTTCGATTTTCAGTCAGCTACTTCCGCCTGTTTTATGGATAACAAACCATCATACTTGATTTGAACCGGCCCAATTAGAATTGTCCAAATAGGTTTCCCTTTGATGTTCTCTCTCTGCAAAGGGAGAGTTATTAGCGGGTTTCCCCTCGTGGGTGGATGTTGTTTATACAGGTAAAATTATTTTTCCCAGGACGGCTTGACACCGGGGTCCAGTCTGATTCCATGTGATCGATGAGTTCACGTCTTCGTGGTCAGCGTCGCTGCTGTTTGTCAACGCTGCGGCCTGATGGCAGGGGACGCCACGCTGTCGCCCACGAGGGCCTGCAGCTCTGCGCAAAAACAAACCGTGCCATCGGTGTCGGGTACATGTCAAGCAAAACGTCCTCACGTTTCTGACAGCAAATCGCTTTTAGTCGGACTGCAATCAGTACGGGAATGCGCCCGATCGGCGGCATCCAACACGCTTGCAGGGTTTCTGCGTTAATTTTTCCAATTATTGGTAAAATTCTAGAATATCATAAAACAAATATTAAAAAAATAATATGTCAAACAGAATTTTAAACTTAACAACGACACGATACCTCCTGCCTGAAAAAAAATAACGGAAATAGCAATAGCGACACTACTTTTCATTAGCCTAGTAGTAGTAGTAGTAGTAGTAGTAATAATAATAATAATAATAATAATAATAATAGTCGATCGGGTTCTAATGTCAGTGATTTCAAAACATCCAGATGTTTCCATAGCCATAAGTCATCTAGTCGAGGGTCGCAGTGAGTTGTTGCTGTTATCAGTTTAATATATATATTTTTTACTTTACAAAACAATTACAGAATCTTATCATGAGTGCAATAATGCAATAATTTTAGACTTTAACCTTAAGCAATTATAGACACTTTAATAATATACAATACATTGTATTCATCTCATTCAAAGTAGAGCCAAAGTAGATCTATCATTAAACGTTGTTTAAAATTGGAGAGAAACATATTTACAACATATTTGAGAACTTTAGGACTGTTAGAACTTATTTACAGGATAATGAAGTTTATATAAATTTCTTAAATTTACTGAATTTGGGCATCCATTTAAGAACGCGTTAGCATTCATGTATCCGGGTTATTTTCTGCCTGATGAGGAAGACCAACTCTGACACAGCTTCCGCAAATTATTTGCGCAAAGAGAGTCAAAATTAAACTAGGCCCATATTAGCGGCAAAATGACATGTATTAGCGGTAGCGTAATTTTAGTATAAGTACTTTTCGTTTGTTACGTAAGAAACATTTGAAAAGTAAGCCTGTAAGTTTAATAAGTGGTCAATTAATGAACTTGATGTTAAAAAGTCTGATTTAATATTATTATTATTATTATCATCATTATTGCTTTGTTATTATTATTGTTATTATTATTATTATCATCATTATTATAGTACCTCTTTTAAAATGGGTAAAAACTAATTTAATTTCTATAGTATATTATAAAATCAAACATCTACTATGAAAACAAAGGAAAAGGAAGGAACAAAATTGTTTTCTCGTTTAATAAAATGTTTCTCGTATAGGCATAGCGCTAAGGTGTGCAGTCTGCAGCGGGACACGCTCAGCGCTATCATCCTCTTTTAATTACCATACTCAGAAAACCACTAACAATTCTACAAAAGTCCATGACATCACGTTTCCGAAATGTAAAACGGCAAAATAAAGATGTTTAAGCGTTTTGATAAAGGAAATCGTGCTAAGGATTTTATTCCTACGGTTTAAAACGGTTTTTGGCGCCTTCCCTGCCCTTAGTCTCACGCAATGCATCATTTTATCGGAATGATACGCAGATGCGGAGCTTGGAGACGATTAAGAATTTACAACATTTTCCATTCCCAATATTGCCCATTTAATATGTAGCCCTAATGGTGATTTAAGTTGTAGTTTCAACGGTTTATGATACAATTTTATTAGTGCATTAACATTAATGGGAGGAGAATATTGAGCTGTTATGGCTGTACGATTCGTTTGATGTCTAAAACATCTTAACGAATGTCAGGGGAAAGCGTCTTTCATGGAGTTAGCTGAGACAGTGGTAGCTCTGGTTGTTTTTTGTGTTTTGTTTCTAGATTATCCGCTGGAAAATATCTGGAAATCAAGTGAATGACTTGAACTTGAATTCAAACGCGAGGCCTGTATTTACGAGTCAAATACGGCCACTTCACCGCAGCGTCAGAAAACACTCTCACGCTTATGATATTGGTTGGTTCGGCTTCAGAAGATTATATATATATATATATACACTTTTAAAAGTATATTTCACGATTTGGCCTTTGCAGACAAATACTTTCAAATAAAAGTTAATATATGGCCAGAAAGTCATATAGAACAACTTTTACATGTGTTTCTGTCTAAAATATTTATCTAATTCGAAAAACTTTGAAAAGCCGCCGCTCTGTGAGTCAAGCAGCCATTTTCAGCATGGCACTCGGAGCTGGTGGGTTTTACGTTGTAGTGTCATTAGTGGTGTCTTTACTCATAATCTGTACGAGTCCCAGAGACCGGCTTGAAAGTAGAAGCGCCTCTGTTTGTTTGATTGTTTCCTGTACCTTCGCAGACGGGCGCCTCCGCTGCAATCCACCTTTAAAAAGGTCCACGATTTTAGGAAGAAATTCCTGTTTATGCTGGCCAGCTTCCTCAGCTATATATCATTGCATTGCAAATTAAATCCTCCAAATGCATGACCTGTGTAGATAAATATCGTTTAGGAACCCTTCGAACTTCTGAATATGTTAATTCAGGGGACTCGTGTTACTGCAATAATAACGACCATATAACACTTCACATTTACGATATTTAACTTTTTTTTTTATCTATACTAACGAGAAAATGTGACCTGTATACTGAACAAATTAAGTTAGCCTGTGTATTTATATAAATATCGTATATGGTGTGTTATCGCTGTAAAGGGAAACGTTTGGATTTATTTTAAAAATAAAGAAAACCGCAGAGCTTATTGTACTCTAAAGTTCGTTGTTGATGCTGGGTTAAAATGATTATCTAAATTAATTTAGAAGACCAAACCGGTAATAGGCCTATTTGACATACATTACATTGTAGCTCCAACGTATATTCGTGTTCAGAATTTAAGTTTTAATACACCTACCCTTTGATAATCCTTCAAGCGAAAGTCAATATCAAAATGGCCATTGTCACTGTTATTAAATAAAAGTAAGCGTTGAATATCAATTGAGATTGACCCGTTAGACATAATGGGTAAATGCTATTTACTAGAATGAGTTACCAAGATAACATAAAATACGTTTAATTTCGTTTTTAATTATATGCTAAATAACAAAAGCACTTAAAATATGTTAATCTGCTCCTCAGACCGCGAATCGGTTCATCAAGTTAAATTTTTGGAAGTAAGCGGGACAGTAAGGCAGGCAGCGCGGACGCGCCCAGCTGAGCTGCACATCTTACCTGCTGATCCCGACAGCTGCCGTCTTCCTGTCTGGAGTCAGTGCGCTCTTTATAACCCTTAACTTGGCCGCTTTATAACACCTGAAATTTTCTTTCTGAGCCGGTGCAAAAAATAAAGCCGCGAGACGACATTGTACCTGCTGAAAGTGCTTTTCATATTCGTTAAGCTGACTTAACATGAAGAGTTTGGGAAAAATCATTGTCTTTTTTTTATCATAACAACAGAAGTACCACAAACGGTTGTCATGATTTGTGGGCAATTAATAAGTATGTAATTTAACGTGTAGTATAATGATATTTTCCACTAATGTCCAATTATTCACAATGTGGGAAATACAGAAATGAAATGAACTCATACGGTGTTTTGTGTTAAAGTCACTTGGAGGATAGTAAATATGTACGATGAGCGAGTTTAGTGTATTCCACGTTTTATTGAACCCAGGGTAACTTATGTTATCCGCCATACATGTTTAAATTGTAGCACAAGAAGACTAGAAATGTTATAAAAGAAGTCTTTTCGGTGTTTTGCACTAGTGCCCGATTAAATATTTCACACAACCTGTCACTGCAATATCAATTTGGTCCTCATTTAATCCCGTTGTCTTTCATAGTATTCTTTATCACTTGACGCTATACACTAACAAAAGAAAGTGCTAATTGGATTGTAATTCTGGCCGCAATAACAGTGTTTGCGAGGATAAAACGAAAATATTTTAATTGATGTTTTGCTATCGTGCATTGTATATGTACGGATGAGTTTTAATAAAACTAATTTATAAAATATTTAAACTATTTACTTTTTGAATAAGTAAGACTGGCGTTTTAACTGTGGCAAATTATATCAATTTAGTTGTGTTAAATTGCCTTAGATTAATTCACACAACACCAATCAACACGACGGACGGAAGTTTGCATATATGCATAAATAATCAGTTTCCTTTTATTGAAACACAGTAAGCATGATACTGGTACCAAATCGGCGCCGGGAATTGTGCTCCAGGATCCCCTCCTAGACTGAAGCGTAATGAAAAGCGTAATCGGGAATGAATCATTTTATAAAACAATTAGGCGTTTAAAATAACAAAAAAAAAGCATTACTGATTTCATACGTGTATATGGTACGAGTTTAAAAATTGGGAATATTGCAGAAAAGGCTGTATTCTGTTCATTTTCCACAGGTCAGAGTTCATCTCCAGTCCGTGTGTCAGTCGAGTGAGGACAGCCAGTTATGAGTATTTGTTTTGAAGGTGATCTTTGGGGTCAGAATTTTGAGATTCAAGGTGTTGCTTTCCCTCTGACAGCGGGGGCTCTTTTATGCATTCTTGTATTCAGCTGGGATATAGCCCCCCCCCCCCCCCCCAGTTCAGTCCAGGTCTTCCGAAAGTGGAAGAACTTTAGCCAATATGGTGCAGTAATGAAGTCATCATTTCACTTTATGGTTATTCAATACACTTTTCAAAAACTACAAATCCCACAAAATGCGGGAAAGTCTTTCTTAAGACCCGGAGAGGCTTAAATTACCGAGTGTTACGCTAAACGTGTTTCTGTAACGGAGATGAGCCAGCTAAAAAGGTAGTCAGGAAGTGCTTTCATCTGGAGAAATCCAACATGATCCGCGTTCTCTTATGGGAGTAGCGATTTTTATGTTTGAGTGCCAATTATCAGCCTGCTCGGCAGAGAGCGTTCGAGTTTTCAAGGAACGGTGGGGGGCGGTGGGTTGTGCGAGTGTGATGGCCAAGGCTTATGGGCCAATTTTGGTCCTTCACGGTGTCTACAAACCTCAGCTGGATGCCAGCTTCCCACACTTCGCTCGTTCCTCAGAACAACCCCCCGCCCTCAGTTCTATATCCCGTTGACAAAAGAGACCACTGGATGAAGCCATGGAGTGGGGGTCCAGCGAGCGCTCTCCTGGGGAAGGCTGTGGCTCCTCTGCCCTTCTGGCTGAAATAATATCCAGTGGCTCCAGCGCTGAACCTGGTTAATGCATCTGTCCATGACTCGTAATTACGCGGTCATAACACCGCCCCGGCCGCCAATCAGAGCGCCCCGTTGGCGGTCCGCGTTTCGCCAATGTCAAATTGTTTGATCTTTAGGGGCAAACCCAGCCTGAGAAACACAGACCGACTTTTAACGCTGCCCCGCTCCGTGTTTTATAGGAAAAATATGTGCCTGTTATGTTTTTGTAAGTCCTCAGCATTGTTGTCATTGATGACAATTCACTTATAAACTGAATTCACAACTAACCGAATCGTCTGCAGAGTAAAGTCACCTTTTCCCACTTCCACTGTTCCGCTCTCTTTTAATGATAGATAGTTGGGGGTTTGTTTTCGTTATTTAATTGACAATTGCACAAATTACACCAGTCATTGGAGGTAATTAAGAGCGAGATCTAGAGTTTTGTTTAAAAACAACAACATTCGGGTTTACAGTTGATTCCATCCCTGTTTCTCTTATGGTTACAATATGGAATAGTGTTGTGACTATAAATGGGGCGTGTATATTTATATGTGCATTAGGACCAAGGTGCTCAGTGCCGGAACATGTAACGATGAACAGCTCTGGTGTCTGGCTACCGAAACGCATAAAACGAAGCGTGATTAATTGTCCCATTACGTGGTAATTTGCCCTTATCGGTGCGAGTTACTTTCTAATTGGCTCTGGTCAGCAGCGAGGCCTCCGTCCACTTCACACATTACTGCGTTGTAAAAACCGAAGGTGTGTTCGTAAAAGCTTGGAGGTGGCAACACTTATGAAATGCACACATTTACATTTGCACTTTTGCTTGATCAAAGCAGGCTCTGTAGGTGGTGTTTTACATTGTCTGGATCCCACCGCCCCCGTCCCCGCCACACTTCTAATCAGAAAGGAGCACGTACACTTTTCACAACACGGTGTAGAGCAGAATGTTGCATTTTCGCAGAATTTTATAAAATCCTTTAAATATCAACCAAATAGCCTCCTATGTCGTCAAATCACAGGCGGAGTCCCGTTTTTGTCTCATACGGTAAGTCAGGGCGATTCCCACAGCCGGACCTTACACCCCTCCGAGCACCGTGACAAAAAGCAGGTTCCCCCCGTGTCCCCCCCTCCGCCCCGCCATCGCTGAAAAATTCGCCCTAGTCGGCTCCATCCCTGAAAAAAAGGTGAATTACTATGTCATCAGCACAGTGTCTAAATCATTTATCAATGGGCGGCGAAAGGCAGCTCGCTAATTTCAGGCAAGGACCTAATAATGAGGGACTTGGAGGGGCAGACAGACGAACTACCGCAACGCCGGGAGAGTTATGACCTTAACCGCGATTCGGAGCTCATCCCAGACCCAGTCTGCTCCGCCAATCATTCCGTTTCAGCCTGCGCCATGTCTGCAAAATAACATCTTTCGAATTTGAGCATATAATTTAGGTAAAAAAGTAATACGTAAAATATAAGCCTAAATATAAAAAATGAATATTGTGCCCGTCAAATATCTCATAAGATGCATATAGGCTGTGTAAAAATATTAATATATTTCACAGTATTAATTTTTATGTTTTTAACATGGAAACATTTCAAATGTTGTATTTGTTCGTAAAATCAGTAAGAAAGAGGTAAGAAATATTCTCTGTTATCAATATTACAGTCATTAACATAATACTTGGCATTAAGGCAGGCCTGTGTTTTTAAGAGATGTTCTGCATTTTAATGAAAAAAAATCATAATTGTGGAACACCACTAAAGTAATTATTTTTACACAGTGTTTTTTCTTGTTTTTTTTCACCAGTTAGTTTGTTATAGCCTATGTGCGTATTTACGAATTTGTTTGTAACGTATTTTGGCATTAGGTTTGAACGGGATATTTAATGATTACAGCATTTAACACGTGCATTATTGTTGTAGACCTTTATATTGCAAGGTGGTGCATTTTACTCCAATGTAAACAGTTACGGTGTCTTCTAAATCATATGTTTGGATTACATGCATTTTTTTTTTGTTGTTTGAGCTCGACGGTGCGGGCATCATGTCGTTTACATCTGCAGAATATACCTTCTACTGTTCCTGAGCTATTAATTGCACAAAATAACATAAAAATTCTGTCACATGAAATAAGTTGTTTTCTGAAATCGTTTCCCGTTATTACTCACGCAGTCCGATAAGCTAAGCGAGATGAAAGGGTCATTACCGGCACTTATCAGGCCGGGGTCCCGTGGAGGCTGCGGCCCGGGCCGCTCCTACGGGTCAGGCCGCTCGGAGAAGCCGAGGGACGCGCTGCCTCAAGGCCGCCAGGCCCAGTGTCCGGCTGGGAGCGCGCTACCAGGCTGTTTACACAACGCTAATCAAGCCGGTAAATTTAGAATATCCGAAAATAAATTATGATAAATATGCTGCCTTGAGAAGACAGCCATCACGTTCGCAGTACGGAGAGCTGGTCCGTAGTATAGGCCCGAAGCGGCACCATTAATTGCATATAAATGCTTTAAAATTACCTAGTAATTTATTATTGCACCAGTAAGTAAGTTCCATTAGATCCGTATAAAATTATTATAAGAAATGCTAAAATAAATCGAGGGATGTTAAAAATACATTTTGAATTTCTAGTGCAAATTAGCCACGTATAAACGAACGTAAAATATTTTAGATGTATTTAGTTATAAGCGTATTGTTCAAATCGTAGAATCTATCTGCAACCTATTCATTCTTATCCCATAGAGTAATTTCTTTTACTATACACCCATATGAAGAACGTGATTTTTTTAATTTTATTTTAAGTTTCGTATTTCAATATGAATACGGTGTGTTACTGTCTAGAATTCTAAATGAGCAATGCAAAGCAATGCTGAGCTGTTGACTATGCCTCCTGCAGATTACAAAATTTTGTTTATCCGAATTTGATTATAACATAAATACCAATATAATATTTTGACACAAAACAGGACAGAGATCCCAGTGCCTCGGTAACTTGATTAATTCACGATCACATCTGGTATCATAATATCCGTAAAAAGATTATCTCTTCAAATTAATGCAGACATTCTCTCTCTTTTTTCTTTTTTACCATGCCTTTGGTCTTGGGGAGGGGGGGGGGCGTTTTCATCATCGCTTCACAGCAGAAGAATTCAATTTGACCGCGGAGCTCAATATTTAGTAATGGGAAGCTGCGTTATTCTTTTTTCCTTTTCAGTCATTCGGGAAAATTACAAAAATGTTTCAGTCGCTTTTGTATTTTTCCATTACTAAAGGTCAGTTGCTTTGAGGGTTTAGTGAAAGTATATTCTAAAATTAAACGGGTGAAATACGAATGTGTGAAGGTTTATTTCAACTTCTCTTTTGAAATTGCCGTTATGGTGATTAATTCGGGACGCGTGTATCAGGGTTTAAATCTAAAGGACGCTTAATCTTTGGCGGCTTGTGTGCCAAGAGGGATTTTCGAGACCACTAGGTGGCATCATAAACTCCCCTTACAATACCGGGGGGAAGTCAGTTAGCCTAAAACCACAGACGAACACCAAAATACAAAGAACATTGTTCTCGACTTGAACATGTTCGTAAATTCGAATAAGGTTTTTGCGGTAGAGGCACTGGGGTCATTCAAGGCAGTACTAAATAAAATTTAACCAGCAATTTTCTTGAATATCCAAATTGGAATGACAAGTCAGGGAAAGGCCGGTATATAACAGCCAGAGTCCAAAGCAAGCGAACGTCAGGCAGGGCAACGGCATCGACGGCGGCAAAGAAAAGGCAACATCAGTAGGGGCATCAGCAGCCTGAACAGAAATAGCAGCCACACATTCAACAGCAGAGTTGTGCATTTCAGGTCGAGAAGCTCAAAATCCAGTCCAAGATTTTGTTTCTACCGACCAGTTAAACATAAAGAGTCACAGCCACAGAGTACTCAGCTGGTTGGTAGAAACAAAATCCTGATCTGGATTTGTAGTTTCTGGACCTGAAATGCCCAACACTGTTTGACAGCGATAAGTCAAAGCCTCTATTTTGTTTTATTAGTAAACTCTCTCACATATCAGATACGTTGAAGGCTGATGTAATAGCCTTTGAATTTATGATGACACAGTTAGAAACGCTACTGGCCGCCTTAGCTGCTGTGAAACACGGAGCAAAGGACGAGCAGATCTTAATATTCCGACAGCAGCCTTAGGGATCGAGAGGACACCAGGGGAAGCTGAACGATAGGAAAATGCAACGAGACTGTCACCTTTAAGGGGAGCAACGAGATAAAGGATTACTGCTCACGGCATGGTCGACAAATCGGCGCGGAACAAATGGGGGGTGGGGGCGATTCGGATCGGGAGCGCTGCATTAAATCCGTCATCCCCAAGTCGCGGCGGTCAGAGTTTTATGGCCGGTCCAGATGTAGGCCACTGGCGACTTAAAAGGAGCTTGGGTACCTGCCTGCACCAGAACCGTTTGATGTTCCTCTCTGCTCGATGGCCCACTGGTGCAAAAACCAATCAAAAGGGGCCTTCTCCCAGTTACTGGCTGCTGTTGGAGGCGGGACCACCAACAGGCAGAGGGGGCCTTGGCGTTTTTATGTGGCTGGGAACGCGTCTTCGTGTAGCTGGCGAGGGGAAGATAATGGCCTGTTTCCCGAAGCCTGATAATAAATCCGGCGTAACGGGTCAGACGACCGGGGAAACAAGGAGAACAACAAGCCTTTAAGCTTCAGGAACACTTCGAGCAGCTGGCCTTTCACGCTTTGGTTTTTTTTTTTTTGTTCCTCTGTCCACAGTCATGAAAGCTGGAGCGTCGATCTGGCTGAGAAACGCTTAATCTGTTTTGCCCTCTCCCCCCCCCCCCCACACGCAAGCAAGCACACGCAAAACAATCGGGTTGTGTACAGCCGTCTATATCAGAGCAAGGGAAGCGGTGACCTCATGTGGACGCCGGAAAGGGGGAGAGAGCTTTGACGGGAGCCAGGGCGGGAGGGGGGGGTTTGGGGGGGGGGGCGCACATAAAGGCTGCCACGGTGCCAGCAGCTCCCATGGTCCGGCCGTCTGAGATACCTGCATTGCTCCTGTGATCCACTCAGTGACATGAGGTGGGGGGGGTTGGCATGATCACCCCGTTTGTGCTGTTCGAAACATGGGGAGACGCATAAAATCGAGCTTGAAAGTCCCAGCACACCACGGAGACCGGGGGCCTGTACTACGAAGCGGGGTTACTGGCTTATCGGGGTAACTTGTCGGATTTAAGGTAGTCTGGGCAAAATGTAAGTGAACGACTATGAAACTGTGGTACCTTAAATCCGACAAGTTACCCCGATAAGCCAGTAACCCCGCTTCGTAGTACAGGCCACAGGCCGACAGCGAGCTATTGTGGGCGGGGCTTTCGTTGTGGCTGCCCTGATCTTCTGAGGTCAAAGCGTGACAGTCGAAGCTCTCAGAAAAGAGGGAAAAAAGTACTTCATTTTGGGGGTGTGGGGGGGTGTGTGGGGGTGGGGGGGGCAGTCTGGCCTCCTGTGATCCACCTCAAGCCGCCGGGCACTCGAAATGTCAGCGTGGTCCTACTGTTGAGCCTCTCATGCTAATGACTTCCAGCTAATGGGGGTTGGGGGGGTTGGGGGGGGGGGCACATGTCTGCAAGTAAAAAAGAAAAAATGCCAGAGGCCCCGGTCTCGTCCCGTAAAAGAATGACAGGGGTGCCGAAAAAGTCAGTGTAGGCGTGCTTCAGAAAATGGCCAGGAGTCACATGTGCAGATTGTGCCAATCAGATGGCGCTCACTCACCTGCACCCCCACCTGTGCCAGGTCCAATACAAAAAAAAAACAAAACAAAACTACCAGTTACTTTTCAACCGGCCTCTGAGTATGTAAGATATCAACGCAATGAGTCCTTTAATTAAAAGTCCAAGCCATAAAAAGGTGGCCATACTGATACATTTTCTGGGTTTCTGGCCCGGCCTCGTCCAGCAGGCAGGTCGCCCTCTCGCTCCCCCTTTATGGGTGGTACCACTCACCCGGGGAAATACTTCACACCTCATTAGTTAACATAAAATTTGTTCAGCCATTGTAGCCTCTGACCAGGCCTCCTCCGCCTTCGTTTCCCCAGTGACGGGACGGAAAATCCCTAAGGATTTCCCGCATTATAAAGCGGTGCCCAGATTTTAGCGCCTCTCTACCTGCTCCCTCTCAGCTACACTGACCCTCCAGGAGCCTCCCATTATGCGCTTATAAACATGAACAAAGCCTACTACCAGAATACATGGGATTTACGCACCAGGCAACAGAATGCCGCTTACACACTCAATTTACACAGACACAACAGCAGCGGCGATAAACATGGCCGCCCACAGGGGAAACGCCACATTACAACTCTGGAGGTAAAGATACGAAGACAGGAGGGGGGTTCGCCCATTAAAATCCCCCCAAATCATGCCCATGAACCCCGCCTCCACCCCCGAGACTGTGCTTTAATTTCCGTTTTGGCATATTTTACAGTGGCGTCCCTGCCTTGGTCTGTGTCTGTGGTTCAGCGTCCGTGTGCCAAAGGAAATCATGTCTGCCTGAGAGGATTATGTTTAATTAGAAGGCTGAGGGGCCTTCCGCATGGACGAGATATTTGCCGCCCCCCGGGGACTCATTTTGGGCTGTTCGGATGCCTCTAATGTACCAAGTTCATTTGCCTCATCCTATGACAAAACAGTCCTGTTTTCTGGACTCGTCCAGCTGATAGGCAAACAGATCAGCATCATTTTAATCTGACCATCACAGGCCAAGGAGGAAAGGTGCGGGTCGATCTCGATGACGTCAGCAGGTTTCCTGGGCTACCATCGCTAAGGGAACCACTTTGGGTCCTATTACGTTGACAGACCAGATTGGGCCGAATCGGTTTTCGTTTCTGATAAATGTAATGAATGTTTAATAAATAAATGTTTCTGTGGGCTTTTAGTCTGGTCTACATCAAATTTCAATCAGCTTTTTTGCTTTGGGGGACTGAGATCATGGAAATGACTGAGCACGGAATGTATATCCCAGGTCCTGCTCATACTGCACTGTTCATACATGCCGATTATGGGCTTTGTTCAGTGTACACTAGTGGCCAATATTGTGGAAACACCTAACATTTTTGGCATTACGCTTTAAAAATAATTTCACAAATACTGGTGATAATGTTTCTAAACAATCAAAGAATGTTACAAAGGACATGCTTCGAATGATTAAATAAGTAACTGGAGCAACTGTTGAATAAAGTTCTGCAATCTCTAAAAATTGGAAGCATTTCCACACAGTTTTGGCCACTAGCATAGAGAGGCAGGAGACACTGACCTGTAACTTAAAGGTTGCCAGAAGGTCATTGCTGTTGTACCCTAAAGCCGGATATTTAATCAGAATCACTCCAATAAAAAAAAAAAAAAAAAAAAAAACACAGTCTGGTAACTTTGTGAGCCTGAAAGGAGCTCAGAAAGAAATATCTAAATTAAAGACTGTAAATCTAATGACATGCCGACTTCACTGTAACAGTTTCAGCGTCTTATCGGTCCTTCCCAGCACGGTTGGCCATCCGCCCCGCATTATACACCGACACAAACTCCATCACGCTGCACAGCTTCCGCTAAAATCCGAGTCTTGAAAACAGTCCATAATTAAAGGGTTTGAGGTTGCTGGCATGCGTTTCCTGTCTCTCATAGTTTAACCAAATCTCAGAACCATTAAAAAACACTTTATGCTGCTCCAAATCCAAGTGTCCTCCACAATTCAATAAACATCTTTATTTACATCTAGCAGCTAGCTAAAGAGGCGAGAGCATATTTCCATAACCTTTCTAGTGACGAGATACATTCTGGCTGAATTTTGGACATTACGATACTGCTGTGATACTTAGAAAGGTTCTCGCATGCTTGGCGCGTCTGGAACCCGGCCCAGGAGTAGCTGTAAATATCACGCCGACATTTATATTCCGTCTGCGAATATGGACAGATAAAGTCAGATAGTGGCTGTTTAACCCACTCCTGTTGTTACCCCCCCCAGTGCCCAAAGGCTGTCATTAGATCCCTAGTATCCGCCAAGGTAAAGGGGTCCTTATCTCAGCACCCTGCCCCCAGCTCCTCCTATTGGCCTTTACAACGGGGTGTCTGGCCTCCGCGGTTAACACGATTATGCCTGGCCTGGCGTTAGCTTCCCTAAATCATCACAGTCACTAGCTTTAGTGGCTGTTTCAGGCAGCTGGCAGACGCCGCACCCGGCTCATTAACAACCCAAACCGTAGGGAGGTGACAGGCGACCCCCCCCGGTCCAGGCCGGGGGGAGAGGGTCACAGCTGGACCTCTGACACTTGTTCCTGTTTGTGACGGGCTAACGACCTTAGTGTCCACTGTAAGGGTCACCCCCCCCCCAGCACTAAACACACAGACACACACAGATTAAGATCTATATCATTGTGGGGACACTCCATTGATTTCTATGGGCACAACCCTAATCCTAACAATGACAACCTTAACCCCTACCCAGCCATAGCATCAACCATAAGTAACCAAGCAAAACAAAGGTTATCCTTGTGGGGACCTGAAAAATGTCCCTGCAAGGTAAGAAGCTACAGGTTTTTAATCTCATTATAGGGAAAGCTGGTCCCTACAATGCAATAATTACAAAGCACTGCACCTCTCGGACATCCCCCCAAATTTCAGTGAAGAAGATGCAGTCCAAATATCGACATTAAATAAAATCAGCAATAGCCACACCGAAGCAGGTTAAACTTCTGGGCTTCTGAAGGAGAAACAAATGCAAGTGGGAGATCATTTTGTGTTGGCGTCTGTTAGCTGTGCAACGTTATAACGCTCTGGGCCGAAATGTCACTAAAATACCCAAAATAACTGCCGGGAGAAGAACAGCAATGTCCCTCTGACCACACCCACCAAATATCCCCAAATGCTCTACGGCGCTATACCTGAGCTGCATTTATACTTAATTACCTTGGCCACTCCTAATTGAGCCTTGATTGTTTAATTTGAATTCCAGATGTGTCCCATTGGCCACAGAGCAAGGCAATTGATCCGTCCTTGAGCTCAAGCGGAATTCAGACTTTGTTTAAAAGAAAAAAAAAGAGGCAATGTTTATAGGAAATAAAGAGGAAATGTTTATAATGTTTGTAGGAAATGAGGGGGAAATGTTTGTAATGTTTATACTGTTTGTGGGAAATAAGGGGGAAATGCTTATAATGTTTATACTGTTTGTGGGAAATAAAGGGGAAATGTTTATAATGTTTATACTGTTTGTGGGAAATAAAGGGGAAATGCTTATAATGTTTATACTGTTTGTGGGAAATAAAGGGGAAATGTTTATAATGTTTATACTGTTTGTGGGAAATAAAGGGGAAATGTTTATAATGTTTATACTGTTTGTGGGAAATAAAGGGGAAATGCTTATAATGTTTATACTGTTTGTGGGAAATAAAGGGGAAATGCTTATAATGTTTATACTGTTTGTGGGAAATAAAGGGGAAATGCTTATAATGTTTATACTGTTTGTGGGAAATAAAGGGGAAATGTTTATAATGTTTATACTGTTTGTGGGAAATAAGGGGGAAATGCTTATAATGTTTCTACTGTTTGTGGGAAATAAAGGGGAAATGCTTATAATGTTTATACTGTTTGTGGGAAATAAAGGGGAAATGTTTATAATGTTTATACTGTTTGTGGGAAATAAAGGGGAAATGTTTATAATGTTTGTAGGAAATGAAGGGGAAATGTTTTTAATGTTTATACTGTTTGTGGGAAATAAAGGGGAAATGTTTATAATGTTTATACTGTTTGTGGGAAATAAGGGGGAAATGTTTATAATGTTTATACTGTTTGTGGGAAATAAGGGGGAAATGCTTATAATGTTTCTACTGTTTGTGGGAAATGAGAGGGAAATGTTTATAATGTTTATACTGTTTGTGGGAAATAAAGGGGAAATGCTTATAATGTTTATACTGTTTGTGGGAAATAAAGGGGAAATGCTTATAATGTTTATACTGTTTGTGGGAAATAAAGGGGAAATGCTTATAATGTTTATACTGTTTGTGGGAAATAAAGGGGAAATGTTTATAATGTTTATACTGTTTGTGGGAAATAAAGGGGAAATGTTTATAATGTTTATACTGTTTGTGGGAAATAAAGGGGAAATGTTTATAATGTTTATACTGTTTGTGGGAAATAAAGGGGAAATGTTTAGCTTGGTAGAGGGACCTGCATATGGCAGTGCCAGCGGCCGGATCGTTTCAGGGATGTGTGCAGGCGAAGTCGACTCCCGCGTGGAGGCTGATTGTCACTGAATGATGTGTGTCGGCCTGCGGGGTGGTGATGGGGACAGACAGCCTGGGTTCTGTATGAGGGTCGGTGTAATTAGGCCCGATATTTCGCGTGTGGCAGTTTGGGGGAATCACGGGCGGGCTGGGCATTTATCGGCGTGCGTGTGATCTGTGATTGCGGGACGATTATTAGGAAGCTCTGAGCTGGCATGCTGGCATGCTGGGGGGGCTAGCAAAGTCATGGTGCCACGCAGAGGACGGCCGCCACCCCGCGCGGCCCGGCTTTCATGCTGCCGCCCGCCCCGAGCGTGTGCGCCGCAGATGAAAGGCCCATTCACGGCTCCATCTTCCCCTTCGTCATGAGAGATAAACGATTTTCTTGTGTCCCGGGAACACAGAGGCAATGACCCTCCCCGAAAACGCTCCTTTTAGCGGTGGGACTTGGGCCAGGCGGCTATTTAGGATTCCCTAATTGCTGGGGGAAACATTCTGCGTGTTTAAATAAATACGGTCAGCCGTGACCCCGCCGGCGAGCCGCAGGGGTGCCTGTGAACCCGGCGTACTGTATGTGCGGCGGCGCAAGGCACCAGAGCGGCAGGAAGCGATAAATCAGGGAGCGCGGCCCCGATCGCCACCGCTAATTAAATCACAGCCGCTGCTTAGCCTCTCTCCCCCGTCACCCTAACCCGATTTCCAAGCAAACAGGCCCGGCACAAATTACCCGCGTCATGTACATGCGGGAGAATAATGGCGGCAGGGCGCTGCGGTGGGCCTCGGCGCAGAGACCAAAGTGCGGCCCGGCAGACGGGGACGAGTTGACGCTCGCCAGATCCTGGGCTGGCCACCCTCTGATTCGTTTTGCTCGATCCCCAATGTGATTTCACTCTAGCCATTGGCTACTGGGGTCTGGGTTAACTGGATTTGGCCGTCATAATTACTGGCCGCGAACGTGCCAGCTTCTTGGAAGGGGATGTGGCGGAGGAAGGGAAGGCCAGGGGCCGTGATCTGAGAAACAGGATTATCTGGGACATGGGTGCGTGTCTGTCTTTAACCACAAGAACACCCCCCCCCCCCCCGGTGCATCTGGTCATCTATTGACTAGCCTTTGTACGTGGAACAACTTTCATTCTTATATCTTCAAATAAAATATCAAAGGGAAGCAGATAATAAAAACAGAGAGACGAACAAAAACAGCGAGGTGTGTCTAATAATAGACCCAAAGTCCTGGGTGAGTTAAGAGCCAACCCCATCTGTGACGTAGGCGGCCTGTTCAGCGTTTATCCTATAAGATAATCTGGAGGTTACGGTCAGTTGAACTGAGTGATTGAGGTTTTTAAGGGGGGGGGGGGGGGGGGGTAGAGAGTCACAGGCCTAGTCATTGTTTTGGGGCTATAACCCTCTCCAGGAAACCCAGACCACACAGAGACTTTCTGGGTCCCTGCAGCGGAACGTACCGGACCAAGCCGTTACCAGTGCGGACCGAAGACCGAGGTTCATCCACAGCCACTCGAGGCATGCTCTAAAAATAACAACAGCCCATGCATTACGTTAGACCCTCACGCCGTTTAATGCGACACCTCGGAGAGCCATGCCCGAATACGGCCAATCCGGCTACGCGTGCATCCCGCTCCCGGACGCTAGTTAGCCAGCCAGATTCAGTCTCCTGGGTTTATGATGGGACTGACTGGCTTGATGGAGTATGGGGTCCAAGGGTGATATTATTAGCGGTGTAGCATAGCCTGCTCTGTGTACGGCCTGTCAGCAGTGCTGGGCTGCAGCAAACACCACAGGAAAGTTGCGCACAGGGAGGCTGCAGAAAGCAGGCTGACAAGCGAGTGTGGGGGGGCATTCGGCATTAACCCATTCCTGCTCTGGAGAGATGTGAGGGACAGGCAGGGTGACCAAGGCGACACGGGAACACCAATAACTTAACGTGGCCCCTTCGTGAAGCAACACGTAGCTATCAGGATGCCAGTGGTCACTGTAACAACTATGCTACATAGAAAATCCTGGTGGGCTGATTTGTGGTCACTTGCTAACCCACTGTGATCATTAAAGCACTTGCTTTGATGGTTACAATTCTTACTGACTGACGGCGGTATCCTTAAGTTACCACATTATTGTGTTGTCATGGAGAGAAATGTCACATCTCTTAATCCAAATGACGTCAAAGTTACAGGTTCTGCCACTACGGGATTCAAAAAGCAACGTTACGCGGAACAGAAATGCACAACTTAATACTGCGCGGAGATCTTCTTGACTGATTTGTAATAAAATGCTACATCCCTAAGATATATGTTGTTCTAGGGTTAACTTTCATTTTCTATTAGGAATTTTACGGCTGTATTTATTTGACTAGCACTTAAAAAATGATGTCATTTTTAACATTTGAATACACAGAAAAGGACCATAAATGCTATCTTTCTTTTTATGAATGGTGCACAGCTCTTAGCTAAAGCTTACAGACTAATTCAGAATTCAGGCCCATTGAATATTGTGGGCACAGTGTAAATATGGAAAAATTTAAGGCGATCAACAGAGGCCAGTAACCAGGGAAATATTTACACGAGGACGACGTTAATATGAAGCGGGGCGCGATGCCAGCAGAGTGGTCAGAGCGCCACTTTTAAGGTTCCAAGGTGCTCTTGTCCATGTATTGCCATCGGAGACGTCGCTCTCCTCCAAATATTAGTAACAAACATCCAAGGTGCCAAGGGATCTTATGGACCAAGGTCTATGTGTGTTCCATGGGCTGTTTGGGTTTAACGGCGCACTGGTTAAAGCCCAGTACACTACAGAGTAGTAAACTGGCTGTTTGGGTTTAATGCTGCTACAGTCAAAACCCGGTTTACTACAGGGCAATGGACTGGCCGCCTGGGTTTAATGGTGCTACAGGCGAAGTCCGATACGCTACAGGGTAACAAACTGGCAGCTGAATGCCCAGTATGCTATAAGGTAACAAACTGGCTGTTTGGGTTTAATGGTGCACCAGTTAAAGCCCGATACGCTACATGGTAATGGACTGGTGACAGGCAGGTGCTTAATCATCCCTCACAAACACAAGACATTTGACGTTCACCAGCACAAACTGGAAACTCCAGGGATGGTCGGAGTTAATATGAAAGCTCCCCTGATTTTGTGAAAACCTGATTATAACATCGTATTATTTCACTCTCCAATTCTTTAAATTAAGGAATCGGGTCCAGAGTGTTTTCCTGCATTCTTGAGAATGATTCTAGGCTCACCATGATCCTAAGCAGACCAGCAGGTGGATGGATGGATGGACGGACAGAAGAAGATAGGTGTACAGCCTTAGTCAATACAAGTGGCTTAGGATCCAAGTATACTATAGCAAGCCTTATGTCAGAAAATCAATTTATAAGTAAGCAGGATGATATCATGCAATAATGCATGACCTCTGGGACAGACACAGCCTCGATTTGACCTTCGTGATAGATGTGAAGGTCTTCGTTGGGTGGGGGGGGGGGGGAACCATACCCGGGACCCCCCCCTCAGTCTGACGGAAATCTCCATCAGATTCACTCTCTCTGCCAAACCCTGTCACAGATTCAAATAAGTAGCAGCCCCCCCCCAGGCTAAGTTATGGGGGGGTTAATGCTGGGTCTCATCTATGTACCGGGGTCTCTGAGATGCTGAGATGGATCACAGCTAAACCTTAAAAAAGAAAAACAACCCAAAAATAATCATGTAGCCATAATGCAAAGTTCTTCATTCTTAACTTACCAAGAAACATTTAAAGGCATCTTTGAGACGCTGCAGCTCCGAAGTGGCGTGTGTCTTAATGAAGGCCGTTCCCCGAGGCTTCTCTACAGCCTCCCTTTTAAGGTGATCGTCCCTAAGAGCGGGGTCTAATTTCAAAATCAATTAGCCGGCTGGGAGGTGGGGATTCCCCCCCCCCCAGGGGTGACGCCCGCTGTCCTTACATTATCGTCAGTGTTGACTCTGCCCACGCCCACCTATGCTTTCGGGCATCTGGAGTACACATGTCCCATAAGCCTCCTGTGCAGAGCCGCGGTCCGAATGGGCCTGCTGCTGAGGCCCCCCCCCCGAGAGTGCACACAGCCAAAAACACGCACACACCAGTGAATAAGGAAAACATCAAACCCATTCAACATCCTCTTCATTTAAACACGCAGAAGAAGGAGATCGGAAAAACAGATCACTGTGTTCTTATTCTGAGATCAAACGTACTTTCGTATCCCGTGATGGACTGGCACGCCTTCAAGGCTGTTCCTGCCTTGTGCTGCACAATTCCGAGGATAAATGCCAGGCTCACTGCCAGTGCCGGACAAATCCGTGTGACACCCTGTCTGTGTCACGTGATGGGTGGACCGGCTCTGCTCACTGCAGTCCGGCACTGGATAAGTGCTTAGAAGGATGGATGGATTGATTTGCATTCTTCCCATAAAATTTTTTCCAGTGATTGTGGAAATCTGTATCTGAGTGATAGATATATCTGTACTCGTCCAGCAAAACACACTCAAATTAAAACAAGAAAATAAAACGATTCAACTTCATCAAGAAAACGTCACATTTCTAAAAACACAGTCACGCCGCATAAGAGTGGCCACGGAAGGTAGGATGTGACAAACTTCCTTTAAGGTGGAGGGGGGGGGGGAGTAGCCATAGCTACTCGAGCTCAGGGTCTCAGGAGAAACGGGGAATGTGACACTGTAGTGCTGTCCAGCCACAATGCATTGTGGGAATTTCTCAAGCTTTGCAATAAATTATCCGCAGCTTGTTTTGCGGCGAGGTCGGCGGGACTGCCGGCCTGAGTACGTGGCTGCCCCCTGCCCCCCCCCCCTCCCCGGACGGGGCCCGGTGTTTGGAATAATTTAACCCCGGTGCCCTAAGCGCGCTGTAAAACGCAAAGACTGGTAGGAGATTAGGCCTGAGCGGGGTGCTGGTGTTATCTGTGTTAGTGAAGAAAAGGTTACACTACACTAACAAGAACATCGCAGATCACGCGTGACGGACTCCAGCTGCCGGGCCCCGGGACCCTCGCTCGCGGCACAAGGTTTCACTTAAAAGCTCGAGGGGGTGGAGGGGGTTCTCTGGAGATTAAATACTCTAACTAGCTGTTTCCACCTTGGGAGGAGAGCCCGCCACTCAGGCCTGACGCGCCGCGCTCTTTGCAGATGAAATCGTTTATGTCCGCGGCCTCCAGAAGCGGTACATTCGTCATGTGAAAGGAGCGTGTGGCGCTCGCCGGCATCTCAGCCTGTGTTTGCTCTCTGCGTGCCGGCGTGAAGGCTGCGGTTTGCCCAAATTCACGTTAAAACAAACCACGGGGCAGTAAATCTCTCCCACGTTTCCAGAACCATTTAAAACAAAATCATTTTTCCGCAATTAGTTACACTTGATTACCGATTCAATTAATAACTCAGAAAGGCTAAATTAATCAAAAAACAACAAAAAAAACAAATGCCATCCTGGCTGATAAATTGCTTTCAGACACAAACTGATGCTCGTTTCCCTACAACAGGCTATATTCATCGTCAGTTGAAAATTGCCTCCCCTCCTGAATACAGGTAGTTCTCGAGTCATGGAAATAATCCATTCCACAAATAAAATTTTACGCAAATCATATTTACTCACCCATACCAGACACCTTATAAAAAACACACAAGCAATACATACTACGGTAATCAACGTATCTTAAATAAAGGAAGAGATCTGGATTGATATTTCCATTGTTGCTTTGTTGTGCATCTTGGATCTTTACTTTATCCTTAAATCCAGATTTACTCATGTTGGGTATATTTAAGTGGAGAGCCGCCTGAACACCACTGGTGTTTCACTGGTAAGCTTTACATTGGTGTTGGTGCCAATCCTGAAGCGTTTGTTACTTAAAGGCACAGGGAGTTTGTAGGGTAAGTGTGGCGGTTTCTCCTGGTCAGAGTAGGCCGGACTCTCGGTGATAGATATGAGACCCTTGTCATTCTTGCTGCCCACCCCCCCTCTGCCTTATTTAGCCCCATTAAACTGCCATAATGGGGAAGATTGCTTGTTTAGACTGTCTAGTGTCGCCTTTTAATTCGCCGTGGCTCCACAGTGACACCTTCTAATTGGCCGTCGTCGGGGATGACCGAAATAAGGAGAGAAAAAAAACTCACATTTTCCAGAAGGTCTAAAAGCAACAGGCGCCTCTGCGGAGTTCAATTATGTCCACTTGGAGGTTAATGACCTCCTCACGCTTAATCTGCAATCTGGACCAAACCCTTTCCATGTCGGCCCTGGGAGCCAGAGAGGACCCTGTGCGTGAACAGCGCCTCTCATGAGGCCTCGCTAGCTAATTCACCCAAAGGCACTCAAGCTAGTAATCGATGAAACGCACATCGGCGACACCCCACTGTGTCACTGTGCTCCGTCCGCTCGCGGCTCGAAGCTGTCCGCATCCGATCAGATCGGCGGCATTCACCTAAACGGCCAACATCAGCTCCCAGGATCGACATTTAAAACAAAGTCACAGCAATCCGATGTATGTAAAAGCTACATCCTCACACCGAAACACTGCCTTTTTGTCCAAGATGAAGAAACAGATTGTTCCCCTCATCGCTGCCTATTCGGAGACCTTCATTCCAATCCCATAAGATCATCTTTGTGGAAATTATGAAAGCTGACAATTTTCTTCTTGTTATATAAATCATATTCAATTTTCAAATTCTAAAAACACTGGGCACTTTGATCTGGCCCCGTTCTTTCACATTGAACCCTCTCATTCATTTGAAAATAATTTTTTTTAATCTGACAGAGGGGCCTTTTTTGATTTATGCGCCGTTTGATAAGGGAGTACAGTGCAATTGATCAAAATCAATTAAGGGTCGAAATTTCAAACGAGGGGAACATCCTGGCCATACTTTAAAGGGGCTTCGTTAGCTCTTAACGATAATAAGAGCTCAGTGCTTATTTTCTTCGCTGGTTTGACACACACGCTTACCGACCCATGGCTCATGAAGACACAGCGTCCTCCGCTGGCGGGCGGCAATAAGTGGCCCCAGTAAAAGATTCTGAGTGGTACGGGGCCCCTGGCCAGCTTAACACAGTGCTTAACACTCCCCTCCCCCCCCCCCCCCCCCCCGCCTGACTGGAGCCTCTGCAGGATGAGGGATAGTCTCAGTGTCTCCCTGGCTTCACCACCAAAAATAGAAAAGAGTTCTCTGAAGATGGGGTGGGGGGGGGGGTGGTAAAAAAAAAAGGGGGGGGGGTGATGGAAATTTAGGGGTGGGAGGGGGAGCAGCTTGGAGTCCACTTTCCCCAGGCGGGACGTGGCAGAAACCCCCCCCCCCCAACATGGCTGACGTTTGGGGGCCCCCGTATCTCCAAGCTGCTGCCCCTTTAAGAGACAATAACAGTGATCAAACAGCGACGTCGAAATACCGAAGTACTAGTCCCTGCTAACGGGTAAAAACGATATCATTCTTTATTAATCATTATTGTCTTCATTATCCATCCATCCATCCAGAATCCAACCACTTATACCAGTGTAAAAGTTAAAAAGTTTCCGTAACCAAATGTTTCAATAGACATTTACACATGTTCTCTGAGTGACGTATGGTTTCTCTATTTTTTAACTAACTGTGGGGTCAATTTGATAGGTTTGAGAGATGGCCAAACCCAGTGTCTTTCTCACCAGTGAAACCAGTGCCATTCTTCTGGTGGAATGGAACAGGAATGGGAATGAGTACTACTCTCAAGTCAAACTTCATCTTCCTGGAAAACGTCTCCAACAGCACCCCTGTGATCCTCCGGTCAGGGAGAGTTCATGTTTTTCCACCATTATGAGCAATTTTATTAACAACAAAACTGTTTTCAAATCAGTGACAAACTGCTGGTCATTACAGAGAAGCATTTCCGAGCTGGACGGGACCTGGACGAGCTCCGTGTCCAAAGCACCATTGAGATCTACCATGAGAACTGACCACTGATTCAGCAGCGGGACAGACATCCTCCCAGCACTGCTGTCGAGTAGAAAGCGACTGTTTCTAAAAGTTGGGAATAAGTTGGCAGACCATAAGGCATCGATAAACTTTGGCCTTGGGAAGCAAAAACAGCTATTTATTTTAGGCTGAGATAGTTCAAATGTTCAATGAGGTATTCACCAGGCCCCAGGGGTGTAAATGCCAGGGGTCAGTGCTGATCCACCCATTAGGTGACATAGGCGGCCGCCTAGGGCGGCATTTTCTGAGGGGGCGCTGACTTAGCAAGGCAATTTCACTTCATCACGCACTGGGGGCGCCGGCGTTGAGGCGTGCCTAGGCTACCAGCTGAGCACTGACGGGCACTGGCAGCTGTTAAAGTCCGTCGCATCTAAAATCCGCTCCTCTGATCTGGGGCTTTCAGCAGAACGCGGTGCCCAGGAAGACGTCCGTCGCAGCCCTTCAGGCCCACGTCTCTGCCTCGAGGGATTCCTCGCCGCAACACACGGTGGCTACCGGCCACCAAGCTGTCAGCCCGCCTCACGATTAAACTATTCTGCGCGGAGCTCAGCCCTCCTCCGGTGAGCTGAATTACGGGCCCTGTGAGGTCAGCCTTCCAGCCCTACGCATCACAGACAGCTTCATTTCCCACATTCTTATCAGTTACATATTTTTCTCACAGATGTAAATGAGCACAGAAACCTGCTCGCTCCCAACGGGAGGACGAGGGAGGTGTCTCCTCTGGGTTTGTGTACAGATCTGCCAGCGAGCCGTGTTGCCCTGGTTACTCTAAACCAAACACGTAGCTAATATACCATCGCTAACCTCACCCCAGCGCATAACCTCCGTCTGAACTTTAAACCGCCCCCCCACACACAAGGCGTCTGCCGTGTTCCACCTCGTCATCACAGATAACTAATATTAACTAATTATTCTTTGAACGGGCGAGGACAGCGTGCGATCTCTCGCTTTGCGCTAAACAAACTCCCCAGGAAGCCGTTTTAGCTCATGTTTTTGTGTAATTGTATCTTCAGCTCGAGCAAGAAAGTTTCGCTTAAGGAGGATTAAGCCTTAGAGGTACAGCACCGGGGTAAAAAGGACGTTTTTTTTTTTTTTTTTTTGCCAGCTGGACGGTTCGTAACTGGTGATGTGAAACGAGATCAAGGCTCAGCTCGGGATGAGGACTCTGCTCCAGATACGCGCCGGGATCAGCGCCGGGACGCAGAGGACCCTAAATCAGAGGACTTCAAAGTGACGGGCAGCGTCCGGCCCGGCGACCCGAGCCCGGATGACCACGGGGTCACGGAGCCTTATCTGCGGTGCTGGCCTCAGACGCGCCATGCCCGCCGTCGGCCCTCCGCACACCCGCCATAAATTCCCGGCGAGTCTCTGAAGCAGAGGCCTGGATCCAGTGGTGTCGTCAATAAAGCATCCCGCGGAATGTTAATTGTTCGCTAATCTTACACTGAGGCCTCCCCAAAAAAGGTGTTAAAGAACCCTAACAGGGCCTTGTTCCGGCAATTTAAGGCCCGTAAAAGGTTATAAAACTCTTTTTTTTTCTGGAGATTTCTGGCGGTCCAAACCCGGAAGCATCCAGGGCTGTGGACTGGGTCAGTGGTTCTCAACCTTTTTGCACCACAACCCAATTTTAACCATGCCAGCTCAACTGCAAACCTATATGAAGTATAAGGCTAAATCAACAGCATGATCACTCTGCAATTTACGCCAATCAACGCCTGTAGCACAAATCTGACGTACCAGTGAATTTTAAAATTAAGCATCTGTGGTTTGGCTTTTTGGATTGGTCGAGTGTTCGCTAGTTTTGCGCTAAGCAGTTGCAGATCCAAGATACATCAATATAGGCTGATTCTAGCACTGGGGATTGTGGATCAGCATGGGAGCTCGCAACCCTATAAGAACTTGCCACACCCCAAATTTGGGTCGCGACCCACAGGTTGAGAATTGCTGGACTAGGTGATCCTGTGCTCATACAGACCCGGGCCGGTTGGCTTACCCACTCCACACCTTCAGATGTGAAACATGCGCCACTGCAAACATTATGTTCAACAACGTTGCATCTGTAGTCTTCAGTGTGACAAAACACTGGTTTAAACCAAAGGCAGAAAAAAATACATATGAAGGTACATTATATACAGTGATTGACATAACGGGTATGCAAGTACATATTCACCTTTAAAAGTGATACATGCGGGAAATTATTGTGCATTTTAACCATTATATGCTAATTCGTACTTCATTTGCAGTACAGAGCTTAAATGCACGATAATTTCTTGTTGTATCAGCGCAAATGCATATGAAATACGTACGCATTTACGCCGTAACAACAATCGATTGTCGCACATATTGCTTTTAAAGGTGAATGCGTACTTGCATACCCGTTATGTCAATCCCTGATTATATATTAAAAACTGAGTTATAGAGTCTTAAAAACTTGCTTTAAAAATTTGCTGTTATGCATGTATGCGCTACGTGTCCATCTATCTGCTACCGTTTGGTCTGCTGAGTCCAAAGGGTTTTAACCACTCTGCCACCTGTTGGCCTGAATCTGCAACGGCCCCTTAGAATGCACTGCACGTGGAACAAGCTGTTCTTGCATGACATAGCGTGGGAAAGTGGAGTCCACAGAAGCATTTGTGGGGGTGGAGGGGCAGAAGTTGCACAACAGACATAAACTTCAACTGTCTTGTGGTTTCTGGCCTCAGAAAAAAAAAAAGGCGGATTGGGATGATGCATCTTAACATTCCTGAGCCGTGCTGCACACACGATGGGTGCAGGGAGACTGGGGGTGGAATTCCACTGTACAGCCTCCCTGTGGGGGTGGGGGCAGGGGGGCACCCGTGTGATGACAGTTTAAAACCCCTTTCACCTGCACTCCCCGTACTCCGGGCTTCCGTGACCTCCACTATCTTCTTCAAGGCTGTCTGAGACTGAGGGTCACCCGAGACAGGAGGCATTCTGGGTAAAATGTGTTCACAGGCTGTTCGTAATAATAAAATCGTGGATACTGACAGCAATGGGGCACACTCCGACCGTGGATGTGTGTGCGCAATCTTAAATTGGTGCTTCACCAGCTCCTGTGGAAGAGATGTCTCGATTACATACTTTATGTATTCTCAGACTCTTCTGGCAACAGAAAACAATACCGATAAACAAAGTAAAAATCATGTCATAATATTTATGAGCAGATAATGCAATTATTTTTAGGTCCTCCTAGTGCTACAGGTAGCTAATAACTGCTAACATGCACTAATGAAGCTCCTGTGTAAATTGCCAGCGGTCGTATTGAAAATGCTGCTTCCCTTCTTTCCCATTCTGACTGAAATTCTGCCTAAAACCAGAAATACGTGTAACTGAAAATCCTGACTGAAATCCTGAAATGTGTGTGATTGAGAATCTGCCTGAAATCAAGAAACATATGCAAATTCTGCCTGAAATCTGGAAATGCACAGGACTAGAATTCCATGTGAAATCTGGAAAAGCACTCAACTGAAATTCTGCCTGAAATCCAGAAACATATTCAAATGAAATTTTGCCTGAAATCTGGAAATGCACGGAACTTAAATTCTGCCTGAAATTGGGCAATGCACAGGACTGGAATTCTGCCTGAAATCTGGAAATGTACGGGACTGAAATTCTGCCTGGAATCTGGAAAAGCACGCAACTGAAATTCTGCCTGAAATCCAGAAATGCACAGGACTGAAATTCTGTGCCATCAAATTGGAATGTTTGAGAGACAACCCTGCACAATCCCACCTAATGGAAATGAACAGGAAAGCTGTCACCACAGTTATGTTTAGGTAATTCACTGGTTTTAAAAAAAGAAAATAATAATTCACATAGAGCTGAAAGGATGTGGGCTGGCAGGCAAATGATCAATTATAGTTGGGGGGGGGGGGGGGTTTCTGGGGGGTGGTGCGGCCCCTAGCAGCTCAATTTGCTTGCGGCCAAAAGTGCTTTATCACAATTACCTATCAGCCACCAAGGGGAGATTCTGACTTCTGCAGGAGAGCAGTAATCAGGGGACGGTGCTTTGAACACTTTTGTAAATAAAACCTTCTTTTTTGGAAGAGAGGATTAGGGGGAAGCTATTGTGGGAATTGTTATTGTTGATGTTATTCAGTATAGATTGTGGGTGGATCCCACACAGCCGGCAATGGGGTGGTGTCTAAGCCAGACAGGGCGTGACCTTTGACCCCTGCCTTGTGCCTTGTCAAACGATACCTCCTGTGCAGAATAATTATGGGACTTACTGAGATCTATTTTAAGATGACCGAAAAAGCTCCCTGACTTTGAGATAGGTATAAATAGCTTGAGTGACTGAAAACACACACACACACACACACACAAACACACACACACATGTAGGGTAAAAATATCCTTATGGGGACTGCTCATTCATTTCAATGGGAAAAATGCTAACGCTAACTATGACAACCTTAACCCCTACCCTGCCCTAACCATAACCATAAGTAACCTAACAAAATACAAGAGTTTTTGCATTTTTAGTTTTTTCATAGCAGTCACCAATTTTTATAAAATAGTTTTATACGGATATTTATCACGTTATGGGGACATTATGTCCCCATAAGGATAGGTAAACCTGCTCACACACACACACGCACACACACACACACGAAGGCCATGGCTTTTCAGATGAGGAGAAGATTACCTTATGTTTCTACCACTGCAGCAGCAAACAGACCCTTTGTAAGAGGGTTACTCTGCTGATTAAGTCATAGAAGCCGATGGATAATCAGCTTTGCCCAAGATTCCGGTCTCTTTGCCTGCCGTCTGAAGACCACTTATATTTCTGAAACACAATAAATATCAATAAATAAAGAACATTTGGCTCACATATGTACTTAAGTTTATCTTTGTTTCTCCAGTCCATCTTCTAGAAAAGAACACTGCTGAATGTATTCTGTTCAATTCTATTTAATTTAACGTATCTAATGTATCATTTAATGACATTCTGACAAAATGATGGCCTCATATGGAGGGGATGTTAGAAATCTCGCCCCCTTAGGGAACTTGGGGTCTGTGTGTGTTAAAGCCAGACTGCGGGGATGCCTCACCCCTCCGGGATGTAAAATTTGTCGCAGTCTATCCCGGAGATGAGGGGGGCCACTCTGGACGAGATGGGGGGGCCAGCAAATCCCGTTCAGGAGATGGCCGGGATGGGAAAAGGCCTCTCACAGCACCCAGGAGGTAAAACCAGCTTAGCAGAGGTTCACCGACGCTGGTCCGTCACACGACGATAACCTGCCTCGCGACACAAACGCGAACAGACGACGCCTTGACGACACGCTACACCTCCTGCTGAAAGGAGCGGGTGACCAGGTGGGGCCCAAGCCCAGGAAATAAACAAAGCTACTAGGCTCTACTGCGTTTTTCACACCAGCTTGTATTTCAATAGCGATCAGTATGGTGACTCTCTTATTTATATAGTAAATAAAGTTTTTGTGCAAGTCTGAGGTAAAGGCAACAGGATTTTATCAAACTATATGAAATATTTCAGCCTGCATACCCCCCCCCCCCTCCCCGACATTAAAGTTAATAGCCTATGCTAGCAAACACCTAAGTGACATCCCCTCCCCTTTCTGGGACCGAACCCAGGTGCACCTGCAGGCCTGTCAGAGGTATCAGCTGACAGTGAGCCACGTGACACACATCCTCCAATCATCTGCCTCTTTGCCCTCCGCGGGGCGAGCCGCCTCTGGCCCACGCTGGCCATCTTAACGGGACGCAGGCCTCAGATAATTAAATAATGAGGCAGCCGGTGAGGGATGTCAGTGGCATTTTTTCCCTCCATTACCTGTTTACTGCTGATAACCATCAAGTCTAATGGTCGCACGAGGTAATCCACTCATTAGAGTGTTGGGTAGATGATTCAGGTGGCTGATATGGAGCGGCCCCTCCTATCCCACCCCCTCAGCACCTGTCCCACCCCCAGACTCAAACCAGGCAATAACCATCTTAAAATTTTAATTTATTGAGCTAAACGAGGTTATGAAGGTCAGGGACAGGACGTACATGTTGGGATTTTTCCCCTCCGGTACACGTTCTGTTTTTCTTTGTCTAAAAAGGGGGGAAGCCAAGCTGGGCTGATCGGAGCGAGGTCACGTGTGACATCACTGAGCTGCCGTGATTGCGGGCGTCTGGGGACGGCGGCCGCGTCCCACTGGAAAATGCAGATAAGTCCGCCTGTAAGAGCCGGGTGCCCTCGCCGGCCGCTTCCCCCAAAGCGCAGACGGCTTCCTGCGCTCTGACGCAGCGGTGAGCGAGAAGCACGCTTCCGGCTGGGAAAACAGGGACCTTTGGGAACATGGCCGCTCTATCTAGCACAACAGAGTTATTTTCTTAATGATAGTGTGTCCCCTCGCCCCCCCCTCCCCCACTCCCAATCCCAGCATAAAAGCGAGTGAGGCGATGTTGGCAGAAAGGGGAGGGGAGATTGTTTTCTTTAATGTCCCTGCTCGTGTGACGCCGTCAACATCCATCGACGTGCTCGGAGGCATTTTGCCACACAGAAACGGTCTTCGGCATAAGCCGGAGGGAAATACGCTTTTACCCCGTATGCTCGCCAGCTCACTGGAGCGTTTCCATGGAAATTCGAAATCAAGCACGCCCCATCACTGCGCAGGTGAATAATGCCAAGTGGCCAGGTCAGCTTGTGGGCGGGGCTACCTGTGGTGGCCAGCCAATCAATGACTCATAATGTGTACATGGCCCCACCCCTTTTGTGAGTGGGCTGGCGTTGGTTCTTGGAGGATTACATCATGGTAAGCCAGTTTTTTTTTTTTTTCCTGGATAGGCTGCAGGCTCCTTACATGTGGGAAGCAGATGGGCACTCCACTCAGCACCTCCACTGAAGGTACCGTGGGCTCTGACTGCGTAATTAAGGTGGGAGGTCCTGTAGCTGAAGGTTATCGAGGGCTCTGACTCATAAAACTGCAAACGCGGCCAGGGCACCAGGAAGGCCTCCTCACAGAGGAGACTCTGTCCCGTAATCTTTAGACTCCGGCACAATGTGGGATTGTGCTTTGTGGAAAAATGTTGCAATAGATTAAATATTTCTTAAAAGCACGTAATCGAATGGATTTTATTTTATGGTCTTTTTGGCGATGACTGGAGAGGGAGCGCAGAAATGTGGTGCTTTAAAAAGAAAAAATTAAGTTCCAAAGAGTCAAAGATACTGATGGTGTTTCAAAGTTAAGTACTATCAGCTTGTGTGACTCTGTCAGTCTATCAGGTACACAATACCGCCCCCCCCCCTTCCCTTTAACTCCTTGTTTGAACCATCATCCATCAACTGTGTCTTTCTCTCTTTTATTGGTAAATGTATGTGTCTCAGCGCCTCCTTAGTCTGCAGAAACTGACTCCTCAACCAGCGTCTCGTCAACCAATAAATCTCTCCTCCTCCAGCTAAATATTGCTCGGACCGCCTTCTACCATGTTTCGGTAATAAAATCGCAGCATTTGCTGTGAAACCCAGGGCTCCGTTTTCCCCAAAAGCGGCCCAACGCTACCGGCGACCGGCGAGCATGAGAACGCGTCGGGAAATACCCTCCGCAGGTGAGGAAACTCCGTCCAGATCGAAGCCTATCGGCGGGCCAATGCCATAATGGCGACGCTAATCACAAGAGTTTCCAAGCAGGACAGTGACTGCCGCCTTGTGGAAGTGCACCCCTGATGAAATGTGTGACATATATACGAGGTGGGTGGACTCCACATAAATGGCAAGCGCAGGGATTCGCCATTCTCAGGCTTTGGAAACAATGAAGGCCGCGGTCTTCTTGACTAACACTTTCCGTGACTCTCCGCCTTTCCACCTTCTGCAGTTTCCCTCACGCGGTTCGGGCGAGACGCTTAAATAACCCGACAAGGAGTAACTTAACTGTAAATCGCGTTAATAAGAGCCGACGTGATTGGCCTTCCCGCTGTCTACGGAAGGGACTATGTTATTTCAGAAAGTTAAATCAAAACACGCAGCGAAGTCAGTTCATCAGCGGCTATTTGTTCATTAGCTCCAGTCGTGCTGTTTTTTAATTTAGCGGCCGAACGCTATGTCAGAACAAGCCGTGCTTTATTGGTTGGCAGTATATCTGCCTTTTCAGCACGCATCTCGGCACAAAACTCATTAACGCCCCCAAACACAGAGAGAAGGCCTGGCAGTTTAGGTCTGCTAGAGTTAGCATATTTTCTGGTACCTCTTTGGCGAGCCAGGCATTTTTTCCAGATTATCTGATGTTCCAAAAGCGTAAGAGAAAGGAAGCTTCAGTTAAGGACAATCAAAACACAAAGACGTGAATGTGTAGTGGAGGTTAAGTCTTGTCACAGTCGTCGGGTAAGAAGATTTAACCCTGGAACGACATCCTAAACATTGGCAGACCTTGAGAAGCATGTAGCAGCCTGTCACCTGCCAGTCCTTGACATGAACAACCGAAGAGAGTAACGGAGGGCAAGAGAACCTACTAATGTCCACTGCTAGTGCCTACAGCATCCATAGCTAGTGGCCACAGCTTGTGTACATAGCTAGCATCCACAGAAAGCAAGCATAGCTAGCAATTCTAGCCAAAATACACGGCTACTGCCTGCAGCTACTGCCCACAGCTGGCATCCACAGCTAGCACATACAGCTAGCGTCCATAGCTTGCGTCTACAGTTACTGCCCACAGTTAGCGTCCACAGCTAGCACATACAGCTAGCGTCCATAGCTTGCATCTACAGCTACTGTCCACAGCTAGCATCCACAGCTAGCACTTACAGCTAGCATCCATAGCTTGCATCTACAGCTACTGTCCACAGCTAGCGTCCACAGCTAGCACTTACAGCTAGCATCCATAGCTTGCTTCTACAGCTACTGCCCACATTTAGCGTCCACAGCTAGCACATATAGCTAGCATCCATAGCTTGCGTCTACAGCTACTGCCCACAGTTAGTGTCCACAGCTAGCACATACAGCTAGCGTCCATAGCTTGCATCTACAGCTACTGCCCACAGCTAGTGCTAGTGCTGCCATCTCAGTCCCCATAAAATCCTGGACACCCAGTCATTGACCAAAAATTTTGCACATAGAGACACCATTCCAAAGGTTTGTTTAGGTCTGTTTGATAGGGAAATTGATAGGGACATTCCGTGTCCCAGAAAGAAATTTGTTTTTTCCAGGACAAACGACCAAAATCCTGGATGGGTGGCAGCCTTAGCTAGCGCACACATCTAATGCCCACAGCTAGCATCCACATCTAGTGCCCACAGCTAGCAGCCACATCTAATGCCCGCAGCTAGCATCCACATCTAGTGCCCACAGCTAGCAGCCACATCTAATGCCCACAGCTAGCACCCACATCTAATGCCCGCAGCTAGCATCCACATCTAGTGCCCACAGCTAGCAGCCACATCTAGTGCCCACAGCTAGCAGCAAAATCTAATGCCCACAGCTAGCAGCCACATCTGGTGCCACAGCTAGCAGCCACATCTAATGCCCACAGCTAGCATCCACATCTAATGCCCGCAGCTAGCAGCCACATCTGGTGCCACAGCTAGTAGCCACATCTAGTGCCTACAGCTAGTAGCCACATCTGGTGCCACAGCTAGCAGCCACATCTAGTGCCTACAGCTAGCATCCATATCTAGTGCCTACAGCTAGCAGCCACATCTAGTGCCCACAGCTAACACCCACATCTAGTGCCCACAGCTAGCAGCCACATCTAGTGCCACAGCTAGTAGCCACATCTAGTGCCCACAGCTAACACCCACATCTAGTGCCCACAGCTAGCATCCACATCTAGTGCCTACAGCTAGCAGCCACATCTGGTGCCACAGCTAACACCCACATCTAGTGCCCACAGCTAGCATCCACATCTAGTGCCCACAGCTAGCAGCCACATCTAGTGCCCACAGCTAACACCCATATCTAGTGCCCACAGCTAGCAGCCACATCTAGTGCCCACAGCTAACACCCATATCTAGTGCCCACAGCTAACACCCATATCTAGTGCCCACAGCTAGCAGCCACATCTAGTGCCCACAGCTAGCAGCCACATCTAGTGCCCATGGCAAGTACCACCATGCTCTCTTTTCAGTTAAAGATGATCAAAAACAGAGATGACTGAAATACCCTAGAACCCTCACAGCCAAACTAAATTTTTAAAAATACCAGGGCTTGCAGTGACTTGGGCCGATGTGAACAGCGCTCTGGAAGGGAGCGCACTTCGAGACCGGCTCAGCCGCCGCAGGGCACGCTTTCCCAGACCTGGCACGTAAAAACGAGCACGGCCCTCGCGTGGGGGCACTGTCTCCTCCAATTGAGAGATGAAGGTGCGGCTGAGATGCCGGACCATAAAAGCCGGTTTATTGGCCGCTTTCAGGCCAGTCAAGGAGGCCTGTGGCCCCCCGCAATCACATTTCCGCAGGAAGCGGTCCTGGGATTGGAAACAGGGATAAGACGGCCCTAACCCCAGCTCGCAGCGACCAGGGACTCATTGGCTACTGCCATTTTATTTTTCTATTTACTTTTTACAGCTGTGTCTCGATATTACTTAGTGTGACCAAACAAAAAGCACAACGTGTTCAGCCTTCGGATAAGAGTCCTACTGGGCCCAGTCGTTAAAGCCCCCCCTTCCTCTTCTCTGCCTGTTGACATGAATCAAAGGGGGGGGGGGGGGTATGCCCTATTGATTGGTGACCCCCACGCCGGGGTACACACGTTGTGTGCTCATTACGGCGTGTGCTGCACGTAGGGGAGATACTTCAGCAGCATGCTAGCAGCTACAAGGGCCCTGAGCCGGGACTGACCAGGCAGCCCGGTCCCTTGCCAACTTTAATAGCTAAAAAAATCCACCGTTATCTCAGCTCTCACCGGACGCAGTGTGTACAGATCAGCCAAGAGCTGTGTGTTCATTGCTCAGGGCTCACGAAATGTGCTTTTATAGCCAGTTTTGGCCTATTTCAGAGAGCCAAGATAAGGCTTTTGGATCAGAGACCGGGGCGGACATATTTCAGCGTGCATTATGGCCGGCTGAATAACGAAAAGTGGATCCGACTGTTTTTGGGGTTTAAACGATGGGGCCTCAAGCGTGATACTCCCCCCCCCCCCCCCCAATTTCTCAGAGTCTCAGGTGAGATCTCCTGGCATGTGGTGCGCCACGAATCCAGTCGTTCACTTTCAAGAAAATAGCCCGGCAATTTCCGCCCCGCGCAACGCTTCAAACGGCGACTTTTTCCAAAGATTAATGGTGCTCCTTCAGAGTAAAAACGTTTTTTGGCACTGCCAGGGGCCGCATGGTCCGGGAGGTGCACTCCCTGTCAGTGGGAGGTCCCATTGCAACACCCCAGCAGCTCAGCCCGGAAACGGGAGGAAGGGAGATGGCCTTTCCCTGACCGGGTCATCGCAGCGCCTCCGCCGGCTCTGTGGCAGACGGTCAGGAATGAGGCGTCCTCCTCCACACGCATCACTGTCCACCTCAGCACAGCGCCTCCCACAGGCAAGCCGTTCTCCATATCTTTGCTGAATCATAACTGACTCTTACAAAGGGTTAAATCACTAATTACCGACGTTTATTTATCTGTAGTTGGAAGAGCCCTACTAAGCCGATCTTATTATTCGCAATGTACTATTTCAATAGCAACACATTTAGGAAAAGACCTTATTCTTCACAAATTAGTAGCATGATAATTACCTGGACACTGTAAACATTATTTATTCAGTATTTTTGTTCTGTTTCTTGCTTTGTGTAGCTGTCTTTGTGTATTTTACTGTCTTGATAGTATATCTAGATATATATGTATGCTTGCAGCACCAGAAAAAAGAAAAAAAGAATCCTTGTACTGTTTTGGAAAAAATACATTCTGAAGAAAAAAAAAAGAAATATTAAAGAATGCATCTTAACATCTATTTCACAAAGAAAGTCGCTAAAACAGCTGTGGGTGATCTTCGTCATCAGCCCGGTGACATCAAAGGACGCCTACACTCTGCTTTCGCCCCACAAATGTATTCTTGTCCCCACGGATATTTCAGGACGTCGTCACATGATATTCAGGGAAGCTGGCAGGCCTGCAGTTGTAATTGTGCGAGTGTAATTTCACTAATAGCAATAAGGGTCCTACCGGTAGACTCGCAAGAATGTGTCCTTCTGCTCTGAAGTCAAAGTATCAACAGCTTTAAGCTATTAGCTGGCTTTTCAGACTCGTTTTTTCTTTTTTGACAGGCTACCCAGAGCCAGGCGGAACGTGGCGTCTGTACACGAAGGAAACTCCATCACTATGGTGGATCGGCCAAGACCTCACCTCCCACACTGACTTTCTTAAAAAAAAACGTGCCGTGTGTTTAACAGCCATGTAAGTAGCAGATCATTGACTGTCACATGACATGAGGCCACACCTCGGGTTCCCTTCAATTTTAATGCAGCATCAAAATAATTTGCACGTCATTACGTCAGTATACGGAGCACCAATGCCAGAAATTAACAGACAGCATTAAAACAGAAAGAAAGTTCTCGACTGCTAAAATATTATCTTAAGTAAGTATTATGTTGTTTTTCTCAGTGCAGCGAGCGTCTGTCGCCATGGCGACGGCGGCTCTGTGATAAGTTGCTTCGGGCCCCCGCTGGTCTCCGGGCAACTCAGGAGCTGGCGGAGGTTCCCCCCTTATCTGATGCTGGGACCCGCTGTCGGGTAATCAAAGGGGGGGGTGGGGATAGGATGGGGGGGGGGGATTCACACAAAAACACTCCAGCTAATCTCACTCGTCCTCCTCGCTTCCCTCTAGTGGGACACCCCCCCCCCCCCACTGTGACTGACAGTGCCTTAATGCTTTATCAGAGTGGCACCAAAGTGGGACTGTTTTGGGGGGGGGGGGTTTCCAACTTGTCTGGGGGCGATGGGGGGTGGGGGTCTGGTGGGGGGAGGCAGAATAATTCAGGTTCCCATTCCATGTGGGATTGTCACACGGGGTGTGTTACAGAGCACATTCAAGTGTCATTTACGGAAAAGAAATGCAGCAGGGCCCCCCAGCGACCTGCGGATGGCGCTAGTGGAAATGCGTCAGGTTCAGCTGAGAGGACGGACAGACGGCCTCCATGTATGAGTACAGCAGCACTGAGTTATTTATAACCACCGGGGGCACCGTTAATACTGAGATGGGGCAGGAGCCTCAAGTTCAGCATGGTGATGAGGGGCGGGGTCAAGCAATCCCCCACATTATCCCAAACCGGCGGGGGAGGGGGTAAAGGCACCACCATGTCCTACGTGACGCCGATGTCCTGCATTCCAAATGGGGATCTTATCAACCCCCCCCCCCCCTGGTTTCTTAAATTGAGCCTTGGGGGGGGGGGGTTTGCAGAGATTAGCGTGAGCATCGCCGCTAATTCACGTCTGTAAGCGGCGAACCGTCCCTTAGCGTGCTGTCACGCAGCGAAGAATGCAGTATTCAGGCAGCACGTGTGCTAAACGGGGCCACAGCAGCAGTGTGGGGGGGTCCCCTTCGGGGGGGCTCCACAATAGCCGCACTCAGGGGCCTGACGATAAGTCAACCGCTGTCTGTCTACACGGAGGACAACCCCAGCGATTGTGAGGTCCACACACACCCTCACAGCCCATACACACTCTACACAAACCACTTATTCTTCTCCGAAAGGCCACAGAGCCCCACCCCACCGCCTGGCCCCCCCACGCCCTCCCCCAGTCCGGCCGCTTTGGTGAATGCCCACTGTGGACAAGAGAGGTAATTAGTTATGGTGGCACAGAATTACTGAGGGTCACACGGTAATTGGATTTGTTTGAAGAGCGTGCATTTTGGGAGCTGGTGGTGGACCACCATGTACAGAGAGGAGTAAACAGGTCCCAGACTGATTTAAATACCGCCCTGCTTATCTCACCGGCTGCTTAAATCACGGCGTGGGCTCCACGGTGAGACCTCGCTGCGCTTATCAGCGGTCAGGGGACAGTCATAACTCGGCCAGCCGGGATGGAGGGGGGGGGTCCTCCTGGGGCCCGACTCACCCCCTCAGGGGCCCCGCCCTCCAGCTGTGCTTCTGAACTGTCAGACTGCGGCTGATAAGGCCTGAGCGATGGGGGGCCATGCTGGCTCCGGGATGACCCCGCAGTTTCATTCCCCGGCCCGGGTCCCGGCGGGAGGACCTGGGGTACAGGGTGTCCTGGGGGGGGGGGGGGGGTCGGTTAGTGGAGATGAGATTGCAGCTGCCGTCAGCCCACGGAACTGCTCCCTTTACGGTAAAGCCCCGGTAAATATACTTTTCTGCCTGGGAGGGGGTTTTGACCCCCCCCCCCGATGGAGCTCGCGAAAGTGACCCATCGGCTATGTGAGGAATGCCGTGAGGGTTAGAGCCGGCAGCGAGCCGCAGGGAGAGACGGCCATTGGGGGACGTGAGGGGGGGGGCATGCTTTCGCAACACGAACAGTGATTTCATTCCAAGGGTGGGGGATCCACAGGGTTTTCAGCTTGCTGGATGATCATATGCACCAGACGTCCCGTCTACTTCCGCCGGCGCAAAGCGCGCTCTCCATGCCGAGGTATCGTACACCATTATTCACAGCTGACTCTTCGCCCATATCCCGTTTTCCTGATAAATCATTTTCATTGCACATAAATACCATTTTAATAACATACTCATATATACTACATTAACAATAAAACCATAAGAGGGTTGGATGTGGATGATTCTTTGTCCGGATTTTACCCCATGAAACATTCAGCGTCTCGGAAATGTATTTCACATTCATCACTGTAACGCAACCTGCTGCTCAGAAATCCAAGCAACATCATCACAAAGAGTAAAGCAAAGACAGGCTGTATTAGCAGTTTAATCTGCCTGCACGAGTCTCTCGAAACGCTTTTCTGTTTCTTTTTTCTCTGCAGCATCGCGCTCTGTTTGACTTCGATTATTTTTGAGTACAAGGCAGAAAAGAAGCGAAATATTAGCCCTGATTAAGTGGCGTTTCTCCAAAGAGTCCGTTTTATTAAAGGAAAGTGACAAACAGTTGCTTACATTGGGCAGGAGAGCGGGTACTTCACAGCTGTTGGATAATAAACAGAAAAACGGCGGCGCGCCCGCTGCCCCGTTTACATTCCTCACAAAACTTTGCACTAATTATTTTGTAATCTGTCCACTGAGTGCTTTTTATCTTCGAGATGTTTATGCATCTGTAGATTAAGCCGAAAAAATATTAAACATAGATAAGTGCTTTCTTAGTGCACTTCCTTTTAAACTTATTTTAATTTCGGGGATTGCCGCAGCATTTCGTAACTTTAACGCGATTCCCGGAATATTCTTTAATTTATTTGCTTTTTAAAATTATTATTTTTTCATTTATCTTGTGTCGCCGCCGGATGCGGAACATGACGCGCATTCCCGCGGCGCGCCGCATCCGCAAATACAGCGAAGAGCGCTCCCGAGTATAAAAAAAAAGAAAAAAGAAAGATCTCTTAAATATCAGGTGACAAATTATAAATAAATCTCCTTGGGTCTCCGCATATCCCCGTGTGTTTATTGAAAGCAAATGTTTGAATAATGTAAGAATTGCGCTGTGTAAACCATGGGGAAGTCGCAGGAAAAATGATCGGTTTACACTTGACAGGTACCGGTTCAGTGTTTATTAAAAGCCATGGTAGGACTCGGGTTTTACTATCTGTGACGGGCCAGTGTTTTGCTGTTGGAGGCCAGCTGAAGAATATCCTAATTCGCTGAAGATAGCACTGCATCAACGCACATCTTTTTTCCCCATCATGCTTTTCTTCTGTATCCTATGCATCCTATGAATCGTGGCTTCAGCCCGGACGTTATTATACTTGTAATATTTTCTTAGTTAAAACACAGGCGAATTTGTTTATTTATGAATTGTTTTACCTCGATAACTGTGGAGAGTTTATGATTAAAAAAAAAAAATCACTGTGAATCAGAGGGGGGCACTGTTGCTTCGCACCTTTAGGATCTGGGGTTCGAATCTTGCCCTTGCTCCATATGTGTGCCGATTGTATGTTTTCCAGAGATGGCATCTAATCAAGGGCAGCCCATCAGCCTTGTCCCCTAGGCTACCTTGCATAGGTTCCAGGCTCACCTGCAGCCCTGTTCAGGATAAGCAGATGGAAGACGGATGGATCGATGGACAGATGAAAATACAAGATAAGTGTAGAAAGACCCTCTGCCACTCATACTCGTCAGCTGGATATTAAGCCCCGTTTTCAAGCGAGGTGCGTCTTTGACAGCGTCCCAAATGATGTCATCGCCAGGGCCGCCTGTCAGCGAGTGTGACGGAGCACTGTGGGGTCACGACCTTTGCTGAGACGCTTGCCACACTCCAGGGCAATTTCTCGGCAGTTATCGTCACAAGTGACACCACGGCAACGGAGAGCCATAATAAGGGACCAGACCCTATAACCTTCTGGGTTCCTGAACTCCAAGCGAAGGTGAGCATCTGGAAAGCATTGACACATCTGGGGGAAGCTGAGGGTGAGCAGGGGTGGATGGGATGGTCAGGCCTGCGAGGAGAACAGACAAGACTCACTCACAGCTTAGACAGTGCTGTGTCATGCAAAGATCTTTGGGGGGAATAAACCAACATCTGTGTTATTAATGTTTTTATATGTATCATACTGACATAGCAAGCACTTTCCTCCAAGTCAAGGTCATTTGGGGTTAAAAGCCTCACTCAAGGGCCCAATGGTGAAATCATTCTGCTGACCCTGGGATTTGACCCAACAACCTTCCAATCACGCCAACCTGCTGAACCACACAGAACCCCCATGGATGCCATTCTCTGATGCCTGATTCAAAGTGAAAGGTGTAAAATTTGCAGCTGCTCTCATTAGAAGAACCAGGTGTGTAGCTTATCACACACAAACCGTATGGCTCCGCTAAACCCTGCCACCTCCCCACTTTGTGCAGCAGCTGCCCCCATGTGCCACCCATGCCCCATTTGCTGGGTGGAGGACAGTGACCCACCTCAACAGCAATACCATCAAAATCAGTACAGGGTCATCCAGCTCAAAGCTTTTCATAAAAATCGAGCACCTTGGGTTCTAAGCTAACCTCTGCTCTGCGTTTGTTTGATGTTCCTTAACGTGGTGGAACCTCTTGGTAGGAAAGAAGCCCACCTGGACTGTTTCTGCTTCACGCGGACGTGCACCAGCAGCCAGTGTGATCTGAATTTTATCATCAGGCTGAACGCGGTTGTCACGCCTCTGAGGATGGGAGATGGGGGGTGGGCATATGTCTGTGTATGTTAAGAATAAACAAATGACACCAAGCATGATCTATAGTGAGCCATGCCCAGTGCCAGCCGGTGGTCACCTGCCTGGGCATTCTCGCTGAACACTGGCATGGAAACGGACCTGTGTGTGTGTACATGTGTGTGTGTGTGTGGTGTGTGACTACATGCTTATTAGTGGGGGGGGGGGGATTTCAAAGAGACTTTGAAGACTTTTCTTTGTAAATTATCGAGGCCTTCCAAGCCTCACGTCTAATGTGATCCTGCTTGCTGTGCTGCTTGGCACATCCAAAACGTGGATGCATGCCTTTCACAGTACCCCCCAGGAATAAAACACCACCCCCCACCCCGACTCCCCAAAAAAAGTAACAAAGATGAAGCCCATATGAGATCTTCTGCCCTGGGGGCATTCCTGGATCTCAGGAACCTTGAAGCATCCCATCCTATTCACAAGATAGACTCCACAACCTGTTGAGGTCCTCATGCGATTCAGTGATATAATGATTCAACTATATTGCAAGCAACCCGATCGTTCACGACCCCCAGGTCAACTGTGCAGGCCAATCCCACAATGCACCAGGGTTCCCCATTTTAGGCTTGCCTCAAGGCGTGCCTCGCTTGTGAGACATCTGTGCCAGCGCTGCGTTTCATTTTCAAGCTGTGCCCTTCATCCTCCTCTACCTCCCCGCTCCCTCCTCTCCCTCATTTCAGGGTGGATTTGTGTGTTTACAATACGGCCAGGGTCGGCCTGCCGAGCGACGGGGCGCAGTAAACAATCCCAGCTTGCACTGCGGCGCCAGAGGAGGCAGCACCGGCCTCGCTCAGCCTGCCAACGGTAGGATCCCACGGCTCAAACACGCACCGCTAATGTACATAAATACGGAGCAAGTAGGTTCACTCCCTGGGGTGACCTTTTTAAAAGGAGCACTGCACTGGAGCGCCGCTGCATGAATACACAGCCATGTACCAGAGTATATGAATATACCAGAGTCCCGGGAGGAACGGAGACACAGATAAGGGCGATGGTGTCTCATGGCAACTGAAAAGACTCGTCCTTCTCTCTCTCCCCCTCTCTCAATGCGGCAGATTATGGTTTTCTAGTTTGTTTAAAACCTCCAACGACACAAGACAGAGTTTGATATTGGGAGGGGGGGCACAATATTAATTTAAATATAATGGTGTGGAATGAAGCCAAATTAAATATTGGAGGGTGCACCCCCCCCCCCCCCCACACACACACACACACACACACACCCTTCTGTTCCTACACCCCTGTTCACCTCATATTATGTTTTAATCTAGGGAATCTCTGATTTGTAAAGGTCTCTATTCTCTTAAATTCGTGGGAGAGAAGCAAGCTTTCAGCCGTCTTCCTGTCCCATGAGTCTTTTCTTCCTACCCTTTCGGTTGTCCAGGAAGCGGCGCGGAGCAGCTGACCCGTTCGGATAAGCCTCTGGTTCTGTCTGAGATAACAGAGGGACAGGGACTCAGATCAAGGCGGCTATCATTGTCCCTTCCGGGCCAGTGGTGCATGACGGGACGAGCTCAGTGCCCCCCACAGAGCCCGGTGACAGTGACAGCGACGGTGCTTTGATAATAAGGACACACCCCCTCTGACCGTCTGCCTGGGCGCCGCTTCAAACACGTCACCTGAGCCGCAACAATATCAATCGCAGCTTTTAGTCAAACCGCATTCCTTCCTGCGCAGAGCTACCGCCATAAAAACGTCAGATAAAACGTCAGATTAAAACAGGCTGATTGCTGCACGTCTGACAGTCTGGACATTTTGCAGATTGGAATGACGCTGCCCGACTCACGTGCACCTTTTACCTGTAAAAACTCCTTTAATATGTTTTTTTTTTTCACTTAACCCGCAATTACAAACCCCCGACATCACTCAATGTCACTCCCCAGTGGTGTTTTACCTTTTGCGATTATTTCAAATTTAACGTTTTAAAAAGGCCAGTCGGACACCTGCTCCCGTCTGTCTAGATGAGACCTGTTTCATTTCTGAATATGTCCAGTAACCACGCATTTGTGTAGTAGAGTTTATTTTAGTTTTCACTTACTGCCTAGGATCTGTTAGCACCAGCAAAATATGGACATGATGACAGAGCAACGTACTGAAAGTTGTTTGGACGTAAACATTTACGGTACACAGGCATGCGCGTGGTAGGAGGATGAGAAAAAAAAAGGAAAAGGATTTTTTTTCTAGAAAAACAGACCAAAGGCCTCCATCATTAAACAAAATGAGAAGCAGAAGGAGAGATGGCCGCCGGGTGAGGTTCAAGCTGAAGGTTAACGCAACCGGACGCCGCGGTCCACAAGAACGAGTGACTCCGAAGACCAGGCGAGGACGCGCCGTCGCGAGCGCGCACACGCGCGGAAGACGAGAGCTGACGCGCCCTCAGCGGGGACGAAGCCTGAAAAGGACGTAAAAGTTAAAAGTCGCTTTTCATGTCACGTATTTATGACATTTTGTACGAACCTAGATGTAGGGCGGCCACAAAGCGAGTATCCCGGCGCTACTTTCCAATTTGTGATATTAAACCTTTGAGCCTCGGGGTAGCGCACATTTGTCATGCAGCCTTAGCTCTAAAAAACATCTGTGCTTAGGCAAATTCATTTCCTCTCTCTGCCGCCTCTCCCTTGACCAATCCTCAATAAACTAGCTGAATAAGTCATTAGAAATAAAGTATCATAATAAAAAAAGAAAAAACAACTTTACTGCCCCCTGAAACGTGGAGAGTTGTGTTCAATTGCGTCTAATGTACCGAGAGAGGCTGGAACCGTGCCGGGGGGAGGGGGGGGGCTGGGGTGGTTGGGGGAACGCTGTCCTAGAGCCTCTCGCTGGGCACTTTGGACTGATGTACTGAAGCACCAATAAGCGCACAATCATGTTAATGAAAAAATAATTATTCGGGTCCCTTAGTTTCATAAAAGCATCCCTCTGCTACATTACATCAAAATATAATGCAGCACCCGTTTTGATATCTGTTAAATAACATACAAGCTTTGTTTTGAATGGTTCTTTTAATTTCCTAACGATTTCATGGCTTTATTTATTCTTGGTTGAGAAATGTCTCCCAGAACGCGGAGCAGATGATTCTTGTAAAACGAGCACAAGTGAAATTGCACAATATGAAATCCCGGCTCTGGCAGCTGACTAAAGGACAAGGCTTGAGGGAAACAGTTTGTCTTAGATGGACAGTGTGTTTGAGGTTATGGTCGGTGCGGCTTCCCATCCCGGACCAGAACCGGCACCGACCCGTGATCACCGCGTTTTCTCATGAGACCATATCAGAGAATATATACTAGACACGGACGATAAAGATAATCAATATATATATAAAATTACCAAAAACAATAAATAAAAATAATCATTTCGCCTTCCGAAAATGAGATTCAGCAAACGGCATTCTTTATGATTAAGATCAACTGTCAAGGATTAAAAACGAGTCGTTTTCCGAAGGCGTCCTTTAAAGCGTTCGTGCTTCGTTATACAAGACATTGATCCATTTAAAAGATTAAAGGAGAATGTTTTTAATATACATAGAGGAATAAAAATTGGCTAAAGGATTGTCCATGTGTGCCAAATGTCCAAAGACTCAATTAAAAATGGCTTTGGTTTGAAGACCAGGGGAAAATACAGGGATTCCAAGTCCGCCTAAGTGTCTGCTCGACATTATAAAAGGCTTTGTTTATTACACAAAATGACCCTCGGCCTTTCCCAAAATATGTACATTCATTTATCAGAACAAGTTTTAAAAATTGTTTCCTGAATCCGAATAGCAGTATAAACCCGGGGAGCCGTTTTTCGCCCTGAAGCCATCGTCAGAAACAGCGGCACTGCACTCCGGTTCACACACACTGGCAAAACAAACAGCGTTTTTGTTTGTAAATACACAATAGCACAGCGTTCGGCAAGCATGATGATCATTTGCTGGGCACGGTATAGTCTATTATAATAAATTATGGCCGTCAATCTGCGACGTTGTTTATTTATATACATTTAATCTGTCTATACTTATTTGCCATTATAAACTGAATTTAATAAGGATTTGAGTAAATAAGTTTTAATTTTCCTCTCCTTTTTAAAATTGATTTCCATACTTCAGATCGTTGTTAATACATCATGGGTTAAACTGCAATAAAAATAGTACTTTTACGAAACGAATTATATTAATAAGGAAAGTTCATTATGCTGTAAATAGTATACGTGGTTGTACAAAATTTCTGCATCGATAGTCTCGCATCGACAAATGTGAATTGGTTTCTTACCGGTCTAATGCGGTTCGTTCCTCGAAAGAAAATCGGTCTTAAATACCAACAAACGAAGGAAATAAAAACAAAATTGTACCCAAGCACAAACGCCTGAATATTAGACTGAAACATGTGTGGCTAATAAAAAGACCCATACAACGTGTGCAGGCCGTAATGATGAGGCTGAAAAATGTATTGAACGAACACTGGCCATTTGCAAGGCTCATTTAAACCTGCGAAATTACGTGGCCCTCGGTGCCAAACGTTTATTTCATGGAAAAAGCGCATATCACTGATTTAAACTCGCCATGTGCCGCAGATGAAGGGCAGCGTTTTCTTAACGCAGTCACCTGACATGGGCAGACCACCCAGGCGGTTTTATGTTCGCTTCCTGCTTCTCCCCTGCGTCAAATTCAGCTAAAAACAAATAAAGCCGGATTTTGATTTTAAAATGCGCACCTCGGTTTTAGCATCGGAATGTCGACTAGGTGCTTGCGCGCACTCGGGCCCAGGTGGGAGCGTCTGAATTGCCATCTCTGCTATGATAAAAGCGGAGGAGGGTGATGGGGACGAGAGCACTGGCTATCGGAAGGAGGGGGGTCATTTTTATCTGATGGATGTCACCGAAAAAGACGCACCGATACGAGAACTCAGTCAGGTAACACAGACATACACATAGTCATTTATTACAGCGGTAAATTCACACGGTACAGTAGCACGTTCCCAGATCCCCGGCAGCAGAGACGCATCCACTCAGAATTCCCGTGCATTTGCCTACGTCTGCGTATCAAAGTATATTATACGCAAAAAGATTTATACTGGTTTATTACCACAGGCATAGGGACAGGCAAGGCAAGCGATGGCATTGCAACGACAGTAGCCTACATCGCAACGACAAATATGCTTTATTTGTGTATTCTGTTTTTCACAATAAAGTGAAAATAAAGGACTTGTGTTTATTGAATTCTCGTTGTTGATATTATTAACGGTTCACAGTAAAATAAAGGCAATAAATTTTACCATGCTGGGGGAGGGCAGGGGGAGCTGGAGGGCCCCCGGAGTCCCTAGAATCGCCTCTGATTATTACATATACAGAATAACTGGTTGGCCTACTGGAACAGAACACAAAATGCAACACTAATGTAAGTAAAAACAAACAGACAAAAAATAAAACAGGCTAAAGGACATGAAAAAAGTTACAAGCCGCTAAATGTCAGTTTGACAAATATTTCAGTGTCAGGACGATTTCTGACAAATTCTCTGGTAAGTCCACTGTAACATAGGCATACACACACACACACTATATGTATACATATATCTGTACCACTGAAATGCATTTCAGTCTCAAAGATGGCTTTAATCTGCTTTCATTTAATGATATAACAGTTTTACTTTGTTTTGATTAAATGAGATGTTATATTTAACCACATACAAAACTGTTTGATTTATGGGACGATGGTTGTTTTCTTATATATTACTTTCTTGTGTGATGACATCTCGGAAAACAGAGTGCCTTGATGTTGTCCTTACGACTCAACATCCTGAGCCCGTTTAATACTCTCGCCGCAAACAAAAAATATGTCTTCAACGTCAGATGAAGGTGAAGTTTTTGGATCAAATCCTGGAAAAAAAAGGTTATGGATGTAAACAGTGGGAATGTTTGGCTTTCGGAGTTTGGGGGACAATACTAAAAAGGAATGAAATTCATAAAAAGCATTATTGCCAAACATATAACACAAATAAGGAGACGGCAGGAGCAGAGTCGCTCCTGGATATACGTCATTCTCGGGGATTAATGCTCCAGCAGTGTTATTGTAAGACGAAAGGCAGCCAAGCACCGTCATACGGGGAAGGAATCGCTAAAGCTACAGCGGGGGAAGGTGACGAGCGAGACAGACTTTTTAAAGATCTGTCTGGATGAACAACGAATGTGACATAACCTCTGACTTCTGGCTAATTCATGACTGACATACAGAGGTTGTTCTCTGGAATTATCCTGCATGGTCTCACAACACCCCCCCCCCCCATATCTGCACACACATACACACATATACACACACAAACACACGCGCACAGACACACATTCACATATACACACATACACCCACACACACACACATATACACACACACACACACACACACCCACACACACACACATACACCCACACACACACACATACACCCACACACACACACATACACCCACACACACACACATATACACCCACACAAACACACGTGCACACACACACATTCACATATACACACACACATATGCCCACATAAACACACGTGCACACACACACATTCACATACACACACACACACACACACCCACACACACACACGTACACACACACATTCACATATACACACACATACACACACACACATATTCACACCCACACACACACGCACACACACACACTCACATACATACACACATCCACATACGCACACAAGCACACACACTTGCACACACACAATCTCCTCTGATCTACGCACACCGGCTACTCCAACACCCTGAATTGGGGCGGCACTGCCATGTCACAGCTCCGCCCCCCACACAGAGGATTCTAAGCGAGCTGCTTTAACACATTTCAGACCTTCCTCCTGCATTTACCTGGGCCAGATCAGGCTGAACAGTACATAAGCCCGGTCATTAATCCTGACACCTTTGGCTGGATACTGCAGCAGCCCAGCCTTCCTGCTGTAAGTCTGCAGTACCTCCCTGGCTCGACTCCACGGCCATGTTTACTTTACAGCAGTATCAGTACACGCCCGACTCTCACACCTCCAGGCCGGCCAACCGCTCATCCTACTCCTTATCAAAGGTGAGCTGCAAAAACCCATCAATTTCAGTGAGCTGTATTTGGAAATATTATGTTTAAATTTTGGTCGATGGGGCTGACAGGAATTCCCTGGAACATTTTACAGGGTCTGACTTCACGATCAGTATCAAACCTTAAACATCTTAAAGAAATTGTCAGGCTTCCAGCAGAGCTGAATGCAAACACACCGGCATTAATACTTATTAGTAATAACAGTAGCATTAGCTAAATTATCATGATAGGCTGCTGTTTTTCACACACTGTCGTTGACGATGCAGGTCCGTTCGCCTGTTCCTTGGCCCTTTGGCTCGCATTCTTGGAACTTCTGGCCGGGAAAACGCTGGCTCACACACTGAAGAGCTTCCCACCACTTTTCTGGGAGTCAGAGAGCGAGGAAGCCGGGGGTGGCTCACGCGGCGCAGCGCCCCTCTCGCTCCCGGAGCAGTTGACACGCCGGGCCGCTTGCCTAATGTAAACACGTACTAGCTAGCGCGCTGGTGCTAATTAGCCTCTCCAAGACCTGAACGTCATCTCCGTGAAATATGCTCCCCCCCCCACCCCATTTAAAAGTTCACATGAAAGCTTGCTCTCAGTGTCCTCGAGCTGCTTTTAGGCTCCAATCCAGGAGGCGCAGAGGAATGTGCAGCCGTCGCAGTAAATGCGTCCCCCGACACCACTGATATATGCCTTTCCCTAATACTGCTTTCAAATAATCCTGACACTCGTTTCAATTACAAATCCCGAGAAAATATCGTCTGAGAACCGGAACAGGTTATTCTCTGCTATGGGACATTTCTTGGACGGCGATGCAAATGTGCGTCCGAGGACTTATCATGAAGTATGAGGGATATTTCAGGACTGAGCTTTCTCCAGTCATTTGAGAAAATAATCTCCAGTTTGACCAATTTTACCATATTTACCACACAACAGAAAGGTGCGAAAGTGATATTCTCTAGCAGGAGGGCATGAAGTTTTCACGGTGAATAATTTCTCCTGTATTTCATCCACAGAGGTAGAATGATGGCAGCACATTCAGAGCAACATACCCAGCTCGCCAAACGCGGGTCGTGTTCAGCGGGATTATTCCCGCTCGCTCCTGTCACCACGGAAACGAGCCTTACCGCCACAGAGAGCCACTAAACGGCCGTTTTCACTACGGTGTCTGACTCAATATGGAAAATCGGTCCATTCTGCCGCCCGGCACGGCGCTTCGCTCCACGGCAAAATAAAAAGGCGCGATCTTACGGGACGACCTGGACGCCTGCCACAACTCCCATTATGGAACATTCGAAGAGGCGGCTTTTCCGAAACGTTACGCTCATCCAATTTCTGACATATTCGGTCAATTAAATATGGGAATAACCGGTGCAGTATAATTTGTTTCCTCCGGGTTCAGTTCAGCCTGCCAATAGAAGTTATGCTAAATTTATAGAAAGCTCACTAAAACTGCCACCTGCACTTAAACAAACGAAGGCCATTTATCATGGCTGATATAAAGAGAGCCGCAGAGCCTGAACTGCGGGTCCCGGACTTAAGGCCTGGCCAAATATAGGAAAGTAACTTATTCTCAAGACTTCAAATGGAAAGGACATTTTAGCTCACATTAAATATTGGTCTGAAAAATGATCTGGCGCCCGGCCAGTGCTAAGGAGTGTTAATGTTGGCACTTCCATTGTGTAGATTTGCGGTAAATTGTTTTAGTGTTTATTTGACGGCATATACGCACGGGATTGATGAACGAGAGCTCAGACGGCTCCCTCTCCTTCCTTGCCGTTACCTTTTTCAGTCATATTTACACCCAGCGTTTGTTTGAAAGCGACGCGCTCCCATGAGTGTGACACCCTCCGGTCCAAAGCAGGCCCCCCCCCCCCAAGGCATAACGTGGTGCTGCCATCCCCCCCCCCCCCCCCCCAAGCTGTAACAAGGCACTCGCCTCCCCGAGCTGTTACACAATGCCGACCCCCCAGCTGTTACACGACGCTGCCCCCCCCCCTCCAAGACGTTACACGGTGCCACCACCGCCCCCAAAATGTTACATGGTGCCGTCACCCCCCCCCCCAGGCAGTAACAAGGCAGTACCTCTCCCCAAGCCATTATGTGACATTGCCAAACCGCCCCCCCCCAAGGTGCAACAAGGTGCCCCCCCGAGACGTTAAGTAGTGCCGCCCCCTCCACCCCAAGCTGTTACATGGCACCCGCACCCCAAGGTGTTATGCGGTGCCCCCCCCCCCCGTCCCAGCTGGGCCGGGCCCCCCAGTCTGCGGTGTGGTATTGGACATGCGTCTCGCGTGGTGCAGGGGGGCGGCCTTTTAACGAGTTGCTCGGGTAACGGCCCTATCAGTGTAACACACCATAAAAAACACACGCACACCTGGCTGAGGTTATTAGGTCTAACTTGATGAGAAGAACGTTCTGGTCCCATTAATTATAAAAGCTTACACACTTTATAATTAAACGTCCTGCAGGAGTGGGAGACACGTGGAAGGGAAGGTAAAAACAAGTGTCGTGATCTGGGGGAGACTGTGGCGATACATCGTCAGAGACTCCAGAATCATTTTAGTAAAATATCTGAATATCTGAAAAGGTAAATCTAGACAATAGATTCATACGGCAAACAGATTCCTGACAAAAACATAATTCTCATTAGGGCAGGGCTCTTCAAATCTGGACCTCGATTCCAAATCCAGGCCGTGTTTTCAGTTCTCCCAGGTAGTTGTTTAATAATTACTGATTCTGATTGGTCAGAGGCTTCACACCTGACTGACAGGTAAAGGAAGGCTGGAAAACCAGCAGGGCTCGGACCTCGAGGACCGTGATTTGAATAATCCTACTTTAGGGTATAGTCTTTCCTTTTCAGCATGATCATATAACTAAAAAAACGATTAAATTAAGAATATTTTATATATTTTACATAGGCTGTCAGTATTATACATATCTAGAAAAACTTGGATGCTATATAAGACAATCTGTAGTTCTCCGTTTCTCCGGAGTCGATGTCAGGGTTTGTGACATCACGGTGTAACCATGGCAACACGGTTAACTGCAAGCTCACTGGCAATGTCTGCGCACGTGTTTCTGCATGTCGGACGGTACAGAATCTACAGGGGGGAGGCATGACATATGCGACACGTCTTCAGGCGTCACGCCTGCCCCCAGCGCTAGCGCTCAGCATCTCCTGGTGGCTTAGCTTGCCGCTACACCCCAATGCGGCTTCTGCTTCCTGTTACACCAGACGTGGACGGTGAAGCGGCGGGACTCTGACCTGGTAGCATGATTCATTTCTCTACCCAAGCGTCCGTAAACGAAGCGGGACCTGATTGGCAGGCTGTGTATCCCGAATCTTTTTCTCCACCATTCAGAGACTGTGGCGTGTCAGTGAACCCACTGTAAAACTGATCTCCACCTGCATCCTTTAATTACAGAGTAAATCGTGATGTACCTCAGAAAACAAAACGCGACAGTCGGTTACATTCCAGAAGCCATCAAACAGCTGTCACCTGTACATAAAGTGCTTTCGAGACCCGGCACAGCGGCAGCCAGCGAATGTCAACTATCAGTGGCGTCAGAGTCTCTCCTCCCACGGTTTACAAAGTCATATCTCCCTCCTCTGGGCTAAAATAAACAGACAAAGCTATCAAACGGGATTTAATACAAATAGGAAACCGCAGTGGGATTAAGCCAAACTCTAGCAGGGGCATAACAGGGCGTCATTTCACTCCCAGAATCCATGAAACGTTTTACGCGCCTCAGGCAACCGGCGCGTTCCAAGGAAAGTCGTCGGAGGGAATAACACGTCGTCGATCAACAATAAGGACACCTCAGCTCAGGGCGCCCATGAAACCTCTCCAGTGTAAACTTGAAGGAAAGCTTTCCTGCTTTCCCGGTCCGACTCAGTCACAGCCCATCAAATGTTCACACTTCCGCACAGAAAGGTTCTGTCGAGGTCCTGATCAGACTGCCAGGTCAGTACCAGAGAGATAACGTGCTCAGAAGCATCACATGACTGGCAGATAGGACCTGTGTGGCTATACACACACACACACACACACACACACGCACATGTACGCACACGCACACACACACACAAACACACACACACACACACGCTCCTCCACCAATAGGAAAGGCGTCACATTGCATACAGCAAATTTATTACTTGTTATCCTTTTCTTAAACCTCCCTAACGCCATTACATAACAGGCCTGAGGTAATGTATACACTAATGGGACGGGAGGCGTAAATCTATCAGGGAGCCATAAATTAGCGCAGTGCGGTCTGTGTCGCACAGATTACGCCGTTTGGGGTAATGGGCGTACGTGTGAAATATGGCGACCCGCCGCGTCGCTACACACCTCCTCGCAGCCAGGGGGCGACAGACCGAGAATCTCCCGGGGCCTGTGATGGCTGATACACTGCTGGGTCTCATACAGCTTTCTGGTTCTGGCAGGGTGGCAGAAATGCCACGCAGATGCTCTCCACGTGCGTGATAGAGACACGGAACGGGAGGGGAATTTAGGTAAGCAGAGAGGTGGTGGCGGTGGATTCGGAGCCAAAGAGGGTTAGCAGACATTTGCTCTGATATTTGCAGCTTATAGATACCATCAAGGCCACATCCACAAGCTAACTGGGGCCATAGCAGCATTTTATGCTGTAGGAAGGGCCCCAACAATGACTATAGCCCAAGGGGCACCACCCCCTAAATTCGGCCCTGGTGTACTTTTACAGTTTTTCAGTAACCCCCCCGCCCCCCAGCCAGACCTGAGCTTACTTTCCAGACTAGCCCATACCATGTGGTTCTGTGCCCTAGCCGTAGCAGGTTTCCCACATAAACACAAGCGGCAAACATACACACATGCACATACGCACGCATGTTTGTTTTCGGATATTTTTAGCCGTGCGAGTAAAGCCTCGCCAGAAACGGATTTAAAACAAGTGTACAGAGGCCTCGGCAAACACCGAAACGGGGCCACACCCACGCTCCGAGACGGCGATAAATTATTAGCAGTTCTGCCGTGACGCCGAGCACGGCCAGCGCCAGCACGGCCCGGCCGCGAGCTGTAATACGTCCCATGCCGAAACGCACTGGCTTTCGTTCGAGCAGCGTAAACGGTGCCAGATGGACGCTGCTGAAGGTACTGGAGACACTAATAACGGAGACGGGGTCAGGGACCCGGATGGGCCAGGCGCGGGCCCGTGGCGGCGGTCCAGCCTGCTGATGTCACTCAGTGGCAGGTTCGGGCCCCAAGCCGGTGATGGGGGATAACAAAGGGGAGGCGGGGCCAGCTCTGGCTGAGCGTTTGATTGGCCGCTTTTGTCCCTTGGTGTATCATTCCTGTACTGAATGTGACCATGAGTAGCGTCAGGTACTCACCTGAGTAACCATTTAATATCTCACCAAAAAATAAATTAAATACATTTTCAATTTTATAAACTGAGTGGATGGTTGGGGGCGGCATCCATGCAGTTCCTGTGATGTTTGTTTCTCTCACATTCCACCTACAACCCACAATACACCACCCCCCCCCCCCCACAAAAACATTATAGAAAACTGAAAATAAGGGAACCCGACTCACGCAGGGGACAGCGGAGCCCCCCCCCCCGCCCACATACATACAGGCTAGGAAAGAGCAGGAAAGGGAAGCTGGAGATGGGGAAAGAAGAGTGAGGTGCGTGTGTGGGGGGGGCTGGAGAGATGAGCTGTGGTGGAAAAAAGGTGCTGAGGACAGGAACTGGGCATGGAATGCTGAGTGATGGAGAAAGAGGGGGAGGGAGAAAAGGAGAGACAGAGAGGGAGTGAGAGGTGGAGGATTACAGGGGACGGACTCGGCACGGAAAGGATGGCATGGGGATAGGAAGCGGGGCTGGGGGTAAGAAAGTGGGCGGAGTGTCTTAAAGACGGGGCAGGTTAGGGACCGGGACAGCGGGGGGTGGCAGGTTAGGGACCGGGACAGCGGGGGGTGGCAGGTTAGGGACCGGGACAGCGGGGGGTGGCAGGTTAGGGACCGGGACAGCGGGGGGGCAGGTTAGGGACCGGGACAGCGGGGGGTGGCAGGTTAGGTACCGGGACAGCGGGGGGTGGCAGGTTAGGGACCGGGACAGCGGGGGGGGGGGGGGGGGGCAGGTTAGGGACCGGGACAGCGGGGGGTGGCAGGTTAGGGACCGGGACAGCGGGGGGTGGCAGGTTAGGGACCGGGACAGCGGAGGGGCAGGTTAAAGATGAAGAAGGCAGGTTAGGGATGAGGATAGTGGGACAGTGGGGGGCAGGTTAGCGATGAGGACAGTGGGACAACGGGGGGGCAGGTTAGGGACAAGGACAGTGGGACAGTGGGGGGGCAGGTTAAAGACGAAGACACCGGGACCACGGGGGGGGGGAGGGGGCAGGTTAGGGATAAGGACAGCAGGACAGCGGGGGGCAGGTTAGGGACAAGGACAGTGGGACAGTGGGGGGGCAGGTTAAAGACGAAGACACCGGGGGGGGGGGGGGGGGGGCTGGTTAGGGATGAGGACAGTGGGGGGGGGGGGGAGGCAGGTTAGGGATGAGGACAGCGGGTCAGTGGGGGGGCAGGTTAGAGATGAGCACAGTGGGGGGCAGGATGAGGTGTGGGCTTGTTACTCACCAAGATATTACAGCTCAGAGTCGCAGCAGAAGCAGGTGGAAGGTGGTCCCCAATAGTGTCGTCTGACGGGCTGTCTGAGAAAAGGTCAGGGAGGGGGGCCGGTAATCAACAAAGATGTTTGCTGTAACTGCCTCCACAAAGTTTCCTCTCAAGCTCTCCTACAACGAGTTGACCCTTTTCCTTATCAGTCCCTTCATGAGGAGAATACTTTTAAAATTGCGTTGAGAACAGCAATGGAAGTTTCCAGAAGATCAATCAATCCTGTTGTTTTTTTTCTTTTAACAATTTTTAGAAATACAAGAAAGCCTTATATAGAACAACTTGTGTAAGCAAATTTAAATTGTTAAATTTAAATTTAAACATAACGCTGATCTTGTCTTTTGGGAGGGGGGGGGGCGATCAAACAATTCTCACGTTGCAATAGCAATTTCAATTCAACGGTTGCCGAAATTAGCAATAACACCGGGGCGGTGTGTGATAATTAAATCCAGTCCCAGGTTTAAGAAAAGCCCATATCAAACGGAAAAACATGAAGTAAACCCCGCTTTTAGCTACCACTGACATACGGCTGCTGGGATTAACTAGCGCCCTGTATATCTCATATATCCGTATTTCTATTGCTTTCATTTCCCTACGCGTCCTCCTACACATATAATAAAGAGAATTACAGAAATATTACCATTTACTTCCAAAATACCCAGAGCAATGGCATAACGAAGAGTTTAGCTTTTAACTTAATCCTATATTAAGTTAGAAGTGTAGCCTAAGCGACGTGAGGGATCTCCGTGTGATTTATTATTGGTAATTAATTGATGTTCAAACGCAAATGCTTGTAGTTTGGAAATATAAATTAAATGTATACGGAATCCTCCTTAGATTAAAGGGCATTAGTCAGCTTCTTATCAGCTGGCGTGTGAAACGGCTTAAAGACTTAAACCGCGAACGGCTGGTTGCAGGTAACGGGCTCCACAGCAGGCTACAGGCGCCGGGGCTGCCGCGCGCAGAGGTGGGAGACGGGAGGCGACTTTTCGGTATCAGTCACCTCTCCTGATGCGGAGACTGCGACCAAGTCAGGCCGATTTAACGAAACCAAACCCATCTTCTGCCTGATTTTTCGCTGGGATGTTGGCATCCACAAACAACGTTACCGGGAAATGTAAAATAATGGTCACGGGAATGACAATGGGACAAAGCACTGGCGGCCAGGAAATTGAGAATTAAAATACATCATCATCATCATCATCATCATCATTATTATTATTATTATTATTATTATTATTATTATTATTAAGTGTGGCTGTTTGCATTGTACATTAACAGAAATAATTTCTACTACAATGTTATAATTGTTCCGAGTCCTTTCCATGCAGGATTCATGGAAATCTCTTGGTCTCTCAACAAAACCGAATTATCGATAACCTATAGCACGTTTTAACCATTGCAAATATCACTGCGTTTGTAAGTTGTTCCACTTTATTTTGAAAAACTATTAGAACTACAGTAACAGTACAGACCGTGACCTGCCGAGGGGAAAAAAAACAGTTTTACATGATCTATAATCCACAGTTATGAATGATTTTCTTTATCTCTGAAACGATTACAACGATATATTCGTGGTGGTTTTATTAGTTACATTAACAACCCCTATTGTTGTTCTAGTGTTCTAATTTTAGTACAATTGATAAATGAAATTTCCTGTGATGAGTTTATAATATAAACTTGCCCGAAAAGGTTTAGCGAACTGCATTACACACTATTAACGGGATGAGCTCCCTTTAACTTCAAGATTCCGCTGAATTTATATGCCGTTTATCAGACACTTTTCTCATGTTCAAATATTTGGCTCTGCATAACCTTATTTATTTATATGAAATTCGGTTTGAAAGGAGATCAGAAGGCGTGGGCGGGGTTTGTAATAGGAGTCTGACCAAGTGACCCAAAGCCTGATTATATGTCATTAACTGGAGACTGAACGTATCCAAATTACTCAAAGAACTTCCATTCAGACCACGAATTACACTTGCAGCACACACACTCACACAACACTTAAACAAATATAAATCATGTGCCCTCCTACGTGCTTTTGTGAATTTTAACACGCGCGCACTCACACACCCACACACAACGGGCGCGCGCTCGCGCACACAAGCATGCACACATGTACACACATATGCATGCAACGGTCGCGGTGTCAGGCTTTTCCTCACGACGTAGTCTGTCGCGATTTTACGGAAACATGTTACTGAATTTCTGCGATTTCATCAAAAGACTTAATTGCATTTCATCATTCGTTAGAACTGCTTTTTCAGTGAAAATGGTAACGATGGCGTATTTAATCATCTTATTTATTTAATAACAACATGCAGTAATAGCTGATAACCCTTTTCAGACTCAATAAGATACATGCAAAGTTACTATTTATTTATTTTGGTTATCCATTTTATTTTCTATAATTAGTGTAAGGCCTACATTACGGAATATTGTTTGTACGGACCAGACTATAAATGTGACTACTGATTAACCTTGGGCAGCGCTCACAAATACTACAAATCAAGTACCGTTGTATGTGGTATGTGTCTGTTTACGTGTGCGGGTAACATACAATACATATTGACAGATATTAGCGTTTTTATTGCTTTTTTATTATTATTCAGCAGATATATTTCCAGTCAGCACATATACAACATAAAACACCAGTAAGACGCATCCAAAAATATCAGTTGGCCATATCTAAATCATGAATAAGGCAGATCCTACGGAAGTAGAAGGAGTTGTAGTAGTTTTTTGCATATTGTTACTAAATCACCGAAGCCTTTGCAACAATATAACCCGGCCTTAAAGGGCGCCTTCGTTTGGGATATTGTTACACGTTTACATCCCGTCGCTTCAATTGAATTTAATTTCGTTGTTTGTGTGCTGTGCGTTATGATAGGACATTAAAGCGGTATTTACAATATGGAGCTCTATATGGTATATACATCTACAGACATATATTTAGAAATGTCCCTTACCTGCCTATAAATGTTAAAGATGGACGGTTTTTCTCCTATTGCCAAATTACGTGTATTTCATGTTTTCTGTTTTCTCTAGGCCTGTAAAATGTTCTGTACAATGCTCTACCCACGGTGAAACGGGATTAATGCACTGGTTACAAGCAAACAAATTAGTGCGCCGCGTAGGATTTTAGTTAAGTCACAATTTTAGTTAAGAACTACTTGCTGGTCATATAGGCAAGCAGCGGATACGGCGCTGTGTTTTGTGAATGAAATCTGGCATTATGTACTTAAGCAAGGAGCCCGCTAAAACACGCTAAACGATACTCATAACAAAAAAACATTAAATATTGCGGACACTGACACATACCTTTAAACTGGGTTTTTCTGTCGGCATCTGTTTCCAGCCGAAGGGGCCTATCTAAAAGGTCGGCTTTGTTCATTTTCTCACGCATCCACTGGTTTAATTTTTAAGAGGGAAATATCACACGATCTTATGTATCTGACCTTTCGCATCAAACAACGTTCTTTCGGCCCTTTTTACGGAAGGTCTTATGTAACCGGTGTACATTTCTTAGTTATCGCTTAACTGTCTTAATATGTAGCCTATAGCCTATTCTCGTGGCAACAGGTATCCCATATAACCGGCATAAACGATGACATCTCAATGCGTCAGTTCTATCAGCAGCATACATATACCCTGTCCTTAAAACGCCATTTGTATTTTGTCAATGCATATAAAACGATGGTATTTAGAAAACATTTTATTCGTATTCACTTTTTAAATATTCTACAAGGACGCCGGATACTAGTTACAGATATTATGTGCGAGTACAAGTTTAACGTTAAAATTTATTTTTTTATTTTAATGCTGCGCAGTATAATCCTTCATTTCGAGGATTAATTCCAAAAAGGTGTAAGAGGATATAGTTTGCACAGTGAAAGTAAAGCAATAGTTATTTTGCGTAGATTTTGAGTAAGTCCGAGTGTGATTAATAATTAGTGTACGAGGTCTACCAAAAGTATTATATAAAAGTATTTCAGTAACTCGGTGCGTCTGCCCATGGAAAAATGCGACAAATAACAACGCAAAAAAAAATCGCGTTGCTTCATAAACACCCTGCTTTTCATTTAGTGTTATAGTCAGATTTAACATATGAGTATAATTATATACAAAACGGGTCAGATTTTAAACTTTACTGTTGTTTCATTTTCAAGTTATTTATTTTGATATGTTTAAATATACTGCATTAGAGGGGATGATAAGATGGAATTTAGGTTTGTTGATATTATTCTAATTGAAATAATTAGATTGGTTGTGGCCGATATATTTTCATAATCTTAATGACTTCAATAAGAATGTGAAAGCAGCCAATACCGAAGAGGGTCATTGAAATTTAGGAGCGTAAACACCCCGCAATATATTTATGTCCCTCCTACTCCGCGCGCTTATTGGTTCAGAGGAGTTCTGACGACATATATGAAGCCGTGGAGCTCAGAAGATGAAGCTGCGACATGGAGATCAAACGGAGGAGCGCTTTTAGGACTGAGCAGTAAGGCTGTACACTGCACACATTTCACGGACGAGGATTTGGAAAACTAGGCTTCGTTGTCATCGAATGCCACGGTCCCTGAATTCCACTGCGGGCCTTAAATTTATAGCAAAGTGAATTTCCCCTCTAACGTGCAGATAGAAAATGTACTTTGAGACTCAATAACGCGGCCGGATCTCTTTTGCGCTAGATATGGACAATGGAGAAATTGCGTGTAAGTAGCTGACCTTGTTGTTTTAGGGGCAGATCGCAAAGTTTGAGCACAGTTAGGAGGCGATCAGGAGAAGCTGAGACTGATTGACCAACGTGCATTGCTGTGGTGATTTCTTTGGATTTAATTGAGATGTATAAAACGAGTGTCCATTGCAACTGAGTGAAAGTGACAAGAATCCACGAGCGCTGTGCGTGCGTAATTCACGTGGAGGCGCCGACGTAAACTAAAAGTACTAGAACGTGCCTGTTTAGATTTTCCACAAAGTACAGTTTTGCTTTGCTTCACTATGAGTTTAGTCGGAGGATTTCCTCACCATCCCGTGGTGCATCACGATGGCTACTCGTTTGCCGCGGCCGCAGCTGCCAGCCGATGCCATGAAGAAAATCCGTACTTCCACGGGTGGCTCATCAGCCATCCAGAAATGTCTCCACCCGACTACAGCATGGCACCCGCGTACAGTCCCGAATATGCAAATGGTGCGGCGGGTCTCGAACACTCGCATTACGGTGGAGTTCCGGGAGCCGGCGCCGTCGGAATCGGACCCCGTCCCGTCAAACGGAGACCCACGGCCAACCGAAAGGAGAGGCGTAGGACTCAAAGTATCAACAGCGCCTTTGCCGAGCTCAGAGAGTGCATCCCCAACGTGCCAGCAGACACAAAGCTGTCAAAAATAAAGACTCTTCGGCTGGCTACCAGCTACATCGCCTACCTCATGGACATTTTAGACAAGGACGAGCAGAACGGAGAAGCCGAAGCTTTTAAAGCGGAATTCAAAAAGACGGACGCCAAAGAGGAGAGGAGAAAGAAAGAAGTGGTAAGAAAACAGTAAAATATCTAAAATATCATAAATATCATAAATGCAAGAAGATACATTTGTTGCATGTGCAAATATTAATATAATTAGCATGATTTCATTTAAGAATCAAGAGCACATTTTACTGTACGGCAGACGTACGTATACTGTTAAAAATAGCAATTACTAAAAATGTGAATATTGCTGGACTTTTCTTTTAATCTCCGGCTCCAAGACTGCAGTAATTACTGAATACAAACCTTCTAATGAAACGCTTACGATTGGCGCCATCATAAAAATGTTTTGCAGAATAATTTAAGGAAAAACTGTTACCCACAGGCCACGTCAGGCCACTAATGGAAGGTTAGAAAGGTACCGCCACGCGCATGAAGCTGCGTAAACAATGCATCTAATAAAATGCCCGTTTTTTTTTACTGTATAACCAGAATGAAGTTTTGAAAAGTTCTGCAAGCAACAGCGACAAGAAAACCAAAGGAAGAACGGGGTGGCCGCAGCACGTCTGGGCGCTGGAACTCAAACAGTGAAGAATCGCCCCCAATGACTTGAAAAGTCTTCTAGACTCCTTTTTAATTTGTACTCTCGCATTATTTAATGGAATATTTATGTGCAATTTCCCAAAAATGGAGAGTGGATATTTGAAGAAAACCATTCCATTTTTTAAAGAGGAGAAGACCTTTTTGGTAAGGGATTGTGTATTTTTGTCTCTTGTGGTGAATGTGTTTCCTAGTGTAAGCCAAGCAACATGTTTGGCAATAACGTGTATGTGAAGCAAAGTTTTTCCCCCCTCACTCACTCTCTATTTCTTCCACCGTTTCTTAGGATATAAAATATTAATGGAGCAAAAATGGTATTGATGCGATTCAAGAGACATTTTAATGTTACGAAGTGTTGTGTTGTCTTTTTGTGGTTGTCTGGTGATGTTAAAGAGATGTTCCGTCCACTCAAGTGCACTTCCGTCCATTTGCAAGAAAATTAAATAATATTGGAGATGTAAACAATGTAATTAATTCAATAAACCACTGTTTGTTTTTAAACGAATTTAGTTCGTTTGCTGCATGCATTGATAAATAAAATATTTTTGGAGACGTTAATTAAAATAATTTTATTAACATGATTCTGCAATACAAGGTGCATATCGACAACTTTTTTTTTTAATCGTATATTTTTAAATAGGTATTTTAAAATAGATAAATGGCATCAAATTTGTTTCCACTACTTATTTCCAGTTGAGGAAAACACTCTTCATTACATGTTCAGGCCTTGGTGAATGGTGATTTTTTTAGTGTTTTGAGGCCGGGGGCATCAAAATACTTCCAAGAGTACGAACCGTGACATGACAGTCCAATCAAATACCACTCACGCGACATGTCCGCAACAGGTCGTCAAATAGTGCACGGAACGTTCCTATCAGCCTGACCGGGCGGCATATGTTTTGAATGAGAAAACAAGCGGTTACGGAGTTTCGAAGCATAGGTGATGTTATAAAAAAGTCATTTTTATGTTTAATAGGAAACAGGGAACAAGCAAAGCAAAGGTCGAGTTAGGCCGGTAGAAGATTTACAAGAAGCTTACCTGATGTCTGCATTTCTTGCGCTCAGATATAATCCCGGGATTCCTTGTTTTAGACATGTTTTAGCGTTATATTTCGGCAGTAATAGCGTTCGCTTCAAAGGCAATAATGCATCAAACTTTTAGCTACTTGGCTATATTTTACATACGTACTCTTTCAACAAAGAGCGTTGCTACTGTGCATCTTTAAAGCGTGTACTTCAGTAAACATACCTTACTCGCACACAATCGTTACTCACTTAATAGCAGTGTGATCAAAATGCTTCACCAAAGTAGTAGGTAAAGAGGTTTTTTTTTTTTAGATTGTTTTGTTCATAATACTCACAGCCCAGTAAAACGCTTGAACTTTTGTCGAATTAGAGGCTTGGCCTGTACTACCACGCAGCAAAACAATATCCACAATATACACATATAAAACACTAAATGTGGCATATACTGTAATTGTCAGGGGCGATTTTTAGCTTAAGTATTATTAGGCAAACATTTATTTATTATTATTCGTTGCTTGAAGTAAAATGCAGCAAATCACGAATTTAAATTTATCGTGAATTAAGCAAATGATAAAAAGAAATCTTTATTTAAACTTTAACTTTTTATATAGGCCTACCAAATTGACTTTTAACAACAGCAACAAAACTGAAATTCTATGTAACGATTACTACGTTTTATTTTTTTTCTCCCTCCTGGAGTTGCGCTCAGAAACAGCAGACATTGCGGAGCCAGATAAAATGTAGATTCTGGCGTTAAAAGGTTCATGGTAAAGACGGACGGGGTTAGTAAATTGCTGGGAAGCGCAAGAGGCCAGCTATCGGATACGGTTCTGATTGATAACTCGCCTATCAAAACGCGGGCTTGAAATATTTCTCTTTTTTTGGCGAGGGGAAATCGGTCCACCCCACAACGTCGACCACTGTGACAACTCTAAATATTTAGAAAAGACATTAATAAATGCGCTGGCCTACCAGTATAAATCAATAAATAAACACACTGAATAGCCGACAATGTTTTACATACATATGAATTTGTAGGAGCGCCAAACGTGTGCGCAATGTTTACATTTACCATAACTATACATTTTAAAATTTTAATATCCTTAATGCTTTACATTTTAAAAACAACTTATTTTCTGCCCCTCGTTTCCAAATCTGTGTTTTCTCAAACTGGTCTTCAAACAGGAACGATTAAATATAGGCCTACAGATAAATCCAGTCAGAAGCACAGCCATATTCTGACTCCACTTACATTTTGTGTAATGATGCTTTTGTGTTATAGTATATAAATAATGTGAATTCAAGCTATATAGCTTATAAGTCGTTTAACTTCAAAATGCAGGAAATGCGTTGTTTTTTACCGTAGGAATCTCCTTTTAATGAAGAGTGATTAAAGTGACATCTTCCACAACGCATATCAGTAAAGATAGCGATTGTTTAAGATTAAGATTCCAAGAAATTGTGCAAATTAATCGGTTGTTACTGTTTATTAGCTGGAGCCTCGAGTCTACTATGTGCGCTAATAACTGTAGATAATTTGTTGTCTGTGTCAAGATGGCGTCCTAGATAATATCACCGGGCTGTTCCCATTTGATGAAGGGAGTAGATAATCGTGTGACCTCATTATGACCCACTGCTGTATCAGGGATGGCAAAAGCCTGATATAGTGTAAGTATCACAGATCTGTAACCTCAAATCCGTTGGGCACCTTTTCCGCGCTTCTCCCGCGCTCTCACTACCGAAATGTCACACATTAACTGATCATCTGAGTTAGCATCTGAAAGGACTTCATCTGACTCAAAAGGCAAACTGAAACTTATACAAATTAAATCATGATAGTTTTTGCATGAACACTAAGAAGAATACTTTACATAACAAGGAATTAGTGGCTTATAACATGCCATTGCTGAGCTTTGATTTCATTAAAATAGCAAGAATACCATATAAAATATTTTCTTTTGTCTTTCACTGATATGCCTTTCTTTAAAATTCAATGTATGGGTAACATATGCGTTGTATGGTAATAGATTGTAGAACACAGGCACTACGCACGATTTTTTTTTGCATTACAGGCATCTGTGAACGATTAGTACCAAGGCCCTCCTCTCCCCATTCTTTTTTTCCGAGGGAGCCTGTAGACATGTTTACGTCAGATCAGACGGCAAGGAGCCATCCTGCCCCAGCTAGACGTAATCACGTTCTACGTTCCGTGCCGTTCCATTCCATTCCAAACGCGAAATAGCCTACAACCTAACGTGCCAGTCCGTTGTCAAGCATATTTGCTAAAATATATCGATGGCTATTAAAAAAGCCTTGATTACTGAAACTGCACATGACTAATAACATTTTAAACGTATATGGGCCTATTTAAAAGAAGCAATTTTAGCAACGTTCGGACGTTGCTCTTTTAACAAACTATGATGTTTGTGTAAATATTATATTTCACAGACATGTATCCTGGTTCACGCAGTTTTGCAGTATGAGACCCGTTTTCTCCGAAAGAGCCGTCTGACGTGCCCAGTTCTCATTTGTTCAAAGTTTATAGCGACCCGCCAATACGTATTTCAACGCATATGATTATTGCTTTGCCTCGTAATTCAAACAAAAACAAGCAACTTTATTTACAAATAAAAAGCAGCAGCATATGGTCGCTGCTGTGATTCGATTCAGTCACCAAATTAAGATCGCAGTGGCCCTGAACAACGGCCCGTTAGTTTACACTTTGCATCTGGTTATAACACAGAAATATTTCATATATATAGGCCCATAATGTAGGAAATTACACCCTGTTTCAGAAATAAGCTCCGAGAATACTGACCTCGGCCAAATTCAGAGCCGGCGAATGTGCTCTTAGTGTCTTAATTTACCGCATGAAACATAAAATTATTCTTTGCGGCGGTGCTCTAAGTAGCCTTTTCAAATGGCTTAATTGGTAATGGTCATAAATTAACTTAATTGTTTGCTAAGATTAAAAAATATCTTTTCTAATTCGTAGAGCTAAAATAGACTAACCAAAACTAAACCAACAAAATATTAACAATTTTATCATTAACAAAGTTAGATGATAAAGCGAAATAACTCGTGTGAACTCAAAAGGTGTATATATAAAAGTTTGTAAAACACGTTATTTGTTCCTAAATTGCAACGGATCAAGAGCGGTTAAGCTATTATACCTATCCGTTTTTGACCAGTTACTATTTCATTCTTTTCTAGAGGTTTTTATGTCAGCATCCAATGTGGTTTTAGTGTTATTCAGTTTATCGTAAAGCATATTACACCTAGGCCTACCTTTTTATAAACGAAAATTTTTTACACCCAACAGGGCGAAACAAAACTCCGCATTCATGACCCCGTGGCGTTAACGTGACGACTATTAAAGGACAACCTCACATTAAAAATAAACCACATAAACCGTATAAAAATAAAACATAAAATAGACTTACAAAGTACAAATGCTCGGAGAGTTGTTTTGACCGAATACGGAGTTTCGTCTGCCGACGTTATCCGTCGTTGGAACCTTCGTTTTTTGACTGCTACGGTGGTTAGCAGTTAGTGCTACTACGGAGATATTGTACTAACTTTATCCTCGGTAAATTTTGACAGAAATGGCGCATCTGAAAACACAGGCATTTTCTCCGCTCTGTGAGCTGACCTGCATGAGTCAGTCTAGGGGGTCTGGACATTGACTGTCTAGCAGTCAGACCTATACGATGACATAAACCACAGCTCTCGCTGCAAAGCCAGACAGACCAAAAAGTCTCTGCACGGCCACTCTATCCGAGAGAAGGTTGTGCAAATACAACGAATTAATGAAAACAACACAGATTTTTTTGGACTAACTGTAAGGACGGTTTCTGCATTTGTGCATGCGTGTGTGAGAGAGACAGCGCGGTGTGAGTATGCAGCATTTTGCAGAAGATCTCGCCTGTGCCCGACGCTGCTGTCAATTGTGACAGTTCCCAGATGGGCCCGCTACTGTATGTGAGATTGAGTTTCTAACCAGAAAAAAAACCGGGCTCCCTCCAAACCGTCCTCAAAAGCCTTGCACAGGCTTTGCGGTGCGCTGACTGGCCGGACACTACACGAGTCGAAAATGTGACATTTTGTGAATGAATGACTGTCGTGTGTCCCTCTCTTAAGAAGCGGTAGTGGCCGGGAGAGGTTTTAGCAGAAGCTGGGGAGCGTTCGTGTGCACACCGGCTTCACGGATCCGGGTTTAACAGAGAATTACAGGTAAGGTAATACATTTTTGCCGGTTATGCACTGCTGTCTGCCCTATTTCACGAAGCAATAGGTGATATCAATGTTTTCCCATTATTTTTGGCTTTAAGGAATATTTTTTAAAATTCAGTTAGAAGTGGTGAACTGTTACCTGAATGGTGAAATGGAAAAAAAAATAGTGCGTCCTTTGGGTACATCATATTGGTGCTTTGTAAGCATTGTTTTTGACTTTTCAAAATAATATAAAGCCTTGCTATCAGTATCTATAACCATTCAAAGAGGTTGCTGTCGGGAAAGGCCAACGTTATGCATCTGAGAAAATTGAATGCATTCACAGGAAACTACGGAAAACTACATTTCCTACCTAACAGAAAACGTAAATATTAAAATATATTAACAGGTTCCACAGAATGAAGCGCACAGGCAAACCACAAGCATATATGTATGCAAATATATTAACGAAAAATAATTTAATTAAATTAGCACAGGGAGTGATAAAGGTGGTGGTGGTGGGGTCTTCAGCTTTCGGATCCGCTAGCTTGGTCGGTACTAAGCGGACCTCCCAAGTGGAAAAAGCGTGCGTGTCATTTCGTGGGACTCCGGTAACACTCCATTTATTAAAAAAAAGCAGGAGGCGACTACTCTGTTTGGCCGGCGATAAACATTTAAAACCTTTAAACGGGAGCATAAATCCAGTTTAAGGCAGCGGGCGAAAAACACATCAATAAATACCCGCATTTCGACCTCATCCTTCTTTTTCAAAGGCATCAAATTAACTATTGAACTTAAGTAGGCGGCAGCCTTATTATTTTGAGTACGAAGTGGGCGGATTAAAAGAAAAGCACGTGTCATGTACATTGTTTGAATTCTGGGAACAGAGCAGAGATTGTGCGTTTAACGAAAAAAACAGCAAACAGGGATGTACTTTATTTTTTTTATTTCAGATGGGGAGAGGCTGAAGGGCATTAGAACAAAAACCGCTTGACCGCAGAAATGCGATTTTGTTTATCTTAGCCAAAAGACACAGATACGATACTTTCAGCTCGTTATCATAAAACCAAAGCCCAGCTTAAAGCAAAAGGTCCGTCGCGCTCGCAGACCGGACGCAGAATCTCAGGTCACCTCTGCGGTTTGTTGACTAAGGAGACCGGTCGATTATAACGGCATCTCTGGCTGATTTTAAGCCCAGTCGGCCAGCCTGCCTGTTGTGTCTTAATGAAAAGGTTCAAAAGATCCTAAAAGAAATAGGCTACCTAAACGCAACACTCTGCACGTGGCTTTTAGATGCATTTACCCTGAAATATTTGTATTGTATGTGGCACCAGTATATACAGTTATTGTCGCGCTAACGAAAAAACGACACGGAATGTATAAAAGGGGGATCTTTATCTGAAGTAGAAATCGCAGATGAATAAAACAGCACTCCAATAATTCTCACAAACCTCGTTCCACTTTACTATACTTAACATAAACGTATACATCACTGATTGGTGTGGTTCAGGTAATTAGAGATGGATACAGCGTTAGAGTCTATTAGGTCTAATAGTTATGTTTTTTTAACTAAACGTTCTGGATTGACACTGAATGACCTTCTCAAGAATTCTATAGTCATTTTACGCCATTTATTGAAGTGTAACGGAGAACTCGATAGATGGAAATGACATGCAATGCGTTTAAATAATACTGTTTACCTTATTTGAAGTAACATATTTAACGCGTATTTTTACCGTCTAGATGTCACAAAATAGAGAATCCCTTAAATAATATCAGTCGGTCGGATATAGGGACTATTGGATTTAGCAAAATAATTTGACTGGCGATAACTTGTTGCTATGCCAACACGAAAAAATTAAACATATAGATTAATTAACATTTTTGTAGTCTTGTTTTTTGCACAAATATATAACATTATTCGTAAGTGACACGTTAATTCTTTTGCATATATTAATTAACATGCGCGACTGCATAGATTAATGAATTAATTAAACCATTAGCTAATTTTGTTTTTTAAAGGATGAATTTTAAGATACAATATTTACCCATTATTCCTAAAATTTTGTCGCCTTGGAGCGACTCTGTTGGGAAAGGCGCTATATAAAAATAAATTGAATTGAATGTATTTATATCTATCAATAACATAGAATATAATTCTGCTGTTATATAGTCGATTTGTTTCATATGGGGTTGTGTGGAGGAATTACACGGAAATAATGAAAAGAAATAAATAGGAGTTATCGGTGTATTTAGATAAAAAGAAAAAGGTAAAGGAACCGTGGAATTTGAAATAACGTTCTGTAAATTAGATAAAGAAGCAGATTGCGACGTCCGCGTAGGCCCGTGTTTCCTTTAAAGGTATTAATTTGAAATTAGTATTTAGGCCCATGTACATGATCCTCACGTGAAATCTCATTCACAACATAACATGTTTAAATAACGCCGGCAGAAGACCTATCATATCTACGGCTGCTCTGTACTGCGACTCGGAGTCCTTTGTATCACTATAATTTACTGACGGGTCAAACCTTCTGGCTGTAAGTAACGCAAGCTACACACGCTAGGTAGGCTTTTAGTGCTGATTGTAGTTAAGCTGCACAGTAGCGTATGGATTAAAAACAAAGGCTACAAAAGGCTTAAGTGCGAAAACGCCAAGCGTTTTTAAGAATGGTTAATATACAACAAAACAAAAATTACGGCAGCTTAAATTACTTTTAGAGCAGACATTAATCACGAAAATAAGTTCAAAATGTCACTCCACAATTTGGAAAAGGCCATTATATCAATCTTGGGGACATATCTCCATTTGAGTATTTCCAGAGGACATATCGGGGATTATCGACCGTCATTATAGGTAAACCGGCGTTTCTCATTAAGATAGTCTACAACTGTGGGCTTTTGGATACAGAGAAGTTGTTCCAAAGGCCAAAACCGCCTTTACCCGTACCCTTGTAGGCTTCACGTGTGTATTACACACACACACACACACACACACACACACACACACACACACACACACACACACACACATATTTACATATGTAGCGTGAAACGTGTGCGTGTATATATATATATATATATATATGCCCATAAATACACACAAAGTGGATGTTACACTATACAGTTCGGATAATGCTACTCAAGTGCATAGTGACGTCTTGTCATATCGGACAGGCCTATATGATATTTCACTAAACCAACCGACATGCTATCAACGCAGCGGAAACGAGAATTGTCCTAAAGACATCCTCATTAGTGATTGTATTTATTTCCTTCATTCGATTCAAGCGAAATCTTCCAAATTAATGGGCCTGAGCAATAGAAATAAAGCGCCATTTTAATTTTAGATAGGCGTCGTTTATTACGTTAAATGTATAAGGAGATTGTTTAGCAATTAATAAAGCGATTCTAATTTACAAAAAGAATAACGGTTTTTGAACCCATCGAGTTTTAATGGATTTCTAAGCAAATAGAAAAAGTCTGATTCGAAAGAATTGTAGGGGGGTGCATACCTGTTCCACGGATTCTGGAAATAGAACGCGATGTGATCGTTCTGTGAAAGTATCTAAGATTTATTTACTGTGGCAAAGTGGTATTTTTCGCGGTTACCTTTTTAGCACGTACAATTTATGGAGAGAAGAAGAGGTGTCAAAGTCGACCACATTTTAATAGCCGAAAGTTACATGAAAGGTAAAGATATATAATGATAATCCATGTCAACAGACTGTCCGATTTTTTTTCTTTCGTTCATCAATTACAAAACATTACAAAAACACTGGGAACATAAAGTCATTTACAGAAAGTCATTGGGAACAATCGTCTTCTAAGCGTCGTAAGGCGGTCTATTTTTTCCATACCTAAATAGACTTTTGAGCGGGAACCTCAGAAAGATCTTCGGCGTCGCTAAATAATCTCCGAAATACAATAAATTTAAATCTAGGGTCAGTAGCACAGCGCACCATCCGGTCCGCCTCTTTGGGCACGTTGTCCTTGACGCCACTTGGGTCTATGACTTCTACACGTTGTGTTTTTAAGCGTTGTGTTTCAAATGTTATATGCCTGAGTACAGTCCAAAGACATAAATAGGCCTATATACTTTTAACGAAAATGCATATAATCCTCATGCGTTTTATTTCCAGTTCATTCGCTGGGCCGTGTTGGTGGCTATGAACCTTCCCTGCAATTAGCTATAATTAGGACTGCGTCCAGTATTCAGGCCTACATGCGGGCAATAAAAATTACTTAAAAAGATATCAGTTCATAATTATTTCATGGAGTTAAACTGAAATGCCTTACATTATGTTTTTGTGTATCACGACATTGGCCTCCTGACAATGTTTTGCATTTTGTAAATTCCACTCACTGTCATTTGGTGTTAAAAAATGCTATTATTTTTAAATCAGTCATGGACAGCGTGGTCTGGCTCTGTGCTCAGGCCACAGGCCCTGTCTGGATGTCTTGGTTTGCCCGTGCAGCCTTTTGGGTCGTGTCGGCGTCCTGTAGGTCCGAGTCAGTGTCCCTGTCTCCGCACCGACTGTCCCCACGAATCCTATTAGCTCAGTCCGTCAGCACTGGGGGCCACTGGGCCCAGTTCTCCAGGCCTGACACCATCTTCATGTCCCGAAAGAAGGTTCCAGGTGGATTATTGGGCTCTACCTCAAAGCGGTCATTAAAGCCCCCCCACAACCCCCTCCCTCATTCCCAATCCCTCCAATTCCTCACCCAGTGGCTGAACATCTCCTGGCCGGTCCGGCGGCACAGCAAGCCAGTCAGTGAGCATAAAACCTAGATACATAAATTAAGGGCCTTTTAAGACTCTGAACTGTAAAAGCACTGAACTTGGGACGCATGGAAGACAAGGCGACCCCCACCACCCCCTTCTTAGAGATATCCTTAATAGAAGCAGATGTGCAAGTCAGAGGGGAAAAAAAATCCAGATATATTGCTATAGGGGAAATGGCAGAGAACCACTGTGCGGTTTCTGTGTTTTGGAGGGGGGGGGGGCGCTTAAGACAGACATTTGCAGAAAATACCCAGCGTACGAGTGACAAGCATGGCTCAATCCGCTGCTCGGCCTTTTCTCCATGACACAATGGGATCGGCATTCAGGGAGGGGGGGCAGTGCAAAGCGGGGGCCCGCCTCCGTCACGCCGCCGCATACGGTCAGTCGCACGCGGGGTCCCCGGGTTCAGGCTACACACGTGTCCGCTTCTACCCCTCCCTCTTTTTTGGCTTGGCTATGGCACCTCTCGAGCAGCCACACCGAGATTCTGGCCCTCTCCAGCGCGAATGTCCAGGGCAGGGCGTGCTCAAACTTTCGGATCAAAGGTCCACATCAGATGTTTGTCCAAAGTCAGAGGTCTGGAACAGTTTTCAATAACGAAACGTCATTTCATGAACTTTAAGGAGTTAACAAGAACCTCTGATATAGATATCAATATATAACAAAATTGGGAACTTAATGCAAAGACTGGTTTGACATTCGCTGATTGCTGCGACTTATTGCATGGGGGGGGGGGGGGGGGTTATGATGAGCTTTGTGTGGTTGTTATTTGGTGGTTGTACATTGTCCTCTTGTACTTCAAACCTCATTTAGCTTTTTGACATTACACATATTCATAAGGGCCATTATCAGCCAAGTCCAGGTTAACTTGCGGTTCGGTCGTGCTCCGGACTTTGAGAACCTGGATCTGGATCCACCACAATTGCTCATTAGCAGATACTGTCCAGCTTGATGCAAAAAAAAGCTGCTAATTAGGCACTCACTCCTGCACCTAATATTCAGACAAATAGGACAGACATCTGCCAGACCCTCCCCAGCGTGGCGTTGTCTTTGATAATAAAAACTTTACATTTTATGTAAGCATATAATTTTCACGACTAAGGGGTACAGGAACATCTCTCGACTCTCACTGTCGATGCTTTTCTGCTACAAAAGGAGCCAGTGGATCAGTGTTTATTCCGGAACCCATGCTGATTTTACTGAGACCTTGCTGCATCACTCTATGACGGTTTCAGGCCCTGGGGAGGGGATCCTCTGATGCCTGTGACGCTTGATCAGGGTCACCTACACAAAAAGCTTCGAAAGTAAAAGTACAGCCTGATAGACCTTAACACCTATAACATCCCATTTTCACACCAAGTGGTGGAGAACATGGCTTCCAGCTGGAATCTAGTCCCCAAACCAAACCAAAGTATCTCTTCCTCAAAAAGGGCCACAACTGACCCTGCCTCTTACAACAGCCCTACCTTAGCACAGTAATCCCTGGATCTATAAAATAAAACTGATTTGGAATACTATGCAATCTACAGCTTCAGAAACCTACCCAGGTTAACCTGGAGATTGATCTGACGGGGTTTAAACAGCACTCGGCTGAGAAGATTACAGCAGAGCCCTTAAGAATATGTACAAGTGGTTTGGTTTAGGAGAGCTACTCTGAAAGTTGTGTGAATGACCAGGCCTATCTCAGATATAAACATTGCAGCCATATCCCAGCATGCAACTCTTTCCTAAATTCACCGGTTTCTGTCATTTGTAAATACATATCGGAGGGGGTAGCCAATAAATAGGCCATTCAAATCCATTTAATTTTTTTTTACCTTTTTTCCGCACTTGGGTTAACTACTTTAAACAATCATATTTTTATTTTTCCCGTTTTCCAGCTGCCGACGAGCTTATAACGGGCCTACTGCGCAAAATCTGACGACGTCATCCTCAGGAAGAATTATTACAGAAACAGCCTTTTACTAATCCGTAAGCATTATCCGTCCGTTTATCGCGTAATGATGAGACTTTCCGAGAAACAGGATAACCCCCGCGCGAGGGATACAAATTCGTACATCCTAAGCGTGGGATGTACATTTTGCAGCTTAGGTTAGGTGAATTTAGGTGAATATCATATCAAACACCGATTGTCAAAACACGCATGAATAATTTGTTCATATAACTTTTTCGCGGAATCGGTATATTCACAAAGTAACTCCATGAAGTCAGAGGTTTTTATTCAGAATTTAGACCTATTATTATAATTAAAAACGTTGAGTCTATCCTACACTTCGTAACCGTTATCGTATTGAATCATACAGTCGTATTAACGGGTACAGGATTTAAATGCAAAATATTATAATTCTTAATATTAATGCACGCCTTACATTTGTTGACGTTCCTCGGGGCTTAAAAAATAAATATGAAATTAAAGTGTGTGTAATTTTAAATGTAATATTAAACTAATTTCAATTATAACCTAATATAAAATGTAATAATAAACTGAATCATTTGGCAACGTTAACATGACATATTTACATATTATACAGGTATGTTTACTTTCAGGAGTACGTAGGTATTATCAAAAACTAAAAAAAGATTATTCAGTAGGCCTAGGCCTATATATTTTTTGAAATACATTACGGTTCTCCGGACAGTATTGCTTATTTGCGTTAACTTAAAATATCAAGTGAAAAAATAAGCTTAAAATAAACTATAAGTTTTATTTCCGAGCAGGCATAAATAATATTTGTAGCCAACTAGCAGACTGTCGAAAATAGCGCAAATCTAGGCTATATACAGGAGTTGCAAGAGTAATTTTTATTTATCGGTTTGATTAGGAATGGTTTTGATCGCACGTAATAAAATACAGCTTTTTAAACGTACAAAGCGATTATATTATTTACTGCTACAAAGGAGCAAACAAACTGAAGATTTGATTGCAATTCATATTTTCTAGCGAAACCGGTTAAAACGGACAATTCTTAGGCCGAATCGGTGACTGGAAATGGTATTTAAAAAATCCATGCCCTAATGTGTTCAGGTTCCACACATCCATTTATCCAGTGCCCCAAAGAAACTGGAAATAAATGCAGATTGTGTTTCTAAAAAAGCGACCCGCGGAGTTTGTGGTTATGGGCGCTGCGGGTTGACCTTCTCGCTGTTATGGTAAGAGATACACAGGGAAATCAGGTCACAGGAGGTATGTCCTGCGCTACACAATCAGCCTACAGTTGGCGGGGGGGTCTGATCATGTCCATGGCACCTCATGTCGGCTAGCAAACCGTTTAGCTACCAGTTGGCTAACACCTTCTCCAAGAGAGGGCCGCTGCCAGCTGTCGGATCTGCTGACCGCCGGAGGACATGGGGGCATGCGGCGCTGGAGGAGAGCTCCCATTTGTGCATGGCGAAAAGCGCATTTGTAAACGAGATGCAACCATAAAGGGCTCGGAGATCCCGCCTGCTCTGTTCACCCCACACCAGCCACCCCCTACATAGCATGTATAACACTATTCCAAGCGCCAGATGTCACGTGACCAGTGTTTAAAGATTCCAGCGCTGTGAGAACTGGCAGAACTTCAGGACCAGCCAAGAACCCCCCACCACCCCCCGACACACACACGCACACACACATTTAGATTTAAGTGAGATGTAAGTGTCATTTTCCCGGGTTTTGAACGTTCATCTCAACGGGAGGACATGCTTTTAAGCATAGATTAACAGTGCTTTAAATGCAACTCCCACCAAGCAGGGTCTAGGAACGGCCTGGCATCCTCAATCACGCACCGGCGCTGCCATTGTCTACAGTTTCTAGCCCTGCCTCCTGAGCAGAACAGTAGCCAATCACAGGACGTTAACAGAACGAGCTCAGCAAGGACCTGTCGAGATGGAAAGACAACACGACAGGGAGTGATTCTGTATGGTTTCCAATGGGGATATCCGCGTCTACATACACGCGTGCTCTGATCCAAGCTTGGCTGACTGAAAAAAAATGAGTCATTTATTTCTCCAGTTTTGTATTTTTAAACTCCTGCATTCTTACACCGTCTGTAAGATGTTTGTATAGCCTACTAGTTTTTTCTCTCCAAATAAATATGCCACAGGCGTCAGAATTGCAGGCTTAGTATGCTTTATTTGACAACAGAATGGCTCGAGCTAATTAATGTGCCCTCAAATACAGGTGAACAAACTGCACGTGCTACATTCCTCCAATAAAACGAGAGCGGGCGGACATCATGAGACACGCAGGGCTGCTATGGAGATGTATGGTGGAGCTGCGGCTGAATTAACAAGGGGAAATACGCCGGGCAGTGCTGCGTGTAAAGGAAGGCCCCAGAGATCGGCGGGGAGAGCGGATTCGGCGCGTAAACCTCAGGCAGCCATCAGCGGCAGGTTCTAACATTACACCGCATTTCACGTGAGCGCAGGCAGCAGCCCCTCCGCCTCCGTCGCTCAAACTACGTGGAGGGGGCTCTGCCACAACGAAGCTTTTTTTAAGATTTTTAAATATATATATAAAATTGTAGGTGCCGGCGTGCCCACTGCACAGGAGAAGCTGGGGGGGTTCATTGATACCTGTTTTTTTTTTTTTTTTACGTCGCTTCATCTATACGCTACACTACTCACGCAACAGGTGTCAGTCCTGACAAAATCAGCCGCATATCAACGCACTCATTCAGGACACAGAGCTCATGTTTTTCAAAAGCTCTTTTAAATATGCAGCCTTATCACTGACTCAGCTCGGGTTCAGCGTTAATCGATTCAGCGGTATTTGTAAATTACAGCGACTGGCATGAGTTATAAGTATGACGGATGGATTCTACAACTGTATTGGCTGTTGCCATAGTAACCAAAGGGAGCAATCTTTTCTGATTATCGAGTTGTTTGGGATACATTACACGTGTAATACTCAGCAGTGAAAATCATGCTGTGCGCTAATCTTATCTGAAATCCAGAGGGCTTATCATGCCTTGCTTATCTATACACGGATAAATTCATGGCCAAGTATTATAAATATTTATCGCGTTAAACACCCAGGGTACACAAACTTGTAAATTAAACATCCATTTAAACTCAGAAAAGCATCGAATTCAGACTAAAAAAATCCACGACGTTCTGCGGGTTTATATCCCAAAGCTTTTTGAAAGCCTGAGATCTGCTCTCCCTTTGCACTGAACATTACTCTATATACTTAAAAATACTTGCATATATGCCTAGTTTAAAACCCCATTTGTACAGCGGGATATTTCATTGGAGCAATTTAGGTAATTTATTTCACTCAGGGGTAAGACAGGAGAGGCTCCCCCGCGTGTAATAAATGACCGGGCTGCTTTCGCCTCGAATGATCTGACTGTTTTGGTTCTTTGTATCGTTAAACACAATGACGACTGTTTTCCTTCCTGGACCAGCACTTGCATGGATCTCCGAATCCTTCTAAGGAGAGAGACCCTGAAGTACAACTGAGCCCTAATAAAAACATCCATCAGAAACGGGAGGTCAAGAGGCACGGTGAACGTTTTATCCAGCCAATCCTGAAAGCCTTACAGTGTCATCTGGTGTTTTTAACTTTTTTTTTTCCGGGATACAGATGTAATATTTCTGGGGGAAAAAAGTGACGAAAAGCTGACATCAAGCAATTAAGGCACCGCGTGAAAAACCCGAAAGATGCAGAATTTACGCAGAACCCGGGCACATCGATTATTTGCTGCCAAGGAAGCAGGAAGAAAGAAGCCTCACAGGAAAATAGGAAAATTCGCAGCTGGAAATGTCAGCTGACCTGTATCCTAATTAGATCAGGGGTGACATCACTGCAGGCAAACAAGTGACAGAACATCAATCCTGTATACCTCAAAAGCCGAGTGAGAAAATCCAGGAAAATACGTACACTCTGATCAAAGGATGCAGAAATTTCATAAATATACGACCACAGAATTTTAATTTCATTCCAGTACATCACACAGCTGCAGAGATATCCGACCACAAAAACTATGTACATGCAGGCGCGCACTCAGCACCAGGGACGGATAGGATGGGTCCCCTTCAGATTCAGAGTGACCTCGATCCGGCCCCCCCACTTACAGGACAAAAAAACAGCATCTGCCGTCTTTGCATAAGGAAAAAAATATCCTTGGTCCCCCCCAATTCAAAAATCCTATCTGCGCCACTGTGTACATGTCTCTGGGCTTTGGATTTTTTTTTTTTTAAAAAGCACATTCACTTGGAGAAAGTCTCCGTGGATACGGGAAGAACATGCAAGCTCCACACATTCAACAAAGCCATCGGGACTATATGCTACGAATGTCAATCGTAAGTTTTTTTCTACTCAGTTTTTTTCTTATTAACTAATCATTTGCACTTGAAGGGTGAAATAGCGTAATACATATAGATTTAAGGATTCAATGGTGCCCTCTGGTGGTTATAAGAAGATATTACATTTAAGTTTTCAATACTTCATTTGATGTACAGTATATGCGGTGTGCGTAAGACTTGTGCAAATTCCATTCATTTTTCATAGCCTGATTAATAGCATAGTAATAATTTTATATAATTAATAATCAACATTTAAAATCTGCAGTCAGAACAATGACATAGAAACAGTCAGAACAATAAAATAGAAATCTGACTGGTGAAATTAATACATCAGGCTTGATTTTAAAACAGTACATTCTAATAAAAAGCTCTCCCTTGACACGAGAAGATTTTTTCTCGCAACTCTGAAGGATAAAGACGCAACCACAGTCTCTCGGCGACGCCACGGCCTTATTCAACTTCCGATTCGTTACCCATATCCATGGTTAAGTCTAGTACACGTCAATAGAAATTAAGCATTTTTTATCAGTACTATACGCTGCCATCTTGGAGCGTCTGATCCTGCATAAGAGACGGGCATTTGTTCAGATTGCCGTTTAGCATCGACAGTGCTTACTTGGGCCGGGTGAGCCCCCAGCTCTGCCACAGGAGAGAGCTGTTAGACCGCCACCCCCCGCAGAGATCTACAGATTTATCTGCAGATTCACAAGTAGCATGATGTTCTAGTGGCTATTTCCTACCGCCACCAAGAACCGAGTCGTACCCGACCCGTACTGCGAACTGGCGGTTCATACCCCAAGAAGGGCGGTTTGCGCCGCAGGGAGAAAGCCATTGGCCACCAGACCCTTGAGCTGTTTAGTTAAACTGAACCAGTTCAGTAAAGCATCCAGCTGTTTAAAAGGCTATTTAAATACCAACAGTCATAGGAAGCGAGTCTTCCCTACAACCCCTGTGCAGAGGTAAGGTGTCGTCATACGCTACAGTGAGCCAGAGGCACATGGCTTGCAACTACAAACTATCGACATGTGAGCAGTGTGGACAATCTTTATACTGGAAACGCACAGTAGCCCAACAGTTACCTGCAATGTTTGCAATGCCGTCCTTTCGAGACGAGGTAGCAACTTGACTAGTGCAACAAATCTAATTAGGAACTTGTAGAAACATCATAGGGAAGAATATTGCGAAATCGCGAGGCTTACTCCGAAGTATGCAGCGATGCCTACAGTACGTGTATGTATATTTAAACATTTATTAAAGCTTAGGGGTGCGTTTCCCGAAGCCTTCTTCGCGCTACGTCGTTGGTAAGTTCTAACTTAAGCTGTACCTTAATGTTTTGATGTGGTCCCGAAAACATGATTGAGCTACTCTTAGTTGTCTCTTACCGCCGTTGTCAGCTCATACCGCTAGTGGCCCCCACTGTTCGGCCGCATGCCTCTGAAATGCTGTATCAGTATGTACTCTAACCATTCAACAGTTGTGTGAATGTTCGCGTTGCGATGCATATCGTGACATCGCAATGGGCAGACACGCAACACGACATGAAAGGATGTGATGTAAGAAAAAATAACAATTTTCAAAAAATAAAGAAAAAGATAGCATTTAAAATAAGACAAACATCGTCAAAGGTACATTTTTACAACTAAACATCACTTATCTAAAAAATAACTAATCCATATCATAAAATGATCTTTCTCCCATACATAATTACAATCTTTGTTTCGTCCTTGCTCTCTGAATTCGCAGCGAATTGGCTTCAGTAACGCGCAGATTCATAAAAGATATGGAACGCGCTGTCGATTATTTGCTTGCTTGTTTGTTTGTTTTGTTTGTTTATTTGTTGGGAAGATGCGTTATTTCCCATTATTTCAGACGACCCTGGAATGCAGACACCTCTATAAATGTGCCACAGTGACAGTAGATCAAAACTTTGGTTAATGAGGCTGATAAGGCGACACTGCAGGTTCACTTAAAAATACGTCTAATATATTTTCCCCCCCAAAAGCACCCTGGAACAGTCCCTAGTAATCAACACTGAAACACATATATAGCACATTATCTTATGTTCAGACAGTAACGGAACTTTTCTTTCGGCTATTCGGCCATTGCTCCTCCCGATATCAATGACATGCACACATACTGGCGCACGCAGGTGTTTTATAGAACAAATAAAAATAAGATAGTAATACTACCATCTGGTTAGGCGGGTTCGGGAAAAATCATATTTACGGGTTATGATTTAGTTTGTTAATTCAGGATTCAGTTTGTTAATTTTGTATTTTATTTTTAGATTCTCCCCAGTTCTGATTAATGCAGTATTTTAAGCATTTCTGCAGTTATATTTATAAAGAACACCATTTTCTCTCATGCCACATTCAAACAGTTGCTGCATGGGGGAATAACTGATTCTCGAGCCATTGATGTCAACCAATCAGGTATCCCGGCACCTATTAAGGTCGCACTTAAGAGGGTCACCCTTAAGCAATATCTTAAGGGATTGTTCAGGGACCACGTGTAGAAATGACTCTAGCAAGGTATACCTTTCGGGAAAACTAGCCCAGATTGGGACTCGACATCGGCATATATAAATAAAAAGTGGATCAGGGACGATGCAGGAAAGCAGCCATGACTTTAGAGTGAAATTACTGGTCCATGGGCGTAAATCACGGGGGGGGGAGGGGGTTGTACCCCCCCCCCAATAAATCAACACCACAACCCCCCGAATAATCATTTTTCTCCCCTAATGGGTGGAGACCTCAACCCCTCCAATGTTCCAGCCAAAGTTACGCCCTTGTACTGGTCCATACATTGAGCACCACTTTACTCGTACAAGCCTTTGCAAACATTTAATTTTGAACAAAAAGTAACACACAGACATTTTTCTCTGAAGCAATATTTATATTGCACACCATTTTGCTTAGGGCTGCCAGGGGCTTCCAACGTATGCGGGAACACGCACGCTTACTTTAAAAATGACCTAATTGCGCAAAGTAATATAACTGCCCCCCCCCCCCACACACACACACACATCAATATTTTTAAATTTAACATTTCGACCTTGTTTAAACAAATTTCCACATAAAGCATAATTAGTTTTGAATCACTTTATAAAAAGTTTCATATTTCCCAAATGTATTATATAACACAAATGGTAGCGGAGAATCATGTGATCAGTATATTGGCCAAACAAAAACAATATTTCGGAATTGTATTAATTGTGAGGAGATGAGGATTTCAAAAATATTTTGTTTGCAATTCATATTAATGTTTGTATATCGTTTTTGGAGATAAGAATGGAATTTCCTTCGGCCAAAACAAACTGGCTGCAGAACTATTAGGCAATCCAACAAATGATTTTATAAAATAAGTAATACGTACGCTATCTATCCAAGTATAATTTTCCTCTCATTTTCAGAGCAGTCAATCTAATTTAAGTAACAATAATTATTTACATTGTTTCATGGGTTTCTAAGAGGTGAGACGAAATGAAGAATTATTTTTTGTTGAATCCTGTCCTGCCTCTGCACCGTACGAACACCGACGGGAAAGTCTGTCTTGTCATTTTACTGTCCGAACAGAAGATGGCATCATTCCCTAAGTCTGTCACCTCACAATTGGAGACACTAGGTGGAAATAAATTCATGCAATAAGTTTGACAGTGTACCATAAATGTATTCACGTATATTCGCCCTTACACCCTCCACTGTTATATAAGCAATATATAGGGCCAATGTGTTTGATATATGAGAAAACACCTATAATTACACGAAAACAAAAGGGCAAAAAACAAATAAATATTTTATTTATTTATTTAACATTAAGAGATATTATAATTTGACCGTCTCATCGGGATCCATAATATACAGCAAGAGGTAATTCCGCTACCAAAATGTCATGCATTTCGTGAGGGGTGCATCCCATGAGCGTAAATTATGGGGGAGTGGTAGATGAAGGGGTGGCAACCCCCACCCAACCCCCCAATAATCAAAACCAGCCAATACAACCCCCTGGACCCCCGTTAAATGGGTAGAGATCTCAACCCCCCATGTCTTCAACCCAAAGTTATTTTTGCAGTAGCCTATAATGTGATAGCTGGGATACAATACAATGGTACAGGGATAGACATCCCTGATCCTGGAGTGCCGATATCCAGCAGGTTTTCTATCCTCCCTCGTATCTGATGAACCACACCTGATCTCAGGCAGATAGTAACTCGTCAGGTATAGGACAGAATACCTGCCGGATACCGGCACTCCATGATTAGGGTTGCATACCCTTAGAATAGCAGATAATGGATGGTATTTTAAGCAAAGCAAGCCAGATTCCGTGGTAATTCCGGTACCGTAGAAGTAGCAATTTATTTAAAAAACATCAAATACGATGGATAATTTACAGCTTGATGCGTTTTAGCGGTGCCCGGTTAAACCGACTGCTCCGAGGGGACACGGTGTTTCCAACATCCCGGTTTTTTAAACTTTAAAAGTTAAACATTTCAAAAAGGAAACAAAAAAAAAACGACTCACCTTTTGGGCAGCAGCGGTTAACCTCTCTGGGGAGCGACCCTTTGCTGAAACCCCTCTGCTGCTCCGTCGAACATTTAAATTACTTTTTAAGTGTTCGTGTCTGTGCGCCATTTTTCCATGTTTCATGCCACCCTCAAATTTAAGACTGGCTAAACACTGTCATATTGCGGAGGAAATCTGTTCGCCTCGTGCACCACGTCGGTTTCTCCACTTGGACTGGGTTAATGGTAATTTCAGGTTTGCCAAGACCTGGCAACATTTCCAGCTCAAGTACTTTACAGAAAACCGCACAATATAGCCTGAAATCAGCCTTAAGTGTGTCGGTGGTTCAAGGTATCTGGCAGTGCAGTGACAATATAGCCTAGGTTTTAATTCCTTTAACTAGGTTCCGAGCTTAGGATTTAAATGTTTTTAATCACAGTGTCCGTATGTTCGAATAGAGAAGCCGGGACTAGCAGGCTGCAGGGTTTTGCATCCACTTCTGAAACGGAATTATTTTGCCATATCGCAGCACCAGAACAGTACTTTTGAAATTTGATTACAGATGCATCGCGATAGGCCTAAATCTCGGAGATGATGTGCTTTTTGGGTTTGACCTAATATCCGTCTGGGCGTGCGGGAGCCTGCACTCACCTACCGACACTAGTACCTACCCCTTACTTGCTATATGAACATACGTAGGCCTGCTTACATTTTTATCGTATTGACTTAAAATCTTATTTATCCGCGATCTTTTACCCTAAAGCTAGCATTATATGGCGTGAAAAGCACGGACATGGCGAGCCTGTTGGCAATTTTCATCATGCTTCGAAAGAGGGTCAAGAAAATGTATTAGTTTTCAGATTAAAACATCTTTTACTGACAGGTCAGCATGGCAAATCCTCACATTTATTCTTGTCGTTTGCTACACACGAATGACGCAAATCTAACCCCTTCCAGTGGATACTTCGCATATCCGGACCGGACCGGACTCGTGATAGCTTGTAAGTCTATTAAAAATGTTCCTTTCCACGTTCACTCGCTTCCTGGCCCTGTCCATGCAGATAGCAGCCAGATAAAATGACACAAGTCAAGGCCAAGGACTATGAGCAAAGCCAATTAATTCAGGTCCGGCTATTTTATCAAGGTGCCTAATCATTGCTCAGGTGGAACAGCACAACAGTACGAACAAACTAAATGGATAAACGCCCAGTATATATAGAGGTACCACAATATCTCCGAAAACAGTAATTTTTTGTGGGTTATCACTTTCATATCAGTTTTATCGGTAGCTTTACAGTTATGTTATTATTACTTAGCTGGACAGTAACAAACATCTGTTTCACCACCATCTTCTCAACTCGCTTCCCTAACAATCTGGACAGTGTTTTCCTATCTGGGCACATTGCCGTGCCCTGTGTATAAGTGTAATACACCCCATGACTCAATCACCACCAGGAAAGCCAGAAATTTAAATAAAACCTTTCGCATGCAGTCTATGTAAGATGCAGGCATATTCCGACTATCTGTGAATACATCCAGCGGTTTGCAAAACCCACATCGAGTTTTACGTAGTAATATTGCATTATAATATGAAATACTCTGTCCCTGTGTGCGCCATACGCAATTGTTCTGGGTCAAAAACAATCATTATGAAAATCATAAAAATAATGATTGATAATTATTTTTAAAAACTATCTATTTTAAGGTAATCAGTGGTCTTTTATTTCGGGTTTTTATTTTTTGCTCATTAAAAGACATATTATATCTTTGGTCTGAATTAGGTCCCGGACCCCCTCTGCGCTGAATGTTGGCTTGTGTTGATTCTGTCAGCGCTGCGAGGCGATCGGCGTGCGGAGCCGGGTCGAGAGGCGGGCAGCCTCAGTCGGAGTAGCGCCAGGGGAGGACAACAGCCCCGTTGTGCCCAAATCGCAGAAAACCCAGGGACCCGAGAAACCTACACAAAACCTGTGGCTCTTCCTAACGAGCGTGCACCTAAAGGTAGGACTCGTCGCAATCTGAACACTTCATGTGAGGACGCAAAGTGAATTAGGCTGCTTAGGTGACAATGGTTATTGTGTATAAAATTGATTAAATGTAGGCCCACAATTAAAAATTAAAGGAAAATCTGCTGAAATAATTAGATGCAAATTCTAATGCGAGTATGCAATCAGTCACAGAGATTTCATTAGTAAAAAAAAAAACGTACATATGGAATTTTAAATAAACTCATCAGTTATCTGTATTAATTACAGTCCCAGATATTAACAAGGTTTGGGCCGACGTTGGCTTATGTACCGACTCCTTTTTTCCTATATATTCCTTTTTTCATATATATATGCACACCATTTCTGTCGTATTTTTTGGATTTCAGAGACGATACAGAGAAGATGAAAATATCCCTGGTTGTTGCTATTTTATGTGTTGCACTTTTGACCGGCGATGCTACGCCATCAAACCGATTGTCCTGTTACAAAAAAGTGCTGAAGAACCGGGACTGTCATAATATCGCCAACGGGATCGATATGCTGCGACCCATCGACTCCCTCCAGAACCACTTCTGGGAAGGAAGCAAATGCGACGTGGTCTGTTTCTGCAACTTCAGTGAGCTGTTGTGCTGCCCCAGGTAATGCCATCTTGGGCCGGCAGGTGGCGTTAGCCGCCTAAATTAACAAGGAGGCGCCTATGTTGAGGTGTCGAGCGTGGCGCAGGGCGAATGCGATCCGGCCTCGGGCAGTCCTTGAACACAGGCTACATTGTCGTTTTCCTCACCAAGTCGTTCATATTTTCACGTGTGCATCTGTGTACTGCAGTTGTTGCGAAGGGTTATTCAAATAAATACCCGCTGTGTTTACATTGTATAATGCTTTACGTAATTGCAGCTTGGAGTTGGGAAGGTACTAAACGCCCTGGGTCTGCATAAAACTGTGCCATTAATCTAATAATATGTTTACACTATGACAGTTGTGGGGAGTTTTATACTATATGCTTATTTGGAAAAAGTTCTTTTCCGATATCAGCCTATATCAACTCTTCACGCGACTTTTCGTGGTAAAGTTGATTTTTCTAAAGAGGAAATTCATGTTGTGTTTCAGAGATGTTTTCTTCGGACCGAAGATCTCCTTTGTCATCCCATGTAAAAACGCTTGAAGGCAGATTTCCTGGAGACGAGCGGCAGCTTGAGACGCGCTGCAGGCGAGGAGCTGGACGAACCGGTCTTTCTCCCTCTTCGGAACACCCACGACCTCCCCCGTCGTAACTTGTAAAACACTATAAATGCGCAATCTGCAATTTAAATACATTGCAGCTGATGACTTACCAGTGTAATAATGATTACGGTGTACATGACTGAAGTCTCAACGTGTCCTCGAGTTCAGGTCTTAAGCGCTTGAATTTCGTGAATACCACACTACAAGCAGACCGTTCCATCTGTCGAAGCTGACGTTTATTTTCATAACCACATTAGAAACACCTTATAAAAAGAAAACGGACTCTACCATTGTTTTAAAGAAATATTACAACAGAGTATGAGTATTGTACACACAATGTACTCGAAATACACTTGATCATTTATATAATTATAATCAAGTTCCTTTAAAATATTTACTCATGTAAATTCAGATTAAACTTTTTGTTCAAAACATTGTGTTGTATCGAAATCAACGTTTAGCGTTTTTAATTAACAGTTTATTTGTTTTGCTAATTACCATAGGCTACCGTGAAGCCTTTGTTATCGGACCAAAATGCAACTGTTGGTTTAATTTTAAGGTTGCATTATCTGAGTATACTTAAATTAGTCTGTTTGTACCCGCAGCTAGCAGAACTTCTACAAGACGCTTAACTGTTTCCAAGTATCTTATTTCACCCACGTCTGTCGTATAATTTAAAAACTGCATGTATAGCCTTTGTTTTGCTGGTAAAAGGAGTTGCAGTGTACTGAACTGCTGGCAAGACTTCTGTGCGCTGCAGCGACGCAGCAGGATGCGAAACCTTATAACTGCCTGCATCTCCTCATATTTCCGTTGTAAGTCATATCGGTTTCATTTTTTAACAGAATTGCTGTAGCCGGTAACACATTCAAAGTCGGAACATCCTCAGAGACAGCGGGGTAATTTGATAGGCTCATGCATGCTAAACTATTTAGCTAAAACTCCGTGAAGTCTGTCCTGACTTAGCCAAGAGAAAGGTGAGATTGTGAGGGGATGTTACTTGAGAGTGAAAGACTGACTCACACGCCCTGTGACATCATTAGTGGGCTTCATGTATGAATTCCTACATATTTTGGGGGAGGGGGTATTCCACCCCATAGTTTACAGAAAAGTAGGTGAAACTAAAGAATGCGTGTCTGGCCCCCACAGGGTTCAAGTTACCAATATATAACTTTTTACATTCCCACCCCCCCTGCTTCTTCCCAAAATATTTAGATGTTTTTTCCTAATTCATTGCATTATAGGAAATCAGGCCATAAAGGACTGATGTGTAAATGTTTCCTAATAATAGCAATGATATTAAACTATCTCATCTCGGACATTACTCTACACCTACATTTTAAACAGGCTAGTAAACATATGCATCAGTTAAACTTAAAAGCTTCAAGGATAGATGGTAATGTCATGGTACTTTAATGGCTCTGTGAGCATTTTCACACTTGGTGAACCTCATTCACCTCAGCCTGTCTTTTAAGGCCCATCCACTATGCGAGAGGTGTTTTTTCAGTCGTTGGGATTGATAAACAGCTGGGGGCTTAGGGTATGTAAATGATTCATGCACCTTTGCTTCAGAATGACTTTGCACTACAATGGCCGGTGGTAGTTTCAGTGATAGCTGCTCATTCCCATATCCATTAAGAGCCCAGCAGGAGAGGAGAGCAATCACTATTGGTCACCTTAGAATTGATTTGCTATTGGAGTTTCCAGCTTTAAGACTATTGTAGGTCTGAATTATGGGTGGGTAGTAGGGGAATCACCCTGAAAACAATGCTAAGGAATATTCTGGACTTTGAGATAAAATAATGCTTTGCTTTATCAACATTTGTCACAAAGAATTTGAACATTATTCCTACTCATACCATTCGAAAAATTCACATCAAGTTCTTCATTCCAGGACCAGACATGCAGGGGTTTGTCATAAACCCCCTATTCCAGCAACAAGTGTATATTGTAACACATTAAAATTTTGGATTAAAAAATTTAAACCAGCCATAGTGCACTGGTGTATTTAAACATTGCTGGAGAGTCCTTGGGTTTGGGGTTTTGTCTTACAGACTGAGATGTTATACAGACAGTCTTAGCCCATAACAAGAGAAGTCAATGGGACAGGAATCCCAGGGAGAAAGCACCACATCTCACTGCAAACTAACACTTAATCACATTAGCTCAGAATTTCTTAACTCTGCCACTTGCGTTTCCTACAGATCTTGTCTGTAAATGAAAAGTGTGCCACCTTAAACATGGCTCAGAACTTGGGTTTTAAAACCAGGTGTTTGTTATTAAACATATTCATTTTCAGGTTTCTTACAAGTGCCATTTAAGCTTACAGCCATATTGAAAATACAGGAAGGATATCTCTTAGACTTAATCCACAAGAAGAGAACTGTTTTCAAATTCACTAGTTTACCTAAACAGCCATTTGTTTCATTGTAACACAGGAAGAACATGCAAAATCACCCACACACAGAAGCTTTGGTGTGAAAAGGCTGCCAGCTGAACCATAATGCTACATTCGAAGCATACAGAGAAGCAATCTAGCATCCATCCATCTTCCATAACTGCTTGCCATATTCAGGGTCATAGGGGGTCCAGAGGCTGCAGGCAGCGACCAACCCAGGATGGGGCACCAACCCATCAAAGGGCACACACACATACCTTTCACACCTACGGGCAATTTGGTAACTCCAAATAACCTCACCATATTTTTGGACTGTGGGGGGGAAACCCCATGATAACACGGGGAGAACATGCAAACGTCTCACACATAGAGCTGGGGCAGAGACTCAAACCCTGGTCCTGCAAATGAAGTATACGAAGAGAATAATAATAAGTAGTGCTGGCTGTGGGGGATATCTGGTGCAATAAAATACCATGAATGAGAATCTAAAGCGGTGTGGAATCTACACATAAACAGATCTAATTAAAATAATGAAGCAGCCCAAAAATGTGCAATGCATTCAAAAAAAGATTTCCTCATGTTTGACCGATCTAAAGACTTGGGAGTGTTGCTCAGCACCGACAGATGGGAAGGCCGTGTAACAGTGTGGGCTTGCTAGTTTGGCGCTCTGATTGCGTCTGGTTGCTGGACTCTGCGAGACCCCATCAGCTCAGGACAAGAGATAAACACAGACAGATTGCCTTACATCCTGTGGTGTGCTGGACTGGAGGGCAGAGAACGGATTAGCTCCAGTGCAGTGTATGGCCTAATAGACTTTTTCCTGGCTTTGTTCTGCATACAAGCAAACTCCTGTTTTCAAAGATGCCACATGACCCAATCCTAAGTAATAAAAATAAATTCAGTACCTTAATGCAAATTTTAATTCAGCATGGAGACCAAGCCAAACAATCACCATATAAAACAATATGCTATTGGACATACAACTTAGGGGCTGAGACGACAATGATTCAACCTGTAGAACTGCTGCAGTACTTAAACCTGACTTAAATTTCTGTTGTGCTTTCTTTGCAATTTTCAAGGATTATCAATTTGTGTGCTAATAGGCTTCTTCAGATGACAGTACTTTATTGTGGCTTTAATTACACGTTTCCTGTAACTGAAATAAACCATTCCTTAAGTTATTTCAGTCATGAACCACCTTTCAAAGACAAATCTTAATTGTACTTTTAATGCCTACAGTGTTTCTCTTGGTTGGTAAGAGTCAACTTATAAACAGTAATTTTGTCGGGATAAACAATGCTATACTCGGTGTTATGCTATATAAACCGCGTATGTGTAAAATACGATGCCTTAATCACTGGCCACTGAAAGCCCCACCCGCTTCTTCTTCATAGCATCAAAACAGAGGGCGGGAGGAAGCGGCAGCTGACAGGCGCTTTCCCGCTGCGCGCCATGTGGGCCGGCGCGGAGAGGTGTCACCGGCGCGGTACGGCACGACTGGCCGGGGGCCGTCTGGCTCAGTGGCGCGCACGGCTCCAAATGGAGGCTTTAACTACTGAAGCAGCACAACAGGGCTCAGCCAAACGTGTCCCTGGGGGCTTTTCGGGATTCATGCACTGTAATAATAGTCAAATATTTACTTATATTAAGTTATTATTGAAATACTTACTCAGTCTTCACAGACACGAATAACGGCGAAAATATCAAACGGGGAGAATTAATGTTTCAACAGGGAGACAAATTTATTTACTCTTGTTCATTTGACTAATAATTCCGACTGAAATTGTGTCGTATTTCTATTTTTACATGACTGTACTACGCTCGACTTTCTTTTTGGGGCGCGTGGTTGCACTTTCTTAAAAAACATTGCATCCGTCGTGGGTAGTGACGGGCTAGCCGAGCGGCCAATTCCGGTTCGCGGCAGTCGTCAGCCAGCTGGCTAATTTAATTTCAGCCCTCCTTTGTTCCCCGACACGGCTCTCCCATCTCTGTAGCTGTTGTTTTTGTAATTCAAAACACCGCGCGCGCGCGCCCCCATCCCTCCCCCCGCTCCACGTTCACCCAATCGCAGCATCGTATTGTCAACGCCTGGGCCACGGGCATTTGGCGCCGTCGATTTAAAATCCCAGGCTTGTCCAATCACCGCAGAGTCTGCTCTCTCCCCCTCCTCCGGGGGCGGCCGCAGCGGTTTGACTGACGGCGGCAGCGCGCGGCAGGAAGGCGCCGTGGGCCAATCAGTTCATGGTGTCGCCCGAGCCGGGGCTCGGATTCAAATTTGAATGCTCGAGGAGAACCAACGGCGGAGCGCGAGGGAGGAGTTGCTAGCGCATTTAATCAAGTTTATGTGAACGGTACGGCAGTGAAAAAACACTGCGAGGAAGTTAGTGAGTGCACTCTACGACAAAGTTTACAGGCTCATAGAGGTGAGTACGGAGCTTCGCTTTCTCTCCTTATTATTGTCCCGTTAGGAAATTAAAACCTGTATTTCACTTGTGACTTTATTTTGGAGAATTTATTTTCCTAATTTTTAATTTTGTAACTTCAGTTCAGGTTACTTCAGTGCTTATTTACCCAAAAAACTAGTTTGAATACTACAGACGTAAATGCTGTAGCTGTACTTTTATTATAAAACTAAATTGCTTGTTCCGCTATTTCTTTCCTCACGATCTGAACCGCCTAAGCAGGCTTTATGCGCCGTAGCACACGCTCGTTAGCCTAGCGGCTATAAGACTTTGGCCGCCTTTGAGATCTCGGCGGTCACCTAAATAGTCAATGGGGATTTTTAGACGGTGAGTACCGATAGTTATTGAAATAACCGCGTGAATAAGCTTATTAGCCGGGATTTTTAAGCCGTACGAAGTCCCGAAACTACCGCCGAGCGCCCAGACATGGCCGAGCGAACTTTAGGCGGGAAACAAGATGGAGGCACCGCTCATTGTTCTGGCGTCTCCGCGGCGGGATCGTGTCGGGATTAAAGTGGGATAAGAGCGTCTGACGGGATAAAGCACCGGGCTGCGAGGCGCCAGAGGCTCATAACCGGCTTTTTGCTCCACGGCGCCCTAAACGCGCCGCACAGGGAGTTGCTGCCATGGGTAAAGATCCGAACAAGCCACGGGGGAAGACGTCCTCCTACGCCTTCTTCGTGCAGACATGCAGGGAGGAGCATAAGAAGAAGCACCCGGGCACGTCCGTCAACTTCGCCGAGTTCTCCAAGAAGTGCTCGGAGCGATGGAGGGTGAGGCGGGCGTCCGGCCGCGCCTTTTTCCGGGATTGTTGCGGGGGAGGTGGTGCTACAGAGTGGCCCGGGGGCTAATAGTGGGGCTCGCTGCGTTTCTTGTAGACCATGTCTGCGAAGGAGAAGACCAAATTCGAGGACATGGCGAAGAGCGACAAGGCTCGTTATGAGCGGGAGATGAAGAACTACATTCCTCCTAAAGGAGCCAAGGGAGGCAAGAGAAAGAAGGATCCGAACGCCCCCAAGCGTCCACCGTGAGTGTTGCTGCCGGGGGGGGGGGGGGGGGGGTAGTCTCCACCCTCAATAGTGTAATATTATAATCGTGTCTTCCTACATGCCAAACAGGTCGGCCTTCTTCGTCTTTTGCTCTGAGCACCGTCCAAAGGTGAAGAGTGACCACCCAGGTATCTCCATCGGGGACGTGGCCAAGAAGTTGGGTGAGATGTGGGCCAAGCAGACGTCCAAGGACAAGGCCCCCTTTGAACAGAAAGCCGCCAAGCTGAAGGAGAAGTACGAGAAGGTAGGTCTGCCCCCACCCCACCAGCTACCGAAACTGGCACACTGGTGCACATCTAACCAAACCGTTCCCTCCCCCAGGATGTGGCTGCCTACCGCGCCAAGTCTGGAGATGGTGGGAAGAAGGGGGCGTCCGGTCGGTCAGCCGGGGCAAAGAAATCAGAACCGGCAGATGATGATGACGAGGAAGACGAGGAGGATGATGAGGAAGACGAGGATGAGGAAGATGAGGAGGATGATGATTAGGCCTGGAGGCTTGAGCAGTATTTACAAAACAAGAATGTGAACTATGGAATGCAACACATTTGGCATTTGGGTTTTCAGAACATGTACAGAAATGTGTATAGCTGTAATACATATTAGGTTCATGTGTTGTTTTGTAAATTGTAGTATCTGGTCCTCGAAGCACTGCTTTTTGTTTTGGATAGTGGTGGGTTCTCCCTTTTGTATGCTTCCACTGCCGTTTTTAAATATACAAACGTGTAGTACAGGATTTTTTTTTTTACTTGGAGCTTTAAAACTTTGTTCTGTGTAGATGCAATTTTTATAATAAAATTTTGTATATTATGATTGATACTTTGATTGTGCTGCTTGGTTTTTTTTTTTGGATGGCAGTATTATAGATTTGGGAGGCATTTTCATGTTCTGCTTGTATGCCCGAGATGGATCCACACAATAATTCTCCCAGTGCTATCAGTGTGGGCCAATGGAAAAACACTTAAAATGGATGCTTGCAAACCTCCAGTTAAAATTTGAGACTCAGTGTGAAACAACTGCACAACTAAGGTTTAAAGTTTTGATGAACACAGATCCCCCAACAGGAAGCATGGTGTAAGAACATGCTGGCCTGCCTCTGCTATACCCATATTATACTAATAAAATATCAGGGGTCTGCACACATTTGCAGTAATATATCCCAAACATAAATCTGTTGTAATGAAACGGTGTGCTTCTAGTAGATTCTGCTAGTGCCTCTGAATACCTTTACCACAATGCTGATTATGCATGACACATACATGGGCAAATCAGTGGGAGAAAAAAAACATCCAATGTTAACCAATGTCTTCAAAACTTTATGAGCAGATGAATTGAGCACTTATTTTACAGTAATTGTAAAGAAATGATTTTGAAACCCCTGAGGAAAATACTATCATCTGAGACAGCTGTAAACATCCATCATGGAGCCTGGCCAGTGATTAACGTTTCCGGTGGTTTATAAGGTGGCCAATCCATTGCTGGCTTCTCTTTTTTTCCAGATGCAGTTGCTATTACTGCACCTGTTTCTCAGACCTGCTGCATGAATGATGCTTCCCAGATTCACACTGCTACAATACTGTTCATCTCCCACTTCTGAGTGGTCTTGTTCCTGTCACACTCGGAAATAAACACCGTGTGCAGGATGTCTGATCTGTCCAGGCACTTCGCTGTGGGAACATGAGTGAACCGGTGCAGATCCTGTAAAAAAGTCAGAATTCATTTATTTTATGAGGAATAACCTAACAGACAGTTTGTCACAGAAGACAGTAGCTATATAAGGTTAAAAAACAATAGGCTATCGTTCCTACTGAAGTCTCCCCCGGTTTTAAGCTATCATGGGGAATTCATAATTAAAGCTGACATTTAAAATCATATGGCTTCCAAATGTAAAATCGCAAGCGCTTCAGTGGATCTGTCTAAATTGTAAGGACTACATAAAAAGAAATTGCAGCTCAGAAAACGTTCAGCTTAATCATGTCTGATGGGAACACAGTGGGAAAATCCACTTTCCTTGCAGAGGTACGGATTTTTCACTCTGGACAAAGAATCCACCAATGATACAACATTTAATATTCACACACATGAAATTAGTATCAGTCAATTTCAATGTCCACTCCTCTGACAGGAAGAAAGATGTAAAGGCTGACCTTAAAATACTTCCACTCCATGTTCTCGTTCAGATTGCAGTGATTTATGTTGACCGACATCACGTCTGTGCCTTTGATCAAACATTGGTCATTCTGCATGAGCTGGTTGGCTTCATTGATCCGGAAGAGCTTGAAGAGACCAGTGATGATTGGTTACTAATGGACTATTCACTGAGGAAAGTGCTGGTACATCCAAAAGCATTAGTTAGCAATTCTGAAAGTAGCCTTGCAGCCACAGAAACACTAATATTAGCAATGAAATCAAGGAAAAAGTTATTACCTGATTCCCTCCCATTCTGTGACAAGGTCCGATTTCCACATTGCCTCCGTTTGTGTGACCCATGCTGTCTATGCAGTAATTGCTCTCGTATCCTCGTATCTGGTGGAAAATGCCAGTCATTCGATTGACTCCCTAGAACATCTCTTACAAACCAATAAACAGCAACAGACAGTACAACTTAGCTAGTTAGTAACACATAGCTACTTAATTAGCTTTCAGTAATTAATCTGGACAGCATTGTTATGGAAGTATGGTGTGGCGTCTAGTCAGTCCTTATCTTTGGGCCTATTTTCTTTGTTTATGTCATTGTTAACATGGTTTAAATTGTCCTAGTATGTGAAGTGCAAAGTAAACATACTGGATTTGGATTGTGTTTAACCGTCTATGTGCAGTGATATTGAAGTTTTATATCGGGTAAATATTAGCAATTTGACTGTAACAACGTGATGAATCCTGTCATGTTGTTATCTGCAATTTCCTGTCGGGTCATTTCTGATAAATGCCCTGGTTCTGAATGAGCAGGCTCCTTGACTTTCCTCGCCCCACTCTCTGGACGAGCCCTGAGCGTAGCAGAAAAGAGGGGAACCAGATACCTCCCCCCAGACCACGTTCTTGGGAGGCAGTGGGTAGTGCTTGGGGATGTCATAGGCGATCTCTTCCATGAACCATTTAAAGCTCTTGCAGTTGCGCTCCTCACGGAATTTCTTCAGCTCACTGATGTCCCCGTAAGCCAGAGCTTCTGTCTCCGGCCGGCTGGCATAGAAAAAGTCTTTGTACTCGTCCCACCAGACCTCCACTACACGGACGTAATTCTACCGGGGCGAGGGGGGGAGGGGGGGGAGTCAAGAATGTACAATGTACATCAATCTTTCAGGCCAACTGAATATGTCTGTTTCCATGGCAATACAAATTTTCATTTAATATTTTATTATTTTTATTTATTTTCTGGTCTGACTGAGGCAGTACACAAAATAAGTATAAACAAAAAAATCCATTGAGAACTGGCCTGCTTTTAAAAGTGACTAACAGTTATTTCTTGCCCAGCTCAAATGATCCCAAGATGGATGCCAGACACAGAAAGCAAAGCATGAAGACAGTGTGGCCACTGACCTTCAGTGTGGGGGAGGAGCCCACGTGGGCTGGGGGAGGATTTCCCTGCCAGCCATGCAGCCGGTAGATATGTCCGATCCGGGAACAAGGCACAAAGAGCAGCTGACCCCCGCACTGCCAGATCTGTGGAAACCGATCCCCCTGTCCATCAAATCTATCTGGCCAATCACAGCCCGCACACATGCACAGTATCAACCAATCAGGCCAATCACAGCCTGCATATAAGCTCTGTATTTAACCCTGCTATGAGTCATATAGTTTTATGAATCCACTAATGATAATGCTGTCAGGAAATATTACTGCCACTGCACATAATGATTATGATGTACAAATTGAGGCCAAGAATCCATCCATCCATCCATTTTCTGTAACCACTTGTCCTATTCAGGGTTGCAGGGGTCCGGAGCCTATTCCAGAGGTTACGGGCACAAGGCAGGGAACAACCCAGGATGGGGTGCCAACCCATCACAGGGCACACTCACACTAGAGAGTGTGCCAATCCGTCCCCGTAAACATCTAAACCGTCCCCACCTGGTCCCCGTGTTTACCAACACACCAGCAGTACAGTGTAAAATTAAGCATGTCCATATTTGCTTTTAAATATCTTAGTTATTAAATGACTCACTGCCATCAGGTGGTGCTGAGGTGAGAACAAATTATTTAACAGAATAAAAGGACTTAAAAGTAATAAAAGCAAACATAAGAATATGTATTTACAGGCAATTTCATTACCGTTACTGTGGTGCTACCATACATTTTACTACCCTCCCCACAAGAATACCATGAAGATCATACCCATTCCCATTAGCACAGGAATATTTTAATTTCTCTCCCCCATTACCGCGGTATTACCACGTTCCCCATTCCCGTGCATTCCTTTATCACACACCACTCACTCACACATACACACCTATGGTCAGTTTGATAACTGCAATTAACCTCAGCATGTTTTTGGACTGTGGGGGGATCCCGGAGTACCCGGCGGAAACCCCACGACGACACGGGGAGACCAGGCAAAGTCAGCACATATGGGGAGACCAGGCAAAGTCAGCACATATGGAACCCAGGCAAAGAGTCCAACCTTGGTCCTGGAGGTGTGAGGCTACAGTACACCACTGTGCCACCCCGAGGCCAAGAATCAAGATACACAATTTGAAAGAGTGTTCTAGAAATCAGTTTGAAAGCATTGAAAGCTGTGGCTTCATTAGAGGCCAAAATAAGGAATATGAAGCAGTTTTTTATTTTTGCCCAGCGGATCTATTCAGATCTGTTTCTGCTATAAATAACAGACGGGATTCCCTTCTAGGATGGCCCCGCCATGTGTCGCCAAACTTGGGCTGGATAAGCAGTTAAGGATGATGGATGGATGGATAGATGGATGGCTAACAGAACATTAGCATTTCGCCAGAGCCCGATTTCTGACTGTATTCCCGCAAGTGCTGACGGCTGACGTTCACCTTGTAGGAGATCTCAAAATTTTCCCCTCCCCAGATTTGCAGGCCGGGATCGTAGAGTCCCAGTTCGAAGAAGAAATCTCGCTCGATGGCGAACAGCCCCCCAGCCATGGCCGGAGATCTGAAAGAAAGGAGGCGCTGAGGTCTTCATCAGGGAATGCTGGCAGCGTAACGATGGCAAGACTGAAAAAGCGTGCAGGATGAACGTAAGGGTAAGGAAATCAGAGAGCACAGGAAACAGGGAGCACACACACGGCTGTGAATCCATACAGGGAGGGGGAGTGAATATTTCAATCAGGCCCAAAGTATCGGGGGGGGGGGGGGGGGACAGGTGGGAGGGGTTGTGTTTCATGTGGGCCTGGCTGAAGTGATTTTTTTGGGAATTATGTGCAGTGGGCCTGATTTCAATTAATTGAAGCAACGGTTTGACATTATCAGGGTGGCCAACTCTGGTCAGTTGGCTGGCGTTTCAATTCCAGACAAGTCTGTACACGCATGCACACACATCTGCATGTAGGTCATTTTATTAGCTTGTAAAATAATCTGTTTGGTTCGCAAACTACCCCAACACTTCAGATGTGGCTAATTTTAGGTTCATAATGGAATAATACAGATTTGCCGAAAGACATCTCGACATGAGCGTGAGTGAGAAAGATGCGTGAGAGTTTGGCGACCCTGCAGTGTGGAAACAGTGCTTATTAGTTGTTTATTTATTAGCTGTTAGCATGCATGCTACAATTTATGCCCCTAAAAAGCGGATTTGGGAACGGGGTGGGGGGGTGGAATGAAAGCGTCCTGATGGGGTAAGAGTTGAACAGCAGAGATAACAGAACTGGCCCACCACCACACACCTGACGCTGAGCAGCGAGGGGGGGAGCCACCCCAGCCGCCGGGCTAAATTACCGATATGGCTCGGTCAAAGTTAACCGCCGCTGCTTCTCCTCGCTAGTGAGTGGCACCCGCTTCCAGAGCATGCTCCAATCCCATGCTCCTCTGGCGAAGCCATCCTCGTTCCCACCACCCTGCGGCTCCAAGACGAACGTCTGGCCATGTACAGAGTCAATGAGAGGCACCGTGCACACCGTTCTAGGGTTATTACGGTAGGCGGGTGGGCGGGGCATGGAGGAGTCGTCGTGCGCACAGAGGGCAGATACGGGGCGGGGGGATGAACAAAAAGGAAAACAAAACAGGAGGACAAGACAAAAAAGAGAGGAGAGTTTCAGTCAGGCCTGTGGAGGATGCGTGTCCGCAGAGGAGTTACCGATAGGGCTCTGTCACATGCTTCCGTTTAGCCTTCTCCCTATCAGTCAGCGGGATCCGCTTCCATAACATATTCCAGTCCCAGGCCCCCCTGGCGAAGCCGTCTTCGTCGCCCCCTTGCTGCGGCTCTATGTCATATTCTTTTCCGTTTATGTAATCTATCAAAGGCACCGTGCATATCGTTCTGCAGCGTTGGACGAGAAACAAAACAGGCACAGCCTTATATTGCGGGCACTGCCCGGCACAGACGATCAGCCACGGCGGAAATACCGCAGAACATCTGAGGACTGGTAACTGATATTTTCACATAATGAGTAAAGCTCAGCTAGTGAGATGCAGGGGAATGTGGGCTATCGATTAAAAATACAGCATTAGCCCTGTGCCAGATCGCAGCCTCGCGATCAGAACGGCGTGCGTCACCGTTTAGCGTATCTGAAAGTGAGGTCTCTGCGCAGCCGGAACTCTCTCATGTTCGAAAGAGCAAGGAGGGAAATGGGCGACGAGGCTTTCCCTGCCGTCGCAGAACACACATCACACGTCCATTCGAGGCGGGGGACCACGGGACTCTGGCTTGTACGGTACCTGTCCTTGGATATGGGAGCCACCAGAGGAGCGTACCAGTTCACTCCCACCTCGCAGTGGGCATCGAGGTAGATGAGCACCTGGGCAAGGGAATCACATGCCACACTTTAGGCGACCTCACACTCCACCGTCATGCCAGCCACTACCACTGAGGGCGGCATACACTGCACACACAACAAATGAATATGCTATAATTTATTCATACTGTGCTATGTATTTGGGTGTACATATTTATATCTAATACACACACACACACACACACACACACACACAGGTGTCTGGACCACCATGGGGCGCCCACCTGACCCAGAGTGGCTTTCCGAGCCCCAATGCTGCGGGCTTGGATCAGGCCCTCCCTCCTCTCATTTCGGAAGACCTTGACCAGGCCGTTCCACTGCTTGATGTAGTCGTCCAAGCGCTCCTTCAGGTGTGCTGGGGGTGGGGGGAGAGAGTCACACAGAGCCGCGTCACACGCCGGCAAGCACGACGGACAGGCCGCTTATTGGCAGCTAATTAACGGTTGCGCAGTAAATTACCATCTGTGTCAGTAACAAGTATGAAGAGTGCTTCAGAGTTCGTGCGGAGTTTCGCTACATGCTTTCATGTGCCGCCCTGCGGTTCTGAATGACGGCGCGGTGGGAGGGCCCCGTCTTATCCTGACCGCCTCACTTCCTGTGCCAGACCCTTGGCTCAGTGCCTCCTACCTTGCTGTGCGAGGTAATTATTACAGCACTTAGGAGCTTTCGGCACGGCTCGTTAGTGGGAGGTTAACTAACATCTCGTGGGGGGACGGGGGGGGGAGGAGCAGATCACGAGCGTCTCTCTCGATTACCTTTGTGCCACAGGTTCAGCTAAACAAGGGCACAGAGAAAGCACTCTGAAGAGGAGCATCTACATGACGTCTGCATCTCAGCAAAACCCCAGGAAATACTCTGAACCCACCCCAGAAAAGATCTCACTCAGTACCGGACCCGTTCAGATGCTCAGCTACGAACTCTGCCCTCAGAGACCGTTCTGAGCATAGGGCAGTACTGGTCAAAACCAATGTAGTGCCCTAGGAGAGCTTCACCACTGGCGCCCCCTATCTGCGACAAAGTGGAATTGCCTTGCTAAGTTGGCCCCCACCAGAAGATGTCGCCCTAGGTGGCAGCTTATGGTGTCTGATGGGTTGACCGTTGGCACTGGTGTAGGGGCTCCAGCGGGCTTGCTGGCACAGTCCCGTGCACCTTTATTGCTAAAGTCGTCGATCATGACGATCTCGGCCAGGTATCTCCGGGGCGTCCTCTTGATCACACTGTGCACCGTCCGCATTAAGGTGGACCAGCCCTCATTGTGGAAGACGATGACAACGCTGGAGGTCAGCAGGTTGTCATCATAATGCCAGTATTTGCACCTGCATAGAGAGAGAGAGGACCGGATCTGTAGGTTTCATCTTGACTTTTCCCAGAGCTTCACCCAGACCCCAGAAACATCAAATGCTCACTTGTAACACACCTGCACACACTCCACCTCATCAAAAGCCTCATCATGCGGTTACAGTCCGCCCTCACAAACCACAGCACAGAGTCGGTGTTTGCAGAACATACAGTGCACAGTCGGTGTTTGCAGAACACAGTGCACAGTCGGTGTTCGCAGAACATACAGTGCACAGTCGGTGTTTGCAGAATGCACCGTGAGGTGAAATGCACATCAGTCCAGGATGCACGTGACCTGAATCCCTCTGTTAATACAGTGCATGCAGGGGCGTTGGAGGGGCATGGATACCCTGACAGATTTGGGGGGGGAGGGGGGCAGCACTTTGTAGGGGGCCCTTAATATGAAAAATCACAATTTATACGCTCAGGGAACATTAGCTTTGCAAATTATACCGTGAGGACCTCCTCCCCCAGCCGGGAAATTCAATCGGGGGGGAATCCCTATTTCTTGAGATTGAAAGTGGCAGCCCTAGGAGGGTGCCCCCCCCAAGGTGATATTTTGACAGGGGGCCTAAACTTTCTGCCTACACCCCTGAGTACATGTAGCGTGGGGATTTTGCAGCAGAAGCGCAGAGAGTCGCTGGAGGCTGTATAACAATAATTACAGTAATTATACACAACACTCCTGTCACAACATCTTCCGACAGTTGCTGACTGTGATGGTACCATGATTTGCTAATTGCTCTTATTACAGATTTGCAAAAAGGCAGGGGCTGGTAAGAACAACAACAACAATAATAATAAATAATAATAATAATAATAATCCTGTAGGCATCTTGGATAAAGCATGAAAATTAAACACTATCTCTGGGCCTGAGCTGAGCAGACTCTCGATGCACCTTTAACAGACACATTTCTTCAGTCTAGCAGAGAAAATTGCACGACGATTGGCCCCTTCCATTGAAGCCGTTATTCTCTGTCTGCATGTTAAAGCTTGATTGTGCCAAACAAACATTTCACTCTTATGACATTTTCTTTTTAACTATAGCACGTTGTGAAAAGGAATCAGAGTATTCACTTCATGTGTAACACACATGCTGCCAGGCCCCCCCACCTGGGAACAGAGACCACCCCCCCGCAACACCCCTTATCACACAATACTCCAAACCGATATATTGCTGCCTAACTTCATCTGAGCATCAAAAATGTATTTTAAAATATGCTTATGGAATTCAGCTCCGGATTAATTGGTACAGTATGTCCAACAACTACTTTTCTGCCCTTACCAGTCAAATTTTTCAAATAAACAAACGTTAAAAATACACCACGTTGCTTGACAATTTGCACGCGTTCTGCCATACTGCAAAAATACTACACGGAAACGTTTACGGAACTGCTTAAGGGAAACAGACGTAATGCGGGGCTCTGCGCAACGGCGCAAGACAACAGCAGGGGTTTTATGAGTTTACTGCGCGAAACAGCAGGAGACGCACGTTGTCACTTCCACGGGGGGGGAGGGATGCGGCAGCCTGTCGGTCCAAATGGCTATAAGAACGGGGGGCGAGGGCGGGGGGGTGACAGCAATGGTCCTTTGTGAACTTACCCTCCCCCTACGCAGCGGGAGGCCGCTTCAGCTGCGTTTCCGCGGCAAGTTTGTCACCACGCAGGGCAACGAAGGAGAGATCCGGGACCGCGCAAAGCGCGCACTTTTAAATGAAGGAGAGAACCGGGGACGCGCACAGCGGCTGGACGCCTTAAACCCGCCTTTCAGCTCGGCTGCTTTTTAAATAGATCAGCCGCACTAACCAGCAGACTGCGTTAAGCGCCCATGCATTTCGGTAGACCGCAGTTTAAAAGATTTTGCTTACATAAAGATAGGAACCGTGTGGAAAGTGTACCCCCAAAGCTTGTTTAATATGCATTCATTCACCCACCCCAAACAAACCTTTGTATTTAAATTAAGTTGTGTCCCCCTACCCAATCTCAAAATTTCTCCTACGTAGGTTATATGTTTTTTTTCTCGGTGTCTGTTTAACAACCCGAAATGTTCGCCTTAAACACACAGTGCGCATGAAGCATTTATAGCATGAAGTGCCTCATTTTACCGGTTAGACTAGTTTAATTCTCAACCATGGTAGCGAATGCCCAGTGGAGCGCAGGGCGGTGAATTTGGCGCTTTAACAAGCTTTGATGTCGACATTTCTGCCGCCCGTCGTTGCGGGGTTTAAGTCCCAAAAGACGCTTTTAAATCGCAATAGACACCCCGCCTCTTGGGAACCAGAGACATGTACAGATATCACCCATGTACTCAGCTTACTCTAAAGCAAAACAGTAATATCACAGCTCTCACTTTACAAAGGTTTCGGATTGGTTTCGTTTCCTGCTAATTTCGTTTCCCGTAGGTATTATACAGGAAACTACATCTTGTCTCCTAGTCATATTCTAAATTTAATATATGCCAACTTTTGCACAGCGTTGGTCAATATACACGCCTCTGAAAAGCTACCAAAATAAACTTTCGCTTTCCGTACGGAAGCGCGAATGTGGACTATAAGCTACTTAAGCGTAGCTTTCTGAGCATCTTAAACCTATAGTGCCACCTTCTGGCACGAAGCAGTAATGAAGGACGGTGGTCTTGCAACCAGTTTGGAAAACGTCACCATTTTGCGGCGCTGCTTGTCACCCCTCACGCCCGGGCTGCAACCTCTTTGCAGTACTCCGCCCCAGTAGGCACCACAGACCACTGTGTGCTAAAACAAACAGTGTCTTCCACAGAACAGTGTCTTCCCACAAACCATTACCCTTATGACCAGAAAAGCCAGCTGACTGCTCAGTCGCATGTAACCCCCTTTAACAAGCGATACTTCATTGTTGGAAATAATTCACTTATTGTACTTATTGTACTGTATTTATTGCAGCAGTCCTTGTACTGACATGCACTCCTGCACTTGTATACATTAACAGGATTGTATGTGACGATTATCTTGACTGTGGTGTTTGCACGTGACACACTGCACACTCAGTGTTGACGTTCAGGGTCACAAAAGTGACACAGCCAATCCCATCTCCCCACGTCTGTACGCCACACGCCTGCTAAGCCAAACAGCCAAACCAGTTCTGGCTTGCTATGTTAGCCGTCAAGCCATTTAACCACGACAACAAATATAAGACCTCTTTTCAGCTGGGACACACCTTCCGGTGCCGGTAGCGTATTGGATAACATGTTCGTTGAAGCACACCATAACCTTTATAGGCTTCTGAGGGTGAGGCACACAATGTCTTGCCCTTTATGTCTAGGCTCTTGGCAATCCGTAACTGCCAGTCTATTTCTATGCATTTTTTTTCCCTACAAGTCAAAGCCCATAGGCAGCTCTTAGTCACCATGTCCTCTCAGTCATCAAAGTCTAATCCCTCACCCCACTGACCTTACGTCCTGTGGTGCTAATTTGCCCAGGAGGATCATGGGAAATTGTGGCACAAACACGCGAATCTTGTTACTCTGGTTTGGTTTAAACAGTTGTCATCAAGATTTAAACCCGGTCATTGTGCTGCTGTTCCAGACTTGTCCTCAAATTATGTAACCGTTCCCTTCATCACGCAAGCTTTATATTTTGGAAATACGTCATGCACATATTTGACAAGTATGTTCCGAATCTCACTGCTGTGCAGCACTATGCTGTGCCCACAGTAATCAGGTCTATATAAGAAATGTCTTCATTCTCCTTCTTCATCTGCCTAATGTACACCTTTAATTTCCAGGCATCTTATGCTGGCCACAATCACTCAGTTTCCCTTCTACAGCCTGCAAAGTTCAACAGCGCTGGATGTCTGACTCAAACCTGAACGCATCACTGCCTGCAGGTGAAGGCAAGTCTTTTTGGTGTCGCAACAAAGCCCAAAGTTTGGGCTTTCACGCGGTGTGAGCCAGCCGTGTGAAATGTCAGCGAGACAAAGGGCGAACCACAGTAAAGTCTGAGGGTTGCATGTAAGGACACCACCAGCCACAACCGCATGAGCGGGAATACGGCTGTGAATTTATGGTTAAACTTGTGCTACTGGAATGATATTGATCGACCGGGACAAAAAAAACGATGTGCTTTCGGGTGGCTGGGCATGACAGATGATACGTCACAGGGTGGAGACGGAGGGAAGGGTCGCCTATGACTTGAGGCTGCGTGAGCAGGATTCCAAAGAAAGAAAGCGCGATTTTCAGTGCGTGTGGGTGTGTAACATGATATACAGCAACAGCCACACTCCCATGGCGCATAATGTAAACATGCCGTTATGTTTTACCACACCTTCAGGGAAGGTCTAACACAGGGGTGTCAAGCTCCAGTCCTGGGGGGCCGGATCCCTATGTAGCTTAGTTCTTTCCCTGTTCCACCACAAATGATTCAGCTCAAGAGCTGTGTGGTAATTAGCACAAGGAGTTGGATCAGTTGTGTTAAATGCGGGGAAACCCAAAAATGTGCAGGGCTCCAGCCCCCCCAGGAGTGGAGTTTGACGCCGCTGGTCTAACACGTGCTCCCCATGTATTAGGGAAGGATTTATGAATATCTGAGTACAGTAAACCATATCTGAGGCTGCAGTTAGGCTACTCACTCCTCGTGGCGCAAGTCACTGATAGTGCGGTCCAGGGAAATCATGTCACTGGCCACCATGTTGAAGCCAAACTCTTTGATGCTGGCCTGCACGGCTTCCTTGTACTCTGACCCCAGGACGAAGGGTTTGGCGCCCTCTCCTGGGCCGTCGAGGATGCCGGCAGGTTCAGGCTCTTTGGGCTCAAAGTTGCCCAGGTCCCCGCGTTTCAGAACCGGGTTGGCGTAGACGTGGGTGTGCGGCTTAAACGTGATGTACTGGTTCTGTACGACGTTCTTGTTCTGCAGAGCCGCTCCCCCACCGCGGTCACGTCCGCCGTCGGCGCCGTCCTTCTGATGGATCTTACGCAGGTCCACCTCCACACCTTCTACACGAGGCCATGGAACGACAGGCTTCATAGGGTTAGGAGGGAGGTCATTGGACATTCTCTCTCTCTGTAAGACAAGAAATGCAGGTTGGTTAGACTCTCACCCAGCACGCATAGAGCAAGTACTTGTTTGGGAATTATCAACTTTTTATAAAATCTCCATGACCATTTGTGCATCATTGTGTATTTACGCCACATAAACCAGTATTACTTAAGAGCAATGGAATTCCAGATGTGCGTACAAGAGTGGGGACGCTGTATATTTCAGAAAATTTTATTATAAAACGATCAAAGAAATATCGACACACTCAAAGACATATCGACCTGCACTCTGCATGCCCTAACCAACTTCGTGTTTGAAGAAACTATGACACAGCGTGATAGGAGTATTTATTTGTTTAATTAAACATGCAGCACTGTAAATAGATACCCTTTGAGATGGTACGTCTCAGATCTGGGAAAAATAAACATGATCGCATTTTCCCTCACTCGCTTCATTCCCTGGAAACATTTCTGTGCTATTAACACGGGGTTTAGGGCGCAGCATTATATTAACAGCCTCTAAATTAATGACACGCGGCGTAATCCGGTTTGCCGTATTTAACGCTTAGAATCCTAACCTCAGATCAGCAGACATATGCATAACCACATGGTAACTCCGGCCGAAACGCAGCGCAGCCGCTCGATGGTATAAAACCAGCAATACGTATCTTTTCAAACCGCAGGAACCTGATATCCGAAACGGACGTCAGTAATATCCCTGCAATCCCCCCTCCCTGATAACGATTTGTCCATGTGGCGCAACTTTCAGCATAGATCACTGATAATCGTGGGAAAGACTAGGTTACTAGCTGGTTACATAGGTTATCTAACCAACCGGTGCGCAGAAAGCGTCGCACTCGCCTGCAGTCTCCATGACAACGGCCATTCGGATACTTGGTAATTAAACACTTCGGCGGCGATTAAGCAGCACATGCGCGCATTTCTCGTTAGAAATAATGATGACAATGAACGTCGGTCATATAAACAGAAAGAGAAAGACTGTTATGATATGTATATATAAATAACTGGACGTACCCCTTGCAGGTGCCTTTGGTCCGTTGTGCTTGGCGAGAAGGAAGACCACAGCAGCATCAAGCCTAGGAAAGTGCAAATGAACAGCAGGGCGCGCAGGAAAAAACCTAATTTTATCCTCATTTTGGAATAATTACTAGTGATAAATTGCTGGTTGCAATGTCTTGTAATGAAGGGCAGCGTTTCGCCCCGTTATGCGTCGTATCCCGGATGGGGTCCGTCCAGTATTCCTCCTCCCCGGTACTCTAATTTCCAATCTTTCCCCCCCTCTCAGTTACCAGCGGGACAAAGTTTTCTGGCTAACGGCGCAGCTTCGCCGGGAATACCTTCCCGGGAGATCCTGTCGGGCGCTGTGGCTAATCCGAACCAGGAAGTAGCAGCACTGTTTGCTCTCCTGTCCATATATTGAGATCTGAGGACGGCTCTAATTGCGTCAGGAAAAAAAAGTAAACGTCCCTCTAACCCAGAGGACCGGGGTTGTCATCGTCATGCAAGTTGATGTGTGACACCGGCCTGCGCATAGGAGAAATGCATGCTTCCCGTATTGACTTTGAAGGAATCTCTGCTTCTCAGGTGTTCGCTGGAATTGCTCGAGTTCGATTTTTCAGCAGTTGCAGTCTAGACTAAGAATTTAGTGGAGGAGGAGGTGGCAGTTTGGGAGTGGGGGTTGGATCCAGCAGAAGACCCTTTAGACAGACTCAGACTGATGGTTTAGGGGCTGGGGGGAAATGCCAGTCTGGGCCCATAAAGTTTAAGGCGCTTCATAAATATGTCCAGCAGTTACGAGAACAGTAGTTATGGACGCAGTGTGAGGGTTACAGAGACAGCGTGGTAGCAGTGTTTTTTATACGCGTGCAAAAAATAGAACTGTAACGCACACGCATGCTAAACATTTGATAAATAGATTAGATAGGTATTTTATGGATCCCGAAGGAAATTTAGGCACTCAGTTGCTTGCATCCAATAGCTTTGGAACACGTCTAAAGCAGTCAAACAGCACGATACATTTCACAAATCATCTTGTTGATTTTTTTGGGTGTGTATGCAACTCTGTCTACCGCCCATTTTTCCCTCAATAGTCCCACGTCAGCCCTGCAAGGTCAGGTAGGACCTCTGAGAAGCTCACCCTCCCCTGATATTAGTGTTTACACAGGGCTTGAATCTACCTGTTTTTCTCCATTCCGTTTATTCTAACATCTAACCAGTAAAAGTGTAATTATGCTCCCACAATGGAAAGTTGTCACGTCAAGTGGGACGAATGACACGGCAGCAGGATGTAGGGGTCAAACATATTTTTCTATAGAAAATTTAGATTTGTGTGGGGTGGGAATTTCTGACGCATAACGAAAGCAAACAAAAAAAATATCTACTGAATCGCTTTCATATGTAATAACATAACAGGCAAGTATTTCGTCATATTCATCCAGTTTGTCACTCTCAAGTTGATCCTAAGTGTGAGAAATGAGAACACTTTTTTTTACTCTGCTGAACAATAAATTTACAAATCGGAGCAACAATGTGAATTTTTGGGAAGTGCCAAAATAAAATGATTTTAAGCGACAGACCAGACTGAAAGTTATTAAGGATTAACAAACCAGACTGAAAGGATTATCAGAACTTTACTCATCTTGTTGATGTTGCTGCCATCTAGTGTTAATAAACCGTAACTACAAAAACGATACATATTACTCTATGATCAGTGCACGAAGATCGGCTGAAAACCCTAATCCAAGTTCTGTCATGCCCTTGAGTCCTGCTCTATGCTTATTATTGCATATGGCAGGTTATCTTAAAATATTGAAAAGATATAACCTACTGTAAGGCAGCTTCTATAATTGTGCTAAAACACAAAGCACTTGGGGAATCTTCCACAAAGCAGGATTTCTTGCTTAGCCGGATAATTTGTTGGATTTAAGGTAGTTTGGGCTAAATCTAAATGAACAAAGATGAAGTCCACCTAGCTTGGACTACCTTAACCTCCTGAGACCCGACCTATTCATTTATGCCCATTGTAGTGGACATTGTATTTTTGCATTTATTTTTTCACTGATGTTGGGAAACGTATTTATTCTTGTTGTGCACTAAAGAGGACATGCTGTGAAATTAAAATAAGATTAAATTAGAAAAAATCTAAATTGTAAGATGTCTTATTTACTCCAAAGACAAATAACCTACAATTGAAGGACACTTTTTTCCTTGGGTCTCAGGAGGTTAAATCTGACAAGTTATCTATCTAACAAGAAATCCTGCTTTGCGGAATACTCCCTTGAATACAAGTATAGGGAATATAACTTTTGTTTGCTTGCTTTGAAATTCCTCTTGTAAACGACTCCCATAGTGGGATGCAGTTGACGAACATCACCACTAGAGGGAGTAAAGGATCACTAAAAAACGTAAGATCTTTCAACATTAATTTAAAATTTAGCAGAATTGTTAATTGTCGCTGATAATCATAGACACGTGTGTAATTACACAGTCACAGATGTTAGCACCAAGAACAAAAACCCTCATTCCTAACACTGAAATAAAAACACACCGCTCGCTAACATATTACAGCATGTTTATTTCATTTTACATTTTTTGTTTGTTAAAAAAACAAACAAAACAAAACTATAAAACATTTCTTATCCTAATATTTTTTTGAATGATAGATGACTATTCATTTTCTGACAGTTTATTTTGGACACTGGCTATTTTACTGGATCTCTCAAAATCGTGTTTTTCACTATTTTTTTTTTTTAATGTATTACATTGTCCAGCACCATTATAGCTAGCTGATGTAAAATAATAACAGACAAACAAACAGGGAAATAAATAGACAAATAAATAAAATGATATAGACAAATTAAGTCAAAGGAAACTTGCTGTAATTCCTTAGAACATGAAGTAATCATCAGCGTTGTATCGATGCTCCTGCTCTTATCACACGTCAGATCTCCGTTGTGCTTCTAACCAGACCTCGGCTGTACCGACGCGTCCGTGTGTCTGTACTCCCGCATTCCCGCACTGACCAGCCAGGCGAGGTGGGCCCTGTCATTCCGGCATCCTGCAGCTGCTCCCTGTTGGCCAGGCCTCGCCCGAGCCCGTCTGGGTCGGCCCAACTCCGTGGTGCCCCTCCCCATTCGGCGTTGGGGAGAGCCGGTCTGGGGTGGGGGTCCGAAAGGAGTGGGAGCGCCTCAAAACCCGAATAGCACCGGGGTCCCAGGGACGCCCGGCCTGGCTCTCGCCGGCGGCTCGCTGCACGGGCCGAGCCTAGGAGCTGGTTGGGCTCTCGAACTTGTCCAGGATGGTGGCGTTGACGTGGCGGAAGAGCCAGCGCTGCGTCGCTGACTCGGGGTCACAGGCGCTCATGAAGACCCGCTTATCACGGGGGCTGCAGTCCATGCAGCCGCTGCTCACCAGGTGGTACAGAGACTTATCCTACAGTCCGGGAAGATGGGGACCGGCGTGACCAGAGCTGCGGACAGCATAATCCCCCTGCCCTTATCACACCCCCCCCAACCCACCACAGATTACAGCCGCCAAACTAGGTATGGTTTTTATCAAGTGGGCTGCATCGTACAGCATGGGACCAAAAGAGAAAGCCCGACGCATCGAGACTGTCACCGACAGCCAGCTGCTGTGGGACACACTGCAAATACACAGTCCGTGACTATTCGCATGTACGAGTTCATGTTTCGGCCTGTAGAATTATACTGCTGTTCACTGCCATCATCACCGCCACCAGGGGGCGCCGTCGGCACGGCTTACCTTCCTGTAACGCCAGTGCTGGTTACCCTTCATGCCGTGGCAGTCGTACAGCGTTACAGCGCTGCTCTGCGACACGGCGTCGAAGCAGAACTTCCGGGTGTGCAGCGGGTCCCCCGGCCTGATGTCCTCCCTCCAGCCAAAGGTGAAGATCTGACAGATGAGGGGCGCTTTTGTGAAAAATTGTTTCTTAAAGATAGTGACTACACCCCCCCCCCCCAATCCTGTTCCGACAGGACGTCCTTGAGGTCCAGTGTAAGAGAAAGGGATGCAAATTCCCCCCATATCTCTGGTTTTACTCCCCACCGGTCGACTCCCCAGCAGGCCCCAGCGCATTATGGGAGACGCACGTACCTGCTCGTGCGCCCAGGTCCGCTCCGCGCGCTCCTGCAGGCAGGCCTCCAGACGCAGCTCGCTCCCCGTGGCTCCATGCTTGCTGTCGATGCACAGGCTCGTCGCCACGTTCCGGATCTGCGGGCGGACATGACGGGTCACGCTGGGCTCGCTCCGCCCACGCGCGGCGTGAACACACTGCCAAGCGGATCACCGCCCCCCCCCCACCCTTCCACCTTCTGGACCTTGGGACACCTGACGGTTACTGGGAAATGCTAGCATGGCCTGACCTCTGGGGGGGGGGGGCGCTGCAGGGTTCAAGCAAAGGTGGGAAACAACTGCCTGCATGCAGCTTCCCATCATGCACCACACCCCGAGAGACAAATAATTCCATTTACTGCTGTCAGATCTATAAGACCAACATTTTACTTATGCATTGTTATAGTGTTCAACAGATTTTTCTTTTATCCAAAACTGCTCTCTATGGAAACCGCTGTATATTTCTACAGAAAGGAATTTAACTACTTGGCGGTGAATCTGGTCCCTTATCTATGGTTTGACGCCTCTAACCCCCTAATGGCTGCGCTAGCTGCCCCCTCGCTACGCTGATATCACACAGCGCCGCTGAGCAACCAGCCTGAGGTTTCTTTGTTTCTTCCGGAATGATCCCCGGTCCGCAGTCACGGAGCCTGACAGTAAGCGTCCACACCTCGCGGCCACTGCGCATCTCATTTGCAGAACTCTACCGGGCTCCTACTGTAATGAAACACCTGCCCTTATTGTTAGAGAACAAAACAGACCATAAAAGGAGAATAATTACAGATTACATTTAGCTCCAGTTCATTTTTATTCATTCTAATAGTTTTTCTCCTTGAACTCTTACTTTCCTAATTTTCGGGCTCCTTCTCTAGTACCAGGCCTTCCTGACCTCCGTCTCTCTTTCCATCCTCCGCCTCGTTCTGCCTCTCCTGTGACTCTATGCTCTCCCCGTGTTTTGGCCAATGAATGAAATATTTTGGACAATTGATTTGACATTTTCCCTGCCCTGGCAAACAGGGAGCACTGGAAATAGGCTATCCCTCCCCGGCATTTCTGTACCTCCGGCAATTTCGTTCCATTACCTGAATCCCCTGCCTTTATGTGGCCTAAACACAGAGCACAGCTTTCAACAAACTGAAAGCCTCTCTAGGGCTTTTCTTCAGACGGAGATCTTTTATTAAAACTGGAGATGCTGCCCGCAACCCCAGATTTAATCAACTCACACACACAAACTCTACCCCATCAACAAAGAAAATGTGAAGTGTTTCTTCCCGCATGCTACAAAAATGTATAAAAAAAACCACACAGTGACGCACACCAATAATAAACTCCAGCCGAATCCTGTTTTTTTTTTTGTTTGTTTTTATAAAATTCAGTCTTCAAAATATAAAGTGCAGAAACTGAATTTCTACGTCCAAGTTACAGAGTCGCCGTGCCTCTATACGTATGGTTTCCAAGGAAATGGAGAAAACAGGAAGCTGCAAAAGGAAGTGTTTGGACTGGTCTGGGGTGTATCCAGTCCTGAATGCTATAGACGCGCCCGCTGAAAACCCCGCGGAGATGTTGACGAGCTCTTATTTATGGGTCTGGGCCTCTTCCAGCCGCTGTGCTGGGACGCTCTGCCGAATGCCCAATGAGGTCCCCTTTTATTGTCCCATACATCAGGGCCGTCGGCACGGCGACGGGGCCCACGGCGACGGAGTCGAGATATGAAGCTGTCAGCCTGACAGTGAAATTACTGCCGTCGTCTGGGCAGAAGGAGAAGTGCGGTGAGTGTGATCCCCCTCCCCCCACCCCCCCCACCCCCGGGGGATGCTCTCAGAGATACGCACTCCACTCCGCTTTAACTATCAATTTCCCTACTGAGTGCAAGCGGGCCGGATGAGCGAGGCCCTTCGGAGTCGGGCACCCATAAATAGAGAGGCCACGTGGGGATGATCTGGGGCCCGGGGCCCCTGGCCAAGGAGCCAATAAATCCAGGTTGGGCGGGGGGGCGCGTCATCGACTTGGATAGTTTAATACGCAAAGATCCTGTTTAAACGTACATGGTGGATGGACTGAAAGAGATGCTGTTTCTTAAACGTCTTTGGATGACAGCTCTGCTGACCTCGATGGTCCCATAGCAGCTGAAGTTAGAACAAGACGCGTCACCTGGCAAAATCATCCCGCAGGGCAGGATGTCTGGACCGGCTGCGCGGTCGAACCCGGTCAGACAGGGGCAGTGGGGTAACGGGGCCGATTATTACCTGGCTCTCCGTCGCGGTAATGCCTGCCTGCGGCTGCCTTTTCAGTGCGACCTGCGCTATATGGGGCCTGTAATCCTCTTTGAGGCCGAGTGTAATCTGTATTTCATGCTCCGGAGGTTACGCATCGTGCCTTAAGCATGCCACTGTCGTTCCTCAGATGCTGACTGCCAATATCCCTCCCAGTCCCCGCCTTCACAGGAAGTCCCGCCTCCCTATAGGTCCCGAGGGCCGGCAGCAGGCTCACCTCCCCCCAGGCGGCTGGCGGAGGCTCCACGGGGGGGTAGTACTTGGGTATGTCCCAGGCCACGGTCTCCATGTACCACCGGAAATCCTTGCACTGGAGCCGCTTGCGCAGGGCTTTCTGGGTGGTCAGGTCGCCGGTGGACAGGTGCCGGTACTCGGGTCGGCGCTGGTAGATGTACTCGGTGTACTCATCCATCCACGTCTCCGCCACCCGCTTCAGGTTCTGTGGGGGGGGGGCAGAAAAGGACACTGCAGCACATCAAATCGATCTCACCTATTTCACTTAAGCTGCCTCAAAAACAGGCCTGCGCTTCCTTAAACCCGCGGGGCGACTCCATTCGGCGTGGGCCGCGCTCTCTGCCGGCACCCTTACTCTCGCCAGGCTGGTTCCGGAGGGCACTTTATACGGGACGTACTTCCTGTAGATGTGCCCCACCCTGGAGCAAGGCACGTCATACATACTGCCCCCGCACATCCACACCTGGGGGGGGGGGGATGGAAGCCAGTGTTAATGATGCCGTCCGAGTGCAGGCTTCATAGCAACCAGCAAAAATCAAAACGTTATGATGCCACAGTGATCCACAGATATAAACACATTGTTTGAGGTGAACTTGGGTGAACTTCGTACGAGTCAAATGAGCAGGATGGAAATAGAATGAGATATTTAATTGAATAATGAAGTCAGTGAGTCTGCTGTCTCTATCCCCACACTTCATATGTTTCTCACGCTAAAACAGGCTTCCGGAGTGAACGGCAGCTGGGGATAGTAGACATCACAAACACTGACCTGCTACTGGCTAACCTGGTAGAACTAGCATCAGCTCTGTAAGTGTAAGTGCCTGTAAGTGGATTGTGGATCGCTAACACGCCATGCTAGTGTTCCCCCCACTTTTCTCTCTGTCTCTCGAGAGGGCCTGTGTGGATCGCTAACGTGTTAGCAGCTACAGGCACACGCAGCACCACTGCCAGCACTAAGACGCATTCATTTTTGGGTCTGCTTTTTAACAGGCTGGCTACAGCTAAGCTACTTTTAGCTTGTGCATGTAGCCGCTAACCTGGGGAATGTGGTGTTCTGTCTTGCTGACAGTCTTCTTACCGACAAGCCGCTATCACCATTGGTCACACTCTTTGTTGTAGACCGTATTGGCTGTTACCTGCTATCCATACCCAGATCAGACTCACGAACACACCAACGGTGCCGTCTAATGTGCGGTTAGGGAAATCACTCAATTTGAGAGTAGGGCTCCCAGCTGTGGAGTTCAATCCGAGGCCCCAAAGAACTCTATTACTGGCTAGATAATCTATCCATCCATTTTCTATACCTGCTTGTCTCATGCAAAAAATAATATTTAAAAACAAAATACAATATTTTAAAGCCAACCAGTACACTACTACCTACGTTAGCAAAGTGCAGCGATCATTATTTTGAGGACAAGAGAATTGTAGGTGAAATTGTGGGGTTATTCAACTGGGATTCGCTAAAGGACCGTATCACAATGTTTCTGTGAAGAACTACAGAGGGAGAAACGGTGAACCCGGCAATTGGTCCCCGGCAACGTTTTTGTTGTTGCCCTGGCGCCCAGTGCGGAGCGAACGACGCGCTCTCACACGCGCACAATGACAGACGGTGGGAGACCAGACACCTCCTCCACACCCAGATAATAAACAGAGTCAGCCCTGAGACGAGGACGATCGGGCCGTCAGGCTAGCTAATTAATTTCGAAGCGGAGTCCGACCGGTGGGCTTTCAGCTCTCACTGAACGCAGCGTGGAAAGGACGAGGGGAAGATCACCACTGGAAAGTGACTGCGATGCACAGCGAATCAGGACAGTGGTGGAACTGGATCAGCACTTCAAACGCTGTAGGGTAGGGCGTCTGATCCGCGGCAAGCAGGACTAAGCGTGCAGTGAATAAGCAGACAGAGTTTCCACTCACCTTGAATGAAATCTCATACTGCTCCCCTCCCCAGATTTCCAGGCCCGTATCGTAGCCTCCCAGCTCCCAGAACCACTCCCGGTTGACGGCGAAGAGGCCGCCGGCCATCACTGGAGATCTGGAGATTAGAGGATGGGGGAGTGGGTATTATTAGAGTGGGAATCCAACATCAGCGCAGCTCCCGCCACGACATTAGCTGGCGGCCAAGCTTTCAGAAACGCCGCAGCGACATCACCGGCCGCTATTTATGCAGCCGGCTGCTCCTCGTAACGCTCAGATCAAAAAAGCTGCCCCCCCCCACCCCCCCGAAGGTTCGTTGAGGTGTCTGAGGCTGGCCTCCACGCCGCCCGCCGTCTCTAAACGTGCGAAGGGGGTGTCCTCCAAATGTTTATTTTAATTCTTTCCGACTCGGGTATTTTTGTAGGAGGCGACGGGAGATCACAGAGATCAGCATCATGGGAAATGGAAAATGAGAAGCTGGGAAGGAGGGATGAGGAGTCGAGCTGGACGCCAGACCCCCCCCTATGATACCACAGCGTCGAGCGTCGAGGGATATGTATGCCGTAATACCGCCAGTGTTATTATGCTCAACATTACATATAATGTTAGCATTTCTGTACTGTTTGGTGCTCAGATCATTATACAGGCATACAGGCATCCTTTGGGTACTTTGTAATCGTTCGGAGGGGAACTGGGAAAAAATGGGAACAGCAGGAAAAGCGTGTTTGTGGGGACGGATTGCAGGCCATACGGTGCCTCGCGATAGGCCTGGTTTATTAGACCCCCCCCCCCCACTGTTTAATACATGGCTAAGGTAGCCCCCCCCCCACCAAGCGCTTGGTCCTGATTTTCGCTAGTTATCGATTCGTTCGGTTCTTTCGTTTAAAGAGCCACCTGGACCGGGTGTAAATGAAGGCATTCAGGCAGGATGGCGTCACATCCCAGCACATCACTGCCTGACGTTCATTGCTAAGCTAGAAACGTATATGACCAATGATTTACCTGGACATGTTTATGGATTTCTTTCTTTTTGCAGTTTTATCCAGACACAGCTATACAGTGTTTATTTTTTACTTCTTGTAGAATTATAATCAGCATACATCAGAAAAGTCTATGTCATGGTCATATAACAAGCAAGTTAGCCTGGTAGAGGTAGCTATCATAGTTAGCCTGGTAGAGATGGCTAACATAATTAGCCTTGCAGGGATGGCTATCATTGTTAGCCTGGAAGAGATGGCTAACATAATTAGCCTTGCAGGGATGGCTATCATTGTTAGCCTGGAAGAGATGGCTAACATAATTAGCCTTGCAGGGATGGCTATCATTGTTAGCCTGGAAGAGATGGCTAACATAATTAGCCTTGCAGGGAGGGATGGCTATCATAGTTAGCCTGGATGGGAAGGGTAACAGTCAGCCTGCTAAAAGTAGCTTTAACAGAAAGCTTGACACAGTTTCCCGATCAGATTGACACAGTCAACTTCCTTTTGTTCCTCATAATCTGAGTGAGGAAAGCTGGTTAATGGTATTTATTTTAAGAAATAAACTCAGATAATTGCATAATACTGGGGAGAATTGTATGTATGAGAGTGCTGGACTAATTTTCAGGGAAAGAGGTGATTTTACTTGTCTCCATGACGACCCCAACCATTCCCAATTTGTGCCCCTACTTGATGCATTTTTCTCGACTCCAAATTTGGTCATCATCATGTCCCGGCTCGGCGACTGGAGGGATTTGACATTCTGCAGAGTACCTTGTATTTTGTGCGTTCACTTTATTACTTATTAGTATTTTTTCTCTCAGAACTTAAAAGACATGTGACCCGGCTAGCGGCTATAAGAGGAGCTGCGGACTTTAGCAATGAACATCAGGGTAGGCATGGAAACGCAGCGATGCGGTGGTGGCAGTGTGGGGGGGGGGGGGAGACTCAGTGAAGGTGCCGGAAGGTCCGCAGGAGTAGGGGGGGGGATGTAGGAGGTACGAATGAAGACCATGCGGCACTGAGACCTGGAGGAATTTCTGAGCGGTGGGAGTTCTGTTTTGGCGCACCTCATTCCATTCTTCAACCCAATTAGAGCTCCGGGAGCCCCCGGTCCGGCTAGGCGGCCTCGTTAATTCACTTCACAGCACCAGACCCAGCCCGCTCCATTAGTGGGAACTGGCCAGGATATATTTGGACGCTGCCTTTAGCGGCGACGGACCCGGAACGCTCGGCACTTTTCACTGCGCCCTTGACAGCATATATCAACCAAATTCAAAAGGGAGAAAAAAAAAAACATTTTATAGCAGGGATAAAAGACCGATATCCGCCTTCAACTTTTCTCTGGCTTATTTTTAGTGTCTCCGCAGGTGTTTTCATTGAAGGCGACACATCCTACTTTGTTTAAACATAGCCTGTGGCTTTTTTTTTTCTTCCGAGGCATTTATTTATCGAAGCAATCTGAGTTAAGTACCTTGTTGGAGTGCGGAAGCACAGGGGCTCGTACCTGCACTCTCGCTTTCGCTTCCTTAACCTTTCTGCTTTTCCCGTCGCCGGAATGCATAATTAAGGCTCGGCTGCGTGGGGAGCGAGGGCGTCGGCACTCGCGACCGAGAATGCGGCGCCCCAGAGCGGCTCGGAGGAGGGCCTCATTGTGGAAAGTTGCGCCGTAGCTTAGGAAACCGGGAGAGCTTGGCAGCTGTGAACTTCCCAGTCTGGATTAAGGAGAGTGATGTTCTTCTGGCCCTACTTGTGAAGAGTGGCTTAACGACACGCTGGCAGATGAACAGGGGACACACCTGGACACGTCTGCCGTCCTGGGTCTCACCGGCCTTCATGATGATCTCAGTTAACAGGCGGGAATGAGGCCCGTGTCCCATGTCACTCCCCCTGTGCTGGCGAAGGGGTCATGAAGTGTTCAGAGCCCGCAGTGTGCTCACCAGCCCCCTAGATCATGCTGGAAGGGGCCGCGGACGGAGAAGAGCAGAGGGCAACAAAATCAATTTGCTCTGCAGTAATCCTCTCTGGCCTGGTCCCTTCCAATCTAATAAAGTACTGAAATATAGCTGCTGACTCAATTAAGGAAGGTAATAGGGAAGCCAGCTCTTCACTGGCGACTCGTCGGCCGGCACCCGGACAGGCACTGGTTAATCTGGGAGCTCTGGCTGCATGGATCCGAATCCTTGGCAGCACATCCCGTGGCATCGGATAAATAACTGCCCAAAAAAAACAAACCGGTCTCAGATGAAAGCGGATGACTATAATTAGCCAGTAATTTAGCTGTGGATTTACTGCTTGCTGGGGGGAAAAAAAAAAAGGCTGAACGCATCAATGCAATGGGCGGGCTTAGCAGCATTCTGAGTGAAAGGGATTGGCTGACCCATGTGTCAATCTAAGCACCAACCATGGATAGAGGGTTAGGGGGCAACAGGCCTCAACTGTTCATGTTGTCAAATTCCCGCCTCGTCTCAGTGTCACGGCTTGAAATTTAGCCCTAATGAGCTAAACTTCCTGGTTTTCAACCTATGGCCCACTGACAGATCGCAGTGCCTCCGTTTGAGCTTCTTTAGGAAAGCTGCCAGGGGCTAAGGAACCAGCCAGAGGTACCAAACACCCAATAGGAGTCGATTCTGGGGTCCAGCAACAGGCTTCTAATATTACCGAACTCCTCAAGGTCTTGCAGCAAAAGGCCACATGAAATAATGTGCTGAGATGCAGAGGGAGAGATCAATTCTGCCTGTTGACACTTACATCTCAGCGGAACGTCCAACGGTCCAATGGAAAGGTCTTTAGCCAGGAGCTAAGAAGGTAGGAAACAGGAAGAATGGCAGAAAGAGGGGCCCAGGAATAGTCATTCCCAGGAGGATAGTGTTGTTCCAGTTCCAATCTGTTCGGAGAACCCAGGAAACGAAAAATGGCATTTTACACATCCTGCCAGCCAACGCTGTCAATAGTATAATTACCCTCAGTCTCACTGGAGTTCTGGTTTTGGCTGGTCAGCCTTTCCCCAGGCCTGTACTTAAACGAGCTGGGGGGGGTCATCCACTCACTGAGGCCCGTCCAAAACGCGCCCGTTCTCAACACGCCAACTCCCCCCGGAAGCATCGCAGAGGATTGTTTTAATGTTAATGGCATCTCACGTCCACCATCGCCTCCCGCTAAGTTACGCCACAAGCGAACGTTTGGACTAGCAGCTGCGAGCATGTTAATAAGATGCGTGTGGGTGGCCGTGTTGGACACGCCGTAGCGAAACAAAATTCCCTGCTAATTTAGCATTTTTATTCTATTTAAAAGGACACATTTCACGCTGACAGACTGTCTGTTGACAAATTTAAGTCTATGGAGTATTGCAGGCTAATTGAGAAGTCAGAACAGTAATGGTCCCGCGCAATCTCGTAAAAAGCTGCGTAAATTATTCGGATGGGTAAATAGCTTTTTATCCATCAAAATATCAGTGACCCCATTTGTGAGGGCTAATTTTCTGGTTAAGAGTTTTCACCCCTCTCTAAATCCCTCTCCTGCCTCTAGCTTTTGGGAACAGGGATGTTTCGTATCGCAAATGACCATCTGTCAGGGTGTTCGGTAAATTGTGTGCGGGCAAACGCAGAACCGCACCGCTGGAGTGAGGCAGGGTCCTACAGAGCCACAGTGCCTGACTCCCACAATCCTCTGGGCCAGAGTTTTTATTACTATGGAGATGGTTAAACATGGAAGCGGCCGCAAAGAGACTTGCTGTGACTTTCCTGTTAAAAAAAGCACCTTTCTCAAAGTTTTAGATGTTCCAGCTTGGCTATTTCTCACATTTCCTGCGCTGAATTTATCGTTAAACGTAAAGGCGAGTACAAAGATCTCGTCTCTGCTTTGAAACGCCGACACCGATAGCTGGCACTTTGAAGTGATCGATGACCTCCACTTTTCACTCGAGGGCCGATGCATTTAATGCAACCAAGGACAGGCGGAACCTGCAGGTCAGACGCAAATGACGAGCGACACAGGGAGAACCTCACCTGCGGGCATTCATCATGGTCCTGCGTAAGATCCTGAGGATGAGCATGTGGTTCACGCATGTTTTGATTCTGTCTCCTTAAAGCTCCGCGCGGAGAACCAAGGGCATGTCTGACAGATTATGATTAAAACATGAGGATGTTCTCCACAAGAGCAGAAAAAGAGAGAAAAAAGACAAAAGGAGAAACCCGGCACAGTCCTCTCTGCGAATAATTCAAGGTCGGTTATAACAGAGAGGGGCAAATATAAATGAATAAATCTACTCTTCTCCACCATTCTGTACAACTGACATCTGCGCTCATATGTCATTGTGAGCTGACTAATGTTTGTCCAGCAGGGGGCGATGTTAAACCAACTTTGGCTGTAATACAGGCCCGGCCTTTCGTGGGCTCTGCTGCGGGGTTAATGTGATTTCATTAGGAGGCCAGGACCCTCTGGAAAATGCTCTGTAGCAAAACACTCCCCCCCCCCCCCCCTTGGACACATCATCCCGGATTCATTAGCGCTCCGGCAAGCGTCCGCAAAGATCCGCCCCTCTTCGCCGGATAAGTCATTTTACAAATGAGCTCTGATCCAAATGGAGGATCCACTTTCATCTTGTAACAGACGCTAAGATCTATATTAAGGCATCCTTACCGGGACTCTCCTTGCATAATAAGGCATGCAGGTGCTGGGGTCTTTTTAAGGGCAGAACTGGAAGACCTTCTCAAAGTCCTTCAGAGGGGTGGTGCCGTCGCACTCATCATTTAAAGGCCCCGAATACGACACCCGCTGCCGAGAACCCTGATAGGTCTCTGGATGTGGGAACTATTCTGTTCTAGATAAAGAAGTAAGTCAGAAAACTTTGTGTTTTTTGGGCCAAGCCACTCGAACCAGCCCCCCACTGTCCTCCTCTCAAGTTTCTGCTCGCTGGAGGTGCTTCTCCTTATCTGCTGTGGACCGATGGGGGGGGATGGGGGTCAGGTGCAGGCTGGACCAAACCGCTTTGTCTGTGAGGAAGCCTCTATGCTCGGTCACCCCATGCTGGGGTAGGGGGCCCGCAGATGGTAGGGGGTTCCTTTGGCAACACTTGGGCCCCGGGGCAAATCTGTGGAGAAGCCTCGTTCAAGGTAGTCGGGGGGGGGGGGAATGGGGGGAGGAGGGGTAGCGGTGGATCATCGTCTCCGGTCTGCCAGGACCCGGAACATATCTAGCTGATACCTAGAACCATGCTGTTCTGCCATGGGGGAACTTGAGGATAAAGCACCATACAATAAAGATCACCGAGGCCTTTAAATTGTCCACTTCCCTTAATTATTCTTCATCTTCCGCTCTGTAAGAAATATGCTCTGGTCTCTGCTGGCGTTACGCAGAGCAGAGAATGCAGCTCTATTGATTTAGCAAAACACTCCCCTGTGAATCCGGTGATTTCTTTCCCCAACGCCGCGGACAGACACGGCACTGCAGACGTGGGCTGAGTCATATCTCCGCATGCGGGTGACTCGGGGCCGAGACAGATCCAATCGGAAGGCTTCCCTGGTGGAGGCAGGAATGGGCCGCAAAAGTGCCGATTGGAGGGAGGGCGGCAGGCAGGGGGCCCCGACAGGAGAAACAGGACACAGGAGGACTGCCAAAAATTGGTGGTAATCAGGACGGACACAGGGGGGCACCCTCTGTGCCTGTCGATGTCCATCAGAATCACGGATGTGAACGCAACCGAACAGCACAGATTTACCGGTCAGGTGATGCTCAAAACCGCAGTTAAAAATGCAAAAAAAATATGCATATTAAGCAAGACATCAATCCCAAAAAACACAACCTCAAGAGCGAGAGGACAATGTCAGAACCACGACCAGAAAGACCCCTCAGGGATAAAACAGCGGCGTTTGCATTTCGCTGAATCCCATCTCTGGGAGGAGCAGTATTTTGGTGCATTTTTCTTTAGGGTCAATGACACGTCGGCGGGGCAGTGAAAACCGTGACAGTACATGCAGGTGCGGAGCCCATGGTGGGCCGGTACCTACGGGTAGGGCTCGCTGGGGTCAGCACCCTGCAGCTCTGGCGGGATGGGGATGCGCTTGTAGTACATCTCCCAGTCAAAGGCCCCCCGCATGGCGTCCCCCGCCTGCGCCTCGTAGCCGAAGTGGTTGTGGTCGATGACGTCGATCATGGGACACACGATGGTCCTTGGGTTCTGGGCGATCTGGTCTGGAAGCGCAGGGGGACAAATTGATAATTAAAAAATTCCCCACCCCCGTGCGGCTGGTCAGCGATCAGAATCAGGTAGCTCTGGAGTAGGTTTGCCCCCCCCCCCCCTCCTAACGTCGATGTCACTCAGGCCAACTGAACTGTCCCAGATCTGTCACCCTCCCTACCCCACCCCACGCCCCCCCCCCCCCCAACACCTCCGCACGCCTCCTCTCCTGGAGCTCCGGGAATTTCAGGATGCCACTTATGGTCATGGTGGGGGGGGGTGGGGGGTATCAGTACAAAAGGATGCAGACTGGAGAGGGAAAAAAAACGAAGGACAGAAAACAGGAAGAAAAACAAACAGACGGGAATGAAGGCAGCGGCGTCCATGACAGATTCCAAATGGAAGCAATTCAAACCCAATCAAGTCGGGGAGTGGAGAGCAGGACAACAGACAGCCAAAGGAGGACATAAACCCCCCCATGGGGTCGATTCTACCCTGGAACCAAAGACTCTGCCCTTATGTATCTCCATGACAGCAACCAGGCACAAGCCCAGACCTTAACACTAATTACACACAAGCGTGATGAGCATTTGTATCGTCTTCAATGCCATTTCCTTCAGATCTTAACTTCAGATATAAAGCCCTCATTTCTTGCTGTCGAGACTCAATCTCCACATGCTGGGATAAGAACCTCAGACTATCCGGGTCCTGCGACTTCCTCCTGATGCTGGTGGCCTGAACGCCGCCCCAGTGGGGGGGGGGGGGTTAATCTGCTCCCGTCCAATATCCGGCACTTCTGAAATATTCATCAGAGGTGCTCACTGGGGCGTGACGTCTCTGTATGTTTCTTTCTTTTTTGTTTTTGATTCCCAGGGTCGTCGCCATGCAGCCCGGAACGTGGGCTGGACTCCAGCTCCTGGGGGCGGAGTGTGCCGCCTGGCCGGCAGACGGCACAGCGGGTAACTTCAGAGCGAGGCCGCAGAACTAAAGTGCAAAGCCGAGCCTGGAACCTTCCAGAAACGGGGCCGCTGTGGAGGCCGCGGCTTTCGGAAGTGGGTTTTTATAGACCCCGCCGTCACATGGCGTAGTCAAGAGTAGAAGATAATTCATTTCAATCTATTGTCAAAACGTGGCACATATATGCATACATTCCAACAGGAGAAGATTAATTTTATTCTCTGATGCCCTGGATACGAAAATTTGTTTGATTTTCATTTCAGTCTGAGGATGGCTGAGATAAATGTTACCCCCGTTTACCTCAACAGCATGGAGGGAGGGGTCATTTTGACCCCTTGCCCTCCCCCGGCATATTTGGAGACACTTGTCATATAAACCAAGGTACGATGAACAACGAGTTGGAAAAAAGGATAAAAGGCAAACAAAACAGCCTCAGCATGATGCACGGATCACCAGTGGGAGGTGGGCGGAGCCGGGTCATGTGACCTGTTTGAAAACATTGCCAGCACACCCCACCTCACCCTCCGGGACTGAGGTCATCATGCCACTTTTCTCAGTGTCGTCAATGATTGGATCCCAGTGGGAGCCAATCAAACACCGGCATGTGAGCGAAACGGTGAACTGAACACAGTCAGTAGTGCGTGGGTTCTATTCAGCAGGACGCGAATTATTATCAAAACTGGCCAGTTATTTAATGTGCAAACTGTGATGATATAAATAATCAGCCGAACTGTAATGCTGCCAGAAAGCTTGGAGGCATTTGGCCAATCGGCAGGCGGCGTGTGGCGGCAATCCGGCGCCTCATTGGCCCGAAAGCTCCCACTTACCCAGTAGGGGGGGCAGCCAGTTCACATTGGCCTCGCAATGCGAATCCAGGAAGGTGAGGACCTCCCCCCTGGCCACACTGGCCCCCAGGAGGCGAGTCCGGATCAGACCTTCCCGCTTCTTGGTCCGGATGATCCTCACCTTCGGAAACCTCGTCATGTAGTTCTCCAGGGACGCCTTCAGATGTTCTGTGACAGTGGAAAAGGGGCGGAGGCAGAAGAAGAGAAGAATCAGGATCGGCGTCGTCAGCAGCTTCTGCCAGACTTCCTGTCAGGCGGCCATATCCCTGACGCTTCTCTGAACAGCACCAGGAATCCAGGAGAGGAAAAAGCTGCCTAGATTAGGGTACATAAAATAAATTCCTCCTACCTTTACAATGACGCTTGTATTAATTTCCAGGCTTTTGTTTCCAGTTCTAATGAAAGGAATTCTCGCCAGTGACGAGTTAATCTAGTGCCAGTTTTGTTCAGAACTCCCTGAGTCCCATCCTAGTGCATAAATGTTTAATGTCCCTTAAGATTTCCTCGCAGTTAACGGTTAATTGAATTGTCAAATTGGGCTCCTCTTCTGGAATATTAAAGGAAGGCGTGAAGGAGACTCCAAAAGCTCGCAGACGCTTTTAAAGTTTCCTCGGGAAACTTAATGAACACATGAATAAATCAGCAAATAAGCAAGTCGATCAAACGGCCGTCACTCTCGGCTGATCCATTAGCTCATCTTTCTGTAGCATGTCTGTTCTTCTGCGGGAAGGTTCCTGCAACCGACATGCTCCGATCTAGAGGCTGATATGGATGTGAGAGGGAATGGGAAGGAAAGTCCTACCTCGGCGTCAGGGAGGTGCAGGGTTAGGGAGCATGGGGAGGAATCAGGGCAGCTTGGCAGGATAGCTGAGGCTCTCTGTTAGGGATTTGGGCATTTGGGTTTTAGCTGGGGTGGGCGTGTGTGTAGTTTCAGCTTCTGCCTGTAGGGGGAGCTCAGCCAAGGGGCAGCAGTTGTTTAGTGGCAGATAGCAAGCAGGGCGCAGATAAACACAGGGAACTGGATTATGCCTGTTCTCACTCCGCTGATGTGCCTCTGGCAGGGTCCCTCTGAGACGTGGCCCGTGCCACCATCTGCCGTCATTATCAGTCCCGGAAGCTCAATTTGCCCCCCTCCCTCCCCCTTCACCCACCCCCAGCGGCGTGGAGGCCCCAGGGAGTGTAGCACTACAGAGCCGCCCACTTTCCCTCTGAAAGGTCGTGGAGTCCCGGAACCGGACCGGTTCCGGAGTGTGAGACCCGTTCTAAGGGTTCTGACACAGACTCCTCATTTCTTTACTCACTCCCATCTTTGCGAGGACCATGGCCGGACCAGGCCTCATGCTGACGGACCCAACAGAACCGTCACGTGAGCAGAACTGACAGAACTGACAGGTTCTGATTTCTGTGAAAAGACGATGACTTTCCAGAGGACCACTGAGCATGAAGCATCAGCTTGTGTCGGTTTCAGGGGAACAATGTGTGCATCTTCATGACTATTATTATTAATCATGTGACTGGTCACCTGACTACAAAAAGAAGGGAAAAAATCCACTAAAGCTTTCTATCCTGGGGCCAACCGTTGGCTCTGCGAAAGCCCGCCCCCCCCCGCACCACCAACTTGGTAGATCGTTCCATAAACCATATGCTTGTGCTCTGACCCCTGACTAAACCCCTCCTTTCCTGTTTGAAGACTTTCCTACAAGCATCCACAAGGCTCAGGATCACGCAGTCGCAGTGAATCACTGGGAAGACGCCTGATCAAAAGCAACTAGTAGGCCTGCCAGTCTTATATTGTTTAATCAATTTCTACAGTTCGATTGTTTATAATTTATAGAAGCAGCTCAATTTCAATGTTCTAGAAGGATCCAGGAGCAGAGTTCCTCCTGGGACTTAGCAAGTAAATATTTGGTTACAATTTCTTTGTACAATTTATTTAACCACGAAACTGCGTGGTATCCATTTCTTGCATAATAAGCACTGTCAGATCCAATAACTTTATACGGATCACATGGATTAGCGGCATTGGAAAAGAAAAATTAAGGACCTTAGGAGAGAATAAAATTACTTGTTGGGTTTTATTTGAATAAGCTGGTAGGATAAACAGGGTTTTTTTTTTTGCATAAGTGGTCCAAAGTGGTTTATTCCTGGTTCTGCAGTAACAGCTATTTTTTTACATTTGGATAGATGCATCGTCGAGAGGATTATGCACAGAAAACGATAAAATTCGAGGACTCTACCAACCTTGGAAAAAGGAATGTGTGGCACAGAAGATATACTTTGGTAAAAGCATCTCTTATGCCTGAGAGTCCAGCTCTGGATGTCGTTCACAAACAGGTAATCAGAAACCACCTTTGACAGCTTGCAGAACTGCGTTTGTACCCAGATCAATGCATCGATTCCGTTTTCACACTTACAAATGAGATATTTACTGAGGTCCAGTCCTGTGTATTTTTACAGCTGGAGGGATGGCCAGCTCATTTTTATGTTTGCTGGAGAAGAGGTTACACATGGTGGAGTCTCAACTCACCATCCATCCATACCTCAGGGCCCAGGCCTGCTCCCTAACCGCCCCTTCCTGGATTTCTTCGTCTACCATCTCGTTTTGCATCCTGGGAAACCTGGTGTAGTAAGGGTGGTCATCTCACGTGACAAATTCGAAATTCACGGCTAGTTACTCATGGAGACGGCGGTCTATGGACAGCAACGCGTTTCCCCCGGACGGCAAAGAAAGTGAATTTCTAAAAGCGACAAGAAGCGGGGCTGGATTTGCGAGCCCCGGATAAGCGGAGAGTAAGACAACAGCTACGGCATCTTACAGTAATCAAGCTGGAATTGAGGGATTTATGCTGCATGTTTGCTGTAGCGTATCGAGGCTTCGAATCCATCGCTCCTTGTGTTCAATTGGCTGACAGTGTCTTTGAGGAGCGGGGAGGCTGCAGCCGGAAGGAACGGGGAGAGTAAAAGCCAGCTTACGGACGCAGCGCAGATTGATCTAAACAATTTTTATAAGGCTTTTAGGCACTGCGGGTATTACCAAGGCGACGCAAAGAAAAGACATATATTATCAAGCTTCCGCTCTCGCGGGCAGCTAATTTGCAAACAAAACAACGTGGCAGGCGGGCGCCGTTGTTAGGGAATTCGCAAATGCGTTGGATGGCACCTATTGTTCTCTCATTAAAATTAATAGTGCATTTCTTATTTGCTATAATCTTCTGTTAAATGCCGCCACCTGCTTTGAAACATTAATCGAAAATGAAAATGCTTTGTCGTCCTTCGTTAGGCTCGAGGTACTTCACAGAAAGGGCTAATGGCCTGTCTCTCTATCACTCCCCTTAAGCGTAAGATCATTTCAGGTGAGCCGGTGAGTTTAAGGAGTCTGGAGTTTAAGGTCTCTGGAGCCGATTACTGAGGCTAATCGCTTTCTTCGCTGAGAGGGTGTGAGACGGTGCCTTGAGAGATGGACCTGGGAAGGTGCTATTGCTGTCATTCTGGTTTACATACAACAGGGGGGCGGAGCTTCAAGTCACAGGAGACGGGGCTATAAGTAAATTGTCATTGTATGAAGACACCTCGCCGAAGACACCAATTGTTGACTGACATAACAATTAATGTTCGTTTAAACTATGTACAAACTGATTTCAGTTAAACTCTTGGTAGGCAACCAGTCTCAGAAGAGTCATTTCAAAATTTCCAGTGAAGTTCTAAAAGAGTACAGAATGCGTCCCCCATCGCGTCACCACAAAGAGGTGCTTGCCGGTATCCTAGTGACAGCCGACGTCTCGCGGTTCTTTTCACACACACAGATCACACATTGAGCCGCGACGTGTGTCTCTCTTCTGCACGTGCTCAGTGTCCCTGCCACATATCTGCTGCATCCAGATCGAAACGGCAAAGAGCGGCGTCCACATGAGGGTGTAACTCAGCGCCACCTGTGACCTTTAACAGCTGATCAGGCCCAATCACAGCTTTTAAATAAGAGCAGTGGAGGGAATTTCACCCTACATGTGCGCAAAGGTATCATTGTACACATGAGTTAGGCCCTGAAAGGATGTTTTTCTTTTAAATCAAAAAATAATTGCGATATTCTGGCTGCCTACAGTAGACCAGCTCATTATCCATCCATGTACCATGAATAATTATCCAGTAGCAGGCCACACAAAGCATGAAGCCTATCCCAGGAAGCAGGGGGACACCGGGAAGAAAGAGCAGGCCACTATAGGACACACACACACACACACACTCAGACACACATACACACGTTCACACATGTCACGGGCTATTTACAGAAACTAATTCACCTAACAGCATGCTTCTGGACCGCAGGAAAAGGACCTGGAGGAATCCCAGGTGAATATGGGGAGAGCACAGAAACTGCACACACATACAGGCGGGGCGACACCTGACCCCAAACCCAAAGAGGCCACAGAATAAGAAGAAAATCTGCAGCAGCTACCGGTTCAGATCATTTAGCTCAAGGAACCAGTGGTAGGCATTCAAAGACGATACATCACAGTAAATCTGAAGGACGTCACGAATAGGAGGGACGCTCTCACTAACGGCGGTGTGTTACGGCCGAAAGAGAAAATCAGTCAGCGCTATTGGCAGGAAACAGATCAGGGCTTGTCTTGAGACAGGGATGCTCACATGGCTTACAGTCAAGGTAAAGAAGATTTGGAAATAAACCTGGATTTCCGTTAAATTCCTGGGAAAAAAATGCCTTCTACTACTTCTAAGTGCAGCTGAAAACACTGGCTAGATCCTCGCAATCAGAGATCATCACGTCCTTCACTAGCAAATCTTTCTGATGTCTACCCCGTCACCAGGAAACTGCGTTAACCCCCCAACCCCCTCTTCCTTACAAAAGGAAACCGTCCTCAGTCAGCTGCAGGAATAACAATCCTGCAGCATACATCTCTGCCTGCACCGATTTCAGCCGCTCGGTCAGATCGGAATCGCTCTGTCGTAGGACGAAGCTAGAAGAGTGTGATTGCAGGAGCGATGGATTTCAGATGAATGTGGACCAGAGGAAACAAAAGACCCCCACAGAAGGAGAGCAGGGGCTGGTCGAACACCCAAAACGCACACATGCACTCACAGACACACGCACTCACAGACACACGCACTCACAGACACACGCACTCACAGACACACGCGTAAGGCTCTCACAGCAGGGAATATGTTTTGCCTCCCTTGAGAGACTGTTATTTAAATAACAGGGGCCCTGGGCCCTTTGTGGAGGTTTCACTGGGGCCGCCTGATCCACGGCTAGCTTCAGCAATCCCCGAGGGGTCCCCGCATCACTGGCATGGGGGGGCGGGGGATGTGAGCTTGACTGAAGGCTGGGGGCGCAGCTCAGCCACGTGACTCTGGGGAGGAGGAGGAACCTACAGCTGTGGGGGGCCCCTAGGCCCTTGTGAAAAGCCAGAGGCTCGTGCAAATCGAGCTGCACTCCAGCAAACCGACAAGCACCAGCTATACCAGGGAGATTATAAAGCCTGGCACCAAACGTGACCCAGATTTAATAGACCCAGAGTCTATCCTGGGGGGAAATTATGGAAGCTTTGTGAGTGGATATTTTATTAGGGGCTGTGTATCACCTTACAGTGCTCGGTCAAATGACACCATACCTCTTAAAATACACAAAATCACATCAATATTTGAGCCATGTGAGTTTTTGGAAACAAAATAATCTAATTCTAGGATGCTTGTAAATCATTTTGTTTGTCCAGACTGTTGTTTTCGGTTCATTTGTATCACCTTCAATTTAAACGTTAAGAAGAATTTGCGTATTTGTCGTGCTCTCCTGCCCGCCGCCCTTTTAAAACATGGCAGCACATGCAGCTGAGCGTGTCTCCGCTGTAACTGGCATCAAGGAGCTGAAATCAGTTACAGAAACCAAGTTAAAGTTGGGAGACATAACCAGAGGAGCATTTTGCAGAAAATTTCTGCTGAATCGCTACGCATTCTTCATTTCTTCCCGTCTGTTTCACAGTTAAAGTTGCTGAATGTATAGCTGTTAAACTTCCTGTACTCATAAGTGAAAATCATCTGCGGCCACTAAGAACCCACACGTACTGTCATGCTTTTAAATACCTATCCTGATGATGTTAATAAATACTACAATATACTACCAGCACTTAAATGAATCAAAGCAGATTTTTTTTAGCTAGCTTGGCATATATGTGTGATATGATTTTTAAGCATAGAGAAATCTTACCAAACAAAGCCTTGCCTTCTAGTCGTAGCCATTCATAACACGCAGTCGGAAACACGGTGACACGGCTGATGGGGATATAAAGGTCGCCATTCGGCTTCAAGGGCGCTCCGGGCAACGTAACAACCCCGACTGAACGATTAAAAACTTCCAGAACCAGTCAAACTAAAATGAATCAGGCTCTGCAAAAACAAAATCCTTAAAGTACTTTAACATTTTAAATTTTAACTAATAAGCTTCTAATTAGGCTCTTACGTGTTCCACAAAAACAGGTGCAGTCCATAATTAAATTCTGCCCAACACAATTAAACACTTAATCTAATCGGTATTACATTACCGCTTTTGCAGTAAGTTTATGGAATAAGGAGTTTTCAGTCCCCTTTAAGTTCTAAAAATGTAATTTAACACATGTAATATACACATGTAATATACACAAAAATATTCTGAGGGCAGAACGAAAAATGATTGGTTATCTCTCTGAACCAATCACATTGTAGAGCAGACGAATCCAAGCAACTACAGGAGGCAGGACCAACCAATCAGATGTCTAGTCGTTTGGACCCACCTCCTCTACAATGTCATTGGTTCTCTCTCTGAACCAATCATTTTTTGTTCTGCCCTCAGAACATTTTTCTTTAAGTAAAACTCCCAGGAGCTAGTCCTTTAGAGCCATGCACTGCTCTGCCTTATTTTCATCCAGTTAGCCCCGATGCCAGTTCCTATTCCGGAAGAATCCCGCCCTCCACCATTAACGGCCACAGAAGCCTCTCAGTGACATGTCGAAGTGTAACACAAGATGTAGCGGCGGGGGAAACTATGAAGAGTAGTAATCTCAGGTGGAATCGCACGACAAGGCCTTGGCGAAACACGCTATGAGAAATTCACTGTATGAATATTCGACGGCACTTTTCCGAGCGCACGGCTAAAAGGCGGGGAATCTGCGATGGCCGCATGAGGGACAGCCGCAGAGAGAGAGAGACAATCCTTTTAGCTAAGAAACACACTTGACTAGGAGGAGAAGTCTCTTCCCTCTCTCCTGAAAATGTGTCCTCTGACAAGGCAGCTAATGTGTGGAGAACCAAGCAGCGGACAGCAATGAAACAAGGTTAGCAAGTGATAGAAGTATTTCTGTGGTAATAATTTAATGCACACAGATGGACTGGCAGTGCGCGCAGTGTGCAACAGCCACAGGCTGAGCGCAGGGAGAGACAGAGAGAGAGGAATCTTCTGAAAGAACCAGACGGAGAGTCACCTCGACAAACCCCGCTCCTCCTCCCCATCTCTCCCGCTGCCTCGTCAGGTTTGGAGAAGGCAGCTTTAAACACGGCGCATACTGGCGGGCGAGGATTCGCCGGGCAGGCCGCCAGTGCCCACCGAGCCTGACCTTTTCAACGGCGATCAAATATTAAAGGGAGATATTCACCGTGTCGCCGTGATACGCCGTCTGTCCCTCGTGCGGGGTGGCGGGTACGCCCCTGCGGTCACAATGAACGATAATGGAATAAGCTAGCGATGTCTGCAGGGAGGACGAACAGCTCCGGAAAGATCTCGGAGCCTCTCCTGCTCACAAAGGCAGGGATACGGGAGTCTCTCTGCCTCGGTGCCATCTAATGGAAGCGGGTTTTACTGGAGATGAAGGTGTTTATAAATCAGGAGCTGTTTTAATTCCGTCTGAACCGCAGCCAGAGTCGGGAAATAAAATAGCACATTAACTTATAGTGCGTGATCACACCATCTGGAGATTTTGTCGAGGCTTTAAATCAGAAACATAGTAAAAAAACACACACACACACACACACGCGCGCGCAATCTGAATGGGGACCGTCCATTCACTTCTATGGGAAATACACCCTAATCCCAATCACAACACCCTTAACCTCTACCCATCCCTAACTTTAACCATAAGTAACCAACTCAAATACAAGACTTTTTGCATTTTTACTTGCATTCACAGATTTTTATAAAACTGAGGTTATCCAAATGGGGACCTCAAAAGATGTCCCCAAAAATAGGGAAATTTCAGGTTTTACTACACTTTGGGGACAATTTGGTCCTCAAATGTGATCTATGAAAACACACACACACACACACACACGCACACATGCACGCACGCACATACGCACACACACAGACACACAGACAAAAGGCCTGATAATTTAATCACGATCTACATTTACAGCAAACAGCCTAATATTGCTCGCTGTGGTGTCACACTATTAAAGGTGCCATCAGATTATCCGGCTACCAATCGGTGTGGGTTTAATATCCTAAAGTGAGGCACAATCGGGGGCAATAAATGTTTCCGTGTGTAAGTTTAATAGCATCCCAGAAACACAAGAGATATGTCACCAGGAGAAAAACAATCGTGGCTGAAATTTTATTCTAAGTAGTAAATAAATAAATAAATAAATACACGTGTATGATGAATGGGCAAAGGTATAATGGAAGACTCGTATTTTGAAATGGTCTGGGAGTGGGGGCTTGAGGAAGCAGGGGAGAGGCGTCCATGCGGGTGCCCGCAGTGTCCTCACGTATGCGGCCACAGGTGAGCTTTCCCTGCCCAAGCCCATTTTTCTTCTATGCTGCTTTTTAAACCTTGTTTTTTTTCCAGCCTTTCGTTTTTTTTTTTTTTTTTCTCTCTCTCAGGTCCGATACCAGAAAAATGAGGTCGGGTACGATCCATCAGGCGAAGGAATAGCGGAATTTTCCAAACAACTCTTCAAAGCTATTTGCATTTTCCTGGAAGAGTTGGACTGGTTCCGGAGGTTCTGGGTTTCGTCTTGGTGGTGGGCAGGGCCGGCTCTAGCTACAGGCACAACAAGGAGTTTCTTAGGGGCTCCAAATGACCTCTGTTACAGAGGAAGTGAACTGATCAAGTATTCTTGGTAGGGGGGGGGCTCACAAGTAATGCTTTGACTAGGGCCCCTGTGAGGTAGAGCCAGCCGATCCGTCTGTCAGAAAACTGTAACATGCCCCCATAAGGAGCTGCCGGAAAACAGGGGGCAGGCGGTAATCGATTCACAGCCTAACCTGGCTGCCTTTTCCTAGGCCCTGGTACAGATAACGGTTCCGGCTGGGTACCCCTCGCTGAGCAGATGTCCAGCCGTTGAACTGCAATCCCCCCGCCTCCCCATTTGCTCAATTAAGTGCCCAGAGACATACCTCACACCTGCCTCATTCTCACCAGAGAATCCCATTGAGATCCATGTCCTAGGAGACGCAGTGGCTCATCAAATCGCTCAAGGTACATAGAGCGTACCACAGAATGGAGCGATGTCACGAGGCCAGGCCCTACTCTAGTGAGGCCGGGCCTGTCACTTGCACCAACGGGGAGAGCGTTAATTCAGATTATGACATAATTAGAAAACACCCCGGAATTGTGTGATGGTAGCGAAACCGTGTCGTATCACCAGGGAGATAGAACGACAGAGGGTCCCCCTGCTCGACAGAATCGTCATGCTACTGCCTGAAAGAATGAAAATGTGAAAAAACATTTTTAAATGGACAAGAGGATTCTATGACGAATCGCGCCGTCATAGCCGACTTCTGGGCCTGGGTGTTGGGGGTCTAGTGAGTTTTCAGCTGCTGTGGCTGTTTTTTCACATATTTTCCATAAGGTCGTCCTCAGCGAGGGTGTGCCACAGTTATTTAATGGCCTCTTTGCACATTCCGTAATCGCCGTGACGACATGAGGAGCGTTCCACGAGCGACCGGTCGTGTAATAATGAGGTCCAGGTGGGCCGGTATTGGAAAGTGACCCGATACTGACCAGCGAGTTTGGCCACAGGAAGTGGGCTACTGTTTAGCAGCCATGCGGGCGAGAAGCACGATCGCTCAAAGGCTTCGTTAGAATCGATGGCTGAGCTCAGGCCTCAGAGAGGCGGTCGAGGTGATCGCTGGCTTTTGTCGTATCGCGCGTGTATCAGGATGCGTCTCTCCGTTATTCACACCACGGATACTAAACAACACGAGCGCCAGAAGGTGCGAGATTCTTTGCAATTTAAAGAAGCGCTCTGTAAAAAAAATAACAGCAGATATTTAATAATCAAACTCTCTCCCAGACACGTCTCCGGCTCCGTGCTGCCGAGACTGGCGTAGACACGGTTTTCCAGCTGCTCCTCAACACCGAGCGTCTACTTCATGATTATGTAAACTGCATGTAAATGGGAGGTGTTTATCTCGCATTATGCAGAGCATTGTATAAAGCAGGCTTCACTGTTACGCGAACAATGAGGTCTCGGCGGACAAGCGGCTCGATTTCTCTGTGACTGTTTGTTTTAGGTAGGATAATCTTATCTTAGACTTGGATTCCTTTAAGCGGAATGAAAGAGATTTTTTTTGGTACAAAAATAATCATCCAATCCCTGTTAAAGAACAATCCCGGTCCTGTTGCCAACAGCCAAGGAATTCATAAGACTTTTGCATTATGGGAACAGATAACATTTGAGCTTGGAGTGCAGTTTTTTTCTGCAAATGTCTCACTGGTCCAACTGGGAGAAGGCCAGGATATACCCGTTCACTTATAGTTAAAATGGGAACGACTGAGGAAAGCGACAATGTACTCACTATAAGAATAACACCAAAGTCACCATAACGAGCACACAAGCTCACCATAAGCACTGTACCAAACTCACACTAAGGGGCATGCACACTCACGCTAAGGAGCATACCAAACTCACACTAAGGGGCATGCACACTCACGCTAAGGACCATATAAAACTCAGTATAAGGACCGGATCAAATTCACCTAAGGACTGTACCAAACTCACACTAAGGGGCATGCACACTCACGCTAAGGAGCATACCAAACTCACACTAAGGGGCATGCACACTCACGCTAAGGAGCATACCAAACTCACACTAAGGGGCATGCACACTCACGCTAAGGAGCATACCAAACTCACACTAAGGGGCATGCACACTCACGCTAAGGACCATATAAAACTCAGTATAAGGACCGGATCAAATTCACCTAAGGACTGTACCAAACTCACACTAAGGGGCATGCACACTCACGCTAAGGAGCATACCAAACTCACACTAAGGGGCATGCACACTCACGCTAAGGAGCATACCAAACTCACACTAAGGGGCATGCACACTCACGCTAAGGAGCATACCAAACTCACACTAAGGGGCATGCACACTCACGCTAAGGAGCATACCAAACTCACACTAAGGGGCATGCACACTCACGCTAAGGACCATATAAAACTCAGTATAAGGACCGGATCAAATTCACCTAAGGACTGTACCAAACTCACACTAAGGGGCATGCACACTCACGCTAAGGAGCATACCAAACTCACACTAAGGGGCATGCACACTCACGCTAAGGAGCATACCAAACTCACACTAAGGGGCATGCACACTCACGCTAAGGACCATATAAAACTCAGTATAAGGACCGGATCAAATTCACCTAAGGACTGTACCAAACTCACACTAAGGGGCATGCACACTCACGCTAAGGAGCATACCAAACTCACACTAAGGGGCATGCACACTCACGCTAAGGAGCATACCAAACTCACACTAAGGGGCATGCACACTCACGCGAAGGAGCATACCAAACTCACACTAAGGGGCATGCACACTCACGCTAAGGAGCATACCAAACTCACACTAAGGGGCATGCACACTCACGCTAAGGAGCATACCAAACTCACACTAAGGGGCATGCACACTCACGCTAAGGAGCATACCAAACTCACACTAAGGGGCATGCACACTCACGCTAAGGAGCATACCAAACTCACACTAAGGGGCATGCACACTCACGCTAAGGAGCATACCAAACTCACTCCTTGGATCGTACCATGCTCACTCTATGGACTGTACCAGACTCCTTTGCCCCATGAATTATGTACACTTCATAGGACTGGATCTTCAAGAAACCTGGCTCTAGCTCTCAGGAAAGCGGCCGGAGGCAGCCATCCTTAGTGCTGGAGTGCAGGGCTGAGATGGCAGGCAATGCCCATCTTTGCAGCTCTGATTTATGGTCTTGCTTGGGGTCTGTAGCCATCCCTGGCGGCAAGATGGGAGGGCGTGCGCGATTCTCTCTCGCTCGTGCACAAAGACGGCCGGTTGAGGTCTGGCTTTACAGATTAGACCGTGCAGCTCCGGTAATGACTTCTGAAGTACGTGTATCCAAGGTTACACGATTACGGTGGAGAGCACCTCTAAACGGCTCACAGTGAAACTCCCAAGATACACTGCAAAGCTACATTCTCCCACTGGAAAATTGTTATTTATTTGTCCAGTGACAAGCAGAGAAAGCCAATATTTTTTCCCTCAGGGAAAGTCGGAAAACTCTAAACATGAAGGGACAGCCATTATGTGTGAGTTTGGCACAATACGGGCAGGATGTATTTTGGAAAGCGGGGCTGTACCCTTCACAAACTGGGGCTGTCATTGCCACAGGTCCCAGCTCAGCTTCCAACCAGTCTGAGAATCACTGGCTGCTATTAATATGCCTGTCGGTCATCTCTGGGACTTGGGGTGGCGGACTGTCAGATCTCCTGTGTGGCCGTGGCCGTGTCCCTGTCTAGGCTTGCTGGAAGACGTAGCTGAGTGTTAGCTCAGCTCTTTCTGTCCTCAGACGCCCCCCCCTGCCCGACCCCGTTAAAATGACAGCTGGAGGGAAACTCAAACACGTCAATGAAGGACGAAAGTGATGTGAGAGTGGCAACAACAGAGGCAAATCCCGCCCCTCCAATCCCAGCCCCAAATGTAAACCTGGCACTCTTTCTTTAATATGAATGTGTGTGTGTGTATGTGTGGGGGGGGGGAGAAATCACACTACTGTCTCTGACTCCTCCCAAGCTAGGCAGTGCAGTGAAGAAAAAAAAAAACGAGCGTGGATGTGATCTTCCTCAGGGAACAGAAGGCACTGTTTTTCAGCAAAATCAATAAACAGATCCATGCTGACTCAGGACAACAAAAGATACGCAGAAGTGGCCATAATTACAGGATCTTTACCGCAGATGGACACCATCCCCCGATAAATCATTACTTCCAGGGCGCAGTTCATTAGGCTGAACTGGACTGTATTACTCACCAGTTAATCTACCCTTTTTGCTGTCTAAAAGCCTGCTTGGATGCACCTGCATATTATAATGGAGTTTGAGCGGGACGTTTGGCTAAAATTTCACTGGAGTGCACTGTCAACTGAAGACATTTTACAGTGCTATAAGGCAGTGTTTCTCAATCCGGTCCTTGGGGACCACCAGACGGTCCACATTTTTGCTCCCTCTCCACTCCTTGCCAGACGGTGCACGTTTTTGCTCCCTCCCAGGGACTGTTTGGGGGTCCGGGTAGGGAGACACTGCTGTGAGGTAGCCTAGCCACTGATTTAACCAGCCGTGCATATGGCTTCCATGAAGAAGAAACATCACTAATGAGATGGATTCATATTTCCGCACGTTCAATACGATGTTAATAACAGTGGTGTGACTGCCACTACAACAAGAACATCGATAAACACCACCAAGGCTTTCATTAAGTTTAGTGCATTTAGCTCATTTTCACCCAAGGAGACATTCAATGACTTAAACCACTGCATTAGTAATGACAGGATCGATTTTAATATTGAGGTACTTTTATTTTGAAAATGTTTTCTGCATTTGAGGACCTCACCCTATGAATCTCTTCATTCCCATTTGTATGCAAATGAGCATTTAAATGGATTATAAATAGTTACATTCGTAGGATATTTTCTCAGGTTTGGATTAAGTGTAGACTAACCAAAATTAACAGTGCATTTTGAAGTCCCTAAACTCAGACATTCTTTACACACCAAACGGCAGGTTTACCTGTAATCGAGTCCACTCGTTCACGAACAGGCTGATCCTAATGGTATTGCTTGGATTTGTGTGGAAAATTCCTCCTCTAATCCTGATGTTGGAAAAGGTGGGTTTGGGGGGGGGGGATGAAGTTCTCTCATTAAATATGGAAGGAAAACATTCTAAGGTGGTGATGTCAGGCAATGAAAACATTGCAGTGCTTCTCTCAGTAGCCTCTTCCCATCTGAATGCTTCCGTAGTTTTACCTCCCTTCCTGAGTTGCAATACAAACCTGTAAAAGCACTGAACAGATAAGCAAGGATGCCAGAATAATGGGATCCTGAACAACTGCTTCAGCGTGTGCAAGTGCAGTCTTTGTGAGTCTCAAAGAGTCCCCTGTCTCTCTGTGTAAAATGCACCGACATCCATATTCCTTGCTCAGGACCATGTGGATAAAATTCGCAACATGTTATTACTTTGAAAGTGGGGGAGGGGGGGGCTCAGTGGCCTGTTCAAAGCCGGACCTGGCCCGGCCCCTCGTCTTCCACATTCTGAAGTATCGACTGATGCATAAAACAACTTTGAGATCTCACCCGTCATCAGTGGGAAGACATGACCTTCTGAAAGTTGCAGTTCAACTGTGATTTCCACTTTCGGGTGAAGGTTCATGTTTTTGCTTCTCATCTAAGGGTGAGACGGCCTTGCCAAAAATTTCACAGCGCAGAAAATCCCCACCTCTGGCTTTCAACATCTCACTGTCAATCCTGCTACCCTAAACCAGGATAAGGGGTCAGCATATGGATGGATGGATGGATCTCACTATTAATCTCACTGTTCTCCACCTCTTTTCTCCCTTGTTTGGTTTTCTGGGCACATGTTTTCAATTCAGATCACGTGTTCCTGTATCTTATTTCCAGAATGCAATTTTACTTTCAACTTCTATACAACTGAACAAGATAATACACAATAACCTCGGTACACAAAGAACATCCACAATCAGCTATTCCGGTGAAATTGCCCTTTTTGATTGTGATGTCACTTCCTGAACTGAGCCCATTCATCTGTAGTGATGTCATAGCCAAGCCCTCACGGGCAGGGGTCGGTCCCTGAAGGCGGCGTGTCTGTTCTCCATAAAAGGTCATATCAGCAGATGGCCCCTCCCCCTAGAGGAAGCCACTCACATGATTTCAATACCAAAGGTAGTCCGGTGTATTTTGCCATCTGTGCTCTAATTATGCTGTTACCTAACAAGAGCTTGCTCTGTGGTAATAAGTACCGATCTGAAGAACGGCTCCGTGCCAAAAGGAGCTAATGGTGAACCACGATGAAGTGCCCATCCGGCTTGTATCGGAAAAAGGCCTGTTTTATTCAACCGGTGTTTTACTTATTTATTTGTCATGTTGCCAAAATTAGCCCCAACAAATGTAACAATGAGATCTCACACATCATCAGAGCCCTTTGTGAGACCCACATCTCCTCGGGGGGAGAAATGCTGTTTTCCCTGTTCTCTGTCACCCTCTCAGTGAAAGTAAAGCTCATTTCACACAAAGTTGTGAATTCTCCGCACTCATTATTCCGCAGAAAAGCCAGCTCCATACCGGACCCCGACGCCAGTGACACAAATTGAATCTGCGGTCCTGGGTGGGGGGGGGGCGGGGGGTATGGGTAACTGGTGGGAGATTACAAACTCAGATTCAGGAACATGTTTACTCGGCAGAACCATTACAGGGCTATTCAAGGCCGGATCGGTGCCCTTCATCGGCTTCCAGACGCCGATTTGTCGTGACGCTCCGTTACGTGGGGGGGAGGGAGCGAAAAACGGGGAACAAAGGTGAGAACATGGTCAGCACACGCGTGGTTAAAGATACACCGGACACAGGCCCAGATTCTAAAGCCTCCCTTTCAGCCAGTATAAAGCAAGGCTACTGTATAATGAATCATTTCATAAAGAAATCCAGTACATTTGCTCACAAACCAAATAGCAGGAGGAAAGTGCTGTTTTTAATATGCTGTTATGACCTGTTCAAACACCGAACACACTTGTCCGTCAAATAGATTAACTGAACTGGAAAATAACCCAGAATAATGGAAAGATGTATAATGATCACCTTTCTATGTCATACATAATGATTAAGGTTACTGAGATTGCAGCTTATTCCTCATAAGCTGATTCAACAGTCAAAATGAAACAACACATGATTGGCAGATTTTTTCATATGGGCTGAGTAAGTAGTAATAAAAACAGATATGCATTTTGATTTATCAACTTACATTTTTATTTGTGTTTTGTAGTCTAGTGCGTGTTCCCTTCATTATGTTTAATATATTTACTCTCACACAGATGTGCTCTTTGGCTGGGACATCTTGAGGTAAGTCCTTCTGGGGGGGTTGGAGTTTGGTCTGGGAATTACGCCCCACAAATGACCAGGAACAAACGCACCTGCTTAGGTCTCTCGGCAACTGTGCGTGCAAGTGATGTGTGTGCAAGTGATGTGTATACATGTGATGTGTGTGTGATGTGTGCGCATGCGTGTATACGCATGTGATGTGTGTGTGTGTGCATGTGTGTAACGTACGTGGGATGTGTGTGCGTGTGCGAGTGATGTGCATACGTGATGTGTGTGTGCGTGTGTGTGTGTGGCTGCATGTGTGTGTGATGTGTGCGTCTGAGCGTGAGTGTGGAGGTGATGGAGTGAAAGCCTCACCACGGCAGTCTCTCGACTTTATCCGGATGCTTCTGCGATGCTCCGGGAGTTAATCAGTTGAATAATGGCCTTTGGATTAGCTCGCATAAATCTGGATCCCAACAATCTGCTCAGCTCTGCTAATTAAAAACACAGAAAGGCGTTGACACTCAGGAGCTTAAGGGAACCCTTAAATCTTCCTCACACCTTCGCGAATTAATTTCCCTGCCAGTGCGTGGATCTCTATTAGAGGCCTGGCCGTTAATTACACACGGACAAACCGTCGCCCCGCTGCCCACGGGACTGATGTGTCCATGTAATTGCGCTCTGCCGTCAGTGATGGCTTTCTGTTGTGGGGACGGCATCTGTCACCCGGAGCGACGCGCCGTGGAAACCGCGGGAGGCGGAGGATGGTTAGGGGCGAGGAGCTGATACGCTGGTGAACCAGCCCGCCGCGTTCCCTGCACGGGGGGCTCTCGGCTCGTATTTATCACGCTCCTCTTCTGGCCCAGAAATTAAGATGCTCGTTAAGACGGAAGCCAAAAAAAAAAAAAAAACGAACTAAGAGGGACGAGAAAGAGGTGGACGTCCACAGATTCAAATGTAGACGTGGACTGCTAAATCTGGCCGAGCGGCAGACAGTCCAAAGACACACAGACCAGCGAGCCCAACGCAACTTGTCTGTAAGGCGTAGGCGGGTGAGCGCGACTGTGGGGGGTGCTGGGAGAGTAACAGCTTTTACAGTGTTTATTTAGCCGAGTTGTGGATACAGAGGCGGTCTGTCTTCCCTGTGGACCATGGCATGTCATCATAGGGGATAGAGGACACAGCATCACCAGTCAAGTCCAAGATGGGGCCCCATGTCAACCACTCACTGTCACCAGCTAATCAGAGAAACGAAAGTCCCCCACCACACTGAGCATGAAAGGCCCCCACCAGGCAGAGCACCTAAGGCCCCCACCAGGCTGAGCGCGTAAGGCCCCCACCACACTGAGCATGAAAGGCCCCCACCAGGCTGAGCGCGAAAAGCCCCCACCAGGTTGAATGCGGTAGGCCCCCGCCACGTTGAGCATGTAAGGCCCCCGCCAGGCCACAGTCCTTCCCTGGGGGCCGAGATGAGGTCTTCCTGTGGTAATTGCTCTGGGGGGGCGAGCTCTCCCGTTGTCTCTGAGTAACGGCCGTTCATCATGGCCACCTCACGGAGACATTAATGCTCTCCTTGCTGCCTGGATGAGGGCTTGTCAGGGACAATGTAGGCCAGTCTTCTGCACACCTTGCTGGGCTTACCCTGCAGGCGAGTCCTGCCCACCCGGGGGGGTCACTCTTTTTGTACTCGACATGCCCAAGGGGTTCACAGGGCCATTAATTAGAGCATTAATTATGACACCGCAATTAATACTGAAAGCCATTTAATTAGTCTGGTTAATCAACTGTGATCAGCTGAGGTGGCAATTAATTATCTCCAAACCAGCTCCAGGTGATGATCTCTGATAAGTCCTGCAGAACTTCTGCAGGAGAAGAAAAGGCTGTGAGGTTTACGAAGGATCAAGGAACGTCATTATCATTAATTAACGCTATTAATTGAAATATCCAGGTGTGTCTGTGGTAATAAGCATGAACTTAAGTGGATATTAGCCAAACCAAGCAGACAGCTGTGTCAGCCAAAAGACAAACATCACTTTGACTGTGAGGTCAGTTTTTTTCCACTTTTATATATTATCATTTTGAGTATTTCTTTTTACTTTTATTACTTTCAGGATCTCCCAGAGAGATTAATATGTTTCCATTTATCTATCTTCCAACAACTTCTGCTTCAGGGTCACCAGGGAGATGAATATTATTTTTTAATGCGTATTTATATTGCCATAAGTATGCCTTTGCATGCTTAATGTTAATTTCTAATTTGCTAAAAAAAAAAAAAAAGCACTCCATCTCAAAACACGCTGTCTGTTTACACAGCGATTTCAAAGCTGGGATTCTGTCTAGAAAGCAGAAATGCTTTATCGATTCTGCATTTCTGTCCATCCTTTCGCCGTTATCTCTGCCTGCACATCTCGCGCAAAAGCAGAGATTTGGTTTTCGAGCGATTTAAATGCACGACAAACAAATATGCAAATTACACACACCTGCAAGCTGTCGGAATACTAAAGTCTCCCTTGGATCGCAGGAGCCGGATCTGTGGGAGGATCTGTGTGGGTTAACAACTCCCGACCCGAAATGCTGAATTCCACACACGTACTCGGATTGCTGCACACTTTTCAGAGGCAGCCTGTCAAACCTTTGAGGTTCATGAAAGTGCCTGAGATAAGGGGCGGCTTAGGGCGCACACCGGGGGGGGGGGGCGCTCCAAAGCTGAAGGAATTCCGGACCACCAACACCAGCCTGCTTCCTGTTTCACAGAAGAGCACGGCTATCCGGGTGTTCCCACAGTCAATGTTCCACGGGACTCGGAGAGCAAGCCGGCCCACGGCGCACCGAATCGCCCTTGATGCCCCCCAGCTACGAAACAGGCGGCCCCAAATTTCTGCATCTCGTCAAGAATTCGGAAATTGGCCTGTCCGTCTCGTTCTGGTGGGGTGAGGATGTGACACAACGTGACAGAACTTCCCGGACTGCTCTGAGAACAATGGTATGGAGAGGACCACTCGGGAATCAGCAAATCAGACCGCGGGGGGATGTGTCATATACACAGCTCCCTGACGCGGTTAATGGATTTTGGAGGGTGTGCACTGCACCAGAACAGCACCGTAATAACTGGCTGGCTGACAGCCACTGGACCGGATCTGGGCTTTCCGCATAGCTCCTCCGTGATCATGATAATCTGCATCCACTAACGTGGTCGGGGCTACAACCAGCAAACTGGCTGCTAATCGCCTATGTAGCATGTCCTTAATGCTAATCGCTAAATGCTAAATAATAATAGAAAAAAACATTGCAATCCCGAAAATCTGTGACTCTCCATAAGACAAATATGGGCTTCGTTCCTTTACAACAGACATTCCCTCTCAATGCTCTTGTACGAAAAAATGAAAACAAAAACATCCCTAACAGGCACAGGGTCTAAGTTCAGCCTATTACAGAAGTTTCTTTTGATCTTTTCTCGTCTATTTTGTTGAAAACGGGCAGGTGAACAGCTAGTCTGGGAGGACTGAGTCTCAGGAGGGAAGCGGCTGATGAATCCTCTGCAGAAGGTGCCTGGGCTGAGCCTCTCCGGTCAATATCAACCCGCGGAAAAGTGCAAGCAAGTGTCACGGGAAACCGACATCTGCTAAAGAATGAAATATGAACAAGAATAAAACTCGCTGGAAAGTGAAGCGCACTCCCCGCTTGCCCGTACGACCTCTACAAGAAGTTCGCTCCCGCCAGCTGTTACTGTGTTGCGCTCAAAGTGTCGCTCCGCATCCTATAACCGATGTGCATATTTAAGCCCCCAGCGTATTGGGCCAGCCGGGCTCCCCGTAGCTCGTGAGGTGGCCCACATGTTTGCGGACCAGTGCCAACTTGGCGGACCGATGAGCGGAACACAGACTCCTGGAAAAGTGAGAGCATCCCCCCCCCGCGTGTCCAAAAGCGGCTGGGGGCGGCCATTAGTGTGGGCTGGCATCGCTGCTGGGGATCCGACTCTCAATCAGCGGAGGCGCCGCAAAGGAACTCCGGGCTGTCAGTCATTCGCAATCAAAAAAAAAAACTTTCCCCTGCATGAATCCGTTCCTGCATATTCATGAGTACAGAGTTCGAGAACCTCCCCCCCCCCAGCCCCTGGCAGTGACAGAAACGAACCGAACATTTTGGAAACAAAAGTCTCCCTAATTAGTGGCAGGGCCAGCACCACGAGCGCACGGTGGCTGTCTGACGGCACGACAGAGAGCGGGCATCGAGTGCGGGATAACGAGGCCTGTAATTAGCGCAACGTGGCGAATCAGACGCAGCCCTGCCGTCGTTACGGATGGCTGTGTCTGCGAGAGAAGCTAAGTCGGAGCAACAGTAAAGACGGCATCATGCCAAATTGCCAACACTATATAGCGGCGCTAATGCTACATAGCAGTGGTAGCATTACACAGCAGCGCCAAAGCTATGTAGCGGCGCTAATGCTACATAGCAGTGGTAGCATTACTCAGCAGCGCCAAAGCTATGTAGCGCCGCTAATGCTACATAGCAGTGGTAGCATTACTCAGCAGCGCCAAAGCTATGTAGCGGCGCTAATGCTAGCTGGCGCCACTAACCTCTTGATAATGCCGCTAACAATGCTAATGCAAATGTGGTACTGTGTTCCTGCACAGAAGTTTGTACAAAAGGGCTAGAATAAGACAATTTCCAACCCTTGCCTCCTACTTACACACACGCAAGGCCCCAGGGCCACTGGACCCCATCATCACAGGGCTGTACTTATTTCAAAATACACTATTTCATAGAGTCACGGAGGACAAAGCGGGACACACATGCCCACAGTGACAGCACGCTTCCTGCCGGCCACATGGTGAGAATTCACACCTCCCATCAGTGGAATAGTGGCGATTAGGCTCCATGTCGGCTGTCACTCTTCCCTAGGCGCTGAATTGAATCTGTGCAAAGCCCAGAGTACCACCACCTCCCTCGATGTTCAGTATCGAAGCTAACATGCCAGGCTTGCCCGCTACACGCGAGACAACACACAGCTATCGGCTACACTGTGAGGGCACTAATGACAGCAGGACTCTAGCTGTGAATAAATGGCCAACAGGCAGTGTAGTGGTTAACAACAGGAGCTGCCGCTGGTCCATTTCCACAAAGGAAATGTAGCTGCTGAAAGGGAAACACAGCCAATCTCAGAGTAGGGGGCACCCTGGAGAGGATGCCAGCCAATCACAGGGCAGAGGACATCCTGCAGATGATGTTGGCTGTTCATGGGACAGGGGACATCTCAGAGAGGATGCCAGCCAATCACAGGGCAGAGGAGATCCTGCAGATGATGCTGGCCGGTCATGGGACAGGGGACATCTCAGAGAAAATGTCAGCCAATCACAAGGCAGATGATATTCCAGAGACGATGGCACCCAATCACAGGGCAGTGGACATCCTGCAAAGAATGCTGACCAGACACAGGACAAGGGACATCTCAGAGAGGATGACAGAAAGTCACAGGACAGGGGACATCCCAGTCAGGATGCCATCCAATGACAGAGGAGAGCATGCAGACTCCACACACACACACACACACACACACACACACATAGAGCTGGGTAGGACACCATAGGCCCAAGGCTGAACTACCCACCGAGCCACCATACCGCCCGTATCTAGTCCTGCTTTTACTACCAGTGAAACGGTGAGGGTGCAGTCACTCTGAGCAGCATGATGTCCGCGTGTGAGGCTTCCAGAATGTTCCGAGAGAGTTGCTCCTCTGTCACTGGGACGGGCTCTGATCTGCACCCACACACTTTCCAAGGCACGTGCTGCCACGTGAACCACCCACAAGGAGCCAGTTACCGGTGTAAGAAGAAAAAAAATAAAAAAATAAAAATAAATCCAGAAGCTTCTCCTCTGACTTGAATGGTGGGGCGAGTGACATGGCAACGAAACATCGGGTGAGTACCTGCTCTCGCTCTTGGATCGTACTCCATAATAAATCCGCAAAGATGACTTTGGGGGGTGTGGGGGGGGTGTCTGTGTCAAGAGAGCGAGGACACACTTCAACATGGGGGGGGGGGCTGTACTTAATTACAGCAGCATCCACCTGCCCAGCTCCCAGCCCCCCTGCAAGAGCCTCAGAGAGCCTACCCCTCCCCCGCTGTGTCTCAGCACCTGCCTTTGTGGGGGGGAATGGAGGGGGGCTGCGGTTGAGAGTTTGTGGGGGGGTCACGCTGGGGTGGGTCTCTTTAGCTGTATGTGCCGGTGGCGAGAGGAAGGAAGGTAAAAAAAAAATGTAAAAATACAAACTCCTGAGCAGTCAGAGGTCACCGTAACTGGCGTTCAACTCATCTGTGATGAATATGTTGGCATGCTGTGCTTCTGGAAGGTGCTGCTGGGATGGGGGGGGGGGCGCATGTGGAGCTTAGGATACACACCAGCCCCCACCCGAAACACATCAGGCCCCCCCAACGCAGAAAGCTTTGCTAATGTGCTTCATGCTGTCACTGTGTCCTTGTTCTGTACCCTAAGCACCCACCCCCCTCCGACTCCCCCTGGTTAGACAGCACACCTGCGTAGCGCGGCACTGGAAAATCGATTCCGCCGCTCGCACGTGTCTCACGTCCAGCCGAATGTCTGGCGCCTGATGTCCAACAGCGCCTGACAGTTTATTGTGACACGTTCTCGTCTGCTGTGACGTCTCTGATGCATCGAGTGACAACTGATTCCAGGCCTCTCCCCCTTCGCCATCACCCCCCCAAATCGGTGCAAAAAACTAAGCTACAGGACCACAACAAAACGTGCAGAAAAATCCCACCTGCTTACAAAAAAAAAAAATCGGAGAAAGGATCTTAAACACTGCATTTTAATGCGGAAACATTCAAAGTGTCCTGACAGATGTTCTGCCTTCTGGGAAACAATCTAGAGTTTATTCCAGTCCAGATCTTCGTCCTGGCAGCAGAATTCAGTTCCCATAGGATGCGGAAGCAGGAAGTGACATAAACATCAACGCTGAAAGTCTGCAGACATCACGCCCGGACAGTTTAACCTGAGAACGGGGTAAATCTGAGCACCGTGTCTGGCTTTAAAGCCATTAGCTCTGCCCATTGCTCTGCCACCCGACCCCGGCTGCTGAATGACATCAGATCTCCACGCACACGGCAGAGGGCAGACCTGGCAGGTGTGAAGCGGGGGTGGGGGGGGGGAGTCACCTGCAGAGGCTCCCTGTGTCCTTACTGAGAATTTAAAAGTGGATACAGCAAGTGTCACCAGACCCACTCCCTTACCCCACGTTTCCCCAATAATGAACGACGGTGCCCATAGGGGGCGTGGTGTTTAACGTGTCCTGGTCTGCTGTCGGCTTAGCCGGACAGGCCGCGGTGCGAGTGACGTGCCATTAAATCCCTTTCCAGTCAAGGCCAGACGCCAAGCTCTTCCTGAGGCTTTCAGTGAAACTGGCTTTTCGGATCAACTGCGTTATCGAATCCGGTTTGTTTATCCGTCTGCGTTTGAAATTGAGTCAAATTCATGCAGTTTTTTTCAGATCCTAATATCAATAGGTTTTCATTTGTGTTATGGATTTTTTTGTCTATTATTTGTCCGTTTATCTGTATAGTGATATCTGAATAAAACGACACGTTGCTTTTCAGGAGAGATTAAGCTAAAATCTCGGATCGGCTATTCAGCGGGGCTCTGGAGAAATGGGAATCGATCAGTTTACAGGCTGCCGTAGTGAGAGCTCCAGCAGGCTGCGAATCACAAACTTCCTGCCCCAGGCCAGGATCGGAACGGTGAGGAGGTCTGTTTAATTACCCGCCAAAACTAAATGAGTGCGAGGCTGTAGGTCCCTACCACGGTAAATCTGAGCGGCATGGATTTTCCCCTGGATTGTTAAAAGCGGTTATGACTGGCTCTCTGTTAATCTGCAAATAATTTCACCGCTAAACATTCATAATGCCTTTTAAGTGGAAATTTCCAGAACAGACCTAATGTAATTCTGTAATAATACCTCCGATGCTAATTCAAACACGGCCATTCAAAGGGAAATGCAATGACAGAGGCCAGGCCAAAAGAGGCAGGGGGGTGGGTGGGGGGGATTATACACAGCTTTGGAAATGCGTCAGAAATGTGACCTGACTACATTCCTGTGTCGGGGGTCCAAGCACTGCGCCCCCCCCCCCCCCACAACATTCTATCTCTGTCCGACCGCGTGGGCGGAGAGAACCCGTCTCTTTTGTGCGGGTCCCGATGGTAACACGTCGTCAAGGCAACCGCCTCCACTCTCCCTCAGTCCTGATGGGGGCTGCTGCTCAGGGCTCCCCCTGGGGGCACGTGGGAGGAGAACGTCAGTGACCGTGGTGGTCACCAGTCATTTGGAAAAAAGAAAAAAAAAAAAAACAGAGAAAAGCCCAGAATGTTCTGGTCTGACAGTCTGTTGGGAGGTGGGCCTGCTTTCGGAGCATGTGCAGTAAGGGGTACTCGGCTCTGGGTGATACTCGCTAACATGCTAACTCACTAACATGCTAACTCACTGACATGCTAACTTGCTAACACGCTAACACGTGAAATAAAATCCGGTGCCATGACAGCCCCTCTCCACCTTTTACATCAGGCCCCATACAATCTGCCCTCCAGGTGCCTGATGCCAAGCCTTCCATCTCCCCTCTATCCTGCAGAGTGAAGAAGGGCCATGCAGAGCATTATGGGTAAGTTAGGCTGTTGGCCAACAGCCCTAGAGCCCAAGTGCTGGAGATAAACTTCTTAGGAGTTCAGGTGGGGGGGTTGGGGGCAATTTGTTCATCCACCAGCAGCTATATCGACAGCTGTTTGAATGATGACAACAGATGAATATAAACATAGTGGGGGGAGTCCCCAAAATAAAGTAACATTTGACTCTGTGTAGACAGCGGAGCGGTCTTCTCCGCCACAGCAGTAATCCGCCGGTTCAACCTCGCCCGGCGGCTGGGCAAGCCGCCCACCGAAGCCCCGGCTGTCTCGCCCCATGGTGTCTAAGGATTTGCCTGAGTCAGTGGAGCCGCAGTTTGGCAGCGAAACAGAAGCAGGTGGCAGGCAGCCCGGCACAGGCCTCCTGCAGGGCCGCTGGCCGGCAGCCGCGGGGTCAGGGTGGGGGGTTAAGCGCTTTCTCCCGTAACAGGTCCCCGCAGACCCCGGGCAGAAGAGCGCACTCGCTTTCGCCTCTTTTCCGCGGCCGCCTCAGTTTGCGCTGCCGTGTTTTCCTCACGCGAAGGCTCTACAGACAGGCACCCAGTCCCACTGTACACCTGCAAAGCATCATGGGTGGGTGATTCTCATGTAACCATTAACCTCATTTTCGAAACCTCTGTATCATTACCGCAAAGGTGTCCATTTAATGTTAATTTAATAAATCGAAAAATAGTAGTTTTACTATACGAAAAATATGTTATAGATTCCAGAAGGTCTTGCGGTAATGACAGGAATCAGTCAAAATCAAATAAAAATGTTAATTAAAAAATATACAATATTTCAGAGTTTCAAGTAACTGAGCATGACTGTTAATGAGCATGACTGCTAATAAGCAATTTTTAAAAATGAGAAAATGCATTGGCTTTATGGTCTTGATGTTTTCAGACTGTTGCGGTAATGAGATTTTTAAGGACTTGTTCTGGGAAATGTTAAAAAACATGTTAAATTTTCTGTAGATGTTTTTAAATTTACGCTTACAAACACTTCACCTGGTTATTAATAGCTAAAAAAGAAATTCGTTGATGTAAGTCTTTTTAAATACGTTTGAAATCTTCAAAACCAAGATTTCATGAGGATCACGCGGAGCCGCCACCACGAGCAGATCAGCTACGTCACTTTGACCCTGCTTGAAGCTTCTGGGACGTTACTGCCTCCGTGAGCACAGCCTGCCTCCCTCATCAACCTGGATTTCCTATCAAAATGAAGTCGCTGGAGGACCAGGCACCCGAGCCAAGGCTGGCTTCCGGAACATTCCTGGTACGTCAAGCTGGCTCTCAGACCGCGTAATCTTCTGTAAAACTAAACCTGGCCGAACATAGACCTCGCAAATGCATCCGTGCGTATGTGGATACTGTACCAGTCTGGACACCTTCCTGTTCAGAATGTACAATATGTCTCAAGTTGTCATTTTTCATTGTTTCCATTAATGAATTCAACAGAAATTACTTTAATATATTTCCCCCCAGATATATCTTGCTGTCTGTGATATATTAAAAAAAAGCATGTCTGTTTGAAGACGGCAGCCTGCCTGCTCTCAAGTAAACAAATTCATCACTCGAGTGATATTAATCTTCCGTGTGATCATAACGTTAGCTTGCGTTCCCCTCCGCATCCTACACAATCAAACGGCAGCTTCAAAAGGACTGTGCTTTTGAGCTAATCTGTACTAAAAGAAATCCTTTATTATCTGTGAATCTGAGGGCGGATAGGAACTCCACTCGTGCTTCCTATTTTAATTTTTTTGCCAGTTTTTCAAGGTGAGAGCGATCCGCATACTGGAATGTCTAACTGCATTTATCGGGAATGAATTACGGTCATTTGTAAAGCTTATGATTGTCCTGGAACACCTATTGAAGATCTAGCTCTTATGTTTTTTGAAATATGAATAATTCAGATGCTGTCCTGGAACATAAAGTACTCATATTATACAATCATGTGTAATAACACAATTTCTGCTGTTTGTGTAGAGACTCCATCTCCATGTAACTGTATTTCGGAGCAGCGACTCTCTCATATCATTAAAAAGTTTACGTCTGTTTGGTCTCAAAGGCGACTCAACTGAACTGTGATTGAGGTGGCTATGTATAGAAATACATCTAGAATAGAACAGCAAAATAACATAAAATAAATAATTGAGAGCAATACATATTCTAAAGTAATGCATATCACTGCTTATACAAAGTTTGAGCTTCTTTTATGGTGTTTTTGCATAGTTTTCATTAAGGTGCATCGCCATGACTAACATGTATCTGATTGGTAAACTCCAGTTGTCAATCAGGTGCCAATCTGCCAATCAGATAAGCACATATACTGCAAGGTGCATAGGAAAGGGGCCTAAAGCAGACCTGAGGGGGACAGGGAGATTGTGGGAAATGGGCTGTTTTCCATTTGCAGTTACAGTCCCGAGACCCACGACTCTACCCCCCTATTAACCCCCACCCCCCCCCCCCAGGCGTGCATGATTGATTGTGCATCTATGGTAGCTGTGACAGGTTTTTAAACCAGTTCAGGAAACGGGATTTGAGCCCAGGCACAGGAGGACGTGGCCGTGTTAGTCAGCCGCTTGGCTAAATGCTACCGTCAGAACACACCTGATGGGTGGCGGCCCGACCCGGTGTGGAGAGAGTGGAACCAGCGGAGGGTCGATTTGTCCCTCACTGCCTCCGCCAGAAGCTGCGGGACGTCTCAAGGTGCCTGTGTGATCCGCCCCCCCCCCGGAAGATCAAGTAATATTAAAGTCTCTGAGCAGTTATTGCCGCCCCCCCACACACCGAAAGCCCCCCAACCCTCGCTTTTTGAGTTGAGGGCGAGGAGCATGGGAACTTGGAAAACATAAACACGCGTGACTCCGTCTCCATGGTGACGCGCCCGTGTCTCAGCCTGTCCCCGGGATGCCACCACTGACCTTGAGATCATTGCAGGCGCCCCTCCCACAGAGCACCAAAAAATGGCATTTCCTGGTACCTGTGTGCCGAAAATATAAAAGATTCATTTCCAGCAGCCACACATGAAACGGTCGCGTTTTTCTTCGTGCTAATTAACCCCTGACTGCTGGTGTAATGGCACCTGGTGTCTGGGGACTCATTTGAACATGCCGGGAACCGTGGTGCAGGACGACATTTATCACATACGTACCGCTGGACGCTTTCCAGAGGAGAGTCTCGCTAAAATCTCTGCCCCCGCTTTCACATACAGCACAAGTGATTTAAGGTTCTGCACCTTTATGCTGGTTCACGGTCTGTCACGGTCACACGTCGCCGCCACATCATCCCTGCCCATCCTGAAGGACTGTGACAGGCTGCACACGTGTGTCATTACCCACGTTTCCTACCCAAAGTGACACATGCACCAGGCTACGCCTCCCGCCCTTCCAAGGGGACCTTCTGTGTCCCTGTAGACTCCGGAACCTCCTCACCAGCGCAGTTAACATTCACACATTTTGGAGGCCGACGTTCCGCTCACGGACCGAACAGACGCCTCTACGTGGAACGGTGCACAACAGCAAACCAGGTGACGAGAGTCCGTTTTGTCTGAAGCTCTCAGAAAACGAGCATTTATGATGCACTATTACTGTATTCCTGCTGATTGCTATTCTTTCATCAGCAGCGGCCCTTTGACAGAGATACTCCCAGAGCTACTCATATTTGATATTTTATATTTATTTTACATTTACAATTTAACTCTTTCCTACCTGGTCTTCCATGAACAGTTCACTCGAGTTTGTTATTCTGAGCAGCCAATGTGATCCAGAGATGTCAGTATGGGTTCCTTACTATGTTGGTTAAGGGCCTATATAAAATAAACTGAATTTAATTGAATTCACAACTTGAGCAAGTATGGCACAACGAGTACAGCACAGTCAGTACAGCACAGTGAGTACAACACCGCACAGTGAGTACAGCACAGTGAGTACAACACTGCACAGTGAGTATAACACCGCACAGTGAGTACAGCACAGTGAGTACAACACCGCACAGTGAGTACAACACAGTAAGTACAACACCGCACAGTGAGTACAGCACAGTGAGTACAACACCGCACAGTGAGTACAACACAGTAAGTACAACACCGCACAGTGAGTACAGCACAGTGAGTACAACACCGCACAGTGAGTACAACACCGCACAGTGAGTACAGCACAGTAAGTACAACACCGCACAGTGAGTACAGCACAGTGAGTACAACACCGCACAGTGAGTACAACACCGCACAGTGAGTACAGCACAGTGAGTACAACACCGCACAGTGAGTACAACACCGCACAGTGAGTACAGCACAGTGAGTACAACACCGCACAGTGAGTACAGCACAGTGAGTACAACACCGCACAGTGAGTACAACACGGCACAGTGAGTACAGCACAATACAGCAAATACAGCAGAGCAAAGCAAGTACAGCACTGCCGATCAGCCGAGTACGACAGCACACAAGTGTGGGAAGGAAGGTGGCCCCCCCACTGGTTGAAAAACCGATTGTCCCCCCTCCGCCCCCCACACTCAGCGCCATATGTATTTTTTGTCAGCCGACATTTTTTTTTTCTTTTTCCAGAACATTCCACACAAAAGCCCAGAGGTTCCTCAGCATTATATCTTACAAAAGCTATGCCGGCAGCTTTCGGGGAGAGTCCACTGTGTAAAGCAGACAAGGCACGCAGTATTTTTTATCCCCCCCCCCTCCACCCAAAGCATGAAAAGAAAGCTCAGGCTATGATTTGTGGTCTGCACCCCCACGCCATTGCTGCCACATAAAGAGTTTTTACCCCGCTAATCAATAACGTACGAGAGAACTGGGCGAAATCGCCGCTTTTCATCAGCGTGACGGCGATTATGATCTCGAGCAGTTTTTCTGAAGTTACAGATTACTTTTCCCATGAGGCAAAAGCGATTTAAATAATAATGCATTTACGGATCTTTCGCTGATTAGACATGCCGTCTCATGTTCCTGAACGGCAGGCTCTCGAGGTAAAGCCCCCTTTGTGATGTATGCATTAAAAGTAAAGGCTGGCCACGGAGGAGGGAAAGGGTTATGAATAAATCAGACGAGCCCGGCTCGGAAACTCAAAGACGCCGTCTTCACTTGCGAAAAAAAAAAAAACGATAACATGAAACGCGCAGAAAAAACACACACAAACGTGCATGTCTGCACGACTGGTCCTTGTGTTTTATTACGTGTTTTACCAGTGTGTGTAATGTGCAACAAACCGGCATGCGAACCGTTTTACGCGTAAGACAGCGCTGACGTCATTGTTTTTAACAAAGGGACGTGCACAGAATTACAAACCGGTGTCGGATTTTGTCAGACAGGGCTCTGAGAGCGACCCTAAAGCGAGCAAGGCCCGCGTGGCTGTCCAGACGAAAGGAGGGGTGTTTAAGGGCCGCTCCCAGTCTAAAGGGCCCGTGCAAGAAACACAGCCTGTAGCCACTGATCTTATCGTGGGCACACTGTGAGGGTGCTGCTGTCAGGGTCAAGATGGGAAGACACACACACTCACACACACACTGGGCATGCAGATGCCGGTAGTCCCAGCACACATTTTCATACCTTGTTTATTGACATTAGACATTCCCTCAGAACACTTACCATTCAGGACCAGTCAGTCTCTGTGTGTAATATCAGGCATGGTCATTAAGGGTGAGGTTCATGTTCAGGCCGCTCTGTCGGCTGGGGGGGGGGAGAGCTGTGAGTATATAAACCAAATTCAGGCGACGCCGATGGGGGCAGAGGAGAAGCGGCCCAGAGGACAGGGGCAGGCAGGATGAGCAGCCCTAATGACCAGTGGGTCGTGCTTCGTCACTGACTGTTGGAGCTAACAGCATCATCATCATCATCATCAGAAAGCCCCTACAAGCCCGTTCACATCCTGCCCTACTGCAGATTCTTCTCTCCCCCCCCCCCCCCGCTCATTCAGACATTCCACACCAGCCGCTTCACAGACTCCCCAACCACCCCTATCTGCTCCCCGGCACCTCAACTCGTCCGCCCTTCATCTGAGAACATTCTGGCATTTGGGGGCCTTTCAGTCTGAGTCCCACACAATCAACACAAGCAAATTTACATTTTGCTCCCTATTTATATAGCAAATTATTTTACCCAAAGCGAGCGATGTATATTTTTGAGAAGCAGAGTCAGACAGTCTCTGGAGCCACTGGGGGATAAAGGCCTCGCTCAGGCCGATCCTGGGATGTGAACCAGCAACCTTCCGATCATAGACACAGTCAGCTGTTCACTATCTCAGCCACAGATAGGCGCCGTTGTGCACCTTAACGGTCACTAAAGGACCTGGGTAAACACGGCTGTCTTCGATGCTGCCCGTTCTCTTTCTGACTCAAAAACGGTATTTAATTACACCTGCCAAGTCTACAATAATGCTTACACGGTATTCTGGGAAGGCAGAAAATGAACTTTTTATAGAATTAATCCCCCCCTTGAGAAGAGACAAGGGTATGACGGTATGATGTGTCACCCACGTTTGTGGAGACAATGCCGGCTGTCATTGAGATTTTCACACGCAGGATGACTGGCGCTCCCACAGAAACACTTGCGGAGCGGCTGACTGGCCGGGTGGCCCGGTCCTGGGGACGGCGCCACCCACAGGACCGGCTCAGTCACTGCCATCACCAGACTCGCAGGTTCGCTCTCCGTTCACAGCCGGAACTGTAAAAGCTTCACGGCGGAATGAAGCTTCACGTCTCCCCTTAAACACACGACTGGTATTAAAATTTTATGCACACTGTATAACCTTTTATATTAAAAAGAGAGACCCCCGGCCCCCACCCACCACTTTGGGTGTTACAGTTCATCCTCTCTGCTTGTCTGGGGTGGGGTGACCCCCCCCCCCCTGTCCCTCACCCTTCCCTGCCCCACCCCCCACCCTAGCGATACTCTGCTATGCCAGTCTGAGCAACGCAGAGCTATTAGCTAAATAAATAAGAACCAGCTCTGGCAAAACGCAAAGCTGCCCCTTGCCTCTGCCCGGGGGGGGGGGACACACGTGGAACAACGACCTGCTGATCCCAAATGAACCAATCACAGCATGGCCTGTTTAAGCAAACGCAGGCCCCTCCGTCCCATTGTCTGCGATGTAAACGGAGCCCATTTCCCCAAGGGCCGAAGCTCTCCACGTAAGACGGCACATCATTTAACGCTAATTGTAGCTACTGGCTCAAATCTGCACCCCCCCCCCCACCCCTCCCCCATAGCATTAGGTATTCAGGACCTCCTTCTCCATAAATGAAGCTGTTTGATCTTTTCCTGTTCCAATAAGAGTAGAACAGGCCACCCCCCTCCCCCCGCGCCCCTGGCTTTCAAAGCCCCCCAGTGACTCTCTCCCGCCGCTAAAATTTCAATTCCGTCTCTATTGGCTTGGGACACGTAGGCACGTGTGATTAAACAACATGGGCGTGACAATCAAAGGCCATTGCTCAGAGTTAGTCAGGCGCTGGCCGAGAATCCGGCAAGCTATCAGCCGCTAAATATTTATACAGGCGACTGCACGCTCGCTCCAGCTTTGCTGGACAAGCATGTAGTCTCCCCGGGCCTGAGCGAGACTTTGCTACATAAAAGATACACCAAGTCCATGTCCCAGCTGCATTAGTGGTCCCTGACTGAGCACCGTTCACTGGGAATCAAAAAAATAAAACCCGCTTTGTGTTAACTGAAAAGTCTCCCTTTCCAGGTCTATTAATAGCGAACTTTGAAAAGCAAAGGGGAAAAAAAACAAAACAAAAATCCTTGTGGATCCTGGTAAACGGATTTGCGGTCCGTCATTCCGCAGGATTCTGGGTGTTTTTCACGGAAGCGGTATTTGGCTAAACTCAGAGCCGTTTATAGAAAGCTCTGCACTTCTAATCTGTCGTCTCCGAATAACAAATCGTCTGCCGTTTGCGTCGCTGCACCTCCGAACGCGGTCACGGCTGCGTCTGATCATCTTCTGGGGAAAAAGGCGGGTGACTCTGTTTGATAAGATCCGCCGCGTGCCGGTACCCCCAGCGCCAGAGACGCTGGCTCTGTTTAATCCACCATATCCGATCGCATTGCGGCCTAACTTTCCATCACGCACCGTAGAGCCACTCAACACGCCGCCGGTTTGTTTTAACCCGACGAGAGCAAGGATACAAACATCTGTCGGACATAAATCACAGGCTTTTTCCGCTCCTGTCTGCTCGAGCACAGAAACTGGACAGAAAAGCCCGGATTCTGTCTCACGATGGACGTCCATCCCTGTAGACCCTGTGGGGATCTCGACAGAGCAGAAACAGCATCCTTTCAGCTGATGCTTTCAGACGGCGACCAGTAGCTGACGCCCACTCCGAAGCGCATGTCTTTCTGCTCGCACGCCTTTGAAAAGCTGTCATTTCCGGTGAGTTAGGAGCCTAATTACCGCGAGTAAATCCAGTTACCCTACAGCGACATTCCAGGCAGTGTTCCGCCACACGGGCCGGGAGGGGGGGGGGGGGGGGTTCCATGTTCCCAGCCCGCCCGTCTATTTCCGTCCGTCCTCCGTGCCGGCCGCTCTCAGATCCGCAAGGATGTACATATTTAATCTCCGAGGCCCTTTCAGATGCAGGGCCTGTGGTAAATTGCGGAATGTTCTGAGGAGAGCGGCAAATTCCCCGGCACAACTCTCACGTTCTCAGGGGGAACGAAAATTAAACCACAGTAAAAAACATGGTCAATCCCGTGTCACGGCTGATGAAATGCCCAAAGGTTGGGAAAGGACTCCTTAATGCCTGCTAGAACTATTATTATTATTATTATTATTATTTTTTACTATTATTACTGTCGTTATTATGATGTTTCAGATTTCCCTGAAGATGCGTGCTCGGTCTGCCATTTTTACAGCAAATTCCCTCTAGAAAAAAAGCTTATAACTTGCTCATAAAATACTAAGTATGACTGACTCTTTGAGCCATTTTGTAGAGTGGAGCAGGTTAAGCAGCTAACACTTGGCTTACACAGACTACTTAACCCGCCCGAGTCTCTGCTGACCATTCACCTGCAGGTTACCGCCCCCTTGCCCTTCACCGCCACCTCACCCGCCACATATCACCTGGCTGGCCCCCGACATGGTGGGGGGTGGCCGGTGTCTGGCCTCATCCCCTCATCCTGTCCCTCGGCTTGCTTGCTCACCAGTGCTCCCACCTGAGCAAACCACATTCTCCTGGAAATGCTGACTCACTTGCTTGAGTATTCCCCGAGTAAATCAACCCAATTATGGCGTTTTGTCTGAGACAACCCCCCCACCCCTCCTGCTGCCGTGTCGGTTACACTCGCTCCGCTTGCTGCCCGCACGGGTCCCCCGTTTGACGAGACCTGACGAGCTGCGCTGATTATTTCAATTAATTTCCAGCAGTTATAGGTGATTTGTGGGGTTTATCCACTCTATATGCAAATGAGCATGGCATGACATCCCATCAGCGGCTGTAACAAAGAGTCCCCCCCCCCCCATATAAACTGTGGGTATTTATACAGGTGAAAAGCCGGACGCATCAGGCGTGCGCCGTATAAATCCCCCCCCCCAAGTAGTATCATAATCCAGGTTTTCCTGGAAAATGGCCCTCCGACTCAAATACATCCACTCACGTTATTTTGCGAATGAATAATCTGGATGTTCCAAAACACAAGCGACTGAGTACAGCACTGCCGTCCGCTCCCAGTCCGTGCATTAAATGCGACATGCGCCTCTGGCCCACCCGGGGGTCGCTGCAATTATATCATCCTGCAGCTAATCACATCGCCGGAGCCATTTCATCCCAGAAGGGTGCACTTTCAGTCAGACTGGTTGGAAAATTACTCCTCGCGATGTAATTTTGACATGCGCACACCCCGCCCCCCCCCCACCCTCCCTGTCCTAAATGTTAAAAAGGGCCTTTCGATGAGAAGCACGGAATATTTCCCGGGATAAGCGTGGAGAAACCGGTGGAACATCAGCGCCCGAGTTTATCGGAAAGGCAGGGGCATCAGGCAGGCCCTGTCAGTCATCGCTACGGATAACTGACTGTCCGTCAACTTGGCCAGTGTTTCCGGCGTACAGTTTTCAACATGCAGGAATGGGCATGAGATAGGTGACATTTAGTTTTAAAAACCACACAGACACCTGGTTATCTGGGTGGGAGGTAGGGAGGGGGACAGGGGGGGATTTGCCCCCAACTAATGGCTAAAAATCACCTGATGATCTGGGGCCATATTCTGACGTTAATAAAAGTGCTTAGCTGATGTGAGCCAATTTGGTATTGCAACACACGCATCTCAGGAAAATGCAAAAACCCTAGTTACGGATGAATATTTATTAACCATAATACGCTTAATAACACAACGGGATTGCAAAAAATGCAGGTACCTCGAGCTAAACCTGTGCATTATCTTGTCTTTATTTTAAAAACATCCTCACCCGCCCCCCCCCCATAGAAGAACAAGAAACAGCTGACAGACGCCCCAAAGACGCGGAGACAGCTGTTTTTATCTTACATCAAACGCAGGTTTTTACAGGTGTTCAATAAGTCAAAAAATGTGAAAAGAAAACAGTCGTTTGAAACTGTGTGAAGAAAGAAAAAAAAAGATTTGGCCGTCATGCGCAATTAATCTTGAGCGCTTTCGCGGTAAGAACGCTGTTGATCGGGACCGAATGAAAGCGAATGTTAATGCGGCTCCAGGCTGGGGGGTGGGGAGGGGCAGAGACATGCAAACACACCAGGCCAGCGCTGTCAATAATACATGATTTGGGTCCAGCTGTTAACCAAATTACACGGCCGGCGCTTCCAGCTTCCCCGGAATGATTAACGCCGCTGTTTTCAGCCAGTGCCCGTGATTCACGCACAGAGAACTGTGATTGGCCACAGAGCAGATGGCCGCCCAAGAAACTCCCCGATTATTCGCCGAGGGGTGTCACACGGTATGCAGCGAAGACCAAAGCCTTCTGTGTCTGTCACGACATTTGGAGATTAACGTTGGATGCCTGAGGGTCACTGAAGCAGACCAGTTACAGGCTTCCGGAAGAATCTCAGACTGACCAACTGTTAGACTGTGTGTGACGTCCAGTAAACCTCACCACCACTCCAATGCAGTGACAAAGCATACTGATACCCACCCTCCCCCCACCGGAGTGATAGACCCCACTGTCCCCCCACCCGAGTGATAGACCTCACCGACACCCTACCCGAGTGACAGACCCTACCAACCCCCCCACCGGAGTGATAGACCCCACTGCCCCCCCACTGGGATGATAGAACCCATTGCCCCCCCATTTGATTTACAGTCTCACTCTTACCAGGGGTTCCAATAACACGAGCAGGAGATTCCTGACAAGCTTCCCGGCACCCCCCCTCCCCCACTTCCGTGACTTATTTTCCCTCCTGTTCCCTTTCTTCTTATTTTCCCTCCATCAATTAAGAGGTAATGGCCTCTCCCAGCCTGCTGCCGGCCCCCTCGGTCTCCGCCTGCGGAGATGAAACCGACGGCGCTCCCTCTGACAGCGGCATGAGCGAAGGCCCACCTTTTCTCAGGGGTCAGCGTTTCTCACCCCGCCTGCCCCCCGCCCCGTGTAAAACCCGTCCAGATGGATTACTCTCAGGGCAGCTGGCTCCCCATCGATTGATTTTAAACGGTGGTGAAACACTCATTTTTTTTTCCCGTGAAAATAATCTTGTGAATTTCACTCGCTCTCTTCTGTATGGGGGTGGGCCGGGGGCCTTCCCGTGCTGCAGGCCTCCAACACGTCGCCTCGAGTCTGCAGTCAGTCATGCATATTTTTGTCCCGTTGGGTCATCGCACTGTTTACAGATCGTAAAAACGCAGCGAAGTCCCACAAACCCCTTATCAGTCCTGGGTTCCGGTTCAGTTTGCGTTTGCCTCGCTTTTCGCCGTCTCGATGAGAGCGCAAGCGGGAGAAAATGCCTCATTAGAGGCAGGGACTCCGTCACGGCGGCCCCGTCCGCCCGAGAAAGTCGGCCATCAATCATGGAGAGGGACCTCGGCAAGGGGGGGGGGGGGGCCTGGGAGCGACAGTGGCGGCAAATCGCAGGGTTTGCTAATCGTCCTTTTCCGCCGAATTAACCAGCAAAATTTAGGTGGCTTCTTCAACCTGCAGCGTCTGTAAGAGTGAGACGGCTTCGGCCCCCTGTCCCTCAGCTGCACTGTCCTCAGCCGTCTGACAAGCTGCGGTTAGGATTAGCACCCTCTGCCCCCCCCCCACCCCCCCCACCAGGCTAAGCTACCGCGCAGGCCGCTCCCCAGACCTTGTCTAATCCAACAATTTCTTGTCACTCATTTCCTCTGGGGGGTGACAGGCAGCTCCGGTGGGCTGAGGGGCGGGGGGCTTGGTGTGCGTGAATTCCGGAGCCCGCCGGGATTGTAATCACCGAATGAGACGCCCAGGTTGCTCCGGAGCGGCTCCCGGTGTGGGAGTTTCACTTCAGGAACGGCTGCCATGGAAACTATACCGCAGGGCAGAACGCTCCGGAACACGGGAAGACGGGGAAGGTTCATTAGCATGCGGGCGCTGGGAGAACGTCCTTTAATCCTATATGCTGGGGAGTAAAGTGCGTACTGCTCATACTGTACATTCCCAGAGTGTGCATGGGTGTGTGTGTGGGGGGGGGAGGTCTGCAAATTAAACAATATCATTCAGTTCTCTTGCACATTTCGAAAAGAATGGAAAACTGATCAAACGTACGACACCGATCTCAGGTAAGTCTGATGGGCCGGCTCAGCGGCTCTCGTCTTCGTTCCTCTCGCGGTCGCTCAGCCCCCGCCCGCTGTGGCCCCTCCCACAGCCAGACGTCCTATTTTGCCTCCCTGTCTGGCCCCCCCTGAGCCGATGTCACAGCAGAAGCAGCTCCGGATGCTTCCTCCCGTCTCCCGTGTCACGGGGGTCTGTCCGCCGTCCCGCCCGGATGAGGCTCGGTGAGCGCTCGCAGATTTCATCCGCCTCTAATTCATGAGATGCCATCCTAAAGGCGTCTCCGCCAGGCTGTTCCCGATGGTGACGGTGCCGCTTGGGTCTCGGGGGGGAAGGCGACGCCCCGAACTGTCACATTCATCTGTCCTTATAATCCCTGGAAAAGTTACATCACCAGGGTTCATCTCAAATTACTTCATGCCCCAAAAGCACTAGTGAGTCTGACAGGTCTACATTGGGCAGTGAGGCAGCCCCGGCTGGGTCACATGACACACACTGCCCCCGCTCCCGATCATGTGACTCCGGCACACGCGCTGAGGATGCACATGCTCGTGCCCCCGCCCCACCCCCGCATGCATCCTCTGCCGCTTGTTGCATTTATTCCAGCCGTTTAATGATTTACTTCCATACCAAAGAAACCCCCCTCCCCATATTTACTGCAGCCTGAGTCTCACAGAACCCCCCTGCCTCCCCCCCACAGCTCCTCATACCGCCACGCTGTGCGAAGGACCTAATGACCCACGGCGCCCCCTGTTTTCCTACATTACACGCTGAATTATTGGGGGGGGGGGGGGTGGTTCATCAACATATAGAGGAAGGAGCAGCAGGGGGGCGGGGTACGGGGATAAACATTCTTGCAGGCCTCTACTTCTTACTTCGTTATGCCCCCCCCATGGATATTTCACATCGCCGTCATCGCTGGTCCTCGGCCGGCGCGATAATCACGACTTTGGCGGCGACAGTCTTTAATGAGTGCGCCCCCTGCTGTCCTCACCTGCCGCCCGGCCAGCTGCTCTTAATTCAATTCCGGCCGCCTCAGTAAAATATAAATTCAATTGTTTTCCCATTCAATTTATTCGCGCGCAGCGAGTCCTCCCTGAACACCCCCCCCCCCCCCCCCCCCAAAGGTCTTAAAGAGAGATTTAGCATCAGCATTACAAGTGGATCTTAATCCAATAAATTAAGAGGAGGACTGCATACAGGCACAGCAGTGGTGGTTCACATTATAAGGCTGATTCGGCGGCGTGGGGGGCGGGGTCATGTGTGATTGACAGGGGGGGAGAGGCACGCCACAGGGGGCCTGCTGTGCTGCTGACCTCACACAGGTCTTAATGAATAATTTACGAGGGCATTCCTGACTGTTCCTGACCCCCCCTTCCGTTTCCATAGGTGGTACATTCCACATATTGAACTACCTACTGGTATCATCCCAAAGATCAGGAATGGGGGAGGGGGTGATTTCCTAGCACCCTAACTGCCAATATCCGGTACTGAGTCCATCACGGATCCCGATTCCATAAAATCAGACTCAAGATTTAAGCAGCTAAACCCAGTGAGCTACAATCTATATATGGGGGGAGGGTGGGTGGGGGTGAAAGAAGATAAAACACATATTGACTTTCTGTTGTGGCAGGGATATTATAACCCTTCAGGGATGGGTTTTAAGCAGGAACAGTGAAGTTAAGTGTCCCAGGGAGGCTGTCAGGGTGATGGAATCAAAACAACAAAGGTGATCAGAATGAGAGATGAGCTGTGATTGGAGGAGGAACTTCACTTGCTGAATCTGGGCAGGGGGGGGGGGGGGATTTTCACTTGCTGAGGATGGACTGTGTTTGAAACTTGCCAGCCGAAAAGGGTAAAGCTTGCTGTCACCCAAGGACCAGGTGGGGTCTGGATCTGACGCCTCACCCGGTGCTGTGCTGCAGGATGAGACATGCCCCCCCCCCCAATGCCTCAGCTGGTCTTTTACTTGGGACCCGGGTTCGAGTGACAGAGAACTGTCACTGAGCAGTTCTCATTCCTCCCAGTGGAGGGCAGCACGCTTACCAAAGTGCCCCGGCACTAACCTCATCTGCGCGGATCCCGGCGGCATTCTGGCACGCCCAGGAGCCTGGGAATTGTCACGGGGATTCTGGGAACATCCCAGGGGAGAGAGAGTGGGGGGTCGCCATGGTGACAGTGCTGCGGGTACCTGCATCTCGGCCCCCTGGGGGCCCTCACCGTGCTGTTGTTACTCGAGGAATGAGCATGCTCCGTAAGTTTGGCCCGTGGCGAATGCGGTTCAGGAACCGGGATTCTGAGTGCCGGGAAAGCTGGGACTGGACCCCATTCTGCTATTGGTCTGCTGGCAGCCCTCCTGGTGAAGAGCCCACCTCAGCCCGGCTGCTTGTTGCTGATAAAGACCCCAGTCTGTGCCGAAACCAAACCTCACCCCGAAAGTGCTGATCTGATCTTACCCGTAAATCACACTGCCGGCACGCAGACGCGTCACCCAGCGTCCGGACCTGACCCCCAGACTGGCCTAAAACACATTAACGGAAGGGGATTAGCATAATCAGGCGGCAGCTGGGAAAGCTTTCATTTGTTTATAAAAGCTTATTTACACACCTAAGTGTCTGCACTGTGAGTAACATCTATTCCTCATTTTATAATAACATTGATTTGTCATATATAATTGGAACCGCTGCGTAGCTCAGCACATTAGGGACCTCTACCCATGTCTGAAGGGTCATAGGTTTAAATCCTATCCTGTGATGATTTTATCAACATTGACCCAGTGAGTGAGGCGTTTAACTACAAATGTTCCAGGGATGCTGATCCTTACTTGTATATCTGCTCAATAAGTAAATGTTAATCTAAGGATGGCTGTTCATGCACCAAGGTGACTGCAGCTATGGGGATGCCGATCATATGCACAGTCTGAGTTGGGCATGCAGGCAACTATCAGGATGTTAATGACGGAAAACGCTGTAGCCCTGTCAGCTGGGTGGCCTCTCTGGCGCCATCACCTGGCGGATGGCATCACGCGGAAATAAACGACCAATCGCAAATGAGCTCAAACTGCAATCCAGGGTGCCTGTGATGTCCCCCAAACTCCCCTCTTGCTGTGTTAAGGTACACATACTCCACAGTGTGACTTTAGCACAGGAAATGACATCAGGAAAGGTGCAACATGTTGGTGTTGCGTTCCCATTCTGCTGACCCACACACACGTTCACGAATCGTCTCACCTAATCCTGCGGGACGTCGCATATGAGAGTTGCGGATTAAAATACAGAAAAGCTTCTTCATTCTGTGTAACTGCATAAACCATGAAACTTATACGTATTTATCCTGCAAAAAGCATGTTGCCATGGCAACACAATTGTTTGTAAAACATATTCGTCAATGATAGTAATCGAGCTGAAAACAAAACAGTTTATTAATAATGATGGATTAGGGCAGGCCCATCTCCGAGCGCCAGCAGATGGACGGCTCGGCCCATATTTCGACCCGGTCGAGGGGCCCAGAGCGAGATTTTGGCGTACGTCGGATTCTTCGTGCATCGCTTTTCGACTGTGATTTTATAGACGTGTACGCGATAGAAGGGGGTGGGAGCTCTGCCAACTCCATCTGCTGGCCTCCGTACAGCCGCAAAAGCTCGGCCTCCACACAAAAGCAGGCACAACACATTGTACAGTGTTGCATTTTGGGTAATTGCAGCCCTCTGGTTTCGAGGTCAGCTCTCATTGTGCGGCTTGTGCCCACATTTAAATAGAGATGGATCCCAGAGGATGGTCCACTGTGCGGTTCCGTCGCCACACACCTCCGGGGCTGCAGGTTCAAATCCCACCTCTGCTGTGGGTGTGGGGTCTGCACCTCCTCCCTGCGGCACACGGATTTTTATTGGGTACTCCGGATTCCTCCTGCTCTGCCCACCTGGGCATTTCCTGGCCATTTATCTTGTATCTCCAGCCCCCTCCCCCCCCATGACTCCGTCCAGGGTAAATGGTTAGAAGATATTTCACATATAGATTCATACAGAGGTTTTATCCCAGTCCGGCCTGCATTATTAACCTCTTTCTACAGCCAGAGGGCTCTGCGAGTCATTTCAAACTGAGAAGCCCGCTGAAGGTCACTGCCGCAAAGCCAGTCCTGGGACACGCGACCTTCAGCTGCTCCATCGCTGCTAGTGGGGTCCATGGAGGGTCCAGGGAGTCAAATAGCCACACAGGACAGAAGCGCCCGCACCAACAACCCGCAGGTGCCCGATTCTCCGCCCTCGTTTCCAAGCGACCTGCAGTGTCCCTGACAGGCGGCTCTCGAATCACACGGCTTGGCTTTAATCGAGGCCATCAGATCCTAAATGAGATATGTTTAAATAACGAAGCAGGAGGTGCCTGCCTGTCAGATGTCTCACTCATTCCTTAATAGTGAAGAAACAGAGAGATCGAGCTAAGCGGTGTCAGCCCCGCAGACGGAATGGATATCCGGCGGGCAGCAACGCCGCTCACTCCGAATCCCTGTACATCTGAGACCCGCTTCCCCTTTACTGCTTTGAACATTTTTAAAAATGTATCACATTCTTCATTGGTAAGCCCGCCCCTCCCCGCCTGTCAATTTGGTACAGTCCACGTTGCCTCATTTTCAATTCAACGTCCTTCAAAGGGGGACCCCACACTTCGATGGAGTTGTGAAGTCGTCTGTCCTCTCTTAAATGTAGGGGGGGGGGGTCCTATATCACCCCTTTAAATGTCCTCTGGCTCCATTAATGACTCGGGATAAGTTTGGTAGGACGGGCACATTTCACAGGGGTGGGGGTGGAGGAGGAGACACCAGGCAGATTCGGGCGGTCATCTCCGTAGCGACACCGACTTGGTGAGGAGCGCCCCCTGTGGCTAGAAAGGATGGAGTGAGACCTAATACCATACCGGGCTGCTGGAGAGACGTGGATCTCTGTCAAGTTTCACTTAATATATTAATATAAAAATTCATCACACTTCATGTCCAGAGACGGGCGATTAAAATTAAACAAAGAGAGACCCCCCCGTCCCCCAAATGACCAATTAAATGGCAGCAAATCACCCGCTCTATGCCCTGCCATGCCCCTCCTCCATTAACTTCTCTGGCAGATGTTGTGGGGCAGCCAGGTGCCACTTCATCATTAAGCTGTCAGCTCCTCAACTTGGAAAGCGCCCAGCTGTGCTTACCCCCACCCGCCAGAAGGGGGCGGCGGTGAGCTTCCCCGTCACTCCCATGTGACACCTAGTGGCTTGCATACAGGTTAGAAATGGGCCAACTGATCTAGTTTGTGAAATTAAAGCAGGGTGGCGCTGATTACCATCACTTTTCCATTTCCATTAGCCCAGTCAGCGAGAGTGGCGTTGTACTGGACGTGCAAGTGTTTTCTGTCTAATCCAACAGCACGCACGAGCATTACGCGAATGCTGGCTGCCATTGCCACAATCGCCGTCGACTGGCAGCTCTAACGGCCGCTCCGAAGAGCACTGGGAACACTGGGACGGCACTGGTATGGGATTTTACACTCCAAGATTCGATCAACTGAGTTACCGAAGCCGGCGGCTTGTTAGCAACAGAGAGAGAGGGAGCGAGGAGGAATAATACGGGTGGGCGTCAGGTCAGCATGTAACGGCAGGAGATGCTTCTGGAAGCCCCCCCCCCCCCCAGATGCTCTCCCACAATTCCGCAGTCCTGGTCCTGGGGTACACGCGGACCCCCCTGGGGGCCTCACTGCGCTGGCGTTTGAGGTTGGGTGCTGCAGGTGTGTATGTGAGATGAGTCGGCACTCGCGGCAGGGGGGGGCCCAGCACACCCCCACCCCCTGGGCCCACCAAGGAAACCGCTGGGGATGGAAATGTCGCTGTGTGAGGACTCATCTCATCTCACCTTCGGGCTCTATTACAGCCACAGCGGGAGTGGGTGTCTCCATAAGACCACTGGCTTCTAGAAGCCTCCGTGGGAGTCTTGGCGGTGACCTTCGCGCGAACTCGCTGGCTCTCTGCATCTGGCGACGGCACGTCTCGCGGGTGTTTGCGCCACAGCTGCCTTCCCGCCGTACAGCAGGCGCGGACAGGCGCGCAAACCGCCTGCTTCCTCTCGCACCGGGCGCTCAGAAACGGCGCCACACGCGTGTGTCCGTGACACGCAGACACTTCCCCACACTCTAATATTCAACACAAAGGTGGCGCCCCCTTGCCTCAGACAATAAACACTTACACAATGAACCGTGAGTCACTCATAACTGCCAGCTTCCTGTAGCCGCTGTTTGCGTGTCACCAGCAGGGGGCGGGGGGGTGTTTATACTATCAAATATACCAAGCGGGGTATCAAACAAGCAGGATTTTTGAGTTGCCGTGGCCATTTTGCAGGAAAACGCACCAATACGCTTCCACAAGCACCGTGTCCTTTTAACACGGAAACATCAGCACCGCTTATCTTCAAAGGGACTAGAGGAGACATCCCATAATCCTGCTTCCTTGCACGCCCGAGTTCTGTATAATTAAATACCTTAATTTGGGCTTTGGGGGGGTGGTGGCAACAAACATTTGAATTTACATTTAATTATTTAGCCAAACGCTTTTGTCCAAAGTGACGCTGACAGGATATAGCTGTCAGAGAAGCAGTTAGGCTTACATAAGTGCAGACTGGACTTCCGACGGACAACCAGGACCATGCGACTTAGACACATCCGTCACAGAACACGGATCTGACAGCTGAGCCATTCCAACCAGGACACATTTAGGACTAAACGCGACTAGATAAGAACATCCAGTGTTGCCAAGAGACTGATGCATTTTGGGTAATTACAGCCTTCTGGTTTCGGGGTGGCCGATGGAGATGGAGAAGGTCAGGGGTGGGTTCAATTGTCTGAGGTGTTCCTAGACAAGATGGGTCTTGAGGCAAACCCCAAGCAAATTTACGGAGCTGTCACTGCCAAACCTGCCTGGACTGGAGCGATTTTGCAACGGGGGGGTGGGGAGGGGAGGGGGGAAGGCTCCAGATTTCAGCGAGAAAGGCCGTCCTATGTGTACAGAGCAGAGAGCACCGTCTATGAGTGTATGAACACGATGGCATGCACGGCTCTCCAAGCCATCGAGGATGTTTGTGGTGATTAGTGTAACAGGCGACCCCATGAGGACGCCCCGTGAGGGGAGGGGCCCGTTTAATTGAAAGTGGGGGCCCCTGTGAGCGAGTTTTGTTCAAACAGCCTGACGGGCCAGAACTTTGCATGTTGCTGAGATGTGGCGGTTTGGGAACGTTAATTGCATGAAAATGAGATGCAATGCGAAGACAGCAGTCGGGACGCGTGTGTGTGCGTTTGTGTGTGTGTGCGTTTGTGTGCGTGTGCGTGTGCGTGTGCGTGTGCCCCTGGGGAATTTGCCCGATATCACCATCAGACGGCCTCCCCATGCTGGTTTAGGGCTGATTTACATCTGCAGCTCATAAGCCGCCTCCCACTCGCTGGAGTGTCCTTGTAAAAGCTGTTTTATATTCCCTTTTACACGATTTGGGAATTAATTCAGTAAATATGGTATATTAAACTGTAACAGCTTCCTTTCTCCTGGTCCTCAGCAGAGCCGTCGTGACGCATCGGCGCCCCGTAACGGGATCAGCGAGTCGACTCCGCCCACTGCCGGCTCATTAAGTAGGAGATTAATTGCAGAGGAGCCCAAGCTAATGGTGCCACAGAATCTCGCGGACCTCTCCTGGACGGGAAGGAAAACGCCCGCCTCTGCTGCATGCCGCCGTCCCTGTCTCCCATCATGCCTTGTCGCATTATTCAGCCGGACCGCCTAAATGGATATGTTTACCGCGCCCAGTAGCAGCCGATCTGCAAGCCACGACTCCACGCTTCTCTGCGATTTCTCCAGACCCCTTCGAAGATGAGAGCCATGCACGGCATGAATTAATGATGGCGGGGGAGACCGCAGCGGCGCAGCCGGCATTCCCCCAAGCCACCAACGTGCTATTTACTGCAACGTTTTATCCATTTATCCCCTTAAAACCCTCGCTTGAGTGTGACTGTTGCTACCCCTGTAAGAGGTTTGCCTAATCCTCCCCGGTCTATAATAAAAGAAAATCTTCCCCCCTCCAGGCTGCAGGGGGCAGCGATGAAACTTCCCAGTTCATCTGCATCACAGGGTCAAAGGTCATGGGTTGGTAACATAACGCCCCAAGTAACAAGCTGAAGAGCCCTTGTTATCCTCAGCGTGATTCACCTCCTGTTATAATTCATTACTTTCTAAGTTAAACTTAATATGTAGTGATGTGTACATTTTTTTACATTTGTTAGTTTACGCTCCATGGATTGGGGGTGGGGGGGGGGGGACAGAGCCCTAAGGGAGTCTGGATTTTTCACTTTGCCCCGGCACTCCAGTGATTAATTAACAAGCATCAGAAAGCCTCACATGCAAAAAATTAGATGTGTAAATTATTCACACCTGCATAAGCCAGGTGATGTTGTTTTCCATCCAAGCGATGATTTTAATTAATCAGCGGAGCGCCGGGACAAGACAAAAACCTGTACCCCCTCCCCCACTTCCCCCCGGCCCACCCAAGGCCTGGCCCCCCACCCCTGGGATAGGCCGGTAACAATCAGCTCTTGCTGATTTCCAGCTGTTACCCATAAGTCACCTTCAGCGTGCGGTGAAGATAGACAAGCTTTTGACGGACAGCTGTTGAGGGATGCCTCAGGCCAGACCATCATGCCTTTCTGCAGCTGCGTCTCAGCTCCGTCTCCAGACGACTGCGATATTTGCGATGTCGCCAAAGTTAAGGGACGCCATCTTCATTTTCAGAAATTAGCGCAGTAACCAACGTCTTTGTTACTCGGGTTCAAAATAAGAATGGACGGCGTGACAGAAAGTTCCAGATTACACAGTGGACCGGCGTTATGTGCAATCTCACAAAAGGTCGTCAGGTCACCGAGAGCGCGGAAATTCTCAGGGGTCAGAGGCGAAATATCGCCACAGGGATTTGGGCAGAATCAGAGGAATGGAAGACGGTGTGTAACTGGGTATTAGCACTCTGACATAATAATATGACTCTTTTATTCTTAAGTCAAAGACATGAAAAGCATTTTGCATTTCTGGAACAATAAAGCTATAGATGTTAAGCAGCTGTGTGCTCGTTGGGGAATTCTGATCCATTCCTGCATGTCCTCTGAGAGATTAAAGAGTTTGAGGAGCATCTCATACTGCACATGTTCACCTGTGGGCACAGACACCTGCAGCGAGATGATTATCGCCAACCGCCCACCGTCCGGCTTGGCAGATAATCCATCCTCATTCGGGGAGAAAAACAGACAAATAAAATCACCTCTGGGAGCCTCTCATCTGGGCCCTACTGGGGGGGGGGGTTCCTATGAGAATCTTATTGCCAGAATAGCGACTCAGATGAAGGAAGTCTGGTCTCATGTCCAGACGACGTTATCTGCCGCGTGTGCTTGCGAGAGACCGATTCTGAGGAACGGACTGAGACCACTGGTTTGGGTGCCATTTGGCCAGAAGGACCAGCCTGCAGATGCAGAGTCAGGAAGGAAAGAGTAGATAAAAGAAGAAGAAGAACAACAAACAAACAAACAAAACAAAACAACAATAGCGTCATCAAAAAATATTCTTAAACCGGAATCCTGGACGGCAGAATGAATATCTGTGTGGGCGACCTCCATGTCAGCCTTGGGAGCGAGTTTCTGCAAACAGCCCTAACACTTCAATCCCCAGCACAAACGAGGGACCTCTGTGTTCCGTTTAAAGAGCAGGATCCGCAAACGATGTCACCCCCTGTGAAATGCACAAGGCAGCCCTGGAGACCGAGCGGCACGACAGTGCTAATGAGTAATTAATCCAGCACCTGACATTCACAATTATCACCAAGTATAACCCGGTGGTGTCATTACGATGTGCCAGAACTCGATGCACGCAAAGGTGCCGGTTTCACTGGTCCTGCGGTGAACCTGCGGGGCATCAATTCAACAGGGCTAATACTACTCATCCTATGACCCACGTTGCCTTGATAGCCCCTGAGATGGCAGATTATATTTGCGCAGCGCATGAAGTGTTTGATTTACGGAGGCAAACAGCTACCTCCGGATCTGCAACAATCACAAGGCGAGTACGACGGGGACAAAGAGGAAAAAAAACACGCTAATAGAATTAGCTCAAACCCAATTGATGAAAGAAAGGAGTGGAAGAAAATGATTCACATAAATCCTACGCAGACTCGTTAAATCACTGGCGTGCTTCTGCTGTCAGAGATGACACCTCCCCTGACGGTGCCCTCTGGGCCAGTCAGAGACAGACGTGCAACCAATCAAACGCACCGCAAAGATGCCTGTAATTTATGGACAACAAGGGATTCATTCCGGTTCTGGTACTCTGAAGTGTTCCAGTCCATAAATAAAAGCGGGTTATTTTTTTTCTGATGAGGGAGCGACTTAATGCAGCTTTCCTAGGAACAAGTACGAGCGGTCAAATATCGATTGCGAAGGTGGATCTCGCCGGGTCTGAAGTGTTTGGTGTTTAAGTACCAAAGCGGAGAGGGACGAATCTTAAAGTTATGGTTCTCGAATAGGATCTGCTCCTGTCGGCGTGACAACCGAGCACCCCTGACATTTACTCTGCTAAAAAAAAAAAAACACGGGGATGTAGTCATGACGATCACCGTTAACACTGACTTAATCCCGTGATGTTTTTGGGTCGAGATAAAGAAACAGAAAACTGGCCCTTAGCTGAAGGGAGCTGGCTAAGATGTTTCATTTTAATTTAAGAAAACCTTCCTTAACTTAAGCAGAGCAACCTGATCCTGGCTTGACGGCGACGCTCTTTCAGCCGCGGTGAGACACGATGGCACCCAGCGGATGTCAAGCCCGACAGTGACGTTGACAACGCCGCTGGATGTAAATACACCCACTGAATTCGCATTCTGCTCCAGGGACGCACTGATGGGTGGCAAGGTTACGATGCCACCTCTTTAGCTTCTGACATCTGATGGTACGGTCAAACCCCATCAATAATGTGCTTGAGGTTTCTTCTTACAGACTAAGGAGTTATACACCCAAATCCAGCTAAACGAGGGGTTTGTGTGCTTTCGCTCTCATGTTTTGATGGCGATTATGACAAACTCTGAGACAGAAGTAACTTTCAGGGCTGTGTTTTTGTTAGTGTGAACAAAAGCTGACTTTATCTCCCAAAAGCAAAAAAAATAAATAAACAATAACGATTTAACAATAGATCTGGGTTCATGGAACCGAGCGAAATTATACAACTTTAAGGACACAAAAGAACAAAATTATTAAATGACAGAAACTTCAACAATTTGTCTCATTAAGCAGACCACAAAAGATAAGGTCAGCACGCCTCGCGTTTCGGTTGTTGAGCGAAATGCTAAGGTTCTATTTTTACGTTCAGGCCGCCGGATTTTGGTTTGTTCAGCCAAGACGGTAGGTTAAACCACCACCATCGCTGGAGACATGCCAATGCCACACACATTAAAACCCGAGCGCCGGGGGGGCTGCTCCAGCAGGGGGCAGTAGACTGGGACAGAGTGATTAATCATGTGTGCTCTAATGAATTCCCTTGATCTCCTCAGGGCAAGGCATCATGGGATGGTACAGGAATTATGGGAAGGGTCAGAAATCGGGTGATGTGAGGGTTTACGTGATGGCAGCAAGTTCTTAGTGCTTGTTTATGATTATTATTATTATTATTTCATTTGATGGATCCATCCATGTTCCTACTGCTTATCCTGGATATGGACATCTAAAAATCTGCTGTTTAATTTCTATACTTATCGATCGCTGAGAGTATCTTTGCTGACATGGTGATGCTGACAGCAGTGAGATCGCACTGGCCACCCATGGCGAAGCCTCCTGCCCATCTGTCCGCCAGACTGCTGGATGGATCGGGTTGGTTTTTACAGGACAGAGGTCGTTTTCGTTGGACAACACACCGCAAAAGTCTCCTGGATCGGAGCCGTAAACCCCAACGGGACTGAAAGCAGAGGACGGGGACCTGGAGCGTGACGGACAGAGAGCCCCGCGGGCATGCCGGGGGGGTGGGAGGGGGAAGCATAGCTCCCTGGAAGAGGGGGCTGTAATCCGCTCGCCGGTCAAGGTGGAGTGGGACGATAACGCCACTGACTCCGGGGGGGGGGGGGGGGGTCCGTGAGCAGTACAGAGAGCAGGGCAGCCGGGTCGGTCCCCGCCCAACATGCCTGTGCGTGTGTCTGTAAACGGCACCCATGTCGGCGTGTGGAGTGCGTGTCTGTTTATAATGGCACGTGTGTCCATGTGCAGAGCGTGTGTCTCTATAAAAACCACCCATGTCCATCTGCAGAGCATGTGTGTCTGTAAACAGCATGTGTGTCCAAGTTTGTGTGCAGAGTGTGTGTGTCTGTAAACGACACACGTGTCCATATCCGTGTGTGGAGTGGGTGTGTGTCTGTAAACAGGACCCATGTCTGTGTGGGCAGCACGCGTGTGCGCATGTGTGTCTGTAAATGGCAGGCGTGTCCATGTGGGGAGAGTCTCTGTCTTTACATACGTGTGTAAACAGCTCTCTGTGACCATTTAAGCTGATGAAATGGAACGGCATGTTTACCTGCAGGGAATTTTCCAGAAAGGTTTTAAGAGCCATTCAATTAAGAGCAAATTAAAAACGGGGTGATTTTAATTCAAGCGGTGTGTTCATGTTCAGCCCGCGGTGGAACGAGAAACCAGGCTCTCATTTCCACTGAGGCCTCCTGGGAAAAAACTCCTTGCGGAATCTGAGAACCCAGCGGGTTGGGAAAACAGCGAGAGTGATACAGGACCGGTGACATGCAACGCTTGGTGGAGGACTTAATCGGGTACGGTGTCGGGGGCATCTGGGCCACGAGACTGACTCCATCAGACTTGAGAATGGGGGGGCGCTACCCCCCAGGGAAGAGGCGGGGGGGGGTGGGGTATGGGGGCGGGGGTGATGTTTTCCCAGGTGACAGCTGATGGCCGTCTAACAGGCGGAGGAGAAAAGACACACAGAAGTTTGATACAAAGGTCAGACTCCATAGAGCTCCATGAGATGTGGGGGGGGGGGGGATTGATTTTGCTTTAACTCCCCCTGGAGATGGTGGCAGGGGCCATGGGGTTGACACATAGTGACAAAGACTACATCACTGTCTCTTTTGCCTGCTCTAATCAATCCCATCTCTGTCCACTCCTCCTGGCCCCCCTTCCCTTTGCCGAGCGACAGCCTCCTTCCTGCTGCATAATCCCCCCGCACCCCCACCGCCACCCCCCTCCCTCTGTGGAGCAAAGGTGACATAAAAAAATATGAAGAAAGATCCCAACACAGACTTATGCAGATTACACCAAGCATTTACCAGGTTTCAGTGAAATCCTGCTCATTTTTATATAGTGCCCTCGTTAGCATCGTCTGCCCGTAATTCCTTAAGGAAGGAGCCAACAGCGACATAGCCAGCAGACAATAATGAGGAATAAGTGTTACAGAAATGAGATCAGCTAAAGGGCACATGACTGTCCTAACAAGGTGCAAAGTAAGGTACATGCACATGGGCTAAAGGCCACACCCCCAACCCATGCTAAAGGCCACACCCCCAACCCATGTTAAGGCCACACCCCCAACCCATGCTAAAGGCCACACCCCCAACCCATGCTAAAGGCCACACCCCCAACCCATGCTAAAGGCCACACCCCCAACCCATGCTAAGGCCACACCCCCAACCCATGCTAAAGGCCACACCCCCAACCCATGCTAAAGGCCACACTCCCAACCCATGCTAAAGGCCACACCCCCAACCCATGTTAAGGCCACACCCCCAACCCATGCTAAAGGCCACGCCCCCACCCCATGTTAAGGCCACACCCCCAACCCATGCTAAAGGCCACGCCCCAACCCATGCTAAAGGCCACACCCCCAACCCATGCCAAAGGCCACGCCCCAACCCGTGCTAAAGGCCTCACTCCCAACCCATGCTAAAGGCCACGCCCCAACCCGTGCTAAAGGCCACACTCCCAACCCATGTGCCTCAGCTGTGACCGTCAGTCTGAGTACACGGCCTGGGCTGGACCTTCTGACCGCGAGGTGCACGACAGAGGTGGCTGAGCAGGATGCCAATTGAAAAAGTCACAGATGAGATCAGGCATGTGGCGAACGGGAAAACCGGAGGAACTGAGGAACTGACAGAAATGACATCGAGAGGCAGGACCAAGACAGCAGCGCACCAAGACGGAGAAAGATATAAATGGACTAACCGCAGACTTGCCTGTTCACTGATTGGCTCCATCTGGAAGTGGGCGTGGCCACGGAGGACAGCCATGCCTACAGCAAGTGAATTGCGAAACGGATATTGGAGTCGGAGATGTAGATAGGAACAGAGGTGGGAGTTGGACTCATCTGGCTCATCTCATGGCTGTGCAACACACAGATATACAGTAAAATCTTGCGGGGCTGTGTCCGCTATAATTTTATCCCTAATTTGTCGTGCGATTCAGTGGCCACATAAAGCCGGCTGTTTTAAAGCAGATCAGCGCGTCTGTCTGCCGGCGGCGAGTGTAGCTGACACTAAGAAGTGTGTTAATTTTGCCATGACAACACTGTTAAAGTGAATTTCCCAAAAGAGAGTTAAAATAATATCATTAATTTAAAGGAGTTTGTGGTGTTGCCTACATTATTTGAAGTTTTAAAAGTATTTGCATAAGAATGAGCTATTAAGTCACATGACCAACGTGGCTTTGAACCGGAAGTTCTCACGTAAGGGCATTTAGTAATAGACAGTGAATGGCAAGCTACGACTCTTTCTACGACTGGTCAAAGAGGCAACACGGTAATTATTATTTTTGTTTGTTGCATAAATATTTCAGATATGTTTATTTTCTGTATAAAGATGTACATATATGTGTGTGTATTATACCGAAAAACTTTATTTTGCGTCCATAGTTTTCACGGTGTTCTTTGCAAGAAGAGGATAAAATAAAACGGGAATTTGAACATCAGTATGAAGCGTTGACTCCCTTGTGACCGGCGTAGTTACAGTGAAAACGTGAGCTGAAATCCACCCTGCCGAGGCGTCAGCGTGCAACTCTGCTTTATTTCCACGTGTACGCGGGTTCAGCGTGGAGCTCTGCGTCTTTTCCATGTTGTCCAACGGTTTCAACGTGCAGCGCTGCTTTCTCTCCCGCGAAAGATCACGTTTCAGCGAGCAGATCTGCAACTCAAGAGGTCAGATTTTGTGTTTCCAGTGTGCTTCCTCGGATAAAGTACGGATCTTACCACAAGTAAAGACGAAGTAAATTGAAAATAAAAATGTAAAAAGGTGAAAGAGAATTTAAGAAAAAACCGAGTAGGAGTTACACATTTTGTTGATAAGTACTGTTCTTATTTAGGCTTTGTCATATATGTTGATAATCAAATTGCAAGAGTAGAGTTACATCTGTTTAAATTTACATCCCTGAAGTGGTGAAGTAATTATTTAAGTTATAAGGGTTTTGTATGCTGACTTAAGCAACGTGTTTATTGTCATTTCATTGTCTTCACAAAGTATTTAACTCTTTCAGCTGAAATGTCAGTTCATGGTGATTCATCATTACAATGTAGTGAGTTAAGTAGACAGATTGATTCTCTGCAACAAGAGGTATTAGAGATGAAAGAAATCTTAAAAACAGAGATCAATCCACAAGAGCTGAAAAGAATAAACAATGCTATAAAGGCTCATTATTCTGAAATTGAAAAACTCAGCACAATGCTTAACGAGTCTAATGCAGCCACATCGAATATTGATGTATTAAGGAGATCATCTCGTGATAAACGATTTACACCAAAGATGCAGGAACTAAAGCAACAAGAATGTGCTCAAAGAGAACAAAAGTTCAGCTTACTGTACGAAAAATGGAAAACTCATATTAGAGAGACCCGCACCAAGCTAAAACATGAATGCTCAGAGAGTGTCTTATGTGACATGATGGACTCTGTGGAGAAGTTTGAGTTGGAATTAAAAGTAACATATGACAACTTACGACAACATGCAGCACCATCCCAAGAAATCAGAAGGAAAATTGATGCATGTACGGCCGTAACAGTAGATTTATTAGGACTCATGAGAGTGCGGTTGACTGAGGTTGACTTCAATGCAGAAGCTGAAAGGGCTAGGCTACGTACACTTTTTGACAGGGATTACGCTGAGTCTGTATACGGATCCGCAGTATCCAGAGCAACTGATTGTAGCAAACGGTCTAGCCGTCTCTCAGAATCATCAAGCCTCTCAGCTAAGAGAGCAGAGGCAGTCGCACAATTAGCAGCAAAAAGGGCTGAAATTGAAATGGAAGCTGCTATTGATGCACAACGTCAACAACTAAAAAAGCTGGAAAACCAAAGAGACATTGAGGTAATAGAAGCCAAGCTTAGAGTGTATGCTGAGGAGGAGTCAAAGGAGCACAGGGAGAGATGTACATCAGTATGCAGTGAAGAGATTGCTCCTTGTCCACCTGCCCCCTGCACTGACTGTGAGAGTGTTCCAAAAGGTGAGACAGCTCTAGCTCAAGCGATACAGGAGACAATGGTCCTCACACGACTTCCACTTCCAGAACCCACTATATTCTATGGTGATCCATTGAAGTTTATTGAATGGAGCACAAGCTTCAAAGCACTTATAGAGCGTCGTTGCTCAAATGCAGCAGATAAATTGTTTTATCTGAAAAGGTACATCGGAGGGGAAGCAAAGCTTGCTCTGGAAGGCAGCTTCTATAGAAAGGATGAAGAAGCCTACAAACAAGCCTGGGATAAACTGAATAGAAGGTATGGCCACTCATTTGTTGTGCAGCGCGCATTTAGAGAAAAGCTTAGTAAATGGCCAAGGATTGGTTTTAAAGAGTACATTAAGCTTAGAGAGTATGGGGACTTCCTGCAAGCATGCAGTGATGCCATGCCTCATGTCAAAGGTCTCCAGATACTAAACGATTGTGAAGAAAATCAGAAAATGCTAATCAAGCTTCCAGATTGGGTTACTTCAAGATGGAATCGTTACGTCACAGAACAGCTGGACCAAGGCAGAGATTATCCCAGTTTTAAAGACTTTGCTTCATTTGTCTCCAAAGAAGCGCGTATAGCGTGCAATCCAGTATCATCTCTGTATGCTTTAAAACCCTCTGAAGAAAAGCCAACAAGAGAGACAAAGCGTGCAAAAGCAGATGCATTTGCTATCAACGTAAAGGCCAAGTCTAACGATGTGGATGAAATCAAATTAAAAGACGCTGATAAACTAAAGAAAGAGAACACACAAGTAAACAATCATAATCCTGTGGTGTGTACCTACTGTCGAGAAAACCACTTCATATACAAATGTGGAAAATTAATGGAAAGGTCTGTTGAAGAAAGGAAACGGTTTGTTTATGACAATAAACTATGTTTTGCATGTCTGAGGAAAGGACATATTTCCAAGGACTGTAAAAGAAAAGCCGTATGTGGCATATGTAAAAGGCATCATCCGACCCTATTGCATGAAGATCGCCCCTCAGTGGACAAAACTCCTTCACAGAGTAACCTTCAAGTTGAAGAAAACGCATCTGCATTGTCATGCGCCGTGAATGAAAGCAAGGGTTGCAGTACATCAATGATCGTTCCAGTATGGATCTCGTCACTTAATTCACCTGGAACAGAAACCCTTGCATATGCCTTGTTAGACACACAGAGCAGTAACACATTCATTGATCTGGAGTTCTGTGGAAAGTTCCAGACCACAATGGAACCAGTAAAACTCAGGCTTTCTACAATGATGGGAAGAGACTCTGTTGTGAAGAGTCAGAGAGTCAGTGGACTCAGAGCCAGAGGATATTTCTCAAATATCTTTATCGACCTACCTCCAGCCTATGCCACAGATTTTATACCTCTTGAACGTGCACACATTCCCACCTGTGAAACAGCCAAGGAGTGGGAACACCTTTCAGTCATATCTCATGAAGTGCCTCCGCTGATGGATTGTAGTGTAGGACTTCTAATTGGTTATGACTGCTCTAGAGCTCTGGTGCCACGACAGGTAATCACAGGAGGTGATTATGAGCCCTATGCCATTAAGACAGACTTAGGTTGGAGCATCGTTGGAAGTTCACAACAGAGGGTAAACTCCAAGCAAGTGACAGGTCTGTGCCATCGTATATCTGTCAGAGAGCTACCACCCGTGACCCCGATGGCTGTCATTAAGGCCCTTGAGTCTGACTTTGCAGATACTGGCTCAATGAAAAGGAGTGTATCGCAGGAAGATATAAAATTCCTACACATTCTGAAAGAAGGAATCAAGCAGAATGAGCAGGGCCACCTGGAGATGCCCCTTCCTTTCAGAGCACGTCCTCAGCTACCAGACAACAAGAATCTTGCCCTAGTGCGACTGAAGCATCTGAAGAGGAGATTTGAAAGAGATCCTAAGTTCAAGAAGGATTATGTGAGGTTTATGGATGGTGTCCTCCAAGATGGTGACGCAGAGAAAGCTGACAATCAACCGGAAACGGGAAATGCATGGTATATTCCACATCAGGGTGTTTACCACCCCAAAAAGCCTGACAAAATCAGGGTGGTTTTTGATTGTTCGGCAAAGTACGAGGGTGTTGCCTTAAATGATCATTTGCTGACAGGACCAGATCTTACGAATGGTCTGATTGGAGTGCTCTGTAGATTTCGTAAACACCCGATTGCAGTCATGTGTGACATTGAGAAAATGTTTCACAGGTTTCGTGTTAGCAAAGATGACAGAGATTTTCTGAGATTTCTGTGGTGGGAGAACGGAGATACAAATTCAGAGCCCACAGAATACCGCATGAGAGTACATCTATTTGGCGCAACATCGTCTCCAGGTTGTGCAAATTTTGGCTTGAAATATCTTGTTAGTCAAAATGAGAGTGAGTACCCTTTAGCGGCAGACTTCGTTAGAAAAAATTTCTACGTTGATGATGGCCTCATAAGTCTAGAATCTGTAGGCGAAGCAATTCAACTGGTGAAGGAGGCTCAAGCATTATGTGCTAAAGGAAACCTGCGTCTTCATAAATTTATCTCTAATAATCGAGAAGTGTTGGAGTCTGTTTGTGACTCTGAGCGAGCAACCGGAAAGAAAGACGTAGATCTTAATTATGATGACCTTCCTGTACAGAGAGTGCTAGGAGTGAGATGGAATGTAGAGAGTGACATGTTCTCCTTCACAGTTTCGGTTGATGAGAAACCAGCAACTAGACGTGGAATCCTCTCAGCTGTGGCCTCTGTGTATGACCCATTGGGTTTTTTGGCCCCAGTTCTCCTAACAGGGAAAAGGGTGCTCCAAGAGATGTGTCAAAGGGGTATCAGCTGGGACGAACCATTGCCAGGCAAATTGAAGCCAAGGTGGGAGAGCTGGCTCAATGATTTAGAAAACCTTCAGAATATTCAGATTCCAAGATGCTTTGTACCCCTAAACCTTGGACAGATCCTGAGAGTTGAACTGCATCATTTTTCAGATGCCAGTAGTCATGGTTATGGGCAGTGTTCTTACATTAAATTCATCAGTGAGGATAAAGTACATTGCTCTCTGATCATGGGCAAAGCGAGAGTCGCACCTACAAAGGTAGTCACAATACCGAGACTCGAGTTAACTGCAGCTGTAATCTCTGCTTCTGTGAGCAACCTTTTAAGAGACGAATTAGAGCTCAAGGTTGACAGAGAGTACTTTTGGACTGACTCTCAAGTTGTTTTGGGCTACATCAATAATGAGGCTCGAAGGTTTCATGTCTTTGTAGCAAATAGAGTTCAGAGAATTAGGGAGACCACTGATCCAGCACAGTGGTATTATGTTGAGACAGATGAGAATCCGGCTGACCATGCTTCGAGGGGTCTCAAAGTATCGGAGCTTATCAGCTCCAATTGGCTCACAGGACCCAAGTTCCTATGGGAAAGAGAAGTACCAACAAACAAAGGAACTACAGAGCTGTTGATAGGAGATCCAGAGGTGAAGATTATTGAAGTGCTAAATACAATAGCTGAAAGGGAAGATGGCCTTTTGACCAGGCTGTCACGATTCTCAAGGTGGACCACTGCAGTAAATGTTGTTGCTCGAATTCAACGACTAGCTAAGCGGATCAAGAAGACAGACCCTTTAAATGTGGAAGAAAAGGAGCTAGCTGCTGCTGCAATCATTAGACTTGTTCAACAAAATGTTTTCAAAGAGGAACTGAATATTCTTAGCCAAGAATCTGGAAAGCTCCCATCTAATCACCAGTTGTATCAGCTCGATCCCATCATACAAGATGGCATGCTTAGAGTGGGAGGGAGACTAAGGAGAGCATCTTCACCTCACAACTTTAAGCACCCGATAATTCTTCCCAAAGACTCTGTCTTCACAAATTTGATTATTAGTCACTGTCACAAAAAAATCCAGCATCAAGGCAGAGGTCAAACCCTGAATGAGTTGAGGGTTAGTGGTTAATGGATTATTGGAGGCAGCAGGGCAGTAGCTAAATACATAAGACAGTGTGTTACTTGTAGGAAGGCTCGTAGACCAGCAGAAGGGCAACGGATGGCAGACCTGCCTACCGATCGTGTCGATCCCTCACCGCCTTTCTCTTACTGCGGTATGGATTGCTTTGGTCCCTTTCATACCAAACAAGGTCGTAAAGAGCACAAAAGATATGGACTACTTCTTACGTGCCTTAGCTCCAGAGCAATTCATTTAGAGATGCTAGAAGACATGACAACTGATGCATTGATCAATGCCTTACGTTGTTTTATAGCAATCCGAGGATCTGTTAGACAAATTAGGTCAGATCAAGGATCTAATTTTGTCGGAGCAAAAAATGAATTTGGAAGAGCCCTAAATGAATTGGACAAAGAGAGACTGGCTGTATATTTGACAGAAAGACAATGTGACTTTATTATGAACGTACCAGATTCAAGTCATGTAGGAGGTGTTTGGGAGAGACTAATTAGAACAGTGAGGAACGTGCTAAGCTCAGTTCTTGCCCAAAGTGCTGGGAGACTGGATGATGCTTCCTTGAGGACATTTTTTTACGAAGCTATGTCCATTGTCAATAGCCGTCCACTTACTGTTGACTGTATCAACGACCCAAAAAGTTTAAACCCCTTGACACCTAACCATCTGCTCCAGATGAAGTCTTCTACTTTACTTCCCCCACCAGGAAAGTTTGTTCAGGAAGACTTGTATGCCAAAAGGAGGTGGAGGCGAGTACAGTACCTGTCTGAACAATTTTGGTGTAGATGGAGAAAAGAATATCTCGCCAACATTACTCTTAGACAAAGATGGCATACTCCTAAGAGAAACGTTCAAGTCAGTGACATTGTCATTGTTAAAGATGAAGAGGTTCCTCGCTGTCAGTGGAGACTCGCCAAAGTTATTGATGTCCAGAAAGATGATGACGGACTGGTGCGAAAAGTGACAATACAGATGGGAGAAGCGAAATTAGGCAAAAAGGGTGAACGCCTTACCAAACCAACCATTTTAGAACGTCCTATTCAAAAGTTAGTGGTTCTTGTGGAAAGCAATTGAAAACTCTTTAGAGCTCCAGATATTATTTGATTAGTACTTAATTGAGGGAAGGTTACTGATCCACAAAGATTGAGTTCCATGTTGTTTACATTAAAGTTTATACTTCTGGTCATGTAATCAATACAGTATTTCTGATTTAAGAATTTGTTAAGAGTTATATATGTATATGTTGAAATGTTTACTCCAAATGTGTTTGACTAAGAACTAAGAAATTACCATTGATTTATTTCTGTAAAATTTGTGATGTCAACAGTGTAATTTCAAACGGGTCTTAAATCAAGGTAATTTGGTGGGAGTGTAGCTGACACTAAGAAGTGTGTTAATTTTGCCATGACAACACTGTTAAAGTGAATTTCCCAAAAGAGAGTTAAAATAATATCATTAATTTTATTTATTGTTTAAAGGAGTTTGTGGTGTTGCCTACATTATTTGAAGTTTTAAAAGTATTTGCATAAGAATGAGCTATTAAGTCACATGACCAACGTGGCTTTGAACCGGAAGTTCTCACGTAAGGGCATTTAGTAATAGACAGTGAATGGCAAGCTACGACTCTTTCTACGACTGGTCAAAGAGGCAACACGGTAATTATTATTTTTGTTTGTTGCATAAATATTTCAGATATGTTTATTTTCTGTATAAAGATGTACATATATGTGTGTGTATTATACCGAAAAACTTTATTTTGCGTCCATAGTTTTCACGGTGTTCTTTGCAAGAAGAGGATAAAATAAAACGGGAATTTGAACATCAGTATGAAGCGTTGACTCCCTTGTGACCGGCGTAGTTACAGCGAGGCGGCAGTGGTGCTTTATTGTGATTTACGAGCTCAACACCGCAGATGAGCCTCATTATTAGAAAATGGGCTTATTTCTTATATATCACATGCATCACAGCAGTTAGGAGCCAGGCATCGGGCAGACCCCCGTCCGGGGCAAAATGCCAAGGGGCCGATTGTTTCCGGAACTTTCCCATATTGCTCTTCCATTTTTACGGCAGAAATGACTTTAGTCACCGTCCTCTCAGCTGAACAAGTCGTTTTGCGAGAGTGGGACTGCTGAGCTGCTGCAAGTTCCCTGTTTACCCACAATTCCAAGGGTCGCGATTATCATTACGCAAACAAAAGTGAGAGAAACAGATGGAGAGATTACAGCAGTGGGGGAGGGAAATAAAACATAAAGCTGCATGGTGAAAGGGGCCCATGGGAATGCACACCCCCCCCCCCCCAAACACCACGAAGGCATTGGCGACTCAGTGGGGGCCAAATCACCCTCTTTGAGCGACCAAACATCCACTCAGGGTTCATTTATGGGAGTTTGGTGGGAGCACAGGGAGGAGGTGAGGCGAATGCCCCCCCCCCCGCCCCCCCGTGACCAGCGAATGGCGCGCAACAGGCATTAAAGAGCCCAGCCGCAGGCACCAGGTGGGGGAAGGTTCGTTTACGGCAGCCCCACAGCAAGAAAAGCTGGGGGTGGCTCAGTACTGCTGGCACCCCCACCCTCCAATTTCTGTCCAGCACCAAGAAGCACAGCTCTGTTTGAAGGACCAAGCAGAACCAGTTCACAGTGGCTGAACTGTCTGAATGCTCACTCTTGGCGTTCTCTCTTCTTATTTAGAGAAATACACTGACTGACTACCAACAAAAAGCATGATGGGAGTCGGAACATGAGCTAACACGGGAATGTTCTGGAACCTCGGTGCTCCAATCACCTTCTGCCCTCCCGTCCATATGGTGGAGATTCACAGCTGAGCTGGCGGTGATCGCTCATGCTCCCTCGCTGGTAAAGGCAGGAACGTGGCGTTTAATTGCAGAGGGAGTATGTTTAGCAAACAGCTTGTTTTGTGCATAAATAAGGTGGATTTCTGCTTATTTATTCTGCACGCATAATCGTAAGTCAGCGCTAACGAAGCTCGCCCCCACTGAAGCATTTTCTTGGAGATGAGCATGGCTCTCCTGCTTTCTCATCGGTTCTGGAGCGACTGCCATCAAATCACTCACTGGTATAAGGAAAAAGTGTCAGTCATCTGTAAAACCTGACCGCACCGAGGATACGAGAGCATCACGCTCTCAGACCACCGGCCCACAACCTGAGGCTTAAAGTCCACCGTTTTTTGCTGCCCATTTGTTTGGTAGCTGCTTATTTACTGAATGTTTGTTTGTTTGGTAGCTCATTGGTGGGAGCTTGTTATTAGGCAGGTGTTTGGTGGACATTTGTTTGGTGGGCATTTGTTTGGTAGCATTTGTTTTGTGCCCATTTATTTAGTGAATGTTTGTTTGATAGCCTGTTAGTGGGAGTTTGTTTGGTAGCCATGTGTTTGGTGGGTGTTTGATATCCCATTGTTTGGTGGACCTTTGTCTGGCATCCATTTGTTTGGTACCTATTTGTTGGGTGGGCATTTACTTTGGTAATCCTTTGTTTGGTGGATGTTTGCTTGGTAGCCATTTGTTTGGAGGGCATTTGTTTGTTAGTGGCGCTTTGAGACCCCAGATATGAACCCGGTTGGTCCACTTTCTGGTTCCTACCGATGTTTAGTGACTCTTGTGCTCAGATCTTGATGGATGCTTTTAGGCTCGTCGCCTATCCCTGTCGTGGTATTTCCATGATGGACATCACTCCTGGAACCGCGGTGGCTAATTAGCGCGGCCGCAGAATGTGGCCGTGCGACAGCTGCGGTTCCCATGCTGGGCGACATATCAGTGGTCCATGGCAATTGGACGGACTCCAGGCACTACGCCAGCATGATGGACTACGGCAGAAAAGCAGTTTGTGTAAAAGATACATCCGCGAAAAGGGAGCTTGGTTGGGGTAATAATTCACCACGGCAACGAACCCTGTTGGAGGGGTGGAAAACAGCAGCCGTGACTGGAATGGATGGGCGTAGACCGTGACCGTGGCGAGCCATAGAAACAAGGGCAGTTACACGCCCCCCCCCCCCCCAAGCCACCACCTTGGCCTCGATTTCATAGCAGGGGGGCTGTTCAGAGAATCCACGGACCATGATCCTCTCTGGTCAAAAATCTATACAAAGCCGAGATTTCCGACAAGCCGTGAGGATCCAGCAGAGGGCGCACTCCAGGTGCAATTACAGTTTACTTCAAAGAACGGACTGGATGAGCAGCCACAGGTCGGGACGGCATACAAAACTTCATACGACATGCATATGGACGGTGTGCATATCCAGCCTCAGGCATGACCACAGCAGCTGGCCCACCGGGCGTCGGCATTGCGTGGCCAAGCCAGGAACACGCATGGAGAGGTGTCTGACCCACCCCCCTGGCTTCCTCTCCAGAGCCCCCCCCCCACCACGAGCCTGAATCTGCCTGCGGGGGGGTGCTGATGAGCCATACACCCCCTCTTGTGCAGGGCTAACGTGCCTAACTACAGTTTAAAGCTCTTTTGAAACTCCCCCTGCACCCATCATGGGGGTAGAGTGCCTCGCATGTGAATCCCCCCCCCCCCCCCCCAGAGGAATACAAATCCTATGATGTCTGAAGCTACACCCTAGTCCCCCCAAGTGCCATGCCATCCACTGGCGGCTCCACTCTGCTTCACTGGGGGGGGGGGTTGTAGCTTGCAGTTTATTTCATGCTGATTGGACTATAAAGTGTCACCAACCAACAACGACACCCTGGGGGTCCTGGGGGCCTCACCTCTGTCGCTGAAGTCGTCCACCAGGATGATCTCGGCGATGAGGTGCTCCGGCGTGCGACGGGTGACGCTGTGTATGGTCCTGAGCAGAGAAGACCAGCCCTCATTGTGGAAGGGGATGATGATGCTGGTGTTGGGCAGTTTCTCCAGGTAGAGCTTCTGCTTGCAGCTGTAGATGGAGACGAGGAGCGTGAGGGGCGGGGAAAGGGCTCCAGTGTTCGGAGGAGGTGCAGGGACGAGTTCGTAAGGGCTGAGGTGTGCTGGCTAGCTGCCGTTTGAGGGATCAGGGAAGTAAATTCAGCAGAATAGTGCAGCAGTATAGACCTGACAGGACCTCACGTAATTGAGCAGTAGGGACCTGCCAGGACCTGAGGATTACTCTCTAGCCTTGTACATACTGGCTTAGAAAAAGATCACAGTGCTGACTGTTAATGCAAGTTTTTGGTTGATAAAAGGGATAAAAATGATAGAAATGACGGGATATGTGGAGAGAAACCAACAGCCTTGTCTGTATATAAACTGGAAAGGAAAAAAGAAATATTTCCGTCAGACTGTGCTGAAATGTAAGAATATCCACCTTATCCGGGTTCTCAACCCTGCTTCCTGATCTGGGATCAGTTCCACCTTAAACAGATGAGCAGCCGTTGAACACAGATGGATGGACAGACAGGCCTCATTAATCTTCGTGGCTCACTTCAGAGGGCTGGACATCTCCAGCCCATTGCAGCGACCGGCGCTCCCTGCCCTATGGTAGCAGCGCTGCCTCGGTACGGCAAACACGGACAATGGAAAACCCCAAACGAACGAGCAGAAAGCCACGCGGGACATTTGACGCGACGCCAAACAGTCTGAATCGCGGCTCTGCGGTGAGTGACGACCTCGCGGGGGGACCGGCGCTATCAGCATTTTATTTATGGTGTGAAAGACGTGCCATAAAACAGACGCGGCGGCGGCATCTGTGTGTGCGGACGGGCTGGCCCCCTGCCAGCCTCCGGGCCGCATTAGGACGCCTCGGGATCCGACCGGCGGTGAGGGCAGCGACGGCAAAGCCTCACAGCCGGGCGGCAGCCCTCAAACCCGAGCGATGGATTGCCCCCGGAATGCGGGGTCTGAAGGACGAGGAGAAGCTGGCACGGCACGACTCAGGTATGGCCCACATCTAAAAATAAACAAAATAAATTAGGCGTCACTAATAAAATCTGCATAATTGAATTCCGGCCCAGATAGACATTATTATTATCAACACTCGGCTGCGTCGCTGATGACTGTAATTATCATCGTTTGTGCCGCTATGTATTTCACCGGAGCACTTTGCTCGGGACTTGAACAAGCAAGCTTCTGGATTGGAAAAAAAAAAAAAAAACGTACATGCCTTAGGGCCTTTGTATGTGATTATTTGATTGGTCGAGTCTCTAAGCTTGAGCGTTATTGGCAGGCGAGTATAGCAAGTAAAATGAGCAGCTCTGACAGATGTGGATCGACTGTAACTTCCCGAGTGCCGAGGAAACGGGCACACCGGCCCTAATTCCGGCTCGACAGCCCCCTGCCCCCCCCTACCCGCCTGCTGCTGTCATCGTTTCCGCAGCTAATTAAAATCCGCGCCTGGTAGGGGAGGTGGGACGCAGGAACAGGAGCGCCCTCCTCGCGCACCTCGCTCCCGCCGATCCCACGACACACTCGCCCGACGATGGTAAGAACGGCAGCTGTTATTTCGGTTTTGTTTCAGGTTATGGACAGTGAAAGCCGGAGGGGGGGGGGGGGGTGCCTGGAACCCAGGTTAGTTATAAGTAGACAGATTCGTCCAAATGGCTGCTTTGGCACAGATGACCGGTTTTATGTGTGAGACTATGTTCAGTGGGGAACCACCCCGGTTCCGCTATCCTGGGATCCAGCAGCACATCGGCTGGCTTATTTGAGCGACTGGCTCTGTGCTGAGAAGAGGCTCATAGGCCATTCTGGGTCGGGCTGGGCCAGCAAAGCCTAATGACACGAGGCAGGCGTTTCTGGAACTACAGCTGTCTGGGGCAAGAATAATTACTCACCAATCTGTCAGGAAGCTCGCTGGCGATATTCTTAATCGCAGCAAAGTGCTGATGGCAGGACAGCCACCCCCCTGTGCAAACTGGCACCTCTGGTCTGGATGGCAATTGACCGGCACATGGCTGCCAAAATGCCCCCTCCCTCTTAACACCTGTTTTATATCCTCACATCCCTCCCCATCCCTGCTTCATCAGCCCTGTGTTTGGCAACCTGTGAATATGTGAGTCTGTGTCCCAGTCTGTGTGTGTATGGCCATGTGTTTCTTGGTATGTGTTTCTTTTGTTTTCTTTGTGTTCTGTTTCTGGGTGTTTTGTTTGTGTGTCTGAGCTGGTGGGTGTAGGCAGGTGCGTTTTGTATGTGCTTTGTTTGTATGAGTGTTTTTCTCCATGTGTTTTGTTTGCGTGTGTATTTTATTTGTGTGTTTTTTTGTTCGTGTGTGTATTTTGTTCATGCATGTTTTGTTCAGAAGCGTTTGTCAGTGTGTGTTTTATTGTGTGTATTATGTTCTTGTGTATGTTTTGTCCTTATCTGTGTTTTTGTGTGTGTTTTGTTTGTAAGGGCATGTTTTAGTGTGTGTGTTTTGTTCCTGTGTGTGTTTTGTTCCTTTGCGTGTGTGTTGTTCTTATGTCTATTTTGTTTGTGTGTGTTTTGTTTGTGTGTGTTCTCCAGGGTTTTGAACAGATGACTCACGTCGGGTGCCGGATGTCGGGCAGAGATCGCTCCAGGGCGATGTTGTCGCTCACGTAGATGTTGAAGCCGTTGTCTCTGTAGGCAGAATCATCACATTCGTCCTCTGCCAGCGGGTAGGGCTTCCCTTGCTCTCCTTTGCCTGTCAGTGGGGGGGGGGGGGGGGCGGGGCATAGACACAGTGAGTTCCAGTCAGACATGACTGGGGTACTGAACTCCTGACCCTTCAAACCAGAGAGGAGAGATAGTGAAGTTCACTTAGGTCTGTAGTGTGTCTTAGAGGATGCAGCGACAGGTAGAAGCAGCTGGACATTGTTAATGGGGGGGGGGGACCATTAGATCTTACTGATAATTTGATGACAATGAGCGTGTTTGTGGTGTTCACCAAGAGAGAGGACAAACCTTAAAAAAAAGCTCCTCAATAATAAATGCTGCTTGGAATTAGACCCTAACTGTGAAAGTATGCACAAAACGACTTATCAGCAGAAAGACAAGTGTGGCACGTGGCCGTGGTTATCCGGGAAAAGCAGGTTGCCCTCCACAAATACACAGTTAATTCTCTGTGACAGCGTGCATCCAAGATGCGACGCCATCCTGACGGAAAGCGTGACATTTTAAATGGAACGCCATCCTTGCGATGTGATAAGAGTTGAGCTGGAGCCGCTCCACAACGGAGAACGAAAAACAAAACCGGGGGGGAAAAAAAAACAAAACACGGGAACTCTGCCAAATTCATCCTCGTTTGCCAGTCGTGTGAAGCGCCGACAGATTCAAACGGTGACGCTGTCAAGGCGGAAAGCAACGCCGGGAGACGTCGCGTCTTTATAGCTGCAAACGAAAGCGCACTCGTTTATGGGTCTGTCGTCTTGACGACGTCTACGATTCAGAAACACGCATCACGGCACCTGAGGTCTTAATAAGGCTGCTGATTATTCCCCGAAGCCCCTTATGACACGTCCCCTCGCTGGAGGCTCTGTGCCGGGGGCGATTCTGCCCAGGCGTGATTATAGAAGCCCCCAGGCCCAGGGGAACACCAGCTCAAAGCCAGACAGCACAGCGTCGACGTGGAGGAAAATCTCATCGCCAGGGAAAGACATTCAGCTTGGTATTGCGTCTCCCACAGGCCGAGCCAGTGACGTCGGAGACGGTGGTGAGGCCACGGACACATCTTAGCGTGGAGAAAGCCGAGCGAATCAAGGGAAGACGACCCGCAGGTGACCCCCCTCTCATCAGGCCATCAGACTCTCGCCGACTGCCCAGCAAAATGCCAACGCGAAGATGCCCCTACGAAGGAGATCCATCTGGGAGCCCGTGATGAAGTGAGACCCCCACACGGGGGCCATTCTATTGCAGACAGGCAGTGCTGACCCCCCTGGATCGGTGCCGACATATAGATAGAGACGGACTTTTCTTTTTTTATAGTGCCTTGCGCTTTAGAGACCTCCTCGGCGACGAGAGGCCACCCGGGCTTTCAATCGAGATCGTCCCCGAAGATCCTCCGTGAAACAATTTCCCGAAATGTCACGGCGGTTTAACCCGAGCGGCTGGCACTCTGAGCGCGCCTTTGCAGCTCCGTTGCCAAGGTAACCAGAGTGACTCAGAGACAGGGGGGGTCCATACAATGTATAATATCCTATGTCTGCGCTCTGCGTCTTTTTTTTTTTTTTTTTTGCGATAATTAATGACAATAAAAATAGATATTCAAAGTGCACAGGGCTCCAATTTAACCCTGGCCTGCTGACAACTTCCTTAAACCTTTCCCCCCCCCCCAGATGTATGGAGACAATTAGCCTCTTTGTGTCAGTTAGTGACCTTTCCAAATGAGCGAACACCTTCAGTGAAATGCTAATAAATTACCATAATTTGCCAATGAATAAGCCATATTTGCCGGCATCAGCCCGCGGTATCGTGTCAGATTTTTGCTCGTTTGTGCACTTCCTGTCGAAGGCCTCGGGGCCGTTCTGCAAACTTTAGCACGAAGCTAAGCTGCTAATTGGCGCTAAGTTTTTTTAAAAAAAAAAAAGAAAACCTTGAAACCTTAAAAAGTTTGAAGGTGTTATTATTGGCGTCAGAGGGGCAGGATTCAGGGGGTCCAGTACTTGACCTTTGAGTAAAACTGGGTGGAGGGCAAGGCGAAATTTTGTCAGGGGGCCCAGAATTTCTAGGTACGCTCCTGGGTGTATCAGGATAAATCCCCTGCCATGAGGATTTATAGTGAAATAAATTTACAGTATATATAATGTATGATTTATATAGAAATGTACTATATGATTCCATCAAAATCAGTTTGGGCGCCAGCTTGCACCAGAGCCTGTACAGCATTTCCCCCGCTAAATGTGCCCCGCCTGAGTGCCGAAGAGCAGCGGGGGGTCCTGGGGAGGTCAGCCCCACATACCGACACGCAGCTCGTCCCTCCTGATGCTCTCGTTGTCGTGCCAGTCCCTCCTCCTCAAGCCGTCCGTCCATGTGTACAGGTGTCCGTCGTTCAGGCCCAGCGGGAAACCCTAGGGAGGACAAATGACGGGGGTGAGGGGAGTCAGTGGGGGGCAAAAGCTGCTTTCATGAGTCTTTTGGGATCCTGGTGGTTGTTTCACTCCTTAGAACAGCCAACGATCATATTTTAAACCAAGGATTGAGTTTTGCAGGCATATCTGAAGGGAGGACCCAGGAAGCTTAGGACAGGGAATGCAGAGCGGGATGAAGGAGATAGGGACGGACGGGAGGGCAGCCTGCCTCTGATGCATTTGTGGGCACCCTAACTAATCATATTAGCGGCCTGCTAACCACATATGTTAATGACTGTGCTGACCGAGTGTGCTAACACATCATGCTAGCGACATGCTAACCAATGGGTTAGCGATGTGCTAACCGATCATTGCAGTTTTTCCTTAGCTGATGCAGCTGACTAAAGCGACAGGATATGATGCCTCTGTCCTGTTCCACATCACACCCCTGAAGGCTACACTCAGTAAAACGACACATTTTCAGGCCCGTTCCCAGGAGGCCGGCCTAGCTGCGGACTGTGGAGCGGGCTATGGAGCGGCTCATTTGAGCTTGATGGCGGCAGACCCATGGGGGGGGGGGTGGGGAGAAACTCCCCAGGGATTTGAGCAAAACACCAGCCGGCGTTTTCCTGCAGATTGAATGAGATCCTCCTCCATTTGGTTCAGTGCCTCGTTTAGAGGCGGGACGTAATGAGGACTGTGGAAAATCGGTCTGTCAGTCGCTCTCAGAGTGTCTCTCACAAACGGCGTGTGGCAGCTGTGGGCTCCTTCCCGTCTGGGTCACGGTGAGCAGAGTGCTGCTGTCACTCCTGCCTGACGAAAGACAGGTGCACAAACAATCTGCTCCAGCAAAAGTGCCCTCCCCTTTTTGTCTGTCTCCCTCTTTCTCTCTCTCTCTCTCTCTCTGCCTCCGTCTCTCTAACACTCCTTCTCGTTGTCCATCTTTAATTTCTATACTCTTTCTCTGGTGCTCTGTCTCCCTCTCTCCATCCATCTCCCTCACTCTTCTCTTTTCTCCCTCTGTCTCACTCTCCTCTTTCTCCCTCCATTCATCTCTCTGTCATCCCCTCATTCTGCCTCTTTCACTGTCCCCGTCTCTTGTTCTCTTTCATATCACACTCTCTCCATCTGTCCATCTGTTCCCCATTCTCCGTCTCTCTCTCTCAGCGTCAGTCTCTCACAGCCTCTTCCACTCCTTCTGTTTCTCTTTTCTCCAACCTCCCCCCCCCCCCCAGTCGCACTCGTTTCTGTGCCGACACAAACAAACGTCCATCATTTACATCTTTAATTAACCCATTATTACCCCCCCCCCCCCCCCCCCAATTTGTCTGGAGGCGTCTCTCACAGTAGCCAGGAGTTAATCACATGACCGGAGCGAGAGCAGGATTCCCTGCAGCACGGCACCCTGATCCGGTAAGAACCTGGCATGCTGCAGGATGACCGGAAAATAAAAGCACTGGAAAACGTAAGATTCGATTAAATCTGTTCCTACCGAGATAAGAGGAATTTGTTGAAGCAGCACCAGGCAGCAATGGTGTTATTACTGCTTAAACTTTTAAATCAATCCTTCGGAGACCTTCTGCTGTGTTAGCAAGAGTTCCTCTGTGGTTCCCAGTCCCCCACCCCGGCACATGTATCTGGGTTCCTGTTTAACCTAATAAGTTCCTCACGCTCCAGTGTTGGGGCCACCTGATCATTTGCACAATAATTACTTATAGGAAAAAACCTGAATATAAAACTGTGTAAAAACTTAAGCGCATTTCTGTGGCCTGAACTTAAAGCACAAGAACACAAAGCAGAGCTTCTCCCCGCGTGAGGGACGCCAGCCATCTGCCATCCAGCCGCACCAACCGGTAAATCGCCGGGGCCGTCTCCAGAGCTTAACAGCAGGCCCTCAGAGAGGAGCAAACGCGGAAGACATGCGTGTGATCACGGGAAGAACACGCTGCCAGTCTGGATTCAGCGTGGGGGGGGGGGTGGCGCACATTTGTCACAGAGCTCCCAAACCTCCTCCAGTTAAGAGGTTTAAAGACCCTGCTGTGAAAGCACACACAGCTGACAAGCTACATGCCCATAATGGAGACACTGAGTCATATGTCACCTTCGAAACAACCCATTTCTCCAACGATAAAGGTGATTCAGAGCACGATATAGGACCGGGGAAGCTGCGACTACCTGAGCCGCGTAAGATCTAGCTCATATATCTGCTGCCTGCACAGGGCCTTTACTTGGCCGACCAAAGCGACCTGCAGGATGCCCCCTCTGATGCACCCTGAGCCTTCAGGGCCCCGCCCAGGGAGGTCCCCGACAAGCGTCAACACTTCAGGAGTGACACGGCAGCATCACCATTTCCTTATTGTGACATCATAAGGAGGCCCATTTAGAAGATCTAAAGGGGTCCTCTAATTCTCTCCCTCTCTATCTCTCTCACACACACATACACACACGCTCACAGGTTTGTAATTATATCTTTGTGGGGACTCTCCATTCATTTCTATGGGGAAAACTCTAATCCCAACATGACAACCTCAACCATAAGTAACCAAACAAAATACGAGACGTTTGCCATTTTTGTTTTTGGATCTTTGTGGGCACCCTAATAATGGTCCTCACGACGTCAAAAAAAAAAGGTTTTTATGACATTGTGGGGGACAATTGGTCCCCACAAAGTAATATAAACCTAACCCTCACACACACACACACACATGCAGGCACAGAAACATGGCTACCCGCTTCCAGGAGCCAGCCGGTAAGGGTGTGCGGCAGGTTTATGCCGATTTCCGATTCCATAAGCGCCGGAGAAAAAAAACAGGCGGGAAGAAAGAGAGAAAGAAACATCAACAAAATTAGAGAAATTACTGACGTCAGTCCTGGTCACATGGCGCCTGGACTGGGGGCGTGGTTCCAGAAACACGCCTGGCGACTGTGTGGAGGTCAAACGGGTCCCACAGACCCGGGGGCGTCCTTAGTGGGGGGTGGGGGCTTCCTGCCAGGATATGCCTCGCGGCCCACGGCGTCCCGGTTTCATTTTAGTGACCGCCAGAGGCATCAGTTATCGAGGCTCCGGCCTGAAATCTACCCATAATGCTCTGTTCAAGGCCAAAGCTGTCTTCCATACGCCTCCGTGAAGCAGAATGGAGACCTAAAAACGGACCTGGTGTTTTTCCGGCTCGGCGCTCGTCGGGAGCGGGATGTTGACGGTGCCATGAGCACGACGTGCGTGTTTGGAAAGCATCACTGCAAGATGATAGCAGTGCGGGGGCTCGGTGACAGAAAGCGACGGATGTGTCTGATGAGAGAGGCGTGAGACGTTTAAGCCTCACGGGAACGCCAGTATTCTGATCCAAAAAGCCCGGGCTGTGCGTTACTCATCAGAAGCCTCAGCCGCGGTACTGCTTACTCACAACAGAGAACTAAGGCGACACGGCCCCCGACCGGCGCCCATCTCACCTCGCCTGTCAACCCCCCCCCCCACCCGAGCCGTGGTCCTCAGCGGCCCATCCAGCGACACGGCCCCCGACCGGCGCCCATCTCACCCCGCCTGTCACCCCTCCCTCCCTGAGCCTAGCTCTCTAATTCCTCCTCATTTCCACTTAACATCCAAAGAAACATGTGACTTCATCTTCCTTGTTTTGATTTTCCCATCCAGCATCTGCATTCCCAGAGCCAGGCGGGGAATCTCGTTAGCAGACTGAAACCCACCCCCCTGCCAGGCCTGTCCTGCACCCCCCAAACCCCCCCCCCCCCAACATGGTAGGCCCACCGACTGATGCACGCAACTGGAGTTTTCCATCATCTCCCACTTAAACCCCCCCCCCCCCCCAGCCCAACAAAACCTGCTTTTTCCATCATTAGGCACGGCGCCAGGTGTGCCTTGATCCAGGAACCATTTAATGGTGACTAATGAAGGAGCTAATTAATATTAATGAGGAGCAGCAGAGGGTGCCGTCCTGCAGGGTGCGCATCAGTGCAGAGAGAGCCGCCACTGCTCACGGTGTCTCTTCATGATGCACCTGCCTCCCATCGCAAGGCTGCAAGAACACCGCATGGGGTATGCTTGGTGAAATACATGGAATGGTACCACAAACGGGAAGAGAGGAGCTGGCTGCTGTTGGTGCTGGGGACACCTGACACCTCAATAGGGTTGCAAAGGGGTGGTAAATTTCTGGAAACTTTCCAGAAACTTTCCAGAAACTTTTCCATGGGAAGTTAAGCTGGGGAAGTTTGGAAACATTCCAAGTTGAAAACTTTCCACGGGAATGTATGGGAATTAATGGAAAATTCCCAGAATTTTGCAACTCTACATCTCAACTCTGACCACTCTGCTCTTTGATTGGTTGAGAGATTCTAACTGCACAGGAACATTGGAACTGGGGTCCTGGGAAATGTTATTTCATGCCACTTTATGCTGTATACAGATGCTTTTTGTATACAGATGGTATGACAATAAAGACCCACTTGACTTAACATAAATCATGTCAGCTGATAGCATAGTGGGAGTGTGTCAGCAATTGGTGGGGTCTAAGTGCAGCTGTGCCTGGGGGGGGGGGGGTATATTTTAAAAACAGCAGCCCCCCACACCCTGTACACAGAACTTAAGGAAAGACCCAAAAGGGACATTTAATATGGAAAACTGGCAAATCAGGAAAGTCCCCCCAACAGTGATTTGTAAACTTTACTTCTTCCGTCGAAAGCCAACACAGAAACGGCAGACGACTCTTCTCACGAAATTAAACCTCCCAATATCTGCCTCCCCTCGCAAATCGCCGCCTGCGATCTGAGGAACAAGGAACCAGCAGTAAATGCTTCACAGGATGTCCATGCTGACGCCACAGCCATGCAGCGTGACGGCCTGTCATCCGGAAGGCGAGTCTTACCCTATTATACAAAGATATTACGTCAAAGGGGCTCAGTCATGCTGATTGGCCGAAAGTGCATAAGCCCCGCCCCTTTATGTGCTTGCTTGCTATGGATCAGTAAATCCACGGCCTTCCACACAACAATCAAAGGTCTAACAGCAGCAGCCCATCTTGAGCCCACAGCCTTCCTGTCAGTTTTCAGTTTCTGTCAATCATCAGCCTAGAAGCGGTGGGTTTAACCAGCCCAGAATAATCAAACACAGAGTGGGCTCATCTCATTGCTACTTGAGTCTGAGCTATGAGAGTTAAAGAGCTAAGGTGGTTTTGGCACAAAACCAGAGCTTCAGCATTTAAAGAATGTTTCACAACCGCATTTCACATTCCCGGGTGCCATCCTTTTCCATGGCAGCCGCTATCAGATTCCTGGAGGACCAGAGTGCCTGTATGCATGCTGGAATCCTCTCTGCTGGCCGGCGCTAAAAGCTAATTAGCTTAGATAGAGCTTCCGTCAAGTGCAAGAACAGCTGCGTGTTATTCCTGCACACCAGAGGTACCGTTGGTACCAGGAAACACGTCGCCGCACGCGCTCCTCATGATGGGTGGGTGCATGCCCTGACCCTATTTTGGTGCTCAGATTGGCAGACTCGTGGCCATGAGGATAGCAGCTCGAACCCCTTCAGCTGAATTGCTGTCGGATGGTGGGGGTGCACCTCTCAGTAACGGGCCCTACAGCCTGCGAGTTTACAGCTTAATCCGGACATCGTCGCTCACACTGCCTGTCAGAAATCCCAGCTTGCTACCTCCCCTTGGAAGAAACTTCAGAAGCTTTGATCCTCCTTAGAACAGGAAGGGGGTCCCTCAGTCAACACGCAGCAGGACCTGAGCCCCGGGTTCGAGCCTAGACCCTTTGTGGCTGCCTCACAACCTGTTTCACTCTGATGATCAAACTGTTGAGAATAGGAGCTTTTTCACTCAGGGTGGGGGGTGACTTAGATTACAGGGGGCCTGAAACCTCACGTCTCCTGTTACCAGTGTGTGTAAATGAAGAATGCCTTTAATGCCCGTTTCCCGATTATCAGAACGCTGCATAAATCCTTCAAAGGAATTCTGACTGTGTGACGCAGCCTGGTCTTGGACGAAGTGCATAAGCGAAGCCAGCCATTAATGAGGAGAGCGCCCCCTGCTGTCAGCAAGACATGCCAGCTCTGCTCCTGGCAGCTTCGGGGCTCATTAATCAGCTCTCCTCATCTCATCACCCCAGACACCGCAAAGTCCGGAAGGAGGGTCCGTCTCATCTGAGGAGGAGGTCTGGATTCCAGACTGCGTGGCATGGATACAGAGCCACTGGTTCAGTCTGGATCTCACTCTTACTGGTTCTGCTCCATAGCTCTGTGTTTCATTGTTTAATATACATGATTTTTTATGAAGAACCACACACTGTAATCTATGGCTGACAGAGTTGGGTAATTCAGGTCCAGAGAGTACAAGTCCAGACCGGGATTTTGTTTCAACCAACCAGTTGAATACTCTGTGACTGTGACTCTTTATGCTCAACAGGTTGGTTGAAACAAAATTCCGGTCTGGACTTTTACTCTGTGGACTTGAATTACCGAACTCTGATGGCTGACCTTCTGCTTTTATTATTATTATTGTTCTCAATATTAGTATGATTATTATAATGATGATTAGGGGATTCTCATAGCTAGCTAATTTAATTTAGCCGGGCAGGGTAATGATGCTCTGTGTCTTACCTATTTATAATGACTCCTCTTTACCTGAAACAATTCAGGTCAAATGTTTCCCTCCCAGGCATAGCTGGGGGGGGAGGTAGGGGGTGGAGGGGGCTCTGGAGGTTTGAATTGGATCACAGGCACTTAATCTCACTTTACATGTCTTCACGAGCAGCTACGGTCAGCCACATTAGCGTGTTAAAAACAGGCCGTTTAATTACTCTGGGAATGGCGCTGCCTAGTGGTCAGAAATACAGCTGCAGCTTATGTCTCTTTAAAGGCATGCGGGCTGTGGCGACATCACCCAAAACACAATTGCAATTGGCCTGACATACTGCACACCTCACACTTAACCAGTAGGGGGGGCAGCAGTTAAAGTACTCGGTTCTGGGGTCAGTGGTGCGTCCTTGTGTGGATTGTGTACATACATAAGGTCACAGTCTCTGCAAAGGACTGTTACGATAGATAATGGATGAGCCCAAGCAGCGAGAAAGTCGGCCATCTGTGTCGCCCGTGGGCTCACAGAGTGCCTGTCAGCTGTGTTTCATGGCGGGGGGGGGGGATCGCACTTGGGGGCCATTCTTCCGCCTGCTTCTTATCGCCTGTCTGCCCCCAGAAGGGCGCTGGCCTCAAAAAGCACCCCCCTAAATCACGCTCCCAGTCCCTCCTCTTTCACCACCGAGAATTTTCCAGACTTTTAAAACAATGTCCATCTGCAACACTGTTAATAACTCAGACTGTCTGTAATCTACCCATCCTGCTCTTCCTGGATCCTACAGGCTTTGGGTGATGGCGTCGGAAACTGCGATAACGACAAGGCCACTGGCGACCCTCCCGGCTTCGCGTGGATCTGTGGTTCCACCAGATTCTGGTTTCAGGGCCCCCCTTCAGCTGACGGCGAGTCCAACGGGTGCCTCAGTCAGCGTTAACCGGGGTTAATAAAATGTCAGTGCGAGCAGCATGACTTCAGCCGACGGTAAATCTATCTGAGGACTCCTGGTCCTTCACGAAAACTCACGCTGACCTTTGCTAAGGCGGCGAGATCAAGGAGGAACCAGAGAACGAGCGGCTGAAATGAAGGAATTTTATATATCGATGACCTCGAACGAAGGTCAAAAATGACCAGACTGTAGCTGTATTATTTTGGGGAAACTATGAGAAGATTCAGTGAATCGGAAAACGGCTACGGCGCCGGGAAAAAGTTAAAGGGAAAGGGAAGCGATGGACTCAACCGTCAGGGCAACAAACGGGCCTTTGGGAAGCCCGCAGAGCGCCGTCTACCTCGACCTGATGACATCTAATAATAATAAAATAGAAAGCCTCAGAAGATGAGAAACGACAGCAGTGTTTTGATGAGGCCGTGACTCACGCTGCATTATGTAGGTAAATATTTAAGTGTGGTGGAGCGGCGCTCCCAAACAACGACATCTGTGCGGATTTCGATGAGCTGCTGTCGTTTTATAGGTGTGATAATCGAGGACGGCATCTCAGCTGGGGGGGAGGGGGGTTACATACTCTGCCCAACAACGAAGAGCTCGGTGCGTAAAAATAGACGGGGGAAGGCAGCGGGTTCGAAAGGGAAATATAACACCGCCACCATGGATACGTAATGCGAAATGCTCCCAGAGCTGAAAGCACATGCCCCCCCCCCCCACCAATTCAAGCACTTTGCTCTCCCTTGGAACCTGCTGTAGAACTGCTGTCGCCCTCTAGTGGCCAGGCAGGAATGTGAAATGCAGGCAACACCCCTTGGCCTGCTTGCTTCTCTAACCTCCGAAACCCCAGCCAGCCCCCGTCACAAATGGTACCTCATGCTACTGTTTTGCCATTTTAAAATTCAAGGTTATTGCTTCTTCCAAACAACTCGGTATGAATAGTGTCCCATGATGCATCGCCGTGCCCTGCAGTAGCCCATCCGAGCAGCCGCCAGATCTGGCCTCTGCCAAATCGTTTTTACATTCAGATCACTGCTGAGTGTTGTGAAATTAGCTTGGTAATTATGGCTCCTGTCTCCTGCATAGGGCTGAAAGGGGCGGGCTCTCACATCCCGCCGGGGACGCCGGAACGCTGCTGGATCCAGTCCTGCCTCAGCATTGACTCACACAATATGAGGTCCTATTTAATCCAAGCCTCCTTTCCACTGACGTTCTCAATCTTCGGGCGTGTTGTAAATAAACGATGTTAATTAAAATCTGGTAATAAATAAGCTTTGCATTTATGAGTCCATATTGCTTTCCCATAATAACTAAGGAACAAAGAATAAGCAACTGAGCATAAGCGGGATATTTGCCGGGACATTTAATTATTAAAAAGAAGTTCAAAATAACGCAGGATTCTTATTAAACCGCTGCGGTGCATGGGCGCTGATGCTGTGGGCAAAACCGCAATAAAGCGTCAGTCTTTTACACGCATTTCTGCAGCACCAGCGGAGGCGGCAGAGGGGATCGCTAACTGCTAAACTGCTAACGTTCCGTTTATCTTCTCATTTTGGTTTAATTAAAAGTCTTAAATCCGACAAAAACTCGTTATACACACAGGAGAAGCGGCGGAGAGCCCCGGAAAACACAGACTGACACCGTCTGGCCGAGAATCGAGCTATAGTGAATCTGGTTAATAAAGTGTGATGTCCCCAGGTTTAGGGTCATGCCCCCACCTCTGCCTCCACTGGGTCTCGGTTGGTGGGGGGGGGGGGGGGGGGGGGTGATGCTAGGCATGCGATTAATTAAGTAGATGGGATGCCTTCCTCTCACCAGCCATTGAAAAGCTGCCTAATTTGACAACAAATAAATACACGGGGCAATAATTACTCTTAAGCACGGTAAAGACGCTGATGCAGGGGCTGATTAACATTGCGGTGGAGAGGGGGGCCCACAGAGACACTCTCCATCTGCAGAGGAGGCCAGATGCTGGGAGGGGTTTGGAGAAACAGAGCATCCAGGAAGAGGGGTCTGAAGTGGCAGGATGTGGGTCAGGGTGGGCAGGTCAGAGACACCGCCGAGGGCGAGGTAAGGCAGGCGGCATTAGGGACACGTAGCCCTGTCAACATGAACAGCGAGTGCAGGGTTACGGCTGACAAGCTTAAAGCCAGAGTCATGCTGTTGGGGGACTCGACCTGACGCGTGTGATGGCATGTCGTTACGTCACCCATGAACGACAATCGACATTGTCACGGCAAATGCCAGGTAATTTGTTTTATATACGTGATAAATACCTATAAAGACGTAACTGCACAGGACAGACTGGCTGCATTTGTGGAAACGGGACCTGGATTTGTGCCCCACATCCCAATATGGCATCCAGGCTGCGTCATGCCATACGATGATCTTGCATCCCGCCCACGCTGTCCCCTGCAATGGTTGTCACTTACGATACACCAGCATCCTGTCCATGTTGATGGACTGTCAATCCATTCACGCTGTCCCCTGCGATGGACCGTTCTGGGTGTGTCAGAACCCCGCACCGGATAAGCAGCAATGGAATTCAGACGAATGGGTGAATGGATGAATTTGTGTTTTTATTTATATTCATTGTAATGTCGCAGTCATTCTCCGCCATCAAAGAGAATCGCATTCTCATGCAAATGCAAGCGGCGTCGCATTGTTCAAACGCGCCATCCTACATGGCGGCTCCCGTGCCGCGCCCATCGCAACACTCCCGACGGCCGCGTGTGGCTTGTAAACACGCAAGCGGGAAGTGCAAAACAACACACAGAAAATAAGCGCTTTTGGAAAAAGCCATCTGTTTTCCACCGTTTTGTCAGCAGCTCTGAAGATGCATGAATGTCACCGGTGAGGAGTGATTACATTTCTAATCCCCGTGCATGGAAGATAAACATTGGCACGTTCCAAATGAATACAGGAGCCGACAGCTTCGGCGGGCAGGGTCCGGGTGGTTCGGGGGGGGGGGCAGCAAGAGGTCATTTATAACTCGGACAGACGCAGATTCGGATTGGCAGAGGGACCGCACCGTATCGCTGTTCCGATATTAATATGCATCACCCTGCCAAGGAGAGACAGGGAGGCGTAAACGAGACCGCGATTCAGGGGATGGGGGGGCGGGGGATCAGCTCTGGGGGCCACATTAGACAAGACGTTTTCATTTCTGTTCCCACCTACCGGGAAAGAATCAACATGTCAGCCCGAGCGAGCACGTCTTTGTCTGCCTGTGCGTTTTTTTCCCTTTGCCTCTCGCTCTGGCGTGTCAGCTCATCGTTAGCCAATCACATGGGGCTGCACTGTGTCCGTATGGGATGGAGGTCCACATCGACCGGGCAGGCGAAACTGAATTGCCCGATTGACAGGAATAGAGAATGGGTACGGCCAGTGAGAGACGATCGCTGTCAATCTTAAAAAAAGATACATGGTGATGCGGTGGTCAGAAAACTGCACAATTCCATGCAAGGACCCCGGAGACAGCTAAGACTTCCGGAATATTCCAGATGTACAGGTCAGGATGAATCAATGTTGCCGGACAGGCCCACTTAGGGGCTATATACAAGCGGCCAGCCTGCCGCTACCCTATCTATTCATATATCTGTCTAATCTATCTATAGATGTGGGTGTTTATTTTAGATACGTATGCGGCTTAAAGAGGGATTAGCGCGTCGCCGCGCTAGCAAAGCCATCATCTGCCTGAAGGAAGATCTAAACGCAGAGATAGGAAGATGAAGAGCGGCAAACACAGCCACGCGTTTATAATGACGGGCGAGCCGCAAAGCTTAGCCACGCCGCCCCGAAAGACGATGTACCTGAGCGGAAGCAATGAAAACCATGTCAGTTAACATCAGACCGTCTGTTAAGGGAGTTCATTACCACTGAGTCACTGCAAAAAGTTCCGTATGTGGGCGGGACCTAAGTGGACAAATGAGCCGATTGGCTGCAGCATCTTGACTGACAGCTGGAATGAGAACCATCCGGGATTCCATTTATGGTTGCAGGTTTATAGAGGTCGAGGGCCTGTCAGTCCTGGGAGCATCTCTTAGCGGCGGATGGAGGATGTGTACTGACTCAGGCTTTGAAATCGCACCGACGTGAAAGGCAAGCACTTCTATATTTCTAGTACTGGGCCCATACTTAGAGTGGGGTTTTTTTTTTATACCAAAGAGACGGAATGAACTGAGCTGCGTGGAGGGAGAGAGAGAAATGCTGGACGAACAGACGTAAGGAAGAATGGAGCTCCATCCGTCAGAGGAGGAGGACGGGAGGGGACATGGGAGTGGGAGCCGCAGGAAAGTCTCCCTGATTGGCCGCGCACCCCCACTCCTGTCCATCGGAGGGGACACAGACATAAACCACATTAATCTTAATAGCTAACGATAATTAAGGGCCAGCAGTAGTGACAGATGAGACTACATCAATACCCATAACTGGGAGTTGAGAGTGGGAATTAATGAGGCCGTGTTTACATCGGCCCGTGAGGCGAGGGAATGCCATCCTGGTCTGGGCCATAGCTCAGAGCTGTGCCCGTCATCATAGCGACCCCCATCCACACCCAATCACAGGACTGCTTCCTCAGACAGACTCCGCTCACTGACTTTGACCACCAACATTTTCACCATGAGGTCACCACACACTTTCCACACACACTGCTCACCCCTACTTCAATCTCCATTTCTCAACGTAAAAATTATAAAATAATAAGCTGTGCACCCCCCTGCTCTGCTTCACGGCGCTGAGCCGTACCATTGTTAACCGCTCAGCCGCTGACGACACCAGAGGAAGACGATAAAGAAAATAATTAGCGACTCAAATAGTCCCTTTCTGAAAAACAATCATTACATTCTGAGCATGAAGCAGGCAGAGACCTTGTTTGAATGACCAAGAGTCTCGTAGAGATGAGGGACAGAACAATGGACCCCAAAGAAACATTAAATGAATTTCCCCTGGGTCCTAGAGTCCGTTAATTCCTAAAGAGTTGAATTCCCCCGAGTTATTCCTCAAACACATGGGCAACTGAAATGCTTTGTCTTTCCAGCAAACTTGGTTTCAGAGACAAAGTGGAAAAACTAAAAAAAAAACTGAAGAGAACAGAAAATAATGATGGGCCGGGAAACACATCGACATTAACATTAATCTTAACTCATTACGACCGCTGACCTTTGACCCAGGAAGTGAACGGACCTCCTGCAAAACCTCGTGACCCGAGAAATCAGAGTGACGTAAACCCACACCCTGCTGTCTCCTGAGCAGAGGTCGGAGTCACTTCACAATCAAGATTCAGGCCATCACCCGGGATCACCCAACCCAACTGGCGTTTGCAGTGCATGACAATCCAAAAACACGGCCACAGTTCAAATGCAGGAAGTAATAAACATTAACGATGCAATCTTTCTCCTAAATGTATTTCTCATAAATCATCAGGGGTCAAGCGATGTCACTACATTTTGGAAAAATGCAATTGGGCTTCTGTCCCTTTTAGTCTCGTTTATCTATACATATTATATATCTATATATATTATTGCCATATAGCCATGTCCAGACTCCAATGGAACTACGGCTATTTTTTAAATTGCTATTTGACAGCCGTAACCGTGACGATATCCAACAGGCATACTGCCAGACCTGATGGTGACCTGAGCGCGGCGGCGGACTGAGGCGGTTTTAAAGAGGTCCCACGTTGTTTCTGGTGATTTTATTGGCTGAAATCTGCTAAATGTAGAGCGGGGTACACATCTAGGGCCAACGGTGTAGGACGTGGCAAGCAGTGAATGACCCTACCTATCACAGCCGCTTACGCAAATAGCTAACTGTAAAAGCCAGAGCGTTTTTCATCATTTCGTAACTGCGAAATGATTAGCAGCACAAAAAAGATGCGACGTGAACCATATTCCCTGACCTTCCTTCCGGAGATGATTTTTCCTACTACGTCAGGGAAAGATTAGCGGCGGAATCGCTCATGAGAGATATCTGGGATGTCTCGAGCTATGTTCGCTAATTAAGACAACTGATAGTGTTTGATACCTTCAAAGTAAATCAATAAGGCGCCGCTCTGGAGGCGCGCCAGAGCTTATTATGTTCGCAGGGAACGGTCACATGCGGACGGGTAGCAGCCGCGGCCTCGCAGACCAAAGCCGCGATTTCCCATAAATCATCCCTGGTGTTAACCTCCATAGATCCGCATCTGTGAGGCTCCCCGTGCCTTGCGTGTTATTCTGTACTCATCCAAAGCTCTCTGCCCACCTTCCATTATTCCTGTATAAATGAAAAATTCTCCAAATCGAAATGCTCAGCTGGTGTTCGACCTGCACCTGGATTTTTATCAGAAGTGACCATGCTCTCTCGACACGCCGGGGTCCAGTCCGGGGTCTCCCTCACCACACCACTGGTGTTCCCCATGTGAGCTCCAGATCATCCCAGCACGGAGAGGTTAAGCGGTTACCAGAGCGAGTAGCGGATTCAGTCACGCTGTAAGCCCCCTGACTTGGGAATCCCATTGCTACGGTAAACATCGACCTTAGAACTCCAACCATTCGCTTCTCAGTAAAGGGGGTCCTCCACGGCTCCGCAGCTCCCGATCGGAACGCCATGATGCATTCACCCGACCTGGCCAGCAGGAGGCGATAATGCATCATTTCGTATCCATCCACCTCCAACGTCTGATGCTGCCCAAGTCCAATCATCTATGAGGCAGCATTTTGAGTTTGTCCACAGCTGTGCACATCACCGAACACGAGACGTCACTGAACACCTCTGTCAAACCAGGGACATCGTGAGTGACTTTATCTCTTGGGTTGATTTTCTGCTGGCTGATCATTACATAAAATTCAAGATTAATAAACCAGAGCTTCCCTTGCCACAAAATAGCATGAATTTTAAAAACAGGCTTTACAAAATGCAATGGAATAATAAATAAGACATAGATTACAGTGAAAGCTCGCGGGCACCGTCGCCAGCATTTTGTCACAGAGCATTAATAGGAAAATGACAAACACAGAGGACGTTCCGAGATTCCGGGGCCCCTTTCATCCCGGAAGATGAGCTCTGCCACCCGGGCGGGTGATCCCGGCCGTGTCAGCGTGACGAGGGGGTAAACGAGGAGAACGACGGTGCCCACCTCTGAATCGGAGGTAGATACCGCCAGGTCAGTGTGGCCGGCGAAGAGAGGAGAGAGAAAATAAACAGATACATCCAGATTCATGCCAGGGACAGCAGGCGTAGTCGGGGGGCAAGGCGCAATTACGTAAAAATGTCATTTGCGCTGTAAACAAATGTGGTTTAAATTGGTTGGGTTGTTTGTTAATTTTGACGTGGATGGCATGGAAAGCTGCATCCGACCGATCTGAGGAACGCTGCGCATTTAAGGAGGGAATTCAACCAATGGCGGATCGGATTCTCACTGACGCACACCCCCACGTCGCACTGCGCTGTCTCACTAAAGAGGCCTTAACGACAACGAACGCTAATCATCGGAAACCCCCCGCTGCCCACATTTTTCTGTCGATGGATCCCTCACGGACTTTGTGGCCGAAATTCCTGCTTATTCTCAGACCTCAGTTTGCTGAGATTAACTCTCATCAATACCCAGATTCTTCCCGCCTAAAGACAAGTATGGATGACGCATTTCGGTGCCTCCCGCTGCCCTTCCCTTCCCGTCCTCATTCCTGTTGAATGTTAACATCGCCACGTCCTTTTGTCCTAGCAAAGGCTCCCGATGCCTCCGATTAATGTTAAATGAGACAGACCACACTAACAGGGTGAACGTCGTGCTTAGAATCTACCTACAGAATGAGCTGGAAACTTCATTCATATCTCCTGAAGGCGCTGACTTCGTTGTGATTTGATTTATTTCCCCACGGAGCCTAAATTCAGCCGCTCTGGTGCTAAAGACGCTCACTGGCCCAAAATCTGGCAGAGAAACTAAAAGATGCCAAAATAAGCCTCTTTCGGGGACTTATCCCAAACCGCGGGCCTGCGGAACGGCAAGCTAAACCACACAAACACACATATTAGTTTCTTTTAATGCCGCTCATTTTATATTCATCTCCCTTTTGTTTATCCTTGATGTTTTTGCGCCGCTATCGTTCGCAGTGAGATCGACCGAGTCGTTTCACAGGATCCCCCGGCGTGAGCATCCGATTCCCGCTGGATGGAAGGGAGAAGAAAAGCTGTCTCGTGCCTGAACTTTTGTCCCCACTTAAGGGAAACGGAACAAAAACACACATTTAGCGATACTCTAGGCCGGCTCTGCAAATCTGACTCGAAGTCCCAGAGAATCCCAGTTGCCCCGGATAAGGCCGAGCGGCCGCGGTGTCGGGCTCCGGCTCGCAAGCTCCACCACATCCGATGCCTTTCCGGCACCTTCTCTAGGCAGAAGCATGGCTTTTACCCTGCTGCTGTCTCAGAGTCAAAATAAGCGAACTTTTTCCAAAGCTCTCCGGATAAACAGGCTCTGACTTATCGCCAGGGCTCTGACTGCGAGCAGCGAACGGCCCCCAGTCGTGGTCTGAGGTGGCTAACCCTGCGTAGCGCTTCGGTCTGCCGGCATATAAGGTCACTCGGGACGGTGTAAATCCGCCCGAACAGACCTCGGTCAGGGACCTCGCCGCAAGGCATCCTTCACACACGTTAAAGGCTCTGAGGCCAGCCGAAGACAAGAAAACACTTTAAACTTCCTCGTGCTTGCTGATACGTGCTCAGACTTTCTCTGACCCCATTCCAAGCCCGCAATCTGTCTCAGAAGGAACATTTATTCCTGACCTGTAATTAAAAATGTATCATGTGACGGACTGATCGTCACACCTCTTCGGACAATGATCCGGAACGAATCTTTCCCCGGCCCGGAGCATCTCGGGAGGACAAGGCTCCATCTGGCAATGTCTGCAGGCCGGGGCAGGCTGGCACAGCCTGGCCCTGCGAGAGGGGCGGTAGTCCGTCACCTTCGCAGTGGCCTGTGACCACGACAGGGAGGGTGGCGTCGGCAGGGGGCATCGCGGCGCTAACGGGCCGGGACAGACACCGAGCTAGCAGTGATGAGCAGTGATGACCAAACCCAGGCAATTATCTGTGAGAAAGGAGGATGGAACAGAGCAGGGGGCAGAACAGGCGGGGGAGGAGGCGGCGGAATGAGACGCAGCTGTCCACAGACCACTGAGAGCGGACCAATCAGGGTCAGGCGCCGCGATGGACAGCGTAGACGCCACAGACGTCTGCATGGTACTCTATTAATTAATCAGTGTGGGACTGAGCTCAACGCAAACAAGTCCGTCTTATCTAATTTCCCAGTGGCAGGTCATAAATCCGAATGCAAAGGCCCCGAAGGCGTCCGAGACTTTCGCCCGCATCGATCCGCGGGAAGGCCATCGTTTAGCAGCACCGTGGGGGGAAACAACAGATAAACTGGCATCGGGCGTCATTTGGGAGATGCTTAGGGACAGCAGCAGAGTCCTAAGGGCGACACCGTAAGACGACGAGAATGGCGAAATTAAGCACCAGGCAAACGACTGGCTTGGAGAATGCTGCGAAATAAGAAAACAAGGGGGCTTATGGGAGATTTCCAGGTCCTCCATCCACCACCACCGCAGGATGTAAACGCGAGCCAGCCTCCGGATCACATGGGCGCCAACATTCACAGGAGATAATGCCTCATGATACATTAAGCTTCCGCTATGTGGCACTGACTGGCATCTGCGTGTCATGTGACGGTCATGTGACCATGATCGCAATGGTCCACTGAGTCACCATGGTAAGCAAGACAAGCTCAGCGGTCCACTCCTGCGACTGACTGACCCCTTTACACACGAAAATATAGTTTAATGCATTCAGATTGAGAATATTCAAATGCATATTCATAAAGGTCATAAATATGCTTGTATTGCACAGATTAATGTTTCATTGTCATTCAAATATGGCCGTAGGTCCAGAAAGATCCCCCGCTCTATTCTGTCAGTAGGGCTACGTTTACGGCTATCATAAAAATCTTATTAGTTTAAACTAATTTGATTAATGACCCACTAAATCTATGAATGGAGAAAAAGGTTATCAGAGCACTGAGGGCAGCACGGCTTCTGTCTGTGAAAGGACAGAGACTTCAATCAAAAAAAAACCTGAAGCATTTACGCACCCTGTATGTTCTTACGCCATTTGTGTACGAAACACCTTCGCTAACGACGTTCCTCAACCGATGGGCTCACATCAAGCACGAGTCCAGAATTGAGCAGGAGAGACTAAAATAAATTTGCATACAGCTCAAGTTTGGAGAACCGGCATGATAATAACATATTAAAACATAACGATAAGATCCTGTAAACATAATGGCTGGTCACCACTGGGCAGAGCCAGAATTACAGCCGAAATGGAAGGGCCAGCAGTGAAATTTCTCACTCGCGTCACGGGGACACGGGAAAGAGGTTACAGCTAATCTGGGCCGGGTGACAAACTTTAGGAAGACGTACAAAAGACTCTGATTCCAGCTGCTTTAAAAACGGTGAGCCGGCGCTGAGTACTTTCCGCTTGTGCGCGATTTCTGGCGCTATTCCCGGCGGATCCACACGGATCCCAATCCATCCTTATCGATCACTGATGCTTGGCTCAGGACTTAAAGCACCTGCCCTGTGACCCAGACCTGTGATCCCGTGTCAGTGGGCAGCACAACAAGCTGATGTTTTATTAATAAGTTTAGTTCAGTTAGCCACCGCCTGCCTCTAAATAAAGGTGCTGTAACATTCGGTAACAGATGAACAGCGGATTAGGTTAGACTGCATACTGTACTAAAGTGCCCCCCCCCCTAAATGAGGGGGGTAACACACACATCCATGGACATTAACTCCTGTTCAGCGTGTTTGTCAGTCACAGGGGTTATGAAGTGCCCTTTATTACCAGCTCACCAGTAATCGGGTGTTTTCCATCTGCTGTGAAGCTGCTGTCAGTAACCCCCCCCCCCCCCCAAAAAAAAAAAAATCCACCCTGCCCCTGTTCTAATCCCCTTCTGACCCCCCCCCCCCTGTCTCTGACATTGCCCCCCACCAGTCATCCCCATGTCTATTCTGAGCCCCATTTCCGCTCTCATCCTTGTCCTCGTCCCCCTCCTCGCCCCTGTCTTTTTCTCCTATCTCCACCCCACCTTCCTTGTTTCTGTGCTCATCCCGATCCCCCCCCCCCCGTCTCCCCATCCCCATCTCTGTCCTCGTCCTCTTCCCCATCCCCTACACCCACGCAGCCTGTGCAGTGCTCGGCTCGCAGCTGCAGAGTGATGAAATGTACCGGTACTACAGATAAATCGAGAGGACTACAGCGGAATACAGTGAAATACCGTGTAATACAGTGACATGCAGCGAAACCGGAGCACCGTTAGAGAAGGTAAACGACGGATGAAACTCGGTTTTGAATATGGGAAAGTGAAAAAAAAACATACTAAGAAAAGTTAGTAAGAGAAGGGGATATGCTGTCCAGGCAGGACCGTGACAAAATACAAATTCACATAATTAAAATATGAGAGTCTGAAGTCGAGTCTACCAACCTCACTCGCACACACCTTGAATATCCCCCGAAATCAAGGCATGTTTCTTCCCAAACAAATAGCAGCATTTGACTTAATGATTAAATGGCCAAATGTCAAAAGATATGGACTTTATACAGGTTAACATCCAAACAGGACAACCAGTACTCTCTTTGGTCATAAATCAAGCGCATTGGATTAAAAAACTACCTAAACTGCAATTTCTAGAGAAAACACGAGTCAAACCTTAAGTTAAAATGCAAATCTAAAAATCACCAGATTTGGTCAGAGAGTACAATGACCAGCCAATTTCTGTCAACAACCAGATTGAATTAACAAACCCAAGACCCGTCATACTTTTATAAATTGTACAGAAACGTTATCGATCCATTTTCTATAAATTGCTCCATTATAAAATATTAAGCACACGACGATGGCCAACACGTGCGCTCAATGTAATGCGACCCTCAGTTTTTAAAATGTCAGAAACCGAAATATCAATCCAAAGGCTGGCTACACAGTGTTTAAATACACAAACTCTAAAATAACAGTTTGTTCACAGAGCCTGAAGCACCACTTCTGAAAACAATATTCAGACTAGGATTAATAGGCCTAAGTCTGGGAGTTGGTATTACACTTATTAAATACGGGAGTATTATAGAGCCACGATGGGGAATATTCACTCATACCCAGAGTACCATAGAGTTACGGTGGGGTAACATTTAGCCTACTGACACCCAGAAAACAATTAACACAACTTTGCCCAGCGGACAGGCAGCGATCTGTGGACTGCAGGGACCCATCAATCCATCCATAATTACCTGGATCGTTCCTTTAAGTCAGTGTCACACACATCAAATCACCCAGACTATTAGAAAACAATCCCTTTTCTCACGGGGTTTGCCATCAGCGTACCTGCTCGCCGGTCTTCATCAGGTACTTCTCCTTGTACAAGGACCAAAGACCAACGTTGGGCAGGAAAATCAGAGCTACGGTGGATAAGAATGCCATTTGCAGCACACGTTTCTGGCGCCTCTTCATCGTGGAGAGCCGCGTCGTTTCGGGCGGAATCCCGAGTCTCCCGTTTTCCACACGTGTTATTCCTTAGGAATTCCTGGAGGAGACGGGCGAGCTACCTTCTAGGGAAACTGCCGGCAAACTTTCACCTAAAGACAGAAAACAGCACCCGTCAGCCCGGTTAATAACACAATACAGACATTAGAGAAATATGGGTTTATCCTTATTCCAACTACAACTGCGAAAATGCAACGTGACTATTCTGTTGTATATATACGTGTCGGGACCGTAGCGTTGATCGTTTTATTTTAACCACGTATAAAACATTAAATAAAAACCATCCATACGTACTTGGCCATAAAGCATGGTCTGATTAATAAAAGCGTGCGTTTGGCAGCAGACGGCGGACTCAAGCAGCACGGACACAAACACATAACACAGATCAGCATACGGATCATCTAATAACACTTACAATTCAGGCTCATTGGCTCGGCGTTGTTAAAATCGGGACAGATGTTTACGTCCACCTCATCAATGACACGATGTCTTGCTTGCAAACATGAATCTGATAGACGTCTGTACAAAATAATCGGACAGAAAAACCTTGCCCTCCTTTTATTGCCAGCACACGCGCACGAATGCAAAATTGAGTTGGACTTGCGCTCTCCGCGACCGACTCCGGAGGAAAGCCGGTGAACTGCATTGCTTGCACATAAGGAGGTATCATCCCCCCACCCCCTTCCGTACGAGCCCAAGGTTCACATATTGCGGCCGCAAACCACGTGGACCGCGCGGGAGCAGCGCGACATCCTGGACGCTCGCGCAGCGGAGCGGAGGCGCGGGACACGCGGGGGTCCCTTCGTGCATGGCACCGCTGTCCTGCTGCTGCATGCGTGGATACCGTGACTGGCCCTTGATGGCATTTGTCGGGACTGATGCCGAATTTTGGCCATTTAAGCGAGAAAATACCCTAAAATGCCTAGGCTACATAATGCAAGGTTTTTAGGTAAAAATGGTTAATGCATTGTGTTGGGATATATTTTAGATAAAATGCAACATGTTTCTTGGAGATTAAACAAATACACGCCTTCATATCCCCCATCCCCCAATATAATCCAGAAAAATACATGCTTTGATTTCTTTCAGTTAATTTTATTATAAATAAGCCTACATGAGATATGTATGGTAGAATTAAAATATTAAAGTTTAACGTGATTATACATGGCTGTGCCTATTGTTCCAAACGCATTCAGGTGCTCTCAGCTGGAGTAAAAAATTGCGTGCGGATTAAGTGTAATCCCAGTTTCTTTTAAATCGTATTAATTGGAGCCAAACGTGCACGTCATTCGGTCACATTTTCACGATATTTAAAATTTTCATAAATCAGTGACATTATTTTGCAACAAACTTTTTACATTATCGAATAACCCACACTGCTGTAACACATCCAATTGTATTAACCAAAGACAAGCGGATCTGTCGAATATCAGGTCGTCACTCGTTCTTGCTGATTCAAGTTAGTGGAAGCATATGCTTGTTCTGTAACCTAAGATCGGGCAGGATTAACCTGCATTCCTTAGAAAACAAATATCCGCTATATAAGTATATAATAGGTCTATAAAATACTTATACATATCTTTGAGGGACACATCATACAAATTTATGCGATACAAATCCATTTTTTAGTTGAGTGGAAAAACTAAAACGAGACAGATGGGATCAGAATTGCATTTTATGAATCGCACACAGAGATTATGTATTTGTCTGAACACGGCGTGTCTCTAGGGTAAAGCAGACCACGGCGGATCTATTAATACATGGCTAAATCCGCATATAAACAATGCTCTAATATAGTCTATAAACCGCATCGCATCATTTAAAATCATACCTATCCGCAAGTAGCACTGCATCTGTTGCAGGTAGAAAGTGTGCGATATTTGTATAAACTTTTTTTAAAACGTACAGCATGAAGTATACGTTTTTGACACATGAGTTTTGATCAGAGTCCTGTTAATGTTGTGGGTTGAATCGCAAGAGATCGGCTTCAAACTAAATATACGACTGTGTATATGATAGGCCTATAGTCACAGAGTATATAAAGGCACAACCGTGCGTGTTTGCTCATTTGATCTTAAAAGACAGAAGAAAAATATTTGGCTGGCAAATCACAAATGTTCACCCGTATTCTGTGTACTCATATATTCACATTCGGCTAACGTCGATAAATTATCCCAAAGGCGCACACTGCTGAAGTGAATTGTCTTCTGGGGCTTTGTTTTTAAATTCAAGAGTCTACCAATAGATGGCGTCAGAAATTATGTGAAAATAGACCTCATAGCAGGCTGACAACCAGAATTACGTTAAATTAAATAAATCCATCCATCCATTTTCTTGCTTGTCCTAATCACTATTGCGGGGTCCGAAGCCTATCACGAGGCTACGGGAGCAAGACAGGGAACAACCCAGGATGGGGCGCCAGCTCTTCGCAGGGCACACTCACACACCATAAACTCACACATGCACATCTACGGGAAATTTGGTAACTCCAATTAACCTCTGCATGTTTTTGGACTGTGGAGGGTAACTGGAGTACCTGGAGGAAACCCCACAACGATGTACGCAAAACGTGCAAACTCACACACGCATGGAGCCATGGCAGAGACTCAAACCCGGGTCCCAGAGGTGTGAGGCGACAGTGCGCCCCCCCCATTAAATAAATCATGAGTTCAAAATAACATCATGACATGTACCTCTTAAGGTATACACAACATTAAACCTACTTCTGTCATTCGTACACAAACATACATAGATTAACTGTAGTAGACAAAATATATTTTAACATAAACAATCTCGCGCTATGAGTGATTCAGAGGCAAAATTTACGGGAGTTGTGCAAGGAAAGGCACCCAGACAGGGGCAACACAAACTAAACAAATACAGGTCTATAACACACCACCCTGGAGGTGTGAGCCTGTTGTGGTAGCCAAAGTACCCCGCCGTTTTCATAATAATTCAGGGAAAAAATGAGCTTGTTTTGGTATTCAGTATCCATATTTTATAGGGAGCGTGAGATGTGGATCGCTCCAGATGGCTTGCTAACAAGACGGGCAGGGAAGATAAGCAACAAACATACGAAAGCTATAGGTTTTTCTAAAAAACACAAGGAAAAATGTGCATTCGATAAAAAACACAGGGAAATGTATAAGTCCATTTTCATTTGGGTTAGCATGTTGCCAGGGGAAGTGTTTACCATTACTAATATTTGTGTGGCGTCCCCAAGGTTTGGGGGCCCCCTGTTGGCCCCAAACTGTCACTACGTTAAATATCAAATAAACACATTCTTTATTTAGAACATGCTCGTTCAGCTAACCATCCAGCCTTGGTGCAGTCTTCTGATTCTACTCACTGGTTGTTTAGTCTCTGAAACATGTAACTTTTTTAGTGGGGCCCCATAAATGATAAACTCACCCCTAAATGTTGCGATGGTTGTTTTATGGATTTCAGTGATTTCCGCAATTGGTCCTGGGCTCGATTGGTTGGGCTTGAACCTGGAATTCCATACATTCCATCATCACCAACCAGGCGGCAAATTCAGCATCTCTGCTGCGTGATCTATTATGAAGGCGTGGTGTCATCTATCACCCCAAGAAAAGAAGGATGGGGCACTACAGGACAGTTCTGTTAGGATTCATATATGCTAAACACTATGGAGATTTTGTTCATAATTATTGGGTGCTAGGAAGTAGTTAGTAGATGAGGACTATTCTCTTGAGTCATTGCCAGATTGGGTCAGTGCACCATTTGCCCCCTTAGACCAGTCAAAAGGTTCCTGACAGAACTCCTAGGGAGGTATTGGCCACTGCCAGAAAGAAAAAATGGTGTCTCTGTATGGGGAGATATAGCTTAGTATCTTTATGCACTGAAGTGGATGGGTAATGCTAATATGTTACCCATCCATTTGTCTTCCATACTGATTTTCCAGAAGAGGGTTGTGGTGAACTCAGAACCTATCCCAGAATGCACAGGGACATGAGACACAGGTCACCTTGGACAGAGTGCCACTGCATAGCAGGATAAATCTGTTCCGTGATTCTTAAAGCTTGCGTCCAGCAGCTAAACAACTCAACCTGTGAGCTAAAGTTTCGGTGTTTCACTCAGAGCTGTAGCCCGCAGTAACTACAAGTGCTCATTTCCCCCAAACAAAATCCATTAAGAAGCACATCAGTTTGTTTTTTTGGAACCAAAGGCACGATTTCAAAGGATCGGCCACCGTTCCAGACTCTCTGCCGACGTCCTCGGCTGTTCATTAGTCGTATATCGCCAACATCTAAAACCACTGTAGAATGTGACATGATTTAGCCATAATCTAGTAGCATTGAGCGGCTGTGCTTAATCGTAATTAAGCGCGGCTAATCAGCCAGGCTTGTGAAGAGAACAGATCTGACAGGGAGCCTGCAGCTGCTGTGTCTCTGACGGCAATTTAACTTCTGCAAAACAACATTCTGACAACGATAACAGAAAAAAGCTATTTGTTATCAGTGCCACGGAAAATGTGCCTAATTAAACATATCACGTATTGTATACATTAACAGCTTTATGTTTCTTGGACAGGACATTATACTAAAGAAATCTGGGTAAAATACCCCGTTAACAGGGACAGGGGCAGCTTGAGACGATTTTGCGAAACCCAACACATCTTAAACACTTGCTGTTCTCATCCACTTCAGAAGAAAGACGGGAAATGCAATTAATTTTGGGGAAAAATCAATTGAGTACACACGCACAAAACTATTTTCATCGCCAAGGAGACACGAGGACCCCCTGTTTCTGATCGGAATTCATAAAAGAGCAAACAGACTTTTTCCTTTGTGATTTTTTTCTTCTGTGCGCGGGACGGAGAGATAAGGCACCAGAGATGGTGCTGATGTGAACGGACCGGCCGGGCTCTGAAAGCGGCCGCCCGTCCCGACAAGCCCGCTAATCGCATTCGACACCGGTTTCGAGGCGCCGCCGTCGTAATTTTCCGCGTTGCGCAACTTGCGCCTTTGTTACCAATACGGGTCCGAACCTCGTTGACATTAACCAGCTCGAATGGTTTCCGGATCCGCGCTAATGCGGCGCGTTCACCAGGACAGCGTGCTGCCACTGCAGTAAAGTGGGGGGGCTGTTTAATGGATGACCCCCCCCCCCTTCTCTGAGTCTAACACTAATATCAAAGCCCGACTGTCACGGTTTTGATCCTAATCTTCAAACCGAGTCTTTTCCCCCTAAAGGAAGGGAACTTCACAAACTCCTAATACAACTTTTTAGCATGGAACTGCAGTGCTGTCGGAAGGATCAGGACGTCTTTTTAACAAAACACATGTTCTAGCCGTCAAATCACGTCGCAGCACCTGGATCAAAGCCTGCCTGCACACTTGGTAGCTCTTCTAAGTAGGCAGGTTATTTTTGACCCTTACGAAGAATTTAAAACTTTCCCCATCTGTGTACTTCCTCGCAACCCATTAGCATGTCCATTGTACTTAAAATGTCCTTGAAACACATTTAAACATTAAATCATGTGTAATTTGTGGGAATATAGCTCCTGCTCTTGCTCGGCACGGATGATTTCCGGAGGTACCTGTGTTGCCCGTGATATAATGTGATGCCAAGGTACCGATGACAAAGTGGCCCATCCTGCAGGGGGACACGTGCACACACCAACGGGGATGATCAATCCCATGCTGTCAGCGCCACTGGCGGGGGGCGGGGGGCTGTAACTCTTTAAATTTACAGAGGGGAGGGTCAGAAGCCCAGCCAGGTGCAGCAGTCATGCTGTAGCACACTACAAAAACAACGGCTTAGCTTGTTGGGTGAGCAGCTCCCGTATCCACTGGTTGGTTTACCTGATTTCTGCTCAGCCCCTTGGATCTCATTGGCTGATCTCAGTTACCGCCCCCCTCCCCAGACCAATCACCCCCTCGGATTCCCTCATACTGAAGTCGAACCAACTTGACTGAGTGTTTCTCAATATGCGTACTTCTGTTCTCTTGCCCTCTTTTACGTCATCTTCCATTGCCAAAGACTAGTTCCAACACTCAAGAACAGTAGTACAGAGGATGGTAATATTCCCTGGACGTTGTTCTTGCATCATCACAAACATCAAGGATATATCAGTTGAATCCTCGCCGAACGAGAACAATCCCATGATTCATTGTGACCCAAGTTCATTCTTGCTGGGCAAGTTAGCAAGGCCATTCTTGCTAAGACCACAAGTATGATCTTTGCGTTCTTGGTATTTAGAAACACCCCTGATTTCGTTCTTCCCTGCCGTTTTGTTAGGCTCCCTGTTTTCTCTGTCCATACGAGGGGTCACATGACTCTTTTCGCCACCCGGAGTCCCACATGTGAAAAAGCACATTAAGTCTAACCCTCATTACCCAACGAGCAAAAACCGATTCTTAATTAGGCACAAATTGTGGCTGCCAGTTACGGTGTTCTTTCCCCCCCCCCCCCAGACAGGCAGTTTTCTGGATGACCTTCGGGACACACGTTAACCTCGTCAGCACAGTGTGGTCGTGATGTCACAGCCCGGGGTCCTGAGACGGCAGGCCGGCCTTGGATCAGTCAGACGCCGTAGTCTGGGCTGTGTTTCCAGCGCTCAGTTAAGGGAAGATGATATGAATGAGGTGGCCCGGTGCCTGCTGGGAGAGCGTCTGGGTATGCTGACACGCGATCGAAACCCCCCAGACACGCCATTCGCCAGTCGGGGACGATCGATGACACGGAGCGGGCGGCCGTGTCGTCCAGGGAGATGGCGACAAGTTAAAAAAGAGAGGCCGACTCGCGGGGGCTTCGGGGTAAAACGCTTTGGCAGGGCCTTATCACCGTATCACCCACCCCCACTGCCTCATCCCCCCTCCCTCTGGAATAACTCGGTTAGCTATTTTGACCTCTTTTCCAGGGACCAGTCAGATAGAGCCAGATCTGGGATGTGAAGCTCCTAGATACCTAGCAACCAAGACCCTCTCCATGGCAACACAGCTGATCGGAGATCTGTAGTTAACATCAGGAACAGGGAGCACCTATAACACTTAGCACCACATGTTTGAAATGCTCCACGTGCTGGGGGGCTAATACAAGCTCCTTTATGTAAGTTTTTATTTATAACGTTCCATCCAGAATGTAAATCAACAGAGCAAAATCGAAATGCGATTTAATCGGTTTTAATGGACCCCTTGTTAGGCTACATTAAGGCCATCAGCCTTAAAGGAGAGTAATGGCTCGTATTTCAGTTAAACTCCCCGGAAAAAATAATAAAATAATAAAAACGCAGCGAGACTTTGATTTTGTCCACACATCATCAGGAGGAAACCCAGAGTAAAATCTCTGTTCATTATACACACGCTTTGAAGTGGAAATGGAATTTGATATATGAGTGCATAACTATTTCACAAAGAAGGCCCGAAATTGTTCGTAAAATGATATCAGACTGCATAAAGGAAGGTCATTTTTAATAAGGCGTGCGGAGGTGCCGGCTTTATAACGTGGACGGGAATGAGCTATTAATCAGCGTCTGGACGTTTTTTTTTTTTCTTTTACGGTGTCACATCGAAAAGACTAATACAGCTCAATTATAAAACAATGAAGGGAATCAGAGGCTCTGAAATGTCAGAGCACTGAGCTGACAGTGCGATTCCCCCCTCCCACAGAGGTGGCGGTGAGGGCGGGGGAGAACAGAAGCTTTTTAATGTAAAGCCGCGATATTAGTGGATGCATCTGTTTGGTTTATTTTCTATCCTGTATGTAATTTTGCATTTATGATCCCTAGCTTTGGCCTGGTCAGCTGTTCACTGCTGATTAAAATAATCAGAATGCCAGTGCTTTTCACAGAAAAACAAAAAAATGAACACACATATTTCCAGACTTCATTTTAGCAGATTACCGAAGCGTTTAAATAAACCCAGAGAATGAAAGAGAGGCTTGTAAGGAGATGTACGGGTTTTCGCGGGGAATAGAAATTCCTATGGTTGGATTCCTGGAAAGGGGTTCAAACCAATAAACAAAGTCACCCATCCAAGTGGGCATTGTGGAAGGTGTCTGTGTCCGCGTCCCGTAACCACAGCGGGAGACAATTCCCAATGCAGGAAGTCATGACAGCGAGCTTAAATAGGGCTGAGTGAAACCAGTCAAACTGGGAATGATGGTGAGAGTTAAAGAACAGAGTGAAAACAGACTGGATGGTGCCGAGGGAGGAAAAACAAGGGCCCCGAACCGCAGACACGCCATCCCATTTGCATTCACGTTGCGCCACATTCAGCATTCGCTGCATTTCGCACGTTTCCTTTAGTGGTGATTTGTCTGAGACGCGGAGCCCCATGAAATCCCACCGGAAGATGGACCCAAACAGCGACATCTGAATCAATATGGTGGCTTGCCGGCTCGGGGGTGAGGGGTGCGCGGGTAATAAAAAAAAATATATCTCAATGCTTGTTTTCTCACAGATGGGGCCCGTAAGGCTTCAAATTAGTCCCTCGTGCAGAGCAGGGGGTCGGTGCAGGCCGCTGTCTTTAATCAGATGTCGACGGAGGGTGTTTCATGGGAGCCGCAAGCTGGTTATTAACACGGCGGTAATTACACATCTCTGATAGCCAGGCAGCTTTTAATGGCGATGTGAGATATGGGGCGTCGTCGTCAGATTAAACCGGTAGGTGATTTGCTGTAGCAAGACTGAACTAGATGGTGATTGGCAGGGCATCTTAATCCCGCCCACCACGGATTTCAAGGCCGTGTTCTGCCAGCCCTGACTGCTTTCTTAACAGATTTGTCTTCTTTAAATGTTACCAGCCCAGGCTGAAGTGGAGACTTACTGCTGACTCACCCCCGCTTTGGTGTCAGACGGCTGGATGTCACTGTTATATGTAAGTATGGTGCAAGGCAGCCTTCTGTAACCGCGTTACGTAAAAGCACAATCCCATGGTCAAGTCATCGGGACCGTGACCGCCAGTGTTCACGGAAACATCTGAAGGGCATCCTGATTTTGCCGTGTTTGATGTGTCCCTGGGTCAATAAGGGAGGGGCTTGTGTTTCACTTCTTTAGCCAATCACAGTCTTCGTTGTATGACATCACCACACTGGGCCATTTCTTATCTGATTTTCAAACTGAAGGCTTCCAGCCATCAATCCGTCAGACCCGGAGCAGCGTGTGGCTCAGCCGGCTAAGCCTCTGTGCTGGTGATCGGAAGGTTGTTGGTTCAGGCCTTATTATTTTTGTTGTTAATGTCATTATTATTATCATCATGAAATAAAGATGCACCCTTACATTGCTCCTTACAGCCTTTGCAGGTAAATATCTATTGGACACGTCCTTTAACAAAAGACAATAAAACGGGTACTTCTGAAATCTGTGCACCTTGTCCTGATTAATTAATGCGGTGATGTCATACAATGATGACTGTGATTGGTTAAAGAAGTGAAACACACGCCCCTCCTATGTTGACACGTTGAACACGACAAAATTCAGGACGTGTGACGTCTGAAAGTTTGCGGTGCAGAATCAGGACCATTGATCCCTTCTGGGACGCACTCTGACAGCTGTCAAAATTTTGCCATTGGAGGACTGCCCTGCTTTCCCAGAATTCAGCATTTCCTAGTCATCACGTGACTCTGCGGGGTCGACCAATAGGATGCGGTCACTTGCTGACAGGCACAGTCACCCAGCTGTTTCATTGCCACGAAAAAAGAAAATGGCAGAGGGTTTTGGCACGGAGGCACAAGGTTGTCAAACAGAGGCATGGATGGGAGGTTTTACGGCGCAGTTGAAATGGGGGGGGAGGCAGGCGTTTCGGGGGTGGGTATGGAGCTTATGGTGCTTTATAAGGAGGGTGAGGTCAGAAAGCACCGCAGCTGGGAAGCAACAAAGCACATGTACAAACACAATGACCCATCACACGCGGGGACCAGGAAGTGCCAGCGGGCACGTAACTAAAGGATTATGGGTAATACGGATTACCGCACAAGGTTCATTCTGGACGGTGAAGTGCTCGTCACAGGTCACATTACCGCTACGCCAACCTGACACGGACCTTGCCTGAAATGCATTTATTACTGAGTTACACGGGCCAGAAGAAGCAGGATCCACTGGGCTCTGTTATCGCGTGGGGCAGACCGGAATCAGGCCGAGTGCTGGTTTTGGCTTCTACGGAGAAGTAGCTTCTATTCTAAGCGTGGGATCGGTAGGATTTTGCCTGGTTCTGGAGCTGTCTGGTGTATCGGAGCAGAAGGTGCTGAATCAGACCCATGAGCAGGAATATCACACTGTATTGAGATCGTACAATGAAATTTTAGCAGCAGTCCAATCGGTGCATTCACACATGACAAGTGATGTGAACAATTTCGGATATAAGACGTCACACAGGACATAAAAAGCACCGGAAAGGAGAGCATCGAGCTTCTGCATCTATGTGCACTGGGAACTTGTATATATGTGTATAACATTTAATTAAGCTGGGATGTGTTAATATTGCTGGCATTGTTCCCAATGCTTGTCTGCACATCACCTGTGAGATATTGTGAGTTTATCTACTGTACTGTATTCACTGTGCCTTATTTCAGTCTTTTTATTCATTCATTGCTCTTTTTATAGTTCTATATTATTTGTTCTTTCATTATATACTCATCTCTGCTGTGCAGAGTATCGTCTGTCCTACACATCACCGCCTTTCCCAAGCACGAGAGCTGCTAACAGAATTTCGCTGTAATTTGTTTTACAGTGAATATAAAGTCTTATGTCACACAGGGCTGCTGAGGGACATAGTAATTAACAAGCCAAAATGATTAAACTCTACGAGCGGGTTGAAAAGCTGTGCTTCGAAAGATCATGTGAAGGATCGGCCGGGCCTGTCAGCTTCCAGCTATTGTGCTGAAAAAGGCAACAATGATGTCAGCCCATCAGGGACGGAGTCGGAGGTTTCTAAAGAAACGCTTATCAGCCTCTGGACGGTAATAAGCCACATCGCACTACGCTGGCTGAGATGCGCTCGGCTTCTTGACAGTCTCTCATTCAGGCCAGCTCTCTAAATGGAAGCCTTCATGACTTCATCAGTGCTCCGCACTGTGATAGATATCCTTAAATTACATCTTTTAAACGACTTCCCATTTTTAGAAACACCTTTATCCAGGACATTTACTGAGGTAGCTGCATTGTAGGAAAGATAGGCTTCCTGAGGAACGTTGGACAGAACGCAGGATAAAAACTCCCTGAATGCAAGATAGAGTATAAGGCAAAAACAGCCTTATGGAATGCAGAACAGAACAAGGGGTGGAGCACAGCCTTATGGAATGCAGAACAGAACAAAGGGTGGAGCACAGCCTTATGGAATGCAGAACAGAAGAAAGGGTGGAGCACAGCCATATGGAGTGCAGAACTGAACAAAGGGTGGAGCACAGCCTTATGGAATGCAGAACAGAACAAAGGGTGGAGCACAGCCTTATGGAATGCAGAACAAAGGGTGGAGCACAGCCATATGGAGTGCAGAACTGAACAAAGGGTGGAGCACAGCCTTATGGAATGCAGAACAGAACAAAGGGTGGAGCACAGCCTTATGGAATGCAGAACAGAACAAAGGGTGGAGCACAGCCTTATGGAGTGCAGAACAGAAGAAAGGGTGGAGCACAGCCTTACGGGATGTAGAAGAAAGGATGGAGCACAGTCTTACAGAATGCAGGAGAAAGGATGGAGCACAGTCTTACAGAACACAGGAGAAAGGATGGAACACAGTCTTACGGAACGCAGGAGAAAGGGTGGAGCACAGCCTTATGCAATGCAGAAGAAAGGATGGAGCACAGTCTTACAGAATGCAGGAGAAAGGATGGAGCACAGTCTTACAGAATGCAGGAGAAAGGGTGGAGCACAGCCTTATGGAATGCAGAACAGAAGAAAGGGTGGAGCACAGCCTTATGGAATGCAGAACAGAAGAAAGGATGGAGCATAGCTTTATGGAGTGCAGAACAGAAGAAAGGATGGAGCATAGCCTTACGGAATGTAGAAGAAAGGATGGAGCACAGTCTTACAGAATGCAGGAGAAAGGATGGAGCACAGTCTTACAGAACACAGGAGAAAGGATGGAGCACAGTCTTACAGAACACAGGAGAAAGGATGGAGCACAGTCTTATGGAATGCAGAATAGAACATGATATGAGCTATAAGTAAAATGTGCAGGATCTTCACAAATTCAGTGGTTCACAAACACGCTAAGCGCCACTTTGAAGGAAGAGCATGCCTGGCATACCCCCCATGCTCGACCCCCCCCCCCCCCCCCCCGCATGATCAGTGGACTCAGCCCATGAATTTGTTTATGTAATGGGGCTCTGCCTTGCTCCAGCTCCTCCGTCACTTTAACTCGTCCATTCTACTCCGTTCATCATTACGAGCCGGAGAATAATGTGCTCCGGACCAGCGGAGTCACGCTTTGAGCCTTCAGAGGGATCAGCAGCCTCTGTAAGGTCATGTGAAGTACAATAGCAACCTGAGGCAATTTCATCTTTACTGCCCCATAAAAAATCCCATAGTCCCATCATAAAGATGGCACAAATTTACTGTAAATGACCAGTGTCTCCCCTCTTCCCAGCGGTTCAGCCGTACGCCGCTGCGGCATGAGAGGCTGCGGGGGTCAGGCCAAATGACGCGTCATGCATTGGTGGCTACACCTTTTGATTGGCCAAACAGGGAGGATCAATATCCCCCCCCTGCCCCCATGGATAGGGCATTAAAATAATGGCCTCCTGGACACTCAGGTAAATGGACTGTTACATGACAAAAACCAAGCCCGGTTGCAGCCAGGTTCTGACGCCGGAGCGTTTTTCATAAGCTGGTCATGTGACTGCGGGGTCAAAGGTTCACGACCCTGCATGACCCCCTTGACGTGAATCATAGCGTCGGTGTGTAAACTGCTGTTAAGTTGCTTCGCAAGGCTAATGAAGTTGCTTTTTAATGCTACCCGTGTCTCATGCTAATCTCAGTCGCCAAAATCCTCCCTTTCAGCCAGATAACATGGAAAAAAGGTCACAGGAATGGAGTCCATGGTAATTGTTTGAGGCAACTGATGGTTTGATGGAAGACAGGCAATCATTACAGCCACACTGCAGAGATAGCGTGTGGCCGGCTGGCATAGGACCCGATGTGGCCCTTTGGTGACAGCACCCCCTAATGGGTGTGTTTTACAATTACACGCCCCCTCTACTTACACTTTTTCTTGCAGCTGGAAAGCCTTTGAATTTCGATCTCTTGTACTGAGGAATGCTCAGCGGCAGAGGACACTTGACAAGTGCATTGCAGGAATAAAATGGTGTCTATATTGGGTTTTATGTCGTCGGGGCAGGGCCCTAGGGACTGCTCGCTCTGCCGAGGGACGAGGGTGTCAGGAGAGAGAGTGGAACGAAGAAGGGGGCAAGTCACTGCCTCAAGGAGAACGAGAGCGACCGCAGAGGATGAATAAAAGTAGGTAGCCTCATAGCTACAGTCACATCACTGAGCAATGACACTGCAGACTGGGACATTAATCACACTACTTTGTCTCCCCTGACTCTCTGCCTTGCTGTTCACCCTGTCACTGCCTCCTTGTCTCCCCTGACTCTCTGCCTTGCTGTTCACCCTGTCACTGCCTCCTTGTCTTGCCTGACTCTCTGCCTTGCTGATCACCCTGTCACTGCCTCCATGTCTCCCCTGACTCTTTGCCTTGCTGTTCACCCTGTCACTGCCTCCTTGTCCCCCTGACTCTCTGCCTTGCTGTTCACCCTGTCACTGCCTCCTTGTCCCCCCTGACTCTCTGCCTTGCTGTTCACCCTGTCACTGCCTCCTTGTCCCCCCTGACTATCTGCCTTGCTGTTCACCCTGTCACTGCCTCCTTGTCTCCCCTGACTCTCTGCCTTGCTGTTCACCCTGTCACTGCCTCCTTGTCTCCCCTGACTCTCTGCCTTGCTGTTCACCCTGTCACTGCCTCCTTGTCCCCCCTGACTATCTGCCTTGCTGTTCACCCTGTCACTGCCGCCTTGTCCCCCCTGACTCTCTGCCTTGCTGTTCACCCTGTCACTGCCTCCTTGTCCCCCCTGACTCTCTGCCTTGCTGTTCACCCTGTCACTGCCTCCTTGTCTCCCCTGACTCTCTGCCTTGCTGATCACCCTGTCACTGCCTCCATGTCTCCCCTGACTCTCTGCCTTGCTGTTCACCCTGTCACTGCCTCCTTGTCCCCCTGACTCTCTGCCTTGCTGTTCACCCTGTCACTGCCTCCTTGTCTCCCCTGACTCTCTGCCTTGCTGTTCACCCTGTCACTGCCTCCTTGTCCCCCTGACTCTCTGCCTTGCTGTTCACCCTGTCACTGCCTCCTTGTCCCCCCTGACTCTCTGCCTTGCTGTTCACCCTGTCACTGCCTCCTTGTCCTCCCTGACTCTCTGCCTTGCTGTTCACCCTGTCACTGCCTCCTTGTCCCCCTGACTCTCTGCCTTGCTGTTCACCCTGTCACTGCCTCCTTGTCCTCCCTGACTCTCTGCCTTGCTGTTCACCCTGTCACTGCCTCCTTGTCCCCCCTGACTCTCTGCCTTGCTGTTCACCCTGTCACTGCCTCCTTGTCCTCCCTGACTCTCTGCCTTGCTGTTCACCCTGTCACTGCCTCCTTGTCCCCCCTGACTCTCTGTCTTACTGTTCACCCTGTCACTGCCTCCTTGTCCTCCCTGACTCTCTGCCTTGCTGTTCACCCTGTCACTGCCTCCTTGTCCTCCCTGACTCTCTGCCTTACTGTTCACCCTGTCACTGCCTCCTTGTCCCCCCTGACTCTCTGCCTTGCTATTCACCCTGTCATTGCCTCCTTGTCCCCCCTGACTCTCTGCCTTACTGTTCACCCTGTCACTGCCTCCTTGTCCCCCCTGACTCTCTGCCTTGCTATTCACCCTGTCACTGCCTCCTTGTCCCCCCTGACTCTCTGCCTTGCTGGCCTTTCTGACCATCTTTCTTGGTCTGACCCAAACCACATGTCCCCATCCAGTTTCCGACTCCACTGTCCTCCCATCCAGTTTCAAAGCAGCTCACCCGGCTTGTCTCACTCGATGCGGAGTGCTGAATAGGGCAATTATTGTCCCAGCTTAATGAGGATGCTGAGGGCTCCCAGCTGAGCACTAAACCCCTCCTTCACTCTGCTGTAAAGGACGTTCAGCTTTACATTCTTTACGTGGTAGAATGTGAAATTCAGCTGGATTCAGCTAGCCGTACAGCACTTTATAATATTGTCTCTTCCCACACCTACACAGCATGTGTGCTTCCCTTTCAGACTTTATTCTTTTTGTGATGACGTGGGGGTGCGAGTGGCCAGCCAGGATGCCGGCCAGGTCAGGGGACACGCTGACGCTCATCTTGATTTCAGAGTCCGCCGTTTTTATTTAGTTTGTCTTCAGTCTGTTTCCCAGTGTCCCTGACATCAGTGCCTGTTTTCTTTTTGTTGGTTGTTTTTTTTAAGATGTTGAGGTTGATGCTCGCCCCACATGTGCATGTACACACACACACACACACACACACACACAGGTTTATAATTATATCTTTGTGAGGACTCTCCATTCATTTCTATGGGGAAAACTCTAAACTCTAACCCCTACCCAGCCCTAACCTTAGCCATAAGTAACCAAACAAAATACGAGACTTTTGGCTTCATGCCTTTATTGATTGCATTCACAGATCTTTGTGGGGACCTGAGAAATGGTCCCCATAACGTTAAAATAAAATTTTTTATTACATTGTGGAGGACATTTGGTTCCCACAATGCAATATAAATATAATCCACACAAACACGCACTCATGCACACAACCTTACGTGCAGCTCCTTGGCTGGAAATCTGAACTGGGGGAGGGTTACTGTAACCCCCCCCTCCACAACCACCATAGTGACCATAGTGAAGCAGGGTCAGCGTCTTCATTCCTTTTCTTCGGGAACCGGCCCGGTGACCTTTAGCGACATGGGCTGAGGTGGGCCGTGCCCCATCCCCTAGTGTCGCAATGGGGGGCGGCTTAGCTGTCTACGATAATGGAGCCCAGGGTCGGCAACGGTGGGGAGGATCGATTCTCGGCGTCCGTGCGCGGATATGACATCCGATTAGTCGCTGTGATAGAAGCTCTCCTTCCGCTGGATGGAGTGAGTGAAGTGGAGGTGTGTGAAAGCGCTCAGGGACGTCAACAAAACAGACATCAAAGGAAGCAGGCAGCCGCGCAACCGCAAATATCCCACATTAATTAACACATGGTGGGATGAGATTAGCTAAACCCTCGAACTGCTCCGAAAACCTTTACAAAAGCTCCTTATCAGCTTGCCTTAATAGATTATTCGATTGGTTAATTAATTATGAATTATGAGTCTGATTAATCCATTATTAATTGTACGGAAGACGTCATTCAGTACGAGGGCCGCAGTCATCCCCAGATGCACAAACTGAGGCAGACGCAGAGCTCTGTCCTGGGGGGCTTTTTCATATCCAGCACATGAATTGATCGTTCCCTACGGGGGGGTGGGGGGGGAGGGGGGTAGGAGTTCAGCCTCCTCCTGTTTTGCTGGAAGGTTTTTCCCTCCCTTGGCGACAGAATTTTATCTGCCACCTCAGAAAACATATGGCATCATTGCCTGACAGTCTGACCAGAAGTAACTAAAAGAAAAAAAATGGCCTTCACTCATTGGCTCCTCCAGAGCCCCGGGGGGGGGGGGGGACGCTATGAGGGGGAATCAAAAGTTAAAAATAAGTAACGGCCATCTGAGCGATATGACCACAGTTAACCTGACATCTCCAGGAACACGGTCTGCCCCCCCACAGCCCACCTCTGCCATGTGTACAGGAGGTCAGGCTCAGCGTCCGTGATTCCAGATGGACCGGAGCCGAAGGGGGTGAACATGGCTGATTTAGAGACACGAACACAGGGCGCATGGAGAAAGAGGGCGAGACGTATCTGCACCACTGCTGACGGGCCAGATACAGGCTGGGGGGGGGGGGGACAGAGCAACACACAGCCAGCAGCCCACACACAATCAAAGGTAGCTGAAGCGAGCAGGTGCCCGGCCCTGGCACCCCCCACGGCACCCCCCCACACACACCTGCGGCTGCGGGTACCACCCATCATCTGCTACTAGACTTATAAAGCCAGTGCTCCGGGTGACTCGATTGCCTGTGTGTGGCTCACAATGCTCTAAGGGGGATGGGATGGGGGGGGGGGGCGTTTTTTTTTATATCAGCGCTTTGCCACCCAGCATGAGGGGAGGGTTGTTTTACATACAGGGCAGGAATCGGCTCAGCTAATAACATGTGGGGGGGCTGCAGATCTGAGTAAAAACCAGCTCAGCCAGGCTGAAAATCCCAGCACCCCCGCGGCCCGGCTCCGTCAATCCCCTGCACCTCATTTACTAAGCAAAACAGAAATCCCCGCGAATGCAAGCACTTTTTCTGATGAATACGTAATAAAATCAAAGAGGAACGCATTGTTTCACACAATTAAAATAGTTAAAGCAAGAAAATGTCTCTCACGCTTGGTGGGCTTATGAGTCTCCCAATCTCCCACCGGATTCGCGGAGCAATGCATTGTGGGACTTCTGTCAGTTGGTTTGCGATGCAAATAAATGGGGACTTTCACTCATGCTTGAAAAATAACTCCAGAAAAAAGTCGAGGGTTAGTAGTTTGGAGAAACGGATGGTGGTAAATCTTAACGACAGATTAATGGATTTGTAACAGATTAATGACAGATTTATCACCGTTAGTTAAACATCTCTCCCTTCAGATCTTAATAAGCATAGTCACAAATAATATTGAAGACATTATTTGCTTGTTTTTAGTAGTTAGCTCTGTTATTCAGAGCCAGTCAGGCATCAGACTTCCATTGTTATCTGGCCTCAACAATACCATATATCTTATAATATGGGAGCATTAACATATTATAAATGCAGGTTCCAAAAAGCGAAATAAGTGAGCTTTTTTTCAACGTCTGCAGCCTGGGCTGAAGCCCCAGATGCAGTGACACTGCACAGAGACCTCCTAAACAGAATGCCACATTTTCTTTCTGAACTTTACCTCCAGCAACAGCTACGCCCTTATTTCTGAGCCATATGGAGGGGTGGGGATTAACTTATCTGGGAGCCCTTGGCTGACATGGCGATGAATCAGCAGGTGTTGCCGATGTAACTAACCGTTCCATTTTCCCTGAGGCGTGGCAATGCCCTGATGTTTGCCGGGGCCCTGGGTTATAGCCTAGGACAGCCTACGCATTAATCCACCACCGGGGGCGGGGGCCAGACCTTTGATACTAGGATTTTTTTTCACCATACCCATAACTTCAGTTGAATACATCACAACAAACAGACCTCAGAGAAAGACCGAATTAAGAAATGTGAAGCTCTGGAGGCCAACCGGTAACCTAAGCTTGTTAAGTGACAAACGACAGCTAAGTAACAATTTACACATCTTCAGCATCCAGCCTTAGGCCGGGTAAACATTTACGATTATTAGTATTAGCATGGAGCTGATGCTATCGCTATAAATGCCTTGGCGTATCCCGGGTTACCGGTGCGAGTTTAAAAGCTGGCGGCGCCACGTTGACCTGCATGCCACCGGACACGAGCGCCCACGCCACATGCACCTTAAGGCCGACGTCCCTGCTTTCAGTTTCCGCAAATCGGGAGGTTTGGCCAGTAAATTACAGCGACAAGGAACAGGGAAAAGGTCATTGGGCCGCTAATTACGACTAATTAAAATGTGCCAAAGAGATGGATGTGAAATTTACTGCTACTCATTAAACCTTTAAAGACACGCTTAATTGGACAGAGGCCCTTGCAAGCCACTTCCCTCTAAGCGGTCTTACCCAATAGGGGCAATAATTCACATGCAGGTTATCGTATCAGGGCCATTTCACGGGACTGTTCTCCCAACTGCAGGATTATAATGAAATCTTAATACGACCATATAGAGTATAATAAAAAATACTTTCAATTTAGTAGGAGGCATGAATAGGGGTATATAAATTCCATATAAAATATAAGACTGTTTCAAAGTAAAGTTGATACATATATAGATGTTGTAAAGATTGAATTATTATTGACTAATGGTCCATGTTCTGCCCTGGATATCAGAATGGGCTTTAGGGGGCAGAGATAGCGCCCTCTCTGGTGGGGGTCATTAATTAATCTCTACCTTATAGCATATAGCTTCAAAACTACACCCAAAACTAGTGCATGTGCAAACGCTCCCCGGGCAACGTTGGTCTGTGTTACGATATTTCGACCTTACGATGGGTAAATGTTTTTCACTTTCGGTACATTATTCAATAAATTACATGAGATATTCAACATTTTATTATACAATTTGCCCAACTGTAGGCTAATGTAAGTGTTTTAAGCATGTTTAAGGCGGGCTAAGTGAGGCTATGATGTTTGTTAGGTTAGTTGTACTGTATAAAAATGCATTTTCACCTTACGACATTTTCGCCTCAGGACAGATTTGTTGGAACGTAACCATATCGTAACCTGGGGAGAGATTGTAATATCCTCCTCAATGATTTTTAAGCAAAGCGCCCCGCAACCCTCCTTGGCTGTCCCATATGAGCTGGGACACTCCTGGGAGGTTCAGCTCCCCCCCCCGCCAGGTTACCGTAGCGATGGGGACAAGGTCCCTCTGAAGCTTCGTTAAATCATAGCTATTGTCAGTTAGAGGACGTCGTTTCCCACTGCTCCTCAGAAACGACCCTGTCCGCACACACTCTGATCATCAGCGCTGCCTCCTGCTGGTCGATTTAAGCAACTGTCTCGGGGGCTCGTTGGCCTGATCTGACAGACCACCTCGCGCTCCTGTCCAGCCCATAATAGCTCCCTCTGTGGCCCTGGATCCTGGACCGCACTGCTGTGAGGACCCCGGAGAGAGAGCGTCATTATGATGCCTTGGGGGTCCTGTGGTGGCACCTCGTTACGGACCTGACAAACGTCTGGCGCCAGGCGGGGAATGCCGGGAATCATTCTGTCATTCCAACAGAAAACAGGATCATTTGTCAAAACACAAACCTAATAAACCACGGCAACACTGCAACCTCACCGTCCCTCCCCGGCACAATGAAGATAAAACATATTTTTAGTAACGGACATCACCCACCGTTTACATCATTGTTTGGTGACCTCAGGTGACAGCCACACGGTGCTGTTTCAGGAAACGTGATCACGTTCACAGCCTGGTCAGAGGAGACTTGCTGGCATGTGACTGCGCAGACTTGATATGACTGGGCAAATTGTGTAGGAGTTTATTAAATCTCCCGGTGGAATATTTGGCCAAAAGGGATGTTAACGAATGATCAGAATCTTTTGAACGGCTCTTCGGTACAGACGACGCAAACTGAATCATGCTTGAGGGTCATTCTTTATATTGCTGTGCCCGAATTTCACTGCCAGCATTAAATCCACTCCACTCCCCTCTACCTGAACAAAGACAGTCCCAGTCGCGTTAGGTTCCATAAAGGCAGAATGAGCAGGATTTGTCAGCTGCTGTTTGTAAATACACCAATCAAAGTTTTCCAATAATTATTTAATTATTTTCTTCGCATAACACCAGAGGTGGACAATTCAGGTCCAGCACGTAAAAATCCAAACCAGGATTTTGTTTCAACCAACCAGTTGACAGCTGTGACTGTGACTCTTTATATTCAACTGGTTGGTTGAAACAAAATCCTGGTTTGGATTTTTACTTTCTGGACCTGAAATGTCGACTTCTGCATAACATGCGTCCTACAGGGTGGATTTAAGAGCCTAAATTCACTGACTAAGCTGAGGGATGTGGCGTCACTTTGTAAAATGTTTACAGTGTGGATCATTGACATTAGGTCGACAATACGAGCTTTTAATGCCGCTCAACCTAATTTACACATGTGAAATTAAATTATATTGGTGGGGTGTCTAAGCCTGAATACGATCCAGATATTACCCTATAATTATGGTAGTGATAATCCTAGTATCCCCGCCCCCTAAGACAGAATCAAAGCCATAAGATCAGACTCCAACCATATTTTCATTGTCATTCCCATGCCTACGTTACGCTCACTCACCCTAACCCATCTAGAAGGATGTGTGCATTGATACTGAAATATCAATACTTTCGATCTGAATTTTTCATTCTGCAAACCACTTCTAACATTAACATTAAAATTTAAATAACCGGCATTAAATATCAGCATAGCTGATGTCACCCTTGGCATTGTATCGATCTGAAAAGAAAATCAATGGTATTGGCCGCCTCACCTAATTCCTCCCTCCTGATCTTCTGCCCCCTGCTGGCCAAAGGGAGCCCCTTGTCTCAGTGTAACACTCACATATGTTGAGTTTCTTTTAGAGATAATGAGGGTGTGTCTGTTTCCCACGGCTTGTGCGTAGACCTTAGACAATGCCAACATAATGCGAGTGATGGGTAATTCGGAGAAGTGTCTCATCTCTATACGAACATCCCATGTAACAGAATACATAGGACTTTGGAGGAAATTGCCCACGACCGATGTTGTTTTGTGGCATGGAGACCCGCTTTGCTTTTAACAGGCTGCAAGCTGCAATCCCATAATGCCGTAGTGGTTTCTAAGCTTTGTGCCAGGGTGGGGGAATAAAAGTGCCCCCAGCAGGCTTCCTTAACGCCACCTGGAGAAATTCCCAGCCTGATCTGTCCATCACATGAAGCACAGTCACAACTGTGGGAAATGATTTGATTTTCTGGAAAAAGGATTTTGTTCCGGAAAAACCCTGGTTGGACTTATCGCTAAATGGCCTCTGGCGGCGCTGGTGATGTCTCAGATGAGGACTGAGATGTGGATCTCACTCTGTGGATCTCCCCGGTGGAGACTGCCTCCCACAACCAGCACTTCTGATGGATCTACAAACGGCGGTTACCTGCTGATAAATTACCCCCAAACGTCAGCCCTCACCCTCCCGTAACCCCCATGAGTTACGCCGTGCGTGGAAAGGAGATGCAAACATCGCGGCTAAATTCGCAGGATGGCAGGGTTGACGTCTTCACAGAAACGGCTGGCCAGCAGAGATCGCATATCGAAAAACTCCCTTTCCGGCCTGATGTTTTATCAGGCCGCTGTCATGCAGAAGGATAATGGACTCAGTAAACGGTCACCCTTTTTCCTCGAACCATTTCTGATGCCTCATTCCTTCCCAGCCAGTGCGTCCCGCATTTTCAGAAGAGCCCCCATTCCGTCCGATCCGGAAGCTTCTCATGATGTAAAACACGCGCAGGAAGGCAAATAAGCCATCTGGACCGTTTGCTCACGCCGCCATAAACACGAGCAGACTCTCAGGCCCTGAAACACCCTCACACGACGCAACCCAGCATTTCCACAATTTGCACTCTATTAGTCAGAGTAACAGTGAATTCTGCCCATTTTACAGCGACAAGAACAAGTCCAGCACCCTATCTATGCGTTCAGATAGAGGTCAGAGTTATTTACTTGTTACGGAACGCTGGCAAGATTTACTGAGAGTGCGGTAATCCACACCATCCGTAACGGTGCTCAGCTCTGCCTTTTTCCCTTTAATCAACACGCTCTTAATGTTCAGGTGGGCCTGGCACCTTACCACACATGTAATTTGCACTCCCATTAAGGCGATGACTAAGCAGACACTCATGCACCTCGATAAAAGCTCATCGCGATCTTGAGGTGCTGGAGGAGAGGAGGGGAGGGGAAAAAGGAGAAGGAGGAGGAGGAGGGTCATTACAGGGTGGCAATGTACTGTACCACAAGCTGGTCTGCTCAGGGCACACCTGCACCTCAACTCGAACCCCAACCATAACCCAGCCTTCACGTGCAACATCAGCGCCTGACCTCACAAATGCTCTTCTGGATGAATAGGCAAAAAATTGCCACAGGCACACTCTAAAATATTGTGGAAAGCCCTTCCAGAAGAGTGGCAGTTGTTATAGCTGCAAAGGGGGGACCAGCTCCATATTGATGCCCATGGACTTAGAATGGGATGTCAATCATGTCATGAACGTTCATGTGTGTATCACACCGCAAATACTCAAAAGCTCGACCTGCAAGTATTTTAGAAATGACCTGTCAGGGTCTCACTGGGTCTGTGTGGCAGGCTGATTCTTCTCCAAGTCTCCCAAGGGTTGGAGCATCGCGACCTTTTCTCTCAGCCCTTTTACGGGTGTAATCATTCGCGTCGTAAAGTCGCGTCACCTACAGTTTCAGTCGCATTCCGGACACTAATTGAAACCTGTGGGAACAGTCCTATGGTATCGCTAGCGGAGCCTCCAGTTACCCGGCACGCCGGTGCGAGCAGTAAGACGCGGTGTGGGCGCATGCATTAGGATCTCCGGGGTGGGGGAGAGGGAGGAAAAAGTCCGTGCGAAACTGGCCGACAGCGACAGGGGGACCGCGGCTCCCAAGCTCACCGTAATTCACAGCCGGGTCTCAGATCGACTCGTCTGAAAGCAGCGGCTTCGCCTTCCCTGCGGACGCAATTTGCGTTATGCGTCCGCGGAAAAAAAACAACTAAATAAAAGCATGGCGGTGGTAAGAAAGCGCCCCTACGCATCCATCTTCCGAAACGGGTCTGGCTGCACTGAGGTTTGCGGCAGCGATCGGCGCCTTTCCGGAGGCGGACTTGCGGCTCGGTCCTCCGCATGTGTGCGGACCGCGCTGCAATTCCGTATGGGGGCGTGGAGCGGATCGGGGAGTTTTTGCCCTTCTGAGAAAACGCCAGATGTTTAATTTGATTTTAACTGCCGTGTCAGCTCCTCTGAAAAGTCAGACAGACGCGTTATTGTGCAAAGATTCACCTTTATATTATTGTACCCAATTATATGAAGATCCACTGTCACACAAATAGGCTGTTGGAAGATTGATTAGTTGTTGACCAAGATTGATGAATGGCTATTTTATCAGTCATTTTTTGTTGTTTGCAAATAGCAAGCAGTCAGCTTTCATGATAACTCAATTGAAAAGAAAAATGTAAAATGATAAAAGCGCACAGCCCATCTTCTGCCGTCAGTTTTATTAAATAGGGGCATGTTTATAAACTGGTTAACACCGATGTTAAGGTGGGAATAACGAGTTAGCGATGGAAGAGACGTGGTGTTTAAAGCTCAACGCCAAGCACGGTTATGAAGGGGGTAATAAATGGGTTTTGGGCAACGCCGCGCCAGTTACACTGTAATTCTCCTGTAGATCGCTGCGGTGATTAATTAAAGTTTATTAGTAACGGCAGGCAGGGAATTGAAGAGAAGCTTGCGTTAGGTCCTAGAATTAGCACACATCTGCTTCTCAGCTCAATGTGCCCTTTGCCTGGCACTTACTTTCAGACATGCTGGGCGCATAAGCATTCAGTCTGGCCCCGCAGCACCCCCCCCCCCACCCACAGTGACGGAATGCAGCCGCCCCCTCTCCGTCCAGCCCTGACTCCAACAGCTTCAGTGGGTCACCTCCTGCAGAACAGCAGGTGAAACGACCGGATGTCGCCTTCGCAGTCGGCGAATCGATATGCACCGGCTGCTATAGCAACCTGGCAGTGCAGTAGCGACAGATAAGGGTCCCCCAAAGTGAACTCAGTCAGGTACACGGTACAGGGAGGGGTCAGCGGGGGGGCAGCGACAAATACCTGGGGTCCTGGTCCCTTGGTGGGGCGTTCTTAACCACCAACCTCTTTAGCTCCCACATGCGGGTAGCAGCATGGCACACATGAAGCCCCCAACCCCCCCTCCGTGATCACTGACGGGTGCTGCCTGCCCCCCCACAACAAGCCCCTCCCTCACCCTTTCTTGGCTCGTTCCGCGGCGTGACTTGTAAGGGCACTCCAAACGAGAGCTTGGGCCAGATTGCATTGTGGGTAATCTCCGTAAAGTGGTTAATCTCGACAAATTGCCAGCCTTGGCCTGTATGAGCGTGTCTCTTCCAATTAACGCTGACATGGTCCCTGGACAACATGATCCACCCCCCCTTTTCAGGATCCCCCCCCTCCCCGCAGTCTCCCTAACCCTGCCACAGGCAATTAACGTTAACGCACCTTCCCAAGGGACGCAAAGTGCATTTCTAAGAAACCATCTATTTCCTGTAAAGACACACATATGGAGAATCTCTCCCTGTATGTCCTCAGGAAATAAGACCTAGTTAACATCAGTACAGAGATAAATACAGACACCAGCAGTCATACCTGTCAGAATGAATTTCCGAACGGTCTGACAGACTCAGGCATGTGGGGGCAGCCATCGTGCGAAGGTCAGACCCTGGAGATGCCCGGTATTATTACTTAACAGGATTTTTGGGAGCAGTTACATGGGTCTTTTGTGTACAGTGGATCTGTACAGTGGATAGCCTATGTGTCACTGACCTAAAAACCCATCCAGATTAACATATAACAACATAACCATCCCTACGGGGGCTCGGGGGGTAATACTGTAACCTCACACCTGCAGGGTCGTGGGTTCAAATCCCTTTGCTGAGTCTATGTGTGGAGCTCTGTGTGATCTTACAAAGCCTACAATGACTTCCTCTCATGGACCAAAAACATGCAATATTTGAAAAGCTGTCTGTAAATAGTCTGGTGTGTGTGTGTGTGTGTGTGTGCATGCGCGCGTGGATTAGGTTGGTTTATATTACACTGTGGGGACCAAATGTCCCCCACAATGTAATAAAATACCTGTTATTTTCAAGTTCAAGTTCAAATTCAAAGTTTATTGTCATGTGTAGAAGTACAGTGTACAGAGTACAATGAATCTTTTATTGAATTTCCTCTTAGCAGGGTAGGCAATTACAAACAATACAAAATTACAATCAATACAAATTTCTAAATATAAGTTCTATCTACTTTAACATATTAATTATTAACAGAGTGACCGGAAAGTATAAAGTGCAAGTGGAAAGTTAGTGTTGACAGTTTTAAGCATCTAGATTGTATTAATAGTATTACACATATTAAACACTGAATGTATATTTCACAGTATATTGCATATTTTTTTATATGTATTATTGCACATTGTACACAGGATTTGCATGCTACATTGGTGTGTTAAGAAGTCTGACAGCACTGGGGTAAAAACTATTGCTGAATCTGCAAGGTCCATTTTTGTGTTTTTCAGGTCTCCACAAAGATCTGTAAATGCAATCAAAGAACTAAAGATGCCAAAAGTCTCGTATTTTGTTCGGTTACTTATGGTTCAGGTTAGGGCTGGGTAGGGTTTAAGGTCGTCATGTTGGGATTAGAGTTTTCCTCGTAGAAATGAATGGAGAGTCCCCACAAAGTTATAATTACAAACCTGTGTGTGTGTGTGTGTGTGTGTGTGTGTGTCCTGATGGACTGACCTCCCCAGTGCATGCTGGGATATGTTCCAGACTCATCACAAGCCCATGTTGGATAAGTAGTTAAACTAGAAGCTCATCATTGATATCCCTGATAACCTCATAGCCAGTGAACCCCTCTCTTATTTAATAGTGACTGTTCATCACCCCCCCCTGGAATTATTCTGAACAGTGTGCCGAACCCCCCCCCCCCTCCCCCCCCGGCAGCCAGCAGGGGAAATGGACTTAAGGGAAGAGAGTGAAACACGAGAGATCAGCGCTCTCTCTGGGTGAACCAGAACGGCTGCTTCTCACTTCTTGGGGGTAACGTGTAGCTCATCGTGCCAGTGATCGGTAGGTCGCTGGTTCCAGCCCGGCCCCAGCAGAATGGTCATGTCTGCGGGCCCTTCAGCGAGGCCCTTAACCCCCGGCTCCATGGGCGCTGCTGCCAGTGGCCGCCCTTCAGCGCCAGGCTCCGTCTCGTCTACATGTGTGTCTGTGTGTCATGGAAAGCAAGACGGGGTCGGCGGGGAGAGAATCTCCGAAACAGGGATCAACAAAGTATCATCATTTAATCTCTCCCGTGCTGTTTCTCTTTCATTATCCTGGGGTTGGGGGGGGGGAGGGGGGTTAACACAGTGAGACAGACCCATGCTTTGGATTGGCTGTTACGCCTGTCAAAGAGGCCAAACCGCACTTGCTAAATTCCTCAAAACCAGGGGAGCTTCATGCTGCCGTCACTCCCGCAGGATCCGGAAAACGCCGACGCTGATCTCTGTGACCCCATTCCCACACGTATCCTCGCGGAATAGCCCACTCATTTACAGGAGTGATGCAACACGGGTGTGCGTTTAGCAGCACCGCAGAACACAAGCGTGTGATTAACAGTATCTTACAATGAGGGAGGGCGGCACAGTGGTGCGGTGGTTAGCACTGTTACTGCACACCTCTGCGACCAAGGTTCGAGTCTCTGCCGTGGCTCAGTGTGTGGAGATTGCATGTTCTTCCCATTTCCTCATAGGGTTTTCCCCCACAGTCCAAAAACACCAAATTGCCCGTGAGTGTGTGTTAGTGTGTGAGTGTGTGAGCGTGCCCTGTGACAGGTTGGCACCCCATCCTGGGCTGTTCCCCCTGCCTTGTGCCTGTAGCCTCCGGAATAGACTCCAGACCCCTGTCACCCTTAATAGGACAAATAGTTAAGGAAAATCGATGGATGGATAGAATGGAGAAAGGTGTGTTTTTAATGGCATTATATCTGTGTGTTAGATGTGCATTGTCACAGTGCGTTATGGTGCAGGTGTGTCTTACAAAGCGACCCTGTATCTGCTTATTTACCCGTGCACCAGGATACAGGTTTGTTTAAAACACCATTTTTACACACGCTGGTCATCAGTTACGCTCCTCTCTCTGTGTGAACGTCTCTCTCCCTTATACCGCACTCCTCGTACCCCTGCCATCGTGCTGGGGCCTGGAGACCCTGACATTTATGCCCCCCCCCCCAGAAGTCGGCGGGCCGTACCAGCAGCGCAAAGGCTGCGATAAAATAACGCCGTACCCTCTGCAAACGAGTCTCCATATCAGAATCAATTTTAATCAGAAAAACACGCCTGCATGGTACATTTACTGACCACATTCAGCGGTAACAAAGCTCGCCCAGCTGGGCCTATTCCCACCAAGGGGGGGGGGGGGGGGGGGGGGGGGGCTCGCTCACTCACTTTGTCTGCTTACAAAGATTGCATTAATTGATTTTTCCTTCCTCCCACAAGAAGCGATGAAATATCTTTCGGAGGGAAAGAAAAAACCTGCAAGGCTCCTTGTGTATTCTGCAGAGGTATTTTACCAGGCAGTGGGCTGTGATCAAATGTTTTTGAATTCGTATTCCCAAGAGAGACCTTATGTTGTACCCGGGAGAAAGCTGGACTGTTTTACTAAAATATCAAGCCTAGAGGAAAAAAAAAGAGCCGTTCGGGAGTAAACATTTATAATGGCTGCCTTGTATATTTTTGGGTAGACAGGAAAAATATGTTTTATATATTTTATTTGGGTATGCTGAGTGGTCCAGAGAGAAATAGCCCAGACTTCCGGCAAAGCAGGACCCAGTTTTGCATGTCTGTGTGTGGATTTTGCATACCTCGCCCCCCCCCCCACCCGGGTACCGCTAAGTCTACTACAGGTAACCCAGTTTCCTTGCCTACTAACTGACTGAGTGTATTTGGCCGTCCTGTAGCCGTTCAGCAGACGGGGTGAACTCAGCCACAGAGGCTGACTGTAGTGACCTCAGACCTGGATCAAAAGCGCCGACATTCACACTGAGTAAGAGAAACACACGGGGATTTAAACAGTTCCCTGAAAACCTAACGGGAGCAGTTCTCATGAAACATTACAGCGCGTATGATCTCACCCTAATGCGGGACTCTCGGTCTTCGGACAGCCTCGCTGGAGGATTAAGCTGCCCCCCAGCCCCAGCGGTGATTAATAACACAGCCCTGTTCCCCGGCCCTTTTCGTGTGCACGGTGAAGCTATCCGCCCCTAAATCTCTAAGCAACCTGATGCATAATTAACCCCGCTGTCCGACTGGGGGCTCGGGGACACCGGATCAAAAGGTATCCGTGCAAAGCTAACTAAACACGTGGGTGGCGACAGGGCACCGATTCGTCTTTGTGGGCTTTTTCTCTGCCCCAAGGTGGGGGCTTCTCCAAGGCAGCGTCAGTACATTTAAGTTTAATAAACAAAATTTTGCCTGTTTTTGCCTCAGTTTGGCCAACGCCTGTACTAATAATTGTAATGGGAACTGTCCTGTCACCTCGACTCCATAAAATTAAACTCCAAGCATGGAACCGGAGTCGACTTAGCTTGAATTAATAGCGGCAAACTTGCAGCAAGAACATTATTAATTAATGCGAGGTAAATCTGGCCAAATACCTGGAGGAAAAAAACGAAATGAACGAGCCAATTCGTTCTCTAATGGCTACTGCTGGCGTGGATACAGCTGGTCTTAAAAATGAGGTTGAACATATCGCTGTTTTCCCTATCCGTTTTAAAAATGTGAAATCTATTATAAATCCCCGGGGCACTCACAGTCAGGGCGTGAAATATGCAATGTTTTCCCAGTTTAAATATGGAGTAATAAAGTAATAAAACCTTTATCAATTTAACCTCTTCTGATTCATTTGCCATCTTATGGATGGTCAAACGTCGCATTAATGTGTTTTTTCGATGCTGTAGGTTGCCAAAATGGATATTGCTTTGCCGCAGACTTAAGTATTCGTAATAAATTGACAGATTCATTATAAGGATTACTTAGAAACATTTTTAATGGATCCAGATACAGTTTCATATTCTGAAAGGGTAGACGTAAATAGCATTTAAACGACAGGTAGAGGCTATGTGCTGACCGCAGCACCGCACCGGTTAAACTAGGGCTAACTAGTGCTAGATATCTAGTTTCGGAAAAGGAAAAATAGGTTACAAAGTTACACTTTCTCTAGACAATTACTTTTTATAGGCAAGCTGACTAATGTCCTGCAAGTGAACGTATCTATTAGTCAATTGCGCACTTGGTGCCACAAACGGAAAATGGCGGCGCTTGCTCTCTCATTCTTAACAGCGTGACAAATCATTTTTCATCCTCTCGCTACTTTGCACTGCAGGCAAAAAAAAAACCAGCCTAGTCCTCAGGGTGCTGGACCTGCACGGCCTCTCAGGGCTGTTGGTGGGTGCGGATGTGTTTCTCGGGAAATATTAATCACCTCAGACCTGCAGAAATATGTCAATATTTCCCACGCTGGACTGCATTAATATAAACATACTCCAAGGTTAAATTTCTATGCAGGATCTGCCAAGTAGCTGGCAAGAATTATATGGAAAGTATAAATTGCATGGAGATGTTTATATTTATTGCATTTAACACAATCACAGCAGACATAACATTAAAAAGACCTGCCTAATATTGCGTAGGTCCCCCTCATGCTGCCAAAACAGCTCTGACCTGTCGAGGCTTGGACTCCACAAGACCTCTGAAGGTGTCCTCTGGTATCTGGCACCAAGACGTTAACAGCAGATCTTTTAAGGCCTGTACGTTGCGAGGTGGGACCTCCATCGATCGGACTTGTTTGTCCAGCACATCCCACAGATGCTCGATTGGATTGAGATCTGCGGAAATTGAAGGCCAAGTCAACACCTTGATCTGTTTTTCATGTTCCTCAAACCATTCCTGAACATTTTTTTGCAGTGTGGCAGGGTGCATTATCCCGCTGAAGGAGGCCACTGCCTTCGGGGAATATCATTGCCATGAAGGGGTGTATTTGGCCTGCAGCAATGTTTAGGTAGGTGGTACGTGTCAAAGTAACATCCACATGAATGCCAGGACCCATGGCTTCTCAGCTGAACATTGCCCAGAGCATCACACTGCCTCCCCCAGCTTGCCTTCTTCCCATAGTGCTTCCTGGCATCATGTGGACAGCCAAGTGTACCAGAAATTGTGACTGATCAGACCAGGTCACTACCTTCCACTGCTCCATGGTCTAGTGCTTTCGACAGTGTACAGGGGTCAGCATGGGCAATGTGATGAGTCTGCAGCTGCGCAGCCCCAAACGCAGCAAACTGTGATGCACTGTGTGTTCTGACACCTTTCTATTATAGCCAGCATTAACTTTTTTCAGCAATTTGTGCAACAGTCACTCTCCTGTGGGATCAGACCAGACGGGCTATAGCCTTCGCTCCCCACGTGCATCAGTGAGTTTTGGGCATCCATGACCGTTGCCAGTTCACCGGTTGACCTTCCTGGGACCACTTTTGGTAGGTACTGATCACTGCATACCGGAAACACCCCATAAGACCTGCCGTTACGGAGATGCTCTGACCCAGTTGTCTAGCAATCACAATCCGGCCCTTGTCAAAGTCGCTCAGATCCTCATGCTTGCCTATTTTTCCTGCTTCCAACTCATCAACTTCAAGAACTGACTGTTCACGTGCTGAGTATATAATGGCCCCCTCAACAGGTGCCAATGTAATGAGATAATCAGTGTTATTTACCTCCCCCTCTCCCGTCAGTGGTTTTATGTTACTGCTGATCTGTATAAGCACAAATGCTGTCACGAGACTATTAGGCCTATTAACTGATATTGTTTGCCTTACTCACAGACTATCAACGTTGTATAAACAAAAGGGAGCAGACATGTTTATCTCTGTGTGCAGCGAGTCTTACTCGCTCCCTTTTATTCTTCAGATATTTAAGAGTTGTCAGAGTTGCCGGGAGCAGTGAACGTTTTATTAGGTCCTGTCAATGCTCATTAGAGAGTGAAAGGCAGTTTCAATTTAGAGATATCTCTGCACCATTTTTGCTTAAATAATGGAATGACATGTTTTTTTCTGAATGAAAATCAGTATTTCCTAGGAGAGGCTCGCGGCTCCGCGTTGGGCGTTTTTGTGCCCCGTTGACTGCAGTCCGCCCCGATGTCTCTTTATCAAATGGAGGCAGATGAATCCGTGGCTATTTGTCCTTGTTTTACACACGAGGCTTCGGTTTACTCTGAGAGCCAGCAGTCGCCGATCGCATTTGCTGACAACATAATCACGTTTTTGCCTGTTTCCGAAAATCTGCGCTATGCTATTCATTCGAGGAAGCGCAAAGAGACGTAGCCTATCGTGCGCTTGGGTGACTACCGAACGTGCCGACGCTCTTTTTTGGCTTGAGACCGCAGCCGGGGGCCAAATTTCCGGGGCTGATGGGCGCAACGCTAATAAAACCTGACTGACAGACTTAAAGCATCTCTGCCTGCCTGAATATAGCCCGGCATCTAAATACGTGTACATGACGAAATGCAGAAATGAATCCCACACGTCCGACAGACAAGCAGGGAAAACTCCATGGGTTACGGGAACAGAAATAAAAACGTCAAATTGAGTTTGCAGCCAAGAGTATGAGGGGGAATTTAATGTAAATGCCGGTTTAGGGAAAACCTGGTTGCGCATAATTAGATTTACTCCAAGGCGCTGGGCATATCGATGGCGTAAGCTAACCTTTGTCGTGTACAAATGGGTGTGCAGGTAGGCCTGTGGAAAGCAGGAAAAAAATACGAAATATCCCAAAGGAAACGTCGAGGTGTTGTGCATCGCCTGGCTACTTGCAGGTACTGGAGAAGGAAGAGATGTTAAGAAATAATCCTTTGACCTTGCTGTCTACCTGAAACACTGTCCATTTTGGGACATGACTGAGTGCAGGCAAACAGGCATTAAATCACCCGCTGCCACGTGGGAAACCTGCGTTTTCTAAATTTAGCGTGACAGGTGAGTTATTTCTTATTTAGCTTGCAAATGAACCTGCGGACCAAAAACAGCCACTCTCATATTTAATAGCATAATGTCGGTAAAATATTCCCCATTTATCGTTTTTTTAACTATATTTTTAGGATGGTGGTATTACTAATTCATTACTGGAGACAGGTTCACAAACTTTCACTATTACAGCAGCGTGAACAAGCGGGCGTTTGTCAGCACGCTTGTCATCTTTTTTCCCGAATATTATTAAATCGTTACAACATGCAAATTTATCCCGCCAATTAAATGAATTCTCACGCTGCAAAACTGAGGAGGAATACACAGGGGAGAGTGTTTTAAACGCCTTATATACATGCACTTCGTACGCCTAAATGTCGACGCGATCAGACGCGTGATTAGACGTTTAGGGACTATGGTGTTTTTTGCAGTCTCCGATTTCTTCTCATGAGTACCAAAGGTTTGAGACATCATCAGAAAGACGTGAAAAGGATAGCCTCCCTCCGACGTGGCGGCGACCGCTTGACTTACAACGTCCCCTATTCTGATTCATGCTGATAATTAATTTCCTGCTGCGGGAAAGATTATTTCCTATAAGAGGATTACAGGATGAATCCACGCTGCGCGTGAATGCCAGTGATTAGGGGGTACCGCGCGACTCCGCCACCTAGACGCCATCATGGAGTAATTAAAAACACGCCGCAAAATTAATTATCCCTACGTAAGGGCTCCCATAGAAGCTGTTACTTAAAAACATCACATGGCAGTCTTTACCGCGTCGATTCTGTACATAAATCAGGACCGTCTTTGTGGCTTCTTGTCAGCTTGATTATGAAAGCAGTAAATGCATTCTAAATTGAATAACTGTAGTGCTTTCAACAGGAGGCGGTGTGTGATGAGGTTTGAAGGCTGGTCCCCCGTGGCTACAACTCACAACGGCCCCTGGAATGGCTACACTGCCCCCTACAGGTGAGGTCAATGTACACCGCCGTGTGGGTTCTCCGTCAGACCTTAATGAGGGTCATGTAAGGGGAAGCTCATGTATACTTGTTCTACCCTCTAAGATTCCTGCGGGTCCTGAGATCCGCTGTGACATCTACAAGCCTCGAGCCCCGTCCACCTTCCCTGGCTGAAACTTAACAAACCTCACCACCTTACCAGTAGGCCAGGAATCCATTTTCACACTCCCCAGGTCAACACACAGGAAATTAATCCCTTCAACCATGTACAAAATGCTCAGGAGTGGCCCTGGAGTCGAGTCAGAACCTTTCTTTATGTAACAGGTTTAAGACAGCCCCGCTGTAAGTCATTAAACAAAACGCGTCACTCTTTAACAACCTCCGGCTACTTGTTCCGGAAGTACAGAAGGTGAGGTGGGGAAAACTCCGGAGAGGAAGTCACACGCTTTCCTGAGCACCGTGCGAGTCAAGCATGAAATAAAACAAGCGATCTCCGCATGCTCACAGGGCTGAGTTCACCTCCAAACCTGCGAATGGAGCACAGCAGAAGCGGTTCATTTACTACTGCAAAAGAGAAAACCTTATTCTTTCTATTCCTGTATCCCCAGCAGCGTACAGATTTAACAAGCGGGCGAGACGGATATCATTGTGCCATCCATTTTCCATTTACTAAACCCGAACGCTGCTTTAAATTATATTTATTGTCCCCGTTTTTATTAATACGTCTTGCCATCTGGACCGGAGAAAAACATTAATTATGAGATGGCGGCTCTCAGTTGTCTGATGATGAATGTCTCCTGCACATTGCACATTGGGCAGGAATAAATTATTTGCCTTTGCTGCAAAAACAACATTCAAGCGGCATTTGTCTTCAAAGGGTGTTCTTTTTTTTTAAGGGGTGTCTATATTGCGTGAGGCGAAAACTGAAATTAAAGAAAGGAGGAAAATAAAGAGTGTGTTTGAACTTCTGCGGGTTTTTGTGTGGCTAAGAATGAGAAGGTGACCTCCCACATTCTGGTGACGGGGCGACTTTAATTGGCCCTTGCTATGTGTGTCTGTCTGTGGGATTAGCCTCTGTGATTGATTAGCCGTCCTGTCTGCTGCTGCGGCCAGAAAGATGATTTGCAGGCAATAGAGACGTCCACCTATTTGTGGTGACACTGACTCCCCAAAAGACCTTAAAGTAACAAATAGAGCAGCATCAACTGCTTCTTACAGTGAGCTTATCGTGTACGATTCCCGCTCCTCAAACCGATTGTTCTCTGACACTAATTATGCCATATCGTTACGTCCGGGATCCCATTTCGTCCTAAGGCGGGCATCTAACCTCCATTTCCTACTTCATCTGTTGGACACTGGTGCCGGGAAGCCTTTTCCGGAAAAGCGTTTTCCCCGACGGAACGCGATATAATCAACGTAATGAAGTTCTGTGTCAATACTCGAGACATAAAACTCACCTTTACTCTTAGTAAATAAAAAAGTTAATTAAAGCTGACGCTTGGGGTGTATCTCATACGGCCCGGCGGCTCAGCTCCCGCGGGGATATCGCTAGGCTTGTCTACTTCGGCGGCAAACCAATTTACTCAAGTCCCAAAAGCAGGACGATATTGCTGTTTGTTGAGGCTTAGATCTTTTTCATTATGTGGAGAACCTCAAGATCTCACGAGTGGGCGGACTTCTACCAGTCGTATTACACTCAGACCAAAAAAACAAAGAGAGGATGAAGATGTGGAAACCCGACGCAATTTATGTACCAGCAGGTGACTTCAAGGGAAACGTCGATGGCATTAAAGCACAGGGTAACTGCATTATTTTAGTCAGACCATGCGACGTTGGGATCTGCATATTTACTAACAACTAACAACTGTAACTGCCAGGGCTAGGCGCAAAAGGAATGTAACTCCAGCTAAATGAGAAAATATAATGATAATATTTAAAGGAAACACTAATTTATAATCCTGTGCTGTGATCCTGTATAAATAATAATAATTCCTGAAAAATGACTGCAGTTATTACATTAACAAGGCTGTCATTATATGCACAGGGGGTGCTTTCAGTTTAGTTTAATGGTGAAAAACAAAATGGCTTTGAAATGAATTCAGGCTCATGCCACTCACATGTTGTAGAGTGTGGCCGTCTCTTAAGCCTTTCAGGGTTAAATGACAAGCACAACAGCCCCATGTACAGCAGCATCTCAGGGACTCCCGAGGGTTGCGGAAAGGGCCGTTGTGCCTTTAAAGCGAAGTTTGAAAGCTGATTGGTTACTGTCTCTCCCCCAACTCATTCTGGGTGGCAAGGGAACCAATCAGAAGTTTCATACTTTGGCTTTAATATTGATAAACTCTGATATGGCTGATGAATCCGTGGTGACCTTTTGGTGCCAGCAACAGTACCTGCTGATATAAAGCGGCTCCCAGACAAAGCCGTCTGAAAGGAGAGAACTAATGTTGTGGGTCCTTGAGATTCATCCTGGTATCTGATTGCATTTCCGGCAGCCACTGAATTTCCAAAGGCCCGGTTTGATGAATCTTCACTTAATAATAAAAGTAAATGTTTCCGTTTTATTTGTTAAAAAAGAACCCCCAATAGATGCAGTCCTTTCCCCCAAAGTCATAAATCAAATCGGTGACATGTTATTAACCTGAAATTTGTACTTAGTTTATCGGCATTCTGTTAATTTTTATATTAATTTACAGCAAATTTAAACTTGCAAAATAATTGTGCAACATCTTTTCATGCTGAAAACTTAATTAGTTGCTAGTAATTAATTCATATGGGTGAATGGTATGTGTTTTTGTGTACAAAGCTGCTTTCATGCTCTGAAACATAATTATTCAATGCAGATAAAAAAAAAATTAAAAATCACTCCAATATTTCAATAAACGGCATGAGGGTAAAAGGGAAGCTAATCATTTTTGCCAGAGAAAGTCCGCTGAAAAATGATGACATTTACAAGATAAATCATCTTTTACAATTGCTTCATTAACCTTTTTGCAAACCCCCGGCTGTTTGATATCGTTGACTTTCGGTGACCTTCAGCGATCTCTGGCCGTCACACCGTAGTGACAGAGGGACAGGCTCACTCGGACTAACTCTGCGGTGTCTGATGTTAAATGTCGCCCCTCTCATGTTGATCCGCTTAACGATATGCCTCTCCGTCAACGTCCCATGCCAGGTTGCTAGGTCACATGGAAGCCCTGCCCCCCACTGGAAAATACCGGCCTTGCTTTAAGTCTGATATCACACCTTAATGAGGCTGAAGATAGTCTGGAAAAGGGTGGGTCCACCAATGGCTGTATCTCCTGCATTTCCCTGTTTGACAGGTGTGAGGTTTGCTTGCCGGTGTGCAAGCGTGAGTGAGGAGTGCGAACACCACGGCAATGCTACTCATCTACTCGCTGGGCATTCTGGAGGATTCTGGGAAATGTGGGAAGCTCGCTGCCTCGTCTCTGTCTTTATTTTCTAACCCCGCCCCTCCCCCTTTGCATGAGTCACTGTTCTAATCGCGACGACAAATGATACTGCAAGGCTCGTCAGTTTTTTTCCCCAGAATGCACGGCGACGAGTCTGTCACTTTTCTCCGACAGAGGGTATGACGCCTATGCTCCCCCCTGCCCCGTGTAGATCATATCCAACTACAAACCCGGTCAATATGAAAAAAAATAACCTTGTGTACCTAGCAATTATTAATGTGGGGGGAGAGGTGGGGGTAAAGCTAGCTCAAAACAATAAGATTTATTATCACGCCTTAAACTCTGCTCTTTCAGAATAAAGTGTGGGGTGAGTCATTGGGTCACGGTAAATACCGGGATCGCTGTCGTCATCAAGGACGTACTGTAGCCTGGCGGTTAAGCTTCGTGTTGGAGACCTCAGGACGCACCTTCCAGCCCAGATGTCGATCAGGACTCGTTTAAGGGCACTTATCATCACTGCAGGATGAGTATAAGGGGTCTGTCATTTTGTAGAAAACGAGTGTCACGATTCTTAATTGTCAGCCGGTCAATGAATAGTAAGCATGGGCCTTTACGGGGTGGTAATGGAGGCAGCAATTTGAGCACTTATGGCGCCAATTATTGCCAGGCATTTCGGCCTGAATGTACCCCCCCCCCAAGGCTCTGTGGACGCCCCCATGGGCAGACGCGTCCCGCTTTTTTTGATAGGGGATAAAGGCCGGCTCGCGAAGCACCAGGCTCAGGTGAAGAGTGGTAGATGGATAAAAACACTTTTCAGTCCATCATTACGGGAGCAATTCACACAAGCGACTGCGTCTGACTTCTATGGTTTATGACGGGTCGAAAGTTAAACACTCGCGGTTTGGTTCACGGACCACCGGGAGGATAAGAATCTGAAAATAAAAAGCCAGTGTGCATCCATCCATCCATCCATCTTCCAGTCACTTAGCTCTTACCATGTTGTGCTCACTTTTACTCATAATCCCCAAAATAATGGGGGATTATGGGTAAAAATGAGTTGGCAGAACTTCACCAGTATGAGGTTTTTTCCCTGTTTACATGTTATACAGATCAAAATCAGCAGTGGGATCAGGTTAAAGCCTCTGGATCGCATAATTTACTCTAATGCTTAAATCCGGGACCATTAATCACAGCTATTTGCTATAATAAAACATTTTTCCATATTTGGGGAATATGAAAAACCCCAAAGCAAAAGCCAACCTTTTCTTATTTATTGCTGAAGGATTTTTAGAAGTGTGCAAACAAAATCTACACCTGAGCACTAAATTAGATATCGATTGCCCCCTTGGCTTACAAAAGGCAGCGTTTTTTCGCTGATTTAGACGGAACGAACGACGGGGTGGAGCGATCAGGCCATGGATGGAGGAGCACGTGGACCAGCAGTATGGTCCATCCAGGGGAATGGAGATCCGGAGCAGGCAGGCAGAGGCTCACTGGAAAGCCCTCGGAGGATAATCCAAGCCGACTGAAGCGCGGAGACTCATGAATATCGCAAACAAAGACTAATTAGCGCATGTTAGCGTGTGCCGTTCGACTTCCAATTCAATTAGCTAATGAGAGGCGCTTCCCCCCCCCTCCCCCCACCAAAGTCAAGAAATATCAAAACATATTCGAGGGAAATCCAATGGGGAAAAATCTTCCAGAAGGATGGAGACCTTGCTTTCACTACAACTGTCACCTCTTTGTAGCTACGGAGGGGATTACTGGCTGGTTTATAGGACATGAATAAAATAAGTCAATGTTCTAAAAGTCCCCAAAAGGATCTTGTTCCCTGGGTAATGAGGACATTTAATATTCTGCTTTTCAAGGCCCCCTATGCACGGAACAGCAAGCCAGTGTTTGCAAATGCGGCAAACACATCGATCCCAGATGGAGGATCTGGTGAGGCGATACCTTCAGGAAAGTGTGAAATCAGACAGACCCGGGATATTTTTTTACATTTTACTATATCTTATGTCCAGAGCTCAGAAACCGGTAATGCATAAAATGGCTTAGAATCTTAGTTTTTTGTTTAATAGTTGAAGTAGAAGTTGAAACAAGGAAGCTTTTGATTTTTAGACCTTGCTAGTGCCCCTCCCACCCCACCCACACATACACATTTAGGACTTTGAGACTCACAGAGGATGGAAACATTTGCATGTATGAAGGTTGGACTGTATAAGTACAAGTATTATGAGGCAGAGTTGGCTTGAGTCGCGCTCCCTGCACTGGTGCTATTCCCCCTCGGGGAACCTGGCAGAAACGTGTATAGTCACACAAAATTAGGGTTCCTTTCCAATCTTTGCATTATCAGTCTGTCAGCAGTCTATGTCAGTAGCTTCTGTGGGATATTAACTCCTTTGATTTTTATACTGTGCGTGTGGGTTCGTGATGCGTTTTAAACCATCTGAGACTTTATACTAATGTAATTCTGTTTACGTGTAATATTTATATCAGCCTGGGTAAGTGTTTCGGGAATAATGTCTGGATGGATGGAAATACAGATATGGTTTTAGAGGGTGGTACTCATGTATATAGTAGCCTCACAATTTTATGGCTGTGGGGTCGAGTCTGGCCTGGTTCTCCTCGTGATCAGTGCATTCCCCCTGCGACCTGAAGACACATGGTTTAGATTGATCTCTGTGAGCGTCTGCATCGTGATGTACCGGAAGGTTCCTTGAGGCATCGTGGATCATTGCGGTTTGTTCTGACGAAGGCGTAGCCCTTTGGAACCCACGTTTGTATGGCTGGCATCATACGGCCAGGAATGGGTCCTCTTTTTGGCCCAAATTCAAGAACCAGGGCAGACCGGACACAACCATCCCAGATCTGCAATCAACGCTGTCACCTTGTGCACGTGTGATTCGTCCTGAAACTCAAACAGTGTCCTGATTCTGCTGGCTTTTTGCCATGGCGTTTGGCTCTACACAAAGATGGTAAAATCAGGTAAAATCTGGCCTTAATTTAAAAGCCTCATGAGTCCACAAACGCAGCCGTAGTCTAGCCTTTCCTTACCGCCCCCCACAGCACATCTACCGTGATTCAAATCACGCGCCAAAGCCTGCTGCTGCGGAATAATACATATATGAAATACCAATCATTCCGCCGGGAACGTTTGACTCGGTTTTGGATTTTCTTTAACACAAGGTTATGCTTCCATGTCTCTTGCGATTGCTGCAGTTTTCTTTGAAGGCAGTTGAGCATATGGACCATGTTGCCGTGCCCTGCGGGGGCTTAAACTGGAAAATTCCGGAACGCAAACGTAACCGACACTCTGCCTGGCTGTATTGAAGCAGGTTAAGGGGCTAACTGTGTCTTCCAGATGGACTGGGTATGATGTTTTTTTCCAGAACTCCACTGGGCGGAACAACTGAGAGCTCTCATGACCCGATTAAAAGAGAACTGACCCTGTGGTTCTCCAGTGCCGGTGTTGCAGTGATAACTGAGGAACTCCACCACTGACAGCGAGAGAGCGGATTGTCAGCCTGGTAACGTGCTAAATCAGAATTTAGCATGTTTGATGGAATAAATAGTGCATTATCATTATTGGTCTATTGGAGAAAATGTGCAGCCTTATGATAATTAGAGAGGTTGAGTATTGTTGCATGTTCTGGGTTTTCACATACGGTACATCTACAGAGGTTTAAATATAACAACGATTTGAAGCCACTCGACAGTATGTGGACTCGGTTGTTAGATGGCATTTTTTTAATGCTATTTTGTAGACAGATCGAAGTGTATAGATATCAGACAGAATGAGGCACCTCGTGACCTCCTAAACATCCAGAGTATAGATATCAGACAGAATGAGGCACCTCGTGACCGCCTAAACATGACAATCGAATGTTCAGCAAACATCTACAGAATACCCAGAGTGGAATATTCAAATAGGGTGTTCTTTGTTTTTTAATGACTTGACAATGAAGGCTGTTTTACCCAAATAGAGTGTTACAGCAACATGCTCCGTACATGCATGAATGCTATGGCTTTACGAGAAACACTTTGTATGAAGGATCGTGACACTTTAAAAAAAATAAAATGGAGATCTGTTTAAAATGTAGAATCTCTGACTCATCTACATAATATCACCATCTGTGTTTGGTTGGAATAATCAGCGATTGTGTTTCCAGATGATTTTTATTCCGACCAGATAACATTTCACATTAGGTCGTCTATTTACCATGAGCCTCAGAGTATTTCCTTAATATAATTTTATGCAAAGTGCATGCAAATTGTTTAAATATGAATTCCTGGGCAATCAGTGCATGTTTATACTTGCTGTTTTAGTCGCATAATAAAGATCAACAAAGGCAAAAAAAAGCCCTGTATGTCTCAGAGTTTTCTAGCATTTGTCATGGAAAAACCTGCATAAGAATGAGGAGACCCGCTGGATTTGCAGATCTGTGGACAGGAGATACTGACGGCTGCCCTTGTCTGAGGACCCCTTTCCATGAGCTGCCAAAGTGCTCTTTACCTCTTCTCTGACCTATGATGTCACAAAGGCTAACTATGAGGTAATTCACTTGACGGTCTATTCTTTCCATTACTTAAATTTCGGAACCAGTTAGGCTTCCAGAAAATACTAGTACAACTGACAGAGCTGTTACCAGATTAGCTGTAATGTATGGCTGGCCTATTGTAAGGCAGGTCTCCCATCTGCTGAAAAATTGATGTCCTTTCTAAACTGCCACCGTTACCTTCAAAAATATTAAAGATGGCAAAAGAAAAGCTTCAAAGCAGAATGAATCAATGAGGTAGATACGGCCAACGCGAGCTCTTTCGAAAGTGTCTTCACAGGCTCTCTATGTTTTTGACCGGGCATCTTCAAAGATACCTACTGCAGATGCACCAGCAAAACCCAGGACCGAGGGGGACAGGATGTACTGTCAGCTGCCAGCCCAGGAGACCACAAAGGCTTGAACTCGAGAGACAACCCCAAGCCCACAAAAAACTATTCCACAGACCGGCACCTGACTAGTAAATACCTGCCAGCCATTTCTCATTATGTTCCAAAGATCAGCTGCGGAAGCAGGCGGAGAGCCATCGTCCTGCAGTCCAAGCAGGAAGGACGCTGTGTCCCACCGGACTGGACGTATGCATGCCTTTAGAAAATTTATGGCCAAGGAGAAAGCATGTATTAATGTCAATCTGATCTTCCCCGATGACATTTTGATAAACTCCATGAGTACCCAGTGAGAATCGCCTGCGGCTATAATTTTCACTGAGAATATGACCTGGACTATTTCATTTATTGTAAAAACTACCCCCCCCCCTCCCACCCAAGATGATTCTACTGAATTCTTCAACCAGGACCACAGGGACATGCTCATGTGTGACTGCCGAGCAAACCCCAGCCCGCCGAAGGAAGCGTTCTGACAAACCTAATTTAAGTCACTAAACTATCTATGGTAATGCTAAGTCCCCGCTAAGTCTGTGCTGATTTCCAGCTCAGGTGACTGGCTCACTCCTGGAAGGGAACAAATGACCGAGAAAAGGTGACACCTATCTAACGATGTATATTCTTTTCGTTTTTGACTCACTGGCTGGGGAAATGCAGCGGGAATGAAAAATGTGCCATCTAAATCCAATATGCAGTTATTGCACCCATATAAGAATTAATTATTAAGAACTTAACAAGTCAATTCCTGTCTCCATGTCAGTGATTTCTGGGTTTTAATGAGATGTCCCATGATGTATGAGGTGAAGGTAGTGGGTGAGAATGGTGGCTTGATGCAGAAAAGTCCTGTCTGACTAAAACAGCTAGTCTCGGGTCCTAGAAAAGGTCAATGATCCGACAAGGTAACCTCAGAGTGGGCGTGGCCTCAGATATAGGAGAAACACCTGGTCGTTAACTTCAGCTTCACTTAGATTTTGCTCATAGATTTTCCAGAGATAATCAGTGAAGAGTTGAAAATGGCTTCCCTCTTTCACAGTGAAGGCAAGAAGACGAAAGCTTTTATACTGAAATGAGTTCAAGTCACGTATGTGATAGTGTTCCAGCCACCGGGGCAGGAGATCACAAAACCCTCTTTAAGTTAAAGGCCTAAATTTGTGGGACAAATTATCGTTTTATCCAGGCTTTTAATCGCCCGTCTGAATTTAACCTTCGAGGTGGACGGAGGTGGCGTGCCGGATAACCCATGGTGATACACGGTGTTACCTCTCGGTGTTTCAGCGGTGTCAGATTATTAACCGCACAGACTCCCTGCATCGTCATGACTCTTAAATGAAGGATGAAAAGAATGTCTGGGAAGCTGTCCACCAACTGAGGGCCGGCCGCCTCCTCTGAGCAGCTGAATATTCCCACACTGCTGCCCAGATTCCCAGACTCTGAAAAATGATCAATCGGCACGCTGGCTCTCTCTCCTGCAAAGAGGCAACCTTTGGCCACTGGTCAATCACATGGTACACAAACAAACCGCAGTCCCCTGCGGACTCCTCCAGGAAGCATGTTACTCCCCCCGCCCCCCCCCCCCCAAAAAAAAACCCTAATTCAAAAACAAGGTGATGTGATGCTGATGTCACCATTATGCGTTCAACATTGATTTGATCTTCATTACATGAATCACTCATTAAGCCCAGTGACTGAGCCAGAGGCATCAGTATTGGCTGGGACAGAACCTGCATATCGCTCCTGGCTGGGAGAGAACCTGCATATCGCTCCTGGCTGGGAGAGAACCTGCACATTGATCTTGGCTGGGAGAGAACCTGCACATTGCTTTTGGCTGGGAGAGAACCTGCACATCACTCTTAGCTGGGGTAGAACCTGCACATTTCTCTTGGCTAGGAGAGAACCTGCACATCACTCCTGGCTGGGAGAGAACCTGCACATCGCTCCTGGCTGGGAGAGAGCCTGCACATTGTTAAGATATTTCTAAGCCTAAATGTATTCCACAATGAATTGCACATCTTATGCGTTTTATTTTGAACTGTGATTGCATGAGCTTGTTTCTCCGTACAGGGTTTGCCATCTTGTGGGAGGAAATTTGTTTAAGTTTTTTCACACTTTAAGAATAAAAGAATAAAGAATCAGAGCAGCAGAGTTGGTGGGACTTACGTGCTGCCGAGTTTAGCTACCTGAGTGAACGCGAGGGTGGGTGCGTGGGGAGGACACTTACTCCATAAAGCTGCCAATATTGGATTTGCTTTAATCTGCTTAAATGCTGAATATATTGAGAGGGATCTTTAATCAGATCACCTCCTGCTACTGAAAATCAGATGAAAGGGGCCCTTTTCATTTTCGCCAGCCTACACACGTGTAGGGGACAAAATGACGGGAAGTCTCGTGGATGAGCAAAGCTTTCGGTTTCTCACGAATGTCGTCAATCGGACGTCTTGGCACACCACAAACACCTCCCCAAAATTATTTTCGCAGAGATTTCGTTACCTAGAGCCCTGTGACATCACAGGCTGTAATTAGCCATAACTAGCCATTACTTTCTGTAACATGCTGTAACTAGCCATAACTAGCTGTAAAAGCTTGAACTAGCCATAACTAGCTGTAATATGCTGTAACTAACTGTAACTAGCTTTAACATGCTGTGACTAGATGTCCCATGGTCTATCTGACTTGCTGTGCAACAATTGTTGAAATTCTGACAACCACTGCTGGATGATGGATGGATAGAATAATGGCATAAATTGATGAATTATAGCCTCGATTAAGGTGCATTTACCCCTTTGGGTATTTTTGCAACAGCAGTCCTACCTGCATCCTACCCGAGTCCCATGGACAGATTTGCCGGTGATTTCCGTGTCTCTCATTTTTGCCGTGATTAGGAATTACAGACCGCCGCAGCCGGGATAAACCCCTAGGTCACTCGCCCACGTCTTTATAAACGGGCTTTACCGGACAGATGGGACACTGGGAATACTGGGGTTGTGCCACATTTTGTCATCGCCGACAATATTAATGATGTATGAAAAACAGCAGAATTACGGAGGCTTCCAGCACCTGTAGATATATATAGTCGAATTCCCCATCGTGTGCTGACGTGCAGGTGAGCACCATCATCCAAACCCCGCCCCCCCCCCCAAGAGAGGCAGCATTCAGCAGGATCGTGCGTGTTGGTTGCAGGCAATTCTATGCCGGGAGAAAAGGGTGATTCATACCATTCCTTCACTACAAGTGGAGTGGAATTAAACATGCTGCACACTTCAGTGGAACACCTGTTTATGCCCATCCCCAGACCCCGGGGCCTCTCGCTCCAGAAGTGGCAACAGCTTTTTTCAAGAGACAAACTTTTTATTCGAAACGCCTGTGAGATAACTAATCTCCATGGCTTCCCGGGACGTGAACAGAACATCCAATGGAAGCAGAATAGTGGTAGCTAGGCGTCAGGGGTGGGGGGCGGGGTTTTAAAAAAACACGATGGATTAGGATACAATAATCTGAAAGCGACTGATTGGTTTACTAACCTTTCGAGTAACATGGGTGAAGACAGGCGCACTACAGAGGTGCTGGGAGCCTGCAGGTAATAATCCCAAATAGCAGGTAATAATCCCAAATAGCAGGTAATAATCCCAAATAGCAAGTCATAATCTCAAATGGCAAGTAATAATCACAAATAGCAGATAATAATCACAAATAGCAGGTAATAATCACAAATAGCAAGTAATAATCTCAAATGGCAAGTAATAATCACAAATAGCAGATAATAATCACAAATAGCAGACAATAATCCAAAATAGCTCTGACTTGATCTGTTGCTTTGTAAACAAAATCCAGCGCACTCTCTCTGCAGAGATTGTATCTATCAAACTTAAAAACTCTCGGTATGATCGCATCAGATTGAAGTGAATCTCGATTCAATTCTGCTGAAAGGTCAATGACTTGCCTCTACACCGGGCCCACCTTGAACTCTCACTGGGTTTTAAACTCATTTAGGCCTTTCAGTCATGTGATATATGAAACAGGGGCCATTTGATTTCCCTCCATGGCCAGCAATAGCTGAGGAGAAACTGGGAGTATCTGAAGCTCAACAGCACAAAGCTGGACCGTCGGCCTCAGTTATTGAAACCCAGCGGGTCCTGATTGAACCACATGCTTTATTTGCCCTTTTTCTGGCTGCTGGAACCTCAGCTCTTTTTTTCTGACAATTTATAGACAGCAGACCAGTAACCTTTCATTCATGGGAAAGGGCCTTGAACCTATTTGGCGCTGTTTTAAAGACACAAAGCATCGCTGCTGTTAAACCTCCATGGCACGCTTCCTGCTGTGACTCGTGCGTTTAGCGGGCCTCAAACCTCCAGGGTACGCTTCCTGCCGTGACTCGTGCGTTTAGCGGGCCTCAAACCTCCATGGCACGCTTCCTGCCGTGACTCGTGCGTTTAGCGGGCCTCAAACCTCCAGGGTACGCTTCCTGCCGTGACTCGTGCGTTTAGCGGGCCTCAAACCTCCAGGGTATGCTTCCTGCCGTGACTCGTGCGTTTAGCGGGCCTCAAACCTCCAGGGTATGCTTCCTGCCGTGACTCGTGCGTTTAGCGGGCCTCAAAACTCCAGGGTATGCTTCCTGCCGTGACTCGTGCGTTTAGCGGGCCTCAAACCTCCAGGGTATGCTCCCTGCCGTGACTCGTGCATTTGGCGGGCGTCAAACCTCCAGGGTATGCTTCCTGCCGTGACTCGTGCGTTTAGCGGGCCTCAAACCTCCAGGGTATGCTCCCTGCCGTGACTCGTGCGTTTAGCGGGCCTCAAACCTCCAGGGTATGCTTCCTGTCGTGACTCGTGCGTTTAGCGGGCCTCAAACCTCCAGGTTATGCTCCCTGCCGTGACTCGTGCGTTTAGCGGGCCTCAAACCTCCAGGGTATGCTCCCTGCCGTGACTCGTGCGTTTGGCGGGCGTCAAACCTCCAGGGTATGCTTCCTGCCGTGACTCGTGCGTTTAGCGGGCCTCAAACCTCCAGGGTATGCTTCCTGCCGTGACTCGTGCGTTTAGCGGGCCTCAAACCTCCAGGGTATGCTTCCTGCCGTGACTCGTGCGTATAGCGGGCCTCAAACCTCCAGGTTATGCTCCCTGCCGTGACTTGTGCATTTGGCGGGTGTCAAACCTCCAGGGTATGCTTCCTGCCGTGACTCGTGCATTTGGCGGGCCTCAAACCTCCAGGGTATGCTTCCTGCTGTGACTCGTGCGTATAGTGGGCCTCAAACCTCCAGGTTATGCTTCCTGCCATGACTCGTGCGTTTAGCGGGCCTCAAACCTCCAGGGTATGCTTCCTGCTGTGACTCGTGCGTATAGTGGGCCTCAAACCTCCAGGGTATGCTTCCTGCCGTGACTTGTGCGTTTAGCGGGTGTCAAACCTCCAGGGTATCCATCCTGCCATGACTCGTGAGTTTAGCAGGCCTCAAACCTCCAGGCCACGCTTCCCGCTGTGACTCGCACATTTAGCAGGCCTCAAATCTCCAGGGCACGCTTCCCTCTGTGACTCACACTTTTAGCCGGCGTCAAACCTCCAGGCCATGCTTCCCGCTGTGACTCGCACGTTTAGCGGGCGTCAAACCTCCAGGGTATCCTTCCTGCCATGACTCGTGAGTTTAGCAGGCCTCAAACCTCCAGGCCACGCTTCCCGCTGTGACTCGCACGTTTAGCAGGCCTCAAACCTCCAGGGCACGCTTCCCTCTGTGACGCGCACGTTTACGGGTGTCAAACCTCCAGGGCACGCTTCCCGCTGTGACTCGCACGTTTAGCAGGCCTCAAACCTCCAGGGCACGCTTCCCTCTGTGACTCGCACATTTAGCAGGCCTCAAACCTCCAGGGCACGCTTCCCGCCGCGACTCTGTTTCAATTAGCCGCTCCTGGCTGCCGCCGAGCCCAAGTGCCTCGTCTGATTAATTGCTTGGCGGTGAAATACATCAAACGATGCGTTATCGGGGCGGCGCGGTGGAGGCTGTCGGCTTAATGGGAAATCGATGCCCCCTGACGTGCCACTCCGGAGGCAGAGCGGGTAACCTTTTGCCAGTTATCATGCGGGTGACCCCTTCATGTTACACAGATTAAGTGGCCCTAGCTGTACAGCCCCACAGGCCACCTCCTGGTCCTGCCAGGGTCACGCCTCGCCCGGGACACACATGGGCATCATTGCACTATTAAGTGTCCTTAATATGGTGCGACCCCAAGGGGACATGTGTGTCTCACAGAGGTTGGGGAATTACATTTATATTTTATTTATCTGGCAGACGCTTTTATTCAAAGCGATGTGTTTTTTTTTTTTTGAGTAAGCAGCATTAGACTGTTCTTGTGGCAATTAGGGGTTAAAGGCCTTACCCAAGGGCCCAAGGGTGACATCACTCTGCCGACGGTGGCATTTGCACCGGTGACCTTCCGCTCACAGACACGACGTTCCATCCCGCTGAGCACATGAGGAGACTTGTCTCCACCCAGTTTGTAAAAAGTCAGTCCTTCTTTTGCAGGGTATAAGACACCTGTGTTTGGGAGTCTGATAGAACGTGTCGTCGAGGCTGCGGTCTATTGAAGGAACGTGATCCGTGACTGAACTAGCAAGATAAGGGTGGTGAACAGCGAGTGGCTGTCATTTTTCGAGAAAGGCCCAGTTAACGAACTCAAATGTTTTTTTTTTTTGCAAGCTTTACACTGAGTGCTCTACGCTTCCATTGCTGTGTGACTCATCTCAGCTCTACTCTCCCCTCAACCCCTCCTTCACTGGCAGCAGAACAGTACTGGGGCTACAGCTGGCCTTGTGTTCACCAGTTGGACCAGTGGGTCTGCAGCCCAGAGAGTAATCTGCATGCTCAGTGGCTATCACTGGTAAATATTAATGGCCCCTGACTTGTGTGCCAGCATCCACTTTCCTCTGCTGTTGCAGCTTGATTTAGCACAAAAAGCCCCCCCCCCCAGAGCCAGGATGAAAGTGTGTCTGTGAACGACAATTACTAACACAAAATACTCCCATTAGCAGTGAATTATGCAAATAAACTCTTATTTACTGCATGGATTTTCCATGTACCAAAAACTGACCTATAACCTAACCTCCGTATCTCGCGTCGTGTGTGAGTCCAGTGCATATTACCCCTTATTAGACCCAATTCTGTTCTGATATGATGTTAGCAAACTGGCTAACTGATCATGCTATGTTTATGCGGGGCATTCAAATCGCTGGGGGTGGGGGGGTGCAGGGAATGTTTTTCCAGAGGATTGTTTTTGAAGTGTCTGAGGAGAGTGCCCTCGTAGGCAAGTAAACACCAGAAAATGTCACGAACGTCGCCTCCATAAAGGCAGGCTCCGCCTTAATTGAGGATGAGCGGTTTCCACCACAGAAGCAGCCATTAATACAGCCATTTGCGCAAAAGACACTTTAATTTCACAGCATGTAAATTCGGCAGGTAGGGAATATTATGCTTATTGAAAGCATCGCTCTTGTCCTGTTTTGGCAGTGCCGGGCGGGGAAAACTGCACCCCAGAGCCTTTTACTGGGTCAGCACACAAACCTCTTCAATTATAACACGAATTTATTTCGCGTCTTTAAGTCAGGAAAGACGCAGAAGCAGTGCAGGCCGGGGTAAGCATCAGGGAGACTGGCTACAGTGAGTGGATTAAGCAAATAGCTCAGTCTTCGTCAAGTCGTGGGACCTAAACTGCACGTTATCTGTCATCAGTTACCGTATGGCGTAAAGAAAGCATCCACAAACAGCTCCAGCCGTGAAGACAGGCGGAATGGGTCTTTTCACCGTGGAACTGATTCAACGATACGTGTATGTGTGTGTGTGTTGTGTGAGTAAGGATATACTAGCAACATGTCTGGATGGTTTGTGTGACAAATACTGGGAAGAATCATTTGTTTTAGTGGGTGACAGACAGCTTCAAGACTGAGGACTTAAATGCAGCAATAAATGATTTTTAAAAACAGATAAAAAGGTGTGTAAAATCTGGGGACGTTTACTGCTGACCAGAGGGAAGAACAGTCCGGATGGAACAGATGAACGGAGTGAGTCGACTCTACACTCCCGTCCACTCGATGCATTTATAAAAATGGTAAATTAGGTGCATTAAGGTTAAATGTGACCTCTGGCAAAACTGGGAAAGATTAAATTATTTGTCCTTGATAGCAAAACATGTGCATTTTATCACATTTTGCCACTTTTAAGTCTTTTAAGTTATTCATGAGGCCTGGGGGGGGTGTGCTGGCTGAGGACACAATGTGCAGTGAGACGGCAGACCCCGGGGCAGGGTGAAGGAGAAAGAGCGCCTCCCCATTGACCCTCTGAGAACTGCACCTGCGCACCTCTGACATCTCATTCAGCAAACAGAACACGGTGTGGACAAGCAGATGAAAAGGATGACAGAAAGAAGCAAACAGCAGGAAGAAGACGTCCTTCATCACAATCAGTAATATCTCCACGGTGTGGTTATGAAAGGCCGGCATTTTGAACTTTTCACTCATTTATTTTTAAGCATGAAATGGGTCCAAATTCCCAAGTCATGGTAAAATCGCCACTGAAGCAGGTGGAATTCAGTGTTAAATGTCACATTCCCTGTGAGTGAGACAATATTCACAGAGAGGTGTTGGGAACCTCATCACATTAATCAAACGCACAGATCGTCGTGTCCTTGTGACCAATTAAAGAAGCTCAACAAATCAAAGTTTAAGAACATCACATACATCATATAGCAGGCCACTCTGTTAGCATGCATTACATTAAACTCCTAAATGTCATAAAATCAGGCATCTAGTCCCGGCCTGTAGTTTTGCGTAGTGATGAGTTCTATTTCTATATCCTGGTACCTACGTTCCCTCTGTGCCCATATCTTCTTGAATGTCTGGGAAATGATACACTGTAACCGTAATTGTTTCATTTAATTGCATAATTACATTTTTAATCAAGCTAATTAATGCTGGGATTTACGGAGCAGTTTCTGCAGTAAATATAACAGCGATCCCAGCTCTGATATTAAAACAGCCCATAAAGGCAGAAAGACGGCAGCAAAAAATGGTGACATCCTGTGAGGTTATTCGTACTGCAGTGACACTAAATAAGTGATTTATGACGGCAGCCCTGGGGGGGTAGCAGTCATCATGCATGGATCAATGGCATTAAGATGGTCCGGGGCATGGGGGGTGGCTTTAAGTAGGAAATGTTCCACCTTGTGGTGTCCCTGTAGGACAGGGAAGGTTATTCCGAACTTGGATGCACTGACACACAGGGGCCCCAAAACAGGAAGTGCTCTTGAGTTAGCACATGCAATCTGTGTGGCTCCCCCATGTAAGATCCGTTCATTTCACCCATTATCTTTCCAACTACCTGTGATGCAATCCTTGTGGTGTGACCTCGAGTGACCCAGAAGGGTGGTAACATCTGCCCCTGGCACCTTGATTGGCAGAGCCTAGGCGACAAAAAAAAACAGATATTCTACCCTGTTAGAGGTGGAATATTTTTCCTCGCTCTCTTTGAAGCATTTTGCAGTATGGAAAATGGCAGGGGTGAGGTGTATGGGGAGGCTATGAGAGACCTGTGCATGATAAATGAATTATTAATGCAGCAGTTGATTGGCCATTCAGGCACCTTCACCTCGGATGGTGACTGGCTTAATTGCCAGATGGGGTCCCTGTTCTCCTGCGTAGAGCCAGCCTGTGTGTAAGGCTGCCCTCTAGTGGCGCCCTCATTCTGTACCTCCCCCACAAACAAGCGCACACACACGTACGGTGAACGTGAAGTATAATCAGATCCCTTTTAACGTCTATTTCCATAGGTTTCTTATGAAATGTTGGCGGGTGTTTTGGAAGTTCTAAAGCGAACTCAAACTCGTCGTAGGATGGGAGGTATTCTGCTGACATGGCAGGATAAAAACATAGAGACACGGGAAAAACGCTTTGAAATTTCACTGCGCGAAGCAAACTTGGCTGGAATTAATAAGTATTTCGTGCTGGGAGTGCGGTCTGAAAGTGCAAAAAAAACGTCGGGCGTTGCTGTTCAGCCGAACGTACTGCTGATTTTCAGTGTATTTGTCCATTATCGTATCAAAGAGGAAGAAAAATGCCACCATGTTGTGGAGTTTTTTTTGTAGTAAAATGATGCATTTCAGCATTCATCAAAAGGGTTGCGTCAGATATCTGAGGATATTTGTGTTCAGATAAATCAAAAGCCTTTATGATTGCCCATACTTTAAGCGTTTGATATTTCTAATGTGGGAAAGAAAAAGGTTCGGTTTGGGATTTCAGCAAGCTGAGATGATCGGGCACCTGAATTACTTAATTAACAGTGATCGATGACGGCTACGTCGCTGCGCAGAATGGCGCCGTCAGCAAATGGTTCGAGCCCTGACAAATCCCATTACTGCAACTGGGAGCGCGTGACACTTCATAAACCGCGCGCACGTACTTGATGCAAATAGCTTTTGACACTTACTGGGTCAGATATAGTGGGAAAAACTGAAATTTAATGTCACGGATCCTCTTTGAGGCTTGTGCCTTTGAGCGGATCCGGTAGCTGTCTTTCGGCATCAGTCGTTTAATCCTACAGCCCTTGTGACCCGTATAACCGAAGAGGTTAGGGTCCAATCCCTTTAGTCACTCGTCATATAGTATTTGTGTTCATGAAAATAAATGTAAACTGATTTTTTATTTAATTGTGATGTCAGTGTGTGATTTTCCTTAAATAAATATTGCATAAAACTGATTTTAGGCCTATCTGCTTCTTTACTTTTGGTTCAGCCACAGTTTAACTTATCAGTTTAAGTTATTTTACAGTTTACATGTAAAACTCATCACTGTTTGCTCAATTTAATTTAGTTACCATGTGTAAATAATCTTAATATAATCCAGTAGCGATCATTCCAAATACCAGCTACTGTACTATGGATGCCGCAGTTTAAATTAGCAGGATTGTGAAAACACTAACCACATTTTCTGGATTACTTTCTCTTGTAAAATGTAATATGTTCTTTAAGTATGCAAAATGCAAAATTTGATTGTTGATTTTGCATATCCCAGACAAATCCCAAATCTTTGCCCATATGGGCTGGCCCACATTGTGCCCAGGTAATGTGGCCCATATGGGGCCCAGATAAATCCCACATCATTGCCCATATGGGCTGGCCCACATTGTGCCCAGGTAATGTGGCTCATATGGGGCCCAGATAAATCCCACATCTTTGCCCATATGGGCTGGCCCACATTGTGCCCAGGTAATGTGGCCCATATGGGGCCCAGATAAATCCCACATCTGTGCCCATATGGGCTGGCCCACATTGTGCCCAGGTAATGTGGCCCATATGGGGCCCAGATAAATCCCACATCTTTGCCCATATGGGCTGGCCCACATTGTGCCCAGGTAATGTGGCCCATATGGGCCTCAGCAATAACCCATACCGAACCCATTTGGGGTTTCTGGGCTGGCCCACATGAGGCCCATATGATTCTTGGGTGCAGATTTTGATGGGGCCCATATGGGCCAACCCATATGGGCCCCATATTTCGGCCCATATGGAGCCCATATGGGGCCCATGTGGGAATGCTACCTGGGTATTTAGTTTAGGCTGTTTTCTACCTCCGTCATCCTTTTAAGATTAGGCTAAAGACGTCCCAGTTAATATAAGGAATATTTTAAAGATTACGCAATGGCAGAATTCACACTGACAGTCCGCAGCTGATGATTAATGATTTTGCCCCTGCTATTCCTGTTACTGTAATTGGCCAAGATTTTCTCTTGGCATACACAAGCAGTTCACGACCCTCCATTGTACTGTATTTTGCAAACTGACAGTAATTCCCCTTCAGGTGTGAGAATGACCATAGACATCTTCAGAGTCACCGTGACAGATTGTAATTTACCATCCTTATTTCAGCCGAAGACTTATTCCACTGTGAATCCCAGCCGTGATAAAGAGCTAATTCAATCCCTCTCTGCCCTTAAGGGCCAATGCGCTGTTTGTTTAGCATAATTAATTAAAACCTTCACTCTAATCTTCTGCCCTCTTAACCTAAGCTCTCCCTTCGTCATGGACTGTACTTATAATTTAGATGCAGGAACTGTTTCATAATTATGTTACCAAGGTTATCGCTAGCAGTCGGCCAAAGGGGAGCTAAAAAGAGCTAATCTCATAAAGAATGGTTGAGTAAATCACAGACTGCATTTTTCGTTAAGATTACACGGGCTGGTTAATAGTCTGGCTGCCTTTTCTGTTGCTAGATAAAGATGATAATGCAGAGGTCAAAGGAGATTCGAATAACAGATGTGGAACCTGACAAGCAAGGCTAATGAAGCTGATTACCAGCGCTTCTCGCTACTTTCTGCTGCTGTTTGACTGTCCGAGTGAATTGTCAGGTCTGGCAGGGCAAAAAAAAAACATTACCTGCAATCAGGATGATCCAACTAAAGATAGAGGAGACATGCTGCAGCATGCCAAGCGTCACCTGTCGGCGCTGCGGCGCGGCGAAACGAAGGTCACGGATGCGCGATTAACGCGGGCGCACGAGTTAACGGAGGCGCGCGTCTATTTCTGGCCGCAAATCGACGGGTGCGGGAGCGGCGATAACGGCTGTTCATTAAGTCCTTTAAGACACATCAATTATGAACGTGCTGATGGCATAATGACACAATGAATGCATTCGTTCAGTCTTATTTCCTCTGAAATATTCCATATAATCCAATCATTGTTTATACAATAAATATGCAAAACTGCCTAATACCGTAAATCTGGGATTTTCCTTGACTGACAGCTAGGCTTTGGGCTGCAAATGCGTCTAAGTAAAGAGGAAATAAATGGTGTGCTTTTTGTCTGCCTAAACACAGTATGTGAAATCGTTATAGTGAGACTGGATTTGAGCATAATCATATCACACCAGCCCGGTAGGCCCATTTAACAGATGCTTTTATCATCCTGACGTCCTACCTGGATGGGGGGTTCTCTTTTTAATTTCCCTGACGTAGGCCAGCACATTTTACATTAACCCTCTAGCTGGTTTGACTATTCTCTCCTTTTTTTTTTCCTAATGCTTCCTAAATGTTTTCTTCACCTTTCCAGAGGGACATACACAAGCGATTAACAGCTACTTCCAGATCTTTCCATGAAGTCCCCATTATTTGTCAATATTAACATTAATTAGGCTGCAATGACACGTTTGTAGAATTGTTCATGTTTGCGTGTAACATATTTTTTTTTTACTGTGTCCAGATTTAAAATTTATTTTTAAATAATTTTACTTTCTTGTTACCTCCAAGTAACACTTCTGACTCACAAATTTAACTTTAATGTTCAATAGTCCAGAATGCACCTACAGTTTCTATTAGGCTACAGCATTTTAAAGGGGCGTCCAGAAACCTTTTACAACACATATATAATCAGTGATAATTCAATTCAACTTTATTGGTATAGCGCATATTCACAACATTACATTGTCTCAAAGTGCTTTACATCATCCCTGCCCAAAGCCCCCAGTGAGCAAGCCAAAGGTGACAGTGGCAAGGAAAAACTCCCCAGAACCCTATTATTCAAATCACGGTCCTCGAGGTCCGAGGTTTTCCAGCCTTTCTTTACCTGTGTGCCAGGTGTGAAGCCTCTGACCAATCAGAATCAGTAATTATTAAACTGACTACCTGGGAGAACTGAAAACAAGGCCTGGATTTGGAATCGAGGTCCAGATTTCAAGTGCCCTGCCAAAGAAGGAAGAAACCTTGGGAGGAACCAGACACAAAGGGGGAGCCCATCCTGCAGGGGGCAGCAGAGGAAGTTCAAAATAGCAAAATCCCAGTTTATGAAGTAAAATTGTGTATAGTCCAGGTATAAATGTGAAGGTCCAGCTGGTGCCAAGACAGTGGGAGGTTGGTATGGTCCAGCAGCAGGGGAGGACGCCAGATGTGTAGTCAGGCCGGGAGACCAAGCAGGGAACTGGCCACCATCAGGAGCTCAAAGACAGATAACTGATCAGTTAATTAATAAAACTGTGTGGCAAATAGTTGAAGTGAGGGACACGAGGGCCACACCTTAACATTTCCACCAGATGCCTTTGTTGACAGGAAATGTGGACAATACAGTGTAATTCCGGGGAAAAGGGAGATGATCACAGAATATATACAGTCCAGTCTTCAGATGACAATTTCAGAACCTGTAAACAAACAGTGCACTGATGCAAATGTTATGATAAGCAGTGTGAGGGATAGAGATGGACAAAGTTGTCTCATCACTGCATATGTTACACACGTCACGATGAAGCATTGATTGGCGTGTAACAAGTTGGTTTTATTTCGCCTGTAATCACAGAAAATAACAGTCACTCCTGATCGCTATACGCTGTGCTGACTGCTGTACCAGCTCGCGCTCGAACTGAGCTGCTTCTAAGACTCGCAGTCAGCCTGTCTCTCATGCAGTGTACAATTAAGAAAAACTTGTTCATCTCCATACAAAATAAAGTTGGACCGGACTTGCGAAATTACAAGTATACATTTCCACTCTTATACTTATTTTACCAATGGACCAGTACTTCGATAAACCCGTATCGGATGGACCATGTAATAACATATTTAACATAAGCAACAACCATCTAATTGTTTAACATCTTTAAACACGTTCCCGAACAGTAATTAGCATTAAGGCTAACGGCCGCGAACAGTTACTTCCGACGTACAAAACGATCTAGAAGTACAATCTAGGCCAATTAAACATAGTAATTAAACGTACCAATACTACTATACTACTAATATTACCGTTCTAACGCTTGTGCACTCGCCTCACCTGTAATCACAGAAAATAACAGTCACTCCTGATCGCTATACGCTGTGCTGACTGCTGTACCAGCTCGCGCTCGAACTGAGCTGCTTCTAAGACTCGCAGTCAGCCTGTCTCTCATGCACCACTACTGGCGTAAATCGGTATAGCACCCGAGGTTACTGGTCAATGTCGCGAGTCAATGTGAGGGAGTGCCACACAGCAAAAATCATTTAAACACCAGAAATGAACCGAACAGTTGTTGGGGGGGTGCCTTCTTATGATCAAATAGTCCTGGGTGCCACACCCTCCCCTGCTTATTAAAAGAAAAAAAAACTTTATCAATTTTTTTTTTAAATATCAACCACGCTGTACTATCCAACACAGTGTCCCTTAAGCTTATATGGTGTGTATAAATATATATATATATACACATACACATCCTCCTTCTGGTACCACTGGTAAGAAGTAACTTTTCCCCATACCATATAACACCAAAGGTACTGTAGGAATAACCACATGGAGTTTCTCCCAATGAATAAACAAGTTCACCTTACAGTGATCACTACTTATATCTCTGTAACCAGACACATACACAGCCAACTTTGTCACTCTGTCTGTTACCATATTACCACATTGTTTAAATGGAGACACTGTTGACATAAGTAATATACTCCACTTAGTCTCTATGAATTGCACTTCAGTGTCCTCTGAAACATTAGCATTTCTCATCACAGTCTTATAGAGTGCATATCACTATCTTAGTCTTCCATACGCTGCTTGCATGGTGCTTGATGTCCACGGTCTCCAGAGGCTCTGTGAGCATGGGGGTGGAACACTCACATCGACGCAGTCCATACCCACTGGTCTCCTGGTAGGATGTCCGAGCTGGTCGTAGGAGAGGACCTGGGGCCGCCGCCGCTCTCTCTGTGGGTGGATGTGGGATGAAGATGCTGGCCACGGCACACCATTAGAGTCTCTGTCTCTCTGCTTGGGCGTGTCTCCATCCCGAGGATGGTCGCTGAGCTGCTCCCGATGTGCTTCATCCTCTGCTGCCGGCGGGCCATCTTCGTCTGCTTCCGGGGTCCAGTCATCAAAGTGATGAGTGTCCCCTGCTCGGGGTTGTTCCGGCTGCCGCTCTGGCTCAAACTCGGAAATGTGCCCCTGAGGTCTGCTGTCCTCACGGATCTGTAGGCGAGGAGACCTCCAGACAAGAGCACCTTCCTCATCACTGTCAGTATCTACGGTCTCTTGTAATGTCTCTCTTTGTCTCCGTATGTTTGTTTGTGTCTCCTTCTTCTGGTTGTTTTGCTGTTTGTCATCCGGTCTTTCCACCGGTAAGCCATCACAGGGGAGGAGCAGGTTTCGGTGTACTGTGCGGCTTTTACCCCCTTGTTCTGACTTTATTTCATAAACAGGCATGTCCGGGCTTTTCTGGGCAACTATTACATACACAACATCTTCCCAGTATGAACGGAGTTTACCAGGCCCCCCCCTCTCTTTGAGGTTGCGAAGGAGGACTCTGTTGCCTGGATATAGCCGAACACCATGTGTCTTTTGGTCATAGTAGTGTTTTCCCCTCGAAGCTTCTTTCTGTGCTGTTTTTGAGGCCACCTGGTAGGCCGCTCTCATCTGTGATTGCCACTTTTCCACATACTCCTCATAGCTGACTCGTTGTTCTTGATTGGGCAGGTTGAACAGGATGTCCACTGGGAGTCTAGGAGTGCGGCCGAAAAGCAGATAGTATGGCGAGAACCCAGTGGCTTCACTCTTAGTGCAATTGTAGGCGTGCACCACTTTTGCCAGCGATTCCTTCCAGTCCGCTTTTTCACTGTCTGTGAGTGTTCTCAGCATGGAGAGCAGGGTCCGGTTGAAACGTTCTACCTGCCCATTCCCCTGTGGATGATACGGCGTTGTGTGGGAGCCACGTAGACCACAAACTTTCTGGAGCTGGGCAAACAGTTGGTTTTCAAATTCTCGGCCCATGTCGTGGTGAATTCTCACAGGAAAGCCATACTTCAAAGCAAAGTGGTTAAAGATTTTGTCCACCACTGTCTTCGCTGACTTGTTCTTTGTCGCAAAAGCTTCCGCAAAGCGCGTGAAATGATCCATTACCACCAAGATGTATTCGTACCCATGCTTGCATGTCTCTAAATGCAAAAAATCGATTGAAACCAGTTCAAAGGGGTACGTTGTGGTAATAGACGTTAGTGGAGCTCTGTGGGTTCTATGGGGTCGTTTTCTTTTCAGGCACTCACAGGCATGCATCACAAAATGCTCCACATCTTTTTGCATTCTTGGCCAGTAAAACCTTTCCCTTACCAGTCCCAAAGTTCTTTCCGCCCCCAGGTGTCCCATATCCTTGTGCAGCTCTCTAAAGACAGTACTATGGTGTTCTTTTGGAAGTAGGAGCTGGCCTCTACCCTTGACTCGCCTGTAGAGGACGCCATCCTCATTTACATATAGTTTGTTCCACTGTCTCAGGAGGATTCTAACATCAGGTGGCTCTTTCTTAAAGGCTTGGCCTTTGGGCAGGTACTCACTGTTTTTGTAGTGCAGGACAGGCCCAATAACAGAGTCCTTTTTTTGACTGGCCCTGATTTCAGCTTGTGAAAGGGTCTTGCCTGGGGGTGCCGCCGCATCTTGGACTAACCTGATGGCATTTTCGCTGATGATATAGTTCTCTGGACCAGTGCTCTTTTTCTGCAAGCAAACACTATCAGCAGCTGCTTTAATGGCATCCTGTTCCACTTCAACTGTGCACTGTGCCATGTACTGGTTTATATCAAGAGGTAATCTGGACAGGCCATCTGCATCGGCATTTCTTTTTCCAGGCCTGTATCGTATTGTAAAGTTGAAATCGGCCAATTCCCCTACCCAGCGGTGACCAGTTGCATTCAATTTTGCCGTGGTAAGAATGTACGTTAAGGGGTTATTGTCCGTATACACAACAAAATGAGGGGCATAAAAAAGGTAGTCACGGAAACGCTCACATATCGCCCACTTTAAGGCTAAGAATTCTAACTTCCCAGAATGCATATGATAGTTCTTTTCTGGGGGTGTTAGTGTGCGCGAACCATAGGCTATTACCCTCATTTTGCCCGTTTGATGCTGATACAGTACTGCCCCTAAACCCTCTTGGGAGGCATCACAGTGCAATATGAAGGGCTGCGTGAAATCGGGATACCCTAAGATGGGTGGCTCTGTTAAACAGTCTGTGAGCTTGTTCAAAGTCTCTTGGTGGCTTTCCGTCCATGTTATAGGTGTGCTGGGGGGTGGTCGCCCTTTGTGTTTTGCACTGACCTTTTTATTCTTCGTCTTCAGTGGTGGTGACTTGTCTGCGGGCAGGGTCAGGAGCTGGTAAAGCGGTTTGGCCAGCTTGGAAAAGTTTGGGATGTATGACCGGTAGTATGACAGGAAACCCAGGACTCGGCTCAGCTCACCTACAGTGGCTGGGGGTTTATCTTTGAGTGCCTGGACAGGGGCTATTTCCGCTGGATCCATCGTGTACCCCTGCGCTGACACCATCCGCCCCAGGAACCGGACCTGCCTCTTAAAAACACCACATTTGTGAGGAGTGAGTTTAACACCATGTTTTTGATACCTCTGTAGCACATCACGGATATGTTGGACATGAGTTTCGAATGATGGTGAATGCACTAAGTTGTCATCCAGGTAGGGCTGACAGACGACATCACGCAACCCCTTCAAACAGTCTTCCATACTCCGTTGGAACTCTGCTGGAGCTGAACTGAGACCAAAAGGTATGCGGTTCCACTGGAATAGGCCCCATGGAGTAATGAAAGCTGTCAGTGGGCGGCTCCCCGGATCCAAGAAGCCCTGATGGTATGCTTTGCCCTGATCAAGCACCGAAAACCAGGAGCTGCCGTGCAAAGAGTCCAACATGTCCTGAATTCTCGGGATAGGGTGCCTGTCTGGTACTGATTTCCTGTTGAGTTCTCTGTAGTCACAGCACAGCCTCAATTCACCTGACTTTTTCCTGACACAAACGATCGGCGATGAGTAGGATGACCTTGACTCAGAAACCCACCCCCTGTTTAACAAGTCTTGGAGGTAGTCTTTAACCTCCTGATGCAGGGGTTTTGGGATTGAAATATATGTCTTTTTCACAGGGGTGGTGTCATGGAGTGTGATGTGCATGTTTAAAGAGGGGATACATCCTACATCTTTGTCGTCATACGCAAACGCGTGACACTCCTCTCGTAGCAGTTGCTTCACAACTTTCTGCCGGTCAGGACTGAGATGGTCCAGTTCGACTGGGGGATCCCACTGAGGCGGCTTACTGTGGGATTGGAAGTTACTGGTGACCTCCGTTACCCGGACCTGGATACCACAGTCATTTTCAAGTCTCTTAAATGTGTTTCCAGGGCTTTGGGCTGTGACTGGAGACACCGCTTTTATTTCCTCTAGGTAACCCAAGATAGTGCGAGGGTACAATGTAAGGTCTTGCTTGTTCACATTCCCAATGGAGATCGGAATATATACTGACCTTCCCCGTGGGACAGTGACCAGTCCTTCTTGTATCACCAGACCCTCAGGTAGCTGTGATAGTTCATCTGGAACAAACAGTAAACTTCGGCCTGCATACTGGGCTCCCACATGTGCACGAATGTATGTGGTGCTTATTTGGGCTGCAGGCAAGAAAATCTCCTTCTTTCCTGTGTGAACTGTCCCAACATTTTGATTGTCTTTGCGAGGCTGTAAAATCCTCAGCATGGACTTGGCTATTTTGACAGACACTGAGAATGTCTGACTGATTTTCTGTATGTGCCTTCTTTCCGTGTGTCCTTTGTCCCACTTGCCCACTATTTCTTCTATTACATTAAACCCTATGATAGGCTGTTCCGCCACATTAGGATCACCGGAGACTAAAATGGGAACAAGTAATGTCCTCGTGGGGTGAGTGTCACAGTCCAAGTGAAATTCAGTCTCTATCCAGCCCATGTAGGGTATTTCACTACCATTTGCTGCTAAGGCTACTAGTGGTTCGGATAGAAGTTCTGAAAGGGGCCTTAGTGTGCTGCGAGGGAGGTGTTTCTTTCTCCAGTCATCATTTATTAAGCTTGCCTGGGCCCCGGTGTCCCATAGAGCTTCCACTGGTACTTTGTCAAGTCGACACTGGACAACACATCTTCTTCCAATGAGGCTGATGAGCTTGGTTTGGCGCTGAGAGGGCATGTAACCGTCAGACTGTGGGGGAATCCTCTCTTCGGGCTCGCCTGATGGCTTTAATGAACCTTCAGGGTTGGCCTGTAGGAATGCAATGTCAATGTGGGACCTGGAGAGTGACCGGGCTACTGTTGGTCCCCCCTGAGCAACCCCTTCCCGTTTCCCTGCAAATCCCTCTGTCTGCAGCCACGAGAGAGATGGCCTTCTTGTCCACACCTGAAGCAGTGCCGACAGGTGTCACCAGTCCCCGCTTCTCTACATGTTTGACATCCTTTAGCCCTAGGGGAGGTACGCTTTGGTGTCACAGCCCCAGACTCAGTATACAGTTTCTTAATCTCTTGCACATCGGCTCTGAGGCCCTCAATCAACTTTACAGTCTCTGGATCTGGTCCTCTAGGTTGCACTGGTTTCTTTTTGCTGCTTTTGTCACCTCCTTTACTCTGCCTTTCATCCTGTGTGTCGTTGTCACTGTCTTGTGGTGGATGATTGTGGATGAACTGCCCCTCTGCTTGTATCTCGTTTACTCTGGGTGGTTTGACTGATACATATCTCTTAAGTTTATTTTGTCGCTCTATTTCAAGGCTAGCAGCTTCATTAATTTTTTCAATTAACACCTCATCTGGTACATTTAAGTTGCTCAGGTAAGGTTTTAACTGGAACTTCACTGCTTCATTTAACAAACCGGTCTCGAGTGACCGCAGGAACTTACGTTGGATCAGATTTGAGCTGAACTGTTCCCCCTCATCTTCTTCCCCAGATTTGCAGAGCAGTTTCTCTCTCAGCTCTATTGCTCTGAACAGGAAGGCTTGAGCAGACTCTTTGGGGTCTTGGAATATATTCATGAGCCGGTGCAGCAGGTCTGATGATGAGTCAACTTTGTAGTGTCCTCTTAATATGATTTTAAGTGTGGGGAGCGTGAGGTCCCGCTTCACTTCCAGCAGGTCCCTGAGATGAAGGCCAGGGCTAACGGCCTTGATGACAGCTTCGATTATTTCATCTTCAGAGTATCCCTTCTTAATGCCTGACTCGATCTGGTTATTGAGACTGGTGAAAGAAAGCTTGTCTTTCTGTCCTGCTTCCCCGATCTGGCCCCATATTTTGAAGTCTCTCTTTAATGTGACCTCAGGCACTCTGTGTGTTATAGGTGGACTCACCTCTCTTTCACTAGTTACTGCCGTGCCGCTCAATCTCGCTTTCAAAGCTCCCATCTTCTCCTCCAGGATGCGGCATTCGTCTGCCTGAGCCTGCCGAAGTTGCTCATATTCCTGCTTGAGTCTTTCTAGGGCGACAACTTCTGATTTTTGTGATTCTGGTTCAGCTTTTTCATGTGCTTTAAGCGTCTGGACAACTGACTGGAGTTCGCTAGCAAACTGCTGGAACACCTGGGGGTCCTCACCATCTTCTATTTCGGCAATTGTGGTTTCCACCCTCTTCATCAGGGCGCGGCGGGTCTGTCCATTGAACCCTTCACCTGCCGGTTCGTTGCACTTGAGATGCTGGCACACTTTGATGAGCTCTGGCTTCCCCAAAGTCCACAGCGCTGCAATGATCTCATCCAGTACTTGCTCCATGTTAGCTCTTTTGTCACGTCTAGGTTCGGCTCACAGGTAGGTTGTCTCAGGATGCTTATTTTTTTTAGCTCCTGGCTGGCTCGCCAAGATTATGTTACACACGTCACGATGAAGCATTGATTGGCGTGTAACAAGTTGGTTTTATTTCGCCTGTAATCACAGAAAATAACAGTCACTCCTGATCGCTATACGCTGTGCTGACTGCTGTACCAGCTCGCGCTCGAACTGAGCTGCTTCTAAGACTCGCAGTCAGCCTGTCTCTCATGCAGTGTACAATTAAGAAAAACTTGTTCATCTCCATACAAAATAAAGTTGGACCGGACTTGCGAAATTACAAGTATACATTTCCACTCTTATACTTATTTTACCAATGGACCAGTACTTCGATAAACCCGTATCGGATGGACCATGTAATAACATATTTAACATAAGCAACAACCATCTAATTGTTTAACATCTTTAAACACGTTCCCGAACAGTAATTAGCATTAAGGCTAACGGCCGCGAACAGTTACTTCCGACGTACAAAACGATCTAGAAGTACAATCTAGGCCAATTAAACATAGTAATTAAACGTACCAATACTACTATACTACTAATATTACCGTTCTAACGCTTGTGCACTCGCCTCACCTGTAATCACAGAAAATAACAGTCACTCCTGATCGCTATACGCTGTGCTGACTGCTGTACCAGCTCGCGCTCGAACTGAGCTGCTTCTAAGACTCGCAGTCAGCCTGTCTCTCATGCACCACTACTGGCGTAAATCGGTATAGCACCCGAGGTTACTGGTCAATGTCGCGAGTCAATGTGAGGGAGTGCCACACAGCAAAAATCATTTAAACACCAGAAATGAACCGAACAGTTGTTGGGGGGGTGCCTTCTTATGATCAAATAGTCCTGGGTGCCACACATACGCAGTGCACCGAAACGTTCTTATTGTCTGTGCATAACGCACATGAATATTAAAGGAGCTTATGACGTCTGTGCCTCATGAAGTCCTGTGGAAAGCGAGTCTGACTGTACATCAAAAGTCGACTTTAAATATATTACCATTTACTTTATATAAGGATTATAATCATGCCAGTTAAATGTTTTGAGATGCCGTGACAGCATGGAATTTGTGTTTTTTTTTTTTTATGCAAACACTTCAAGCTGGCATTGTGGGAGCTTACAGAGCTCCAGATGGGAGGGGGACTGGGAGGAGAGGGGGCTGATGGAGGATTGTAAAGATTGGGGAACATCGGACAGTCAGGCAGCACACGCATTACACATTCAGGCCGGTGTTTATAGCTCTGGGGCTCTTCCAGGCTCTGCTAACCTCTAGAAAGTTCTGCAGTGGTATCAGCGGCCCTTCCGGGAGGATGACAATGAAGATGACAGAGGCCTTGTTATCTGTGTAAATCAAAGGTATTGGGCTGACTGGTCTGGGCTGAATCCCAGCAGGATGGAGTTACTGGTTTGTGGACGGACATGCTACACGCGAACTGACACAAACTGGTGCGGAGACGATCCTGTATTACTGACATGGTACACACCAGTGCTGGTCAACCCATAAGGTGACACAGGCAATTGCCTTGGGTGGGATCTTGCAAGGGGGGCGCTGACTTAGCAAACCTCCGGCCCCTAGGGGGAGCTGCAGGAATGGGCACCACATTGGCTGGTGTACACTAATGTTACTGACAGGGTGGAGGACTGTCTCAGTCCACTTGCAATGCTTGTACTTGTGCATTTTGGTAACTGTCTAAAACACGCTTGGTTGGTTTTGAACCACCGTGCCCCATGGCCATAAAAGCGTGGACACCCTCATAGCCATGACATATATATGTGTGTGTGTGTATAAGAGAAAGAGATTGAGAGAGAGAGAGAATCTACATGAGCTTCCAGTTGGACATTTTTCATCCAATTAAGAACTTGCTATATACTTACAGGAGCCACCTGTATGTGCCACTACAGGTAGGACGATATGCCCTCTTCACGTTGCTAAAATAAAACTGCTGGAAAACAGTGCCATCTATAGACTAGTTGAAGTCCCTACATCAATTTAGAGTTTAATTATTTTCCTTAGAAACTAAGCTTAAACAATTAAAATGAAACATGCAAGCAATCGATCAATTAAATAATTTAATCATAGTTAACATTTAGTATTATTTATACCGGATCGTAAATTAAGTCATAATTGTAATATGTAAAATAAATTTCATGATGACTAATATTCCACAAAACACACTTTTCTTTAATTTCTTAAGTATAACAATTCACATTTTCCTGTTGCCTGGGGTATCACGCCCATGCGAGTCTGCAAGTCCGACCAGAAATATGTTAACTACCTAAAGCATTAAGCGCAAGTTAACATAAAAAGGTCAAATGTCTGGCTTTCAGTATTGTTCTGAATAATCGTGGCATTATTTTATTGAAGCGTATATAATCATATGTCCCGCATAAATCATTCCAGTACCTTCATAAACATTAAAGGCCTACGCCTCTTAATGTACTTTTACAGAAGTATTCATCTATTCACCTGATGGTAATATTTCTGAAAAATTTGTTGACTTGTTGACCAATATAACTTATGTAGATTATTTCCGTCTAAATAGCTCGCTACCCTTATCCCACCCTCAAAACACACTGACAACAACAAAAAAAAAGTAGCTTTGCCACACAAAAGACTACAACAAGCAGTACGCATCACGGTAATCGTATGTCAATAACAAAAGACATGCTGGGATTTGTAGGTTTATGTGCGAGAAACACTGGGACGGAGACCGTCGGTATGGGTTTAAATAAGAACTACGATTCCCAGAATGCCCTTAAATGCGCAGGAAAACCTTTCCACGCAGATGCGTGAAACGCAAGGTCCAGCAGCCTGTCTGGTCGGCCATATTGGAATCTGAAGTCTATAAGCCCTCCGAAGATACAGAGTGACTGGATATTTTGGAGTCTGTAATATTGCTTTTCTTTATTCCGATTGCGGCTGCAGAGCCCGGCAGTTCCTCCCGAGACCCCGCCCTCTCTAGACGGCAAGTTGTCTCTTAGTTCAGCGGAGAAATGAGCCCGACCGACGCCAAGCGCGGAGCGAAACGCAGGAAGAACAAGCGGGGCGGTGGCGGCACCGGCTGCAGCGGCGCAGTCGGCGGCAAGGCCGGCGCCCCGGCCGCGGCCCGGAGTCCCCAGGCGGGGTCACCCTCCTCCGTGATGGGCTTCCTGACAGCGGGAGGCACGGGGAGTACTGGTGCCGGTGGAGTTGCGGGCCTGCGCGGAGAGGTAAGGCTGCCTGACCGGGGTGAGGTGACAGCCTGCCTGCCCCCTGTCTCCCTCCCCGACGGGGCCGTGACAACCGCACACAGCCGGCTGTGGGGGTGTTAGTCCCGAGGACGGGGACGAGAGACGGGCATCTCGGTGCCTGATGGCCCTGCCGCGGTGCTGAGGAGGGCTAGGTAACGACGCCCCCCCCCCCGTCCCCCACGGTCGATAGCTGCTTGACCCGGGACATCGGGGCTCATCTACTGACGCCTTGTAAACGCTTCCGATCAAAGCTCCACGGGCTATAAACACAACCTGTAAGGCTGCCAGCTACTAACTAGTCGCCGGTTAGTGGGCCGGAGGTAGCTGTGTCTCCCCAGGGAGAGGGAGGGGGCGGGGGTGTCTTCACAGGGGCAATAGGGACAGATCCGCAGATCGCCCAGCTGGACCGGGCAGGATGGCCCTGCTGGTGCCCAGAGGGCCTCGCTTACTCCCTGCCCTGCCCTGCCCTGCCCTGGGCACCAAGCGCGCCCCAGCATCTGCACACCTCCGCTTCTCTTTGCGGCAGACCCGGTTCGTGTCATTTCAGGTGAAACTGCACGGCTTAACCGGCCGCTTTCCGGATGGCATCTAAAGCATGCGATTGGTGTCATTTAAGCGTTTTATTAGCGGTATCGTTTTATCAGACATGATTCTTACCGCCTGATTGAAGCTTACAGGTAATAAAATCCACGGTCAGCAGCTAAATAAAAGTCGCATCCTGTGACTTAAATTTGTATTGACCCTCCGTTAAGGTTTTGTCTCTGCTGATCAATATCTAAATTTACACCAAGGCTGTTACATTCTGCTATTGTGTATATTCTCCCCCTATCTGTTGAGTTATAGTTTGGGGGGAAATTACAACTTTTGTGAGGGTCTGGCTGTAAGTTATGGATGAATAAAAATGGCAGTGTTGTGTACAATCGTGGATAATTTATGCTGTCTGATAGATGGGACTCCATGGATATGAGACCATTAAATTAACAGATGCTTTTACCCAAAGCGACATTCAGTTGTGACAGCAGGGTCAGACATTCTGTGGATCAACTGGGGGTTAAGGGCCTTGATCCAGGCCCAGTAGTGACACCACACTGCTGACCCTGGGATTTGACCTGATGTCCAGTTTCAGAGTCCCAACCTGCTGAGCCACACCGACCGGCGTAAACACTGGCCCGTAGGCCGGAGGGGGATACTGCCCATCGCGAGTCTAAAGCAGTTTGTGTTTTAGAGAGAGAACTGCAGATGTGAACCTGAATTCATGGTGCCTGGGTAGGTAACGCTTGGAGGTGGGGTGGTGGCATGTGTTGCTGGCGATTAGCAGAGGTGAATGGTACATTTAGTTTGAACTCCAACTGATCCTGGATCAGGTCACCACTGCGAATGGCGAGGAAACGGTCTGAGCGACGGCACCCGTGTATTTTGAATTCCCACCCACTTCTGTCCTCGATGACGATTTGCCATCTGTACAGGCATAAGTACAGGTTCATAAAACATTCTTTCATTTTCATGCGTCCTTAATTATCCCCTATTACTCTCATATGGGAGGCACTAATAGGGGTCTGTTTGTCCAGTACATCTGGAGCAGGTTTTGGGGTTAAGAACCTTTGCTCGGGTGGCCCAACCTGCCGGCAATGGGATTCAAACTCATGACCTTCCAAACACAGGCACTAGGTTTTAACCCACAGACCCATAGCACCGGTTGGTCGAGCCGTTAGTGTTTTCATATAACCGATACGTTTGGTTATTAGTTGTCGCCTTTATCCATTTAAACCAGCTAAAGAGTGTGGTTGAACCCGCAGCCTTTCGCAGACAGCCCCCCCCATTAACATGGTGGGGCAGTCGGGCCCCATTCTGACAGACCGCAGCTGAATAAGTATCCTATTTTCTCCCTTGATACGCTTTCATGCAACACTGTGTTCACCATCAGCCCATCTCCCGGAGTCCATCCCAGACGTGCGGCTCCTCCTGCTCCATCCCTACGTGCGCTGCATATATTTGTGTCCTGGTATCACACTGCTGGAATTGTTTGACCATGTGGGTCCGTAAGCAATCCCAAGGTGTGTCCAGCGATACGGCGGGCACCAATAACACACCCTTCACCGTGACATCGCCCCCTGCTGTCCTTTTGTGTGCAACGCTACCCTGGCGGCATGAGGAAATCGCTGAGAAGTGCTCGTGCTTTCGGGTGCTAACAGCGGCGTGCTACCTGTCCCTTGTCCTGCACAGGTCTCCATGAACGGCATGCAGTTCTCTGAAGGGCCGGCGAATCCCGAGTTTACAAACGTCATGCAGGTAATGTTGCTGCTCCTGTGTTTGACCTCTGGGGGGAGCTCTCCAGTAGCGGTGCCGGTCGTTATGTATTACGTGTGGTTGAGGGGCTTGCACTCAGTTGGGCATTTTGAATGCTGCTTTTAAAACATCCTCCCCCCAAGGTAGCACATGTGGTTTCCTCCCCCAGCACGTGAGCGTTTTTACGGCAGCTGTGTTTTCAGCTCGCGGGACTCGCGGAGCAGGACATATATTGGCTGCCTGTTTCCGTTCCCGTCACGGTGGCCGGTATCTGCCGGCTGTCTCACCGACTCCTCCCACCTTTGTGAACCCCCGTCCCCCGTCCACCCTCTTCCCTACAGACTCCCTTCACCTTTGGTCTGGGGCAGAGGGCACCGTACACAGCTGGGGAGCGCTGCCTCCTCTGCCGGAGCGAGCGTAAGGACTGCCCGCCCCTGGACGCCAGTTCGACGGGCTCGAGCGGCACTTGCGGCTCGCCCAAAGCCGGCGGCCTGCTGCAGCTGCCCCTGTGGGTGTGTCCCGAGTGCCGGCGCACTGTGGAGACGGAGGAGCGACCCGCCGCCCCCGAGCAGCCCTTGCCGGTGAGGGGGGGGGGGAGGGTACTCGGTCACCATGGGGTCGGTAAAACCCCCGTCTGCAGTGGCCCCCACGCTGGCCGGCCATCACTTGCCGCGTAACGTATAATGAAACTACGGAACTGGCAACGGCGCCAACGATAGGGAGCCACGTTGTCCGCAAGGAGGCCTGACAGACTGGGTTCACCTGGGCTCTTGCCTTCCCTCTCTGCGTTCGAACGCTTCCACGGGCTAGTGACTCAGAGCGGCCACAGGAAATCCTGTGCCTCCGTCCCCGCCGCCTTTAACACATCGCCGCTTCATTTTTTTGACCCAGAGCCAAGACTTCCTGTTGCACATGCCCATGGGCCCCAGCAGCTCGGCCTCGGAGCCCATCGGCGGGTCCCCGACGCTGCCATCCCCGGATCTGGGCGCCCCTGTCCCCTCCGACCCGTCATGTGGCTGCGAGGCCTGTGTGGAGCGGAGGTGAGGCCCATCCCCATCTGGGTTCGGGATCCGGTCGGGGCTCGGTAGAGCGACCCATCTTGACCGGTCCTGCTTCTCGCCTTACAGGGAGATATCGGCCGAGTCGGAGAGGGAGTCTCAGCAGCTTCAAAACTACTGGTCCGAGGTCCGGTACCTGGTCCGGTGCATTTACCGGCAGACGGGCACGCCGCTGGCCGACGACCACGACCAGCCGCTCGACCGGGACCAGGAGAGCATGAAGGAGCTGGTCGACAGGTATGCTGATGGTCTTGATGTGTATCTACAGCCCCATGGAGTGGTGCCCCGCTAACCCCCAAACCCCCCCCCCCCCCAGACTCTGTGAGAAGGATCCCTACCAGCTGTACCAGCGCCTGGAGCAGCAGGCCCGCGAGTATGTGCTGGAGATGAAGGTGCGCCTCCTGAAACACCTGTCCGCGGGCTCCAAGGCGCCGGCCGTGCAGGGCCCCCCCCAGGCGCACCAGTTCATGTCCCTCCTCCTGGAGGAGTACAGCGCCCTCTGCCAGGCGGCCCGCACAATCAGCACCTTCCTCCTCACGCTGGTGAGTCTCATTCGGTATTTTTCTGGTGTGGCCTCGGGGGGTTGGCTATGGAGATGGGGCCTCGAGGGGGTGTGGCCCGGAGCATGGTGGCGTTATTCCGGAATGGTGACTTCACTGTGGATCCTCACTGCTGGCCCTGGGTTCCTTGTCCCGTAGGAGAACGAGCACCTGCAGAAGTTCCAAGTGACGTGGGAGCTGCACAACAAGCACCTGTTCGAGAACCTTGTCTTCTCGGAGCCACTGTTGCACGGCAGCCTGCCGTCACTGGTGGCCCAGCTGAGGTGACTGTGCCGGGCAGGGGGGGGGGGCATGAGGCCAGTTGACTTGAGGCACGGCCATTGTGATGGAGGCGGGGCCAGTTTGCCTGGGGATGGGGGTGGGGTCGACAGACTGAACGTTTTGTGCCGGGTGACTGAAATGGCTCGTGTGTGGCCGGACAGGCACGGGACGGCGTCACGGGACTCCTACAGTGAGGACATGTACCGCACCTTGCTGGAGAACTACCAGCAGCTGGAGCGCGAGATGCATGCGGTGGCCGCCGAGTGGCTGGAATGCGAGAAGCGCATCGACGACTATGTGGACAAGCAGGTGAGGTCACAAGACCCGCACCGACCGCACGCCATATCCTGTGTCTAAAAATGATACCGCCACCGCAGCCCAGTTAGCAAAAGTGGTTAGAAACGGACCCTTAAAAGAACACTGTTCGGTTCAGGTGCCGTCTGCTTTAGCGGTTTAACGCTAAAAGCCAGAACCACATGAAATAAACGAACTGCAGAAGCCCACGGTGATGCGAACCGTGATGTGGGGGGGGGGGGGGGGGTCAGAGCCTCAAATTTGTCTCCTCAGATTAGGATTCATCTCGACTGTGGAGGCGTCGGTTTGGTGTCTTTCCGATCCTTTGTTGTACGGCCATAAAATCCCGTGAAAGTTTTTTTTGACAGAATCATAAGTGTTTTTTGAGCCCGATGGACTGTCTGATGATGTCACGAGCTGAATCTCACATCCCCCTCATGCGGATATACAGAAGTTCCCAGCAAGCTGCTGTTTCTGCTTTGCCTTTCAACGTTCCCGTGTCGTTGGGGAAGGCGTGTGTGTCACTGTCACCTCTGTCTGCCTGTGTCCTATTGTTCCACCGTCATGATTTCAGTCCCTTTGCCAGATCAGGCAGATATTTGTCACCGGAATGGCATTTTAGCCTGTCACGATGTCTTTCACCTGCCTATTTGCCCTTGCCGATTTATCCCCTCTGTCCTGTGATTTTGTGGTGACTGACAGTTAATGGCTGTAGTCCGCCGTTTGCCAGGGGTGTCTTCCAGAAAGTTTCTGACATGGGTGAAACCTGTTCTTTTTCCTTTTTTTTTCCCTCCCCGTCCCTCGTTCATTATTCTCTAAAGATGTCACTGAAGACCAAGCAGCGCATGTTGAAGGAAGACTGGGAATTCTTCAAGCAGAGGAGGTTCATCGAAGAGCAGGTAAGGACCATGCAGACTTAAATGCCCGTCTTTGAAGCTTGCGTGTGTCTGGACCTGTTGGCGCCGCTTGTAACCTCCTTGACGAGCGTTTATGGAGCCCGGCCCAGACTTATGAGGAAATGGTGCCCCCATCGGAGGCCTGCGGAAAACACCACGTGTAAACCCCCCCACCCCCACCCCGCCCGCCCTGGTTGAACTGTGGCGACAGAGTGTGCATGAAAGAAAGTTTTTCTTCCGTTTTTTTTTTGTCGTCTTCAGTTAACGAACAGCAAGAAGTCCCCCCCTGGAGAAGGGAACTTTACAGAGGCCATGAGGCAGGCGCTGTCATCCCGAATAAGCATGCCGGACTGTCCCAACTGCAACTACCGCAGGAGGTCTGTCACCCGCCCCACTGGCTGAAGGCTGATCTATACCGGCCTCTTTATAATGCAGTGTCCACTCCCTCTTAGATGTGCCTGCGATGACTGCAGTCTGTCCCACATCCTGACATGTGGCATCATGGATTCCCCCGTCACGGATGACCTCCACGTGCGCCTCCCCCTTCCCCCGGGGTCCGCGCCGGCACCGGACTTCCTGCAGGTGGCGCTGCAGCCCAGCGTGTCCTCGGCTAGCTCTGCCTCTGGCTCGGCTTCCAGCTCCCCCGTCCCGGTACAGCGGGCGGCTCGCCTCCCTGCCAGTGACGACGCCCCCGCCCTGTGAGTGTGTCGCGTCCCCGCACCTGTCCGGCCACAACACCCCATGTATGGTCTCTTTTATAATTATTGTTAAATTAATTCTTTTTTTTTTTTTAATCGGGTAGGGGCGGCGAAGATGACGAAGTGCCTCTGCTCTCGGAGAAGTTTCCAGATATTTACCCGCTAGGCGGCTACGCTGACCCCAAGGTGCTGGCTGCCGTGAACGGGCTCCACGGCGAGCTGAATGGCGGGGGCGAGGACATGCCCTGCAAGCACGAGGTGGGACCCGCAGTCTCTCCTGTTAAACGTGGTCTGCGGACCCCGCAGAAACATCCCCCTACGCGATTGTCCTGCGGTGGTTTGTTGAATAACCCACCCTTCTCCAATCCCCCCCCACCCCAACCACCACTCCAGTCTCCCAGAGCCAGCAGCAGCTCCAGCTCCAGTACCAGTTCATCCGAGGCTGATGAGGAGGAGGCGGATGGGGAGAGTGGCGGGGAGCCTCCGGGACAGCAGGGGGCGCTCTCCCCAGGAAGCAGGAGCTCTGTCAGAGGGTCCTCTCAGAATGACAGCCCACCACCGTCGTACCCACACCAGCAGGTTGTTATTAGCTGCCGGTCGGACAGAACGTGTGATATTGTGGGGAAAATGTGAGCATGTGAGTGTTAAAAAGAACGTATCCTGATTGGTTCTCTGCAGACGGAGCCCAGCCCACAGCCCTGCGAGTGCCACGCCTGCAGCCAGGCCCTGTCTGGCCTCCCGCCCGGTCGCCCGCACCCCGCCGGGCATGCCTTCCTCCCGGAGAAAGGCTCCCATCCTGCTTTGCACCTGTACCCTCACATCCACGGCCACCTGCCCCTACACGGCCTCTCGCACCTACCCCGGCCCCTCCTGCACCCTACGGTCTACCCCAGTGCCCCCCTGCCACACAGCAAGGTAACACTGCCCTCTTTGCCTGAGTACTGTAAATATTATGGTAAGGTGCCCCCTTTCTGAGGATAGTGCAGAGACAGCTTCCTTTGTTGTTCACAGTTTTTATATTGTTTCTCCACACTCACTCCCGTGTTAATGACCAAAGAAACTAACCCAGTCCTCTCCAGTGTTATTTACCTAGTGTTATTTACCCAGTGTTGGTCCTGCTCCTGGAGGCTGTGGCTTTTTTTGTGCTGTCTTCAGGTTTGCCACAAGGGGGCAGCCATCATCCAGGCTACTTAATCACCCCAAGCACTGCTGCTGAGTTCACAGAAACCTTATAAACGTTCCCTCACAATTGAGAACCAAACATTTAAGTTTATATGTCTTAGAGTAGTTTGTTACGCAAATAAAAATGGAAATAAACCTGAACACTGATCCTTTTTTTTGGGGCTGCCGTTCAGACGCTGCCGTCTACCCCGACGTCCAGTCACCCGAGCAGTAAACACCCGGTGTTCCCGCCCTCGCTCCCCGACCACGTGTACCAGAACTGCTTCGGGAACGCTGCAGCCGACTGGAACAGCGCCCTCCAGTGTCCGTCGCTCAAGTTCGAAAACATCTGGGACACCAACGTCATCAAGAGCTGGAACCCCGCCCTCTTCCTCCAGGACTCCTTGCCGGGTGAGGCAGGCCGCCGCGCTCGAACCCAGGGCCGTTCTGATCCGCGGCCGCCCGCCAGCGTGCGTGGCTAAAACGCAGTTCTGTCTCTAAAAAAGGTGATATGATAGGACCGCCGCTTCCGGAAGTCCCGCCCACGGCGGCAGGCGGTGAGGCCCCTGTCCCCACGGAGACGAAAGAGAGGAAAAACGGCGCCAAAAAGAAGTGTCTTTACAGCTTCCAGGACGCCTTCATGGAGGCCAGCAAGGGGACGCTGGGGGCGGCCATGTCCACACCCCCGGGGGCCTGTACGTCGTCCGGCGCTCAGTCAAGTAATCATGGCCGACCGCCCAACCCTGTGACCCTGCTGTGATTTCATCTGGTCACTTGGGATGCTTTAACCCTCTAGAGTCTGCGGCCTCTCAGCCACTTTCGGGGTAGTCTGACACACCTTGACATTTTAAAATATTTCACCTGTCTAAAAAACATTTACCCCAAAGTGTTACATTTGCTTTTATTCAGCACAAACTGAGACCACTTAGAATGTTTTTATTCTATTTTTTGTTAAAATCAACTTTAAACATATGCTTTTCAAAAACCTATTTTCAGACATGCTGAGACATTGTAAAAAATCACATTGCAGACATTTCTAGCAAAGGCTTTTGAGCTCTGAATTATAGACACGGGTTGGCTACACATAGGTGAAAGAGACATTCTGAAATTTTATATGGTTTGATTACTAAAGTGTTAGCACTTTAGAGTGACACTCTAAATGTCAATGAATATTGATGAGATAGGTGTCCTCACACCTGTAGTAGTTTGCATACTGTCAATGGCCCGTCAGTCTGGAATGTCACTGCACCCCACACCCATCACTTTGGAAAGGCAGTTTGAAACGCAAGAAAAGTACCAACAATAAATTCCTTTTCACAGTTTATTGGTAGATGGAATGAAAAATTGTGACCATATACAGATGATGCAGTGCCTATGCAGAGTTAACGCTCTGGGGACGAGGGCATCGTCGACCGCGTATCTTTCTCGCGTATTTCAGTTTATATCTCGCTGAAATCATTATGTAGAATCATGAAAAAAACACCATAATCTGTCGTCTTTTGAAAACTTCCATTGTTGGAAGTATTAAAGTATGTTAAATCGGCAAAAAAGCAAACCACATGACCTTTGTTTTACTTGCGTCGGGAGCGTGTAGGACCGCTCTCAGCTGAAGGTCGCTATTCACGTTCTAAATATGCTGGGTTTGAACTGGCGACCGTATGATTACAGGCACACAGGCTTAGCCCACTGAGCCATGAACGCAGGTATGAGCTTCGCTGCTGAAAGTGGCAACACTGGGGCAAAGCTTCAGCGGCAGAGACGAATCCGTGTGCTATATTGTAGCCGATCAGTGTAAACACTACCCAGACATGTGCTCTTGTTTATTTCGGTCACAATGGCCGTATTCACATATTTCTTTACCCAATACTAACTGTCGGATTATCATGTTATTATCATGCGAATATCGCGATTTGCAAAGTGGGTGGGCGATCAGAGCCGCTTCGAGACGCTGACGCTTAAGTCAGTCACTCTTGTTCTTTATATTCGTATCACGAAGCTGTAAAAATATATTTAGTTTCTACCTATATATATTTGAAAAGTAGACCGTCCAAGGTTTCTGAGGGTGTTTTTTAAATATGTATATGATAAAAACTCGCAGAGTTATTTAAACGGTTTGGCAAAATTTCTGTCAGATCCCGCCGGTGGGACCGCCGACCCCAGAGGGTTAAATTAAAAATTGTTTAAGCCTAACCACCATGTTTACACTGATACCTCGTTTTATTAAAGCATGACCCCCCTCCCCACGTTCCCCACAGGTGACGTGTTCCACAGCATCTGCAAAGAGGAGCACCGGCTCCCTAACCCCGTCGCCCCCCACAGCAGCCCCACGGGCCTGGCCTCCCTACCTCCCCTTACTGGGCCACCTCTCCCCCCGGCCTCGGCGGCCCACCTTCCAGCCGTCGCCTCCCCGCACTTCCCCAAGAGAGTTGCCCCGGCCCCAGGCTTCCTGGATGCCCCCCACCCAGCCCTCTACCTCCCACCGGGCGAGCCCACCGCCGCTCCGCCAGTCGAGAGCTGCGTCAGCGCCCCGCCCAGCGTCTGCAGGTCAGCCGTTTAAAACTCCCCGATTGTTTCTTTTGGCTAAATCCAACTTTTTGTGTGAGAATGAGGATTGAGTTTGGAGCTTAAGATCCCCCACGTTTGACCCGACAGCGACCCGGACTGCGAGGGGCACCGGTGTGAGGCCAACGGTGCCTACGACCACCAGCCCTACGATGGTGACGAGAGCCCGGACGAGGACAGCTGCTCCGAACACAGCTCCAGCACCTCCACCTCCACCAATCAGAAGGAAGGAAAGTACTGCGACTGCTGCTACTGTGAATTCTTCGGCCACGGTGGGGTAGGTCTCGGTCTTGGCCCCGTCCACCGTCTACGTTTAGTGTCGCACTCGGTGTCAGACCTTGGCCCATTTTCCATAGCCTCCCGCGGCCCCCACGAGCCGCAATTTTGCGGAGATGCGCGAGAAGCTGCGCCTGCGCCTCACCAAGCGAAAGGAGGAGCAGCCGAAGAAGGAGGAGACGGTGCCGGAGCGGGAGGGCGTGGAGGACCACCGCAAGGTGGAGGACCTTCTGCAGTTCATCAACAGCAGTGACAGCAAGCCCACCAGCGGTGCCAAGGCGGCCAAGAGGGCCCGGCATAAGCAGAAGAAGGTAGCTGCGTGTGTGCTTGCGGTGCCACGAATATTCTGCACAGGTTCTGCATGGGTGCTGTTGGTGTGCTATGCGGGCGCTGCATGGGTGCTGTTGGTGTGCTATGCGGGTGCTGCATGGGTGCTGTTGATGCGCAATGCGGGTGCTGCATGGGTGCTGTTGATGCGCAATGCGGGCGCTGCATGGGTGCTGTTGATGCGCAATGCGGGCGCTGCATGGGTGCTGTTGATGCGCAATGCGGGCGCTGCATGGGTGCTGTTGATGCGCAATGCGGGCGCTGTATGGGTGCTGTTGGTGTGCTATGCGGGCGCTGCATGGGTGCTGTTGGTGTGCTATGCGGGCGCTGCATGGGTGCTGTTGGTGTGCTGGGTGGGTCCTGGGAGTATTCTGCACAGGTGCTGCATGAGTGCTGCGCATGTGCTACACAGGTTTTGCATCACTATATCCTGCTTTAATTGCTGTTTTTCTGTGACAGCTTAAGGACCCCCCGACCCTATTCCCCCCTAAAGTTTGCCTAGATCTAATGCGCTGATGTTAAAATGGCCGAGGGTTCTGAGATTGGCGACCGGTGTTTAAGCTGCTTGCTCTGCTGCGACCGTGTCCCGTTGCAGATGGAGGAGAAGGCGCGGGTGGAGGCAGAGGCTCGAGAGAGGGAGGAGCAGGAGCAGCAGCGGCAGAGGGCGCAGGATGCCCTGAAGCGTGAGCTGCTCCACCTGCAGGAGCACCTCCGCACGGCCAAGAAGAAGAAGAAGGAGCGGGCCAAGGAGGGGTCCAAGCCCGACCCGGCCACTCAGAGCCCACAGCCCCTGAGAGAGTCCGCCCAGAAGGTCCTGGAGAGCTTCCGCAACAGCAAGGAGCACCTCCTCCGTGACATGGTCCATCTGCCCGGCTCCCGGGATGGGCAGATAGAGCGGGTAGCTGGCCCCGAGGACCTGGTGAACGGGGGCGACCTGACCCCGCTCCAGTCAGGTCCCGACCGTGAGAAACCGTCGGAAGCCACAGCTCCATCGCCGCGGGAACAGAACGGCAAGGCGCGGCTGAGGCATCCGCCGGCCGTACCTGTTTCGGAGCTGACGAAAAAGTCACCGGAAAGCCCCAGAAATGTGCCGGAGGTGACCCCCCCGGCCTTCGACGCCGCCCTGCTGGAGGTCAAGGGTAAATCGAAGCCCGCCGAGGAAGCCGCCTCAGAGCTTAAGAGGGAGGAGAGGAGGAACAGCTCCAGCAGCAAGAAGCAGCTGAACCACGTGAAGGAGGAGAAGGTGGTGGCTGTGGCCGAGCCGGCCCCCCCCACAGAGCCCCCCCAGCTGAACGGGAAGCCCCCCAGTGCAGAGTCGCCACAGCCCAAAGGAAAGAACAAGAAGAACAAGAAGAAGAAGGGCGATAAGAACAGCAATTCCATAGGTGAGCGCTTCCCTCTCGCGGCTGAAGCCCGCCAGCCAGTCGTCTGCCATATTGGCCAGGGGTTGGGGCCTTAGACGGATCCTATACTGCTGCGCCTAGACTAGTGTGAACGGGGCAGATGAAAGCTTTCGTGTACACCCCCGACTATCTGCTGCCATCTTTGATGTATTCTGTTCATTCACAACACCGCCTGCACCGGTCCTGTGACGACCCCGGGTATTCATTTGCTTTCTTAATGTCCCAGATGACGTGTTCCTGCCCAAAGACATCGACCTCGACAGCGTGGAGATGGACGAGACCGAGAGGGAGGTGGAGTACTTCAAAAGGTACCAGCAGGGGGCGTTCGCGAGACGGTTGATGCGGACTTCTTGACGCTCATCTTGGGGGTGTAGCGGTGTAGCTCATTGCTAGAACCCTTTCTCTCTCCCGTCAGGTTTTGCCTGGATTCGGCCAGACAGACTCGACAGCGTCTCTCCATCAACTGGTCCAACTTTAGCTTGAAGAAGGCCACCTTCGCCGCCCACTGATGGACATAGGGGGATGCGTCGCCAACCCCCACCCCCCCCCACCACCCCGGCGACCCCTGACCCTCCCCAGCTGTGTGAAACGTGCTCCCCCGGCCAGCGAGCCCCTACGTCCCGTCCCCGCCGCTCCTGCTGGAACACATGTGCTGTAATATTCTCGCAAGACTTTTAGGGGTGGGAGGGGGGGGTTTAAAAAAAAAAAAAGGAAATGAGACAAAAAAAAAATCCATCTGCTGCGCTCTGTGGGCCCCTCTGGGCCCTGTGTGCTTCTCCGTCATGGCCGCCGGCTGTGTCTCCGTTTACCTTCAGTTTCTGCTGTCTGGGCTGCTTAGTATGGTGTCTGTCTGGGTTCAGGCCCCTCCGAGGCAGACTGAGGAAAGAAAGGTGGATTTAAAGAGGAAAAAAAGAAAGGAAAAAAAAAACAAAAATGGCCTTTGCTCATATTTACTGTGGCTTTCTTATACACAAACACACCCCCATCGCACTTCATTCGAGTCACTGACACGGGTTCGAGCGTGTAATTTTCCTCAGCTCCCAGCCACCCCCCCCTCCCCCTCCTTTGCCCCCTCCAACAAATCTGCCCCCCTCCCCACGGGGCCAGGTAGGCCTATACTTGACATAACGACCCCACCAACCTTAGTTCCAATTTTGAGTCCTTAAAGTGTACAAGTTGTGCGAATTTTTTTTTTTTCTTTTATCTTTTTTTTCCCCCCTTTGTTTGTAGCCAGCTTGTATCTGAATGAATTCGGGGAAGAAGGACATTACTCACACTATGGATCTGTTATAGAGTGTATATTGTGTTAACACTGAAGCCAGTTCGGCTGCTTTTTAACATATTGTTAAGTAATATAAAAGCTCTGTGTCTTTCTTTTTTGAAAGATGGAATACAGTAGTATGGCAGGACCCGTGTGCAGTGCCTCTTTCTTCAGCTTTTCTTCATAAGGGTGGGGGGTCCTGCTTTGCTTTCTGTCAGGTTCCCCCACATCCTGGACCTTTTTCAGGTCTTGCGTCCCCCTTGTGCCCCGTCGGAGATTCGCGTTTCTTCTAAAGTTATTCCACTAAGAGCCGAAAGCCGCTTCATGAGCAGAGGTAAGGACTGAATGTGCCTGATGGAAGTGAAAAGAATGGAGGTGTCATCTGGGAGACGTTGAGCCCTTAATGGGAGGCCAGCTTGCAGGTTTGGGGGGAGCCAGGCACGCCGAGCTGGTGACCGTGTGGGGTGGGGGCTAAGGAATGATATACACCCCAGATTCTTGGCACCGCGCTGAAAACGGAATCCTAATTGATGGCGTCACATCCAAAGCGAATGTAGGTGAATAGCAGACGGAGGGCCTGCCCCAGGCCCGCTGATGTGACTGACCTAGTGAAGTCGACTCTTAAAGGTCACCCGATAGCAGGAAGCTGAAGAAGAGTATTTAGTTTTTCTTTTTCTTTTTCAGTGTCAGCCTGTGAAGGCGAGTTGGCTTATTGATATCTCCTGTTGCGTGTTGACTCTGCATAGGAACATCGATCATTCTGAAATCTCAGTGCCTTGCTTTCTCGCGCGTTGAATCAGAGTGAGGCGTGAGTCACTTCTATGGGCCTTCTGAAGCTGAGGGTTCCGGTAAAGACATGTAAATATAGTAAGGAGAGGTCACACACACATAGAGTTCACGGGAAATTAGTGAGTGCGGCATCTCCATGGCAACGTGGCCGCTACCCCGGCTTATCTGTGCACTCACGAAAGATAGAGGTGAGATCTCTGGCAGATCAGCGGCCGAAATGCAAACAGGAAGATTTTGTGGGGATTTGAGCGCGATCAAGAGATCCTAACAGGTGTCTTTTTGAGGGGGGGGAGGGGTACATCTCCCCTGTACCATTTTAAGCATCTCTTGGTACTTAAGACTTGTTTTCAATATTGAGTTGTGCTGCCAGAGAGCCGAACTGTGCTGAAAAGTTTAAACGAAAAGCACAGGAAGAGAAGTTCTAAAGATAGTCGACCGCAAGGGACCTTCGACGTGCGTAGACGGCACCCCGGTTCGGGGGGGGAGTCTGCTTTGTGTCGTCTATGGACTTCCTCGCCATTCTCTCACATCCTGTGAGGCGGCTTTGGCCGCCCGCGCATCATATGAAATACTGAAAGATTGATTTAACAAAAGGATGCAGGGGGGGGAATTCAAATTCATCATTAGGTATTCAAACAAAAAAAAAACTCCTTTGTAATTTCCCTTAAGTATTTTTGTGTTTTTTTTGCTGGATTGTTACCAGAGCTTCTCAGTACATAAGTCAGGACAGCGACACGGCCTTTGTGATCCGATTATGGCCAGTTGTGTTGGGCTCGCTGGTCAGCACCATTTATTCAGTGTTATGAAATCCACTTACGCCTTTCATCGCAGTCTAACGACACCCCCACCCCTTAAAAAGAGAAGCAAACACCACAATCTTAGTGTTCTTTACGGTAAGCACTTTGTTTGTGTACATCGCTGGGTTTCAGTCCTTCCTGGTTTCATGCTAAACGGAACTGAAAGACGTATCCCAGCTCGTTGGAGAAGCCAGCGGTCGGCTTTCAAAGTCGCACACGCAGCTTATCTGTACCGCCTAGATGTGGCCTTCAGTAAAATGGCACGGTTGAGGCAGCCGGTGCAAGGGGCACTGGTGTCGCCATGGTGACCCGGCGGATTCAGCAGTTTGCGGAGAAGTTCATCTGGGGAAGCCCCTATGTCTGCCCTGGCAGTGCCGCTGTTTCGCACCTGTGAAACGCTGTTCCTTTCTCAGACTACTTCTCTAACGAGGCCAGACATTAATAACAATAATGATGATAATGTGACGGCTACAAGCGCCATTAATGACAGCCCGCGGCCCGCGAGTGTGAGCCGAATCGCCTTTGAAGCTCGCGGGGAGCGAGGCAGACCGTCTTGGGAATTCCCAGGTTTTATGGGAATTTCCCAGTATTTCTGGATACTCAAATGATTAAAAGTCGTATATGCCCATCGAGTGTTTACTGGCCGCCAGTAACTCTTCCCAGACCCCGGGGCAAGTGCAGGATTTTTGAGGCGGGAATGCACCAACAAGTCACCATTTGTAATGGAAACGTAAAAGCCTCCCCCCCTCCGCCACCCAGAGGGGCTCTGTGGCCTTTAGTGACAAAGCTTGTGATTTCGCCTGCCCGGGGGTGGGGGAGTTGCTGAAAATAGGGGACTGGTTAAAAGTCGCCTGTAAACGTAAAAAAAAAAATTCAGAAAATATTTTCTGGTTAAGTAATGCGACCTAATTGTTTCCAGATGAGGTTGAGTGTCGATGGCGGGGAACTGGTGACGGGTCTGATCTGTGTTAGAGCGAGCACATGACTGGGGATCTCCCCGGGCGGATGGGGGTGAGCGGGGGGGGCATCCCAGCCTTTGACTTTTAAATTTTGAGATCGTTTTCAAAGTTTCGTGTAAACGTCCTATTCTATGCTTGCAGACGGCTGATAGCTAGAGACAGGAAGACGAGGTGCGAGTCGCGTTGCTGGTGGAGGGGAATCGGGGGCAGGGCAGGTAGCCGATCCCTGGGGGGCTTGGACTCTCTCCGGACTTGCGTATTAACTCCTGAGCGCCCGCTGGTACCAGGTCCCCAGCTACCACCCCCTGCTCCCTGTGCCGCTCATGAGCCGCCAGCGGACCTGCTCACCCGTGAGTTTGCACACGGGACAACAACATCATGGAAAAATATCCCGAATCACGCCTGTTAACGTCCAACCGGCATCCGAGACCCGTCACCCTAGTGCCCAGATCGGCTGTGACTCCGACAGACCATACCCCCCCCCCCCCCTCCCGTTTGAGCTTTGCCAGCAGCTGGAAAGGTGATCTGGTGCAGTCAGTGTACAGTCATCACGAACACAGTCCGGTGCTTTCCGCCGGTTACCCGATAGCTCCTCTTGTTGCGCCCTGGCTAGACCACTGCCTTTCATACCCAAATAACAACATTTATCTGCTTCAGTGGTTATAAGTCCCAGCCACTCTCCTGACAACCTTCATCACTACGTCTCTCCATGGACTTTTTCCGGGTGTTAAATCTAAGAATTATTCACCCAGTGGCCTTTTAATTCAATGACGACATTGTGAATGACCAAAGGCACCGTTACCCGAGAGACCAAATGAAGTCAATGTCTCTAGGGGTTAACCATCTCAATTGAGATATTAGTATTTATTTTTTTAAATGTCTTTTTAGAACAAGACAAATTAAAAGCAACATAAAAATTCACAAACAATATACATAAATGAAAACAGCACCAGTAGAACAGTTAAAGAAAATCACCTAAAAATGAAACACATACAAAAGACCTCATTCTTTCTCTAACAGTAATTATTCTATAGTATGCTGTGCACACACCATATTCATGAATCGAAAAAGTGCAACGTTTCAACAGACAGTGTCTGATTTAACATAACTCAGTAGAGAAGCTGAATAAATTTAGCTGAGGTATACTTGTAAATCTATTTGCTAGATTTGGGAATTTCCCCATTGACCTATTTCGTGATGTAAAAAAATAACTTGACATTTTAAGTTCAAAATGCTTCATTATATAATAATTTAATAGTTTGTTACAAATAACAAGTGCTTTGTAAGTGCAATCCTGAAAACACATCTAAAAAAATTCAAAACACTCCTGACAGATGTCCTCACACAATGTCAAATTGGCTGTATAAATTACATAAATTACAGTTCTTTTCATAGTTTCAATGATATTAATATATATACTAAAATATATAAAATACTGAGTTAATATTAAGCTGTTTACAGGCCTTGTGGCCTTGTAGTGCTTTATCAGTGCTCAGAATGTGAGTTTGTAATAAATAATCTTTGTTCAGTTTGTGCAGTGAGCTCCTTGCAGTCAAAAGTGGACGCACTCGTCACAGTGTCTCCAGTATTCAACCGTGTGCTCGTCATCGTACTGGGTGTAACAGTGGGGGCACTGTAGCTGGGTGGGACTCGGCCGCTCGGCCCGTGTGGCCCCCTGTGTCGACCCGCTGCCCTGCCGACTCGTCCCCTGCCGCTCGGCACTGCTCCTCATCAAGGGCTCGCCGTCAGCGGTGCTGGTGTGTGTCCGTCCCGAGTCCCATGGCATTCTACAGGAGGACGACCGGTCTAGGGAATCCTGGGTAATGGGACAGAACGGGCGCTGTTAGTATTACAGGGATCTGAATGCTAATGTCTTCTAATCTCATCACATGGACATTCCAGGTCTATTACACAAATATTCTAATTTCTTTAAACAACTAAAAATCCAGTTTAAAAGAATAATAAAAATGTAAAGGCCATTTCTGAAATTCCTGGCTACATCCCGCTAAGCTTGTCTTGTAGCATTAGCAGGCGGCCGGAATTTGAGCGAAGGAGGAAGTTATGGGTAGATGTGTGTATCCTTGTAATTAAGAAGTCAAACATCAAAAGGCTGGAGAAACTGAAAGTATCTGTAAACGCCTGAGCAGGTTGTGGTCCGGGGCAGAGGTGAGTCCTTTACCTGCTGACGGAGCTGCTGCTCGAGTTGCCTGACCTTCTCCTCCAGGTCCTGAATCCGACTCTGTGCCCGCTCGCGGTCGGCCCGCTCGGACTTGAAGTCGTCCACGTAGGTGAGCACCTGAGGGGGTGAGACGTTCAGAGTGGGGTCAGCAAGCTGGACCTAGGGGGAGCGTGATGGCAGGTGTGCAGCTGCGAGGCGTCTGCGGCCCCCCACCTGCTGCTCCAGCATGTCGATGCGCTCCCTGTCAGCTCGCTTGGACTCCTCCAGCTCCCTGCTCAGTCTGTCACACTCCTCGATCTTCTGCTGCAACAGCTGGTTGAGTCTCCCGATCTCCTGCTGGAGCAGCCCCACGTTGAGCTCCTTCAGCTTCTGACACAGGCCCTTGACGTACTCCTCCCGGCTTGAGTCGTATTTCTGCCACTTGGCGTTCAGGCTCTCTACCTTTGTGGAGGAAGGGCGACATCGTCACCTCGTCAGCGTTTCCCATAATAAGATCAGTATTCAAAAAAAGGGAAGCAATTGCAGAGGGCTGGTGAAGGGACTTAAGCGGAGGAAATCTCAATGCCAAAATGAAAATGGGAATTAAAAAACATTCGCTCTTACATAGGCCACGCGCTGTTTTAACACTTCATTCTCCTTTTGAAGTTTCAACTCTAGTGCAGTGAACTGCTGTGCAGCCGCAGAATCTGTAAACTAATTGAAGGAAAAAAAAAATATATATCCCAGTTAATTATAGATTGTGTTCAACGTTAGAGGCCGATACGGTGCAGACTAGGGCTCTACCCGGCCGAAGGGTCGCACCTTTCTGCCTTGTGGCGCATGCGTCTTGCTGTCGACCGAGCCAAGAGGCTCGTTCTTGCCCTCGATACGCCGGAGCAGGTCCTGACACACCCGCACCGTGGTCCCGAGCTGAGACCGGAGCTGATCTGCTTCTTCGGCCAGCGAGTTGCACAGCACGGTCCTGGTAGCCTGCGCCTTGTCCTGCTCCCTAAGCGCCCGCCGCAAACGCTGGATCTCCAGGTCCTTCTCATGCTCGGGCTGCCGCGTCAGCCGGTACATCTCCTGCTCCAGGGCAGTTACCTGCTGCCGCAATCTCTCCATCTCCTACGACGGGGATTTGGTGACAGGACGAGGAAACGAAGCGGGACGCAGTTAGACTTGGCTGGCAGAGGGCGAGCGAAACAGCCCCCGCCCAGCCGCCTACGGGGCATTTACATGTGACATGCGTACATTTGGGTTATTTCCATCACAGCCTCTTCGTAGATATGTGGGTCGTGTGGAATCACAAAACCTTACCTTAAGATGAGCCCTGTACATAATATGGTTAATTATTATTTACACATAAATACGTTAAATGCGAAATATAGGCCTATGATATATTGTTTAATGGTAGTTTTACTTAGATCGAGCTCTAAGGAGTAAAAAAAAAACAACAAAAAACTAGAGTTAACTGGCGTGGGATAAAAACATGAAACTATCTTCTGAGCTAAAAACTGTTCTCAGGAAAGTGTGACATTCATCCGGCGCTATTGCATTACATGACTTAAGTCAGCATAAGGTTATGGTTCTCGTCTTTTCATCACGCGCACTTACGTAATATTATTATTATTATTATTAATGTAAATGAATGTAAGGCGTCGCCAAGCCCGAAATACTGCCCTGCTTTGGAAGAAAGCCCCTCTTCATCATTTCCAAGCTGGGTACAGCTTTCATTAAACTGCGATGAGCAAACGCGTTTGTACTGCCGTAAAAATTTAAATACACCCCCGTCTCCATTTTCTGAAATAAGAATGCATTTTTATGTTTGAGAAAGGTCGCCTTTTAAAATGTGGCCAACTCGCAGCCTATCCAAATGCGCAATGCTTTGACAGCTGGAGGTTCTTTCTCCATCACTAACCAAAACCTCATCACAACCAGTTAGATCATCCATATGGTCCGAGATCCATAGCACTACTTAGTTACATTGTCTGTCTATGAAACGGAAACAAATATCCATTCAAGAACAAGCAGACAAGCAAACACAGCCCATACTTAGTTATAACCAGCGTAAAATTATGGAATCACTATTTATTAAATACAATAATAAATCGACCCGCAGTACATTTCTTTCTATAAAATGTTATGAATTCCAAGTAGAGTGGTGGTAAAATACACATTTTACTCACCAGTTTGCTCGTCTCCGACTGCTGGGCCGCCTGTCTCTCAGTATCTTTAAGTTCTTGTTTCAGCATTGAAATCTCTTCAAATAGGGTGTCTATCAAAGATTTAGAGGGCCCAAAGACGACGGGCTCCTCTCCGTCCTGCCGCACGCTGGCGCCCTCGTATCTGGCCAGTCTGGCTCTGAGATCGGTTATCAGACCGTCCTTTTGGCGCATCTGGTGCGTCAGTACGCCGACCTCCCGGCACGATTCGTGGAACAGCGTGTTGATGGTGTTGAAGCTTTGAGCTTTGGTTCTCGGCACCTCATTCTCCACCTGGAAGTTTTCCATCGCCGGGTCCGCCCGGTGGCACGCAGGATCCACGCCGACGCTGCTCCGATCTGACATGGTGATAGGACTCTAATCACTCCATTAGTATCACAGCAGCAAATGAAGCATCAACTTTGTACTCGTCGGGGTAAAAATGTCCCAGGCACTAATAGTCCCGCTTAGAAAGTTAACATTGAAAAAAACTCGGGGAGTGTCCTATGGCGCAAATAATATTCCAAAAGTGTGGGGATTTCCTACGGGACTTCCCCAAAAAGGCGGACTTTTCTTGTACTTTACTTTTTTTAGTAAGTTTGGGATACCTGGTCACCCCTTTCTGCAATTGAAGTTAAACTCATGTGGTGAACAGTAATTTATTCTTGTTAACCGATTAAAGGAAAAAATAAATACTTAAAAAAACGTGATTTCTTACGAGCAGTACTTAAAGGTTACTCGCACATGCGCGAGAAGTTTCCGGTGACGACTGAGTTTCACTTGTGTGAGAACGAAACCGTATTAGGTACAGTAACCAGATAAATACGAATATATGATGCATAATCATATACACACACGCAAATGTATATTTATGTAATGACGCTGGAACTGTAAGAAACGGTTCTTCTAGCAATACCCATAATATGCCAGTAAAACAGATTCTTAAATAGCAAAATCAGAATTCAGTCATCTTGTTGATAGTCATTCGCGGGAGAGACAATTGAAAAAGGTGTCATTCGGCATACATATAAGTGTTCATTATTCGTGTAATCACTGGAAACCGGTATTATAGGATATGCACCATTACATATCTCATTTCATACCCGTGAACCGCAGCCGTCTTTTAAAGAACTTGCGCAAAATCGAAAGCCATGGCCAATGGGGAAAAAATATTCCTAGCTGTGTTTAAGTCATCCTATCTTAAAGGGTTTTATAATGGTATGGTTATAAAATGATAAATAGGTAGGCTTTTAAAAACCCTGTCTGGCCCGTACGGGGATCGAACCCGCGACCTTGGCGTTATTAGCACCACGCTCTAACCAACTGAGCTAACCGGCCAATTCGGTTTCGGCTTTCTTCAGTAGAGCATATAAAGATACATATAATTCACACGCTAGTAGGGAGATCTGTTTTAGTTTATGTATTTTCTCATGCGGGCGAATTCGTCTGACAGACATATCAGTGTATATGAATTAGTGTGTGTAATGTGATAAAAAGGCACAAAAGACTCGGAAAGCAAGAACTTCGATTCTGTTATGCTTTAATTCTACTTATATCCGTCAGCAAACTCGCATGCTCCTGGTTAATTAACTCCTATGAAGGCGAGGGCTACATAATCCCGGAACAAGATACTACAGCAGGCGTGGTCAGTCTTATCCGGAAAGGGCCGGTGTGTATGCAGGTTTCTGGGATAACCTGTAGGTCAGCTGTTCAAACCCAGGTGTGAGGACCCATCAGCCAATCAGTCCTCTAATTAGTAATCTAATTAGGGAGTTGCAGCTAAAACTCGCATACATACAGTAACAACCCCTTCTGGATAAGACTGGTCACCCCTGCACTACAGTGTGTGTGATTTATCCTTAGCTACTGAAAGACAAGCAGACTAATCAGAATGACATGGGCTGGAATTCTGGGGAGGTTCATCTGTTGTCCGTTGACACACGAAGACACGAACGACGCACAAGCTGTATTCCCTTATTTTTTTTTAAACTCATTACACACGCACGTGCATTGTTAAAACTTATCTAACATCTGTAACTAGTTTTGGAGAATTATCTTCTTTCTTCCGACCTCACTTCTTGACCTCCGGCGCGGAATCGCCCCTCGGAACATCCACTGCTGTTTTTTGAGCTCCGTCCTTGCCTTTCGCTTCTTCCTCATCAGCCACCACGTAGTGATGTCCGGACACCTGAGCATCATGGATTTATATGGGGCTGCAGAGCACTGCATATGCCAGATATCAAGCTAAGTCAATCAAGCTGGATGGTTTGGAAAAAAAAATATTCACGCACCTGCGACTTAAATCTAGGATGGTACCCTGGTGGAAATATGTAAATATTTTTGTATATGTAATATCCATCGTGCACCTCGCGTCCGCTGTAGAACATCTGCAGATTATAGTAAAACAAACAGGTGGTTAGAGGGACATGGATTATTTAAATTCGTATGTAAAACACTCCCAATTACTGATCAGAAACGCCCTGTTTTATGACATATTTATTTTTTTTTAATTTTAAGGGGTCTTTAAAACTATGCATTTTCTCCTCATAGAAGAAAGAGATTACCCCCGTCTCATCGAAACATTTCGATCCCTGGGGACGGAATGGATGACGGAAGACCTGTTATACATTATAAAAAAAAAAGGCAGTAAGTCAGACATCAGTATTAAATACTAGTAATACAACTGGCAGATTTAGAGCAAGTAGATAAAATACCTCATTTATTTTGAGATATTGTAATGATGAGTGAATATGAAACCAGCTCCATCCCAAATATCAATACAGAGATAGCATTTAAAATGTATATATAAAATTATTATTTTATTAAATGTAACTTTGTAACATTTACCGTCAGTGCTGAGGCGACGCTTATTATGAAGACGCAGAAAAATGCGGGTGACATCATGACGTACGTCTGCGACCAGAATGTTGCATTAAAGGACGTGTTACGAAAGTTTTTCTAAGTTGGTGAATTTCACGAGCAACGCTCTTTCCTTTTTAATACCCCTTCCAGAGAAAGTGAGCGACGTGACTGGATCAGCCTTGGTTCCAGCTTGCTTAACTCGTTGGTCTTTTTTATAGGATAGGTCTACATGTAACACTGCAATACTGACATAATTAACGCAATTAAACTGAGTGTCACACATATTTAAATGTTTGGGTGGCACCAAATATGGCCGATCATCATAATGACTTTGCTGCATTAATTATAAATCTGGAATGTTTCTCGTTGGCGGCCTGCAATTATGCCCTACCGCTTTTAAAATGTTTATCATTTATAATCATTTATTGTGTTTAAAAATGAAACACTTGTCAGTATAGCTAGGGCCTGATCTACCTTTTCAGGGGCCCCAGGCAAAGTTTATTTGGGGGGGCCCACCAAGAAAACTGATGCTCATTTCACTTCCTCCATAACGTAGGTAATTTGGGGGCCGTGGGCAACTGCCAGTTCTGTCTGTAAGCTAGAGTCAGTCCTGAGTACAGCATTTTACAACAGGGCTATTTGGGCTGAGCCCTGCTGATTTTCCAGCCTTCCTTTGCCTGTGAGCCAGGTGTGAAGCCTCTGTGCCCAGTCAAGATTAGTAATTATTAAACTAACTGCCGGGGAGAAATGAAAACACGGCTTGAATTTGTAAGCCAGGGCCGGATTTGAAGAGCCTTGTTGTACAAAGTTCAGGGATTGACATGACTGGTACGCAAGTACGCATTCACCTTTAAAAGCGATACGTGCGACAATCGATTGTTGTAACAGCGTGAATGCGTAAGTATATGTGCATTTGCGCCGATATGACAAATCACCGTGCATTTTAACCTCTATACTGCAAATAAATGACAAATTAACATATAAAGGTTAAAATGCGCGGTAATTAACCGATACTTTATTGATCCCGGCCCTTTGGGGAAATTTTTCTTTCCCCCTCCCCGAATCTTGCACGCTGTAGGCGAGAACAAGTGGGCTGCCAAGGGTAGTATCCGAGAAACCGGGGGATTAAGGGCCTTACTCAAGGACCTGCAGAGGTGTCAAACCCAGGCTCAAACCCACAACCTTCCGATTACAAGTATAGAGGCTTAGTCCACTGCACCACACACTGCCTAACCCTTCCTGTGGCTTTTGTAGATGAGGGTCAGTGTTCTGTGTAAGGTATCTGCAAATTTATTGGTTTCATAAGCAATGTTTACCATATCTGCTCATACCTTCTGAACAGACGTTTTCTTTTTATTAAATGTCATAATTCTTTTGACTAAGAATCTAATTCTTTTCTTGCCATTTTGCTATTAATTACAGTTCTTGCTATTGGGCTCCCGCATGGATCCTAAACATAAATATTTGATGTTTTGTGTAATTTTTACTATTTAAAAAAAAAAAAAAAAAAAACACCCAGTGAGACTTCTTGCCAATTAACTTTTTATCTCAGAACAGCTTGTTTAGAACTATAATTTGTGTTTCAATTTATTACTACTTGAAATTAATGTTTTACTTAATACTACTGTTTGTTTCTAATGTGATATATATTTTTTGTAAACAAATGAATAAAGTAACGATTTTTGGTATAAAGCCACACATTTTCAGTAATTTTGCTGAATTAAAGAAGCATGCTGAGTACTCAGGTGCTGACTTTTTTTGATGGAAGAAGACAACTTGGCTTAAGATTAAAGATTTTGGAGTCAGAAGGGAGCATTACAGCTAAAAAACGTGTTTATATTTGCAACTCTGCAGCATGTTCATTTATAATAATTTATGAGTAGGTGGTGACATCCACCACTGGTAATTAAAAAAAAATCTTAAGAATGCAGTAATTACGTTAAAATAGCCCCAAAGTACTTAGGGATGCCTACACATCGTTATTGCACAATCATAATTAAAAGTTACGTTGAAATCAGACTGGCAGGAAAAACACTGGCTCTGTAGACAGCAGTTTTAAAATGCTGTTTGTTTATTTTTTAAAATCAGCTCCGCATCCATTACAGGTGTGTTTTTCAGATCAATCCCAAAGCTGCTGAACAAAAGAAACAAAAAGCAGGCTGCCGATAAAGTAGAGATACAGCGATGATGAGAGTGTGCAGTTTTCATCACAGGAGAAGCTGAAAGATGTAATTTAATCTGTCAAGTTAATCTATTGACATATGGGTCATCACAGGACATCATTACTATGATACACCAGTATGTTCATGGGCCTTCAGCTTTTAACCATGTGGGGTTTGACAACAAAGTGATTTTCATCGCTAAGCAAACTGACGTGAAATAACTTCTTGATAAAAGGCATTCTGTCTGCTACATCCGTCTTCCTGCCCACACCATCTGTTTGCCATATTGAATCCCAATAATTCTGCCATGAAGTCACAGCTCGGGTCATCGGCTTGGGTACCTGCAGCATGTTCTTGACCATCTCCTCTCAGATTCATCTGGAGATCTCTAACTTCATGTTCCTGTGTCATACCTGACACTGATCTTCTACAGCAGGACCACTTCCTGCGCCTACTCCCCAGTATCTTCAGAATCACCCTCCTCTTCCTCACTGCTCTCCTCACTCTTTTCACCTTCATTTACTCCCTCGGTGTTTCCTTCTTGACCGTCTTCATTTTCATCGTCCCCTATCTCCCTATCATCTTGGTCTTCACGGTTCACTTCATCATCGTCATCTTCACTGTCTTCCTCAGTGTCTCCACCATAAACAGGGGTGATTCCTCCTCTGTCTTCCACAACAGTCTCTCCATCATCATTGGCTTCAACGCCAACACTGTGCTCAGCCCCGTCACCTTCAAAGTGAACTTCAAGATTCCCCTTCGCTTCCTCACTTTCCTCGTCTCCATTTTCATCCCTAGTGTCTCCACTGTCTCCATCTCCTTCACTTTCCTGTCTCTCTTCCCCATCACTGTCTCCACCATCTGTGTCACTCTTCCCACCTTGCTTGTCCTGTTGTGTCACTTGGCAGTCTCCAGTCGTGTTCGTATCCTCCACCTTCTCCTGAACCTTGGTAGTATCTTCTACACCATCACTATCTTCCTCTGTTTTATTTCTCTTTGCATCGGCACCATTTTCTTGACGTTTTTCACCCATTTCATTATCATCTCCATCTTCATCAGTTCTTTCTGTGTCATTTTCTTCATCTGCTTCATCATTGCTGTCCACCTCCATGCCATTTCTCTTCTCCTCAGTCTCTTCTTCCCCTACATGGATGTTATTCCTGCCTTCATCTGCCTCTCTGCCTTTTATTTTTTCATTCCCCTCACTCTCAGTTTCATTACTCTTATCCTCATCACTGATTCCACCTTCACTGGCATCTCCATCACTGTCACTGGCATCACCATCAACGTCACTGGCATCCCCATCACAGTCACTGGCATCCCCATCACTGTCATTGGCTTCGCCACTGTCCTTTCTGTCGTTCTCTGTCTGTCCACTATCTTCACTTTCCACTTTGCCGCCAGGTTCTACGTCTTCTTCATCAGAATCTCCTCGGCCCTAAAACACATATACATGCACTTTATACCAACTTAATTAATTAAGAATGGCATAAACATCATTGCAATCCGTAATTCATATTCTAAGTGCTAAATTCGCTCATTAGTGTAGTTCAAGATAGACATTGATCGTGACACGTACGCTAAATGCGCAACCGCGACCTGAGGACCTTTACTGCCATCTAGTGAAAAACAATTGTTATTGCGACTTCAATGTTGTATGGCAAAGACAAAAATAGGAAAACTTCCGATCGTGTGAGTAAAATACCATTTTAAACAGAAGAATTCAACATTACATTAAGTACAGAGAGCCAGTTACCAGTCGCGTTCTCTTCGTTTGGATTGACTGTCCTTACTGTCTTTATTATTTGCACTTATAGTATTTGTGAATGACATTGGCACAGTATTAGAGTTGTGAATGAATACAATGGTTCATTCATCCCATATGATTTACAATATGTATTGTTAACATGTAGCTCTACTTTTAAAACTCACTTACTGGTATGGCAAAGGTCGCGCCCAAGATGACGATGAACACAAAAGCAGTCTTCATTTTACAGCACTCTGCAAATAGATCCGTTTTGAAAACGAATGTAGAAATATACTACTCGAATTAAATTTTGTTAATAAATCTTCCGTAATGTTATAGCTGTTACGTCATAAAAAGAAGCATGTAATCATCTCGTTCTGATACTTTTGGCAGCACAGTGATACTTTTCTGTTCACGGGGATGAAGTGTCACCCAGATGTCAGATGACAGGTACGGTCAGGCTTGAATCCATCTTCACATATTGACCTACGTTACACTCAGCTCGATCACTTTCACCTCTCTCTTATTTAAACCGTTTTTGTGACGTTTTGAAAAACCTAAAAGCTTCCAACAGACCCTGCCGAACCGCAGATATTTAGTATCAAAAGCTAAGCGTCGCCCCGACTGGCCTTCTAACACAGAACAGTCCGCTTTATATTGTGGGTGCAGCGAGGATATTTGCCGATGCGGTTTGTGTGATCGTGCTAATTATCAAGATCTTCTAGGTGAATGAGAAGCAAATGAGAACGCAGGAAAACAACCGTCTTTACGAGTTAATCACTACTCAGAATATGTTATGTAGGAACCGAATGTTTGTTTTGCAGACATGACTGCTGTGGATCAAGTCACATATTTGCCATACATCATTTGTATTCTCTCGGGAAGTCTTGTGGAAAAAGGTAAACTTTGTACGGACTTTCAAGAATGTTTACTAAAGTTCCATTAATATTTTAGATATTTTTGCTTTCACGCTGCAACATTCATAATACAAGCATTCCGTTTGAGGGTAATCATATTAAAGATATTCTGGAAAGCTACCATTTGCTTATTTATTCGGGGAGATTTCATGTTTTATTACAGGTGCCTGTTGTCTGGGACACCCCCTGGGGTCCTCAAGGGATTTATGGATCGAGTCGTTCCTATGGCTACTAGATGTTTGTTATGTCTCCCAGCTGTCTGCTGTACTCTGCTAAATAGAAATGGTTTACCCATGACACTTCTTGTCGGTGTCCTATCTGAGAAAAGCTACCATCAGCATGGCGGACAGTTTTATATAAACACAACACACCCTGCATTCTTTGGTTAAAAAACAGCGGCAGTGTTTACGTCAATAACACCTTTAACCTCCGCGCGGTTTCGGCGTACGTCTAACCCATTCCTTTGATACAACGTTTTTATTGCTGCAGAGTCTGTGATTGTGCCTTTTTGTGGGATCTTGGTCAGGTCAGGTGATCTTTCCATTTCTCTCACAGGCACTTTTGTCTTTTGCCAAAACCGACAACAGGATAATAGTTGTGTTTTGAAGCAAAATGTTACTTTTGGTTTGTGTGTCGAATGAAATATAGAGAGAATGCAAAAGTCATAACAGACTGAGGCTAGACATCACTCCCCCCCCCCCTCCCCTATACCGTCTGCATCCACACCTGCCAGACGGCGATGTGGAAGTGAGGGAATCTCCCCGCGACTATTTACACAGCCATAAGTAAGGGCCGCTATGCAAGATGTGACTCGTTCTCTCTCCTGGGAGAGAGACCATCCACATACTCGCGCCCACCTCAAATGGCCCCTTTCTGTAACTATAATGACAAGCCCCCTCTTTGCATAATTGCGCGCAGGTCGCCCAAGATTTATGATTTGGCCCGTTGAAGTGTGTGACTAGCTGGAAGGTGTTAAATATCCCGCCGTCATGCGGACTCTGGGCCCTGTTCTGAAGGCGAGGTCGCTCGCCTGCATCATGTTTGTTTCACCTGTCTCGTTCTCAAAATAACACACATCAGCAGAGATGCTGTAAACAAGCACTGTGTGATCTGAGGTGTTTGTGTCCCCGCTGGGGAACCGCAGAGAAGCTGAATCAGCACTGGGCCGATCACATGTGTATTTTCCCCTGGATGATAGAGCTACCACTTTCATCCCCAGAGTTACAGCATGACGGAATGACCGCCTCTTCAGGGTGAACTGGAAGAACGGCTTCCTTTGGTGTGATACTCATACTGGGAACAGTTAACGATTAACTGGTGCTTCCTGGTTTACAGTGAGAAAGTACCGCACTGAACCAGATCTTCGACCTTTGTGAAAATGCCAAATCAAGAATTATACAAGGAATACTTACCATTAGCTCAGTCGAAGCATTATGTGTGTGTGCAAATGAACTTAACGTTAACATGGACTTTAACCTTTATTATACCCATTTGTTGGATTATACACCATGTAAAAACGGTTGATAAGATTAAACAAGCGACTTAGACAAAGCAGTCTTTAATTCCATAAACATTTAAAAAAATATGTCATGAAAACACTGCAAACAAATATTTAAGCACCACAAGTGTGTGTATGACAGGGCAAGAGCATGCAAACATGCAAAATTCCCCACACATTAGCACCGTAACACAGTTGCACATTCAGTGAGAAATGAGAACGTTTCACACCTGAAATTGGCAAGAAAAATGTGCAGAAGATAGCTCCTCCTGTTCCAAGGAATTGCATTAATGGGAAATTAGTAGATGATAAACTTCAAAAGCATGTTAATGAACGTCTGCATGCATTTCCCCGTGATTGCACGATGCCCGGGTAGCCTCCAGATGGCAGGGACGGACAGACACCCAATCCGCTACATTTGGCACCAGCCCCTTCCGGTTACACGGGCTGCAAGCTTCACGGAGGTACAGAGCACAGCTCAGTCATGCTCAGCAACCACCTCTGAAGCACTCGAGATCCCACCCCGCAGGCGTAGCCAGCGACTGGTGTGGCAGTTGGAATTAAGGTGCTTTGTTTATCTGACTACATGAATTATCGTATGCATAAAGATTTTACCGGGGAAAATGCTTACTAGCGAGTGTGTCAGTTTCGCTTCCTGGGACAAACCCAGGTCAGAAGGCCAACTTTCCGTAACCGTAATGTTTATTGTTTATCATTCCGACGTAGCACTGGTTACGCCGGGCACCGTTTATAATTAAAGTATTTTTCAGTTCTCTTGTATCCGTATACCTAGTCCTATATCTACATGATCGATGTTCGGTGTACGTTTCTCTTACTTTTCAGATACATTAAACTTAATACGTAAACCTTGATAAAAGATAGCATGTTTAATTCAACATGAAATAGGCCTATAGACTACACTGTGAAACCTCAAAGACCATCTTTACAGGCTGCACCTTACTGCTTACATGTCTATTGTGAAAGAAGATTTAAAAGGCATTTCAGTTAAAAAAAGTAAAAATACTAGTTAGTTTCGACAACGTTAAACGTAATACTATATATTCAACACAGCAGCCATTTTGATTAAAAGACCTGACTTTTGATCAAATATGACAAATACTTTGCGATTGATGACCCTGACGCCTGCCACATGCCCACACCCTGAATCTGCTTCCCTGAATGAGCGCATATGGACGTACAGCAGCACAGCCTCCGCACGCATGCGCCTATCTCTTGTAGTAGTGCTCGTAAGTCAGCAAATCGTGGGCGCGTCTCTGGTCGTCGTCGCCTATGTCCTCGGAGGAATCGCTTTCGCAGCTTCTGCTGTCGTCGTCATTTTCGCCGCCGAACTGCTGACAGGGCTGCGCATCGCTGGCGTAGCCCTCGGCTTTGCTGTCGCTGCCCTCTGCGCTCTCCACGCTGTCAGCCTCCGTGGGCTTGACGATGGAGTCTAGGTCCTCGTCGGTGTCCTCCGAGCTGGGAGACTGATTCTGGGTGTCCATGGGATTGGCGCCATCCTCCGTGCCTCCTGCATTGACTCTGAAGATCCGGTAGAATCGCTGGAGTTTCGAAATAGAAACGTCGCGTAAATGCGCTTTTCAGGTGAGTGAAAGTCTGGCTGCCTACAGGTGGGCACGCCGACTCAGATATACCCAGCTAACAAAGCACCGACTCCAGACTCACATTTCGAGACGACTCTCGACTACCGCGGCTGTCGTCTCGGGTGTTCCCATCCTCGTTGGAATCGCTCTGCTGAAACACAGCGATTGAGAAAAGGTTAAAAGATCTTGTGGTACAACCTACAACTGATATATGACCAGTCACCAGCATGCAGAGATGTGGTGATGAATAGGTCATTTTAAAATAAATGGTCTCACAAAATACATCACATTATACTAAGCATACCAGGGGGGTGTTCCACGAAGCAGGATTTCTTAGTTGGGTTAACTTAAGTCATGATCGTGCAATAAGAGTTTAGGTAAGGAGCATTCCTATTGGACAGTCATGGTTATCCAATAGGAGTCTAGGTAAGGAGCATTCCTATTGGACGATCATGACTTCTTGGTTAAGTTAACCCAGTTGACTGGCAAATCCAGCTTAGTAGAGCACCAGGCTGGTATGTACTTTATATTCTCTGTGGAAATTAAATAACCCAACATTTAAGAGGACTTCGATGTGTTTTTATTTCCATTTAGGAGGCTTATTCTGGTATGCTACCTTATCTCGAAGGTAACCGTTCAACTCTTCCGATGTCTGTGTGAACACAGGAAGCAGAGATGAGGTCACTGCACAGGGCAAGCCTGATGCGACACAGGTATTTCACACACAGCTCTACGTGTAACATAACAGCTCACCTTGTCCTCGGAGGTGCTTTGGACCGAATCTGAGGCCTGTGAAACAATAAAGTGTAACCAGTGAAAATGACCATCTGAATAACAGAGTAATTTAACGATGCATTTAAGGCACAGTCACAGTCAAACTTGTGCTGAAAGTAAGTCCCCATAAACCCAAATCAGCCTTTCGTCAAAGACAGCCAATCTCAACTTCTAACACCTTATTTAATGCTCAAGTGCCTAATCTGAGACTATTGGATGTAATGAGGTTCCAGCTTCCATTCTTATGATAATTGGTACCCCCCCCCCCCCCATCTACAGGACTGGATAAAATGGAAGCCAAATGTACATCCTCTGATACATCAAACTCCACAGAAGCTCTAAGACATTCTGCCTCATTAGTTTTTGTATCGCTGCTGCTCAAGGTCTGCTGCCTGACTCAAACTCCATCGATCAGGAGGGCAAATTTCACAGCAAGGAATCCCAGTCCTGCATACTAATATGGCCCCGTAAACAGGGCCAATCAAAGCCCATGTTGCTCCCTAGGCAAGCTTCACCACTGGCGCCCCCTGTCTGTGAAAAAGCGAAACTGACAGGCCAAGCCGCCACTTACCGTTTTCTCTGAAGTGTTGTCTTGGGAGCTCTGCAAAAACGAAGAATAACATGTGAATTTTTTACAGATATTTTGAGTCATCAACATATATGTCCTGATTTAGAATTCAGCTGCAGTATGAACTTGGTTAGAGCAGGCAGGATGTGTTTTGACTCGTACCGTAGAATCAGAAGCTCTGCTTTGCTCATTAGACTGCTGTTTGGACGAGCTCTGCGAGTGGGTCTGATAAAACATTTTATACGTTTTATAAGTCACAACATGCACAGATCTGGGAAAACATTTACTGCTTACAATTACAAAGCAATATTAAAACAACACAATAATATTTCCTTTGATCTCAGGTTGAAAGCTCTATTACTGACTAAACTCTCCTTGCCATAACACAAATTTAAAGAATATGTAAGCAATCATACATCAGAACTAGCAGGTCCACACCATTACTGTACTTCCTGTCATAGCAGAGGAGAGTCTGTAGCTGTGAGTTAGTCATGATCAAGAATGATCAGGTGTATACTGTCCTGCACCGAGGCACACAAATGACAGGTGCCCCGTCTTCCAGATACTGCACAATAACTTTCCTTCAGCGTGTATTATCGGCATTTCCCATTGCAGTCATTTGTTTCCTTTTTTTTAGCATGATCTCTCAACACCATAGGAGATTCAGGTTTCGTTAGACACCTCATGTAGACTCTCCCGCGAAGTTTCAGCCCCAATCCTCTCTCCAGCCGCGTCCGGGACGTTTCTCCGGGAAACCTACAGTATAACACCCCAGTAAGACGTTTGCTCAGTCGTGTGCCAAAGCAAGGCTTCTCTGCGCTTCCCTCCAGTTTACATCCGATTATTTACACACTTACTGGGTTAGAGAGGACTGTTCCCAGCAAGCACACAATGATCACAGCGATCTTCATCCTGTGAAAGAAAAATTAAATGAAATCCTACCTAAATCATGCTGGGACTTTTTACAATTATACCTGTGCCGCTAAAACATAAATTAGGCTACATTTTACATCTGTGTAAGGAGACGCATAAGAGAAACACTTTTAACTTACAAAATGAAAATTAAATACCCCCCCCCACACACACACTGTCCTTACATAAGCAGATGACTATTACATTTCTTCTGTTGTTTACCCTACATACACGACCCTATAACTGTCCTGGTGATGTAAACGTGATGAAACTGTTAGGCGAGATGTCTGCCTGCATCCTTTCTCAGACCACCCGGTTCTGACAGGTCTGAACCCCCCTACCTTTTCTCAGCTACAGCCAAGGCAGAAGGTGCGTATAAATGTAAGCCAGGTTTAGCGCAGTCTCCTTTGATAAAGCGTTTGGATCGCGACCCAGCGGACAGAGCTATTTATCGGCACCGCGGAGGTGTGTGTCTTCCGCACCGCCCCGGCACCCCAAGGACGCATTCAGCTCTCCCCACTCCTCTGGCTGGTTTAGCAAAGGCGTCTAATTTGCCGGTGCATATGACGGGGTTTGTGAAGGCGCTCCCGCTGCCCACGCCAGGAAGGCAGCGCTTAATGACAGCTTGCCATCTTCCTGTGGGGAGGATTTATTTTCTCTAGAATTAAAAAAGATTGATCTATTCTGGCCCCGTAGCGGAAATGAGCGCGCTGAGGTCGGGCGGCCGTTGGAGCGGGCGAGTCTCGCCGGGTCCCCTGCTCGCCCCTCTTACATGTGTCTGAAGGACACGAAAGGAATACGGGGCCACACTGGACAGAAGTCACATGAATCAGAGACAGACAGACAGGGTTTTTCCACATCATCAGTGCATGTGTTTTGATAAAAACAGCGGGACAAAGGCATAACTGAAAGTGACCACGTTCGTTTTCTTTCCTCCGATTGGTTTTGCTTATCCTTTATTTTAACGGGAAGGTTCCATTGAAATATAATATTTCTTTTTCCAAGAAGTCCTGTTCAAGATGGCAGCAAATAAGAAAAAAGACAAAAGTTTCATATACATACATACAGAGATGATTAATATAAACACAGACTACTCAAACAATACATAGAATAAAATGAATTTATACGAAACGATAGTGAATGAAATACACCATTTTCCCGTAGGATCGAGCTCTGTCAGACTCGTCTTGAATAATTTCCTATTGGTATAATCTGATATAATAAGAAAGATGAATGATTTGTAGCTGTCACTTGTGTCACAGGACTATGGTGACACCCTCAGATCCACGTGTTGCGGATTCGCGCCCCACGGTTCTCTGACACTCAGCCCGCCTCCCACCTTCCGCACCTGAAGATTATTTCTGTCTCTGGACCTCAGCCTAATAGTGTCTCCCGGAGTCATCCAGTCGTATTCAATCCGAAGGTTTTCCTCCCCTGATTCCCTTAAACAAAACGTGCCGGGTGACTTGGGCAATAAATAGATCAGGAAGTATTCCAGACTTCCTGGAAATGACATCATGTTTATGCATCAAACATGGCACTAGCAATTAAAATGCAGCAGTAATTGCAAGGGAAACAATGCACGCGGTTTGCAGACGGTACAGTAATTATCCATTTATGCAAACAACAAGGGTCAAACTTGTGGCTGCAAAAACAATGGAAGAGACATAGAAGTGTATTATTCACTGTTTTTATTCACTTATTTTGACATTTTCAAAACAGGTGCAGACATTTAAGTGAATTTATGGTAAAGAGCAGACTTACATTTTTGGATGCAGTTTCTACTATAATAGATAGTCGTAACTGCACAGAGTTACATACACCCAACCTGTTGTGACTCTTTACAGGTGAATACAAGTGTTCACACACACACACACACACGCACAGAAACACACGCACAGAAACACACACACACAGACACACACACACACACACGCACAGGCACGCACAGACACACACACAGACACACACACACATACGCACGCACAGACAGACACACACACACACACACAGACACACACACGCACAGACACACACATGCACAGACACACATACACACACACATTCACAGAAACACAGACAGACACACACGCACAGAAACACACACAAACACACACACACAGGCACGCGCAGACACACACATGCACAGACACACACACAGACACACACATGTTGGTGTACCTATCTAAATGGGGATAGACTCATTTAGAGACCAGCGAAACTTCCCTTCATTTCTATGGGAAAATGACAGTTGTTTCTTGCTGGATCAGTCCATCATTTGGTACCTTCAGCCCACATAGATGTATTTAGGTGGATGGAGTAGCCTTCCCCAAAACTTCGGTAGGCCTATTTATACACGCATATATAACCCAAGGGTTCAACATGTCATTCTCTGTTTGGGTTTAACTTCCCACATACAGACATGAAATGGGATTTCATGAAGCCTCCTCACAGACCAGATTTTCAAACTATTTGGGTGAAAATTACAGATTGTAGTCGGTTCAGGGTCACGGATCTGAAAAGAGTCGGACTAACCTGAGAAGAACTGAATATTCATGGGCAGGGGCGGATTAAGGTGCACAGAGGCCCCTAGGCTACAGTAGTCTGTGGGCCCCCCAACCCCGCCCCCCTCCGCGCCAATGGGGGCCCCCTTACAGGCAGGCACACGTGGGGCCCCTAGGCTTAAGCCATATCTAGCCTGTGCGTTAATCCGCCCCTGTTCATGGGGCAGGACTCGGTAACAGCCCTCGCATCCGGGGATTCGGGACTCGCGCTTAAGCGTTCTATTTGGTGTCTTTCTTCGTTTTCTCCACCAGATGGAGCTACACTCTGTGCTAAGGCAAATAACTGGTTATAATGAAGAATGGCCAACGAAACTTTCTTCGGCCACACATCCTAGCCAAAGCCTTTGATTCAGCACCACGTCTCTCACGTTTCTTACCCCCAAAAAAGAGACAAAATATTGAGTAAAAGCCTAATAAATTCATTGCATTATTACTCAACTGAAATGTCTATTTCCGTATTTATTGACATATGACTTTTAGGGTTATATAAATCAAACCAAGCAGTATTTGATGTATCAAGTGTAAAAACAAATGATGTCAGGACTGAATTCTGTTTAATATACTTTTAAAAGGTAATTGACATTATTTCATCCATCCTGCATGATGCTTAGCCAGTTTAGTGTTAAGGAACTTGGATCAGGAAGCGTAGGAGGCGGGACACCCCATAGGAGGCGGGACACCCCATAGGACGCAGGACACCCCATAGGAGGCGGGACACCCTATAGGACGCAGGACACCCCATAGGAGGCGGGACACCCCATAGGACGCGGGACACCCCATAGGACGCGGGACACCCTATAGGACGCGGGACACCCTATAGGAGGCGGGACACCCTATAGTACGCAGGACACCCCATAGGACGCGGGACACCCTATAGGAGGCGGGACACCCTATAGGAGGCGGGACACCCCATAGGAGGCGGGACACCCCATAGGACGCAGGACACCCCATAGGAGGCGGGACACCCTATAGGAGGCAGGACACCCTATAGGACACACCTTTAGGGCACCTTATGGGGCACGGTAAGCCCTGGAAGGGGTTAACAGTCCATCACAGGGCACGCACACACACACACACACACGCACAGTGTGATACTTCCAGATGCAAATTCACACTGCATGTTTTGAACTGGGGGAGGAAGCCCCCGCTACATGAGGAAAACCCACACAGGGAGGAGGGGATCAGACCCCCAATCCTGTGGTTGTGAGGCCAAGACTAACTACTAAGCAACAGAGCCTTTTGTTATAAAGCAGACTAATGTCAGTAACAGTGTTATAACAGGCAGCCCCGTTCAAATAGACTGCATGGGGGGGGGGGGGGGGGGGGGAGATAAAAAGGGGTGCCGGCTCCCCCTGCCTCAAACAGCAAGACGTCCTATCACTGGTACAAAGTTCCCTCTACCATCTGGAGCCCGAGAATCAGGTAAAACTCCTATTTTTTTACTGCCATCCACTCGGTCCCACCATGTCCGACACGCTGGAAGTGCGCGCTCCGTGATGGATTACCCGTAGCTTTAGCGGTCTCTACATGTCCGACACACTGGAAGTGCGCACTCCGTGATGGATTACCCGTAGCTTTAGCGGTCTCTACATGTCCGACACGCTGGAAGTGCGCGCTCCGTGATGGATTACCCGTCGGTTTAGCGGTCTCTACATGTCCGACACGCTGGAAGTGCGCGCTCCGTGATGGATTACCCGTAGCTTTAGCGGTCTCTACATGTCCGACACGCTGGAAGTGCGCGCTCCGTGATGGATTACCCGTCGCTTTAGCGGTCTCTACATGTCCGACACGCTGGAAGTGCGCGCTCCGTGATGGATTACCCGTCGCTTTAGCGGTCTCTACATGTCCGACACGCTGGAAGTGCGCGCTCCGTGATGGATTACCCGTCGCTTTAGCGGTCTCTACATGTCCGACACGCTGGAAGTGCGCGCTCCGTGATGGATTACCCGTCGCTTTAGCGGTCTCTACATGTCCGACACGCTGGAAGTGCGCGCTCCGTGATGGATTACCCGTAGCTTTAGCGGTCTCTACATGTCCGACACGCTGGAAGTGCGCGCTCCGTGATGGATTACCTGTAGTTTTAGCTGAAAGCTCCGCACAGACTGTCCCCACTCTCTGTGACTATAGGCACCTGAATTACAGTTTCTGTCTGTAGTGTAGATGAGATTGTTGGAATGACACCAGAAGCGCAGCCGCTCCATGGTTCGTGCCGTTACACAGAGCTGATACAGACACGGGCCGAATCCTCCAGACCAAGTCTCAGGACAGAACAAATGTCAATATTGGGTTGACTTGATGTTTGGTTTAAAATGAAAAGAAAAGGGCTAACATTCCCAGGAGACTTATGGGAAGTAATTTATCATTTTTGTCAGGCAGGGGATTTGGGAAGGGGGGGGGCTCCTTGCCTTCCTGATGGGGCCCCTGGCTCCGCACAGACACAAAGCCAGTGTCTGCTTACTCAACCCCCTCCTCGAGCTATTTGCTCAGTACCACCCGACCCTCAATGCATCTCAGTGCCCGTTGTCATGGCGACTAAGTAACCTTATTGATGCCTGGGCAGATGTTACGGGAGGGGTGGGAAGCCTGAACGATTCAGGGATCCCAGGGACATGCCAGCAGAGATTATATTTTAATGTGCGGGGGCCCCGGGATTTGGAATCTCGCCCCTGGTTACGTGTGAAGTTCAGCATGCATACAGATGGAACTGGCCTTCACACAGAATGATAGCCTTTACGGGCAAAACATATACTCACGCTAGGCCTGAAAAGCTGAGGAAATTGTAGCTTATGTGGAGGGGGGTGAAAATTTCCTTGCATGTCTGTGAAGGATTTTTTCTAGGCTTGTATTAAATTGGTTTAGCGGAGTACGCCACATGGAACCGTATTGATAAATCATGGAAGCAATATGCACTGAAGCGGCGGTGAAGAGGAACAGCTCAGCAACCACAATATCTTTTAAAAGAGGAGATTTTGTGGATAAACAAGGTAAAAAGACGGCTTGGTGTGCTGGTACCTTTTGCAGTTTAAAGTCCGACACGTTTATTAAACATAAGGATATGCCGTATTTATACCGAATACTAACTTGTGGGCATCACAATACGGCTGTCATTAATTTTTTAGGCGTACTACTAATCTGCTTACCGAATTGTGCATAAGTAAACGTCTGCATTGTACCGGGAAGCCAGCGTCCGGAGAAATGTTTCACCCGTCATCTGAAGTCCTGGTGATTAGTGCACATGCTCCATATAGTTGAGATGCGATATTGTGCAGCCTTAATTTTTTTCCCTCCAAGCTGCACTGCCTCTTGTTCCATTAGTTGACAGTTATGACATCTAACAATAAAGCGATTAACAGTAATTTGTAATCTAACCTGTTGCCCCGGGGTGAATTCTGTCTGTGATGTTTCCAGGTGCATTCTGGGTAATGAAGACGTGTCCCACAATCCCCTGCCTTTTGGCTTTAGCGTCACTGGCGTCCGTGAGTACAGATCCTGTCTGGTCCTCCCTCGTTCGGGCCGAGCGTGTCGTATTGTACTAACCACCATCATAAGTACAGCCCAAAATCTGTGTTTATGGTGCACGATCTATTGTATTGTGATCATTACACAGTAAGCATTTAAGTATTTAAATATAATTCAGCTTTGATTAACAAACACAGGTAAAATGACAGTGGTGATTCTTTCCATAATCTCTGCCTTGCTGTACCGTTGTGACCTTTGACCCCAGGTATGGAGCCAGCCTCCGAACAGGCCTTCCATTTCTCTGAAGTCCCTGCTGATGCTCCAAGACATGGTAATGTTCCTCCTCACATTCGGTGGAATTCAGTAATGTCCTGTTAGCGAAGCTCATTAGCCCAGTGCAGTGGCTCTCACTTCGGACCAAACCAAAGCAGCCAAGTGCCTCATTTGTGGGAAAAAAGCACAATAACCTGAATCTCAGTAACAAAATTACCGTGGTCCAGTGGTGCTCAGAGTGCCCCCTGGTGGTATAATTTGAGAACCACATTTTGAGAAACCTGGTTTAGGATTGCATGGAGACCTCCTAGCTGTACTGTGGGTAAGGAGATCATAACAGCCTGTGCTTCCCTCCCAATATGTCACTCAGGAGCCCCCGGGGATGGATGAAGACATCCTGCCCACGTTTATCGCCTTCGAGGCCAGCAGCCAGGAACAGGAAGGAGAAGATGTTAGCTACGACGCTCCAGAGGTTGCTAACAGAGAGGATGGCACGTACCTGACTGGGGGTCAGGGTGAGGACAGGACCGAACCGGTCCTGCTGAGAAAGGTGGTGCTGACCCGTCTGCTGGGGGAGAAGGAGAGGGAGGGGCCTCTGGGCAGGCCCAGGGGGGTCAAGGAAGACATGGACGTAGCACAAGGGGGCAACAGTGAGTCAGAGGCAGAAATCCCCACAGATCTGGACTATGATGGGGACAGTCAGGACTATATGGAGGGTCTGGAGTCTGAAGAGACCAGCGAAACTGGCGCGATGCCTCTCGCCGAGGGACCCAACTTCCTGTCCTCAGAAGAGGTACAGGATAGAGATCCGGCGGCAAACCGTGAGTTTCCAGAGGGGAACATGGACATCAGCCCTGGGGGAGCCCAGGAAGCCACTGACCGAACATCATGGGAAGGTAACACTAGCCTGGAACTGGGGGGTGCCTGGAGAACTGCAGTCTGGGACAGTGCAGAGATCTCCAAGGACAAAGTGAGGAAACGTAAGGGCGAGCGGCCAATCAGAAAAGGGCTGGACCAGGAGAATGGGGCCCACGTGACCAAGGAGGCCGAGAAAGATCCGGAAACCACGGACGGCATGCCACATAAGTCTGCAGAGACGTCCGGGAGATGGGTAAACCTTCACACAGTGTCCTGGGCTGCATTTCATTATGCAGTTCACAGCTCTAGCACCATGTGTGCCCTAGGATAGACTGCGGATCTTCATTAGTCTCCGGACACTTCACTGATCTTCAGAGGTGGGTAGCTCAGTTTCAGAGTTAAAGTCGAGACCAAGATTTTGTTTCAACCAACCAGTTGAGTACTCTGTCACTGTAACTCTTTATACTCAACTGGTTGGTTGAAACAAAATTCGTCTGGATTTTCACTCTCTGGACCTGAATTACCCAACTCTTACTGTCTTTACTGGCTTATCCTCACCTATGATTTTAGCAGGTCTCTTGCATATCCTGAACGCTCCTTCTGCACTTGTCTTTGATTGACTAGCGCTCTCATTAGCTTCTGGCTACATTTCTACCGTACTGCACTGCTCTGGCTGCAATGCTACCAGGCGCTAATTACTGGCCGCTGATTGCTGCACTTACGCCAAACTCGGCTCCTTAACCTGCCATTTGCTTGTGATGTATCCGCCTTACTTGTATGTCGCTTTTGGGAAAAAGCGTCTGTTAGATAAATAAGAGTCACGTTATGTGATGTAGTGTAGCAGGAAGCGGGGAGAGACCAGTAGGTAACCAATCCCCAAAATCCTGCAGGCTTCTCCCAGGGTCAGGAATCCCACACAGGCCCAGAAGGCCCGGCGGCCAGACGCCTCCAGTGGGCCGTCTGGGGATGAGGCACAGAGGCTAGCGGCAGCCGGTGAGTGGCGTTTCGGCGCACGGCCTTCCCGACGGCTCCACCGCAGGAATCTGCTGACCGGGCCTCTTTTCCTGGCTTGCCGGGGGAGTATCGTCAAGCTCCGCGCCGGTCTGCCAAAACAAACGGCCGCAGGCCGACTCCCGCGGGCGTGGAGATTACAGCGCTCGCCTGGGCCGCCACTCACATTGTTTTCAACCTCTGTTTTCTGCAGATCTTACAGCAGGCATAAAAATAAAGCGCACGTTCCAGCAGCCTGTTTTATCCACGGGAAGCTGCATAACATTTACACAACAAGTAAATCAGATTAAAAAACACCACATCCCTGACATTAAACTTCCCTCTGGATCATCAGAGTTTGATCGGAAGCTCATCCAGAGCTTATAGAGTAAGAATGACTGTCACAGTGCATGCTGGGTATGAGAATGGCAGGCTGTGGATTTTATTTCTACAACGTCCAGTTTAGGGTCTTGCTTATTTGGGGACTTTCGTCTGCTTTTTCAGACCTCTGTGACGCTTTCCCGTGCAAGCGTGGGAAGACATGCCAGCTCGATCGTGGGGGTCACCCTGGGTGTGTCTGTCAAGACCCCCTGACATGTACTCCGAGCGCCAGCGAGTTTGAGCATGTGAGTACTGGGTTTTCTCCTTTACAAACCGAAGATCAGGTAGTACATTACATGGCAATCTGGATTTGTCAAAAAGGAACTATGAAAGGCTTTGTTCTAGGATTGGCCAGAACATTAGGACACTCAGCAGCTAAGTCCCCTGTCTGTGTAGGTCTGTGGTACAGATAACAAGACCTACGACAGCACCTGCCTGTTCTTCGCGACCAAATGCAACCTCAAGGGCACCAAGCGAGGTCACAGACTCCACCTCGACTACGACGGACCCTGCAAACGTATGTGTTGCTTCATGGGACTTGGTGGACAGTGAGGCCAGTCAAAAAAATATTTCTCTTATATCAAAAGAACTATGCCAAGGAGAGCTGCCAAGGTTATTACTGCAACTCAGTTTCCAGAAAAGTTGGGACGCTGTGTAAATTTTTTTTACAATGATTTACAATTCATATAAAGCCATATTTAATTGAAAATAGATTGAAACTGAGGAATTTTATTGTTTTATGACATATGCTCAATTTGAATTTGATGCCAGCTGTTTCAAAACAGCTGGTACAGGGCCGTGTTTACCACTGTGCTGGGACCGGTTGCTGGGGTTTTGAAAGTGAAATGTTGCTCCATTCTTGCCTGATATAGGAGTTCAACTATTCGACAGTTCGGGGTCTCCTTTGTCGTATTTTTCGTTTCATGAGAAGCCAAATGTTTTCATGGGGTAACAGGTCTGGACTGCAGGCAGGCCAGTCTAACCAAGCTGGATGGTTCTCCTCCTCTTTAGCCTGGAGGATGGGGTGTCCATCATTTGAATTTGAAATTTGCACAACTTTTCAAAACTTTCTCAATTTCATTTCATACATTCATACATTTGATATGTTGCCTTTGTTCAATCTTCAGTGAAATATGGGTTTATATGATTTGCGAATCATTGCATTCTGTTTTTATTTACGTTTTACACAGCGTCCCAGTTTTTTCGGAAACGGGGTTCTGAAGGTTCTGAATGGTCCTGGAGATCAAGCACATTCTTGGTTGAGTGGGAATCAGTTAGGGAGCCGTGGTCTGTTGCCACACCTCCATCAATACTTCAGCACAAACTGTGGACATTACAATAAATGCTGAACATTAAAAAAGCACCTTCATCTGTAAGAAATGTAGATTCGACAGTGAAGAGCTGAGAGTCAGTTTACCAACCACCCCCCAGACATTGCGTCCTGCCATGACGGGGAGCTGGCTCAGGTCCCCCTACGCATGCGTGACTGGCTGAAGAAGATCCTGCTGCAGCTGTACGAGCATGACATGCACATCCCCGGCTTCCTGAGCGCCAAGCAGCAGCTGCGAGTGGGTGACCGGCCTTCTGGGCATCTTGGCTTCACCGTACAGCTTCACGCCCCACAGAGATACAGCCGGATAACTTGCCTAAGTGTCTCTCTCCTACACAGACACTGGGAGGCAGTGCTAGGCCTATTGCAAAGGTTTCATCCAGTGTTTCTCAGTCGGTCCTCAGGGACCCACAGCCAGTCCATGTTTTGGCTCCCTCCCAACGCCCTGCCAGACAGACTTTTTTTTTTTCACTTCATTCCACAAAAAACGGATTAGAAAACACTGGTTTAATGTACAGGGAACCAGCAAACTGCACTGAGGAGGGCTCCAAATATAAGCCGTACTAAATAACACGCCTAGCTGGGCTCAGCGAGCCACAAATCAAACCGACCCACTTACTCCTGCCCAAAATTTGCTCTTGACCAAGCAGCAGAGAAAAGGAGACGCAGGGTTTCAGTAGATCGGCCCCAGGGGGGTATTTCGTAAAGCAGGATTTCTTCATTAGCCAGATAACTTAAGCCAAACGTAAGGATTGTCTAATAAGAATGTCACTTATCTCTCTTCGTATTGGGCAGTTTCCACTGCAGCATGCGCCCAGAGAATCAGGGTCATGAAATTTGCTCAAAGATGAAAATGCTCATGGTTCCCTGGTGGCTCGTTGGATCACACTGTTGGCTCATATATGCAGTGTTTTGGGCTTATATCTCCTGGGCTCAGTGTGTGTATTTTCTGTCCATCTATTCCTAGTCTCTTAATTACCCATCATGTATGAGTATGAGACTGAAGGACTTTTTAGTTGCTCAATAAAATGATAATGATAATGGCCTTATTTAGCAGACACTGTTATATAGAATCATCTACATCAGTTTAAAAGCAGCCAATTCAGTTTGAAAAATGATTGGTATAGAGAGATAACCAATTAGACTGTAGAAGAGGTGGGTCCGAGCAACTAAAGGAGGCGGGACATCAAGACATCTGATTGGTTGGTCCCACCTCCTCTAGTTACTTGGACCCACCTCTTCTATAAGCTGATTGGTTAGTTCTCTGAACAAATCATTTTTTTCTTCTGCCCCCAGAACACTTTTGTGTAAGTAAAACTTTTATGAGCTTTCAGTTTTGCAGGTTGCAGACAGGTTCCCTGCCCAATTCTCCAGCTAACTGACCTAGAATGCCGAGCCACAGCCCCCACATAACCCGGGGGCTGAACCAGAACCCCCCCCTCGTCCACTCCCACTGCAGGTACAGAAGATATTTGAGAGCGAAAGGCGCCTCCACACAGGGGAGCACTCCATCAAGATGCTGGCCCGGGACTTTGAGAAGAACTCCCGAGGGTACATCTACCTCGTGCACTGGCAGTTTGCTCAGATGGACAAGCACCCCACGGACAGGTAGCTACTGGGACAGATGATCGCGCATCAAGTGCCTGCCTGGGCTCCAGACATGATATACCTCACATACAATAACCTAGGTTGGGCTAGGCTAGGCTAGGCTAAGCTAGGCTAGGCTAGGCTAAGCTAAGCTAGGCTAGGCTAGGCCTACTGCAGCCAGTGGAACTTAGGCACATCCATTCAGCATTCACAGTGAGTGATACAGTACTATAAAACGGTTGTGTCTGACAGGTATGTACCTAGATAAATCAGTCAGAAAAAATGTGCCGTTGAGATGCTAATACTTTTTTTCTTTCTCTTTGTTCATTTGCTCTTAGCAATGCCACGGGTCATTAAAAAAACTGATTAAAAAAACATATGTAATTGAGTCTATAGTGTGATTTTGTCACCAAGTGAATTGTTATGGGACTGGCCCACCTGATTTTCTGCTGATCCACCCATGTTTTCATTTCTGGCTTTACTATTGAGCTAAGCTATGCTAAGTCAGAACTTTACTAATCTCTGGGGGGGGGGGGTCTTTGGCCAGTAGCATAGTGATGGATAAATAGAACAAAAGGTAATTTAGGTAGAAATATAACAGAAATAGCATAAGTAAAAACTAAGGGCACTGGAAGTCCATCAGCAGACACCCCCAGGCCCTAACCCTGGCTCCCTCTCCTGTGCTGGGCAGGCTCCTCTGCCACGCAGAGCTGGCCCAGCTGAGGGCGCTGTTGGTCCCCATGGAGCACTGCACCTCCCGCTTCTTCCGGGAATGTGACAGGGACAAGGATGGCCTCGTGTCCTTCAAGGAGTGGGGCCGCTGCTTGGGGATCAGGGATGGTAAGAGTTGAGGAAGTCCCGCCCTCCCGACCCGAAAGTGGTATGGTCTGGCCTTCGTCTAACTTCCTGCAGTGTATTTTAGAAACACGGTTTACCTGCGTCCCGTGCTGCTTATGAAATTATCATTAAGGCTTATTTAAGCCCCTTTTATTGCACTGTGGTCACAGCCTCACTCTGATTTTGCCCTCCTGTCTTTTCTCCCTACAGCGGACATGGATACAAACCTGCTGATGTAACCTCAGACTCAGTACCAGACCCTCGGTCTTCATCAGTGTTTCTTCCTGCACGCGATCCGTGATGTTCGAGAAGGAGACCAAGTAGACCAACGGTGTGGTGGGATGGAATAAAAGAGCAGAGTAATTTGTCTTGTTTTCTCTCCTAATACATGGAGTATGAAAGTATGTTTGAACAAATGTTGTGGGTAAATTCAAAGCATATGGCTTTAGGAGGAATAAAATGATATGGAATAATGTGTTACTTTAATGTTCTAGAAAATCCATGGATTTTGATTGTAAACACATACAGATGTGTGTGTGTCTGTGTTGAGGAATACAGTACCGCAGGATAATTACGAGTCAATATTGAATGTACTGAATTTAATCTGATACCGCAGATGGATCAGAGGTTTTTGAATTAGATGAATGAGTGAGCGAATCCTAACACTTACTGCTGTAGATTAATGCAGATTTATACAGATCATTTTCCTTTTGCTTAATTTGCTTTGTCACCTTAAATTCCATTTCTGATAATGTTGGTGTTACTGCATCTGTTGTAGACTGTAAGTCAATGTTTACATGTAAAAATGTTCCATTACTCCTGTTAAAATCGTGGGTGAAAAACTCTCAGATTCTTTTCAGTTACAAGTTGTTCCTTAAATTAACCCTTCTAATAAAGGTCTCTTGTTCAATCCAAGGGCTACGAGAACGATTCCTGGTCTTAGAGGAATGTCTTATGAGGAGAGGTTAGCTGAGCTGAATCTGTTTAGCCTCAAGCAAAGGAGACTAAGGGGGGACATGATCCAGGTCTATAAGATTCTAACAGGTCTGGATGCTGTTCAGCCAAATGGCTACTTCAATATTAGTCTAAATACTCGAACTCGTGGCCATAAGTGGAAATTAGCGGGAGAACATCTTAAAACGAATTTGAGGAAGCACTTCTTTACACAGCGTGTAGTTACGGTATGGAATAGTCTTCCTGCTAGTGTAGTGCAAGCTAAAACCCTGGATTACTTTAAATCAGAGCTAGATAAGATTTTAACAACTCTGAGCTATTGGGTAAGTTCTCCCTAAACAAGCTAATGGGCCGAATGGCCTCCTCTCCTTTGTAAATTTCTTATGTTCTTATGTATTGGTATATGCTGCAGTGTGTGGGGAACTAAACAGAACAGAAGATCTCGGCGCTGGGTATGGGTTCAGGCGCACACAGCTGCTATCAATCAGGATTGATTGACGCACGAACAACGATAAAATAACAAAAAGAATGAAAGAAATGTTCAAACGAGGGCAGGTAACAGTTACTTTTTGAAAATGTTGAGATGTGGGTGTGTGTGTGTGTGAGTGAGTGCAATGAGAGCTAGAGATGACTAATGTACAAACGCGATTAGAGGTCGATGATGTCACCACTCCAGGTAGATATTTTGAGGGTTTAAGCTGGGGCATGTTGGCCACAGTCACTGGTGAAGTTCTGATCCATCCCACTAATCCCGACACAACCGCCATGTTTGCACGAACATTAGAGTGCAATCAGGAAAACAGGCACAGAAGACGCTGGAGTATCAGGGATTCCCTGCAGCAGTACTCATTAAATGGTCATTATGGGGCCCGGTTGAAGGACCACAATGGGCCAAGCATGATTGGCCAAGCCCATGGTCTGGTCAAAGCGAAGATGGCGATGCCAGGATGACTCAGCAGCCAGAGCAGAGCTCTGATTGGGCCGTGGCTGGTGAAGAATACGAGGAGCGTTTTAAAAGGGCAGCTTGCAGGGAAAATAGCTCAGCTTCTGATGTCATATTACAGGAACAAGGAACTAACCTGAGGTAGACTAACTGCTCATTCGCATCCATCTCCAGGTATTCACTGAGTATCATCAAACTAAAGTACTTTGCTAATATTAAATATTAATTTCTTTCCATGCTTTTGCTCTCTGTTGGTGTGTGAGCTGAACATTAGGTTAAACCTTCTGTCTGTAAATGAGACTAGGGTATTAATAACCATGCGTAGCTGATGTTATTAAAACAGCTTGTGTCCATCTTCCTCTTCCTCCGTGGAAGGCAAACCATGATCTGCGGCTGGTTCTTCTTCTTGCCGATGGTGGTGCTTCTGGTGAGTTTCACGTTCTGGTGTTAATCCTTTTGCCTCTGCGTGTCTTGAAGTTCTGCTGTATCCACCTTTCCCTCAGTCCCAGGCCGAATCTGATGAGACATCGAGTGCCGAGGTACGGATCGCACCGCGTCATTTTTTTGTGACTTTTGTAATGTCTGGCGACAGAGAGACAGACACCGTGAGCCCTGTCTTCTTCTGCAGGCGGCCGTTGCAAACGCAGGAGCAGCGAATGGCATTGGCATTCCTAATGGGCTTAATCCCGGTGCTGGGAACGGAATGCTTTTAAATGGACAGGCCCAGCTCGGACAGGCCCCGCTTGGACAGGTCCGACGAAGGCTGCGGATCTAATGTGATCATTCTCAGAGCAGCTCCCACATATCTTGAAGCTGTTGATTGTTTTTGTTCTCTTCTGTTATGCTATAAGTATGTTATTATACTAATCCGGTGCTCTGTGACGTTCCCTTATGGGCGTGTCCGTGCCACAGCTGATCCCCATTGGCCAGCCCATGTTTATCCCACAGTCGGGCCTTCCGATTGGCCAGGCTGGCATGCCCCTGGTGCCCGGCATGGGGCTGCAGCAGGCCCTGGCGTTCCCCATGGCTCAGCCACAGCTGCCCGTCCCTCAAATGCAGCCAGCCAATGGGGTGAGTCCTTTGGGCCAAGGAGGCGGGTCAAAGGTGCGTTACAGTCTGACGCGATTTGGCCACCAGTGCTGCTGCCTTTGTTTACGGGGTTTTTCGGTGCTGGCTGTGTTCCCAGGTGCCCCCCCTGTTTGCTGTTGTTCCCCAGGGGGGGTTGCAGTTTCCTGTGCTGAATCCCGGCCAGATGATACAGGTAAGACAAAGACAGGCTTGTGGATTTGGATCCATTCCCGGCTCAGCATCTGGACTGTTCTCCCCCCGTTTTAAAGGGTTTGCAGCAGCCAGCAACCAGCGACTCCAAACTGCCCCTAACCTGCGTGTGTGTGGGGGCTCATACGAGTCCCCTATGATTTTGGGCTGTCCTGAGCATCGTCTAACGCACATCAGGATTGATTTCGAATCATTACCTCCTGAAAAGTGATAGACAGAGTTAATACATGAAAAGATCATATATAATTATCTAAGGAATAATGCTGTAATCAGAAGAATATGGGGGCAGTGATGTTGGATCTCAATATTTCCTGTCAGATTCTCCCATTGGGGGCCGGAAATACCATCATGCAGCCAATGATGGGGGCCCAAGGAGCAGGAAATGCAGCTCGTATGGTCAAGGTGTGCCCCCCCCCCCCCCCCCCACCATTACTCAAGCACACCTCCTTCATTCATACAGCTGGGTGATGCTAACTCTGGGGTTATGGGGTTATGGGGAATGAAGACCAGCTAGGCGGAGATGGGATGTCATCAGGATCCTGTGTTTGTCGCCCAGCCAGCTTGGTTGCCCCCTGATTTCACTGCTGCTCTTTTGTTCTCCTCAGCGCTCAGCTCCCGCAGATTCGGTTCCAACGCCCGGCCCAGTGGAACCAGAGGTGAGTGCCATTATCGGTATTTATTTCCCCAAAACCTGAAATTCTTTCATCGGCATGACTACTCTCACAACCATGACTCAAGCCCAAAACCCGCACTTTTGTTCTCAGACGTTCCCAGTTCCCCATGCAAGGCCGTCCCTGGCTGAGGTCTTAAAGGTACCGTGTCTCTCAAGCACATCTCTCCATCTATCTCGGAAACCTACCCCCAAAATCCGGAATCTTGCCTTAACACATTCAAATACACTGACTCCTTCACAGCTTCTGACGTTGTCACCTGAAAGAAAGCTAAGCGTTCCGGAAATCGACCAGTTTCCAACAAACGTAAGAGTGCTGTATGATGATGATCTCAAGTCTAAATGTGATTTGTCAAATGAAACATTCATTGCTGTTCAGCACTATGACCAGCACTATGAAACACTTACATATGGAACAGTATGTTTGTTTACAGACTCTTCCCTGGCAAGAGAGACCAACAGTGGAGGAATCTTCAGGGTCTGGAGATTATTTGGATTATGAAGTTCTCACCAATATCTGAGTTGACCGGGTGGGAACAGTCCACAGTGGAACTCATCTTGCTAGTTTTACTGTCACTAAATTCATAACTGCTGTTTGAACAGTTTTGATCAATTTCATTTTTTTCTGCATGTATCACTGTACTAGATCAACACCCCAAAAGTGTAAAATGGCACCAAAAGTGACGTCTTAATAAACCAGTTCTTACACTCTGAACATTGTCGGTGAATATGTACATTTTATAAGCGTTCATGCAGCACATATGGAAATCAAACCGTCTTTATGTCAGCTGTCACTTTTATTATCATTGCACTGAAGTCAACCCATACATCTGCATCATACTTAAGAACATAAGAACATAAGAACTATACAAACGAGAGGAGGCCATTCGGCCCATCGAGCTCGCTTGGGGAGAACTTAACTAATAGCTCAGAGTTGTTAAAATCTTATCTAGCTGTGATTTAAAGGAACCCAAGGATTCAGCTTGCACTGCGTTATCAGGAAGACTATTCCATACTCTGACTACACGCTGTGTAAAGAAGTGCTTCCTTAAATCCAGTTTAAAATGTTCTCCAGCTAATTTCCACCTATGGCCACGAGTTCTTGTATTTGAACTAATGCTGAAGTAACTATTCGGTTGAACAGCATCCAAACCTCTTAGAATCTTATAGACCTGGATCATGTCCCCCCTCAGTCTCCTTTGCTTGAGGCTGAACAGATTTAGCTCAAATAACCTTTCCTCGTATGACATTCCTCTAAGACCAGGGATCATTCTTGTGGCCCTACGCTGCACCTTTTCTAAGGCCACTATGTCCTTTTTAAGATATGGTGACCAAACCTGTACACAATATTCTAGGTGAGGTCTCACCAAGGAATTGTATAATCTTAGCATTACCTCCCTTGACTTAAACTCCACACACCTGGAGATATACCCCAACATCCTATTGGCCTTTTTTATTGCTTCCCCGCACTGGCGAGAATGAGACATGGAAGCATCAACATACACACCAAGGTCTTTCTCATAATCAGCTACCTTTATTTCAGTAGGTCCCATAAAATACCTGTACTTTATATTTCTGCTCCCTACATGGATTACCTTACATTTGTATATGTTAAATTTCATCTGCCAGGTGTCAGCCCAGTCACTAATTAAATTAAGATCCCGCTGTAGCTGCTGAGCCGCTAGTTCAGTATCTGCTACACCACCCACCTTGGTGTCATCTGCAAATTTCACCAGTTTACTGTATATATTGGTGTCTATATCATTTATGTAAATTAGGAAATTTAAAATTGAACCCTGCGGTACCCCACTATGAACGCAGGCCCACTGTGACAATGAGTCTCTTATAACTACTCGCTGCTTCCTATCCGTTAACCAGTTATCAATCCAGGTCGCTACAGTTCTTCATCCATCCATCTTTCACAGCCAGTTATCTGACCAATCAGACCCTGTTTCAGAGACGCCAATTCATTTGGCAGCATATTGTTGGACTGCAGAAGGAAAAGGTACATTCTCAGGAAATCCATGCAAACATGGGAATAACATGCAAACTCACAGAGAGCTGAGGGTACGAATGAAACGCACATTGTTTCTCACTGAGCCACTGTATTGGCCTACTGTCATGCAGTACGATGGTATGAATGCAAAAGTGTAGAAAAATGATAATTCCTGTACTTACTTGAAAACAATCTACAGACCAAAGTTAACCAAATAATCAGATACATTCCTAAATAAAATTACATGCAATGTATAAAAGAATTCATTGTAATACTTCTTCTGTGAATTCTTTGTCCCTGTTACTAACAATTGTATACATATGTTGCCGTCCCTCATCTCGTGTGAGATGGTATTTTCCATCTGTTCAGTTTGAAGCTTGATGTATTACTCTGACAGTGACATTACGACAATGCATTAAACTGCCATATTTAATCACCTTATTAAACATCCATACCATAGGCTATTTCTGAGGCAGGAAGTTGAACGAGCAAGTCATTAACCGCTATAATTACAGCGCTTTCCAACATCGCCGCCCGCTGTGGAGCGAAAAACTATAATCACAGACTTATTTTAAATGTCGCTGAGGCTCACAGAAAGGGTTATGGGCCCATCCTGAACCCAGACGAATGCAGCAGCACCAAACCACGATCAGGACGACTGGGCCCCTCAGAAACTCGAGGCCAATCAGAAAGTCACTTCCTGAAGAAGTAAAAATAAGCTTCCAATAAAAAAATGCTGCACGTTTGTCACATGTGCCACAAAGTAAACAAACTACATATAGATGACACTGCACACATCTGTCTTACAATTGCTTTTCCTGAGCAGTTTTGGGGGACCACAGGAAATACAGACATTTTAAATCAAACTATACAATTTGTTGACTTTGTTACATTTAATTTTTTTTGCCGATACTTTGATCTAAAGTGATGTACATTTTTTGAGAAGGCAGGGTCAGTCAGTCCCTGGAGCAATTGTGTTTAAGGGCGTTTCTCAAGGGTGCAACGGTGAAATCGCTCTGCTGACCACGGGATTTGAACCAACGACCTTCCAATCACAAGTAAATCACCGTAACCCTCTGAGCCACAAACCGCCCCTATCATTCAGCAGGAGTAACCTCCAAACCTTTAAGTCAAAGAACCATGAAATGTTTCCTAACATCCCCAGAGACAAGCCGGGGCGTGAGGACAAGGAGAAACACCTCTCTGGAGGCCACTGCAGCATTCCAGATGATCCTAAATCCAACATGCTCTGTTCCCCGCGATACCAGTGAATCTGATGAGATTGGATCGACCTGGACGGCCGCAGATTGCCGCACTTTTGTCCAGGCTTGGTGGTCACAAATTAGGGGCTTTTCATGCCGCCCCCGTAAGCCTGAACCCTGTAATTAATGTAATCCCACACACAGTGATGCTGTTGTGTTTAATGAGGACATGGGCAGGACACAAGGCCGCACGAGCTACTGCTCCCTGCCAACTCAGCCACGAGCTAATTATCACCCTTATAAATGTCCAGAATCCTATAAAAACTCATTTTACGCTTCCTTTTGGCAGTCCGACCTACTTGCTCCCTCGAAATCCTCAGGGAAAACAGAACGGAGAATTGAACACCAGAACAGAGAACTCGGTCAACTCTACAAGTAGGTCTAAGACGTTCGGCGTCTTTAGCAAGTCGTACCTCAGTGCATGAGTATAACATTGTCAGTTGTTTTTGGTTCATGCAGCCTGAAAAATGAAGATTCCAGCACTGATGATCTTCACTTTTATCGTCCTTCAAGTGAGTAACTAGGGATGATACGGGAATCATGTCATGGGTGCAGAGAAGAGTCTTTTTGTTTGGGCCGGGAAACTTACCATTACTCTCTTTCACTTCTAGGTCAGTTTTGGGAAGGTAGGTCCATTCATTCTCATCATCTGTGAGATGAAAGGTGTGATCACGTATGCCGGTGATATACAATGGGGCTGAAATGCGGGAATCTGTATAGATGTAAACCAAATGGACCTTCTTGCTCAGAAACTCAGACTGCTCCCAGGATTCAACGGGGGAATGGTGCCAGGGGTTCTGAGCCCAGGGTACATGATGGGGGGGCCTCAACCCCCCATGATCAACATGGGAGGGGGATACCTCCAACCCCAGTACCCTCAGGTGAGTATCCCAGCCACGGGCCTTAATGAGACACTTGTTAATGATGCTTTTGTCCGAAGCTACTTCTAGTAGAGGAAAGTAATACAATTCATGTGTGCTTCCTGGCACTTGAACCAACAACCTTTGTGTTGCTGCACAATCACAATATGTTACTTGTTGAGCAACAGGAGCTACAAATTGTCTTATTAATGGCTCTGCAGTTCATAAATAATCCATCATGTTTGCAGTTATGATGTCACAAAATTAGGTCATGTAAGTGCTTCTATAATGGATGACTTTGCTTATTGCTTGAGATCCTGCCTCTTTGTAGATGCTTCCGGGCGTTCCACTATCACCCATGATCCCATCTCAACCCTACGGCATTCCTTATGCTCCCAATGGACTCCCACAACAACAGTTGCCTTATATGGTTCCCTTCAACCCGAATCCCAGTTTGCCGCTGCAACAGCCACTGCCGGGACAGATGGTCTCTCCGGCCAATGGGGTAAATCTATGTGTTGCTATGCACAGCCTGTATCCAATCAAAAATCAGTCACTGCACCTACTATATCAGGTACAATTTTGTCCTTTCAGGGATCCCCGAACTATCCCAGTGCACCGCAACCAAACTTTCTACGAGAAGCCAACCCAGCCCAGCAGCAAGCTACAGTAATTCAAACTGACACTTCCTCTTTCCTTTGAGGGCTCTAGTCAAACTTTATGAAGATCACAAACCTCTTTGTAATAATCGTTATAACAGTCTTGGTTTAATTGCATTTTTTCTAGTTAATTCAATAAGATCACTCTGTAATCTTACAGACGTAATGTATGTAATCTAACCGCGTACCATTTAAGCAATTATGCAGGATTGCGGAATGGAATATCATTCTCAACATGTGAACGCACTTTCTACACAGATATATTTGGCTAAATCATAATTGGAATTAAACTGAAACTGATTTTTTAAGTGAGGGGATTAAATAATTCTCAGGGCAGTGCATGAGAGGAACTGCCCATTCGATGTTAAAGTTATAGCTGAAATCTCCATGCACAGGGAGCTCCAGGCTGGGATGGGGTTCGGATGGGACAGCAGGCCATGACCGCAGCTCCACGTACGCGGATATATAAGGTAAGATGGACTCAGAGGAGGTTGTCCTTCACTGTGAACGATGAGCCATTTCAACTGCTCTGTTTAATGACTAGGATTATAATAATGCTTTATTGACAAGGAATGTGTAGAATAAATATTATCAAAGCATAAATACCTAGCTACCTGTGATGGCAGAGGTGCCCCACCACTTGGAGCTAATGCTAAATGGTAACCACTAGTGATGAATGCTAACATGCTAAATGGTAACCACTAGTGATAAATGCTAACACGCTAAATGGTAACCGTGAGCAGAAATTGATGCCCAGAATTCCTTGTTTCACTCCCACAGCGCTTTGCTCCCAGGATGACTTATGGCGGGAGCTTGTCTACAAGCAATGAGGTACACTACAAATGGCTCTTGGGCTGTTTAATGGTTTCCAGTGCCTTAATATCCTTCAGCGGCACTAGTATTTGTTAGCTTCTGTGCTCCTGGGAAATGATATTTTCAGAAAAGCTCTAAAATGAATGTACACAGTTGACATATGGTCATTTTTATCCCTTTAGGTTCCAACTCAGATAATGCCGACCCCAACTGAGGGTGGGGCTCTCTTCAGCAACGCTTAAATATCAGGTGCATATCGGCCTACTAGACGGTGATGGATATTAAACAGCCATGGAGATTTACATGCTAAACGCTCAGCTTTCAATGAGTGTCAGAAGCTTAACAATATCCGTCTTCTCCTCCTTAGGAAGGGCCCTTCAGCACGGTGAACCGACGGGATAGAAGGAACACGGGAATTGTAATAGAACACAAGATGGCTCACTGTGGTTGAATAAAGACAATATAACTGTCTATAAAGCTTCTGCTTAGGCATTATGTTATGCAGTGAAAGTCTTTGATGATGTCAAATAAATGATCAAATATCCCACAATGCCTTGCAGTGAAATGCTTGTGTCTTCTCTCTTCTGGTGCTTTTGCTAAACCAATTACAACTGTACAGTAATGTCAGAGTATAGTAATCACTTACAGCTCTACAGTAATGTCAGAGTATAGTAATCACTTACAGCTCTACAGAAATGTCAGAGTATAGTAATCACTTACAGCTCTACAGTAATGTCAGAGTATAGTAATCACTTACAGCTCTACAGAAATGTCAGAGTATAGTAATCACTTACAGCTCTACAGAAATGTCAGAGAATAGTAACCACTTACAGCTCTATAGTAATGTGAGAGTAATCACTTACAGCTCTAGTAGTATCAGAGTATAAAAATCATTTACAGTTCTACTGTAGTGTCAGAGTGTAGTGATCACTTACAGCAATATTGTAATGTAGGAGTATAGTAATCACATACTCTGGTTTGGCCAACACTGTTCACCAAAATAACAGAGATTTTTGAGACTGATTTTTTTTAAGGGCTTAATACCATGTGTCATAGTTTAATGAACTTTCTCTAACTATATACTATATTCATTTTAAAATGTACATTAATGTACATTTTAACAAAAGTGTACATGTAGGGTAGAGGTGTTGATCTAGGGTAAAAATTAGTTCTGACATCTAAAGATCAATGAATTGATGCATGGTAGATTAAAACAATTTTTTAAGTTGTAAAATGTTGACCCTCTCTCACATAAGGAAGAGCACTTATCGGTGTGGTGAGATATTTTCACTCGCATGTGATATCTAGTGGTACACTGATACACAACGTGCTTGCATGTTACAAAAAACACTGATGGCATATTCAGTGGTGGCTCCATATATGGTTTTGAACATGTGGACATCTGATGTTGCATTTTGATTTCTTTTTAGCTGGAATGCTCTTGCTTTGAAATGCTGCAGAAAATCTGAGCGACACTCCCCCCTAGTGATAAACCTTGGCAGACAAAATGCAGACAAAATCTATCAGTCGGGATTCTGTGTCACAGTGCCAAAACTGACGGCCCAATTTGATGTCAAGTCGATTTACAGAAAAATCTCCCATAATAAAAATAAAAACATTTTTCAGGTTCTCCAGATTCTTGTACTGTTGGGTTGTATAGACACTGATACTATGTACGTTGTGTGATTCGTACAGAGTTGCATCTTGGGTAGCATGTCATAAATAATGTTACACTTTACGTCATTGTGTCCTTGTTCAACTGACCTGTGTGCCTTTAATTGCGCCTCAGGGACAAATAAAGTTATTTTGAATTTGAATAAAGTGCACTTGATTCATACAGCACTGTTCTCTTGATCATGTCTGTTTAAACCGGGTGTGCCAGAAACATACAGTAGAATGCAAACACAGAGGGACGTCTAGATCATGTTACGTCCTTTTTTAGTGCTGTAATGTGCTGAAAGCCACAGAGATGATGCATAATGTTATTCTAATTATTATACAAATTCAGAGCAACAGGGTTTATTTACAGTATAATATATAATACACTGTAAAAGAGCAGACTGTTTCAGCATGACTCTCTTCGCCTTGTGTTCAATACCGGCTCAGAAGTTTGGAATGCATATCATATGTATTTAGCTAAGTTCAGGCTAAAAATCTATTTTACAAAATGAAATATCTGTTAAAACATCACCTGTGCTTTGGAATATGGATAACTTTTGTACAGCAAATCACTTTAACATAGGATAGCATATGTCTTAATCTCATAATGTCTAGCTTGCAGTGAATCTTCTCAGGTAGTGCGCCCCCTGTCTTGGGGTGACGTCTTAGCAGCATACTTTCCAGCAGGCCATGGTAATCCCTAAAAACTCATGTCTGAAAAACCCGAGGCGCACTCGCTCCCAGCCATTGATGTAACACCGCAATCGTGGATTACGGCATGACTGTGCACCACCTTAATAGGTCTCCATGGTGATGCGCAGACCTCTCGCAACAGGATGTGGGAAATATCTGCTGCGACTGCACTATACCTTTCCAGGGTGCCACCTTCCAGACCTCTAGCTAATTGCTAGCTAACCTTAATCACAGCTCATATCAAGCATCATGTGAAAATCCAAACCCAGCTCAAGAAATCAACGCTCACCATTCTGTCTAATACTCCAGTATATACAAGATGTGAACATGGAAATCGAGCTATACAAACAGTCAAATATCACTATATAAACAGGCTTGAATATATTTCAAGATAACATAGTACACTTGCTTTAATAAATTGATATATGTTCCATATTTACTGGGATTGGCTTCGGATTCTCCATGACCCTGTACTAGATATAAGCAGCCATGGCGTTTGGATGGTTGGTCTGATCTGTAGGAGTAGAAGAGTAAATATAGAAAGACAGAAACCCTCTGGTACATTACTGGCTAATTAAAATGGAAAAATTGGAAAATTGAATCACACCTGATCTTATACACATGAAAACAAAAAAGCCTAGTTCAGCCCACCTAAGTAGAAGTTACAGGTGCCGTCTGGTGGAGAGGCAGGCTGTAATTGGCCACAGGACAGCTGACCCGTGCTGATGGTGAGCTGTCTGGGCCTCCAGACCAGCGTGGTGATGTCAGCCATGTGTCACAGCCGCTAGGCCTGCGAGCTGATTGGCTACGGGGGAATAAGTTCAAGTTTAAAAAGCGAAGGTGTTCACTGGATTGTTAGGAGTCACCAAGAGGGCAAGGAATTTCACTTCAAGCGGTGAAAAGGTGGCATTTTCTCCTGTTTATGAAGAGAATCTTTGTTACTCTATATCATAAATAATCTCTCATTCCCTTTAAAGGGAAATCATGAAGCTGAAAATCGTGACGATCATTTCTTGCCTGCTGAGTCAGTGCCTGGCGATTCCTGTAAGTACTGCTATTTCTTTGCAGAATTCTTTGTAGCTAAATGTATATTTACCTTTACTGGCATGAAACATAAATACGTACTTAATACTTTCCGTGTCTTTTCAGATACTGCGACCGCAATTTGGATTTCTAGCGAGTAACAGTAATGAGGTACAGCACTTCTCCCCTTTCCCCAGTGCTGTATTTGATTGATTTTCACGAATTCCAAGGCACCCCAAATGAATTTTATTAATTTTATTTTGTTCTTCATTGATTTATATCACACCCATCACGCTTAAATGTAAACACTTGATTCTCCTTTGCCTTACGTTGACCTAAATTTGATGTTTTCCTCTCCTTTGTCCCCCAGATTGTCCGACTCAATGGTCTGACGGTCTCGGGCATCGGCTTTGGTCAAGCACAGGCGCGTCACCATCTGAATCTCCTAGATTGACTATAGAGAAGAAATGATGAACGTATGTATCAGGGAAGCTCTGCTTATTCCTCCTTTCCTGCTTTCTCTCCTCGCAGACGACACCGTTCCTGCCCTCCTTTGGACTCCAACCGGCTGACCTGGGCTTCCCCCCCCAGCTGGTGCCCTTAAACCCTCAGTTGGCAGGACCCTTCATGCCCCAGGCCCCTCCGGTGCTGCTTCCTGCTCAGACCAACCAAGTGCCCCCAGGATTCCTGCCCCCCCCCCAACAGGAGCAGCCCGGCCTTCCACTCGATGCCACGGTCGCCCAGCAACCACAGCAAGGCTTTAACCAGGTGCGCTGAGGCTGACTCTGTAACCCTAAATACATCCCACTTTGTCTGCTTTTTGTCTCCTCTCTAACTTCCTCCGTCTCCTCCAGATGATCCCGCAGTATTACCCTTCCTTTCCGTATCCTCAACGGCCTGGAGGACAGGTACTGCCGGTCACATGACTAACCACAACACAAATTAGCGATTATCCCAGGGAGACTCATTATTTGCTGAGGAAATTATCTTAGGTATCTGCTGACCAAGGACATATGTTTCAACATTGGTATGGACAAAATTAGCCTCTGAACCCTCTCCTTCACTAAGCACACACCGTACTCCCACAATATCGGTAGGGACATCTTCCTACCATCCATACCAAAATCTAGGGCTGACAAGAGCCTTGAGACCCGAGTATCAATTTTTGACATCATATATTTAGTTTTTGCCAGGAAACATGGAGGTGCAACATTTACCATGGTATGTTTATTGAATACAAACCTCCACGATTAATCCCTTCTCCAGGGCTTCCCCTACTATTTCTCATTTGGATACCCACAGTGGAATCCTTCATTTGTCCAGCTACAACCATCCCAGCCCAACGGCAGGCAGAACCTGGAGCAGACGACTCCAATACCAAACCTCCTGCAGGTACGTGCTCACCACGTGGGTCGCTTCTGTTCCCAGTCATGCCGTTCGGCTTTCAGGCTGCCCCTAGCTAATTTTAAACTGCCATTATTAACCTATAGATTCTAAATATAAAGTGTAAAGGTGTTTCACTTCAACATTTCATAACGAGATGCACAAACAGATCACATCTTTTTCTTTTCTTTGTGATTTTATATGATCAGCACAGATTGACACCAGTGAAGTGTCGTTAGCAGTTTATTTTTTTTATAATAACAGCTTCAGTAATGGTTGATGTTCCCTCTGTAGGGAAATACTAACAGAGATTTTGGAACGGGGTCAGACATTACTCCTAGCAGACGTGGAGATTCTGTAGGCACAGAGGTAAGGTACCTAAGCGATGTCACCCTGACATGTAACGTTATCATGATACTCTAGGGACCCGTTTATCTATCTATGCAGGATATTACTCAAGATCATGTTCCCAGTTTTTCCCGTTTTCCTCATTCATGTGCCTTTTTTCTTGATGTCCATCTATACTCAGGTTCCAAACCCCTCCTTTGTGTTTGAACCATAGGATGAAATAATGACAGGAACTCTTGGGAGGTGAATGTTTCTTAAATTATGGACCAACGTCCTTTCATTTTACGTTTCATGTAGCACTTGTTTGTCGTGACAGTTTTAAACTACTTCTCACACAACGTGATGGTATTTACAAATGAGACATCATTATACATCCTGTGCATGCCTTTGTAACTATTTCATATGATCTTTTCCAGAAAGATGTTCCCACCATAACCTGACAACCTTGGTCTGTCTTACTTTAAACTTTACATTGATCTGATTTTGTGTTTTTCACTACCGATTGTTATAATAGTAACTTATAATACCAGAACAAGAAAGCATTTACCTGTAAAGAAAATTCTGGGTTTGGATAATTTCTTACATTTCTATGGCAATTTATCAAAATAGCAGTATCTTAAAGAATCCCAGATCTCATTTAATGTTGTTCTTTCCTCAATAAAGTCTGTTTTTTGTTAAAAACATGCTGTCATCACCTTTGTCCCACAATGTTCACACACTAAAAAAACAAGACAGTCAGACACTATTATGTGCTTTGCAGAAAGTTTTAATGCCTACAATTAAATGAGCTTTTGAGATACACATGCGATAAACAGGACTAGCTATTATTCTACCACACCAAACTCACTCAGTCCCAGCCAACACTATTAGCGTATATTTGACTATACATATCTGACTACTCAAGCCATTAAACATTTCGAATTAGGTATTCCTTTCATTCAGTTTTTTTTTGGTCAGCTTTTCCTCAGGCAATGACTCTGTACAAGGGAACAAACAGAAGAACAAACAAGCATTTAAAAACAATGAACGACCCTTGAAGTTAGCTTTATAAGGTTTGAGAGTCTGGCATTTGGTATGCGGCTGGTGATTGGTCAAACAGGATTTGAGCGTGACATTCATTTAAAAAAAAAAAACGACTCTGTTAGTTCTTGGGTGGCTTTTAATGAGCTTTTTACCCATTGGACAAATTTCAATATCAAATATCAAATGAGCCTGAGAAGTGTGTGGTGATGATCAGTAATAGGTGTAGCCTTACCTGTCTTTCCAACATCTTAGAAGTCATAGTCCGGCTCGGCCTAAAACATCGGTAGTGTGCTTGAGTTTTGAGAGACAAATAAAGTCACGGTCCAACATTTTCATCATCGCCTGGACTGGTTATTAACTTACCTTTAGGAATGCTGGGATCTTTACGGAAAGACAAAGGAGAGCATAATTAGAGGACTACTATTAGTTCATCTTAGGTTGAACAGTACCTGGTTACCACGCCAAAAGTAATCTAAAATTCTATTCCTGATTCTAAAGTCCGATGAGTTCAGGTTTAGTAAACAGGGCAGGTACTGAAGAAGCATCAAGTGATTAGCAGAGTTTGATATTTGCACTTGGGGGCCAAAAAGTCCCATGAATTTGATACACTAACGCATGTATCTGATACACACATAAATTATTTTGTCTACCTATAGGGTATCAACAAACCGCTTATGCTAAGGTGCTAAGTGCCGGTGCAGAACATGTGCAATGCTGGTCTGGCTAATTAATTGCAATTAATTGTGCATCCTGGTAGAAACAGTGCACTCTCATTTCTTGTGTATTTTCTATATGTATAATTTACCAAAATTTGGAAACAAGGGCTGCTTTACTCACAGGGCTTAGAATTCCATATTCGTACGAAACTGTTTGCTGAAACAAACAAACAAACAAACAAATATGAGGGGTGTATATGCTTACAAGCGGAGGCTGCTAATATTGACACTATTGGCTAATAAGTCACTAAAGCATCTGTCTCAAAAATGTATAATGCTTTCATGGGAAAAGACTGAGAGACTTACTTTGTTTAAATGTTATGATACTGCAAAAGGTACCAGAACAGATACTGCAACTAAAATGAATGGTGTATAATTTAAAAAAAAGTTTTAAAAATTACCGGAGATGAGGAGCTAAAGTAAACCTTCAGGTATGGCTGAAAGTAAAGAGATGAAACACAGAATTAGAGGCTGCGTTTCACTGTTTGTTGTCATGCACATTTGAATTGCTGCTTCATAATGCAGCACGATAAATGCAGAGATGTTTGAGAGTGGGTAACCTACCTGAAGTCCGTATAATCCATATCCATACTGAAAAAGAGGATGGGACACTTAAAAATATATCAACTGATTTTTAATCAAAACATAATTTATGTATTGTTTAGACCAAAGAATAAAAGATTATCCATACCCCCATCTCCTGTGGTGCATTTGCCCCTCCCTGGAAACATCCAGAGGTTAATTCTCTCCCATTATGTTTTAATACAATACTGGGCATTGACTTATTTATCAACTCAATGACTTAGTCCACCATCAAGATGTTTTTTATGTTGTCATAGAGACAGAAGCCAATGAGAGTCACATGACTAATATATTAATTTGTCAGGGAATGAAGCAGGAGGGGATACCTTTGGTTGAGGAACTCCTGCTTGAATCTGGGAATTAAAGAATATGCACATATTTAGTGTGCAGAAATGAAACAGCAGATAATCAATCAAGAAGTACATGTCGAATGATTATTTCAGAAAGACCATCGCAACGTGTTCTCTACCTTGGGCAGGAGAAACATGTTTTCACCCTGTGACAGTGAAACAGCATGCAATCAACAACAAATATTAAAGAAGAAAAACAGAACAATAACATAACTGCTTTGCAAATTAAATTATAAAAATGTAATTCCCATATTTTGATAATCATACAAGGATCCAATATGCTGATACATTACAAGCTAAATGTTGGCTGTAATCATTCAAATAAAAACAAAATCAGAATAAAGTAACTTTACCTCTTTGAAATGGTACAGGCTGGCATTCTGCACATGGGAAGTAGTTGGATATGCATTAATCAGCATTGAATAACATAAGGACAATTGCATTTCTCATAATTAAATAGTGTTCTGAGCTTTTTACCTGGAGGGTCACGTTATTTGCCTGCAAACACAAACAAACAAACATATATAATGTGAATACGCTCAGGTGCAGTGTCCATTTGAAAGGTAAGCAAATGTAACTGTACCGTTACCTGGATGATGGGGAAGAATTTCTGACCATCCTAGAACACAATAATGATAACAGCTTTTTAAATACATTATATGTTTGGCAGTTCGTCTGACAGGGTGGTATTCATGAATGAATATCAGCACCAGTGGAAAATCCAATGAACAATGAATGAATTATGAACGACTCTTTGGCTAATGTCCTAAAATCGGGTCCCATCCCCTCTGATTATTGGACCTCTGATGTGGAACTTCAGTGATGAAGCCTTCTACTTACAGTGGAGCTGGGATTCCTCATATCTGGATGACCTGGCATAGGGCCCCCTGGCCTGAGACCTTCGTGGGCCCCTGGTGGCTTGTTTGGGGGCCCCCTTTGTGCAGAAGCCTGCATGTTGTTAACTGGAACCCAGTTGGTTGGTTGCCTGCTGTTCCTACCCTACAGTGGTGAAGAGCACAGAGGATTAAGGCTACAGGGAAATTCCATTCTGAGCTATTCATCTGCTTATTCCTACACGTGCCGTTCAATCATACACAGGAGGGTTAGGGATTTCAAGATCACCTGCATGGGATGTCTCCAATATTCCTGAGGATCTGCTCCCTCCCCGCCCATGTTTCCGCCCCAAGGCCCCAGTCTGAGGTATTCCTGAGACCTGGGTGGCCTTTGCTCTTTCTGAACATCAGAAGAAATGACGTTCAATTGTATTATTTCAATGAGCTAATAGCTGACATAAAGTAATCAACATTATACATTAAAACCTTACCCCCGGCAGATGGGGTTTCCTTTCCCCTGTCCCCACTGGTCTAGCTGGATTGCTTAGTTCTCCCATTGGTCTGTCTGTACCCATTGATTCTTCCATTGGTCTACCTGGATTCACTGATCCTCCCATTGGTCTGTCTGAATCCATTGATCCTCCCATTGGTCTGCCTGAATCCATCGATCCTCCCATTGGTCTGTCTGAATTCATTGATCCTCCCATTGGTCTGCCTGAATTCATTGATCCTCCCATTGGTCTACCTGTGTCCATTGATCCTCCCATTAGTCTACCTGTGTCCATTGATCCTCCCATTGGTCTACCTGTGTCCATTGATCCTCCCATTGGTCTACCTGTGTCCATTGATCCTCCCATTTGCTGACCACCAAATGGGGGCCCACCTGGCTGCCCCTTTCTTGGAGGAAAAGGCTGAGAACAGAAGATTTGACTGTCATTAAATTATTATCTTACCTTACGTTCACAATGCCTGAGAGCTGAGCATTTTTACTGGAGTAATTCAGATCTACGGTCAAAAAACTTCTCCGAAGACCATCCAAGCAGCTACCAATAAGGTCATAAGATGTGGCCCTTTGCCTGCAGGACAGTTGTCTATTCAAGGTCAAGTTTGAAGGCTGAAGATCTATATGGACCAGAATTTCTCAGTCTTCATCAAAGTCACTTCTTCTGGTTCATTTCAATAAGATTATCCATCTGAGCACCTGCTTAACAGATAGTGCTCGATGACATGCAATAGAAAGCATGAAAATACCCAGATACTCACCCCGGCAGCAACAGCTGTGAAAAACAAAGCCAACAGCAGCAAGAGGTTCATGATGGTGTATTTCTCTGCAAGAAAAGAAAAAAGTGAGGGTCTGAGGGCCTCTATGGAGGACCGGCCAGACAGATGCACAAAGTCACAATAACCATGCAGAAGCCACATGTTCATAAGTTGACATCTACCTACTGTACATAATGTCCCAATGGCAAAAATAAGGCGCCCGCCGTAAAGTTTACAGACAAATATCCCACAGACTGCTAACTAGCGATGCTAAAATGCTGCTAGCATGCCGATAAGCGGCCGGGAGATGCACACCTGCGGCCGGGACCCTTACCTGGTGTGTCCTGCCCAGGGCTATGCAGCCTTCTGAGCTGCGGCTCTCTTTAAAAAAGGCCGGAGGTGTTGAGTAACACCCGTGCAGTTTCGTCAGGCGCCAATTATCAGCTGGGCGTGAGCCGTGCGACTGCCCTGCATGGCCGCATGAGCGATTAGCCAGCCTGTGAGGGCAGGGAGCCAAGGGTCGAGTGGATTTCAAATAGGTGGGATTCTGGCGTTTTTTTGGGAAACCATAATAAATCCACCTGTCTTGCATAACTGCTTATTCGGCGTGGGGGCAAGGTGACGGAGAGCCGGGAGGCCGTCCCAGAGAGCAGGGGGTACTAAGGAGGGGGTGCCAGACCATTGGTGAGAACCCACAAGCACCTAATGCCACAACGAAGGATTACATTTATTTACAAAATGCCTTTATCCAAAAGTGACATAAATTTATAATGCAGGATCAGTCAGTCCCTGGGGCAAATGGGGGGGGGGTTTGCTCAGGGGCCCAATGGTGACATCTCTCTCCTGCCCATAAAATCTGAGCCCGTGACCTTCTAACTCTCAGAGCAATGTTAAGTGAAATTAAGGAAAATTAACTAAAACATAAAAATAAATTTCATTGGCATTCAACACAAAATTATTATTGTTTGAGCTATAAAATTTTACGTAAATATGATTTTTTTTTGTACCCTCCACTGATTTTCATTTGTAAATTCTCAGCCGACTAAATACATTCATAAGAACAGAAGAAATTTACAAACGAGAGGAGGCCATTCGGCCCATCAAGCTCGTTTGGGGAGAACTTTACTAATAGCTCAGAGTTGTTAAAATCTTATCTAGCTCTGATTTAAAGGAACCCAGGGTTTTAGCTTGTGCTACACTAACGGGAAGACTATTCCATACTCTAACTACACGCTGTGTAAAGAAGAATTTTCTCAAATTCAACTCATTTGGTATAAATGTATTAAATAGTAATAATCTTAATACTTTGCTATAGTACGTAATTAAAAATATAAAATTGAAAGTCAGAATGCTAAAGAAGTTTGAAATACTTATGTCAAAACATTCACCTTTACGTTAAATCAGGTGTAATATCTGGGTGTGAGGATTCGTCTGTTCTCACAGGGACTGTTAAGTCACTCGGTTATTCAACTGTCAGTCATCTAATCTCCTCTGCAATACCATGCCTTAAGTGATTAAAGACTGACGATAAAAACATCAAGAGGAGCAGTCAAGATCTCACTTGGGAAAGAATTGTAATGCGCAACAAACACCGTGCATGATCTGAATAAACAAACGGCGTATTTCACAGGCTGCTGGGATCATAGTTAGGCAAGAGTGTGCTCCATAGATACTCACTTCTCTTTCAGGGATTTCATGGAGGATTCACATGCAATGATACAAATCCTCAATGTCATATTGATGCCTATTAAAATACATGCATATCACAGCCGCGGTTTGATCTGTGAGGTTCTCTTGCATGAGTGATAAGGGAATAAGCACATGGTGATCGGTAATGATCGATTTTAGGAAATATTACAGATTTCCTCAAAATTGACTGAGATAAGGAAGGAAGGTTGGTTATTAATCCTCCCAAATGATCCCTTAGCCTCTCCCACACACTGCAATTCAACATTTCACAATATTAAATATTTGTAAGAGGGATTAAGCATAACGCAATTAATAAGCGTCACCATTGTGACATCATAATCAGCTTTTTCTCTAGTGTCTATATAAAGAGGACTGACGCTTGCGTATCTTCAGAGCGACATTAATCAAGCTTCGTTTGATATCGTCCTGAACAGAGGTAATAGCCGAACAGCTAACATTTGCATAGATGAATGTATGCAGTGTATGCAGCCTATAATAACTGATGCAGTACTGATGTCGTTTTTATATTTGGATGCTTTCTCTAGCAAACAGGTGAATCATGAAGAGTCTCGCTTTTTTGGTGCTCCTCATTGGAGTCTCCACTGCTTTTCCTGTAAGTATCTTGGCAAAGGACCGTGGAACATGCGCCTCATTTAGTAGTTGGGTTGCTAAGGATTACTGGTTGACATGTGAGATTGACGTGCGTGATTGACGTGTGATGTGTGCGCCCACTCAGGCTGAAGATCGGCATCACCCTTCAGGGCACAGCTCTGGCTCCGATTCTGACGAGGTGGGTGCATCGTTTCGGGAGAAGCTTTGCTGGTTCTTTCCAGATTTACACACATATCCAAGCTTTCCAGTGACAGCTTCAGAAATATCTCATGATCGAGATTCCTGAAGATAGAGGTTGAAAATTCAAGTCCAGAAAGTGAAAATTGAGACCAAGATTTTGTTCCAGCCAACCGGTTGAGTACTCTGTGACTCTTTAGATTCAAGTCTTGGTCTGGATTTTAACTCTCTGGACCTGAACTTTCCACCTCTGTCTGAAGATGACCAAACACACATTTCATTTAGGTCATGTTCTTGCCTGTAGTAACACAAAATGGCTACTGTGATCTTCTGACCTTCTTAGAGAATCATCCCCTTTTATGTTGCCACTTCTATGAAACCCTTTCTATCTCCTCTTCAGATGCACGGAAGGTTCCCTTTTCCTCCAAGAAGGGGCCCCTTTTCCAACCTGACACGAGAGCAGCTCCTCAAGCTCCTTCTGGCTGCCATCTTTCCTCCACCAGCCACTACACATGCCCCACCATCTACCACAACATCTACCACTACACCCTCAACTACCCCAACCACTACACCCTCAACTACCCCAACCACTACACCCTCAACTACCCCAACCACTACACCCTCAACTACCCCAACCACTACACCCTCAACTACCCCAACCACTACACCATCAACAACCCCAACCACCCCAACTACAACCAGAAAGACTATCTAGTCATTTATTCACAGTCATTGAAAATAAAGAGAAGAGCCTGGGAAGAAGAGTGAGATATTTCTGACGAAATTTGTCTCCTGACTCAGCGGACCTGCATCGTCTGCGCTCGATGTCTCCACCTCCTAGGACGGTGTTTGTATGATATTCTGGGATATCCTCAGTCTGCTCTCTTCTTACGAATGTTTGTCATGCAGCCGAAAAAATAAACAGTTCATGTTGAAATGTGTTGTCTTGCCTTTTAATATAAATGTGCACATGGAGAACTTTGCTAAGCGGTACGCATGGGCACTCGTGTGTGTGGCATCCACATGCGTCTGAAGACAGTGAAAAGGATTTCTCCAAAAAAAAAAAAAATAATAATAATAACAAAAATAAAATAATAAAATGATAAAGAGAATAACATGAACAACAACAATAATAATAATAATATGAATATGAATATCCTGGTGGACTGGCAGAGGGCCTGGAGCCTCATCCAGGTGGCTGAGGGTGCAACACCAGGGATGCCCTCAAAGGTGACACCTTCAGCAGGCACAGGACAGACAAACACTGTGGGCAATTTAAATAGCAACGTCACCACAGTACTGTGCTTCATGATGAAGGAGTTCTTCCCGAAAGAGCCCTGTCCCATTTATCAAAAAGGCATCCACATGATTAGAATCCGCCCATCACTCAACATAGAAGTTACATTGTTGCGATGCTCTTACCTTGGCAGGTGACCTGTATGGTACTACTGATGATTATTACTATTGTTAATCATGCTAATGCATTTGACAGTGCATTGCTGAATTTGAAGAACAATGAAATAACTGTTGGGGGGGGGCTGACGAAGATTCATCCTTCCCCACTCCATTGAACTCTCCAATTTTTGGACATTCATCCATTCTGTTCCATAACTATTTATCTGGCATTTTGATGAGCCTCGAGGCAGTCTTAGGAAATACATGACAGAAGTGAGGGCACACCCTGGGCACCAGGCCACGCCCAGGACACCAGACCACTGCAGGGCACCAGGCCACTGCAGGGCACCAGGCCACGCCCAGGACACCAGACCACTGCAGGACACCAGACCACTGCAGGGCACACACACAGAACACATAGACACCAATTTACAGAGCTGCTTAGGAGTGGCCAGTCATCTCACTCTCTTACTTCTCCACTCCTTTGCAGTATTAATAACGTTTGGATCATGTTTACTCTACTGTGTACTTGCATTTACTGTCATTTTGCAGCACCTTCATTTTTTGCGTTTGATTTGTGTTTACCAACTAACCAGAAGGGAAGTGTGACTGTGCATATGACAAATTCATGGTGTCACACCTGGGTAAGGAAGGAGGCAAGGACGAGCGTAGCGGGAATGAAAAGGGCTTTATTGGGGAAAGGTAAGCAGAAGCAGGACAAACTCAAAGGACCACGAGGGGACAAAAGAGGAAGATGTGGACTGGGCTGGGCTGAAGCACAAGGCAAACTCTGAGGGCACACAGGGGGCGACATCAATGACTGGCCTGGGGAGCACATGACTGGGAGAGGCAGCTGGAGTGATAGACACGAGAGCTGAAACGAGAGGTAGGACGAAGCAAGCAACAGGTGTGACTCGTTAGTGGCTCGTTAGACCCACACTAGGGCGAGAACATGAGGACCAGGCAGGCAGAGCATGACACTTTGATCCTGATTACTGAGAAATCTCGCTTATAGGGCTGCTAAATCATGAATGCTTCCCATTAAAAACACATCTGCACTGTTTAATGCTGCTGAAAGAACATGATTGAACTACTGTACTTTGATTCACCATTCAGCTTGATACTGTCTATATTGTATATAATATTTTCTGTTTGATTTTCATATTTATTTTTATTTTGTTTGATTTATCTTTTATACCTTTGGTGGGACGCAGACAGAGTATAGTTGTAGTATACAGTTCATTCAGAAGAAATATATTCTATTCTATTCTATTCTATTCTATTCTATTCTATTCTATTCTATTCTATTCTATTATGTTCTGTTCTGTTCTGTTCCATGATGGATTTGGGGGTGAGATTAGCCAGCTTCTCTTCACATTACATGTACACTTCTCTCACGCCCGAGTGTTACAGTTCCATGTTGCAAATGGGTTTTGAAATTCCTGCTGCCAGTTGCACCACTGCCCCTGGAAGCCTGCCATCTTGCTCAATAGCATGTTTTGTTTATCTGCACAGTTAAATAACAAACAACGAAAAACAGCATCATAATCGAACCAAACAAACACCCACATTGTGGTGAAATTTTGTGACTGGCAATAACCACGTGGTTGCTGATTGGCTATTAAAGGCCCAATCGCACCTTTATAAATACCCGTTCTATACCAGCATCAGCCATCAAACTGCTTCGGCATCATCAGTGGTACCTTACAAGTCACCTGCCAAGGTAAGAGCATCACAACAATGTAACTTCTGTGTTGAGTTATGGGCGGATTATAATCATGTGGATGCTTTTACTGATAAATGTGACAGGGCTGTTTCGGGAAGAACTCCTTCATCATGAAGTACGTTCTTGTTGTGATGTTGCTGATTGGCCTCGGCCTGGCAGTTCCCGTGAGTATCAGAGTCTGTGTTCCTCCTAATCATTTATCACGATGCCACCGACCTTAGGAAGTACTTCTGAAGTCATACAACAATGCTACTGAATGAAAGAAAGACATTTTGCTACATGATCTGAATTCCAGCCTAGTGGTAAAATCCACCATGGCCTCCGGATGTAACAAGCACGACTTGTTTCTTCAGCAGGTTCCTGAGGAGGAGCATATGGGGAGTGAGCGTTTTTCTGGTTGGGAGGTCAGTCCCCCGTCAATCTTCCTCTCAGTTCTTCCAGCACGAGTGACCAGATCTTTGGCTTCACCGCTAACGCTCTACAGGAGAAGCTAACATGAGGTTCAGTGTTATGGTTAGAAGTGGCGAAGGGTGGCACTTAGTTTAAGAGATTGATGGTACAACTGAAACTGAAATTCTGAGACAGCAGTTATTCTGCAGTATCCTGACGATTATGCTTATTCTGAATTTTTCTGAAACTACTCATTTGTTTAAAAGGCTTTAAAGACTCATGTTTAGACTTTTTGTACAGATGCATTTGTAAATGACTCTGTGAAGGACTTTGTTTGAAGATCGTGCCTAACTGCACTGTCTAAGGCACATGTGTCAAACTCAAGGCCCGCGGGCCAAATCTGGCCCAGCGTACAATTATACCCGGCCCACAAGATCATTTTATATATCTCATTTTTAATGGCCCGGCAATATAAAGCGCAGATAACACTCAAACTACAAATCCCATAATGCAGCGCAACAGCTGCCTTACTGAATGATAGGCTACCTGTGATCATTCCCGCGTCAATTATGTCAGATCAATCAAGCGTCTGTTGATGTATACAACCCAAATTTCAAGTCAAAGCTAGCCCCTAACAATGGGCAAGAGAAAGGTTGATTCTGAAAACAGGGCCTTTCAAAACCGGTGGAAGACTGAGTATATGTTTACTGACATTGCTGGTAGCCCTGTGTGTCTTATTTGTGGAGTTAATGTGGCTGAGAGAGAATCTCCACAACACAGAACCTTATACCCCAAACATAAACGAACTTGTTGCCAAGAAAAGATGCCAAGCATCTTGCTCTGACAGAATGGCATAAGAGCAAAGAAAATGGAATGTTTTGATTTGTTATTTCAACTTTCACTTAAAAGCACAATTTTTATTTATATTTTCAGGTTTTTTGCAGCATATTCATATTTTGAATTTGTATAATTTTGACAGGAGATATTTTTATGGCGAGTAAAATATTTTAATTTTAAGTTTATATATTTTGAAATAATATTCTATCCTGTCTGTTTCAATTCATATTTATATTAAAAAAAACATAGTTTTAGTCTGTTCAATAAATGTTTATCCTGTTCGGCCCGTGACCTAAAGTGTGCTTTGAGCTTTGGCCCCTTTTGCGATTGAGTTTGACACCCCTGGTCTAAGGTGTAAAGGGAGGCCGCTTGCGATCCTGTAAGTATCACAGTCTGTTACTCTTAACCATTTAGCACGATGCCAGCGACCTTGGGAAGTGCTTCTGAGGTCATACAACAATGCTACTGAATAGAACAAAGACATTTTGCTACATGTTCTGAAATCCAGCCTAGTGTTAAAATCCACCATGGCCTCCGGAAGTAACGAGCACGACTTGTTTCTTCGGCAGGTTCCACAGGAGGAGCACAGGAGGAGTGAACGTTCCTCCAGTCGGGAGGTCAGTCCCCCGTCAATCTTCCTCGCAGATCTTCCAACACGGCTCTCTGGCTTCGCCATTAATGTCCTACAGGAGAAGCCAACATGAGCTTCAGCGTGATGGTTAGAAGTGGTGGAGGGTAACACTTAGTTTAAAACTTTGATAGTTTAACTGAACCACCGTAGCGCAGTGTTTCCTAATCTGGTCCTTGAGGACCCACAGCTGGTCCGGTTCAGAATCCTGACGATTATGCTTATTCTGAATTATTCTGAAACTACTCATTTGTGTAAAAGGCTTTAAAGACTCAGGTTCAGACTTTTTGCAGAGATGCATCTGTAAATGACAGAGTAGGGTGATACTTGAGCTGAATGACTATTTGTTTGAAGATCGTGCCTAACTGCACTGTCTAGGGTGTAAAGGGAGGTTGTGGTACCGGGAGGGAATGCCTTTTTTGGTCATGTGACATGAGCTTGCTTCCGTCTTGCTTCCAGAGATCTGGTGGATATGGTGGATATGGTGGATTCAGTCCATTTGGCGGATATGGACCATACTACCCCTACATGCCACAGCCCTCCTTCCCATCGTACTACCCGTCCTCGTCCAACTCGGCCCTCAACGCCCTGCTCCCCTTCCTGCTGCTTCGCCAATTTTCCTCCCCTGCTGCCGCCCCCGCTGCCGCCCCCACCCCGGCTCCAGCAGGAAAATAAGACGTCAGACATGGGCGTGGTCACCACACAGACTGCGACCCGGAGTGTCACATGAGAGATCAATAAAGCTCCCTGAGTCACTGAGAACTGTGCCTTTGTGTTGTTTTTGTGCCACATGTGAGAATCTGAGGGGAACGATAAACACATGCGAACACGGACACCTTCTGTAGCCCTGCGGCCCAGAGACTTCGCCGTGAATATCTTACGGCAGAGATCTGTGCCCCTCAGCCTGAGCAATCTTACATAAATATGTCAGATTCTGTGGCTCTATATATTACATTCAGCAATTGTCACTCATTGGCCCTATACACAAAATTTTCCAGCCTCGATATATAAAATGTAAGTGTCCCATAAATCAAATTCAGTGTCCTGATATATGAAGTTCAACGGTCCGATATGTAAAATTCAAAATCCCCTATAGGTTAAATGCCATGGTGCGAGTGAAAAAAGGATTACACACAACATTTTAGTAGACAATATCTTCAAACTACAAAATTTTTGAAGAAGTCTTGTGAATCTTAAATACAGTGGTACCTTAGTACATGAACTCAATTTTTTCCTGAAGGCTGGTGGAGTTGTGATCCAGTCGAGGCCCAAGTTGAATTTCCACATAAGAAATAATGTAAATGAATTTAATCCGTCCCAGACGCCCAAATGATTGCATATTTAAACTTATCTACCTAACTGTCACGATCCGCCAAGCAGGTGAGCGGGGAAGCAGGAGAGTGAGCCGGGAATACGCAAAAGAGGGTTTATTCCGGGCAGACAATCGACACACAGCACACAGCATGACAGTACAATGACGGATCTGGGGGATAGTGGGAGACGCGGACTAATATACACAGGACAGGATGGAATTAACTAGACATAGGTGGGAACAATCAGGAGTCGACATGAGGTAATGAGGGGGCGTGGCACACACGAGGATTGTTCGGAGCTGAACGTGACATAACCCCCCCCCAAAGGCGCGCATACCAGACGCGCCCGAGGGGAGGCGACGGACGAGACGAGGGGCAGGAGCTGAAAAACAAAAGCAGAACATTAACGAGGAACAGGAAACAAGACAGAGACACAGAACAGGAACAAGGACGAAAAGAAAGACAGGACCCGACAAAGAACGGGAAACGCCGACAGACAAACCAGGAAGGGAGACACAGGGGAAACACCCACAGGCGACACAAAGGGGCCAGGAATGAACGGAGGAGGAACAGAGGGACGAGGAACAGACACAGGCAGGACGAAGGGAGGAGGAGCAGACAGGGGAGACCAAACCGGCAGGGACGGGGGACAAAAGGGAGCCCGAGGGAGCCCAGGCAGCCGACGGGCGGCGGCTGGAGAGGCCGCAGGCGAGAGGGAGAAAGGAGCAGGAGGGAACCACACAGGGGCCGCGGGAGAGACGGAGGGGACACGGAGGGAGCAGGAGGGAACAGCGGCGAAGGCAGGCAGGAGGGGGAAGCCGCGGCAGGCGACGGCGCAGCCGGAGTACAATGACGGATCTGGGGGATAGTGGGAGACACGGACTAATATACACAGGGCAGGTTGGAATTAACTAGACATAGGTGGGAACAATCAGGAGTCGACATGAGGTAATGAGGGGGCGTGGCACAAACGAGGATCGTTTGGAGCTGAACGTGACACTAACTAACTAATGATAAAAAGCATTAACAATTAATATAAAGCTAATACAAGCACACATACAAAAGCAGTAAATAAAACAATAAATCATGAAATAAATGACAATTCCATACTCCAAAGCGAGAGATACACACGTGCATCATCTTCAAGTATTACTATTATTTCTATTTTAAGCTCAACAGTTACTCTCGCATCGTCTTAAAACACTATTTAATACTAATGATGTTTCATAGATAAATACCATGTAGACCTTGTACCATCAATCCCACCGACACGCCTTCCAATGAGGAAGCAGAGTCTGGGGACTTGGGGGTGGATTCCCCTATCCCGGTGAGGGTTGGACTCCATCAGGGCTGCCCTTTATCACCGATTCTGTTCATAAGCTTTATGGACAGAATTTCTAGGTGCAGCCACGACGTTGAGGGTGTCCGGTTTGGTGGCCTCAGGATTAGGTCTCTGCTTTTTGCAGATGATGTGGTTCTGTTGGCCTCATCAGACCGTGACCTTCGACTCTCACTGGAGCAGTTTGCAGTCGAGTGTGAAGCAGCTGGGTTGAAAATCAGCACCTCCAAATCCAAGACCATGGTCCTCAGCCGGAAAAGGGTAGAATTCTCTCTCCGGGTCGGGGAAGGGGTCCTCCCCCAAGTGGAGGAGTTTAAGTATCTCGGGGTCTTGTTCACGAGTGGGGGGACGATGGAGCGGGAGATCGACAGGCGGATCGGTGCAGCGTCAGCAGTGATGCGGGCGCTGCATCGGTCTGTCATGGTGAAGAAGGAGCTGAGCCAAAAGGCAAAGCTCTCGATTTACCAGTCGATCTACATTCATACCCTCACCTATGGTCACGAGCTGTGGGTAGTGACCGAAAGAACGAGATTGCGAGTGCAGGCGGCCGAAATGAGTTTCCTCCGCGGGGTGGCTGGGCTCTCCCTTAGAGATAGGGTGAGGAGCTCGGTCATTCGGGAGAGACTCAGAGTAGAGCCGCTGCTCCTCCGCATTGAGAGGAGCCAGATGAGGTGGCTCGGGCATCTGGTCAGGATGCCTCCTGGACGCCTCCCTGGTGAGGTGTTCCGGGCATGTCCCACTGGGAGGAGGCCCCGGGGAAGACCCAGGACACGCTGGAGGGGCTATGTCTCTCGGCTGGCCTGGGAACACCTCGGGATTCCCCCGAGCGGAAGATAATCGATGGATCGATGGATCGATGGATGGATGGACCTTGTACCAGCTCCAGGGGTCTGAAGCACATTGTTTACACCCGAGAACAATATGTGTAAAAAGACTCAATCAGGGTCAAAGGTCAGTTAATGCCTCTAGGTCAATGGTTCCCAATGGGGTCCACAGGGACCCACAGTCAGCTTTACAAGGAGCTGGGAGGGAGCAGAAACGTGGATCTTCTGTGTGTCCCTGAGGACCAGGTTGGGAATCACTGATCTAGGTAAAGGTCAGGTCATGTGGGGTTTCAAAATATCCTACTACAGTGAGTCACAATCTCCGGATATAATATGACTATAATTCTTGTTATTATATAACGTGCAGTTGATGTAAAGCATCACCAATATTGAACAAGCATCACAGATATTTCAACTTAATTGCAATTCTGCAATTTCCTGCAAGAACAATATGTGAAAATTCGAAATGAAAGATCTTAAGCGGTTAGTGTCTGGATGCCGTGGAAGCGTGTTTGACTGACGTGCAGGTGGCTTGGACACTCAGAGATGGTCCCTCCTTGTCATGTAGAACAAAGACACATGAGATCCAGCAATTGCAACACCTGGAGCCTGACTGCCCAAAACTCAGACAGGATTTGTAGACGTCTGGTATATATAACTGTCAGATTGGTAAACATACTGTATGTTCATCACCAGTCACTGAGCTTGACTGGACACTCCTTCCAAAGCGAGGTGAGAGACTTTGAATTATATGTAGTGGAACTTTGCTCCGAATAGTCTGCTCTCTTATTGTCGTATAATCTGCATATTTCTGTGCTGATATTTACAGTGATGATACCTCATTGGAATGACCTACTTATAATACATGATTTTCTCCAGTCAGTGACAATGACAATGACGTCTCCTGTCCCCTTACTGGCATCGATGCTGCTGGTGTCTCCTCTTCAGCAAACAGACATATAACAGATATCGATGAGACTATAACATTATTATATGTAGATGTTTAGTGAAAATATACTGCCAGACAGCTGTTTTCATTTTTTTTTTTTTTTTTGCTGTATTCTGTTTAATCTTTCCTATCATGTTAGACTTTGTTTTTCAAAGAACACAGCTGTCAGAAAAATGATCAGCGATAGTCTTGTTAGCAAAGAAAGTACTAGAACCTTCTGGCAAAGGTTAAGCAGAAGCATTATTTAGAATGGAAACTCTAGGGGGCGCACTGATATTTTTTATTCTGGAGGGTGTCAGCCGCTCTCCAGGACTCGGCAGTGAAATCCCCAATTGTCCCCTGGGGTGAGGAGGGGGCTGTCCGCATTTTTCAGTTTTTCTGTCTGCAGGCTGCTAGCATCTTCGGGCTGGAGGAACGCTCCGCGAGCAAAGAGGTGACTGCATGGGGGGGCTGGTCACATGGTCACATGATACTTGATACATGTCCATGTCACTATGTTAGCAGAAAGGCTCTCTCCAAATGAAAATATGCATATTTAATTTAAATAGGATTAGTATACAAGGTAACAAATATCTTTGAATTTTTGTTCCAGAATATGGACAACACCTTCCTCCGGATGTTTTATGAGCTGCTTCTGCAAAGGCTGCTCCTCGGGGGAAACCTGGCACTCCCCGCTCACACCCCCACCCCCGCTCCTGTCCCAGCACCCCCCACTGGCCGCTAACATCCCCCGGAGCCATCAGGACCTGCAGTCCTTGTGTTGTGTATCTTCCTGGCCGGAATAAAACCGTGTTCCCCGTCCCTGCTTACCATAAACACCAGGATTACCTGTGTCACGGCAACTGAACAACACGCAAGCAAACAGTGTTTGGCTGCTCTGACGATGCTATTGTACCTTTGGAAAAGTCCCCCTATAAAATGCAGTTGTCATTTTTATTGTCATGCTAATTATCCAGTGTGATGTTTCTATCTGTTTTATGTTATGAACAAAGTTCAAAGATCTGACCGTACTGTACCTACCATGCTGTACCAAAAGCACCTTCCTCAATTGTGATAATTCAGATTCAGCGATGTCAGAATACACAATAATCATTAAAAATATCATAAATACTATTACGACTTATACTACCACTCATAAAAAAAACAGCAACAACATTAATAATAATAGTAATAATAATAATAATTATTATTATTATTATTATATCCAGGTGGAATGGCACTGGGCATGCAGCCTGATCCGGGAGGCAGAGGGTGCAACACCGGAGATGCCCTCAAGGGGGACACCTTCAGCAGGCACAGGAAAGGCACACAGTCACACAATGTGGGCAATTTAAATAGCAACGTCACCACAGTACTGTGCTTCATGATGAAGGAGTTCTTCCTGAAAGAGCCCTGTCTCATTTATCAATTAAAGGCATCCATATGATTAGAATCCGCCCATCACTCAACATAGAAGTTACATTGTTGCGATGCTCCTACCTTGGCAGGTGACCTGTATGGTACTACTGATGATTATTACTATTGTTAATCATGCTAATGCATTTGACAGTGCATTGCTCAATTTACTATATGCATCTCTTACGGTGAAGAACAATGAAATAAGTGTTGGGGGGGGGGGGGGGTAGGGGGGGCTGAAGAAGATTCATCCTTCCCCACTGCATTGAACTCTCCATTTATTGGACATTCATCCATTCTGTTCCATAACTATTTATCTGGCATTTTGATGAGCCTTGAGGCAGTCTTAGGAAATACATGGCAGAAGTGAGGGAACACCCAGGGCACCAGGCCACTGCAGGGCACCAGGCCACGCCCCAGGGCACCAGGCCATGCCCAGGACACCAGGCCACTGCAGGACACCAAGCCACACCCCAGGGCACCAGGCCACACCCAGGGCACCAGGCCACTGCAGGGCACCAGGCCACGCCCAAGACACCAGGCCACTGCAGGGCACCAGACCACGACTCAGGACACCAGGTCACTGCAGGGCACCAGGTCATGCCCCAGGACACCAGGCCACGCCCCAAGACACCAGACCACTGCAGGACATCAGGCCACTGCAGGGCACACATACAGAACACATAGACACCAATTTACAGAGCTGCTTAGGAGTGGCCAGTCATCTCACTCTCTCTCTTACTTCTCCACTCCTTTGCAGTATTAATAACGTTTGGATCATGTTTACCCTACTGTGTAATTGCATTTACTGTCATTTTGCAGCACCTTAATTTTTTGTGATTGACTTGTGTTTACCAGTAACCAGAAGGGAAGTGTGACTGTGCATATGACAAATTCATGGTGTCACACCTGGGTAAGGAAGGAGGCAAGGACGAGCGTAGAGGGAACGAAAAGGGCTTTATTGGGGAAAGGTAAGCAGAAGCAGGACAAACTCAAAGGACCACGAGGGGACAAAAGAGGAAGATGTGGACTGGGCTGGGCTGAAGCACAAGGCAAACTCTGGGGGCACACAGGGGGTGACATCAATGACTGGCCTGGGGAGCACATGACTGGGAGAGGCAGCTGGAGTGATAGACACGAGGGCTGAAACGAGAGGTAGGACGAAGCAAGCAACAGGTGTGACTCGTTAGTGGCTCGTTAGACCCACACTAGGGCGAGAACATGAGGGCCAGGCAGGCAGAGCATGACACTTTGATCCTGATTCCTGAGAAATCTCACTTATAGGGCTGCTAAATCATGAATGCTTCCCATTAAAAACACATCTGCACTGTTTAATGCTGCTGAAAGAACATGATTGAACTACTGTCCTTTGATTCACCATTCAGCTTGATACTGTCTATATTGTATATAATATTTTCTGTTTGATTTTCATATTTATTTTTATTTTGTTTGATTTATCTTTTATACCTTTGGTGGGACGCAGACAGAGTATAGCTGTAGTATACAGTTCATTGAGAAGAAAGATATTCTATTCTATTCTATTCTATGCTATTCTATTCTATTCTATTCTATTATGTTCTGTTCTGTTCTGTTCCATGATGGATTTGGGGGTGAGATTAGCCAGCTTCTCTTCACATTACCTGTACACTTCTCTCACGCCCGAGTGTTACAGTTCCATGTTGCAAATGGGTTTTGAAATTCCTGCTGCCAGTTGCACCACTGCCCCTGGAAGCCTGCCATCTTGCTCAATAGCATGTTTTGTTTATCTGCACAGTTAAGTAGCAAACAACGAAAAACAGCTTCATAATCGAACCAAACACCCACATTGTGGTGAAATTTTGTGACTGGCAATTACCACGTGGTTGCTGATTGGCTAATAACGGCCCAATCGCACCTTTATAAATACCAGTTCTATACTACCACCAGCCATCGAACTGCTTCGGCATCATCAGTGGTACCTTACAAGTCACCTGCCAAGGTAAGAGCATCACAACAATGTAACTTCTGTGTTGAGTTATGGGCGGATTCTAATCATGTGGATGCTTTTACCGACAAATGTGACAGGGCTGTTTCGGGAAGAACTCCTTCATCATGAAGTACGTTCTTGTTGTGATGTTGCTGATTGGCTTCAGCTTGGCAGTTCCCGTGAGTATCGGAGTCTGTGTTCCTTCTAATCATTTAGCACGATGCCAGCGACTTTAGGAAGTACTTCTGAGGTCATACAACAATGCTACTGAATGAAAGAAAGACATTTTGCTACATGATCTGAAATCCAGCCTAGTGGTAAAATCCACCATGGCCTCCGGATGTAACAAGCACGACTTGTTTCTTCAGCAGGTTCCTGAAGAGGAGCATATGGGGAGTGAGCGTTTTTCTGGTTGGGAGGTCAGTCCCCCGTCAATCTTCCTCTCAGTTCTTCCAGCACGAGTGACCAGATCTTTGGCTTCACCGCTAACGCCGTACAGGAGAAGCTAACATGAGGTTCAGTGTTATGGTTAGAAGTGGCGAAGGGTGGCACTTAGTTTAAGAGATTGATGGTGCAACTGAAACTGAAATTCTGAGAAAGCAGTTATTCTGCAGTATCCTGAAGATTATGCTTATTCTGAATTATTCTGAAACTACTCATTTGTTTAAAAGACTCATGTTTAGACTTTTTGTACAGATGCATCTGTAAATGACTCTGTGAAGGACTTTGTTTGAAGATTGTGCCTAACTGCACTGTTTAAGGCACATGTGTCAAACTCAAATCTGTCCCAGCGTACAATTATACCTGGACTGCAAGATCATTTTATACATAATTTTTTTTAATGGCCCGGCGATATGAAGTGCAGATAGCACACAAACTACAAATCCCATAATGCAGCGCAACAGCTGCCTTACCGATCGATAGGCTACCTGCGATCAATTTCCACGTCAATTACGTCAGATCAATCAAGTGTCTGTTGATGTATACAACCCTAATTTCAAGTCAAAGCTAGCCCCTAACAATGGGCAAGAGAAAGGTTGATTCTGAAAACAGGGCCTTTCAAAGACAGTGGGAGGCTGAGTATATGCTTACTGACATTGCTAGTATTTGTGGAGTTAATGTCGCCGAGAGAGAATCTCCACAACACAGAACCTTATACCCCAAACATAAACGAACTTGTTGCCAAGAAAAGATGCCAAGCATCTTGCTCTGACAGAATGGCATAAGAGCAAAGAAAATGGAATGTTTTGATTTGTTATTTCAACTTTCACTTAAAAGCACAATTTTTATTTATATTTCCAGGTTTTTTGCAGCATATTCATATTTTGATTTTGCATAATTTTGACAGTAGATATTTTTATGGAGAGCACAATACTTTAAGTTATTTTAAGTTTAAGTTTATTTATTTTGAAATAATATTCTATCCTGTCTGTTTATAGTTTAAGTCTGTTCAATAAATGTTCGGCCCGTGACCTAAAGTGTGCTTTGAGCTTTGGCCCCGTTTGCGATTGAGTTTGACACCCCTGGTCTAAGGTGTAAAGGGAGGCCGCTTGCGATCCTGTAAGTATCACAGTCTGTTACTCTTAACCATTTAGCACGATGCCAGCGACCTTGGGAAGTGCTTCTGAGGTCATACAACAATGCTACTGAATAGAAGAAAGACATTTTACTACATGTTCTGAAATCCAGCCTAGTGTTAAAATGCACCATGGCCTCCGGAAGTAACGAGCACGACTTGTTTCTTGGGCAGGTTCCACAGGAGGAGCACAGGAGGAGTGAACGTTCCTCCAGTCGGGAGGTCAGTCCCCCGTCAATCTTCCTCGCAGATCTTCCAACACGGCTCTCTGGCTTCGCCATTAATGTCCTACAGGAGAAGCCAACATGAGCTTCAGCGTGATGGTTAGAATTGGTGGAGGGTAACACTTAGTTTAAAACTTTGATAGTTTAATTGAACCACCGTAGCGCAGTGTTTCCTAATCTGGTCCTTGGGGACCCACAGCTGGTCCGGTTCAGAATCCTGACGATTATGCTTATTCTGAATTATTCTGAATCTACTCATTTGTGTAAAAGGCTTTAAAGACTCAGGTTCAGACTTTTTGCAGAGATGCATCTGTAAATGACAGAGTAGGGTGATACTTGAGCTGAATGACTATTTGTTTGAATATGGTGTCTAGGGTGTAAAGGGAGGTTGCTTGTGGTACCGGGAGGGAATGCCTTTTTTGGTCATGTGACATGAGCTTGCCTCCGTCTTGCTTCCAGAAATCTGGTGGATATGGTGGATATGGTGGATTCAGTCCATTTGGCGGATATGGACCATACTACCCCTACATGAGACAGCCCTCCTTCCCATCGTACTACCCGCCCTCGTCCAACTCGGCCCTCAACAACGTGCTCCCCCTCCTGATGGCTTTCTTAGCTTCCTCCCCTGCTGCCGCCCCCGCTGCCGCCCCCACCCCGGCTCCAGCAGGAAAATAAGACGTCAGACATGGGTGTGGTCACCACACAGACGGCGACCCGGAGTGTCACATGAGAGATCAATAAAGCTCCCTGAGTCACTGAGAACTGTGCCTTTGTGTTGTTTTTGTGCCACGTGCGAGAATCTGAGGGGAACGATAAACACATGCGAACACGGACACCTTCCGTAGCCCTGCGGCCCAGAGACTTCGCCGTGAATATCTTACGGCAGAGATCTGTGCCCCTCAGCCTGAGCAATCTTACATAAATACGTCAGATTCTGTGGCTCTATATATTACATTCAGCAATTGTACATATAAAACTCACTGGCCCTATACACAAAATTTTCCAGCCTCGATATATAAAATGTAAAAGTCCCATAAATCAAATTCAGTGTCCTGATATATGAAGTTCAACGGTCCGATATGTAAAATTCAAATCCCCTATAGGTTAAATGCCATGGTGCGAGTGAAAAAACACACAGACCCCTACAGGCCAGACAACAGCACCTTGACTGCCATTGGGTATCAGGATGAAATCCATGGACCCATTGTCAGACCCTATGCTGGTGCAGTGGGTCCTGGGTTCCTCCTGGTGCAGGACAATGCCCGGCCTCATGTGGCGAGAGTATGCAGGCAGTTCCTGTAGGATGGAGGAACTAATAGCATTGACTGGCCCCCACCCTTGCCTGACCTAAATGCAACAGAACACCTCTGGGATATTATGTTTCAGTCCATCCGACGGCGCCAGGTTGCACCTTAGACCGTCCAGGAGCTCAGTGATGTGCTGGTCCAGATCTGGGAGGAGACCCCCCAGGACACCATCCGTCGTCTCATTAGGAGGATGCCCTGACATTGTCAGGCATGCATACAAGCACGTGGGTGCCATACAAACTACTGAGTACGATTTTGAGTTGCTGCAATGAAATTTCAGCAAAATGGACTAGCCTGCCGCATCATTTTTTCACTTTGATTTTTGGGATCTCTTTGAATTCAGCCCTTTGTAGGTTGATCATTTTCATTTCCATCAAACAATATGGCATCCTTTCATTACTAACACATTACCTGGTCCACATCAGTATAGGTATCCAGCATGATTTTTTTCCCATTGAGATCTGATGTGTTCAAAGTGTTCCTTTAATTTTTTTGAGCAGTGTATTTATTTTTATTTTGTTTTATTTACCTTTTATACCTTTGGTAGGATGCAGACAGAGTATAGTTGCTAATTTAATGACAGTGTCGTTCCTGTGTGTCAGGTTGTTGTTCTATTCTATTCTATTCTATTATGTTCTGTTCTGTTCTGTTCTGGTGCATGACGGAGCTGGATGGGGACTGATTTGGGGGTGAGATTAGCCAGCTTCTCTTCACATTACCTGTACACTTCTCTCACGCCCTAGTGTTACAGTTCCATGTTGCAAATGGGTTTTGAAATTCCTGCTGGATCAAGGAAATCGGCATCATAATCAAACCAAACACCCACGTTGTGGTGAAATTTTGTGACTGGCAATAACCACATGAATGCTGATTGGCTAATAACGGCCCAATCGCACCTTTATAAATACCTGTTCTATACCAGCACCAGCCATCAAACTGCTTCGGCATCATCAGTGGTACCTTACAAGTCACCTGCCAAGGTAAGAGCATCACAACAATGTAACTTCTGTGTTGAGTTATGGGCGGATTCTAATCATGTGGATGCTTTTACCGACAAATGTGACAGGGCTGTTTCGGGAAGAACTCCTTCATCATGAAGTACGTTCTTGTTGTGATGTTGCTGATTGGCTTCAGCTTGGCAGTTCCCGTGAGTATCATGAGTCTGTGTTCCTCCTAATCATTTATCACGATGCCAGCGACCTTAGGAAGTACTTCTGAGGTCATACAACAATGCTACTGAATGAAAGAAAGACATTTTGCTACATGATCTGAAATCTAGCCTAGTGGTAAAATCCACCATGGCCTCCGGATGTAACAAGCACGACTTGTTTCTTCAGCAGGCTCCTGAGGAGGAGCATATGAGGAGTGAGCGTTTTTCTGGTTGGGAGGTCAGTCCCCCGTCAATCTTCCTCTCAGTTCTTCCAGCACGAGTGACCAGATCTTTGGCTTCACCGCTAACGCCGTACAGGAGAAGCTAACATGAGGTTCAGTGTTATGGTTAGAAGTGGCGAAGGGTGGCACTTAGTTTAAGAGATTGATGGTGCAACTGAAACTGAAATTATGAGACAGCAGTTATTCTGCAGTATCCTGACGATTATGCTTATTCTGAATTATTCTGAAACTACTAAATTGTGTAAAAGGTTTTAAAGACTGATGTTTAGACTTTTTGTACAGATGCATCTGTAAATGATAGAGTAGGGCAGTGGTTCCCAAACTTTCTCTGCAGGGCCCCTCTTTTCTAGATAGGAACATTATTGAGACCCCCCATTCAAACTACACAGGTTTAGATTCAAACTTTATTTGAAATACAACTCCCTTTTCTAATTGAGTGAAACAAATACAATTACAAAATACAAATGGTGCAATTTCACCAATGTGGGAGAAAAAAGAGCAATCAATTAAAAATAAAAGTCCAGCATAAGTTTAAAATTATGCAAATGCTGATTTAACATTCCTGTTAATATCCATTGGCGTACACAAATTAAAGTTTGTCTTGCGTTTACCGCATTTTGTTTTTAATGATAGCCGCAGGTTTCAGCCTATACTATAGCACAAAACAACACTAAATCATACCCGTTAATTGATAGTCTCCCTGCACTTCATGTAGAAAATTTTAAACCTCGTTTTTCATGATATGGTTAGATTTTTTTGTCCAGCGCTACAAAACGTCGTCACGCGTCACCATGTCACGTGGTGCAAAAACCTTGCAAGAGCAAGACGACTTAAGATAGATCGTACAGCACCTCTCAGCCGGCTGAACAAACTGGAACAACCTCCGTGACGACACAACTTTGCCCTTATTGGCTGAAGAACGTGACGTTTGTATCCCAGGAATTTCTGATGCGTTATCTGCTATTTCTCCCGAATATCACGTAAAGCAGTGAGAACTGGTTTTCAGTTAATTTACCTGGTAAAATAAAGTTTAAATAAATTACATAAATGCTCTAATAGTACACGTAAGTTAGTGGTTTATTTATTGTTAGTTACTGTAATGTTGCGCTGATTTATTTTGTTTAATCGTCCAGTCTGTGAAGAGATTATTTTAGGGTGGCACATGCCCCTGAGGGTATCCCATTGCTGCGCCCCTCCGCAATACCTCTGCGCCCCCCAGTTTGGGAACCACTGGAGTAGGGTGATACTTGACCTGAATGATTATTGGTTTGAAGATCGTGCCTAACTGCACTGTCAAGGAGTAAAGGGAGATTGCTTGCGATACTGGGAGGGAATGCCTATTTTGGTCATGTGACATGGACTTGCCTCCAGGGATACGGTGGAAACTGTGGATTCAGTCCATATGGCGGATATGGACCATGCTACCCCTTGTGCAACTCCGCCTTCAACGCCCTGCTGCCCTGCCTGGTGACTTGTCTGACTTCCTGCCCCGCTGCCGCCCCCGCTCCCACCCCCACCCAGGCTCCAGCAGGAAAATAAGACGTCAGACATGGGCGTGGTCACCACACAGACGGCGACCCGGAGTGTCACATGAGAGATCAATAAAGCTCCCTGAGTCACTGAGAACTGTGCCTTTGTGTTGTTTTTGTGCCCCATGTGAGAATCTGAGGGGAACGATAAACACATGCGAACACGGACACCTTCCGTAGCCCTGCGGCCCAGAGACTTCGCCGTGAATATCTTACGGCAGAGATCTGTGCCCCTCAGCCTGAGCAATCTTACATAAATACGTCAGATTCTGTGGCTCTATATATTACATTCAGCAATTGTACATATAAAACTCACTGGCCCTATACACAAAATTTTCCAGCCTCGATATATAAAATGTAAGACTCCCATAAATCAAATTCAGTGTCCTGATATATAAAGTTCAACAGTCCGACATGTAAAATTCAAATCCCCTATAAGTTAAATTACATGGTGCGAGTGAAAAAAGTATTACACACAATATTTTAGTGGACAGTATCTTCAAATTACAAATTTTTTGAAGAAGTCTTGTGAATCTTAAGTACAGTGGTACCTTAGTACATGAACTCAGTTTGTTCCAGAAATCTGGTCAAGTTGTGATCCAGTCGAGGCCCAACTTGCATTTCCCCATAAGAAATAATAAGAAATAGATAAATACCATGTAGACCTTGTACCAGCTCCAGGGGTCTGAAGCACATTGTTTACACCCAAGAACAATATGTGAAGGAAAGACTCAATCAGGGTCAAAGGTCAGTTAATGCCTCTAGGTCAATGGTTCCCAATGGGGTCCACAGTCAGCTTTACAAGGAGCTGGGAGGGAGCAGAAGTGTGGATCTTCTGTGTGTCCCTGAGGACCAGGTTGGGAATCACTGATCTAGGTAAAGGTCGTGTGGGGTTTCAAAATATCCTACTACAGTGAGTCACAATCTCCGGATATAAAATGACTATAATTCTTGTTATTATGCAGTTGATGTAAAGCATCACCCAATATTGAACAAGCATCACAGATATTTCAACTTAATTGCAATTCTGCAATTTCCTGCAAGAACAATATGTGAAAATTCGAAATGAAAGATCTTAAGCGGTTAGTGTCTGGATGCCATGGAAGCATGTTTGACTGACGTGCAGGTGGCTTGGACACTCAGAGATGATCTCTCCTTGTCATGTAGAACAAAGACACATGAGATCAAGCAATTGCAACATCTGGAGCCTGACTGCCCAAAACTCAGACAGGACACTTAAGCACTTATATAAGTCGCTCTGGCTAAGGGCGTCTGCCAAATGCTGTAAATGATTTGTAGACGTCTGGTATATATAACTGTCAGATTGGTAAACATATGTTCATCACCAGTCACTGAGCTTGACTGGACACTCCTTCCAAAGCGAGGTGAGAGACTTTGAATTACATGTAGTGGAACTTTGCTTTGAATAGTCTGCTCTCTTATTGTCGTATAATCTGCATATTTCTGTGCTGATATTTACAGTGATGATACCTCATTGGAATGACCTACTTATAATACATGATTTTCTCCAGTCAGTGACAATGACAATGACGTCTCCTGTCCCCTTACTGGCATCGATGCTGCTGGTGTCTCCTCTTCAGCAAACAGACATATAACAGATATCGATGAGACTATAACCATTTTTATATGTAGATGTTTAGTGAAAATATACTGCCAGACAGCTGTTTTCATTTTTTTTTTTTTGCTGTATTCCGTTTAATCTTTCCTATCATGTTAGACTTTGTTTTTCAAAGAACACAGCTGTCAGAAAAATGATCAACGAGATTCTTGTTAGCAAAGAAATTACTAGAACCTTCTGGCAAAGGTTAAGCACAAGCATTATTTAGAATGGAAACTCTAGGGGGCGGATTGATATTTTTTATTCTGGAGGGTGTCAGCCACTCTCCTGGACTCGGCAGTAAAATCCCCCAATTGTCCCCTGGGGTGAGGAGGGGGCTGTCCGCATTTTTCAGTTTTTCTGTCTGCAGGCTGCTAGCATCTGCGGGCTGGAGGAACACTCCGCGAGCAAAGAGGTGACTGCATAGGGGGGGCTGGTCACATGGTCACATGGTCACATGATACATGTCCATGTCACTATGTTAGCAGAAAGGCTCTCTCCAAATGAAAATATGCATATTTAATTTAAATAGGATCGGTATACAAGGTAACAAATATCTTTGATTTTTTGTTCCAGAATATGGACAACACCTTCCTCCAGATGTTTTATGAGCTGCTTCTGCAAAGGCTGCTCCTCGGGGCAAACCTGGCACTCCCTGCTCACAAATACCCCCCCCCAACCCCACCCCCGCTCCTGTGCCAGCACCCCCCACTGGCCGCTAACATCCCCCGCAGCCATCGGGACCTGCAGTCCTTGTGTTGTGTATCTTCCTGGCCGGAATAAAACCGTGTTCCCCGTCTCTGCTTACCATAAACACCAGGATTACCTGTGTCACGGCAACTAAACAACACGCAAGCAAACAGTGTTTGGCTGCTCTGACGATGCTATTGTACCTTTGGAAAAGTCCCCCTATAAAATGCAGTTGTCATTTTTATTGTCATGCTAATTATCCAGTGTGATGTTTCTATCTGTTTTATGTTATGAACAAAGTTCAAAAATCTGACCGTACCTACCATGCTGTACCAAAAGCAAATTCCACCTTCCTCGGTCGTGTTGTCATTAAAAATAATCCTGATTCAGCAATGTCAGAATACACTATAATCATTAAAATATCATAAATACTATTACGACTTATACTACCACTCATAATAACTACAATAATAATAATAATAATAATAATAATAATAATAAAGAGCAGCACGGTGCTCATTGGGCGGCACTGTGCCCCCCCCCCCCCCACACCCCGACTCTGCTAATGCAGATTTTACATGTGTTACTGCACTGTGCTGTGTACCTGCACTGATCCGGACCTTTACATGCAAAATGTATTTCCCAGGCTGTGACGGGAACGAGGCTCCGTAACCATGGCGATCCGAGGCTTTCCTCAGCTTGTGCCGACCAGTCAAAGCCAAGGGCTCCCAAGGGCTCCCAAGGGCTGTTAACGCCCCTCTTTCCCAATCCCGGCCTCTGTAGTGTGAGTCACATAGCCATACATTTACCAGGGGAAGCACTTTTCTGCCACACATTAGCCGTTTTGCCCTCACGTTTCAGAGATAAACCTTAGGGGATAAGTCATGCATTTGACAGAGAACCAGCCTGAACTGCGTAAATGACAGAGTGACAGGGCTCTCGGCAAGGCCAACCGACCTGTCACTGGAGACAATGCAGTCTATTGGCCTGGGCATTGCAGTTTTTCATGGATCATGAGTGACCCCATGTGGCTGGAAGCAGTACTTTTTGGAGTAATGACACTACTCAGAATAAGAACAATAATAATAGATTTTTAAATAATAAATGTTCTCCACATATGAATTCCCCTGGGTCCTCTGGTTTTCTCCTGTGCTCAGGCAAATTGAGCCTTACTCTTACGTTACCATTAGTGCGACCTCATAGTGACAGTGTTCCCTCCGTTACACAAGCAGATGACAGTTTATCCAGAGTTAGATGCAATGCACCTCGTGTCCCTACAGGGGGCAGCAGTGGCACTGGTGGTTGAGGCAGATACAGTCATTCTATGTGTTCTCTCACATTAAACTGACTAAAAATATACTCCTTGTATCCCCTTTAAACATCACACCAATAAACAAAGACGTCCACGCTACATCCATGTTGTTATATTTATAGCTGATTTATCACTGAGAAACGATGGCCGTAGTTTATTTTAACCACCAACAAAGCAACAGGTACCAGTGTTTAGCAAACAAAGGGCCACCTTACAACATGAAGGCAAGACAGGAAGTGATGTCGCGTTGGGGGAGATTAGGCCCTCATTCCCACTAATGTTCCTACCGTCATTTATCTTTAAATCCTCCTCATTAATCGGAGGGAGTGTCATTGGTCAAAGCGCGCTTTAGCTGGGAAGAGGCAGGTGAAAACTCACTGCAAACGGCGATTAAAACACCGTATCAGAACCAGAGACAACATCTCTACTACAAGAAGGACTAAAGGTAAAGAAATCAGCCATTCAATTTTTATTGTAACAAATATGCATGATTATTCCAACAGTACACATGACTAATGCTGAACAGATTGTCCTTAGGGATGTGAGAAAGGCAAACAGCAATACAAGAAGGTGCACTGTGAAAATTACATTAAATAACAACTTTAAAAAAAAATTTTTGGTCAGGTCTGACTGCAAGATGAATGGAAGAATCCTCTTATTTTTCCTTTGGATGATGCTTCTAGGAGTTGTAAGTACTATACGCATATCAAATCATTTACAATACATTGATCAATCATTAAAATAACCTAATATTTCACACAAAGTAATTCCTTGTCATTTTTCTATGACAGGTCTATGGACACCGTCGCCAACAGAGTCATTCTCACAGTAACGAGGTATAGAAATTCCATTTTCTGTAATCTCATGTAGCTAAGCTATCCGTTCTGTTTAAACAGCATCTCAGAGAAAATGTTACATGTAAGCGCTCTAGAAAAACAATTTTATTTATTTGTAGTTTTGTCTACAGATCAAGTTGGACATTTTAAGGCTTATTAAGGATTTAAACGTTGGCCAACCAAATGTTATTCCTGGGTTTTTTGTTTTGTTTTGGAGAACTTCATTAACAGCCCATGAGATAAACACTTGGTTATACTGGCGTGTCTCTGTTGCAGATACCCCACTTCTTCCAGCGCCCACCATCTCCCCCTCACCCTTCAAAGCCTTTATGGCCTCTCATCCCAGGACTGTTCCCGTTTCCTTGGCCAACACCTTTCCCAAAGTGGGTTCCAACATCTCCAACACAAGCTCCACCTCCTGCCTCAATATCCACCACTGTGCCTGTAACCCCTGACAGGGGTGACAACTAACAGACCATGGACCGCATTTCACTCGCTCAGCCCGGAACAATCTCAACGTCTTTCTGTAGTTTACAGTTTACTGTTGATTACATTTGACCACCCATTAAAATCCAGAAGCAAGTTAAATGTCTCTGTGTTTTGATATCTTGTGGTTGTCTGAGAGTGACACATGTTTGAAAGCATTGAGAATTTCGTGGAAGAAGTAGTGATGAATTCCTTTAAGTTTGGGCAGGTGTTTGGATTCAAACTGTGGTCGGACCTCACATTAGGAAAATCACACAACTATGACAACAACTATACCAGCAAAACAATGAAATGCTGAAAACTCAGCAAATTTAAGTAGTTCACGGTGATGTTTTGGAGTTGAATCACTGTTTCCATCCTTAAACAAAGAAAAGGTTCTTATATTAAATGTCAATGGAAATATTTTTGTTTCGAGCTGCTAACTAAAATTCGTCTGAGGTGGCCGTGGCGGGGAAGGGGGGGGGTGGCAGCAGACATAAGAACTGGGGGCAGCCAGACGCGGTTAGCTATGACCTATCTGTCTGTGGGAAGCTACATCTTGCTAAATTTCACAGCGGATTACAGTGCAGTGGGATAATGAGCCCTTGCCGTCTGTCTCCTGCCCACACAGCACTATTGCAGGATTAGTGGTTGTGGAAGGAGGAGACGGAGACTTGGTTTGCAGGTGCGTCGTGGTCGCTGGGCTCTGGTCCAGCGTGACTCAGGTATCTGCAGAACTCACCTGTCACACCAAAAGGCGTTCGGGGAGTTTCGCCCAGTCAAACCGCTACATTACCTCATCTCACAGCGAGAACCCTACTACTCCACATTCAAGCCCAACGCAAGCTGCTCTGTCAGTAATAGAATGACTCATACCATCAGTGGAGAAAAATCAATTTTCATACCGGAAAAAAAGTTCAACAGTTTTTGTTCAAAATTCTGTGGGTTGGATGAGACACCCAGGACTGAGTGATGTGTCTTCGCAGTATGAATACATCAGCATTTTATTTTCTTTACTCAGTCCTTTGATATCCTGAACTGAAAGTCATCAGATTCTCCAGCTACGCGTAACGCAAAACTTCAAACGGGCCTCAAAATGTGACAGGTCTGACCCTCTGCGTGTTTGCTTATCAGGGGAAATATCGGCAGGGAACGAATACACAATCTGATTCGCCAGATGAAAAAGGTGCTTCCAAAATGAAGCAATTGAATTTCTGGAATTGTATTAACCAAGTAAAATGGGGACGACCTCCTAACCTGTGCCCCTAGTGTAAAGAAAATATTCTATTTACTACAGTAAAAAAAAAAACATGTGCGGCTGAATGTCCTTTGCACTTCTGCCTCCTAGTGGCTAAACACAAGTACTGCACAAAAGACTCAGATGGCAGAGCTGATGCCTTATAGCTAAATATAGGGAAGCGTACTTGTAATCGAAAGATTGCTGGTTCGAATCCACCGTTGAGGTACCCTGAGCAAGGTACCACCCCCAAGCACTGCTCCCTTGGCGCAGAATTAGCTGCCCCCTGCTATGTCACATTGTCACATATGGGTTAAACGCAGAGGACACATTTCGTTGTTGCGCACTGTGTGCTGTGGTGTGTTAACAATGACCACTGATCACCAAATTCTATTGTCTACAAAAGTCTACTTGGAACTCATTTAAAACAGCAACTTTATAAAAAACAGACTGATAGAACTGTTTGTGTAATTATTCCACCCCTTTTCATGTTAATAGCCTCATGTACAGTATCACTGTCACACCATAGTTATCCTAATCTTATCATAACTTGAAAATGTTTAAAAATGTCAGTTAATCACCAGGCACAGGCTGCTTTGTCACCTACAGTTTGATTAGCAGGTGAGTAAATGAGCCAGGAGGCCTGGTGGTCGCTCCGTTCCTGTTCCAGCATGAATGGGCTGGTGTCACGGGATGCTTTGGTTCTGTCCAATGCATGCCGTTTCAGTGCCGGAGATATAAAGGTCCTGATGTGAAGCTGCAGAGTTTTCCTATCGGCAGCTGGGTGGCGACCCAGTTTGCATTGAGGCCTTTGTCTGTCCTGATGCTACAAGCTGCTAGCTTGACCAATCAGGGTGTATCTACAAGGTGGTATCTACACAGAGCTGCAGCCACTACCCTTCCAGCTTTGACATATCCTGATAAGGCACCCTGAGCCAACCACCGGCGGCCCAAAGTGCTCAACACAGACCCTGAAGCAGCACTATACACTGAGTTAAGTCAAACTGACAACAGCATCAATATTATTGGATGCATTAATACCCCCAGGGCAGCTGAGGGCGCTGTGCCATTTTTCCCTTCTCTATAAACCTGGCTTCTGTGTCTCTCCTGACCCCCAGAAAACACAGCTGGACCCCGAAGCCTGAGCCCTCCCTCCATATTTATATGTTTCTTCCTCTCAGCTGTTTAATTGAATCCATCTCTACCCTGTGCCCAAATAAAGTCCTGCTTCCCTCCTTACTGCTTCTTTGGATTGGATTTGTTATTCTTCAATAAAGACCAAATAGATGAAAAAATTTTCGCCCCCCCCCCCCCCCCCCGACCTGGGAGACATCCCCTTGAAACGGATAAGGTACCCATAGTTTCTGCAGGAATGGCGCACATGATTGGTGGCCGTCTGACAATATGGGATAAAGAAAAAGAAGACATATCTACCTCTTGAGGAGGATGTGTTACATCACCGTGTGAGTGACCTGCATCCACACCGTAGCCTGAGACAATACTCCCCTGTTGTTCAACCGCTTTCACTGGAAAGCGATAATTATGGGTGGGTGGATACCAGACAACAAGACACGTAACAAGCAGCATTATAAGCCCGGCGATGAGGTAACAGACAGAGACACAGTCTTTTTCCAGTGCCCTGACAGTCATTGTTGGCTTTGTGACTGGTTTGTTTCAGTCGTCCTGTGACCCGAGCAGGCCGCCTACACGAGCTGAGGCCCGCTTCAGCCTGTCAGGTCCACTCACAGTGTGGATGAGGTCAGCACTGGTGCCCCAACCGCTACGTCACGGGTGGTGCACTGATTTCCATAATGATCTCACATGTAAAGCACCATTTCAAAAGGTGTGAGTGTTTCCCTTTCACCTGTGTGTGTGTGTGTGTGTGGGGGGGGGGGAGGGGGCATACTTAATCCAGAGTAATTACAGGTAATCAGTGGCAGTCTGTCTCTGTCTTCTTCCATTGCTGAGATGAAAAGGCTCGCTCAGTAACCTGATTGGCTGCCTCGGCCCGCGCTCCCAGCTTAAGTATGCCCGATACCACCATGGAATCTTCTGGAGAATATTTTTTTAGCTTCCTTATTGCTTGCTTCTTTCCTTCATCACCCTACAGCATCTTACCAAAAAAAAAGGTACCTGACTAAAAATACTTCCAATATTCTGGTGTACAAGCAACCTTGTTTGTGCTTCATGTAATTCTGGCGGCATCAGGCAATACACTTCGCATTTATGAGATCAGAGAGCTTTCACTGCGTTGTCTGAAACTTGAACATCACTTCAGCAGACCTGCGTGACCCTGTATGCTTGCTGAAGCTTTCCGAAGATGCAGGAGACTTTTGCACTGATGTGTCTGCTGTACGCCACGGCATCGGGACTTCCTGTGAGTATTTTATCTCCGTAACTCGTTTCTTTGTTTGGCGGCAGAAACTCTGATTGAGGTTTGCAAATTTCGTAACTGCATTAACTGGGATTTGCTTTCCTAGTATTTAACATGGAATGACAAACTGGGAATCCTTTCGAAAAAGAAGCAAATGGGCCATAATGTAGACACTGGATACGTTTCCCTAAGGAAGCTGGAGGCTTTATGACTCTGCTGTGCTGTAATTGCACTCCTCCGCTTTCTTCGCTTCTGGATTAAACACTATCCTCACTCGTTCGCTTTCCCTGCCCCTCTGCCCAGGTGACCCAGTCGCCAGACCAGGCCGCTCCCTCCACGAAGCCGCTCCGCACTGACCTGATGGAGCCCGGGAAGCAGGTACAGCTTCTACTACAGTCAGCTGTGAGCTGTGGATCACCCAAAGGCCTCAGCTCAGTACCCAGCCAGGCTCTGGTCCCTGTAGATCCCACTGGGGTTGCCTCTGCCAGTCCATCTCCTCCATACCCTCACTTAGCTGCTCAGCTTCTGTGTCATTTTAGCTCATGATCCTGCTGTCTGATCCACCACAGCACATTCTGTCACTGAGAAGCTTTTAATATCCACCCAGTAAAACCACAGTACTGTAACAGCAACATCCTGGTTTAGTTCACTCACACTGTGTCACATTTAATTTTTCCCAGTTTCTTTCCTTGGATTTGTCTTCATTTGTTTTTCTTGGTGTTGATGTATTTCCCAGGCATTCCTGCCGTATGGGTATTACCAGTTCTTTCCGGCACTTTCCGGCAGCCAGCAGGTACGGCGTTCAGAGGTGATGTCGTGGCTGATCCTGTCTGGTCACTGTACTGGTTTTCCCAGACGCTCGATCTGGCCCAAAGCCAGGTTCCTGTTTGAAGATCACATCAGACCCTTAATTATAGCAAGTTATTTAGCCCTCAGGAGATCGATTTCTGTCCTTTTTATCTGCTGTTACTTTGTTTGTTGAATGCTATTGCCAAATTAATGAGCAAGTGAAATTCCTTTTGACATCCATTGAATTTCCCCTCACGTGTGATTGGCTCGTTCGCTAGACACATTTTGGGTCAACTGTCCTCATGCCATTTTGTTCTTCCCACCAGGCCCCCGCATTTGGGACGCCCATGCTCATCCCGGCTCCGTTCCCCCAGCTGCCTGCAGGAACTGCGCAGCCTGCGCAAACTGCGCAATTGTTGCAGCCAGGACAAAATGTATGAAAAATGCAGGAAATGCAGAAATCGATAAAGGCATTTTCTAATGCATTTGTGGGCCTTTCGTTTAGACTGTGATAGGTCTTTCTCACTTCCATATGCTGGTCCCGTAAGCTTTTTCCACTCTGCAGTTTATCCTGTCCCCCTCTCTCTCTGATGCAGATTCCTCCGACCCTCTACGTGTTTCAGCAGGCTCCGGTAAATACACCCTGTCGCTGTAGAAATGGCTCCTTCCCCCTGCTTTCCCTTATGTTCCCAGCCTAGCTTTCAGGCCCTCTCACTCGCCTCCTTCTCTGTTCTTTCCCAGCAGGAAAGTGTGGGCAGCGGCAGCTCTGAGGAGCCGCAGGTAAGGGCAGCGGGGGAGGGGGGGGGGCTTTCCTCACGCCCAAGCGGCTAGCTTTGTTCTAAGGGGGTAACTCTCTATCTGCTCCGCACAGGGAGGGAGAGGCAGGGGTAGACTGGAGGTGTACGTGCCCAACTTTGGGGCAGCACCACCCACACTCCCTGGAAGCCTCCCGAATGGACTGGGGGACAGTCCTGCCATGGGCATCTTACCTGAGGGGCAAGACGGAGGGCCGCCTAGCTCTGCTGTTCTATCTGCCTATGGCATACTTCCTGTTACAAGGGTACTTCCTTTCTCTGGAGTGCATCCTGTTTCGGGTATACTTCCCGTTTCCAATATCCATCCTGCCTCCGTCCACACTGTGCCCGGCGTCCCCCCCACCGATCTGGACAACCGGCAAGCTACAGACATACCAACGGTCCACGGCCGTGCCCGACCTGCCAAGAGCAGCACCAATCCTGCTTTGGCAAAATCTGAAGTCCCGCCCATTCGTGTAGCCCCGCCCATTCGTGTAGCCCCACCCACAGAACCGGCACTGCCTGACATTCCTATGCCACGCCCATCACCAGCTCCATAGCTTGTTGATAAGGAAACAGGTTTTTCAGAATGTAATTAATACCCAGGGCAGGATCCATATACTGTAGCCAATTTTTGTGGGATGCAAATTCAATAAAGTGATAAATTCAAACTAATCTCTCTGAGTGTTCTTTTTTATACTGTTATGATGATTCAGCTTAAAATGCATATATTCTCACACATGCCACTCATTGCATTTGCATCAAACAGCTATTTTCAACCTAAAGTGCACAAAATATTGTAGAATCTTGAACTCTGATCCACTGCACACATAACAAATTGCTCATCCTTAGTTGATCCTGAAAGTGTATATTTCTATCCTCCGTCCCATTTACTTACATTTATTAATAAAAATAAAGTCTCCCTCAAACAGGTAACACTGTACTGTTAAAATACATTTTCCCAACCGAGGGTCAAATCCTCAGGGTAAATGTAGCTTTTCAATTCAACCCGTGAATTATAGTAATTATGTTTTCTACTGGCATTAAAAGTTTCAGTTTGGATAAATGGCTTCAGGAAAAGGGTCCAAAAATAAGACGAACCTAAAGGGAAGCCTGTGTTACCTTAGAAACATTCAGTTTCATTAATAAAATGGTACAAATAATTTTTTGAAGGGGACCAATAATTATTCTTTGAGAATTTTTTGGACCGTGCTTTGCGATGCTGTGGGAGGTGTTGGGGCAGATTTCGTTAAACCCAAACACAGGCTTCTACCCGGATTCCTGACCAGAACCTTGTTCATTCTCGTTGCCGGTATGGGACTGCATGGTCTGTCCTCGTCCTACCAGCAGAGGAATTGGGATGTCCTCGTTTGTTACCCTGGCGACACGTCAAAAGACATGCTCTGAAAATTGTGGGATGTCTTCCACTGGATTTTGTCACTGTTTTGAACATTAAAGGCTTTAGATATTTAACAATAACATTATTATTATCATTATTATTTCTTTTGTTATTATTATTATTATTATTATTATTATTATATAACTTCCCACAAGTGATTATTGTATTTGTATGCATCTGCGTGCAGGACGTGTAGCTTTTTAATCTCAAATTTATTCATTTGTTTTGTGTTTGTCTGAATGACTCATAACAAGAACAAGATGCCCTTTGATTAGCGAGAAAACGTCCTTCAGATTCAGTCGTCCCGTCCCCCCCCAGCCCCCGCTGGCACCGCTGTCTCCCCAGAGAGCGGGGAGCGTGGAGATGACCTGCACGCCTTTTTGATCTCAGACTCAGCCCGCCATCAGGGCTGGAGCGATACGTTTAAAACGCTTTTCATCTGACCATAATGACTACAGCAGTGAGTCAGTTTCACAATTTCCCACGACAGGACAAGGAGCACTGACCAGTCCCAGCCAAACTCACGCTTACATTACACGGGGCCATGTGCCCAGCTATGGACAGAGCACTATATCAACTAGCCAAATATCTAATTCCTCCAATGAACTGAACCAAAAACTTTTAAATGATCTTGTACTGGTCTTTTTTGTCCTTTCTTGGAAATCATGTAAACAAACATTTATGATGTCACTGTTTTTTATGGGAGATTGACATTGGTGCTAAAATACTCCGGGCTGTAGCCCCGAGTGATCGGACCTAAGGACGCCCATGCTGTACAGTATCATACGATATTTTTAAACATCGTTTCCTTTGATGCGTGTAAATGTGTTTAGATTTTTGGTCATTTTTTCATTTTATTCACCCTCACACCCACTTCCTCCCAAAAAAAAATAAAATGAACCCCATGAACAGTAAGCCACAGCTGTTGGCACAGTGCTGACCGCCGTTACGCTGATAAACAGGCAAGCTCCCGTCTGAACACTCCGCACTGGGGCCCGGCAGTGAAATACAGGACCTGGCGTTCCCAGGGGCATTTCCAGGACGCCTCCGATGTTCAGTTTCCCATCGGACCTTAAACAGCACCTTGGGCTGCAGACCAGGGGGGACGTTCAGAAACGCTCGCGTATGCAGTATTCCGTGGCGTGTTTTCAGAGCTGGGGTGTCATTAAGGGCGAAGCGTA